>NC_088247.1:33258463-35658463 GCF_036013445.1 Caloenas nicobarica
GTGCCTTTATTTATTTATTTATTTTCTTTTTTTTTCAGTAATAAGAACTCTTTTTTGGCTGTCCTGAAGCTGTTCAGTCCTCTCTACAGACCACAATCCATCTGACACTGTGTTACATAAACTGCAGACCATGGAGGGAAGAGGCACAAAAAGGGAATACTTATTTCTCTGTGATGGTTTTCAGGACATGTTTGCAGTTGTCAGCATCTTACCTTCTTTTTATTCTTTTTTCCCTGGAAAAACCTTTTTGGCAGGTGGGGCATTTGTCAAAGAACAAGAAAGGCAATACTCAGACAATTAGATCAATTACAACTAGTCGGACCAGATTGTGTGTAAATTAAGTAGTTACACAGTGAAGTAATAACCTTTCCAAACGACTGATAATAACGCTTACAAATTCTTGGAACGGCCCTGCTGACTGAAGCGAAGTAAATCAGACTCAAAACCAGAAGACGACCAGCATGGCAAATAGTGTCCAGTCGATCACATTTCTTTTCTCAGGAAAATGTTTCCATTAATGCAAATGTAGGTATAATTTAATATTGAAAAATTCCAGAAGAGTAAAAAGTAAATAAAGGACAAACTGTACCAGGAAAATATGACCCACTGATTTGACAGCATTACAGAAATAGTCAGATTAAGAAAACATTCCGATTGAGGGGCCATTACTTAGAAGTTATCTGATTCATAGTTTGTTTTTGTTTTGTTTTTCTTTCATAGCATTTGGGTCAAAAGGGATCACTGGAAAATCCAGGCCATCCTGCTGTTTGTGAAAAGACTTTACATTTCACCCAAAAGCTGATGTGTAAAACCCCTTGCCTTTTTTTTTTTTTTTTCTTTTTTTTTTTCTAGTTGCATTCTCCGTGTTTGGCTGACGTGTATCTGGACCATGTTCCTTACAGGGAAAGGCTGAGACAGCTGGGTCTGCTTAGCCTGGAGAAGAGAAGGCTGAGAGCAGATCTTATGAATGCTTATAAATATCTTCAGGGCGGGTGTCAAGAAGACAGGGCCAGACTCTTCAGGGTTGCACAATGATAGGATAAGGAGCAATGGTCACAAACTGAAATGCAAGAAGTTTCACCTGAATATGAGGAGAAACTTCTTTACTTTGAGGGTGATGTAAGACTGGAACAGAGAGGTCGTGGAGTCTTTGGGCATAATTCTGTGCAACCTGCTCTGGGTGAACCTGCTTTAGCAGAGGGGCTGGACTAGATCATATCCAGAGGTCCCTTCCAACCCCAACCATTCTGTGGTTCTGTGATTCTGAGATTCTGTATTCAGAATTGCATTCATTCTTGAGCTGAAGAACAAAGAGAGGGTAATTCTGTCACCCACCTTGGGAATTCACCTCAATGGTTTGTCATTTTCACTCAAAAATATCTTCAGCGATTTTTTGACTTTGACTTTCATCGATGATGTGACATAATTAGATTTTTAATAAGACACTTACTAAAGCATTTAATACTGGAATAATTTTATTTAGAAATGGTTTAGAGATAAACTCTGAGATTTTGGTGTTTGTTAGGAAAGGCTTGTTTCTGCCTTCTAATTTATTTATTTATTTATTTATTTATTTTTCCAAACAAATCTTCTAAAATATGGTGCAATGTCTCCTTTTCTTTTCACATGCTCCTTTGAATCCTAGACTCAGGATACATTTCAACAGATTTCACGAGCCATTTGCAATGTGGAAGTCTGAGGCAATACCTTTGCTCTGTACTCTATTTGGACAAGAATTTATGAAAAAGAGGGGGAAGGGAAGAAGTGGAAGATGAGTCGCTGTGCCCAAAATTGGTAAGCAGCCTCCTGACATCTGGCATGGATTGAAATCTTTGTTGTACTTTGTTCAGTTGAGAAACTGGGACTCGGGCATCTTGTAGTTCACACTTGCCTGCTCTAATGATTGGCTTCTATAAAGCATCTGCCTTGTTTCTATCTTTTGGAGCTGTTTCAGTTACCAAACGTGATTAAGTAAGAACCAATGTCGAGGCTTGATCGCAACTCTCTCACACAGCAGAGAAGCGCATCAGCTGAAGTGCACCACCTGTCAGCACCTTGTTCCTCCTTTTTCTGTAGCAAAAATTAATCTTAGAGTACAGACGTATCATCACCCACAATTAAATCATCATTTCACATTAGCAAGATATCGCTATGCCAGAATGTGGTGTTGGAGCATCTCAGCTGTAAGTTAAAATGCTGTAGTTTAAATGACAGTGGAGTTCAGATAGACTCCTAAATTCTACCTCACACCAAAGATAAGTGAAAAAGACAGCCCTGAAATGACCTTGCAGTCAACTAGGAAAAGGTAACCTCTCAAACTGTCACAAATGGAGCACTTTTGGTTACATGTTTATGCACCAGGTTTCATCCTACTACAGAAAATCAAATGCTATGAAAGTTGGAAGTTTTTTGAAGACAGTGAATTTGCTTTCATTTAGACTTACCATAGAATTGTTTCTCAATTATATTTTCTTCGGAATTCTTTTATTCATGCAAAATGACTGGCAAAGAACATATGTAAACACAATTTGAAATCTTGTTTTAAAACTTTTCTACTTGATTTCTCACTTTCTAATGAACACATAGTCCTGGAAATAGCTTGGCCCACATGAAATTGTGAACTACAATCACCTGATTCAAATTTAGATTGAATAAGAGTTAATCAGTAATCGATTAATTCTTTGTAGCAGCAAATATTTTTCTCATTCATTGCTTATTGACAGAACTGTCAGACACTAAACTGAACAATGAGTGCTTTCTTCTCTCTCCCTACCCCTCCCCCAGGTACAGACTGAACCCACATGTTGGCTCCAAATACTCCCACACTGTTTCGAAGCGGAGGGAAGTAATTTTGGGTTGAAATGTTATTGCCAAAGCCAACCCCACTAGCAGTCCAGTCTTTCTAAAAGAGATATTCTAGGTCATGTCAGAGTTTCCATGTTTTCGCACATTGTGACAGACAGTACAAAGCTTTTGTTTTTGCTTCATTCACTGTATGTGCACCATATGTTATGCTTCACTAAAGAGGGGTTGCTGCGCAAGGTAGAAGGTGGCCTTATCCCATCTGTCATATTCTGGCTCGAGTAGAAACATCTGGTGAGAGAGAAGGTTGTACCTTCCTGGGGAGCAGCCCAGCATTGGCATGCAGAGAGAATCCATCGACTCAGCAAGCAGGGAGGTGGCAACATGCATCAGGGCTGGGAGGCTCCTGGGTCATGGACAGGACTGAGGCCAAGAATCAGCCTTTGGAGGTGCTTGGAAGAAATCACCTCACAGCTCAGGTGGGACAACGTGAACACTGACAAAACTCAGGAAGACGTTGAAATCTGCTGGGCTGAGGATAACTCTGGCGTGAGGAACCAGACCTGAATGGTGGAGCACACAGAGGGGAGACATGTTGTCTAACCTTATTGCTTTCTCAGAAGAGCTGAGCCTTCTCTCTTTAAGAAGTTATGAGTTAGAGACTACTAGGACTTTAAAGTCATTTTGATTGTGTGACATTGGTCATTATGAAGAACAAGTGTGTGGGGACAACCTTAACGCTCTGTCAGACACATTTTCTGTATTTCATGTAACCTACAGTCTTTAAAATAATTTCCTCAGATAATCCTCACTGAATATAACCTGAAGTAGGAGGGAGCAACATCAGACAAAGTTTTCCAAGATAAAGTTCCCGTTGTACCTTAACACGCCTAACTAGTTCTAATACTTAATAATATTTATTTGTTTGTTTGTTTGGTTGGTTGGTCTTTTTCAAATAACCAGAAGGTAGCACGTCTGAATAAATAAGAAGTCATGAAAGACCTAAGTCTTGTGTTACACATATTGTTGGATGAGGTGATGGTTATACTACTTTTTCAACTACTGAGTCTGATACCATGAAGCTTTATAGCTATATGAGGTGTGAACTCATCTCAAACCTCCATTTAAAACAAGCACAACACAAAAAAAGGAAATGGCCTAGAAGCCTTTTGTTTCTCTTTGCTTGTACCACAATTCCTTTCCCATTTGAATCTAAGGACTGGAACAACTTGATCTTACTTTAAAGTTGGCCCTTTATTGAACAGGGCTAGATAAGGTGACCTGCAGAGGTCCCGTTGAACCTAAATTATTTTCTGATCCTACAATTCAAATTGTCCTCTCACCCAGTGAATTTACTTTTTCTTATCTAAATTTCATAGAATTAAAAAAAAAGCCATATTTTGCCCAAAATAAAAAAATATATTTTCGAGGCTGTGGAGTGCTGAATTGTTTCAGACAATTGTGACGAAAATTTTTTGTTGTTAGAATTTCAGTTAATGTGTGTTACCTAAAAGACTCTAAAATGAAAGAAATTTTAGAAGTCTTTATGTTGGCAATATATTTATTTTGATGTTTTGTTCTTTTTTTTTAGTACAAATTCACCACACAAGGATCCATATTCTCTTATTGTTGCTGCTCAGAACCCAGCTACACATCTATGCTGTTGTGTGCCAATTACAGAAAGAGAAGTTGATGAGATTATCTGAGCTATACTGTTTCAAGCAAACATAAGCTTTTATGTTATTCTGTGTCAAATGTTATTTGCAGCATTTGGGAGTTAAGATGCATAATATATGTTATATTTCTCATATACGAGAGAAATTTCTTCTCATTCATTTTCTCTACCTAGATTGCCAAATCTCTCAGCTTGTTTGATTGACAAATCTCTAGATGTTTCTATATAGCAATAGAAAATATTTTATATAAAATAATGAAGAAAAAACTTTTATTTTCAGTATGTGACAGTTTTTCACCATATATCCAAAAATATACTATAATGCATGAAGGATAATAATCCATTTAGTATGTGCCACTGAAGTATTATCTTCACTTATGACACATGCCAGACTCTTCTTCACTTCCTTTCTGCATGCAGTCCATGTTTACCATAAAAAATTTGTAAAATGTGATAAAAATATTCCATAATTTTTATCTTTTTGTGTTTTAACTTCTTTACCTAGATTTTCAAAGTGGTTTTTTTGTTTTTTTTTTTTTTGGGTTTTTTCTTTTTGGTTTTTGGTCCAGAAATTATCTCTAAACTCTCCTTAAATATTTCTTCTGCTTCTGCATTCATTTGCCCCACTTCAAATCATTACAAAATTCACACTGGTGTTACATTCAGCAGCAACAGTAGTACCATCCCTGTTCAGGGTGATTTCCCTAAAGTTTCCCTTCCAAAAGGAATTCTGGACTTTCTATGCTATTTAATAAAGGTTCTTTGAGCATCAAATTTATTCTTCTGGAACACGGCCAGGAGAAAATAGTCATTGGTTTCTTTGAAAAACAGATCCAAGTTACTTTTAACAAGCTGATTTTAAAAGGTAGCTGATTACAGTTGCTTGTAACCCATTTTTTGCCACATCCTACTCCAAAGTATGCTTCAAATGAAGTCAGTCTGAAAGATTACAGCAAGGTGAAATGTGTGAGATTAAATGGATAACACTGAAGTGAACATTCAAGGCCAAATTAGGAACAGTTGAAAGGCACCATTTTCATAAGGTCACTGAAGTTCCAGTAATGAGCTTCAAAAAACTGCTAAGATTGATGAAATTTGCCAGACCTCCAACTAAACTCCTTCTTTCCAAACTACCTAATAACACCCAGACATTACTGGAGAGCAACACCTCAGAATAATTCCACATGTGTCTCTGAGTAGCAGCTTGGATCTCATAAATCTTCTTGTTTCAGCTGTTTCAGCACTCCTGCTGAAGACCTTAGCTGATCCAGAACAACATGTAAATTTTCTAACCTGAGCACATGACATTTTCAGCACTGTTATGATCTCCTATTTGTCCTCCTACAAGAAACTATCTCTTCCAGCTCATGGCAGGACTGGTCTGGGACATTCCTGTTTCATGGCCTCAAATCAGGGTACCAGAAGCAAAACATGAGGGCCATGCTTCTGGCCTACTGCAGCCTACAATCTGCCCTTCGTCGGCACACAGGGCCCATCATCCTGGCTGTGCCACTGATGGACTCCCTACTGGCCCACTTCAGTGAACAGTTTCTGTCTTTTAGTATAAATAATGTGTTCTGATATACAGCTGCAATTGTAAATTTACCTTGCAATGCGGTAAACACTTTGTCACAGTAATAATTTTCCTTGAAATCCATCACGAATTAACTTTATTCCTGTGCACTTTGTGATGTCCCTAAAGGCATTTTATTAGTATGGAAATTCTCTACACATTTTTAATAAGAAAATGTAGGGTTTCCTTTGAATTGTTTTGTATCATTAATAATATGTGTGCCCTTTCCTTCTTAGTGCTAAACACACAGCCAAGTAACCAAAACTCCTATCAAAAGGTCCTGAAGTAACTGCATGTACTAGTATTTGTGCTGATTTGATCAAAGATCAGATCAGTGGGCTAGTGCTTAAATAATTTGATTTATAGAAATAAGTAATAGAAGTGGAAGCACAATTAAAATTTTTGAAGGCAAAAATCAACATCAACTTAATTATCTGAACATTTATATATCTGAACACATAGTAACCACTGAAAATGCTCATCACCTTGTGGAATAAATACCACTAGCACACTCACTGTAATAGTGTAAGTTGTCATTTTGAGGATGGTTAGTCAGGTAGATATAAATGAACTTCGGAACTTAACTGATAAATCTGAGACTACAATCTTAAAGAATATCTTCTATAACTTTAATTTTACCTTTCATGACATACATGGCTCCCATTCCCATTAGCACGTGAACATATCTTGTCTCTCATTTAACTTCATTTACTTATCAACCCCAGTAAACAGAACAGGAAGTATGAAAAATGTGACCTGCCTGAAATCACACAAGAACATTGTAAAAACTAGAAAGCAAAGCTTTGAGTCCACAATGGTTAAGCAGACAGAAAAAACACATATCATCTGTATCCAGCAACTATTCAGTTACTATCATAAGCATATGGTGATTCAAAGCAAAGAAAAGGCAGTGCAGAAAGGTAACACAGGTTGACTAGACTAAATGTGAAAGACTATACTTGACAAATGTGTTTAAAGCTCATTAACAAGATCTTGATTTTCAAATTTAAAAAGGAGTTGTAGATAATTTTTCTTTTATAAGGATTTTTCTTAGTAAATGTCAAATACATACTAGGTTAAGTCACATTCTTGACATTTTTATTCCTCAAGACAAAACCACTCTGAAAAAAAACCCCATAAAATTAAAAGTAGTAAATTAGTATATGTGGTATGTCATGATAGGAGTAAACTCAGTTATGAAAATCAGTGACAATGAATGAATAGCAAAGTACAGAGAGAAAAATAACTAAATATACCATAAATAACTAAATTAGCTACCTACATGCACACACAGAGGCATATTTGGTGAAGGACTCTGAATTAGAGATTACTACTCAGGAAAAATTCTTAGAGTTATAATTCATATTTCTATGAATAGTTCAGTAGCGGCTGTGGAAGCAGCCCAAATAGTAGGAGTTACATTGAAAGGCACAGAGTAATAAAGAAACAGTTTCGTTTATGTGACTTCCAGTCCACAGTGCAGCCCAGTCTTGACTACAGGATACTGTTCTCTGCATCTCGAAAATGCTGAGGCAGAACTGAAAAGGATTCAGAGAAAGGAGACCAGGGTGACAAAGGGTCTGGCAAGCTGCCATGAAGGGAGTGATTCAACAAGGTAGGTCTCTTCAAGCAGGAAAAGAAGCAGCTGGGGCAAAGATATGAGAGAGGTCTGTAAAATCTCAGAGGGGACAAAAAGCATGAACAGAAAACTGTTGTTCCCTTTTTTCATAATACGCGAACTAAAAGCCATCAACAAATCAGATTATCAGTTGTCAAGGTGCAAAACAGACAACAGCAAGTATCAAAATGATGGAATTTATTCCCTCAAGACAATGTGGATGTCAAAAATTTACGTTACTTCAAAATGCAAGTAGGCTGGTTCATACATGGAATAAATCCGTCAAAGGCAAGACAAATTAACTCATGTTCACCAAGTCAGAAACACTACTTTGTACCCACTAGGTCAGTCTTAAATAGATAATTCTGGCCAACATCTGAATATCAAGAGTCATCTGTTTAGAGAATTATTACCTGTCTTCATTAAAGAAAAAATAATAATGTAAAAAAATCCTTATATTTAAAGACAGACTCTGCAATCTGCTTCTGAATACCGACTGTGAAGAAACTCAGATTTCAATGCTGCAAATCTTAGAGTCATCATATAAATTCATGGTGTATGGTCCCCTTGAATTCTGAGTTCAGTTTTGTCAGGTAGTGTGGTTATAGCAGAAAAGGGAAAATACAGAGCAGGGCTGTGTTAGAAATAAGAGACAAAGAAGCATTTCACAAAACAATAAAAAAGAACTCTTGTGTGGGAATGAAATTTCAGAAGATAGTAGATAGATCTATTGATCAATCTGAATGGTATAAACTATGAGGAGTCCCCAAATCCCCAAATCTATACCAAAAATCTGTAGCCTTGTAGCCCAGTAAAAATGGTGTTACCATTGTTTGTAACATCTTACAGGTTTTTGTAAATCTCTTAATGACAAAGGTATGTTTTATTCTTACTTAATTTAATCCTCAGCTTCATAGTAACTAATTTTAAATACATTTCTCATGAACCTTTCATTGTAATACTGTGATCATTTTTCCTATCCTGTTAAAGATCTCACCATTTAAAAACAGATGATGTTCCAACAAAAGATCAAACTATTTTAAGTACTCAAACTTTCATTATTGTCTTCAATATTTCTTCTGTGTTTATCACCACCTATAATCACCCCTTCTGATTTGATATGAATTTATGGAGGTCTTGAAATAGGAATTAGCTTTTGGTACTTGGACAGATTTTGTGGAGGAAAGTCAGATTTCTTGTAAGCCTTTTTTAATTGTATGGCCTTATGCTAGGTAGAATAAAAATGACTTATTTTATATCATTTGTTTCAGTTTTTTTCTTATTATTATGAGAATAAAATTTGGCAGCTGAATGAGGAGCTCTCGCTTCTTTTTGTATGTTGTAATGAAAGAAATAAAACCCTGGTGAAAGATGTTTTAATACTTTGGAAACCAAGAACACTGCACTTGTGCCAACATTTTCTGAGCCCAAAAGATGCATACGAGTTTGGATAATGAAACCACTAGAAAATAGCTCAAAATGGATTGAATCAGTCTCAAACTCAGCCAAAACAAACTGACTGCTTTTAATGATTTTTTACCAAATAATGAGCAAAAGCATTCTTGAAAGAGTCCTTCAGACAGAGAAGAGAGGGCAAGTGTTAGTATTAGGGCCCCATGTTCTTCCTCTTAGCTTGTAAAAACTTCCTATGTCAGATGTCTGTGCACATCAAAGAAGGGGCTATGACTGGGAGAATCTGTTTGTTTTTCCATTTAAGTAGCATACTTTCTCAGAATTGTAAATTCAGAGAGCAGCAACACAACTTGGCTTGGAAACTTCACGCTTGCTTGAATTTCTCTGGAAACACTTATGTTACACTTCTGAAAAAAACCCATATACTCGGTCTACTGATAGACTTGGACTGAGGCTGGAAGCACCCATGGGGTTGATTTGTGGGCTGCACAGTGGAGCGATTGCCCCCTCTTACATTTCTTTGTGATTCTCCAATAAATCCGTCACTCCCAGTGTCTGATGGTACTGAGAAGCCACAGAACGATGATATTATAGAAGGCCCTTGAGTACACTGGATGTTTTAAAATGTTTTTTACAATTTGGGACACTTCAATGGTAAGAGAAATTGAGAGCTCTTCGCTATGCCCTGAAGAGTTATTTGAGGGTAAAAAAAAAAAAAAGAAAAAAGAAAAAAGGAAGAAAAAAAGAGTAGTTTCCTATCAATTGACACCACATTTCCAAGAGATACAGACATAATATCATTCTGACATGTCAGAAATTGAGAAATTGTTCTCTGTGTAAATTGTGTATTAGAGTTCTAGAAGGTTCCCACCGGCCTCTGCCACTTAACTAAGTTTAAGGAACAATATTTCACAATTGCTATTTATTCTGACTGTTCTAAGCTGTTTTGGAGGATGGTTGAAGATTTCCATCACAGTAGCCAGAATATGCCTAATTTATAAGATTAAACTGTTAGAGCTGGTTATCTCAGAGCATTATAATGACACTAATAAAAATGATCTCACACAGAATGATTGGTGTGGTTGTCCATTATGCAGCACTTCTTCCATAAATGTGACTTCAAGAATGTACATTTTATGCTCACTTAGGGAAGCTTTAAACTTTCTTAATAGAGTAATCTCACCATTTTAGAGAACATTTTTATGTTGTTAAAGATTCAATCTTCTTCATCAGTTTTACCAATTTTAGGAGGAATATATTATGATTATGCATAATTAGCTTAAATAATGAGCTTAGTTCAAATATTCTGAAGACAATTGCCAATGTCACAATACAGGAAAATAATATAACTGAAATATCTATCTAATTCTTACTCCTCATTCTAGCCAGTCTTCCTGCCACATGAATCATAAATTGCAATACTACTCAAAGATACTGCTCAGAATACGAAATGACAAGAGAAGGGAAATAAAAATTGTATTTCATTAACAGCTTATAACTGCTGGACACATTATGCCTGCAGTTTCTGAAAGAAAGAGTCAGACTTGCACACTGTCCCACTTTCTACTTATATAGGAAGATGAGATCGTCCTCCACTTCTACAATAAAATGTCCTTAATGCTTTGCCTTTACTATATATTGGAGTTCTGGGATGCTGTTGCTGATAGTGGTATTGTCTATTCAGAGTATATCTGGATAAGTACGTAAGTGTCAGTAACTCTGAATACACATAGTTTAGTTAGAAGTTTATTTTTGTTATTCCAAAGTGTGTTTCATTAAGATCTCTATCCACACTAAAATTTCAGGAACAAACCCTGTGTTCAAATTCTAGGCAAAGTATAGGAAATAATTCCCAAGCAATGACATTTTAGAGCACCATTTAAATAAAGCTGCATATTTTACTTGCTTATCCTAGGAGCATTAAGGGGAAACTTTTCAGAGTTTGGTAGTTGAGCTATAAACAACTAACTCCTAAAGAAAACTGATGCATATATATACTTGGTCCAATGTAAACTGAACATCTGCACCTTTTCGTTGATTTGTCTTTTCCTGACATCTGGAAGTTCAAAGTAATTGCACTTATTTACATGTCAGTTAAGACTCTTGGCTCCTTGGGAATTCAATGAAAATAAAGAATGGCTCGAGCAACACAGGACTGGGAACACAACTTCCAACAGCATACATCAGCAGTACAACAAAGCGTTAAGTATACAGAGTGCACTGATGGTCAACCAGAAATTAAGAAGCTAACATCAGATCAAAAGATTAGGTAAAATGGTCCTCAGATGAGATTTTTCTGGAAATGCAAGAGTCCTTAGGGAGTAGCCACTTTCTCACTGCCAGAATTTGCTTGCCCTAAGGCTCTGCAGGACACCCGGCACAACTGTTCCATCTTCCACCTTCTGATAACCAAGGTGTTCCTGAAACTGCAGAAATCTCCAAAGCAGTGCTTGCACCTGTGCTCTTTTGGGGCTGTATCCCCAGCCCATTGTTCATTTCCCATATGTATTGTATCCCCGTGGCTCTCAGTCCCTGTACCCTGCCCGCCCACCTATAGGTACCCTCCCTCTCACATAGCTTCTTCAAAGTCTCTATAGAAGACACAGGAATTGTGTCTGAGAGGAGGTTCAAGGTGCAAATATCCTCCAGCCTTTTTATATGCAGGAGAGGGGCACCAGTTTTATTCATATTCCCCTAATTATGGCAGGAAACCACCCAGCTGCAGGGCTTATACAGAGATAGTGAAAGTGTACCTTTTAAGAACATGTATCAAAGGAGAATGGTTACAAGTAAGTAACTTTAAGGTATCTTCAAGTAACTTTCTCTTTTCAAAAGATTTTTTTTTCCCCCAGAAAATTGCAACCAGCTGTAATCCAGCTGAGATTCTATTTTATGCAATTGCCTCAGGAACAGAAAGTTTAAAAACTGCTGTTCAGCAAGTACAACTCCAAGTGTAAATGCCTGCTGGGAAAATATAATTATTCAGTGAACATATCTACCATGCAGACTTTCTGTTTAATGAGTATAGTTAGTAAAACAGTTTCAATACTTCATGGTAAATTAAGTATATGGAGCAGATTCAAATAGGAAGAGAAAGGATCCTACTGAACTGTTATTTTCCTTCTAACAAAACAAAAATCTAGAACTAGTATGTCTCTTCTAGGATTATGAGAAAGGACTTTTCAGCATTTTCCAATCCAGAACTGTGGAAATAATTTTTTTAATTTATTTTTATTTTTTAATAATTTGTAGACTCTGCCATAGAGTAGAATAATTCATATCTTTTTACAGTTGATGGTTTTTCTGAAATTAATAATTAAACAATTCAATTTAAAATCTATTTGGTTTGTTTCTGCTTGTTGAGGAAAATCTAAATCGCAACAGGGTGTTTTTCGTGTTCATAGTGTCTTTCATCTTAGAGTATTAATATTTCATAGCTGAGCCTCAAAAACAAGCTGAAATTTGTCGTAGGTATATGGCTACATTACAGGTGGCAGCCCATGCCACGCAAGAAAATGCAGTTTACAGTCTGTGTAGTACATGTAGTTGTATAAGGATTATGCCATTAGCTCTTCTATGCCCTTTATAGGTCATAAAAGAATGCAAAGAAAACCCGATATTTTTCCTTCATTTTTTTCAGTGAGAAGGACAAAGCACTTGCTTCAGATAGAGAGATAATGGAAGGCAGATTTTTAGAAAAGGAAAGTAAAAATCCGTACAAAATGAAAACTATATTATTTCTCAAGTATATAAAACTTTAAAATAAAAATTGATTGTCTGCTTTCTTTCCACCAATACTTTGATGTTTGTCTGTGTACATCAGTTATACTTTTGGTGCATTTGGGGTGAAGAATAGCGCACCTGCACTGACAATCTTTTAAGAAATGCATATGAAGAGCAATTTAAACTGCTTCAGATTATTATCAAATGCTGTCTATGTCTCCTGCTTAGAACAGATACTTGTTTTCAAGCAAACTTACTTCTAGTACTAGCAGAGATATAGCTAGAAATCTCTTGTCTTCATGCATTCCCAGTGCATGAATTCACATACTTTTATAATCCTGCTGAAAAACAGTGACATAGATGCAAGCGCAGTCAGCATAGGTGATTTTCTCTAGGTTCACTGTTCCTTTAAGTGGATCTTTAATTAAAGCTACCAAAACAGTATGAGGCTTTTTAGATTTAAAGCCCTCAATACTTGCAACCCGTTATTTAGCCTCCATAGCATGTCTAGTTTGATAAATGTGGTCGCAACAGCTCCAGACAATGACATCAGCCCTGTGCCTTTCTCTGTTCCTGGCTGGGCTTCAGCAGGAAGAGCACTAGCAAGCTTCTAATCTATACACGTCTTAGTGAAGATCACTGAAGTTTCATTCCATTAGCCTGTCAGGCCAAAGCAAAGACCTTTTGCTCTGCTCTGCCACATGAACTTGGTCTGGGCTTAGGTAATACAAATCACACAAAACTCTTTGAAACATTTTATATTTGCATAATAATTGAAAGCTTAGCTTTGTGAAGATTCAGTTGTAGCCTGTTGTACTCTTCATTAGAGACTCTACATTAATGCTTACCTTAAAATATTTGTCTCATCACACAACAACTGGATTTACACTTTCTTTGTTTATAAATGCTTGAAAACAATTGTCAACAACTTCAGTAGTCCCATCACAATTCTAATGGAATTAACTTGTTTTATTTACTCCAGGCCAAGGGCATGTCGGCTAAGCACACTCTCATATAATCTCTCAATATTATCCTGAATTGTAAGCTGCCTTCTTTTGCCTTCTTCATGCAACACAGCCAGACTAAGGAATAGGGATTTTTGATCTGGATACCGGATTTGATCCTTCTGATGCTACTACAGTGAGACTGAAAAAGCCTCCACAGCTTTCAACACACGAATTAGAGCCAATGCATGCTTCAAATACCATTATAAGAGTAATTGGGTGTGAATTTATTTGCTACAAACTGGATGCTCTTCTCCCTTCTAACTTAGCCTAACCCCATGATGTTCCCTTCTAAATTCTGCCATTCATATGGCCACATATGGCCACACTTAGGAAGAAGAGTATTTTCTATACAAATTTACTGGGAAGCCTATCACCCTACATGGCAGCTTCAGAGGGTGTATAACTCTGGCTCTGATGCCCCTCAAAACTACTGAAGGATGATGAATATATCTAATATGCACAGTGTCTCCATAATCATATCCATGAATCAGAATCAAAATGTTCTCCCAATCTCTGGTGCGTTAGCTAAAAAATCCTTGAGCCATCTGCCTTGCCTGCTGACCCTAGTGTAATAATTTCACCTTTCTTACTGCTCTCGGGGAGGTTGTGATTCTCCATCCCTACTATCTTTAACACTCTGGAAAAATAAACAGACTGAGGCTGTGGGACGCCCTTGAAGGAGGAAATACAGTCTTAGACAAAAGTCAGCAGGGAGCAAGAACATAGGACAAAGAGAGTCCAGACCACAGCCTGACTTGTATACCTATGTTACAAAAAATGAATGTTAGCAGAAAGAAGAGATGAATTAATCAGAGATGCTGTAGTGTCTTTGCAAGTCAGTAAAATCTCAAACCTGCTTTGATTTGTTGAAAGTTTGGTGTTAAAAGCAAGCTCTCATGTTGTGCTAATATACACGAGCTACTTGGAGTTAGCACAGGTTCTCACAATGAGGTACAATGCCAAGCCCACAGCTTACACTCATGTCACACAGATACTGCTGTTGTACTCATTTTCAACCTCAAAAAGGTAAATCTTTCACCAAAAGCTGTGGCAAGAACAAAAAGTACCATTGTTACAAACATTCATGAAAGAGCACAACATGCTGTTGCCCACAATATCCTTTGCAGTCAGATCTCTGTTGGGATGAGTGCTTTGAAAAATATCACTTTTCCATAGTCTAAGAGAAACTGTTCTCTTAGGCTTAGGGAGTGGTAGGGAAGTGTTGAATTTTGCAGCCAGCGTTGTAAATAGGCCACAACCAACATTAGGCTAAGTCTGTTGTCAATTCATCTGGCAAACTTTGATTCATCACCACTTATCGCTATGGACTGCTGGAGCTGAAATAGAAAAGGGAGTCAGTGTGGCAAATGCTCTTTTAAGTCCTCATGAAAAAAGAAGATTTCAGAGATGAGCTAGTACTTCAGCATACCGTTCACCCTCTGCAATCTGTTTCTAGATTATTTTTAGAAGCAAAAGTCATCAGGGCATTTTAAATTTACCAGCCAAATCCTGATCTCAACTGCATGAAATAATAGCTATAGAGGCATCTGCCCACACTGTAGGCCTGATGGCTTTACTACCAAATGGCCAGCTGCTGAAATCATTACAGATTGCTGATTTACTAATAAATGAGGAAAACTGTCATGCAGTGGATATTTCTCCAGGGTAAGGATATTTGCACTGTTCATCTATTTACTGTCCCTCGTCATCATAATATCTGTATATACTAGAAACACAGAACTGAGCATTGCAGCATCTTAATATTATCCCCTATTTAGGGAATAAGGTTGCAAAGAAATTGAATAACATGCCATTTGTATACTGTGTTGGTGGCAGACTTTGGAAACTGTGATATGTTTACTTTATACCAATCCACAGACTTAATTACAGAACTACCCCTTTCTCTCGAAACCTCGTCCAATGTGAGTGCCAAATAATGATATCCAGAAGCTAAAGAAACTTGTTAACTGGTTTACTTCATGACAAAGCTAGTCAGTGTGCTTAGTTAGGGACTAAGCTATGAAAGCTGCTTTGGGATTTAGAGATGCCTGTTTACAGCCCTTGCTTTTTAATTCAGTTTTTCCAATTCAGCTCATTTACTTTAAAGGGACTGAGCCAGTCCCTACATATAAACTTGGTGGTTCTGCCCAATCACCACTTTCTGCCAGCTGTGTGTGCTGAATCCCAGCATACAAAGATAGTCCTGTCAGCCCCAGAATGAATGAAAACAAACCAGCTGCTCCTGGAGTGCCAAGGATTCAGAAAGTCCTATGCCAGCTCTGTGGGGGTAATGGGGATGCATGTTTCATATTTTATATTCTGGTTTAGATTATTCAGGCATGGAAAGCATGCATAGCCTGCTGGATGCACACATTCCGAAATGATACTACACATTTCTGATATTTCTGCCATGTACACTATCTGAAGAATGCAGAGATGCTTGCCTGTTCGGAATTGAATTGTAACTCCTATACAAAGGAACAGTTAGCTAAATATAAATCAACTCTCAAGCTGGCTAAAAAGAAAAGGGTTCTAAAATGTCCTAGTACATGTTTTGATTAAGAATGAAGGAACATTTTATTACTATACGTATATAGACAATTCAAAACATGTGCTCTGTACACAGTGCTTTGGGGAAAAGTTTCATCAGTAAAGCAAACTTAATCTACACTTTTTGACTTACTGAGGTGACTGATCAAAGGGATCCTGTATGGTTTTCATGTTGTGTCTAAGGAATAACTGAATATAAAAACCTTTCTTTTACTGGCAAACAAGAATGAGAGATTGGTTGACTGACAGGCTACTAATATAAAAATTTTTGCTCATGGATAAACAATATTTTGAAGTAGTTGTTTTCTGAGCATTCTTGGATCCATTAAGGATTCATTTAGGCTGGAAGGGACCATGCTTCATGTTGCGATTTACCATTCATGTGATTTTTACCCAAAATATTTCTGGCCATAGAGATGAACTTGAAGTATTAGACCAACTTTGGTTTTGAAGAGCATATATCTGAATTCCTACCTGAGAAATACAGATTTTTAGAACTCTGACTAGAAAGTGAGAATAATTTTTAAGCTTTCCAATCTGATTCATGTACCCACAACACAGAAGAAATAAAGGAATAATGCTCTGAGTAAGTGGAGATTGTTAAAAAGTCCTTAAAAGTTCATTTTTCTGTTCTTAAAGTCCTGAAAGCCAAATTTCTAATCATTTTTTACAGCTGACAGAGCATAATCTAGTTTATAGCTGGGAGAATTTGGCAAAGCAGAGAAGTCTAAAGGTCTTTTAGTCTCTGTTACATGTGAAATTGGGCATAGCAGGGAAGTGAGTGCTATCGTAGAGACACAGTTTACTAGTTCACTGATTTAGCTTCAGCAAAGGCTGCTTTAGTCTAAACTGCTTAAGAGAAATCAGAAAATTATATGGCAGTAATATCACACCCATTTCCACTGAAACCACTGGGCAAGAAGTCTGGGTGTGAACTTTCACAGCTAGCTCTGTGGCTGTCTCAAATTCTTGTGTAAAATCATGGGAAGTTAGTTTTGCTCCTTTACGCACTCTGTTGCTATTTGTCATTAATCCAGGCATAATGTTACGGTAAAAAGGACAAGATATACAACTGGCCTCATTTCAGGAATTGATGGCAGACTACCCCACAAAACAGTGCTACTTTCCATCCAACTACCAAGTATTAACAACTGTTAGAAATTACCGCCATGACTCAATCCTGATCACAGTCACCTTCACAGTAAATAAGAACCTTGAGTAAAACCTTTTCCTTTCCATTGCATTTAGTTAAGCAATGTTTCAAACCATTTTCTTATCTTCTGAAGCAAGTAGGAGGTATGGTTCACATGTCAGGTTGACATGAGGGCTAAATCAGACTTTACAGGGGTCTTACACATTACACACCTGAATCCAAGCATTTATCTAAAAATCTTTTAGAGTAAAACATTTTACTCAGTATTGGTAAACATTAATAAGCCTGAATCAACAGCAATAGCTAAAGATGATTGGCTTGGAAACAATAGCAGAGAACTGGTATGGACGATAAAGATGTTTTATATGCTATGCTACTTCCTGCAAAGAAGCCAAAAGTGAACCCTTTATCTTATGTGATATTGTCCCTGCTACTTAATTACTTTATCATATTGTAACAGTGTGGCTATTAAAATAACCAAACAATTAAATGTTGAGCCACATTTTTATAGATTTCATGAACTTGGAGGAATGTTACAATTGTGCTCTCTTACATCATCCTTTGCTGTAATAAATAGATATTGTAAGTTTATTCCCAATGTCTCGAACTTACAATAAAATTTTAATTTCATGGGAGTGACGTTTTTTGTTTTATAGGAGAATGCTCATTTTTATTTAGACTTCACAGCAGCCTTATTTTAATTAGTCATTTTAGAGTAGAGAGGTAGGTAGTTTGGTAGATAAAAGAGCTTTATATTATACATATGTAGCAAGTGTTCTTGCTGCATCTGCTGCATTAAATGAAGATACAGTCATTAACACTCTGAGAACACCATTCTAGTACACGCCAATTAGTTGTCACACTCTTGCAGAGCTTACTAATAACACAGTGTAGATGTAGACTGGTGTATCATGATTTAATATCATCCTAATTATCTATTTATTCTTCTCTCTAAATAAGTCAGAGAAGCTACTCTTTAATATGAAACAGAACCTGAGGATGTTATTAGCATTTAATATAAACAATAGACCATATGGAATATACAAGACACTTGAAAATAAGTCAGTCAGGACCTTGTAATTTTTTATTAGCTATCAGCATCTGATTTTCTACCATATGCTGTAACATGAAAATAGGAGAAAGAGGAGCTTAGCTACCATGGTCTCTCCTACACCCAGTACTCACTAGATTTTCTCACCAGCTAGCAAAATATATAGCTTTAAAGTTAGAAGAAATGAATGACAGGAAAAGTGGCAAAGACCTGCCACCACGTAGGTATGGTAGAGTATTCTGTGTCCTAAGGCACATCTGCAGGTTGTACTACACTACAAGCTGTGTAGTGAAGCGGTCAAATACAATTTTCAAATATTAACCTCCATTACAGGAATATTTTACTTGCTTTGCCAGTTTCTGTGTTCCCATTCCATGACTCCGAGTCTAAACAGTGAGAAAGGAATTGTATGTATAGAGTACACTGGGGCTAATTCATTCAAACTGAATTAGTCACTAGGAGGTTCACACCTATGCTGAACTTGGGCAGAATATGTGTGAGTCATAAACTACTTTTGGTATTCCCTATGGAAAGTGGCCACCACAAAGAATTAAAACCTACTCCAGCAGGCATTTTTTATCTGAGCCAAGAAAGAACAGTATTGTTTAGTGCTGAAAGTTAAGAAACCATCTCCGTGATATTACAGTTCACAGCTTTATTTGTGTGCCTATTGTGGCCGAGGTTTTCACATGTGTCTGCCTTCAGACCTCCCAGGTTTCTGAACCTAGTAGCAGAGCCTGTCAGAGTGAAGCATCACCCACAATAGAGAAAGACACCATCTTGGAGCATTGAATCAACTGTAAAAACACAAGCCCAGGCAGCAAGACCCATCCAGTGGTGCTGAGGAAGCTGGACTGCCAAATTATTTGGATTTTATAGTAATAGTAGATTATGGTGGAAGCTGAATGTGGTGTGAAATGGGATATTTTAAGAATGTAATATTCATTAAGTTTAGATGGAGGGTTGACAAGAGGTTGCATAACATGCTTGCCAAGAACTGGGACATCCAAGTTGCTTCTGTTCCTCTATAGTGAAGAGAAACTCAACTTCTATGTTTGGTGCTTTGACACATAGGTCAAACAAACTGGAAGTTACTTTGGCCATGTTTTTCACAAATGAGTTTCTTTGAATTAGATGGTTTGGCTTTCCTCAGGAAAGAGCCCTGGGCTCTGTCTGAAGGGAATAACATGAAATCACGGGTAATCAAATAAGCTTTAAAGGAGGAGAGGATTCAGATATATTATAAACATTTATTTAGCTTTTCCTAGCATCTGGCTCTGGATGTCTCTTCACAGAACACGTGAGAACACTGAATTGTTCCATGGACTCTTCTAATCCAACCTGCTGGTTTAGAATATAAATTCTTCTCCATGAGTTTTTGCTGCAATATGATACTGATGCCTATGATCTGCATGTGGCCAAAGTAGATGATCTGGCAGTCCTTTAGCAATTTATAGTCTATGATGTATATATTGTATCCCGTTACAGGCTTTTTCTCTCTGTAAGTTGCCCATAAATCGATCAAAACAGTTATTAACTTACTTCCTATGCATGGTTGCTCAAGGGATTGTATTTATAACCATTGTTTGGACTGTAGGGATTTGGCAGCTACTATTATGAGAGCTCATTTGATTATCAACATTAAGTATTTGATTGGTGAAAATGATTGCTTAAATCCCACAGAAAAGCTCTTATTGCAACTGAATGAGAGAAACGGTTTAACATAAATGTTGAATAAAAAGATTGATAGTGATTCTTCTCTTGGAGACAAGGGTGAGCCTGTCTGGAATACACAGGCCGAGGATTTTGGGGAATCAGTCACAATAAATCTGTTATTATTCTGGGTAGTTGACTACATTTATGGCTGCTCTCAATCAAAAACCAGTAATAAGCTAAGTGTATTATTCTGATATCGATGGTGTTGTCAGGATATATGTTCGTGTACATATTGATATATATAAAGGTTGAGCAGATGGATGTCATTCAAATTTAAATGTATATACTGAGAGTGGGACTGTTCGTCTTAGCTTAGGCATCTGAATTTTCCTTTATAGCTAGTGGAGAAAAAAAGGCATCTCTAGAAAGTAAGTCCTCCTATGAGAAACTTCTTAAGATAGGTCATGTAAGTAAGTTTTTGTATTTTCATTTTATCTTAGCCAATGTTAAATCTTCCTCACAAAAGCACATTATGGCAAATCAAACTGAACACATTAAGAAGTGGCTAGCTTTCCAACATACTACCAATTCAAGCTTCTCTGTTCAAGCTGAACATTCCAATATGGCTACTGGCATTTCAGAAATCAAGTGAGGAGGAAATGTGTCCAGTGATCAGTGGCATCCAGGAAATGTGGCAATTTCTGATATGTTATGAGGTCATGGGGTCCATACCAGAAGCCCAAGGGCACCTAGGGTGTTCGTGACACTAGTACAAAAAGATATTTTCGTATCTTCCCTTTTATAAAGACACACAGTTTGCAAATATTTGGGGTCTGGTGGAAGACAAGGAAAGTAAGTGGATCAGAAGGCCACTGAAGTAACATCCTGCAGTTGTACAAATCAAAACAGGACACCAGCAAGTGTTATGGATGACCTTTCCATCAGTGGCTTTCCCAGTTCTAGCATGTGGAACTTATCCTGTAATCCCCAATTGTCTTGGCTCTGAATGTAAATGATAATATTAAAAAGGAGTTTGAAAGGACGCATTTCAGCTCTAATCTTTTACTTGACCACTTAGCATGGTCTAGCTACTGTCTTCAGGGTTACTGTCTTGTCCTCATTTCTGAAATAGAAACAGGAACCTTAGCAACCAAATAAAACTGAAAGCAACGCTCATAGATTAATTAGGTGTTTATCAGGCAGTGCCTGTAAAAAAACATTGTTGAAATCTTTCCAGTAAAAGGGAGTAAGTGGAGAGATGGGGGAGAGATGTTAGTTGCAGGGAGAAGAGAGATGTGTCTTGTTTGCAACTTGCGGAACACAGTAGTGGGTGGAAGGAAAGGGCACTCTATCAAAGTTTATGTGTCTTGTTATTCAGCAGACGGTGGATTTTAACCCCCACATATTATTTTCTCCACATTTTATTTTTATTCCTCACATTTTATTCCTCCATATTTGTGCCCTTGTAGCCCAGAAAGCCAACTGTGTCTTCACCTGTATAAAAAGAAGCATGGTCATAAGGTTGAGGGAGGTGATTCTGCCTTTCCACTCTGCTCTCGTGGGGTCCCACCTGGAGTACTGCATTGAGCTCTGCAGTCCTCAGTAGAGTAAAGACATAGACCTGTTTCAGAGGGTCCAGAGGAGGACCACAAAAATGATCAGATGGTTGGAACACCTCTCCTATGAGGACAGGCTGAGTGAGTCGAGGTTGTTCAGTCTGGAGAAGAGAAAGATCTGTGGAGACTTTATTGTGGCCTTTCAATACTTTAAGGAGGCTTATAAGTAAGATGGGGACAGACTTTTTAATAGGGCCCATAGTGACAGGGGTTAATAGTTTTAAACTAAAAGAGATTAGATTCAGACTAACGATAAGGAAGAATTTTTTTTATGATGAGAGTGGTGAAACACTGGCACAGGTTGCCCAGAGAGGTGGTAGATGCCCCATCACTGGAGACGGCCAAGGCCAGGCTGGACGGGGCTCTGAGCATCCTGATCTAGCTGAAGATGTCCCTGCTCATCGCAGGGGCTTGGACTAGATGGCCTTTAAAGGTCCCTTTCTAACCCAAATCAGTCTGTGACTCTTATTATTTTTAGAAGGTGTTTTCTACTCTCCTTTAAGGGCCAGAAGTGAGACATCCTTGCTGATAACTGTGTGGCTTTATCTTTTATCAGTCCTTTCTGTAAGATCATTCTGCTGTATTGTGGCTATTTGATTTCACTTTCATCATTACTGTGAAGGTTTTTCAGCGCATGATATGAACAAAGTGCAAGTATAAGATCCAGAGAGAATTTTGTTGGGTTTTTTCAAGTACTTAAGCATTAGCTATCCACTTTTTCCATTAAATTATTTTGAGTTTTGAAATCAGCTCAGCATGTCAATATGTCAAAAGAGTGAGAATGTGAGATTCAGCAGTAGATCTAAAACCAAAATTGCAGAGAATAACTGAAAAGCTGCAATGAAATGCTTTTGAGCCTTAGCATTTTGTTAACGTGGTAACCTTGCTGTAAATAATCAAGAAACAGCACTTTGTTATATCTTCCAGAACATTTCTTAAGGCTCTACATAGATAGCCCCAGACTTGTCTTGACATTTAAAATGTGTGACAAAATCTTTCCATATTTTATGTATTTTAAAATGTCTCTACATTTTTAATTATTCATACTATTGACATTGAAAGTACAGTGTTTTCAAAGGCTTTTCTAAATTACACTATTAGATATGCAATCAGAGAATTACTTCAGGCAAAACTGATCAATTTCAAACTTTGTAACTGAATAATAAATCTGTTACTAAAAAAATCCCTATGAGCAATGTAAGCCTGTCTGCATGTCTTTTTCATGCAGAAATTAGTGGTAAGCATATCCAGGTTACCAAGGATTAGTGCCAAGGACTGATAGAAAAATAAAAAATAAATAAATTAGGTATCTCTCAAGACAGTGCATAGTTTTAACCTAAGTTGTGAGGTTTTAAGGACACTATACTACTTACACACTATAAACGGAAAGCACAAACCAGGTGGAAAATATTTATCTTAAGGAGGGTTACATTTCATTCCAATTTTATGGAAGACTTGAGTGATCTGAAATTTCCAGTGGATGGGTTGCTGACAGTGATAGAACAGCTGATGCAAATGTTAATTTTCCACCAGAGTTCTGAGAAAATTTGAGAGCTATTATTTTGGAGGATTTGTACATTCATGGTGATATCAGACAGTGCTGAGAACATAGGCCTGCTTTGTCTTCTTGGCTACTTTTTGAAAGCATATATCTAAATTAATTTTAGAAGTTCCATTGATTTCAGTGGTACAGGATGAGGCAGTTAGGCTGAAGAAAATTAAGAGCAACCAAAAAAATGCCAGCAAAATAAGAAAAAATTGTCAGGAAATAAACTATCACAGCAAGATTTCTTTGTAGAAATCTGTCTGAAAGAGTACAGTGGATACATCTGAAAAATAATTTTAAAATAATCTATTTTCTTATACTAAGGAGTGAACTAGAAGACAGGCATAGTCCAGAACTGAGTGATACGTAAATATCCCACCCCTTTTTAAGTACTGGGAAATGCTGCAGCACAGAGATGGGAGGGTAGGGAAGTGACCATCTAATCCTTTCTTTCCCAAATTATTTAGTACTTGTTCCCTACAAATAGATAAGAAAGATAAGGCAGTTTCTTCACTGCTCACTGTCCAGAAGCCTCAGTCAATGGCAGTCAGTTCAGAAATACTGTAAAGGCTCAGGGCAATCCCTTTCCACTGCCCCTGTCTGCCAGCTCTTTGGTATCGCTCCCTTGCTGGAAGCTGTCACTCCCACGGCAGGGTCAGTGGAAGGAATTGTCTGATTTGCCGGATACAGAGTGAACTGCTTTATTTCACAGGGCCTTCAGAAGCAAGTTCAGCTTAGGAAACAAATTTTTCCCTGATGTGGGTGAGAATTGCTTATAACTTGATCTCTAGGTTCATCAGCAAAGGGGCTTGTCTCCAGCAGGGATGTGATTTAAAAGTACTGCTTAAGATTCAGAGCACAAGCATAACATAAACCAATGTGGCTATTTTCTGCAGTGACTATTGACCGTGGTCTTATTAGCAGCATCATTCTTACAGTATCAGCAGGCATGCAATGTGAAACCCAGTGTAAAATGTCAGTAAGAAATATCCTCTAAATCAGAACCTTCTCTTTGTGACATTTCTAGCTCGCACCCTTTGCAAATATTATTTCTTTTGGCTTTATGCCATTAGGAATTGAAATAATAAGGACAATAAATCTTTCAGAATATGTGAACCAAAAGGGGCGCATAATGTAATAAAAACATACTTCTTCCCCTAATATACAAATGGACATTGAATAGTGCAGTGCTTTCACTAAGCTTATTTATTCAGTGATTGTTTCTAGGCACATACGAGAAAGCGTATGAATTGTAACCTGTTATTTATGATTCAGGAACCATTATGAGTGTTCATGGTATTGTACTACTGATGTTCCTGATAATAAAGATATATAGCATAATAAGTCATGACCTTTAAAATGACATTCATGAGAAGACTCATGTCAAGAGTATTAGTATTTGCATAAGGAGACATTGAATTTTTTACTTCTGAAGACTAGACAGGAATTTAAAAAAAAAAAAGGAGGAAATGAGCCACTAGCAAAGATCGATTGTACATAGGAATCACTGGGGTGATGGGGATCACAGCTCCTTGCTCCAACAGTTTCATGGTTTGACAGGCCACTTATTAATGCCTTTTGGAATCGGATTGGCTAACGGGAAAAATTGTTGCAAATGTTTTGCAGTAAAAACATTCCCAGTCTTGGGAGATTTTAATTTTTGTTTCTCATTTCTGTTTTTATAAGTCAAGCAATTTTTCCATTTTGCGGATCTGTCAAATAGGCATTATAACTTGTAAAATGCAGAAATTGACTTTTTCTAGGCCATGTTCATTTCATTTCCAGAAAACCACAGAATCCAAAAACCTCAACGATGAGGAACTGCTGCTAAAAAGACACAACAACAGGAACTCAAAACATGGTAAATTTAAGGGGAGGTTGTACAGCCTCTGACAGAGAATAGAGAATTCATTTTTCCCAGATATTCCCTGAGGACTGCAGGAAAGGAATGGTTTTAATCCAACCATTAGCCTACATGGGACCTAGAGACCTGCATTAACAAGTGCTCTTATTGTATTTTCAAAGGTTGTGATAACATTTCTGTTAAACAGAAAGATTTTCTTCTCATGCAAAAGACTGGAAGCTTGTAAAACTACTGTCTTTGCCATGTAATGAAATGGCTTCTCCAAGCTTTATAAATGTAACAACAAAAATATACATTGTAATAGGAAGTACTAAAACCTAATTTTAATGCCCTTTTAAGTTCCACTGTCTTTAAAAGTTCATATCAGTGGAAAATGTGAATAACTGTAAGTGGTATTAGCTTCAGAGTATGCCTAACTTACAATTACCTACTTTGTGCACAGCAACAATTTACAAGCCCTCTATTCACTGGCAATTTGAAAAGAACTTTCAGATGGTTATTTGGTAAATTTTAGTTAGACTAGAAATGCCTTGGAGGGCCAGTTACATATTGTGGTATTAATGCAGACATCAAAGATTTAGTTGTTCAAACAAGGAAAACAAAGGCTATCTGACTATTCAGATGATTTAGGAAGAGCTCTGTTTATTTCAGCCTAGAATTTTACCATAAATACATGTCCCAGCTACAAAAAGTGTTACCCATTCTGATAATTCAAACTTCTACATCAGTTATGTCCATAACTTGCAATCTTAATATTTTTTTTTGACGTACACTAGTGCGTAGCTAGAGGAATACTGAAGAAAATCCTGCACTGTCATTTTTTGCTGCAGTTTTCACAAACATAAATTCATAAGTACCACTGGAGTTCAGAATAAGTTCAGATTTTTAAACCTTGGAAAATTAGTAGGCTTAGATTTTTTCCAGACCATTTAATGCACCCCAGGACACGGTTGCCCTCTTGGCTGCCAGGGCACACTGTTGGCACGTGTTCAACTTGCCGTCAACCAGAACCCCCAGATCCCTCTCTGCAGAGCTGCTTTCCAGCAGCTCATCCCCCAGTCTGTATGTACAGCCAGGGTTGCCGTGTCCCAGGTGCAAAATCCGGCACTTGCTCTTGTTGAACCTCATGTGGTTGGTGATTGGCCAGTTCTCCAATTTGTTGAGATCCCTCTGCAGGGCCTCTCTGCCCTCGAGTGTGACAACAGCTCCTACCAGTTTTGTGCCAATTGGCGAACTTAGTAAGCAATCCCTCAAGTCCTGAGCCTAAGTCATTTATAAAGTCATTGAAGAGCACTGGCCCTAAGATGAATCCCTGCAGAACGCTGCTAGTGACTGGCCACCAGCCCAACATAACCCTATTTACTGGAACCCTTTGAGCCCAGTCCATCACCCAATTGCTCACCCACTGTATTGTGTGTTTACCCAGTTGTATGCCGGACATCTTGTCCAGGAGAATACTGTGAGAGACAGTATCAAAGACTTTACTGATATCCAAAAAGATCACATCAACAGGCTTCACATTGACGTGCTTTTATAAGGAAGGCCTTCTTTCATAACTAATTTGAGCATGTGCAATTTTAGTTGCATCTTTATAAAAATACTAACAGGGAAAGAGACTAGCAATATAGGCCAAATCCCATTGAAGGCTAAAGGCAGGGAGTTGTGAATAGCATGATTTGTGAGATGCAGGCATTTGGACCCTATAAATCTTGCAGGAATGTATTTCTTGGTTCTCAGTAATCAATACATCTACCCATATGCTCTTTTCAGAGTCATGAAATAGACCTTGCTTATCTCTGGCTCTACTTCTGTACATATGCCCAAGAACAAACAAGGGTAAGAGTTCAGCAGCACGTAGCACTTCACAATTTCACCCCTTTTTTTTTTGTTTTTCGGGGTTTTTTTGGGTTTTTTTGTTTGTTTTTGGTTCTTTTTCTTTTTCTTTCTTTTTCTTTTTCTTTTTCTTTTTTCTGTTTCTTTTTCTTTTTCTTTCTTTTTTTTTTTTTTTGCTATTCCCTGGAGTTCAAGGATGGCTTCCTGAGGCAACTGGCCAATAAGTCAGCAAACCATTCTTAAGTGTCACACAAGACTCCCTCTGCACATCACGATGCACCCTTGCTACTCACTTCTCACTAGCAACCACTGCAGAGTGAGGAGACAATTCACATTTACTCATTTGTCCTCAACACTGCTTCTACAGAGATAAGACACCTGGTACAAGGTGAGAGATGATGCTGCCTAAAGCACATTAATGCTCTACTTTTAAACATTCTTATCTCGTTACAAACACAGAGAGAGTAAGCCACTTCCAGTGTCATCAACCACTTTTATGTCTGAGATGGTGAAAGGCAGAATGCATCACACAGACAACTTCTCAGGTTCCAAAACCTTTATGTGGGTCATTTCAAATATGTTATTGAAATATATCTGTCAACAATACTTCATCTACTCTCTGTGTACAGTTTCTTGGAATGACTACAGTTATTTGCGGGAGGCTAAAATAAAGCAACTGTTTTTTCAGGTTAAAAAAATATGTTGTATCTAACCTAACCAACACTGGGCTTTGCAGTAGCTTTGCTTTTTATTGGTTTTCTTCTTAGTTTATATAGTCATAATATTTCCATAATTCTTCCCTGAATCTTAGGGATTAAAAAAAAGAGCAAGAGCTACGAAGTATAAGCCTGTATATGAACCTTGGGTCATGACATGTGCTTCATTTGGGACCATACTTAGAAGAAGAAAAGTTATTATACTAACACAGAGTATTATGAAATATTCTGCCTGCTTCCTTCTGATCTTCACCCTCTCTTTACTTCCCTGAATTTTTGCACCATTTTCTTTATTCTCTGTAACCCCTCAAAATCATTACTTTATGACACTATTAACATCATGTTCAGGCTGCTACACAAAATCTTACAGTAAAGGTTTCTGATTGCCGCATCGGTACCATTTTTCAAGTACAGGCTAATCACTGAATAGGTTTTGAATCCTGGAGATCAACAATATTGTTCTACTCAAATGAGAATTTACTCTTCTCCTTCAACATCAGAGTACAGGAGATACTTCCCTTGTTTCTGTCTACCTCGATCTCTGCCAGTCTTAGCCCTCTTACCTCCATCCTGCAGAATAAGAGAAATCAACAGGACCTTCCACTAATTTAAATGATTTTGTTTCTGAAGCAGGACTTACCTCTTTTTTTTCCTGGAAGTCTGATAGGTGGAACTTCTGCAGAAGGGAGGAGATGGAAGTCTGGCTTCTTCTTGTCCTCAGCAGTGTTGAGACACAGTAGTGGTTGGCAGAAACACAGGATGTGACAAATAAAAATCACTAGGAAGATAATTAAGCAAATTACTCACAGAGATTGTGCAGCTTGATTGCACAAATCCCTTAAGTAACCTGGCCTAACTTTGGTGTTGGCTCAGCATCGTGATCTAGGGAAGAATGTCTGTTCCCATAGCAGAGGATTGGACTATATGACCTGTAAATGTCCCACATGAGCAAGTCAGACCATCAAATCAGGAAGAGACAGGGAGAGTCCCACAGCAGGCAAGATTCAGGCAAGTTTTCTATAACATTTGATATCATAGAATCAAAGTGTTATAAACAAAAAATGCATGGATATAACCGATTTCATATATCTTGCAGTTTGTATTTGAAACACCCTGGAGCAGCAAATAAACATGCTTGTATAGAAATGAAGCACATTTTGGAAAATTACTGAGTTTAACCGATATATGTTGTTGATTCCTCTTGTCCAACACATAAAGCCATATCATAAAAGACACTTATTTTCATATTATTATATGACTAATGACAGATTGGATCTATTTTGGGGCTACATATGGAATTTTTTTTAGTGATATGGCAGGCTGCTTATATATAGATCAATTGAGAATAATTTGACGTGAACTTGTCATATTTCTGATCAGTAAGGAATCAAAACAATATTCATAAAGAAAGATAGCCGTGAAATATGGGAAAAGAAGCATGCAAATGAAAAACAAGACAACATGAAAAACCTAGGATAAAATAAATCCATCTACCATCCAGACTAGCGAGTGTCTTTCTGTAATATGGTCCATTTCACCCCACATGTCATTCATTAAAATAATTAAAATCTTCTTTATATTTTGTTTACAAATATTCTTGAAACTACAGAGTTTCTCTTAGATCCATGGGAAAATATTGGTTGTTCATTTCTATGAACACTAAACCTAGGGCTACATACTATTACAGTCTGAGAAACAATCAGAAGAAAGAACTGTTTATTGGCACACAGATGTCCACATCAAAAAATTAATTTGGTCCAGCCCAGTTAAGTCTATAATGTCTGGCAACATCTGGAGGTTTTCCACTAGGTAGTTTAGATGTGGATATTGTGTTTCATCAGGTAAGAAAGCTCAGCTCTTCATATGGAGGAGAGCCAGATTATGCCAGTTGGCCTCAGGGCAGATAGTGGCCCCTAATTTATGTTATTTACTTGTGTGTATATGCTGTAGGGCTTGAGGCATTAAATAGGGTTTGGGTCCTAGCTTATCATTTGGTTCATCAGCCAAATCCTGAGAAATACAGCTGCTACTTTTGGTGTTGCCCTGTCCTAAGATGCAGAACTGGACCCCAGGCTGGTTTCTGAAAATTGGTCTTAGGAACTCCCAAGTAGCTGAGCAAACTAAACTGCCCTAAAGCTGGGTTCTGTGAGCTTCTTCCTAATGGTCTAGTAAAGCTGATATTCATGAAGCTGCTTTAGCACTGTCTTCTGATTTCACTGAAGAACTGAGGCCCTAGCCTCAGTATGGATGTCAGGTCTAATTTCTGTGAATAGAAGTTGGGTTGGTTTTCAACCAGCTTGACTGTTGATGAATTGTAATTAGCCACACATGTGTTACACAGTACAGATTTTCTTCTTTAACTGTAACAATGTAACTCCAGACCAGCTGATAAGTATATTTCTGTTCTCAAATGTCACATCAAACAGACATTCCAAAATAATAATTTGAAATGTGCTGTTTCCATGAACACTGCTTCCAGAATAAATGTTTCTTAAGATCAGGGGTTAAACAATGAAAAGAATACAGAGGAATGCAGTTCTCTGTGGTCCAGGAACTTGTACTTCTCCATAATTTTTCCTTCTTTTTGGCTGATGCAGTGGGAGCTACCCCTTCATGAATATACCATTTCCCAGAAAAGGAGTGAGAAAGATGGGGAAATGCAGCCAAAATGAACTATTTTTTTCCTCTGTTTTTTCTTTTTTTTTTTTTTAAAAAAAAAAAAAACAACCTAGGTATTTCTGGAAAATATTTTGTGGTATTTGCTAAGCTCTATCAAATAATTTAAACAATTTTATTGACACTGAAGATTATCCTTATAATCATTATAGTTGTAGTGACTTCAAGAGAACTACTCTTAATTGTTGCATCTGAGGATCAAGATTAGGGAATTAACATGCTGGCAAGTGTATTATCAGATGCTCTTGGTGACACCATGTCAGGGGTTCATAACACAACGAAAAGAGCTGTAGGTTGATAATTGGTCTATAGTGTCCCCTTGTTTCTTCTTCCCCCACTGTTTCTTGTCCATAGACACGATGCCACATGTACAGCCCTTTGTCCTCGGTATTTATTCATGTTACTGTCATGTTCTCACTTACCTAGTGTAACTATTCTCTCATATTGCTCTTCTCTTTCAAATTCCCTCCTTACTGACACAGGAATATATTTTCACGTACTTTTCTCTGAACTGTTTGCCTGTATATCTATAGGTGAAGAGAAGGACCGTGCTTTCTAAATGCACTCCACTCAGAGAAGGGATTGCAACACTGACACTTAGATATTTTTTTTTTTTTAGACCAATTAACAGAGAAAGGTGTCACTTGGAACTGCACAGCACCAGCAAGATTCTTTGATGAGTGAAGATCATGACAATTTACCAGAAATAAGTACATTACAGCTCCCAGTTCCATTGGTGTATCTGCACCTCGGACTTCAGCAGAATTTCAGTCAGGACTTGAATTAGCCTTAAATATACACATTTGATGACATTATAAGGAAAGACAAAGATGAATATTAAACTAGTTTAAAATTACTGTTTCCTTTGTTACATGGAGATAAGTTACTGTCATAGGTAATTTCATATTCTTTCAAGTTTGAGCTGAGTAACACCACAATAAAGTTTAAGATTAGAATTAAAGATAGTGGCCTTCCAGCTAGTCCAGCATAGGTATATCATATCCACTGAAGGAAAACAAGGAAATTTTTATAGTAGAAGCGGAGAAGTGGCATATGCCTGACTTTGATATGTATCAAAGCATAGAAAAGAACAAAAAATGACAATATATTTATCTCCCATTTTTTATGATATTATTTTAGCAAGTGTGAAAAGAGATCCCACAGGGAACATGATTAATGCCCAGCAGAGAGGTAAAAACAGATACTTTCTACTACTGTAGAAACTGCCAGGGAGTTTTTTATTGTTTTTTATTGTAAAGTGATTAAGAATCCAGAACTATTTTAACCAAAGAAAGTGTGAAATATATTTAAGCCAGAGACAAACTCAACATGATTAATAAAGGGTCTACCTACCTCTACCTGTGCTTTTTTCATTGTATAGATTATTTGGGCTAAAGACTGAATGTGATAAAGGTGGGTAAGAAAAGACAAAAAAAGGAAGTCTGGCTGTGGTAAACTTTTTCATTCTTTTGCATGTTGGATAGTTGAATGTTGTGCTTCCTCTGATCTTGTATTCACAGTTTTTTCATGGGTGCCTAGAAATAATAATGGGGAAATTCTATGTTGATATTGCCTTTTTAGTAGGTTTCTTTTTACAGTCTTTATGACTAATATTCAGAGATGTCACGTTAGACTTTCTGTGCTTTAACAGACAAAACCTCGGTATGTGTAGTAGCAAAAAACCTTTCGTACTAGGAAGCCAACCTTACACATTTTCTAGTAGTTGCATTTTTTTCTTTAACTGATAGTATTTTTGTCCAATGCACCCCTAGGAGCAAAGTCAGGGTAGTAAACTTCTTTATGATGAATGAACAGGTTTTTTAGATTGTAAACTTCCTGGAGAAATGTGTGCATTTAAAGCCCTACGATAGCACAAGTAACAGACTTGCTCTTCCATTGGAAGTGATGTGTTGGTTTAATATTATAAGGTTGATATGTTATGTAACCTGTAATATAGGTGCCAATGCATTAAAAAAAAAAAAAAGGCAAACCAAAACCAGTAAGGATAGCACATGTATAAACATACGAGTGTTATGAAGCCATCTATATTCAATATGCAACACTTGAAAATAACTCACAAAATCACGTTAGGATCAGACACTCTTTATTAGCAATCAGGAGCATAATAACACAATCATTATAATTAGAAGACTTAGTGTTCATCGTGAAAAACCCTCTCAAATATTTTCCTTGTTCAGTACATTATCATTGCCAAACTAAGGAAGAGAGTATTCAGCATGAATGATAGATCCAGAGGTATTTCTGTTAAGTCATTTCACTATTTTGCACTGGGGTTTCCTCACCACTTCAATAAAGTACTTTGTGATCAATGGTGCTGGAAAATGTAATCTTCAGAAAGTTGTAATATTAATTTCTAATAAAAAATTGTAAGATAATTTCACCACTATCTTTTCATGCTAATATTCATCACCGCTGGTATATGAAATTAAAAGGCAAATTCTGCAGCCCTGAGTCCCACTGAGAAGCAGCTAGTCATGTAAGCAGTCCCATGACTTCTCAGTCTTTTTTCTGTTCATGAATTTCCCACTTCTCCTGTAGAGGAATGAAGAAAGCAACTTCTTTATTCATTTGTTCCTAAACTTCCCATAGGATCTGGAGAATTTAACCCTAAGATAAAGAAATATGTCCTCCTACAGATTCATAAATTTTTAAGGCAATAAAACAGATCAAAGAATGCTTCGTAGTGTTTCCATTTTAAGACTATAAATTCTGTTTGAATTAGGACTGTAGCTCTTAGAAAGTCACTCGCTTTATTTAAACATCTCATATAATAAAGAAATCCCTGTATCCCTAAATAAATCTCACAAGTCCTAGTTCCAGTGTGGCAAGGACTCAGAGTAAGGAGTAGGAAAGTTAAAAATTACTTAAGAAATAAAAATATGGGTAAGATGTAGAGGTAAAAATATTACAGTAGTGGAGCTATCAAATTCTGTCTTCTGAGATAGGAACAGAGTTGAATTCATCTGTTAGTATCAACTGGACTAAAAAAAAAGTCTTCATATCACAAATCTGCATAGGTCTACACAATTTAATTATCTCACCCACTTCTGCTCAATCCATGTGCAACCCTTCTGATTTTGCTATCACAAATCTCAGAAGCTTTTCTGAATTTGAGATGAAGAGATAAAAATCTTTAGAAATTAATACAGAGTCACTGAGAAAAAAATAGGATGAAATGCCAGCGTTTAGCAGAACTCAAGTGCACTGGAACTGCTCTGAGATTTTAAAATGACTTATTAATCTGCTTTGTTGTTTTTGTTTGTCTTTGCTCTTCTGGGCTTTGGCTAAGTCCTGAAGCACAACAAGCATTTGTGAAACATAGCTTATGTTTATGACATATTTAATAAGGTGTAGTGAAGTGTATTGTAATTATACGATTTGTCAAGTGAACACTTTCAAAGCATGTTATGTTTGATTGTTATTTCAAGTCTTGCAATTTAGACCACATGTGACCTAATAAGAGGAATTTGAGCATTAATATCCACTTATTGTAGCCTATTTCTAATTATTTTTGAGATGTGTTGAAATGCTAAAGGACATCGCCACGCCCTTCAGAGACATTCATAAAAAAGGAGCCGTTATTTGCAAAGGAAAACACCTACCTTGTCAAAAAGAAGGAAATTCCATCTCTACCAACAGCTCTCCTTTGAATATATGCATATGGAGAAGAATTTTCCAGTAGAGTCACCAAACACAAAGACAGACCCTTTGTAGAGACAAGTGTATGCCTCATGTCCATAGGAATGACATTCAAAAGCTAAGGGAAAATAAACTTCTAAAACTACTGTTGAGCAACAGTGTGCTTAGAGTGCCAGAAAACTACATTTAGGCCCACGGGTTTGTTTAGCTAGACATATACACAAAAGACCAGTCCACTGACCATGGATAAAGATATGCTGTGAAAGAGAGATCTTACTCTCCAGTAGGACTTTCTATCCTACCACTGTGATGGGCTGCTCTGCCTTAGGCAGATCTATAGATAATACCTGAAGTGTTTGACTTTTTTCAGCTGAATTTGGGGGAGAAAACTAAAAAACATTTGGTTTGCTTGAGCGTCTTCTCAGACTGTAGCAGTGTCATGCTTCCTGGCAGTCTTCTTGGGTGATTCTGCAGTTACATGAACATTTTGCTCTCTATTTTGTTTCCTTTCATCCTTTGCTTTTATCACCTTCCTATTAAAAATCTGAAAAGTTCAAGAAAGATGGATGTGTCATAGTTTCACAATAAATCACTGGTGGGTTTTGCAGTTAGAGGGACATGGCAATTTTATATGAGAAGTTGTGACTCTCAAATGTCTCTCTTAACCTAAGTCTATATGGTCACACTAGTGTTTCGGAAGTTCGTTTTTCTCAGAGTATCTGAATCCTTGGGGCTTCCCAGGCAAGCCAGATTTGTTGTGATATTGCCCTAAAGAACATAAAATGGCTTCTTCAAGATCGCTACAAGGCTTGAAGAGGGCCCAAGTCCTGAATATCCTATTCCTGGATATGTTGCCTAATTCCTAGGATATATGTAAGAAACAGTCTCTATTGCTATCACTAGAAATAATTATAAAAATATCATTCATGATGAATTGAGTAAATTCACAGAAGATGATTTGGGGCTCTGAGTATCAGAATGTCCAAAGTGTAACACTGAGCCAGATGGCTTGGCTGTGCCAAGGCACGGGATTTCAGACATACCTCTGTGCTCAGTATTTCTTCCTGATTATCTCTAGGAAGTCTGCAGCTCAGAGTGGCTTTGTCATGACCACTTTTTACTGGTCTGTGGATGACAGACAATAAGCTGCAATAGGTAGCTTATCCATGCAGGCCAACTGCAGATTACTGTGATGGGATTGTTTCCATGAAAGGCCATCTTGTACCTACATCAATGTCTGGAAAAGATCAACCCTTCATTATATCTCTATTCTCTTCCTTCACCTTTTCGTGGAAGGTTTGTGGGATGGAAATGTCCTGTTTTGGAACCTTCCCTAGTGTTCTTTGGTCTGAGTTTCTGAAGTGAACTTGTAAAGAAAAAAAAGTCCTGAAGTTGTCATAGGTCTTAGAGATACAGATCATAGAATCATGATCTCAGGATCATCTAGTCAAACTATTAAACTAACACTGGCACTAATCCATGTCCCTAAGAACCTCATCAACACATCTTTTAAGCACCTCCAATACTCTCTTCCAGTACCTGACAACCCTTTCTGTGAAGAATTTTTTCCTAATGTCCAACCTAAACATGCCCTGGCACAACTTGAGGCCATTTCCTCTTGTCCTACCACATGCTACCTGGGAGAAGAGACCAACACCCTCCATGCTACAACCTCCTTTCAGGTAGTTGTAGAGAGTGATAAGGTCTCCCCTCAGCCTCCTCTTCTCCGGGCTAAACAGCCCCAGTTCCATCAGCCGCTCCTCATAAGGCTTGTTCAATAGATCCTTCACCAGCTTCATTGCCCTCCTCTGCACTCTCTCCAGCACCTCAATGTCTTTCTTGCAGTGAGGGGCCCAAACTGAACACAGGATTTGAGATGCGACCTCACCAGTGCTGTGTACAGGGGGACAATCATTTCTCTAGACCTGCTGGCCACATTCTTCTTGATACAAGACAGGATGCTGTTGGCCTTTTTGGCCAGCTGGGCACACTGCTGGCTCATGTTCATCCGTCTGTCAATCAAAAGATCCTTTTCTGCCAGGCAGCTTTCCAGCCACTCTTCCCTGAGCCTGTACTGCTGCCTAGGATTGTTGTGTCCCAAGTGCAGGACCTGGCACTTGGCCTTGTTATGCCATTAGTGTTACTTTATCTCTGTCTTGCTATCTAGAAATTTTTTAAAATAATGTGTAGGATAAGTAAGTCAAAAGATGAAGCAAGAACATTTCCATTTATTTGCTCTAAAACAATGGATTCAAGCAGGTTTACTCAATAGGGAGACGTGTGGATTTCTTTAATGTGATACTGTATCTTACAAACATTTTATAAAGTTCGGGTTCTGCAAATTGGCAACAAGAAGCAGCATCTTTACTCATGATTCCAAGCCTTTTTAAATATGATTCATCACTTGGCTCAGAATATTTATCATTGAGCTTATTTTGTGGCTGCATTTCCAGTATTCAAGTCTCTGTTCCTTTGCATTTTCTACCCCTTCTCTTTCCTTATTCCTGCCTCTCTCAAAACAAAATGGATCAGCAGAGAAGCAATTATATGCTGCTATAGTAATTTAGGTAACAATCATTCTTAAATCAGGCTACAGCAATCATAAAAGATTTACTGTTACTATTCAATTACTGTTCAAATGGATTATATGTTGCTAACCTAACCATCAAAGCCAGTTAATGACTTAATGAGAATGACTATGCCAGAATGCAGCTCACAGGATTCTGTATGTAATGATTTATGACTCTACTTCTTTTTTTATTGCTTTATCTCTTGGTTTCCTGTCATCCTTGGCAGGAAATGTGTCAGAATTATGAAGGAACAGATAGAAAGTACCAAAAGTATTCCAGGTAAAAAAAAAATCTAGTTAAATTATTAGAATTCTCATTGAAGTATTTATATTTGGCATCTTGACTTTTCAGTCATCTTTTTCAGGTAAAAATAATTGCATTGCTTTACATGGTATGTAGAATAGTTAATGTAGTAAACAATTCGGCATAATAAGCCTTTCCAAAATTCTTAACAAGACCTTTTATTGGGCTATGGATAGCAATAACTTCACTGTGGAAACAGCTGACTTAGCAGTTGCAAAATACATTCACACTTTTTTTTTTTTTCTTGAAGCGCTAGGTGGCCAGAATGTTTTTTGTATGTTTCTCTTATGCATGCCCAACGTCTGGCCTCACCCTCATAAAACAGGCAAAAACAATACTGAAAAGAGGAATGAAACATGGGGTAATTGAATTCACAGATGGAAAGTGTCAGAACTTCTGTGTATCATGAAGTAGGGAAGCAAAAAGTTAAATGCAAAATGGAAACAAAGAGGACTGGGAAAATTCTTCCAATTTAATGAAGGAATGAAGATTTTCCTTAAAAATATTGCACAAGACTTTTAAGCAGATGACTTGTTTTTGCCCTCTGGAGACTCCTCTGAAATAGAATATAATGAAATTTTAATTGGCTGCATCATTTTCTAAAAATGGAAAATATTTTTAAATTTCCAAAAATTAAAACAAAACTATCATCACAGCCCTTAAGACAACATACCTCTACTTTAAAAATGTTTTAAAATATTGAACCGTTACTACGACTATCGTTTATAATTGTTTAGATCACTGAAGTCTTTTGTAACAGTACAATAATGGGTATATCTGTACAGTTAAATAAAGAGTTCCAGGAAACACTCCCAGTTACTGAAACTAGACTGTCTCTATAGCTAAGTTGTTAGACAGGTCCATGGCACATTTTTGGTCCACGGCGCATTTTTGGTCCACGATAGCTAGCACACTTTCTGACAGCTCCTGGGGAGGCTCAGGGATGAGACAGACCAAGGATAATTCCAAACAGGTTGTTTGTGTCTGGCTTCGTAATTTCTCAGAGGCAGTTTTGGACATGGGCTATTGAATGCCAGCTGGCCTCATTGCCAGAAGAACAGTCCCAAGCAACCTTGATTTACTGCTGTTGACATGGTCATTGTGCCTATATAATACTTTTGACTATATGAAGAGTCCAAGGCCAGCTCTTACAACACAGGTGATAGAAAGTGCCACTTTTACAGATTTACCTTCTGCCTCCATCCAGGTCCCTCTAAGTGAAGTTTTTTGGCCCTACTCACACCAATCTGGAATTTCACACCTTTCTCCCTTGTGGACTGAAGTTTGATTAAAACCTGATTAAAATTGCCTATTTGTGGCAGGCAGTCAGTACTAGGCAATGGTACAACAATTTATTTCTTGGAGGACTTTGTGGTAAGTGCTACTGTACCAACAACCTCCTTTAAATAAAAAGCTCTGTTAAGAAACGGGCAAAACTTTCAGACATTATATACACTTATAAACCAACAGTCTACACTTCTGTTGACAGTCAACTTCGTGTGTTCACCCACAAGCTTCATTAAAAAAAAAATCATCAGATGATCCTCTCTTTGGAGTCTCAGTGGCAGAAGAGGTGCTGGATGTCTACTTTCAGCTAGTCCAGGAGTGTTGGGACCCATTGTTGTCACTGGTTTACCCTCCATGAGATACTTCCTCCAGTCTGCAGTTCCTCGCTTAAGGAAAACTGCCTTTTTATAGTCCTCAGGCTCCTGAGTCCCCTTGCCTTACCCTACAAGGAGGAGGAGGTGATCAACATCCTTTCACCAGTTACCTAGCCAAGACAGAATTGCTTTATTTGGGCAGCCTTTGTGTGTTATGATCACGAGCCTCATGTCTATGGGAGAATGCTCTGAGACCTTCTCTCCTTGCTCCCAACTAACTGTGGAGAAAATACATTTTTGCATATGGATGGATATTTATCACCCAACATTCCTCTGTATGTCACAGCCATAAGGATGTGTGCTGTGCTCAGCCCAAATATCTCTGCAAGCAGAAATTTCAAAATAAATTTAAAAAAACCCCAACAACATACTCAAATAACAACAGTAATGCTTCCCTACAGTATTTCATAAATGCTTCACAAAGGCAAAGATTGGATAGCTTTATATTGTTTTCAGCACTCTGTTGCCCAGAGGAAGTGCTGAAAACTCCTTTATTCAGCAATTCTAAACTAAGATGAATAAAGTGTTAAGAGATTTAGTGTAGAGAACAATTTAACTTGGAGAGGAGGATGAAGTACATGACCTTCTCCATTTCAAATACCTACAATTTTTGATATAAGTATAATCAGCACTGAGTGTTTAGCAGGATGTTAAAATATAATTTTAAAAGATTCATTATAGCTTAGGGACACCTAAAAAGAAAGGGAATCAGATATGAGTTTTGAAAAACATAAGAAAAAGAAAATTTAGTTTGGAGCAAAAGAGGAAGTCAATATATCTTACAGAAAGTTCCTTTTGGTGCCCTTAAAGGTATTTATGTCTGCTAAGAACCCAAATCCTTTCCAGTAAGTTTTGAGCATACAGTTAAAGGTGATTTTTCAGATACTCGATTGCTTATAATTCATTCCAGCTTAAAATAGCTACTTTTGTGGTTTATGTGCAGATTTTATTTTGAAAAAATGTACCTATTGTACACCTAAAAGGAATCCAGCTTGTGGCAGAAAGAAATTAATTTACACCTACGGATAACATCTAGGTCTGGAAAACCAAAGATTGAAAAGTAAGCAGAAATGCTGAAAGATCTGTAGCATCAACAAGAAACACATTAAAACAAGCACCTCATAGCATAAATTGTTCTAGAAGTGCTATGATGTGGTTCATTAACGAGTATTAGAATGAAATATTTTAGGATTCCTAGTAAAGTAAGATACACAGTAAAATACGAAGTCAGTGAAAGGGAAGTTATGTCATTACTTTAACAAAACCTTGGAATAAAGTCTGTCTGGTTAGACCACAGGTTTCCAAACAGCATCTTGAGTGTATCATAGTTAAAACTTCAGGCCCTGATGTTGCTTTCATTGTAAGCAGAGTAATGAAAGTAAAGTCCAGTAGGAAAAATAATAATGCCATCTGTCAGCAGGTCCCTGAAATGCCTTGGCTTGTCTAGTGATGATTGTGTTAACTCTGAAGGTCAAAGATTATTTTGACTAAAGTTCTTGCTGCTATTTCAATACTCTGTTTGTGTGTGTGAGTATGCCCAGCTGTTTCCTCGAGGAAACACTTGCACAGCTGAAGTAAATGGGTGAGCCAGCTCAAGGGAACATGTTAACAACTGTCCTTCTCTGTATATTTCTGTGTGTACACGTAAGTGTAGCTCCTCACTGTCACAAATCAACATAAACGATGAAAGAATGAGCTGTCTTTTGTACACTAAATCTAACCAGGTCCTTTCATGTTCCCAGTCTTCCCACTTTACTTGCAAATTGAAGTTGAATACAAGCTTAAAATGAATCTGTTTATCTTCTTGCAAGCTGTGATGTATTATTTTTACAAGCGAAATTAGTAGAAATAGTAGTACAACTTACCTGTTGTATAACTTAACGCAACACAAAGGAATGAACTATGTCACTTGAAGGCAAGTGAATGGGACATAGAGGCCACACAAGGATTTACTAATGATTTTGGAAATTATGAAAGGTTGCAATATGAGATAAACTAGAATGTCACCAAATCAAATAGGTAATATAAACTGATACTGGTTTGGATTATAAACTTTGAATATGTCTGCATGTAATTCCTCACAAGAAATGCGTTCATTTAGGCTTAGTATTGGAAAATGGAATTGAAAGGATAAAACCTTGACTGGGAAAGACAATAATGCCAGACATAAATTTCTGCTTAGCACTGCAAGATGGGGACCAACAACACAAGTTATGTGACCTGCTCATGTTTTGATTAAATCAATGAAGAACAAAAGAACAAATGCGTCTGACTCTACTGAGTGATGTCAGAAGAAGTGGGAATTTGTTAACAAAAAAAAAACCACAGACGCACACAGAAAAACCCACAAACTAACAACCAACAGCAACCCCAAAACAAACAAATAACAAACAAACAAAACCCGCCAAGAGGTAGGTAAAGCCAAACAAACAAGCACAGCAATAAATGTGGTCTGGATTCCTGAACCACTGACCTCACTTCCAAACAATGACCATACCACTGTTCACATTTCTGATAAAACTGGTGACTGTAGACAAGTCAGGTCTTATAGGCAGCATTTAGTTTAAATTCTACGTTTGTTTTCTGATGCACACTGTCATGCACTTCGGAATCCTTTCCTAGATCAGGTCCTTGTTATGAACATGTCATGATCCTCTCTGAGCCATTCACTTTAATTTCCTTGGCACAGAAATTGAGTTGTGAAGAAGAAAGAGGGAGAAGGGCCTCTTACAGACCTTAGTCTATCACAGAAGCAGGATGTGGTTAGGGACATACCTGAACCCAGGCTTCCTGGATGGGAAGCATTCTTGGGAATGCAGGCATCTTTGATACAAAAGGATAGATAGTCTGACCATATTCTGGACTAGTAATGTTCTGCGCTGTCTGAACCCAGAAAAGAGTCCACTGTTAAAAGACCCATAATCTTTGAAGGATTTAAACCTAGAAACAGCGGCTATTTTTTCAAGTGGAATTTTCTTTTTTTCTAGAATCCATTGTTAGTTTTAAAGGGAAATTTGTAATGAAACTGAGGGTTCCTAATACAGGGCATACCTGCAGCTTCAGACTAAAAAGTAATTATTTTAAATCCCTAGAAATAGTCTCTAAAATTATTAACGCATGTGATTCCAGGGCAGAGAGAATAAGTTTCTGTCGAGTATGAATCTCCATTCACATAACTTAGGAGACTGGCTCGCTTAGTATGCTTGGCTTTACTGCTTGTTTCAACAAATTAATGAAAGGGCTGACTTCATGGCTGCGGTTCTTTTAATTTGGCCACGAGGGATGCGCTGAAGTTGCGATGCAAACTGCTTAGGAAAGACTACCATCTTGCTAAAGCCAGTCCTGTAATCCCATGGGTCAGACTGAATAAAATAATCAATGAGATTGTGCCTTGCTAAGCCTGCCTACTGCCTTTGAGTTGGGAAGCAAGTCCAGCACTAAATTAAAAGACTCCTTTCTTGCTGCTTTTACTCTTCAGGACTGAAGGACTTTTTATTAGACTGTTCTTGCAATAAGAAGTTAGGAACTGATCCAAAAATATGTAAGTTTAGGCTTTATTTCTGAAACCTGAGTGTTGGTCCTGCCTTCCTCTTAAGGAGGATGTTGCCCACTGCTGACAGCTACCATATGCATACCATGGTTATACAAGACCAACAAACCTTATTGTCACCAACATTTTATTTGTTCTCACTGCTGGGCAAGACCTGTGAGATAGTGCAGCCAGCTAACTGAGAGGCAGGGATCAGGAACTTTCCTGTCTACGAGTTCAGCAAAAACTGAGATCCTCCATTGTCTTATCTGGTAGCGGTAGGTACTGGCACAGCATTCGGTGTTAGAGAAAATTTAGAAGACCAGGGGATGAAAAACATCAGTTCATCCTCATTTGAATCCAAGCCATGAAGGGTTTAGATAGCAACTGTGCTGTGCTGATTGGCATTTCTGTAAAATTGTTAATGTATTACAGAAGTTTCTCGATCAACTCAGTAGAAGAGATGATAGTATCATAATCTGCCAGTGTAAATGAATTTCCAAACATATTTTAATTATCAGTGATACCTTCCATCTCTTCCTTTTCATGTTAGTTTTTGCCTGTTTGTGTTGGCAATCCAACATGGACTAGATTATTCCAACACCCTGAAACCCAAACAGTTGAAACGTCAGAACAGAGTCATTCTGTCAGCCAAGAGCAAAATGTCTCCTCCGAGGTAGAAACACACAGTACCTGCATTACCCAAGACCTTTTTCCTTCACCTAGGTAATTCTTCCCTGTGAGAGCTGCAAAAGTTATTGTAGCACGTATCAAAGCAGGTTGTTGCAGGTGGCCCAGAGACCGTATCTCCACCAGAGCATGTCCCAACCTCTACACCGAAGCAGCATATTCCATGTCGAATGGGCTGGGAGCCCATGTTAAGCTCTCACATCAGTCTGGCTCCTGCGCATCCCTCCAAAAGACAGTCCAAGTCTAAAACGTCCGCCTCCGCCAGGTCTATCTACACATTAAAGTGTACTGCTTGTCTATCAGTTTCATCATACAGCTGTGGAGGCCTACGGGTACACCGAAATAAAATCACTGCTGGAGCGAGACTGGGATAGTCTCAGCACCACCAGTGACACACTGAGGCCAAAAAGCATATGAGAAGAGCTTGATGTTTTTTCTTCTTTTTCTTTTGGCTTTTAATTACATATGTGTTGGCTGCCCTGATTCTCTTTTTTGCTTGCCTGCTGTTTCTCACAGTTAGGACAAAAGCAGGAGAAGGCATGACTCCCAGGATCAGAGGACAACCAGCAGGCTGGAGGGCATACAGGAATGTGAAAATAGTGCCCTGGTGATGACAGCAAACTTCTCCCACAGGGCACCCCCCTAATGTGGTAAGATGTTTTGCTGGATACAGTAGTGCCCTGTCAGGGTGTTTAAACAGTAGACAGCATTTACATCTAGTCTTGGCCTTTACCTTGCATACACAAATTTGACCAGAAAACTTGGCTCAAAAGTGGAATCCCCTTGAAGTTTGAAGGGTCTAAGACTTGGGGTTTTGGAAAAGCCTACATGGAAGATTGAAATCCAGCTTTGAATTCCTGAATGCCCAAATTCTGGGAAGTAGTAAAATACAAAAATATTTTTTCAGCTCAAATAAAATACATGATAATTATAGATGCTCCTCTCAGGCATATTTAGGTAGGAACCCACGAGGGACCCATCTTGGGGCAGTCTATGCCTGAAGGACTGCACTCCATGGAAGCGATCCATGCTGGAGCAGTTTGTGAAGAACTGTAGCCCATGGACTCATGTTGGAAAAGTTCATGGAGGACTTTTTCTCATGGGAGGAACCCCACGCTGCAGCAGGGGAAGAGTGTGAGGAGTCCTCCCCCTGAGGAGGAAGGAGCATTAGAGACAACATGCAATGAACTGACCACAACTTCCATTCCCTGTCTCCCTGTGCTGCTGGGGGATAAGAGGTAGAGAAAATCAGGAATAAAGTTAAACCCAGGAAGAAGGGAGGGGTGGGAGGAGGGTGTTTTAAGATTTGGTTTTTATTTTCTCATTATCCTACTTTGATTTGATTTGTAATAAATTAAATTAATTTTTCCCCAAGTCGAGTTTTTTGCCTGTGAAGGTAATTACTGAGTGATCTCTCCCTGTCCTTATCTTGACCCATGAGCCTTTCGTTGTATTTTCTTTCCCCCATCCAGCTGAGGAGGGGAGTGACAGAGCAGCTTTTGTGGGCACCTGGAACCCAGCCAGGGTCAACCCACTGCAGTCCTTCAGGAAAGAATTTTTTAGATCACGGCTAAATGATGTGAGAAGGTTTTAAAGAGGCCAAGAGGCCCTTCTTTTTTGTTCATGTGAATGCTCAGCAGTAGAAACATCCTATTCCAAGCTAAATGACCTCCCAGTAAACTAAGGAAACTATGCAAGTAAAGGAACCAAAGTCTTGCAGATATCTGAAATCTACAAAGACATACAGTGAAAAGTCTTTGTTTTATTTTTTAAAAACACATCCTTTGGCTGAGAAATGTCTATAAGCATCTGTGCGTGTAAAGCATTTGAATCAAACTGAGCAAAAGTGACTGTGAATTCTATATTTTTGAAAATGCTTTTGCTCAACACTGTAAAATGTGAGAGCATTCTGTAGAAGTTCTGTTCCACTTGAAAAAGGCACCACAAGATGGCACCTTCTGAAGAGAATATCTGCTATTTAAATGAAAAAAAAATCGACATTTTGTAAAGGACTATTATTGAACATACGGTGGATATGAATGAAAAAATGCCACAGGGACTAAGCAATAAGATGAGGAAGCATAATATAATCTTTGGCATTTCTAAATATGCATTCATGACTGAAAACATTTATATATAATACATGTTTAGCTTTGTGACTAATTCAGTAACTATCCAAGTGTATGTTACATGCTTGTAATGAACGCCGGATCTTAAAGTACATTTTTCACTCCTACATAGCAGATTTGGGTGCAACCTACTGAGCCTCCAAATCTATAAAGAAGATAATGATACCTGCATAATACAAACATGTTCCCGTTTGTTTAATCGGAGATAAAAAATGTATTTTAGTAAATGGTTATGGATTTAAATACAAATTATGAAAATTCTGGATATATATTATAACTTAACTGGCAAGGATGTACAGATGAGAACCAAGATTGTTCCTTGCTGCATCAACTTCTTCTTTCTTTAAATAATGCAATTGTAGGTATGTGTGCACAATCACATCTTGTATTTTGCATACACACAGGGCTAGTATGCACACAATCACACATCTCCTTGAAGGGCATTTCTTTTTTCACCTTGTTTTCATCTGAACAGCTATCTAACAACCTGAATCAAGTTGTTTTAAAGATACTAGGGCTTTTAAATGTGTTTGGAAGCAGTACAAGTAAACTAATCACCTTCCCTGGCAAAACATTTTATCAACAGAGTTGTATTTAGTAAGTGGCCTTAAAGCATTACCACTTAACTTCTCTAATCCTTTTACTAGGGCAACTCTGCCCCCTCCCCGTCACAGGACAAAGGGGGTTTGGGTAGTGGGCACCAGGGGAGGCAATAGGCAGCAGATCGGGAGGCAATGGGCAGCAGATAGGGAGGCCAGGGTTGCACAAGACTCATTTGCACAGGACCCTCAGCTGGGGTGCGAAGGATGGGATCTGTGCCCCCTGAATGCTGCTGGTAATGTGGTGCTCAGACCCCTCAGCACCCTCCAGCAAACCCAGCTTTAATGGCCTGCTGGTCTTGAGGCTCCTGAGATGGAGGGTTGGGAATTCAAAGCAAATTTGATTGTATACTGCCCTGTTTTCAATAACTGTCCAGAGGAGCAGGAATGGGTGAGAATCAAGAGTGGTCTCCGTAAGCGGATTTTCAGTCCAAACGGAGATGTTCAAGAAACATAGTTATCAATAGACTGGTTGAGTAGTTTTGTTCTGGATTCCTTTTTTGTCTCTGCAGCTCCCTGGGTCTTCTCACATGAATGAATAGGATAGATGGTTTCCTGTTCTCATTGGTGTCTCTTTCCATTGAGAACACATTTTCCTGTGTTACTGATGAGCAGAAGTTGGCACGGTTTTTCAGATGTTTACCAGTGTGGCTGTCAGCTTGTTTGAAGCCAGGAATGATGGCAATATATTTATCTCTGGAGAAGGAACTGTTTGTTCATTTAGCCTTCCTCTTTTTATTGTGTACTCCCAGAGAAATAAAATGAATTCTTTGCAGTGATAGGTCTTAAACGACTAACGTCTGGAGATCTACTACATAAGCCAATGAAATACACTTGAGTGCCTCAGTATAAACCATTTGAAAGACCTTTTAAGCCAATATTATCAGGCCATGGAGTCAGAATAAGGCAGGGATGTGGTTGAAATTGTGTTATTCTTTCCACTTACATGTGCAGAATTCTAGGTCAGAGCACTTCAGAACAATAATCTTCTATGAAATTCGTTATATTGAATTTAGACACTAGAGAATATCCTTTACATAATTGTTAAAGGTTTGAAAGATTTCAAAATCTAAAGCTGAAAATTCCTTTCTTCAAATAATTTAATTGAATATCTCAGTTCTTAGCACATCCACTTGCTATGACGTCCTGTCATAAAATTCAATTGCTCCATATAACATTCTACTGGCAAATGATCTTTTCAAATATTATGGGATGAATAGAGCAATAACAATTCAACAGAAAAGAGGTTTTCTGAAAATTAGTTATTAAACCATGTTGCCACCTTTTGTAGAATGATAGTCTTGTTCCTATATACTGAGATTTTACACCCTGCAAGACCACATAGATAAATAAGAAATTGATATTGTGTGTTTTTAAAGACATATTTTTAGATCAAAATGTCCAATGCTAGATTTAAGTGGTGGTCATTTGCCAAATGCTTGAAAATACACAGCCAGCAATTCTTCCTTATGATTAAAAGCAGTCTTATTTGCAAGTATGGAATTTATGGTTTCTGATAATGTAATAAGATAATGTATTTTCATTTGTGTCAAGCACAACAGGCAAAAAGTCTATATACCTGAATGATTAATGGAGGCAGAGAAAAACAAGGAAATAGATAAAGGCAAGAGCCATACATTGCAAAATAAAATGTGGAAGAAAGTATCTAGTGTTATCTGAGGTTCCTATCAGTCACAGTGACCCCTTCACAAACTTCTAAATTATGTCAGCCTGTAAAAATGGATTGCTTCACTTTCTAGGTAAGTTAGTGATACATGAGTTCACTGAACACAATGCCTTTATAATAGCCATTAATCTTCATGGAAAAAAACACTCTATGTGCTCTGGAATGCAATGCATCCATTCTCCTCTGAAACCTCATCTTTGTTCCTAGTAATTAACATCTGTTTCTAATTTCTGACATTCTGTGTCAGTGGCAAAGACTATTCAAGCTTCTGTACACAATATGAGTTCAGATAGTTAATATATTTTTATATAGTAAAGCCATATTTCTAAAAGCAATAAAAAAATTTAGCTTGTAAAGCAGAATATAATGCACTTCTGCTGATGCCAGTTTAAATAAAAGTAGGAACCAGAGACCATTTATAGATCTTGCTGTGAGCAGCCATACATTCTGCTTGCATGTATGTCAAGATTTCAAAAAGCCCTTACAGAATAAGACTTTGTTGTAAGAAAAAAAGAAATCAAAATATGTCTTTCAGCACATTTTTCCAACATAGGCAATTAGTTTATGTAAATAGCATCCTTGCAAGAAAAGGTTGGACACTCATTGAGAAAACTCCAAGATTTGCACTTTGGTTTTGAAACAAATAGGTCATTCTTGGAATCTCTATTTTAACATGAATCACATGGCTAAGTGATCACACTGTAGCAGTTTTAAGGTAGAGGCTTCTTTCTCCGCTGATTTTGATTTAAACTCTTGCAAAGCTTGCAAACTTGCAAAGATTTTTCAAAAGGATAGAATAGCTTGACTAGCAGGTGGTTTCTATCCCAGGGTCCCTTGGTCTGCTTGAAGGTTTACTTGGCTTGTTTGTTTTAACCCCAAATGGTAAAGAAAATCTACATAATATGCACTTCTCACCCACCAGCCATCAACTTAAAAGTAACAACTTCTCTCCTGACTGATGTATTGGGTTGAGCTTCGAGGAAAATAGAACTCCCCCCTGCCACGCCAAGGAGATGCGTGAATCACTTCAGATTCCATGAGAGTTTCTAACAGTTAAGAAAACATTTCAATAATAAGAACACAAGGGATTTCTCCCTTGAAAACAGATGGCCAATGCTTCCAAAAAGAAAAAGAAAAAAAAAAAAAAAAAAAAGCACTTCCTCTATCCAACGAGCCAAGACCCTGCATCACTCTGGCATGGCAGGTAATTTTGGGGCCCGATCCAAAACTCACTGAAATAGATGGAAATGATCCAATGGTGAGCTTCCCATTGGCTCAGTTGAGCCTGTCTGATCCAGGTATCTCATGACATTTACAATCTTTGCTTTACACACACACACAAAAAAAAGAAAAAGGAAAAAAAAACCCCACCACACAGGACAATGTCATAGCCTCCAGTTTACAAGATTTTACTTGTTCTTACAGATATATTCCTTTTATACAGAGATAGGGTGCCACAGCTGCCCCATTTTGATGTGCTAATGGACCTTGGCTCTGCCCTGAATACACCTCCGCCTCCCATGAAGAAAAAGACTCCAGGGCCTTCTGCAGGATCCTTTCCTCTGGCAGCACTCTCCAGTGTTCAGGAGCACTGAAATATTGCTTTTTGGCTCAGGGCAACGATGAGTAGGATGGATAATATGCCTGGGTAGGAAGATAACAGGTATTTGCCAGCCCGCATATTACACTTATTTGTCCCAGCTTGATGATGAGATTATTTTCTTAAAATGATGCCAAAGTATCAGCTTATCTTGGCTTTTCTTTGAATTGGGATATGTATGATATATCTTTGGAGAAATACAACTGTAGATAAAAGAGCTGTTTGTTTTGTACTTTTAATTACTGACCATGAATACATCAAGAGATTAAATAACATGGAAAGGAAAGAGATATCTAAGTTAAAGAACAATGTTGGCACAAGAACTATCATGTGTAAAGCAGCCAGGAACTTGGTCTGGAAACCATAATAATTCAAACAATCAAAGCAATGCTATTTTGTAATTACTTTCCTGGGTCTGTAGTATGGACTAGAAATCTAACCAATTTTAAGATAAATTTATGAACATGACTAGATGAAGTGCTTTCTGAAGTAGCAGGGGACTTGAATCAATGACACAAGAAGTACTTTCCAGTTCTGGATCATAACATCGTAAATTAAACTAATGGTGCTCTACTTCTCTCCTTCAAGTAGCAGCATGGAGCAAGAAATTACTTTCATGTCTCTATAGTCAATTCTGTGTTATCCAATACATTATGAGATTGAGTTATCCTGGATAATGGTAGTGGAACATGCTGGCCAGCCCAGATGAAGGCTGAATTTGGCAGAAGATTTTAAACTGAGCTTCATGCATCCATATCCCAAGCAAATAAATTCTAAGAGACCAGAGCTGAGTCCTGAAGCACTTGGCTGCCAGTGTTGGGCTCCTGAATATTCCATGTTGCAGGGAAACTTAAGGTGGACAAAACACTTTTTATACATGTGGAACCATTACTCAATGTAGTGCACTCTCATGCTTGAAAATGCTGGGGAGCTTGGTGCAGAGACCTAGGCAGTTTTGCCAAACTGAGCTTCTTAGCTCTGGCTGGTCATACCAGACCCTGCTAACTCAATAAACAACCACCCAGTCATGCCTGTGTGTCCCTCCTGCTCTGCACTGAAGGAATTACTTTTGGTCTGAAGCTGAGCCAAAGCTGACCTAGCTGGGTGCAGCTACCTGGCTGTAATAAGCCTTCTCAAAATACAGCCTGCTGCAAAAACAGATCTGGGTACTTTGCAGAATTTTCTGGTATCCAGTGAGTAGTGTTGGGAATAGATTGTCTCATTGCCTGTAGATGATGCAGTTACTACAGTTGTGATATATTGATGATACAAGATACATACATACATTGCACACAACACTGCACACAAAATTTTAAAGCTGATAGACATTCAACTCCTAAGGAACACCTTAAATTTGCCTCCTACTAGTCCTTGTTAGTGACAAAGTCTTTGTTTCTCTGCTCCAAATTATTTTATTTTGATGCCCTTCTACCCTTAACCATTTTGCCTTATTCAGTACACATGGTGGAAGGGATGCAAAGGTGGGTGATGTACAACCAGCATGGACAAATGTAGGATGATTTTTTTCCATTCTCTCTCCTGGTGAAATGAAAATGAAAGGTTTGTTTGTTTGTTTAAGTTCTTTCCAATGGAAAGACTACCTTCCTAGGAAATTTGAAGTTCTTGTGGAAAGAAGGTAGAGGTTTCTCCCATTATTTTTGTTTTATTGATGTTCATTATTTTTTCTCTGTTTTTAGCAACAGTTGAATTATTTAGTCTGATATTTTCAAAAACTATTCAACCAAAGGAAGACACCTATCACAGAGAATTTCACGTGTACGGTTTACATTTGCAATATTATAAATCTTTAACTATCAGAAGGTGGAATGTGCCAGATGATCTGACAGTCATCCCATATCATCCTTCCTCTAGCTGCTCTCTCGGTTTACTTCCAGTTAGTCTTGCTCAAAACTTCAAGAGAATTTTCTTCTCTTGGGAAAAGCTTTTACTGTTTTTACAGGTCTTCTCTATAAAGCAGAAAGAAAACCTAATTTAAAAAATATTTCCCTGGAACTAACTTCTTTCCCATAGCCAGTTCCTCTTCATGGAAGCCTTGGGAGCCCTGGCCCTGGGATCAGAAGATAGATGCTGGAAGCCCAGGAATTCCCACCCCTTCCATACAGAAGAATTGCTTGTGAAATGTGAATCCTGGAAATTCAGAGTTCCTGAACATGTTCTGACAAAAGAAATAGTTTTACTGGCAGAAATCCTAGCTGGCCTATTTTTACTGGCAATTCAAGGCACTGGTCTGAACTGTCCAAGACAGCAGGTGACTGGAGATATCTCTCCGGTCAAGACCCACAAAACTGGCTACTCATGAGATTCAAATTGAAAAGTAGGTCTGTATTTCTCTCCCTGGGAAAGCAGATATTTAAAGGCAGTCAACTGGAAATGCTAGGCAAAGACAGTAGGTGGACACATGCCTCCCCAGAGTTGGGCATCCATTTCCGAAGACATGAATGTTAAACTGGGCAAACAACATGTCAGTTCTAGGTCACAGACCTAATTTCTCTCTGAGTCTCAAGAGATTCAGCCTCAGATCTCCTACTTCCCAGAGGAGTACCCCTAGGCTATACTCAGGGTTGCAGAGCAGGCGCAGCCTCCAGTGACTGACACAAAAGAAATAAACAGCCAGGTGAACAAGGAATGGGGTTGTCCTGCACAAGGAATGGAAAGAGAATTGTGGCTGTAACTCCCTGTTGCTACTGCCCAGTATGTCTGTCCTGCCACCCCATCATTTAATGCAGTTCTTTCCAGCTGGGGCAGGTCAGAACACGCCGAGTGTGTCTCCAAGGCTGACTAATGTCTGATACAATCTAACAGCCGGACCTATTCTCACACAGGTCAGCTGTAGCTAAAGCGAGTCCCAAAGCAGATTTCAGCACTACAATGGGAAAAGAATTGCAAAAGATGTCTTCATTTTTTCATTTGGTTAGGTTGTGCATGCTACATCTATGAAGTGAAATGACTAGATCAAAGTTCTAATCAAGGCAGGCTTCTCTGTTAGCTAAATAACAGGTAGTGAAACTAAAAGTCTCTAAACAAACTTGACAGATTTTTATACATTTCCACAAAGAGGAATTTTAACATATGTGTTTAACTGGCTTCATCTTTGGTAGCTAATGAAAAATGATAGGTGGATGGTTAACAGTTGGTGCCAGAATCAACATTCCTTCTTTTCCTAGAAGCTGAAGATTTAAAGATTTTTCCCATCAGAAGGATTTATGCAAGGATTTATGGACCCTGAAAAACTTGGCTTAACCTTTATTATTTGTCCATCTTTTGGAACTTTTATTTTTAACTAACTTTTCTTTTTTAAATGTAAAAATAGTAAGCACTTCTTCATGAAGTCCATGAGACGTTTTTGTAAGCCTGTTCATATCTTCCTTTTACTTAACACTTTTTGCAGACTTGTTATAGTGCTTGTCACTGGAAAAGCTGCATATAGTAGTGATAATACTTTGATCAGTAATGAAAACTAATTGTACTAAATCCACACATTCTCAGCTCTAGAAATTGTTATGCAAATCAGCTTCTCTGGCAGCTATTTCTGCTTTCCCTCACCTTAACAACAATGACCTGGAGAGCATGAGTCTTGATCTGTTCTGGTGTAAATGATATCAGAATTATGTTTGATCTATTTATTTATAAAATAACTAAGCTTTCTTATCTCTTCTGAAACATTTGCAAGGGAGATAAACTCTGTAAATATCTTACAAATGCGGGTCCACAATAGCACTGCTTTGTCATGCAAAGATTAATTATGATCAGAAGTTTATTCACAACTATTACCAGTAACAAAAAGAGAAGAGTTGAAGATAGAATAGGGAAAAAAATTACGAATACTCATCCAACTAGCATATTGTCAAATCAGCTGGCCCTGCTGTAATTCACCTGAGGACACTTACAAAACTGGCTGAAATAATTTCCAAGCTACCAGGGAATGTCTTTGAGAACACAAAAGGGAATGGTGAAGTTCTGAGAGCCTGGAAAATGGCAAATACAGAGCCTATCTTTAGAAATGGGAAAGAGTCAGAGACTTGCAGAGGAATCATCTTAACTTCAGTTCCTGGAAAAGTACTGGAACAATAATCAACTAAACTATTTGTAAGCACTTGGAAGAAAACAGTGAGGTAAGTAAGAGCCAACACGGATTTGTTGAGAATAAACCTCTTCAAACTAGCTTCACTACTACTTATGATGCAGGAGGAGGTCTTGTGGACAGAAGAGCATCAATAGACAGTAGATATCTCTTGACTTTAGTCTGAATTATGACAATTTCTCACATAACATTCTCATAGGCAATTTTAAGAAATATGGTCTTAGTAAACTATAGTAAGTTTAGTGCAAGACTAAAGCATAATGGTAAGTGGGGTTTGTCTTAGAGGCAATGTAGGTGTTTGGATAGAAAGTGATATTACTATCTTATGGATAACACCGAGTTAGGATGACCCTCAAGCACACTAGCAGGCAATAGTACATTCCTCACAAACTGGAAACATAGTCCAAACAGTATATAGGTCAGTAAACACACTCAGGCATATAGAATGGTTTGTGTAAATAATCTGATCAACAAGTTGGATAGAAATTCTTCAGGAAAAACTCAGACAATTAAAATACATCACAAACTTTGCATGAAACAATTGTGACATGTGGCTGGGGAAAGAGGCAAATATCATTCCGAGATGTATAAACAGATATTTCATCAATAAGGTATGTCTATCCAATACGATAAGACCACAGCAGGAGCACAATTTTATGTTTTTAAGGTCTTGATTCAAGGGATATATAGACCATTTGGAAAAAGGACAAAGAAGAAAAATGATCACAGGTCTAGAAAGTATGATATATGGAAAAAAATATGCCAAAGGAATTTGGAGTGTTTACACTGGAGAGGGGGTGGCTGGAGAGGGGTGATAACACTCTTTAAATATGTAAAAGGTAATAAATAGAACAAACTGTTCTGTCTTTAGCAGGCTGAGATTGTAGGCACTATAGCTCAGACCCAAGTGAGGAAACCCTGTCAGTGAGCAGAGTGAGGACTGGAACAGGCTGTCTGAGGACATTCTGGACTCTCTGCCACTGGATATTTTGAACACCAGCATTAGACAATCATATGCTAAGAATGGTTTGGCTATAGCCAGTCTTCTTTTGGAGAAGAATTTGGTGACACCATGAGTTTTCTTCCAGTCTGTTTTCTATGGGCTATGATAAATATAATCTAACAATAAAACACTGTGTTTTGGCCCTTTAAGATCAGTATGTAGACATTTCTTCTGAAACAGGAGATTTTCATAGTATCATGTTGCTAAAGAGACCAAGTTTCAGGCCAGGAAAATGGGATAGTCCAAAACATCCAAAATGCCTTCAATACCTGCTGTGTTACACTTACAAAGAAAACAAAATGTTCCCAAACTAAAGAGTACAGCACATAGTTTGGTTAATTCATTTGGATGTGACTTTCAATGAGAAGTTACGTACCACATACTTAGTGGTAATTTCTTATAAACTTCTGGGATTTTATTAACTGTCAGCGATAATTGCACTATGTTGTTGAGGTAATACCCTTTAGCAAGGATTCAACACCCCAAGACCGTAAACTACCATAAATGATGAGAAACAATATTAATGGGAAGCGTCTGTCTCAATTTTTCAGTCAATATTTTAAATACATATTTATAGTTACCTCAGTACACAACTGTTAATGATTATTATATTTTTCTTGCCTTTTTAAGGTTTTACTGAAGTCTAGAATCATAGAATTGTAGAATCATTTTGGTTGGAAAAGACCATCAAGATCATTGAGTCAACTGTTAACCTAACACTGTCATTATACCATGTCCCTAAGAACCTCATCTATGCATCTTTTAAACACCTCCAGGGATAAAACCACTTCCCACTAAAATGATTAAGGAATTGGAACATCTTTCCTATGAGGAAAGGCTGAGAGAGCTGACACTGTTCAGCCTGGAGAAGAGATGGTTAGGGGGGGTGTCTTATCAATGTGTAGGAATAGCTGAAGAGAGGGTGTACAGAAGAGGGAGTCAGGCTCTTTTCAGTGGTAGCCAGTGGCAGGACGAGAGGCAGCTAGCACAAATGAAACACAAAAGGTTCTTTCTGAACATCAGGAAAAACATTTTTTTGATGGTGACTGGCCAGGCACAAGATGCCCAGATAGGCTGTGGGGTGTCCATTGTTAGAGATATTCAAAACCTCACTGGACGTGGTCTTGAGTAAGTTGCTCTAATTGCCTCTGCTCTGAGCAGGGTGGTTGAATTACTCAGTATCCTGATGTCCCTTCCAGCCTTCTTAGGAGAAGGATTCATTAGCTTCAAGTTCCAGTTCATTATCAGCAGTTTTCTCATTTACATGTGAGCATATTAAGATCTGAAAAAAAAAAATTATACTTGATTTAATTGATCTTTTATATTTGCCTTTGCTTTCTTTTTCCTCTTAGAAATAAGGCATACACTGCCATCATAGTTGTTCAAAGAAGTAACATGAGACTGTAAGTTTAGAGCTCTTTTAAGAGTATGTGTAGCATTAGACACAATCACTCAGCTCTAAAGAGACTTATTTTTGATCTCCAGGATTGTGTCAACTAATTTGTGACAAATATGTTAAAATCTCAGAATCTATAAACTATCAATTCATAACAGGATGATACTGAATTTTAACTGTGTTCATATAAGAACATTCCCTTCAGATGTCTCCATGGAAATTTGTTATCCTGAAAATTCCTTTCTTTTGGTATACAGGTGAAATTATCATTCCACAACTCAGATACTCCATGGTACCCATACTCGGTAGGAAATGAATTTTATTTTTTCATGGCACATGACATTTTCCTTCTCTCTCTGTTTAAACAAGCTGGTATCCTAATCCAGAACAGAGTAACCATTTAGAGATTTCCTGTAACACTGGTATTAAGTCAGTTTTCATCAACAAGTAATAAGTCAAGTCTGTATAAGAAGATTCTTTAAAAGGTTCATGAAGACAGTATGGTATCTGCCACACGTGAGCAACTCTAAATCCAGACTAAGCAGCTTTCTAGGAGAGGTTGCAGATACGATGAAGCAATCTGTAGGTGCATAAATTAGCAATTTAATGTACTGTAGAGGTTGTATTTTATGCCCATTTGCCTTTGGATTCAATCTCAAGAATGAAACATTTTTCTCCGGGTGAAGGGCATACAACAGTTCACCATGAAGATCACCCCAATTGCAATGCAAACACAAGATTCTCCAGCAGTTAGCTCTATACGTATGTGATACAGAAGCAAGACCACTATCTGGCAATAATTTCATTACCAGAAAACATATTTATTGGCATATGGTCCAAGAATCATGACAGACCACAGTAAATCAAACCCTCTTCATTTTCCCTTTGTACTTTAGAAGCACCCAGTAAGTAAAATGCTATAATGTATTTGGTCCTGGAATAAAGACCAGCTGGATTCACTATGTGCTGGGCTCTTTGATAGTCTTCAGAGACAAATTTCCTAAAGGGGAAGGGGTATGACATTTTCTTGTTTTCCTTTGAAAATTGGTATCTTTGTGATGATCCAGAAAGCTATGCAATATCTTTAAATTATTTCTCATGGAGCCTTGTAGTAATTTCTGTACATCAGCAGCAGTAGATTGTGTTATGTCTTCAGTAAATCATTGTTCTACTACTTGTTGTGTTCAGTTTGGTAAACATGACTCACTGAGTCACCAGTGACAACTCAGGATTTACAAACAGTACATTTTCTGTGCCATCATAGAAGCGTTATTTTAATCTCATATGTGATTGCAAATAGCTTCGTTTATGTTGCCTCATTACTGCCCCATCATTTGCAAATCAGATTTTCTGAAGGCTTTCAAGTCTGACTTCTAGAAAGAGGATATCTGATTATTACTTTTAAAGTTTTCATTTCCTTTCTGGAATTTGAAGTCATTCCTCCATGAGCAAAGTCAAAAAAGCACTTTCCACTGATCTTTCTTATGTGTCATCAGCAAGTGATTTAAAAAACCTGTTTGCAACCAGATTATGCAGAATAGATGTTTTTACGCATATTTCTTTTTGCTTCTCCATGGTGTTACAGCATCTTGCTTCTCTTACTCATCTTAGTCTGCCTGGAATGACTCTTTAGACAACACAGTTACTGAAGATATGTGTGACTGGAATATGGAAAAGCACGTAAACTTTTCCAGGAATCTCTCTACTTTGAGTACTGCTATTTGAAGCACTGCTATTCGTGTTAGTCTCTGTCATTTACTCAGATGAACACGTTCTTCGGTTAATTTACACTCTGCTATTCACCAAGTATGTAAGTTCCAGTCTTGCTATAACAATACTTTCCTTTTTTATTTCCTTGCCATAGTTTGAGAACTCTTTAATATGCTCATGCTGCTGATCCAGAACCATAGTCCAAGTTGTGCCGTCATTTCCATCTGCTAGTATGTCTGTCATCTTCCTGTGGAACACTTCTAGTTCATCTGAGATACCACAAAAAATGTTGTTGTTATCCAATAATATATCACATTTACTCATTAGTGATGTGAAAATATGTAAACATAAAAATTGGAATTGCAGTCTTTCCAAGAGAAGAAGGGTCAGATTCTGACACCAGCTGAACAGAAGATAATGAGCTGAATCACATAATGAAGCATAACATTCTCCCTAGCAGGTGGAAAAAGTTTAGAAAGCTATATGAGTCCCTGGTTGATAAACTCAAGTACAAACTTCTCCCTGCCCCTTAGAAGCATTATGATATCTGGTATGTGGCAAAGGCATACCGCAACTTCTGCACAAATACAGCTATCCCTCAGCAAGGGCTGAAAGAGTCTCACAAGAAATTTGACGCATATTTAAAAGGAGAGTAGTCAGCAAGTGCAGAGGACACAGCAAATGTATTTATTGAAGAGTGAAAGCAACTGATAAGAAATCTCCTTGAGATTGAATGTACTAAGACCATACGTGGCACTAACACCAGGAAGACTTGCTGTTTGGTCAGGATATTTAAGAGTTAGGCTACTTAACCTTGGTATCAAAATCAGAATCTAAATCTAGACCTCTGTTATTTAAAATGTTGTCCCTACGTTGCAAAAGCTATGTGAATATTGTTTGTTTTCTTGAAGATTCTACTGTGTTCAGTATTAAAACCAGATTCTCATCTATGGAAGCTCCTTTAAAATGTATGACCACAGTCACATTAAATTGCATCAAGTGAGAATCCGGCCAATAACATTTAAGCAGAATAAAGTGGTTATCACATTTTTCACACACACATGCCTGACAGTGCATAACTTCTCTTTTTTTTTTCTTTTTTTTTTTTTTTTTAAGACATGAAGAGAATTAGAACAGCTTTTAGCTTTTACTGTTCTCTCTCTTGATTAACTAGCACTATTTGTCATTATGTGACACTGAATTTATGGCTTGCCTAGTGAGCTTGTCAGTGACTGGCACCTTCTTTAATGCACTAGACAACCATACCTGTCCTCACCAGCACTGTTGCCATGCAAGTGCACTGCTAGGACTTCTGGGGATGTTTTCTGTACTGATATGCTGAATCACCTCTGCTGCTTTGCCAGTGGACAGTGGGAGGAGTTACTCTGTTTTGGAAATTCTGGGAAAAATGCTGGAGATGTAGTATTTGACTCATTTAATAGGTTAAAATGGGGAAGTATGACCAGTCTTTCCAAAACAGCAGCACTCGGCTTGGCCTTTAAGTCTGATCGGAGGGATATTTGATTGAAAGATTTTTTTTTGTGGCAAAAGCAAGGTTTACAAGTAGCACTAGAGCAAGAGTGCAGGCTGCTCCCACCATGAAGGCATAACCAAGAGAATAGAAACCTGTAAAATTTTTGCAGATACTTAGATTTTTTTTTTCTTTTAAATATCCAAACTCTTGACAAATTGCATTACAGCCTAGAAAACACATCATACCCATGTTTAATCTGTCCTGAATCCCTTCGGACTGCAGTAGTGACGTATATTTACAAGTAGTATAGCCAGAAGGTTCCTTTCCACCATTGCCTACCATTGGGATGTCACTTTGACAGCAGTTTGTTGGGCTGAGGCTATCAAAATCACATCACTGAAGTTTGTGGTGGTGGTTTTCTCTCTCTAGTCTTTGAAGCTGAGCTACAGATAGATAGCTGGCTATATGCACACACATAGCACAAGCCAAAAAATAATAAAAATGCAGTTTCAATAGTCTGAAGTCATTCTACAGTTATCCAGGGAATGAGAAGATAAACTCCAGCCAGTAATAACTAATTGACCTTAATTCATTAACCACTTCATAGAATAGTGCACACACAATCGCTGTAGTTGCTTTTCTCTGTCTCCTAGACACAGAAATCCAGACAGCCACAAAAATCAGTGAAATGCTTAAGAATGTGTCCGTTTGCATCTCTCCTGGCTACCTAAACCTGAAAGGATGATCTCGTACCTGGCCCATGAGTATCAGAACAAGAATTTAAGCAAAGGACATGCTTGGCAATGATTTCAAAATGACAGAATTTTAGGAAGTAGCATGTCTGGTTAAGTAGGATCTTTTCAAGGAGGAATCCACAGATGCCAGTTTTGCTGCTGACCTGCTGGGCAGTTTTCAGGAGGTCCTTTCAGTTCACTGTGATATATTTTCACCATCTGTACATAGGGATTAAAATGTCTTCCAGAGTGCTTTAAGATTGATGAGAGCTGTAAAGATGATTTTCACAGTACTTACAAAAGATACATTGCATGCAAAGAAAGATACATCAAGTCTCCAGTGATGCCACACTAGTCTATTCCAGGCACGGCTTATTCCATGGGTTTGTAAAAAATAAAATCTACCAGACAACTGAATGTATCAACCCTGTGAAAATATGTACTTTTTAATGTTTTCCTTATTGTGTCATTGCTTGAGATGTCTTTAGTAAAGTTATAAAAATATATCTACAGCCTCCTATAGATTTTTCTCAACAAAATCTTCCAGCTAGGGCTAATATCAGTGTTTATAGTAGACTCTTCATTTCAAATTATGACCAGAACATGCTATTGATATATCATCAAAAGATAGATGCACACAACTTAGCAGATGAACATGTTTTAATAACATGTGCTACATACCATGAAATTTTAAAGCTTACTTTGCAGATACTTGGTGGGTATCAACTTGTGAGCAACAACATTACACACTTGAGAAATACCTTGATGCTGTTTAAAATTCTTCCTTTAGCAGAAAGAAACTTGAAGAGTCACGCACACACACACAAATTGTTAATATCACAATGATGGCCCAAAGGCAAGAAGGGATTTAAACAGGGTACTGAGGGCCAGCCACAGACTTATGCTAAGTACTAAGAGAAACTCCCATCCATTAATGTCGGCCAGTGTGCTCACAGACTACATCATCAGACAGGATAACAGCTGCAGAGTTTTCCTGTTCATACACAGCTGCATCCAGCCTCTCTGGATAACTGTGCTGATTTATCAAGGGTAGCTCTTCCCTATTAATTTAATGCTAGGTTATGTTATTCTAGCTAGTTTGCTTTTTCAGTTCTACTAGTGTACTGGTGCAGAAGTGACACAATGTTCTAAAAATACACCAGCAGAAACTGGGTAACTGAACAGGTTTTCCTGTAGAGTGATGAAACCAAGAAGCATTTAGGACTTCCCTGGGTAAATGCATTATTATAAAGTGGCTATTCATTGCAAGAGAACACTAAACTCAGTGACCCAGCAAGCCCCATCCTGTTCAAGTTTACTGTGAGATAAGAATAAAGGCCGAAAATTTTATGAAATAGGTAAAATGAGTGTATATCTTAAAATAGTTTTCAAAATTCACAAAATGTGTCTCAAGAATGGCATTTCACATATCCTTATTCCATCATTAATTCCGAACAAAATGAATATTTATGACATTTAAGCCTTGCCAATTACAGTCCATGCATGAAACCATGGCCTATTTTTCTGCAATTTCAATAGTGGTAGGGTTTCACCCCATATTGTTGACATGCTGTAACTCAATCCAAGATATGTCACCGAGTTGTCATTAAAAAAGACAAAAAAGAAAAAAAAAAAGAATTTTTTGCATTAAAACTGTGTTTCTTTTTTTTCAGTTTTCCCATGTTAAGTAAAGTATTTCTGTCCGTATTTGCTGAAGTACACATAAAACTGATTAATAGAAAGAGTGGTTATTTTAAAAATCTAGCTCTAATCGGAAGATATCACTTCATATTATTTGGCTGACATTTCAGCAGCAAATATAGAGAAGTTTCTGTAATGGAGAAAGCATGTCAAATGTGTGCTTTGTAGACTTGTCAACAAAAATTTTTTTATGAATTGTACCATGATCAGACAATAACATTACATCTGGGCATAATGCTCCCAAGTGTCCAGTTTCTTGGTCTCTCACATAAGATCTCCGGACCTTCAGGATGCCAGGCAAAACTTGAGAACAGTTAAAACTAGAGGAAAAATACTCAAACTGAAGGCATTTTCCAGGAATGCAAGGCCATATGTAGGACACTGGCATGAGGCAAGAAAGCTTTTAGCAGGAAGAGGTGATATGGATCTAAATAACGACATGCAGAGACACCAGCTTGGGTGTCTGAAGTCATAAAACATGTTAGATGGCACTGAACAAAACCTGCTCTGGCTGAGCAGGCTGAGTACAGCACTCCATGAGCACGCCTTGGCTGCTTTAATATGTTGAATCACTGCTAGTTTACAGACCATGAAACCACAGGTCAGGGCTGGACGACACCTCAGGAGACCACCTAGTTCAATCCAGAGTCAGCTACAGCATCTTGCACAGGGTTGTATCCAACTGGGTTTTGAACATCTCCAAGGATTGAGACTCCACAGCCTCTCTAGGCAACCTGTTCCAGTGCTCAGACACCTTTGCATTCAAAAACCCCACATTTTTCTGCACCTAAGCAGAATTTCCTGTACTTCAGTTAGCTCCCAAAGCCTCTTGTCCTGTCACTGGAAATCCCAGAGAAGATCCTGGCTCTACTTTCTTTACTGCTCCCCACCATCACATTCATAAGACTCACCCCAAGTCTTCTCTTCTCCAGGCTGAACAGCCACAGCTCTATCTGCCTCTTGTCCTATGCCATATCTCCGCACTGTGCTTCCTGGCATAGCTGTGCCCTGAAGGGGATTTTTTTAATTGCATCTTACAAGTATCTTAATTTTGCAGCCATATATGTCCTGATCGCTGGGATCCATGTACAAGAATATTATAAATCCATTTTCTTAAAATATCAGGAGAACATTACGTGAAGAGGAAGTAAAAATTCAGGGCTCCCATAGCTAACAGACCAATCCCAGGCCCATTCTGGAAGTCAGTGATTTCCTCAGAAATGTCTGCCTGAAGCTGAGGATAAGGTTTTATCCTGTGCACATCTGTAGACTCCTTAGTACCATATGTAAGCAAGACTTATTTTTTTTCCTTGAGTGATGTCCTGAAAACTCCTTTTCTCTCCACCTTCTTCTTTCATTCGCTGGACTATGGGCTCTTTCTTCAAGCCACATCTGGCTGTGTCTTCTGGATGGAGTTCAGAGACTGGGAAAAGAACCAGCTATGCTGGTGAGTTAAATCTTTATTGTTCTCTCTCTTGGTTTCAAGTCCATGTTACAGGGGCCTTGAAATACATTATAAGCATATGTACTGTATGTGAATGAATGAGGCTGGATGGGCAGTTATCCAACAATGACTGTGCCTAAATGCTATTCTGACCCTAACCACTTCACTGCAATGCTGTAACAGAACAGCATCCTGTTGGCACTGTGCCATGACTTAAAAATTACGAATCTGGTTTCAAGTCTTCGGGGATTTATAGTTCCTACCAACTTTAGTCGCTAGATGTCAGGGCTTTTCCTGGCAGTACCCATCCCAACCAAAATATTGTGCTTCTGTAGTTCAGCATGCTGGCAAATGTTATCAATGAAAAGTTGAAGTAATTATTTTGTTTATTTGAGTCCGTGAAAAAGGTAAGAGTCTTCACACAAAAATTCACTTTCAATCACAGTGCTTAAAGAACTGACTAATGAAAATCATTGAAAATATTGACCTCTTTGCAGCAGCATGTCTCAGTAACTGCAGTGGCTCCAGTACTTATCTGAAGAATGCACCATGCACCCCGAGGCAAGCATCCTTGACCCCAGAGTCTGCTTATGTTCCAAGGCCTTCACTCTGTAGCACTGAATTCCTGCTAAATTTAGTCTGCAGCTGGGTCCTCACTGACTCGTGGGGTGTGTACTCTGGTACAACGAGGCCAGTAAAGCTAGTGAAAAACAGAGTGAGGGCCATTCTCTGGCCATAACACCAATCGCCCCACCTGTCTCCTGTCCCCAAATTGGACACCTCTTCCCCTCCCAAACCAGGCAGTTGCTATCCAAAGCCCACACTGGGAATGAAGCTTGGCATGGGCTACACCTTCGACTGTGCCCAGCAGTGTCTGGGAAAAGGATGGTAGCACGGACCAGTCAGAATGTAGGCCATCAAGCTGTAGGGCCAGCCAGGTGCCAGATGTGAGTCTGTGCTTTGAGTTTACCCAATTAAGTACTAACAGGGGCTGTGACATGCCTGGTGTAACAGCCTGGCCATAACAGCCTGGTGGATGATATGATGGATCTGTCATGCTGATCTTGCGAATCTCAGGCTACCCTTCAGAGACAGGTGTGCCTGCTAGCACACAGCACTCCCAGTGAGTGCAGAAGGGACTGGAATTGCTTTTCAAGCTGTGAATCATGGAGCTGGGCATTGTCCTGGTCTCTTCACTGATAGCCTGGGTTTCTGCCTCTGTTCTGGATCAAGCGTGCACACAGCTTTTTCTCTGGCACCCCAGGCACTCTGCCATTCCTCAGTAATCATGTTTTCTTCTGGGTCTGCTGTCACGGAGCAGGACTGAACTGTTCTTTGAAAAATATGCAATTTGAATATTAAGGTCAGAGAGCTCTCTGTCTCTATGTCAGTAACCTCTAATTCTACTTTGGAAAGTTGATCCTTTTTTCCTTTGATTGCCACTATCATTTTATTACCATTGGCACTTGGATTTCTGCTTAAATCACAGTCACAACCTATGTATATGCATTTACCATTAATATATTTTAATTACTTAAATAATTATTGAACTTCATAGCAGTAGTATAGGTTGGTTTCCATACCTATCCAGGATTACAATCCCTTTCCCAAGACACATCACTAACATCCAGATATTTGAGCATGATTTGTACATTTGTTAAGAAGAGATTGGAGCAAAACTCCAAATGAATATCATACAGGCTGCTAAACAAGTGACACATTTCCCACTTGATGAGGACTGAAACAAATCTGCTGACTGAGGTGTAGAAGCTTCGAAAAGCTGGTGCCATTCCCATGATTTACTCATGGTATAAACACTTCTAGGCTTAATATTCTTGTCTATTTTTATACATAAATACACATATATACATATAGCTATCTATATGGACACAACCTGTATACATCAACATCAGCATGTTTTAATTGCTCTTGTGTTAAATAATTTGAAAACTGACTCTTTTCCTGACATAATATGACATAAATATAAATAGTCAAAGAAGACATGAAGATACTATAGATAGAAGTACTGTGGATTTTAAATACACAAACCAGAGACTTTATAAAAGGCAGATATGTTTTAAAAAGCCTCTGAAATTCGGGACTGGAAAGGCAACCATCAGGCCTTATGGGACTGTCATCACTATGCATAGGCTTCCCTTGCCTCTCTAGCACATGTGGTCCTAATTGCTGTGTTGGCAAGACTGTGAAGTTGGATTCTTCATGAACTGGCTGTAACATTGGCAGACATTTACTCATCCACTGCTAACAGTTTTTAATGGAAAATCTGTATCCATTCATGCTAGAAAAATGCTTATGTTAAAACAGAGGAAAATTAAGGAGAGAAAACCAGATATCAGTAGCTTTTCCAGCTGCCAATAGTAGATATCCTACTACTTCATTAACATTTATCGTACGAAATTTGAGGACAAAAGAATGAATGTGCTCAAACATTAAAAAAATATTTTGCGGCATTGCACATAATTTTTACCATATTTCTGATTCTACATATGCTACAACTTGAAGAGTATATAGCATGTGATTATAAATTCAAAAGTTGTTTACATCTGATCAAACCTACGAGCAACATACACTGGAAGGAACTTTATCTTTGCAGAATGGCAGCTGCCACAGAGGATGACTAAGGCACATATTCTTAGAGACGTATAAGCACTTCACTCACAGTTGTTATGTGTAACGTGCAGCTATTTGACCAGTGGAATATTCATTCTCAGAGGCCCCACTTGCCTTTGCAACCAGTTTTCCTGTACTTCACAGCTCCAAACACTCTCCCTGATTACATCTCCTCAGCTTAGACAGATGTTTCTGCAGCCACAAGAAGACAGGAAGTAAGAAGCCAGTAATCTTCCAAGGCTGTCACTCAATGTGATATGAGAGATCACATTCAAATCTCTGATACGTTCACTTGGAGTAGAAGCTTATGTCTTGTAGCAGTAGCAAAAGTTGAGTCTACAGCTGAACATAACAGTAAGTAAGACTGCTATAGAGTAAGAGTAATTAAGACTGGTGCAGAAAACTCTGTGTCGGTGAGGGGAAACACAAGTAGCGTGTGTTAAAAAGGGCAGATGGAGCTGAATAGAATTTATGGCTGGATGTCCTCAAGGATCAGTCTTCAGGACAACATTATTTCACATTTTCAATATTGAACTTGGCACAAGTAGTAAAAATGGTCTAACGAAACATAAGCATAGTCAAATACAGATGGATATATGTATCAAAAATATTAAAAAATCAAATTGCTTGAAAATTACAGTAATAAAAATGGGATTAAATTTGAGAGTAGAGAATAAGGATATACACTTACAGACCTGAAGCAGAAGGGTTTTCTCACCTTTCCAGTGGCTCATCCATCAACAAGGATAAAAAGAAGAGAGAACCAGGGCCTATGAACAAGTTGTACACTGGCTCAGAATCATCAGAGATTTTCCATATCAGGAAAAGCTGAGGGATCCTAAGGTCCATCCGGCAAAGTATTATCAGAAAAAGATAGAGAAATATTAAGGCATTTATATGGTGAAAAAAAAGTCACATTGGAAGATGTGTGGAGGAGAGCTACTGGAATTTGCAGCAGAGAGAAATTTTATTTACAAAGGGATAGTAAAAGAGATTTGTTGTTTAACCTAGCAAAAGCAAAGTTTAGAATGGGTATCATTGCCTAGTCTAGATACCTCAGGTACACAAATTCCAGTGAAAAAAAAGGAGTTATTTAAGCCAAAGGACAGCACTGGAAAAAAAAAAAGTGTAAAATGGTAAATTAATACTTTTTGATTAACGGATAAAAAAGTCTGTTTGGCAATAAAAACAGTGAGGTTCTGGAAATGTTCCCAGTCATATAGTCTCTTAGGTAAAATAGCTTTAAAATTTAGTTTGAATTTTCAGTAAAACAGATCAGAAGGCAGAGTTGTCAGCTATGTCAAGGTGCTCAGTTCAGTGATCCAAAGTCTCCCGTCCTTGGGAGCAACGTGTGAACTTGAATCTTCTCATCATCATTTGCCACCAGTACTCAATCACAGTGTATTTGTTCCCACCACCACTAAATGTGTAAATGTCAAGCTGTTATCTTATCCATTGATCGTCTGTAGTTCGTGTTTTCATATCTTGTTCTGACATGTGCTCTGACCTCTTTGTAAGACTAGACCATGCAAACTGGAAAAAATGCACATACATAGTGGGTTTAGACATTCAACTACTTTAAATAATCTGGACCAAAGCAACTTGTTCAAGATAACATGGGAATTCTGTTGAAGAATAGGAAATCAAGTCTAAACTTAATGGTCATCTTTCTGTGGGAATTCAGAAGAGCTAAGTTGAAATCTCTTCATAATGGCACCCCTACATCTTGGATGAAAAATGTTGCCCTTGGTCTGAAAATTCTTCTAACAATATTGAGATAAACAGATTTGTTTCCCATTTTAGTGAACTGCTGTTTTCCTAAAAAATACACTTTACTGAAAATCTTCCAAACAGCTTTTACTCCAACATCCTAACCACTGGGGTGTGGGCTGTTTTGGAGAACAAGCAAGCCTGTCTCTCATATTTTAAATTAAATATTTCAAAGGATGTCATTTTTATTCTTTTGTAAAATGAAACCAAATGTTCAAACCTTACAATTTTTCTTAAAACAGTATTCTTATTTTCCATTCAGGAACATTTCAGCTGCCATTTGATTCACTAGGCCATGTTTCCTATGAGTAGATTAAATATGAATTTATTCATTAGAGATCATGCAGCCACAGTACTGCCCTCTTGCTGCCTGCAACAATACTGTTTTGCCTTAATCACAATCACATAATTATTTTATAATATCTCTGTATGCAAGATATGAAGTTATCTGACTATCCAGCAATGCATTTCTGTGATTTTGAAATATTTAGCACAGCTAAATTTCTTTTCAACATAATCTCCATTCTTAAGGCTCTGACTTCTTAATGATATGCTTTGTTTCTGCCTTTCCCCTTGCACATTTTATCCTCTAATTTTTGCTATATGCTTTCACCCTCAGCTCTTGGTTTTGAGCAGCTGGCTATGACATGGCGCAGCAGTGCTAGACATGGGATGGTATCATCTCTAGGAGCTCTGGAAGGGATGTTGTGTCAGTGAAATGCTCTATACCACCACTTTCAGTTCGAAAAATGTCTGCCACCTTCTCCTCGCTGCAATCCCTTTCAGTGGGCCTTGGTGGCAATGATGAGTCATAGGTATGTGTCTTCTCTCCTTTGTTTTGGAAGCTTAATTTTTCAAGGGAAGTAGTCAGAAAGCAGTGCTTGCTCTTCAAGTCCATGGCTGAGCTTGAAAAATTTGAGACTGTCAGTGTTGTGTCTTGTTACACTTAAAATATCAGCTCAGAGAAAGAAAAGGCTGCCCAGAGAAATACACCTCTCTGACATGTTTCTGCATCTGGACCAGTAGAAAACACATGTGCACAGTAACATGGCTGAAAAAATCCAATAAGAAAGATGACTTTTCTGGACCCATTACAGATGAAATTGTGATGTATCTACTTACAGTGACAGTGCAACATTATGCTCGAAAATAAAAATCAAAAACAAAGCCCCTTAGCATCTATGGTCAATGTCCATTTAATGGAAAAGATGAAGAGGTCTACATACCAGTAACCTACATTGTTCAATCTTGGCATCACTGCTATGGAGTCTTCAATGATACACAATTATCATGTATCGTGTATTTAATGATGCAGATAACCTCATTTTCTCCTCCAACATAACAACCCCACAGAGACAGAAAGCATCCTCATGGAAAAGTAGAAAGGATTAAAAAATTGCCTTCAGTCATAATAGTTTTGATGGAAATGTCCCAAGCCATCTTTCTCTTATTTTCATCTTTGTTGAAACCACCGTGAACATCAAACTTGGTAAAGGACTTTCCAAAAAATGGCATAGCTGTGGAACGTAATCAGCTGTGCTGTAAAAGCTGGGCAAAGGCTGTGGTTAAAAGTGAATCTTAGCAGTCAACACTAGTCAGCATCAACTGGGAGCTAATGCTCATGCCTTCCAAGCTCGGAACTTGGCATTACAAGCAGCTGAATATCTTTGTCAGTGAAATAGGGTGGTGCTGAGTAAATTATACACTGAATTGTTAGCACTGCCTGGTATTAAGGCTGCAAATGTTTCCTGTTATAAGATCTGGTTTCTTATAATTTTGCCAAACTAACAGTTTAGGTTGAATTTTTCCGTGCATGGTATTTGCCTCATGAAGAAATCTTTTGGACAATTTCAGCCAAAATGTTTCTGCTATGAAGCAAGAGAAAAACATGCTATTTTTTGCTGTTAAAAAAACAAGCCTGTAACCTTTACTTTGGCAGCTCTTGTGCCCTCCTCATATATTGGTGCAGGAACTTGACGTCTGGCAAAAGGGTGGTCTGTGTGTCACTGATGTGCTCTTTGCTATCTCCCTGAGAAACAACCCATAACGTAAATCTTGGAAATGACCAGTTTGTATGAACTCACTAGAAGTTTGCTAGAGCTCAACCACAGAAATCACATAAGTTTCTGTTGTTACTGAGCTTACTCAATCTCCCCCCTCTTTTCTGAAGCTGTCTGTCTATACATCATTCTCACAAAATGATCATCTGTGCTGCTTCTCCTCTCATTTGAAAGCCTCATTCACTAACCCCAGAATGGGGCTGTGCTGTCATCTTGCATATACTTGGTAGATCGCGGACTTTTCTTAATATGGTCATTTCCAGGCTGAGGTAGATCCAGATATCAGAAGGAAGAGAAAGAAGCTCATGTCTTGTGAGTTATACACTTGTTGACACCCAGCAAGTGTCAAAGGAGAAGATGCCTTATGCAAAGGCACACAGGACATGAGCTGGACGTAGGACACCACAGAAATGCAAGTGGAACAAACAAGAGAGGCGGATGCAGGTGCAGAGCAGAGACTAGTAAAAGATGGGAACTCAGCCTGGCTGGTCAAAAAACTATGTCTTGAATCCAAAGAAGGAAATCTGGAGTCAAAACAAAATACACGTGAAATGGAGGGTAAAATAGACTGGGAGGCAGAGCTGCATTTCTTGTAACTGAAAATTAGCAGGACAAATCAAAGGATGCTTGGGTTAAAAAGCAGGAGTCTATGAATAATAAAGTCCAGATGAAAATCTTATAAATTAGTCAGACTTCCGAGGAAAATAGTGTTTCTAAGGAGAAAATAAATCCTTTAGTAGCAAGTCCCCTTTTCAGCCTGGAATAAGAGGTCCTGCAGTGATCTGTCAAGGCCACTGCTGTTTTGTGTCATGTTTCTGTACCACTGGCCCACACTTAGGACAGCAACTCATTATTGCTGTCCCTCACTTCATTAGCTCAAGCATCAAAATTAGGGGCAGATTTACAGGTGACAGTGAAAAGCAAAAGGCTTATTATCAGGAGGCAACACACATTATACATGAATCCACACTTAAATTAGGAAAAAATGTTGACTCACAAGGTGAAAATTTTTTAAAATTTCTGATCTAAAGGTTGCAGCTTCTCTGACAGTCCATGTGAATATTACACAATGAAATTTATAGCTTTCATTTTACTTTTGACAACCTAAGGAAATTGCATAAAAATAATAAAATAATAATGTAAAGTTGAAAAATCAGGTTTTTAACCAACCATCTCCATTATTCAATTTTCCTTCTCTAACAATGTAAGCCTTCCTTATGCACTAAATGATGTAGGGATTCTGTATGAAAAACACTAAATGATGATTGAATTGACCTAACATATAAGCATAAATTGGGCAAATGTTTTTAGCATTTCGTATTTGGAGTGGTTTTGCAACTTAAATGCAAAGTTTAAGGATCAGTTTTAGCATGAACTTTTCAACTCTCTCTCTCTTCTCCAAACAATAGACAAATAGGGTTACTAAGTTAAAAACACAAGAGTCAAAAATGTCCAAAGATTAAACCGAGTACATGATCTTAACTCTTCCTGATGCTATGTAAATGACACAACAGAGTTTTCTTCCACTTAGCAAAACAATAAAGATATTACATAATTCTGAATTTCTGTTACCTAATGTGCATACAGCCTGAGGGTTTTGTTTCTTTTCTTCTTAGTTTAATTGTCTTGTTTGTCTTCCTAATTTATCCACTTCAGCATCTACCATTCATATATTTCTAGGAACACTGAAATTCAAGGCTTAAAGGTGTAACAAAACTTCTATCACAGATTTAGGTGGATCTACCTTTCACTGTACTGTAATGTATTAATTTTGTGTATTTGTAAACTGTATTTCTTCTTCAGTCTTTCAAGCTTAAAGAACTGTCAGACTAGTGAGGGGCAAAAGGGAATGTCAGTTTTGTGGGACAATGTAATATAAATCCTGTATGAAATTTATGCTAGCAAGTATACCACTAAATACTGTAACAATAATGAACCCATTTGAAAAGTATTATGAAAACCTTATGGAGACCTATGGCAGTGATAAGAATCAGGAGTTTAGCAATGCGTTTTAGCAAGAATTTTAACTCTCTATTGCCAATACATTATATTTGACTCATTTAAAACTCAAAAAATTCGTGGTATCCATGTGATATCTGTGATACGTAACAGTGGGATGCAAACATAGCTTCCTAGACTGCTCATTACTGAATGCTTATCACAGAATCACAGTGTTTGAGGTTCAAAGGGACCTCTGGAGGTCATCTGGTTCAAATCCCCTGCTCAGTCAGAGCCACCCACAGACAGTTGCCCAGACTCATGTCCAGATGTCTTTTGAATATCTCTAGGGAAGGACATTCCACAACCTCTCTGGGCAACCTGTGAAAGCGCCAAATCACACTCACAGTAAAAAAGTGTTTCCTGGTGTTCAGCTGGAGACTCCTGTGTTTCTGTTTGCGTCCATTGCCTCTGATCCTGTCACTGGGCACCAATGAAAAGACCCCGGTTCCCTCTCCTTTACACCCTTCCTTCCTATAATGTAGTTATGTATTATACTTTAATAAGATTCTATTCATACACATGGAAGGAATTGTTCATTTCTATGAATTAAACCATAAAGAAAAATAAAAGTATGTGTATATTTAGAATGCCCTGTATGCTGTCCCCTTCAAATACTTTGACTATTCAAGATGAATTTCAAATGTTAATAACATTGTCATACATCTGGTAGCTTTTGGAGAGAAAAAAAAATAGCTTGCAGATTCAACCTAGTTATATATTTTCTTCTTAAATTTTACTTTGGCTTTTTAAACAAATATTTAAAGGAGGGTAAATTTGGTTTTTCTTCTTAAAATTGTTTTTTTAAAAAAAACCCTTTACGTTCAGAGTTTACTCCAGCATTTTTCACAAAGGTGTTGGAAACTACAGACAACAAAATTATTTGGATGGCCAAGCAAGCAACATTTCAAATAGAGGGAAGTTGAATGGAAGTATTACTGAATCCCAAAAAATTGTGTTGCGCTGGGTGTCCGCTTTCTAGAATAACAGCAGTTGCCACACAAGTGCTTAAACATGATTTTCTTAAATTATATACTGAAATGTTATAAATTACACTTGCATATGACCACTAATACGTAGACCCAGAAAACCATTGCTGACTGCAATGAAAATACTTCAATACTTGATCTGCTGCTGAAAGGGACTGTAAACAGGCCTGGTCACAAAGCATTCTAAACGCAAAGCAGGCACTGTGTTGCCATCCTCAGATTTATTTTCCATGATACCTTAAAATAACATCAGTAAACCATAACTGGCAGCCTAAACTTTCCTATGAAACTCTCTTTTCCTGAGAATTTTGTATAGTGCTCTTTAACCACAACTTTGTTTTCCGTTTCTTCCAAGAAACATTAAGTCCTCTCCAAACTCTCCAGAACTGAACCTCGTATTATTTGTTCTGGTCCCTATCACTGTAACTCACCCTGCAAACATATTAATAGCTCTTCTATGGCAGTTTCCAGGCTGTCCTTGGCTTCACCAATAAGCAGCCGAAGAAACTCAATCCTAGTACAAGTTTTGAGATTTTCTCACACAGACATGGAGACTGAGAACCTGGATCTTGGAAATGGCAGGGCTAATTTGCACAAAAGCTGAGACAAAGATAAGCCTACAGCATCTTCTAACCTCATCCTCAAGGTAACCAGAAGCTGATTTTAAACCTAGAGTAGGTTAAAAGACCTTTGTATTTGTGACATACAGACAATAAAAAATGGAGAAGCACCATGAAAAATAGACAAATATGTGATATCTGTCCTAATACCAACTCACGCACAGATGGGCACTTTGAATACTTTTTTCTCTGTTGATTCATAAGATTCAGTTGCGGTCCTCCTGAATCTAAAAGAGAGATGATAATGGAGGAGCTCAACATAAATTCAAATTAAAAATAAAGCATAAGCAGGGAATGGAATAACCATTCCTCTTTGATTGTATATGCTGTGCCAGTGCCCCATACAGGCTACTTGAGAGGTGGAGGTCCTTCCAGCCTGGATAAGAGGAGGCAGTACTGCAGAACTCACGCTTGCACCCCACAGTCCAAGAAGATAAATGAGATGACATTATTAAGCATAACAAGAAGGAGATAGCTCAAGAAAAATTCCGATCCAAGTGGATCAAAGGGTGGGACACCGATTCTTCTGAGATAACCAACATGTTGAAGCAGCTAGAGAAGAATGCCTGATTTTTAAGTACAGGCATGAGTTTATGTCTTACTCTTTTCTTTCAGAAGTGTTTAGAGTGCAAATATTTTTTAATGATGACCTTGATAAAACAAATGATATATCCCTGTGTGCTAGTCTAGTCTAGCAACAAAGTGATTTCTGTGTGGTCTAACAAAGACAGGGCACATGTTCCTTTGAGAATGATGGACGAATCAAAGGAGGGAAACAGCAAACTTTCATCATGCCTTTTGAAGTGAGGATCTGCAGTCAACTTCTTTGAAGTAGGTATGCCATAGGAATTATGTAGGAATGACGTAGGCTGGCACAGGAATTGTGGGCATTCATATCTGCCATGGTACCTTGCTGCCTCATTAGGAGAGTGATCACTACCTGTTTGGCAAGAAAAAAAAGGGATGTTGAAATGGCTTCTGCCACAAGGAATCTAAGCTTTCATCAATTCATCAGTCTCTGCTTGGTTTTACTGGCCCCCGCTGGGATAACTTCAGTAGCCAAGTGCTGCTGAAATGAAAGAGCACTATGAAAAGTGTTACACAGTGTGATTACCTGTGGGAGCAGATCACTTAATCCAGTCACAGAAATGATTCTATGCTGTTTTTCTTACAATACCCATACCCTTCTCCTCTTTCATATTGCTTCTCTGCTAGTAATTCCTGCATGAATATCTGGACAGTAAGCTAGCTTTTATTATGTTCTGGTTGGCAGACTCAGTGGGAAGCATCTTGCCTATGTTGACAGGTGCACATATTCACGGTGAGGTCTGTCTGGCTCTTAGTGGGGAACAGAGCTGCCTGTGCGCTGGAAACCATTCATGCACAATAGCACAGGACCAGCTTTGTTGACCCAGTTCTCCTTCCTGAGAGGAAGCATGTATCAGTACAACCACATGCCAACATGTCTGAACAGCTTCTGGACCAAAGCTGTCTTGGACCCACCAGCCCAGACTCTAGAAGAGCTGGTCTGTGCTTCTTTGTGTCTGACTATAGGTGCACTCTAACTCCCAGCCCAGAAGAACTGGATTTTGAGTGACTAGGGAGTAGTAATGTTTTTTCCAGTAAATTTCCTATTACTCTTTGCTGCTGTGTCAAGAAAACTTACTTGTTGTTCCAGGCATCCATCTCCATAGGCGTGGGTAACCAGATGCAGAATATGTATCACTGAGTTAATAGAAAAAGATGTTTCAGTTGTCAACAGGCAGTCATAACAATAATTAAAGTCCAAACCCTTTTAACGAAGGTTTATGCTATGAGTAATCTCACACATGTTCTTCATAGTGATTTCAATATTTTAGTTCTCTCAGCCACTTGACTTTTCAAATTAGATTTTATTTATATGTGGCATTTGATGGCAAAACCATGTGGAGGCTTTCTGGTTTCATATGTGACTGAAGGATAAAACAATTCCCACTCTAAGAAACAAAACAGCAGCATGCTAGCTTAGCTAGAGAGAAGGCTACTCTGAAAGCCTGGGTAGTGGCTGGTATTAGCTAGCACAGCATAAAAACTCATGTACCCTATATTTTTTACCCAGTTTGATTTCTAAAAGATTTGTGCCCAGGAGTGTTGACAATTGGTGTTCAAGGACATTTTCAGATGTGTCAGTAAATCAGGCATGACATCATACATTGAATTAGAGAATCAATGTTCCATAAGGGAGTGTTATTCCTCCTCTGACCTGCTACAGGAGAAAAGGATCCTGATTAAAAAAAACCATGTGATCCATTATGAAAGGCTGCATCCACAAACAAACCTAATTCTGCTTTTCAAAACTTTTAACTGCTTGACTTTACAACAATATTATTTTGAAGTTTGAATATGTGAGTAGTGCACATGTGGGATATGCATATTTACCATGAGTCATCACAAATAAATATCATTTAAACCATGAAAATAATCATGAGGAAATACGTGTAACTGTGTTACTGTTCAGTATATCTACTAAGAAGTACATGCGGTTTTATAATATTTACAAAATAGATTCCATTGTTGTTACATAAAACAGAAACAGCTTGCATCTGAAATATCACTTGTATACATTTAATCCATTCTAGGGTTTAGTGGGACTGTCTGTGAAAACAACTCTGTATTAAATCCATATTTTTACATTCTGCAAAGTATTAAAATTATTTCAACAGAAGAGTGGAGTTAAATTGCTCCATGGCTCATGAGGAACAAATATTGCCAGCTGAAATGTTTGGCAACTCAGCTAAGGTTGAAATACCAATACCAACCACAAGCATGCATTGCATCTCCTCAGAACACTTTGTTGAAGAGGAAAGACTGAGGAGTTCTCTTGAGACTGGCTTTATAAAGTCTTTCTTTTAAAAAATAAATCAATATCAAACCTATGCTGATGTCACAGCCTGAGTGATTTATGATTAATCAGTTCAGGATCATCATGGTCTTTGTACTACATCATCTTTTGAAGTGCCTATGAAAAACTGCAGGAACAATATCATTAAGTACTGTGAGAACATTGTTCAGTTTAAATGGTAGTGGCTGGCATTAAGATCTTTCCAGTTTTCAAGTAGAAGATTTTAAATGAGAAGAGCATCATAGCAATGCTACTAGTTAAGCATAGTTGAGAGAAAGAGCTCTACTCTTTATTCTAACATGCACATTCTGACAGAACTGGATTGGGGACTGATTTCCTATGCTGTTACATTGGCAGATTTAGTGTGTTATCCCCTACTGGGGGAGTCGTGATCAGCAACAAAGAGCAGGCTGGAAACAGAGTCAAAATTCAATTAAACATTAGCCCAAGTGCAGCCAAAAAAGCATGCCTGACTGGCATCTGATATCAGTGACGACAATCCCATATCCTTTTCTCACCATTCCCCTTTATAATGTTGGTAAACACAGGCTAACTCATTTGATGTGATTTTCCCACTGCTGTAATTGCATTATTTATTGTTGAAGGAAATATACTGTTTGTTTTTATAACAATACCTTAAACACAAAAAATAACACCATTTGCTCCAACTTTCTGGCATTCCCAGTAGATGATAGTTAATCTCTCTTTTAACCCTACAAAAAAATGAGTATCATGCATATTTTCCTTTACATTTTGAGCAGTAATTCTTTGTAATCCTCCTACAGTGCCTAGAACAGAGAATGGCAAAATTTCCTTAAGAATCAGTGTATTATTCTGTAGAGGCAAATTAATTTTGGCTAGAGAGGTTCTTATGGCAGAGCATTGACAACACTTTTCCATTATGCTTGCGTTCCACCAGGAAATATAGCATGCCAGGGCAGACTCCTGACCTTTCAAATTAAGGAAGTGGCACTAAATATTTTTCAATTATAAGACTCATTTCAATGGATACGTGTGTATTGCTTTTTTTTCCCTTTAAATTCTAGAACTAGAAGTTAGTTAAAACCCCTACCTTTTTAAAAGAGAATGTGTATTTTTAAAGAATCAAATAACAGAGCACCAGTATATAACCAAAACTGTCAGGAGATGCACAGATTTTGATGTGATGCTGTTATGTTTATGTTTTGGTGAGTTGTTCAATGAAAAAGAGGTTGGATTTCATTTTTCTGAGTATGTTGACAGCAAAATACATGGCTCATCTGCATGAGTACTCAGGAGGAAAAAAAAAGATGATTTTATGTTTTCAATACCTCTAACAGTAGAAAACATATTTCTAAAGAGGCACAAAAGTTCCAAATACAGTAAATATGGAAAATAGTTCTTTTCTTTATTTCCCTAAGTGTGCTCTAAGGGCAAAGAAATATATGAAAGACACAATAATGGTATTAATAAAGACCAGTCAGCTGGATTACTAGCAGAGGTGTTGAGGTTGTTATCATAAATTTATATCCCCGTGCTATGCTCTGTGCACCACTGAATAGAGGAGGAACCTTAGTTTGAGCAGATTATGCTTTGAATAAACTTGGCAGATACTATAGAGAAGGGAAATTTTGTGATATTGGCAAATGTCTCAGTCTTGAGACATATGCTGCATGGGTAAGTTTTAACAGGAAGGTTTCAGACAATTATTAATAGAAAGAAAACCAAAGGAAGAAATGATGAAACGGGGGGACTGGATGAGAAGGCAAATTAGTTTATATGAGTAAATCCTGCAAGATGAAGAAAAAAAGAGGCATTTACCACATCAATCAACCTTCATCTGAGCTTCACAGTTTGACTGGCCCAGCTATATGGACTGGCAGTCTCTTTCCTTCAGTGGCATTCACATATAATTTCTTCTGACCCCTCAGACCAGCCACCAGGTGATGGTTTGCATGATGGCAGAGAAGATCTGCTCTGAGTCCAGAGCACACGTCAAATCCATGTTATGGATCTTCCGGAAATCTTTACAACCGCTTTGTTATCACGATGCAATTCACACATGCTTTTTGCTTTCACATAGTACTTATAAAACCATTTCTAGAGAAAGATTATATAGCAGATCATGTCTCTAGAGTTGCTGCATACATAGGGAGCAAAAATAAGAAATGGAAAAACAGTAAAAGCAGAATGCTGTCCTCAGCCTTCTCATGAAGCAAAGCAAAACAAAACAAAAACGAACATGCATACAAACAAACCCTAGCTACCTATTAAAGCATGGTTTTCTCTAATTCTTATCATATTATTTTATAACCATGCTGTTTAGGAACTGCAGCCATGATAGACTGTTCAGAAACGAACTAATAAAAGCTAGTGTTATTTATGCTAAATTAAAATCTTATGTGTGAGTCACACACAAGGTAGGGACTTATTTTAATCAGTAACAATATGTTGAAAATATTCTAATAGTTAGTTCATACACTTCTTTGCATACCCTTATGTTAAATTACAATACTGGCAACATTTAATCTTTTAGTCTTTGTGGTTTATGGAGTCGTTACAGTCCGATATGCAAACTATGTCCCAGAATCTTGAGAACTGTGAATTTTCTTAAATTCCCAGTCTTTTACTTAGATGACACTCCTAATGACATCAGTAGAACTGTTCACTGGGAAAGGCCTGTAAACCTCAAGGCTTTGTAAAACCTGAATTTAATTAGTTTATCACTGAGTACAATCCCCTCCAAGAACAAATGGAGACCTCCAGCATAAAGAAAGCAATTAAGATTTTGGAAGTTATGCATGTCTGTCTGGTGGATTTGCTACCAGGTAATATACTAGGTCATTAAACATCATGTTCAAGTACTTTAAAAGTCTGCCAATTGCTCTTAGGAATTACCATACATTTTAACAAGCCACAACTTAGTTCTTCAACAAGAAGTTAAAAGAAGGACAAATTTCAATTTTCAAGCATGTCACACTGTGAATTATTATTTTTTAAAAACCAAAAATATTGCTTTGTTTGTTAAATAGGGTAATATTTCAGAATTACATTTTGGTTCTATACTTCAACCAGGACCACTTCATGCTTTTCACCAGAGAATCATACCATTACAAAGAGTAGGTTCCCTGATGGATGGTTTCATGAGTTGCCTGATTTAGTTTCTACATGCTGCCATGCCTGACTTGCATACGTATTTGAAGCTGAAGACTCTGGAAAGCTCATCTTTGCTTTCTTTACTCCCCAAATGATCATTTTAGGGTTTATATAAAGTAGAACTATTCCTACAGGGGATGTGACAAATGTGACAAACATCTGTAATTTGATAATTAAGACTGGAGAAGTAAAACTTCAGATCCCTGCTCCAAAATACATACAAGATTAACCTTAGCACTACATACAACATGGACCTCAGCCTGCTTCTCATATTTGAAATGCCTAGCCATTGCACTGCTTTTTATTTATGATTTTGACCAAGAAAAACAGTGACATACTGTAGTGTCTTGAGCAGACATGCCAAGTTAGGCTGTTGGAGCACATGAAATGAAAGAAGAGGCTGAGGTAGCTGGGTTTGTTCAGAGGAGGCTTTAGAGGAGATCTTACTGATGCCTACAACTATCTGATAAGATGATGTGAAGAGGGTGGACCCAAACTCTTCTTAGGAGTGCACAGATAGGATGAGAGGCAACATGCACAAGATGGAAAATTTGCATTTAATATAAGGGAAAAAAAGGTCACTGTGAGGATGTCCAGAATCTGGACCAGGCTTCCCAAAAAGAATTTCCTTCCTTGTAGGGATGCAAAACCCAGCTGGACATGACCCTCAGCAGCCTGATCTGGCTGTGCCTGCCTTGGGCAGGGTGTTAGACAAGATGACTTCCATAGGTCCCTTCCAGCCTAGGTGATTTTATGGTTCTATGGAAAAATAATACAATAGATTTGAGAAAAAAAATATTTTGATTTAAAAATTTTTCACTGAAGTATTCCCTTCACTGAAGATAGAAATTCCACCTAGCTTATGCAGACAGGACATTATTCCCACTTTTATCTTTGAAACACAAACTTCTAAGGCATGGTGGGAAAATGGAATGGGAAACCTAATACATGGTTTAAAAACTTCATATGTAGGACAGAAAGACAGCAAGAAACTGCCAGCACCGTCTAGCCACTGTTTCGTGCTTCCTTGCTTCTCTTCCTGCTCAGGTGGGACCCACAGCTGCACTGAAGAATGAGGAAGAGGGAAGAAAAGAAGAGGTAGAAAATAAAGTTCCACAATAGCCACACATGGACTTCTCTTTCCCTTCCTTTTTGCACCCTTGTTTCTGACAAACAAAATCACTCTGCAAGTGAGATAGAAGAAATGAATGAAGAGGATATTTTATCTTCCAGTGAAATAAACCAGCTCTTTTTCCTTGCAAATAGACATTTAAGTAAAGGAATGTCCTCTAAATGTAAGTTGATAGTTCCTTACAAAAGTCTGAATGTACAAGGCAGGAGAGAATATAGTTTTTCAAATGAGCTGGATACGAGTCTCAAACTGCCAAGGTCGGCAAAAGATACTGCAATACTCTACATGAGGGACTATTAAGTGTTCTGGTTCTGTGGTGACCTACAGTAAAGCCATGTTCACAAATGCTTGGTCGGAAGGACTGGTGCTCCTGTTAAAATCAACAGGATCAACTCTTTAGCTCTTGAGTCAACAGACAGTCTTGAGGAAAGACTTTATATAAATATGGTCTCAAATTTATTGAACTGTATTAAGCTGCGTACAGCAAAACAGTATACTCTAAACGTCTGCAGAGGGACAAATACAATCCCACACCTAAACCTGGTTTGGAAACTGATACTGTGGACTGAGTTCTCCACTGCATTCAATCCCACATTGTTGCTGCTAGACGGTGCAAGAACGGCTTAGAATGATCTTGTTATTATATGTGATTTTGTATGCAATTTTGAAATGAAACTAATCAAGTTATATGCAGTAAAGAATACATTCTTTCCGTATTAATAATTCATTCAAGTTTTGCACTTTTTTATGCCTTTTTTAAAAAATAAAATGAAGGCGTTCTTCCTAGAAACAGTATCATATCTGCTTTTTCAGATGAACATGAAATTAAACTATGAAATATATACAATACTTAATCAAGAATCCATGAATAATTACACATTATTTCAGCATTTCAGATCTGGTTTATGCCTTAACATACAATGACTATTTTATTATGTTTACACACTTGCAATGTCCTAGAACTATGTCATTGCATGACATATAGCACATATTCTTCTTGTCTGTATTTTGTTTTTGCTTAGATTGTCATGTCTGTCTTCATATCAAAGAGAAAGCACTGATATTGAAAATGAAATGCCTAAGGCAAAGCTTTCAGCAAGCGCAGCAATTTATGGAGACCAATTTGAAAGTGAACATAGATAGAGTTATGAAAAAGTGGCATTTTTTATTGAAGCATTTAAAACTATCGAAGCCAACATTCCTTTGCTTTGGTGGAGGTGCATTCATTCTATAATCTTATTTTAGTAACAGATTTTTCATCCAGCAATATTAAAATAGCTCCACACCTCACAAATCCTCTGCAGAACAATTCTCACCCTCCTCTTCTTTCCTGGCATCAGTGGTGGACTGCTTTCTCTGCTGAGATTGGGATCTACTTAGAGAAAAAGAAAGGGAGACTTTCTTCATTCCCTGAATTTTCATTTGGGTCATCCCATTCTAGCACTAATTTATACAAGCTGAGATGGAGGAAGAAGATGTTATAATTTATGCAGTTAGAAAACAACTTCAAAATATGTACACAGTATATGAAATCAGCATTGTGTTACACAGCACACCTCTCATCTGTTGCCAGGAACCTGAAACAGGGAGGCATTTATATCCTTATTGTGATCACAGATGTGGCCATAGTCTAATGTAGAGCTATCCAGGCTAGCTGAGAATCCTGTAGGCTGCTGAGGGAACTAAGTTTGATACTAAACAAATATGAGGTAGCAGATTCGTTCTTTGTTTGGGAGAGTTACTGAGTGTATCCCAGATCTTTTAGCTTAGCTTTAAACTATTCTTCAAGCGTTGCATGTCTTAAAATAATTATTGCAAAATTTACGAATTTAGTCTGAATTTACTGATTAGCTGTTAATCAATTTGTTTTATATGTCTATAACCACGTAACTGTAGGGGGAGGAAGTGATAGATTGGGCACTTGTGCATGCAGATTTTCTTTTTTCTTTAACCAATGGAATTCAAATGTATGCTTGAGACTCCTGAATTTACCCTTTGATATTGTTAGTGGCAAAAAAAAAAAAGGATTGCTTCATTAGCTTGCTTTCTGCCAATGGCTATGTGAAGATGAGGTCTGACATAAGGGCTTTAGAGGCATCACCTTTAGTTTTTGTACATCCACATGGGTACATAAACCATTTGAGAGGCAGGGTCTTCACATCTCAGTCCACTGTGAACATTTGACTCAGTGTCTTCCGTCTCTCTCTTGAGTGCCATCAAGCTGTAAGATTTCATGAGTGAAGTGTTAGGATGCTCCTGTTGGAGCTGTTCTGCTTTGCATGAACTGTTTAAAGAGAAACTTAAGAAGAGTTAGTTAAGTGCATAAGGATAGGAGTTGCCCCCTTCTTTGGTGCTTCGGATGTTCATCTGGCAGGTGGGATTCTAGGGACTCATCTCACTTTGCTTTAAACATCCACTGTGTCCACATGTCTCCATGTTACTCTTGTGCCTCCTGTCAGGACTCATTCCACATTCAGGAAAAAGTAACAAACATCCTAAAGTTTAAATCACCTGAACTGTTGTTACAATACATCTAAGAGGAAGATACTGGCTCTAGAGGCCTCAACCCTGTCGTTATCCCAAAGTGGAAAAGAGCATAATGGTGGTTATCCAGTCCTAGTCTAGAGTCAGAGAAAAGTTCTGTTTAGATATTTAGACCATGCATGTAAGTAGAATAAGTGGTATTTGTATTTCATTTTCTCACTTTTTTCTCTGAAAGACACCTGTAGTTTTCTATGTTAGATGTTATGAATAAATGTTTGCATCTGCATTTTATTTGCCCTGGCATAAGTCTAACTGGAAAGCATCAAATCATCCCTCAGCCAGGAACACGACAAGTATATAAACTAGACATCTGGGACACTTGAACAAATGTCTGTATCTGCCCAGCTCAGCATCCACTGGTTTTAAAGAGTAAGAAAGTGCCTCTATGATCTGTATGAATCAGGCGAAGATCTGGCATTGTGGAGGCAGAAACGTGTTCTGTGATGTTAAAGGTTGTCTGGCATACAGTAAAAGAGTTTGCTGGCGTAAAGAGAGCATGCATATTTAGGTCTTGAAGGTCAAAGAAAAATGTCATGGTTATTTTAAAACTCATAAGGTGAATTACATTCTCAGAGTGTTTATTTATTTCTTGCTGTTATTTAAAGGAAGCTGAGGATATCAAGTTGTAGACATCTGAATTTAATCAGATGAATCTGACTTTTATGTAAAGATGAATGCTATTTAAAGTGTGTGTAAAAGCATCACAGAAAAAGAGATCTCTTTTGCTCTTAGAATGGCATATAGCCTGGCTGTTAAGGCATTTCCTTGAAATGAATTCAAAACTGTAGTAGCTCCAAGTATGAGTGAAAAGTCTAGCCTTGAACTAGTGAGCACAAGAGAGAGAAAGAGAACAACAGCAGTCTGAGGAATTTTTATTTTGTAAGCTTCCCTTCTTTGTTTTACTTAGAATATATGAAACGTTTCATCTCAGGCCAAATGCAATGTGTTCTACTGCATTAAACTATTTTTACTTCATTTTCATTTCAGCAAGGATGAGAAACACAAAAATGTTTGTAATCTGGTCCAAACTTTGGACCAAACTTTTTTTCCATCTTGGCTGTTAAAAAGAGAAAGCATCTATTCAAACAGTCATAAAGTCCTGATATTGATCTCATACCAGACTAAATCAGGAACGATTCCAACGAAGTTATTTGGATTTTTTGGTCTAAAATAGTGCAGTATAAATGAAATCAGAATCAGGTCTTGATAACAGCCCCCATGTAGAAGAAACATGCTGAAACCTCATGTGAAAAGACATTTCTGGGAAAAGAATTTAAAAAAGACACAAACCAAAACCAACCAACCAGATAAACAAATTTATTCCAAGCTAAAGCTAAATCAGGCAAGCTAAATCAGCTAAGCTAAATCTTAGCAAAGTAATTATTCCAGATTAAAATCTTTTTTTAAAAGTGACAAATTGGTGTCCTCACATGGAGCCATTATGTAGTGGTTGTTGTGAAGTAGTTATTTCAGATAGCTACCAGTCAAAGCAAACCTTACCCAGAGTACATTCCTTCCCTTTTTCAGTGGGTGACCACCTTCTCTTTTCTGTGTTCTCCTTTCTTCTTTAGAGTGATTTTCCCCCTCCCTTGCTTCTTTTAGATTACTTTTACTTCTTCACCTTTCTTATAAGCCTTCATTACAGAAAGGAGTCTACATGATTTTTGTTTCACATTTAGAGCAACTTTCACAAGAGAAATAAAATCTGTTCAGAATAGACAAATGCAAAAACAAAGAGATTGTTTAGATATCTTAATGGTTTGTGATATGTCAGAAATATGAAGAGCAGTGCCACAGCTAGATAAACTAATGCTGTGTTTTGGAGGTTTGTACTGACGTATGATACTTCAGAAAAAAGGATTTAAACAGAAAATATAGTTCAGATGACACAGATGAGGAGTAAAGTACAATGCATTTTTTCTTTCTGTTTTGGGCATTGATGTCATAGCTATGTCTTCCCCAGAATGGGGAGAACATGGAGAATTACTGTCATGGTTTAACCCAGTCTAGCCATTCAAGACCTCGATAGCCAGTCACTCATTTTCCAACCCCACCCCGTGCCCCTCAAATAGGGGAGAGCATCGAAAGAGAATCTTGTGGATTGAGATAAAAATAGTTTAATATAGTATCAAAATAATATTAATACATCACTACTACTAATATATATAATGGAAAATAGAATATAAAATGAAAGATACTCAATGCAATGATAATGAATTTCTCATTGATGACGTTTTTGAACCCATTTTGGAAGGAGTTGTGATAATATAGAACTATAAGAGTCTGAAAGTAACCACAGTACATCTGTTTTTCAAGTACTTGTTCATTTTCCCTTTAAAACCATGTGTACTTTTTCGATGGGCTTTCTCTCTCAAGGGAGGTCTGTCTCCATTCATGATCCACAGCCAACTCCTCTTGTTTGTTGTGATCCCAGCTACTGCTGGTTTAATCTACAGGCCCTTAGTTCTTGTGTTGGAAGACCTAGCAGTCAGATAGTTTGCCCTTTCCATGCCATTTGTGATCATGTAGACTTCTTTCATATCACCAGTGACTTGTAACCACAGACCAGCAGTCTGTGTTGCAAACCCAATCACCAGCAGGAAGCCATGTACCTACAAAGATAGTGTTTACTTCTTTACGTTTAACTTGGTTTTGGACAGAACTTTAGGGAACAGGGGGAAAGTTGTCATTATAACGGGAAGTTGAACCCTCAAGAGAAAATCACTCTCTAGAACCGAAAGTTCTCAGAGTTTTTTTGTTATTTCTTGGGCTTCGAGTGTTTCACAGTGTTACTTCATCCTTTTGTGTTTCATGTGGTCTCATGGCATTCCAGACACCTTGCCTGGTTAATGATAACCACTACAAGACAGTTCTTTCTCTCAAATTCTTCTGTTAATGTCTCTGAAACAAAATATGTGGGTCAGGGAATGCTCCTTGCTGCTCTTCATAATGTGAAATGGGACATTGGTCACCCTCCTTTTTCTGATCATTGCCCTAAAGAACAATTCTAATACACACAAAAGCATTCATTTACATGATTTAAAACAGACTACATAGTCACGAGATTTAGCGGAAGTGAAGAGGAACAAAAGAAAGTGATGCATTTCTTTAATTAGCATATGGATGAATCAGCCTCACCCTGTGTGGTCAGGTGGATGGAATGAAAAATCCATTCCAGAATTCCCCACCGTGAAGGGAGTTATATGATGTGCTTATCCTCATACCATCATATTTATTTACATGCTTGTGAAATAGACTTCGGGACCCAAACAGACTTAAGGAACTATATTTCCTTTCTTTCTCTTATGTTTGTGGATGGATTAAAATTCAATATTTAAATCATCTATTAATGATGCATTGACTCAGTTGTGATCTGGGCTTTCTTCCCACCAGCACATTGCCTGCTGTCTCCCAGTTCAGAAATGTTAATGTCCTTTGGGAAGGACCCCATATGGTTCTTACCTGCCAAGAAAATCAGGAGAAATAGCTAACGACTATCCCCTTGCTTCATCAAACATTGAAAAGTTGTTTACTCACTGTGAGGCCCAATGCTCCTTACTGCCAAGCTAGGCAAGTTTCAAAACTCACTAAAGACCCAGAGAAGTCCCTTTACTTCTTCAACCTGCACTCTACCCACAAATACAACTTGCTACTCAAAATTCATAATATTACAGAATTAAAATCAATGTGGGCTATAATCCTCCAGACATGATTAGAACAAGTAATTAAGTATGGCCGTGGATTGAAAGGGCTTCCCTCCTCTCTGCACTGGAGTGATACATACTGTGACAGAGTACTCTGAAGGCCACATAGTCTTCTCCTGAAAGCAAGAAAACATCACTTACAGGATAAGTGAAGAATGATAGAGGGAATAATTCAGAAGAATTAGAAGACATCAGAAGATTATATCTGTTTTAAGGTAAGAGGGAAAATAACAAATCCTGATTAAAATACAACCAACAATGAAGAAAATGGCAGAGGAATATTGTCTTCTTATACAAGAAGTAGAGCTATGTAACAAGTAGGAGTAAATAAAAAAATGGCAAAAGAAAACAACATCGGGGGCCTCTGTCATAATAAAAAGGCTGAACATCAAAACTGTAATACGATAAGGAAAAAAACCCTGATTCTGCTGTAGTTGAGAAAAACTAGAATTGTGCATGTGTTAAGCCTTTCTTCTTTAAGTTTGGAAGAAGCAGATGTTTTCTTACACAATTATGGTGTTCAGTGTCTGAACACTCAACCTCTATGCAAGTTTTTCAGTTGCTAAAGAGCAGTTACTGGATTAAACAATCCACTTTCTAACTAATTTTGATATTTTCCCTAAAAGGTAAAATATATAATAAACTTTTGAAAAGCTAATACAGCTTTTCTTTGCTCTAGAAATAAAGAAAATCAGAATATTTTTCAGGCACTTACCTTCAATTAAGTTGTCTTAATAACGAGACATAAAAAAGAAAATCTCAGGAAACCTCTTGTACACATGATTCGAGCCAAAGTTTTAACCTAAAAAGAAACAGTTAAATATGTTCTTGCAAATTATTGGGGTTCTTTTATTTCACAGAGCCATCAGACGATGCTAGTATACATTCTTTCAAGTATGCTAAAATCACACTAATTTACACCTGCTGACAAGCTGGTCTAGTGCTCTGGAAATCTCATTCAACTTGTTCATGTGCACAGCACAGACTTTTCCAGAAAAATACATTTTCTTGACATTTTCTAGGCCTTCAATTTACCTAAAAATAGAGGTAAAATTACACATTCAGGTTTTATGACAATATCTGGTCTTGTAATTTTAAGAAAAATAAGTGCATATGAATCTTTCCCTTCAGTTGCAAACCTGAGATTTCATGAACAAATTACAATATAAATATACCTGATTTAACAGCTCATTCTCCCCCAGGTATGAAGATTTATGGATATCGTCACATTGTTCTGAAACCGACTTCATAATCTGTCGACATCCGTGAAAGAAATCCTACATTTTGGAGTTCTCCCAGATTAGCTGAGCCTGAAAATTTTAAACCACAGAGTAAGCAGTGGAAAATAATTTAAATATGTATTTTGGCTTTCTGCTGCTTATATGAACCTAGTATTTTTAAAGCCCTTTGTTTTTCAGCAAGAAACAGTTTATCCTCATACAGGAGAAGGAAGAGAAAAAAATCCACGATCCAGATGCTTTGACATTGTCATCTGTCTTCAACTTTTATATAGACAGAGTTACTGAAAATTCTGTTAAACTGATCGAATTGATAAAGGCCAGTGCTTAATAAATATTGTTAATTCCTGTTTCAGGCTGTCAGGAGGCTATTAAGTAAAAGTTATCTCATCCTAGGAGCAGCGGTGTTTGGTAGGGGCGAGCAGCCTGGGCCAGCTACAGGATCCTCAGTCACTTCATGAAACAGAGAAGTGAATAACAAAAGCTTATTTAAAGGTTACATATGTCACTTCAGTGCTCAGCAGTTCCTGTCATCACTGACAACAGTTTCTTGCTCTAATTTATGCTCTATCCCAAAGAATCATCAGGCCCTAAGATATTTGGTTGGAATGGCCTTAAAGCTCTTTTTAAAAACCTGCAGGCATTTTGATGCAAGCATAATACGGTAAAATTAGTGTCAGTAATGCTTTAAATGTGGAAATTAATTGGATTCTCATATAAATGGATGCAAGGTTTTTTGGTAAAATGAAGCAGCTTATTTTGCATAATGGAGTGCATTACTAAAACAAAATGCTCAGAGCTTATTCCTAATGGATGTAAACAAGTTCTCTTTGTACTGTACAATTTCTATTATGCTGAATGCATGTTAATGAACAGGGTGTTTTTTTGTTGAGCCATGGATTGGAAGAGTGCTTTTTCTTCACATTAAAATTTTCTTTTTCCAAGGTTGATTATAGATTAGTTCCTATTTGAACTTTCTAGAGAGTTTAACAGATGTTCTGTTTGGATTCCATGTTACTGCATTGTGTTCACTGAAGTTTATAGATGGGCTTTCCACTGAACTAATGAAAGCCTAATGAAATCCATATACATATTTAGCATTTGAGAATACAGTATAATGTAATGCTTTCTGTTGCTGTTTGTCATTCATGCTTAAATCAGCAGAGCAAATGCAAGCCTCTAAGAGATGTCGTGAATTTTCAAGCAGCCAGAAGATATTGCTTTTCTTCTCTCCTACTATGTTTGTATGTGCCCCCTGCTATCTCGTGGTATCAGGTAACTGCACTTCCAATGGCGGCTGGATTTTTGTTCTGTTTCAGCTAGTAAAATAGGAAAGCTGAAGGTCAGATAAGAGAAGTGTTCAAAAGCATGTGTCGACAAAGTTGGTTAAACTGGAAATATGAATGGAGAAAATATTTTCAGGAACAGAAATAATTGAGGAAATGGGGGAAAAAAAGAAAAAAGAAAAAGAAAAAACCCTACAACAATTTAATCAGTTTCTGTTTAATACAGATAACCCCGAACACTCTGCTTCCTACAGTCTGGTGTACGAGTGCTTGACAGGCACAGAGCAGTATGAAGTCTAACCGGAAGCCAGTTCCAAATGTTTTTTTCCCAGAGGCTAATACAGTTGAGTGGCTGTAGGGATGGAATACAACCTCTGTAAATCTGTGGGCAGCATGACATCATGGGGAGTAGCCAGTATGAAGGAGGACAGGACACCTATCCAGACAAATGGGCTGGAGAAATGGGCAGACAAGAACCTCACATAGTTAAAAACAAGTCCTGCACCTATGATAGAATAACCCCATGCAGGAGTGCAGGCTGGAGTGTGACTGGAAAAAAAGTAATTTTGTAAAAGAGGATCTGGGCTCCTGGCAATGAACAAGTCAAGCATTAATCAGCAGTCTGCCTTTGCAGCAAAGAAAGCTAGTATTATACTGAGCTATGTTAGTAAGAGTGTAGCTAGCAAAGGAATTTTTTTTTATTTCCTTCTATTCAGCCCTTGTGAGCTACATCTGGCAGTGTCCAGATTTGGGCTCCCTAGTACATGAAAGACATTGACAAACTGGAGGGTCCCGAGCAAGGTCACTGTGAAGATTAGGAGCCACATGACACTGTTAAGAACAGGAGGTACCTGATACATACAAAGGGATTGAAAGAGATGGATTTGTGCTTCTTTAGAGAAGAGAAGTTTAAGAGAGGAATCTTAAGACTGACCCCACCTATCTAATAGGTAGGTTATAGAGAAGATGAAGCCAGGCTCTTCTTGAAGATGCACAGCAAAATAATGAGGGAAGACGGCCACAAGTTACAAATCCCAGTTAGATATTGGGAAATAATTTTTCACAATAAAGATAGTCAAGAACTGAAATGGATCACCCAGAGAGGTCGCAGAACCTCCATTGTCAAGGGCAATTGGAGGTGACTGAGCAATCTAATCCAAATAGTTGGATCTAGCTTCAAAGCTGGCCCCGTTTGAGAAGTCGCTTGTAGGTCCTATATAAATGATTCTGTGGTTCTATTTGGATCTTTTTAATGCTTTCTAGGGACACTCTTCTATTTGCATGAGAATATTATTAATACTGATGAAGTAATGATTAAAGTCAGTATTAATAATTTTGCTTTCCTCTTTCTCCAAAGATACTCTGATTGTTCCCTGAGGAAGAAAGCAGTGTTTTGAAACCAGACTAATGACGTTACATTTGACAAGGAAGATTTTTTTCAATTTGAAAGTCTTTGGAAAATTCATTACACATTCTGAAACTTGTGAATAGCCACCAACTAGTCAAGTAATGAACACGGTGGCTACAGCAATCACACTGAACAGAACCCATCATTTCATTTCTAATTTACTCACATATCGATTGCATTGTCTTTTTATCAAGGGTAATAGAAAGAAAGATATCCACATGTAATCCTTGGCTTATCACCCAGTAACACAGACATGTAGCTATGTTTTCCTCCTATTACTGAAGATGGACTCTGGGCAGAAAAAAAAAAAGTAACCCTTTCTTAGCAGAAAAACTGGAGATTTTTTGTTCTAGGAAGATGTATTAGGAAATTTTGTGATAGATGGTTTTCCCACAGGAAAATGGGGATTCATGATCACCTGGCTCCCTAGCTTCTTGGTGGCCCATGTGACTGAGTCTGATAGTTAGGGTCCTTGCAGTTCCCTGGTCCTATGACAGCCCCAGGCAGACGCTAACCTCCAGGCTCCAGGGCGCTTCACCAGCTCCCAGGCTCCAGTGCTCCTCAGCTGGCTGTTGTAGAGCGAGGGACCCTGGAGAGCACAGTGCATTTCAGAAACATGGACACGTTCCTGTGGTGGAAACAGAGAGTTTGGCTTTTCATCCCCCACAAAAGCCTTTTCAAAACATCAAATCTTTTTTTCAGAAATGCAGTTAAGCTTCCCAGCCAGGTGGGTGCCTGTCTGTGCTGAAGATCCATCCAGTCTTGACTCAGCTTTTTATTCTAGTCACAGGACATGCAGCGTAGGCTAGGAAAGCTCATCTGAGGCAGAGCTATCTTCAAATTTTCCAAAGCAATGGGCAGAAAGTGTCCCAAAGACAATACAGGTGTCAGAAAACTGCATTCTCCTGTTTTTTAAAGAAACCAATGACTCCGTAGCACATTCCTACCAAGATTCACGGAAAGACAGACAACCTGAGAAAAATCATGACAGTAAATGAATATCGCAGTTGTGCTACATTCCCTGGAGAAAACACATGGTGTTGGTGTCCTTCTCTCATGGGAGTGTGTTTAAGGGAAGTGAGTGTATTTGACTCATATATCAGTGACTGCACCCATTCTTTAAAATGTTTATTACTTTTCTTTATATGAAGAGTAGTTTTTAGAAATTATGAGGCAGTATAATAAATAGCGCAGATGATACTGAATATGATTAACACTTAAATCATTTCAGTCTGATGACAAGGATTACCATAACGAAGAGATGAAGATGTGCAATGCATAGATCAAGGCCAAGCATCAGACTTTTTAGATCTCAACCAGGTCTAAAGAGAAACATACACATGTGTTAGTCATACATTTTTGAATTACAGACATATGTTTGCACACTTCTGAGAAAACAGACAACATTCCTATATCCAGTTGGAGTAATGACATATATTTTTGTTGATAAGTAGGGCTCTACCTCATTTTGTCCACAGCATTTCTCTTCTTCCTTTTCATTAATTTTTCACATTCAGTATGTAAATGACTAGGGCAAAGACAAGAAAAGGACCCAGACAGGTACTAGACAAATGGAGATCCTGAAAAGTTAATTCTGTGAAAAGACGAAACAAAAAAAAAGTAAGATAAAAATATGGCTGATGGACAGAATGTGAGCAGAGAAATTCAAACACCCTATTTCAGTTAATTAACTAATTTCCTTTTGATTTTGTAGTTTACATTGGAAGACAGGGTTGTGAATCATCTCCAGAGTACTTTGTTAGCTGGAAGATAGTGGAAGGTTTGGGAGATGAAGAAAGACAGGAAAATGGCACAAGGTCTGGCATGCTGAGTGTGAGACCTACAGGGGCAGCAGTGCCTGAATGTCCCTGCTGAAGATGACTGCCAGGTTCTCTATTCCAGTATCTTTCCTGAAAGTGATCTGACTGGGAAGAGCAGAGGGACTGTATAAGACTTACTCCAGCAGAATTTGTTCTCAGTGTCTGCACTGGGGCCAGGGAAGGTGTGTTTATCTATTTAAGGACTTCCCTGAAAGCCGAAATCTCAGCTCCTTTGGATGTCTATTTGCACCACTAGTAGAAAGAGGATTTCAATGTACATTAATGTATTACTTCAACAGACTTTATCTTATCTCTAGCCTTTCCTTGATTGATACACACCATATATGGGATATTTCTTGAAGGACAGCATGTTGTACCACCAATTTTAGGTGGGCAAGCAGTGATAATAAGAATTCTGAAATTTCCAGCCATATATAGTATGCTGATATATCATCATGGGAAATAAAACAGAGTAACAAGGCAATTTGTCTTGCACAAGCAAGGAATTGTTGCTTTTTCGTGTCCATATTGTCAGACTTTCAGTCACAGGACAGGATGATTCCTGTAATTCGCTTGGTGGTCCTTCAGTCTTCAGTTCCCTCCTTAGTTTTGCTCAACCTCTTCTTTTATTCTGTTATTACTCTTTATTACAATATCATTGGCATCCAACTGATGATATTTAAGTGTCCTTAGTGCAGAGGAACCCAAATAAAGCTAATTACTATTTATTTGTAAACTTCTTTTCTAGGAAATCTTGCATCCTCTTACTTGCCATGGTATTATACATGACCTACTTTAACATTGTCTGAGATTTCTTTACCATATCTCTTTACAGTAGCCAGACCTGTGAATGAATGACAACTGCTTGTATGGGCCTGAAGGGAGTAAGAAAGAGTGAGGAAGAAGGTAGCACATTACCTTCTAATTTAAGCTGAAAGGAGTCTATGTACACAAAATTGCTTCATCTATGTTCAGGTCCAAAGAATCAGTTATTTGTTTCAAAATGCACCTAGAGAAAATAATCTAAACTATACTTAGATGACACTGAGCTCATAACTGGTGGTTGCAACGCAGGAAAGAGACCTCAGAGTTACCACTGACAATTATCTATTCCGTGTTGAAGCTGGTCAGCTTTGACAGCTCCACTGCTTCATGTTGCCTTCTTTATCCAGGTATGCTGAGTAATCCACAGCAGCCTCAAGACTCCTAGCTCTGTGAACTGCCCAATTAGCAAGGAGTTACTTTAACCACATCTCTCTTTTGTGTTTTTCTGAGAGCAGAAGCAGGTGGTGCCTCATGGGAAGAAGTACTCTGTTTTGCTGTTTCTTTGTATCTCATGCTGACATTATTCCTGGAGAAGTTCATTGCAACCAGCCCCTGGCCTGAACAAGGACCACGTCTTTCCTTTAATCTCCTGGCTGACATTAGCACCAGCTCTGCCTTCCTCTTTACCACACAACCTATAATCCTGAAGGACCAGAAGAAGAAAATCCTCCATTACTGTATTTCTTTTCCTCTGAGGAAAGGAACAAACACTCTAAGATTAATGTGGCATGCTCGCATATGTTGTCTGCACAGTGAAAGCATGTCAGAGAACCCCAGAAATCATGGTTACACAGAAAATGTCCCTCCACTTTAACTGTAAAGTCTTTTCTGTGTGTCTAATCTGTTCATAGCAATTATATGAACTTGAAAAAGAGGAAAGTCACTACTACATAATGTTTCAAATGTCATCATTTAATTAGTTCCTATTGCCGGCTATTTAAAAGCATTTGGACTACCTTCTCTTTTTGTTTCTTTTCTTCCTTCAGAAAATCGACTGATATTTTCCACAGCAGCAGCAGAGTGGAAGCACTGCCTGTGGTTAATCTCCTGTTCTCAGTCGACATGTACATTGGCCCCTAGCTCACTTGGAGTCAGCTTGCTGGTCGAGCTAATGGGATTTCCAGACCTGCCTCCTTTCCTTATGATTGCTCTTCCTCACACAGCCTCAGAGCTCCCAGAAAGCATGCCAGAGAAGGAGTCGTCCTTCAGAAAAGCTTATCAGAAAAAGGGTTTAAGAAGGAAGATTATTCTGTACTTCCCCAGTCTTTAAAGGAAGGCAGTGACCTGTCCATCTACAGGACTGTCCTTTCTCTACCTCAAGAACAAGTCAATGGTCTCAGTCTTAGCACTGAAGTTGTCATTTGATAGTGGCTTGGGCAGTACAATCAAATGAACCCTAGAACATGTTTTCCTGTGACAGAGTGGACTTTGAAACTATGCATATTGAGAAATCAGGCTGATCACATGCCAGTGCACCGTTGTATGGAGACACAGCCAAAAATTCAAAATTATGAGTTTATGAGGGTTTGTGAGAGTATGAGAAACAGACAGCAGCAAAGGAGGTACTGATTTTCAATATTGCTTGCAAAACTTTTCATAAAGAGGTTTGAAAAGAGTTCTGCATTCTCAAATTAGTCTATTGTTATGTTTAACATATTAAATAACCTTTTCCTGGAATTTAAAGACAGGCATCATTGGTCATTAAATGATAATCAAAATAAACTGCAAAAACTGAAGCTCCTATGCTTACACCAAATTCAATGGAGACTTTAAATTTCTATCAGTGGCACAAATATATGTCTTAGTTTGTATTCTTTTAGATCTCTCAAAGGTTTGATGTGGATTTAACACTCTGCTGCCTTCACTCATCATGCAGTCTTACAAAAGGTGATGACATGGTGATGGCTGATGCTTTATTCCTTCAGCAGCCATGGGCTCTTAAAGCACAACCGAGTGTCACCGGATTGTATTGACACAGCATCACAAAGGAAACAAACAAATCCCTGCAACCACGTTAGTCAAGATTAAGTCATGATCTTCCAGAAGCACAAACTACATATTTCCAGAAATAGTAGGCTGAGACTCAAAGTCACAAAATTATGTTATCAGTGGAAGAGTGGCAAAAGACCTAAACACTTTATGAACATGTTACTTTCGTAGACATGTAGCAATACAGACATGTAAAAATATAGACGTAGCAAAAAAGCATAGAGGTATTTTGAACCTGCAAAGGGCCTTGAAAACTAGTTGAAAGTCTACTTGCATAATTTTTCATGTCAACAGCACCAAAAACTATAGCTGACACTTCTACTGCAGTCTGTGTTGTTTTTTCTTACATGCGTGTAATAATGCCAAAATATCAAAAAGACCCACATTTTCTTTCTAATGGGTTGTGCTCAACTGCAGTTTCCCAATAACTGTAGGGTTTCTTCTTTTTAATTTTCCAGTGACAAATGCAAATAAAGAAATGTGCTCCCATTTGTGCTCACTGTTATTTGTTTAGATCAGGAGTGTCAACCTCATTTTCACTGGAGGCCACATCAGCCTTGCGGTTGCCTTCAAAGGGCCGAATGTAACTTTAGGACTGTATAAATGTAGGACTTCTAAAATTACATGTGGCCCTTTGAAGGCAACCGTGAGGCTGATGTGTCCCTCGGTGAAAATGAGTTTGACACCCCTGGTTTAGATTTTTAGAACTAAAATACTGAGATCTTTAGAGTTTGGGAAAAAAAGTGGTAACAAAATACCCTTTAGTAACATTAAATAAAAGGAAGCACTAACATGAGAAATCATGTATATTTAAAACTTACTTGCCTTTTTAAAGCTGTTTTGCCTTTTAAGGATTATTTTACTTTCTAAAGGCAATAGACGTCTGATAAAAGCTCCTCAGCTCTATAACATTAAAGAGCTCATCTGAAGAATGATGGGCTCCTAGAAGCAAATAAGCTGTCATTTTTGCCCATGAACAAATTCACACAAGGGATTTTTCACTGCGCATACTGTGGCTATAGCACATTTTTGGGGGAAACTAGGAAGAAGTATTTGACAAAGTTTTTCTAGAAGGTCTTAAAAATCTTAAGTGTCTTATAATCATTCAGCGAAGCTCATTTTCAATGGCTGCTCCACTGTATCATGTGTATGCTTACTTGTGAGTTTTCATATATGTAAACAAAACTGTATCATTTTTTTGTGGATCTTCTTTGCACTTTTTTCACATCTGCATCTCTTCTGCGGTCTGAATCTCTAAAACTAAGAATTATTTTCTGACTGAAGTTATGCCAGCTCTGAGGATAACAAAATACTAATTTTGTTTTCTCATATATGAAAGTCTTACGTATTTGCGCTTTTTTGGAGTAATTTCATATTTTTTGACGTGTTGAAAGCAAACATTTATTTTTATATATGCTTGTGTAGGTAGATGTCAAATTACATTAATTAGCCTCATTAGACAGGAAAGGTAACTGTCCTTGTTTGTGTGTGATGCTGATGACACTGCTGCTACACAGTACAGAAAGGCATGTACTTCATAGAGTGTAGATAGTTTAATTAGTCTGGACAATTTTATCTGCAGACTCATCAGGCAGGTAAGTGGATCAGAAAATAAGTGAAATTTCTTTCAGCAGACATTTTTCAGAGTGAACATGTTGGGATTGATCTGGCCGTGTTTGGCACTACCTCAGAGAAGGAGACTGGATCTCTCTTCATTTCTTTAATTCTCTCTTGCAGTGAATTGGCCACAAAGGAGCTGTAATTCAGATTTGTCAATTCTCACTCTTTTCATATTTACAAGATTGTGCCTTTTATAATGTATCTGGGGCCACATGACCTCCATGTTACATTAAGGGAGATGATTCTAGGCAAGAAAACCAGATTTTCCAAGAAGATAGGGGCACAAGCCTCTACAAGGTGATGTAACACGGTGAGGAGATGCAGCATGATGCTGAAATGATTATTGGAATTTTTCCTAAAAGTCTATCAATATGCATGAAATGTTATAAATGTGATGGTAGCATTAAATCAGACAGGTTTCATTTAGTTTTGTAAGTGTAACTGATTTCAGCTGAGGATCCCTCTGTGCCTTCAGAAAGAATGTCAACATACATTCCAGCATATTACATCTCTGCATATTCGTCACGTGACCCACTTTGATTTTGTCCTTTTACATATATAATGAAAATAAATTCAACTTCTATATTTACAATCTCTGCATGCAGAGCATGACATTCTGTTCAATCTTTTTAGTGCATGGGAGGTGGACTACCTGAGACACATATAACCTGAGAATCAAGGGAGGGGCTGACATGTCCTCAAGGTCTAAGGGCGAGATGTAGGCATCTAGCTCTGTACAGAATCAATGGAAAATAGTAAGCACCTCCACATCATTTTATGGGTCTTCAGTTAAATGCCTACCAGAATTACCACTGGGAACGTGAACACCCCTTTTGAAAAGAATACAGATGTATAGTCCCTGACAAGAGCCCATATTGGAAGGATTTTGGATGCTAAAAGGAGTTAACAGAACCATATCAGTGTCCAAAAGATGGTTTCTTAAAAGCTTCCAGAAATATTAACCATTCCATTAAGAGAGCTGATTTGGAAATACCGTATTTGTATCCTTGAACTGAATTTCCCACGTCCTGCTGTGAATGCCATTCCTCTGAGAAAGGAACCCTCAAGCTCGTATCATTGGAATCAAACATTCAAGAAATGTGATGGGGGGAAGCAGAGGCGTCAGCAGATGGCAGCTTTTTTAACCCAACTGCTAGATGAAAAGCAAATGTATTAAGAATTCTGACGTCAAATGACAGGCATCTTTCCAAGAGAAATTCTGTCAGAACTTCATATAAATCAAAAGACAGGTTGTAAAGATTTTCATTGGCAATTGCACTTGTTCATGAAGTAAGATAAATTAATAGGGAGCAGAAAGGTAAGCCAAAAGGCATCTTCATTTTGCAGACCTTGCCTTGCAGCTATGGAATTTCCTGCACTGACAATAGTTAAGAAAATCCAGGAATGGTGTCTTCACATCCATGAATAGCTGCAAAGAAAATTAAATTGCAATCACAAGAAGTGCTTCCTAACTAAGGTATTTAGATGAAATTCAAGACAAAAGAAAGTATGAGGAAAAGGTGCATTATAGCCAGCTTTGCACTTCTCTGACGCTGGTCACAGTCAGAACCTTAACACCAAGGAAATTTAGAGAGATCTAAACTGCTTATGCCTCTGGATGTCTTTCTCTGAGTATTATCATGGCATATAGTTCAGCCAGGAATGCAAATTGTGATCTTGGGTTCAAAAACTCTCTGGAGGCTTTTCCAGATTGTAACCGCTATGACAATTGGAAGGCAGACAAGTGTTTCAGCAACAACAGTCCAAAGGACAGTCTGTCCTCAAATCACTGCTGTAAGTGCAACTTGATTTGGCCAGGCCTAGATTGCTTCTCCAAGAGAGAACTGACAGAACTCACAGACACTACATAAACACTACAGCCAATATGTCAGTAATTATCTTGAAGAAGGCAAGATTTATTGCTATTTGAATGTCTGGCAGTTCAAAAGTACCTGAAAAAATATTGTTACATACTTTTTCTAACACTGTAGGATAAATATTCTCAAATCTACATTTTTTCTATTAAAAATGATTTCACTAAACAAAATCTAGTAAAGAACTAGTAGACAGACACTGCCAAAGAGTGATTTATCTTTTCCTCAGAGAGATATCCTCCCAATGTGCATATCCTTCTCTTTTGACTACAGAAATATATGGAGAAAACCTGAATTTAGGCAGTGAACTTCAGGTCTGAGATGTGTTTTTAGACTATTTAGGCTAGAAACTGCTGATAGAAAAAGGTCATAAGACTGTCCTCATGCTTACGTGTCTTACTTCTACCTATATTTTCACTGGTGGGTTACATTTGGGTTGACAGTGTCATTTTTGTAGCTGCCTGGTTCTGTGAAAGACTTAAATCTTTTTCTTCATCTAGTTTAAACAAATGAATGCATTTGCATAAAGTTTTTACCTTTGGCTGCTTTTCCCAGTTATTTTTTTTTTATTCTAAATTGTTTCTTTTGTTTTACAGAAATTAAACCTCAAATTTGGAAAAATGCTTAATGCTTGTAATTAAAAATTGTTAGTTTTAGGAGATCCTTGCTCCACTGAAAACCTCAAACCCAGCAACAAAATCCTGATTATGGACCTGTAACACAACAAATACTCATTGTCCAAAGAATGAATGCATATTAAAAAAATCACAAAAGTATAGAAACATCAAGAAAAATTTGATATAACCACTCAAGAGATATTTTTGGAGCTGGAAATAATATTATTATCTTTATTATTATTATTTTATTCTTATTATGACTAATAAATATGTGTTACAATTGAAAACTTCTCAATGAAGTTTCATCAGTCGAGAATCTGTTATGCTGAATTTAATTTAATATAATTTTAAATAATAAGATTGCTGAATGGACTCAGTAAATATCTCTGTGGTGTTTTAACACACAACAGTTAAACAAAAAAAATATCTGCAAAAATTTCAGAATACACATCTTCCTCATTGTCAGTATGAAAATCTCCTAGGTCCCACCTGTCTCTTCAACAACACAAGAAAGTAGAATAAATGACACTGATTTAGCTGGGCCAATGATACAAGACTTGACTCACAGAAAACGATGTGATTTTTGGCCTTCTCTTTGGCTTGTTGAGGAATTATGAAGTTCACAATAGCAGACAAAGACAGGAGGTTTGCTTACCAGCTAATCTCACAGGTAAAACATATTTGACTTGGGGAAAAATAGTGTAATTTATTTCCAATTAAAATAGACTTGGACAATGAGAAACAGCAACAACAACAAAATACCCCAGCGTCTTGCCTCCACACATCTCCTTTTGCCCAGAGAGGTTTCCCTGTCTACAGCATCAGAGGTTTTCAAGACTCAGTCACATAAAACCCTAAGAAATCTAATCTAGAAGGTTAAGCTTTAAGGAGACTGGACTAGAGAGCTCCCAAGGTCCTTTCCTGCCCGAGTTATCTTATGACCCTTTCATCCTAGTAATTCAGGAAATTAAAAAGAGAAGCATAAAGGAAATGTGCTTATCTCATAGTTATGCTAATATGACTCACACCATGAATACATGCAGTGACAAGTCCTGTTCCCACTGATGTCAATGGGAATCCTGCTTTTAGGTTAATTTCCAGTAGACTCTTACTCAGCATGAACATGAGAAAATGCAAAATTTTGTCTCCTGAAAAATGTAGAAATAGCATAATATGTGGCAGAACTAATTAAGTACTGATAAAATATGTTCAGTCCAAAACATCTTTATGGTCTTATAAAAACCTTTTACGTTTTTCCAAATATAACATGACTTCCCAATGTAAGGAATGTACTCGAAATTTTATCTCAACTGACGCTTCATCTTTTCTGAGTAGTATCTTGTATTTTTTGAGCTGTGCCTCTGAAGAATCAGATGTATCATCTACTACCTTTGGAAGCAACATTGAAATCCTGTAATAGAAATGGTGGGTAAATACCAAATATTCTGTCCTTATATTCCTGCTACACTTTTCCTGTGAATGAAATGCAATTACTCATTTTCTTTTTTCCTTCACAGAATCACAGAATGGTTTGGGTTGGAAGTGACCTGGAAGGTTATCTAGTTCCAACCCCTCTGCCATGGGCAGGGACACCTTCCCGTGGACCACGTTGCTGAAAGCCCCACTCAGGCTGGCCCTGAACAGTTCCAGGGATGCAGCATCCACAACTTCTCTAGACAGATTGTTTCAGTTCCTCATCACCCTCATGGTGAAGAATTTATTCTGTGAATAGTTTAAAATTTAGAGAGCTCTTTAAGACATCTTCAGCTGTAGTACTTCTAGGTTGTTCTTAGAGATGTTGCAATCTCTGGGAAGTTATTTGTTCCCTAATTCTTAGTCTGAAGGTTGAAATCTAAGACTAGCATTGAAATACGGACAGAAGAATTTGCATACCAATACCCAAAGCCTTCATTTGCCTTATATGGTTCATCACAACATGAACCACATAGAAACCTTAAAAAAACATGTTTTGTTTTCATGGACTTCGTCAGCATAGTCCATAAGATTCTCTGTGCAGAGAGATCTGGATGTTGGTGACATTGCCAGATGTGACTTTGAAATTATGTAGCATGTCCTATTCTTCAAACCTACCCAGAGTGTGATCCATTCTGAGAGAAGAAATGGGCCTATCACGTCATTCACTGGCCATTGCCAGAGCCATCCTTCACCATTGTAGGAATAGGAGTGTCAGAATGAAGAGAGTCCCACACTCCTGCTCTTTCATGCCTGTGCATAAATACCTGGTCATCTTCAAGTGGCTCTCGGACTGTCTTAGGAAGTCTGTGCTCTCAACACCTGTAAGCAGTCAAATACAGCATCACTGTATAAAGGGATTACTTTTCAATAATGTATGTGTCATATTATTTATGATGTAGAAATTGGATTTAAATATACCCTAAGATTTATGAATAGTTGTTAAAGCAACAATATTGCTGGGGTGTTTTTATGACTGTAATATTCATTGTTCGCATATCATAGAAGATAACTACAATAAAAGGTACAATGAAGAATTTATTTCTCAAGGTGCAGATGTTCATTGTGGTTTGCATTTCCACCCTCAGAAATTCTTGAGACTATCAAATATTCCATTCCTAACATTTGTGAAGATAATTTGTTCAGAAAAAGTCTGCATTTTTTTTAGCTTGTCTAGTGCTCTGGCTCAAAGAATACACTTTCCTACAGGAGGGATTTCCAGGTTTAAAAGTCCAAGGGATGCATGTGGTTCTGACAGAACTATTATGTTTGCAACAGTGCATCTGTCTTAGAGAGATTAACAGCATGTGAGTTCTGTAACATGGGAATCGGAGAGTTTTGTGATAATATACAGAATTTTTTTTCCTTTTGAATTCTCTGGTAATAGATTCTCAAGTTGTTTCATAAAAAGACAATTATTATTATTTCAAGACTTCTATGGACACCATGCATAAGCTCCATTTATGATAGAGTGCATCACCTTTAAAAACAGTGTTATTCTGAGTTACATATGCTCTGCATTTGGTGGGCCTGTTTGAAAGTTGCTTTAACTGGTCTCACTTCAGGGCAATACATGAAGTATGAAATTGCACATCTGGACAGTGTCAGAACACCTGGAAGGTACTTCCAAACAGCTGAAGTAAATCTGAAGTTTTTGATAGTCAGTGTCCAAATGAGATCTGAAACATGACTTATTTCATCCATGTCACAGAAAATGTTAAGCTCACCTTAGTTTAGCCATGATGATGATGATGAACCCCTTCCCTGCTCCAGTTCTTCTTTCTGGAAATATTTTTGTTCCTACTGGAAACTTTTTTCTTTAACTCTTTTCTTTTCACTTGGCCCTCTTCTTTGTGTCTGTTCAACTTTCCTGAAGGATTTAAGTAGCCACAGTCATTCTCCTACAAAAGCTCTCCTGAAGTTTTTCCTCTCAAGATCATTCGCAGCCATCTTGAGCCTACTGGGGGAAACTAATTTAAAAATAGTCTTTGACTAAGAAACCACAACAAAGGTCAGAAAAGGTAGCTTTCTACAAAATGATGCTATAAAAAGACTGAAACATAAAGCAGCAGTACCTTGACCAGACTGAAGGTCAGCTTTTCCTTTGCTGCTTGACTTTTCTATCGCTGAATATAAACAGCAGGGTTGGATGCCTAACTATTTTCCACAAAGAACATATGCATTTTTAAGTATATTTGAAAGAAACAGTGTATACTGGCTCAAACTAAATACCATACTGCCAGGATTCCTTTTCCTTTGTGAGGCAAGCCATGTCCCTGGAAGCTCCCAGTGCCAATTTAACAAAGGTCAGCATGAGGCACATTTTTGATCTGCCCAGGGATCTTCTTGCTCATCACCAGTTAAGACAATAGTGTTTGTCAACATAAAAAGTCAAAAGTTCAGTCTTAACACAAACGAACTTAAGACAGACATTGACATGAAAGACATTTCTGCTTTTTCGCTTTCTCCAAAGAATATGTATGTGCGAAACCTATCAAAGTTAAAGATATGTCAACCAAATGTTTGTTTTGGGCCTAAGTCTCATTTCTTATATTTATTACACTATTATTTACAATTTCTTTCAAACTTTCCCAGCTAGTAAAGTATTTAATACAGCCCTCCATCATTCTGTAACTAATTATTCTTTTTTTTTTTCCTGGCGGTTTTCCTTTTTGCATTTGTTTCACCTTCCTTGCTCTACACATGGCCAAGGCATTCAAATCAGTCTCCTAAAGTCTGCTAAGAATTTAGTGAGATGAGAATATCTGAGAAACTATATTTGCTCTTTCAAATTATCAGTGTTTAATTCCTTTGGAAACTGTCATGGGAAGATCATAGGCAATAGTCTAGCAACAGCCAGAATAAACGAAAAATAAATAAGTAGCGTTATAGACTCTAGAAAGTGTGTTGTATGTCTTCCAATCCATGCCTCAGTTGCAAGTAGAAGTATTTATACCTTTGTCAGTTCTGATAGCAGTTTGTTTAAATTACTCTTTAGGACCATCTCAACTGCAGATATTCCCCAGGTTCTTAGGCTCTCTGAAGTGTACTACTGCTCTTTATGGTAAGAAATTATCCTGGTATTTAAACTGATTTTCCCTACTGCAGTTTGCCTTAACCACTGTGGACCTGGGCATACATTTTTATTTCTCTTTCTCAAATTTTATGTATCCAAAAATTGTTATTAAATGCTTCCTCTCCTTCATCTCTAACCCTTTGTATGTAAAGCGTTCTAGATTTTTTTTCCTTGCTTTTTTCTACACTACCCTTTGTTGGTCTACACCAATGTACACTGCAAGACCTACTAAAAACTAGGTATAACTGAGGCATTACTATTGTTAACAAGGAATAAGAGTTTCTTTCATGATTCTTGCAAGCTATACTACAGAATATTCTACAACACTGTTATGTGACATAGTTCAGCCATATTCAGACGAGAACCCACTAACTGGCAAATTTGGTGAAGAGCAGCTACTTAAATGATTGTTCTGCTGTCATATTAGGATTATTTTTGCCTAAATTATTACCTTCCACTTGTCGTACAGAATTGCATCCTTAATAAATTTAATTCTCTTCTTTTAGAGTCCTCATTTGGACTAAAGCAAGTGTGATTCTGAGTTATTAAAAAAGAAGTGACTTCTACGACTGGCTGAAAAGGCTTAAGGATTGAAATATTTATTACCTAGTCTTGCAGTTTGAGGGGTTAGTTAGATTTTACTTTATACAAAAGCAAAAGAGTAACAACTTGCTGTGATTTATATCTTTCTGCTTATAGTTAAGAAACCTTGGTCTACTTTTTTCAAAGATGGATGGTACTCTTTTAACTCTTGCCATTGATCACTTTATAATAAAATACTACTGTGGGCTCTCTGAAAGGTTATACTTACAGTCTGCCTATAATGTAAATCTAGGATAGACTTTCGTTAAGTAGATTCTCTCATCTTGGACTTACACCAGGACCTCTGACTTCCACTACCTGTTTTTTTGGCTTCTAATTGGAACTTAAAGTCAAACCATTGGAAGAATTATGATATATGTGGTCAATTGCTAAAAATTAACAGGAATAAAAAGTTCGCTGTCTTTTTCCCCCCAAATACTCTTTTTCAGATACATTTTAATGCTTAGCTAAACAAGTAAGGAGGAAAGTTTCTTTGCATAATTTCAATAAACAAATATTTTGATACTTCACCAATTCATTCACAGTTTCTTTGAGACTCCCAAATTTGGCAAATACTCAAACAAAACACAGTCCTGTAAAAGAGAAGCCTGTTTTCAGATGATCTTCTTCCAGGGACTCCAATTTAAATTCACTTCCTCTCCTTGGTTTCTTTGGACTAAGTATTTACACCAGTCTGAGTGCTACCTTCTCTGTAGAGGCGAAGCTTCATATTTGGGAGCTGTCTTGAGAGGATAAGGAACTGCATCAATTCCTGCAGCTGCCAGATGAGACCAGCAGACTTTCTGGTCAGCAGTCCACCTGCTGGAGGTCTGGTGAGACCTCATGTTCTCAGCTTTGAGCCACTGTTGTCAGAGCTAAAGCACAAGAGCTCATTTCCTGTTCCAAAAATTGGTTATGATAGACAAATTTTTAAAACTTAAACTATGAGTGCACTATGGTATATTGAATTCAATAAGCATGAAAATCTTCAAAGTCAGGTCCAACTTTGGATGACAGTACCATATATCTTGCTAGTGAAGGTTTTTCTAGCATCATTATGATGAAGAACTGCAGTTCATGTCTCCCACACATCTGAGTGTGTCCAATATATTTGAGCTATTTAGTTCAAGCAGCTTTCCCAGCGAAGTATGAATAGAGGACTCTAAGGTGGCTTAATCCCAACAAGACCAAGACCATGTAGAAGAAAAGCTAGGATGTTAAAGGAGTATGTTAGCCTTGTGCACAAGCTCTTAGGCCTTCAATTGTGGAGCTGCTCTCATTCTATTGCACCTGGAAAAAGAAATTTGAGGGTAATATTAGGGATGGAAAGTTTAAATAAACCTAATTCCGAAGATACCAGGTGCTATTTCAAAGAGATGGCTTCACAAGTGCTCCTCTTCCATGACAAAATGAGTACAGTGTGAATGATCTCTTGACAAATCTCAAGAAACTATGTGAGAGTTTACCAAAAATTACATGAGAAAAATCATCATTTCTCCCTACTTTTTTAAAAGCAGGTTCTGATGGTAACACGCACATATACAAAATATAGTATGCTCTGTGTTCATGAGTTGTAACAAAAATATTTAATTGTGCTGTATTTTAACTCAGCATACTTAACTATATATTAAACCCATGGATTACTACATTACGTACTTGTGCCATGTTTTGGCTGCAGAAGGGAAAATAAACTTTCCAATTAACTGCTATGCGAACAGTGCTGTTTATTGCTAATCCTTTTAATGGTTAAATGTTGCATTCGTTTTGCATAAAATATTATCTATTTTTACCAGTTTAGGAAGATTCATGTAGAATTTTTTGTCAAAATACACATTTATCTGCTACCTAGAATAGAAGTAGTACAGTTACATTTTATAATGATAGCCTTACACCTTCCTCCAAATTCAAAACCAGAAGGAACCTCTCTTAATGAACCATAATAATATGTTTCTGGGTTTCTTTTCTTAATATTTTATTACAGAAACATGGAAAAATGTCTTGAAAAACTATTTACTTCCAAATAATCAATGTTTCAGAATAATGTGCAGTGTTGTACATAATATCATGTTTTTTAAAAAGTAGTATTGAGTGATTTATTACTATCATACTCACATTCTTACACACTTCATTTTTGTCAGCTAAAAAATGAAGTGTTATTCAGCAATCTGATATCCTAAGACCCATGACTTAGGATATGGATCCCTGTTCCAGTCTTTCTCCATTAATCTTCTCTAGTAAAAGGCTAGTCTTTGGTGAGATGATTATATCCCACCACAAACTACTGAAAAGTGGCAAAACCCACTAGCTCCTAGATATGGGATGGAGTTTAAAATCTTCAAGGTTCTTCATCACAACTCATCTTGATTAAGCCTGGATTTCTTTGTTTTGGTTTTATTATTTGTTTTTCGCAAAATAAAAATGATCATGTAGACCTCCAAGACAACCTAGAATCTAACCTAATATACTTGATATTTCCTTTGCTGTTAAATACTGCTTAAGATTCTCATGCATACTACAACAAAGAAAAATTAAACCGGTTACAATAAGAGAAACTTCTTTCCAGATTCTAACAAGGACCAGCAAAGGGAACTGCAAAACCATATGGCCATAAGGCTACTCCAACAAAACTTAGTCTGTGTGCAGGGTGTTTATGCGTCAGGAACTGGACATGGAGGCAGCAGCAGCAGCAGCAGCCCTGTCTGAGCTCTGTCCTAGCTAGACTGAACAACACACAAAAGATCAGTTCCAGTTTTCCTTGCAGAATCTGATGTCTCATGCTCTCCGGGATTAAAGAAATCAATCGCGGGGTCTCGTCTGCAGTTGGTAAGAGCATTCCTTTCGTCAAATAATGAGTAAGAGCAGAGGAGATTCTCTTTCCAAAAGGAACGTATTTGCCTTTTCCAGAAAATACCTTGTGAGATTCATAATGTGATCTTTTTTTTGGTACAAAAGACCAATCTGTGAAACAAATGAGTTCTGCTTATTTGACTGGAAATTAACTGAGACCCTAAAAACTAAAAAGCAGAAACAAAATTTCCATTTAGGGGGCAAGATGTAGGGAAGAGCCTTCTCATTTCCCCCTCTCTTGCTCTGGTATGTGGCAAACTATCAACCACTAAGTGCTGAAGAACTGAAAACACATGTACAGGTTGGGAAAGAAGTTGGGAGTGTCCTGAAGAGGTTTTCAACACATGCTCATGATGTTGACTCCATCACACACACAGGCTTGTAAAAGTGGAACCATATAAAAGGAAAAACTACAATTACAGCTGATGCTGCCTGAGCCTAGTGGAGAGCCAAGAGGATGTTTCAGATGGATTGTTTATCTCTGCCTGATAAGGTTACAAGCCTCTGACATTTCAACTGATATTTTCCACCATGGCAGGGCTGAGTTAGTGGGCACTCCACATGTGTGCGGTTTTTCAGCATGACGCTCCTGTCTCACATCTGTTTCAGAACAGCATTTTGTTCATGTGCATGCAAAACATTCTACAAGGGGCTGATTAAATGGGAATTGTTCATAAGCACACAGGAAGGGGAAAAATAGAAGAAAGGATAAAATTCTCATTTTCGGTCTAAGCACATGTTGAAGTTGGACCAGCTATCGGGAGTCTTAACTAACCAGTGTGAGACAAAATTCCTGTAAACAGTGTATGTACTTCCTTTGTGTTTCAGGACCTGTGAAGAGAAGATATTAGTGCAGGTCTTTCCACTTGCTACAAGGCCTTTTGAGAATTCTTCTTTCTATATGGCCAAGTTACTATGCTTGTGCATATTAAAAGGTTGGAAATTTCTATTTCTTGCCAGACAAAACTTTTGGAGAACGTACTGGAAATTACTTTGGAACATATTTTGTAGCCTGGAAATAACTACAGATTTTAATTGCCAGGTATATATATATATTTAAAAAAGGAAAATAGGAAGAAAAGACCTACCTCTCATAACTATACGTGATTCATAAATAAAAGAACAGTTGTTTCGGGGGTTATTTAAAACGTCTTTCTTTAGGCATATAACAGATACTTAGGTTAAGAGATGGAGCTCCCTCTATGGTCAACATACAGAAATACACCTCTGCAAAGATGACTGCTAGAATCAGTTATTCATAACCTAACTTTGGTGCCCTGATTTGTCCTCTGCAGGCACTGGTCTTTCTCCATTGAGAATAGAGATAGCTGTTTCTAAGTATCTAACAACAGTTTCTTCCCTGTAACAAAGAGTAGGAACAAGACGTGAGTTATGTCATGACCATGATATATCTTCAAGTAATGCCTCCATGAGGCATAAATAGACCACCTTGTATTTTTACCCTTTTGTTTCTTGTCCTCCAAGACAGTGCCCTCTGCTATAAGCACAGGCCCTGTAGAGAAAGCAGGGAAGAATCAAATGTTCTCCATATTTTCTTTCTTCTCCACAAATTTGAGGATTAGAAAAACAAGTCATGCATTATGATGTTTCAAGACATTTTCTGATTCGTATTAATACAACTTTTGTTGCATTTTAACAGTAATTCCTATAGAAATTACAGAAAACAAATGTCTAAAAATCCAACTGTACATTAAGTAGTCTGATGAACCATAATTTTGATGGCAGAAGCAAGTAAAGAATAATTTCCAGCCATGGGGGAAAAAAGGTATCACTAAGAAGTTGCAGCAAGATCTATTGCCGTAGATGGTGGACAGGGTCTGTACTACACTAGTGCTGGGCTACTTGAGTCAAGGTCATATTTCAGCTTTGCATTTAGAAATGTAGTTATAATGTTCGTTACAGAGCACTGAAATGATCTTGTAAGTCATATGTGAAATTAGACACAGGCCTAAAAACCAGATTTTCTGATCTGCTAAAAGTATTATATGAGCTAAGAGTTGTATCATATTTGTAGGAAAGGACACAGACATCACTTTTGTGTGCATCGTTTCATTAAGGGAATCACAAAGGATCTTGACACACCCTGATGCCTAGATTGATTATGGAAAATGTACTTTAAATCACTAAGGTGAAAACAGAGGTTACATTTTCTAAAGCATGTGTCTTTAATTTCAGGAAATTAAGCGAGCTGCATTTCAGCTTGATCCTATAGATCTTTCTATCCCTATTCACTCTTCCTGATCCAGATTCTGACCTGTTTAAGCCTTGATTTATATCTAATTTTACAAATATCCCAATGAATTCTGTAAAGGACTTCCTAGACTAAGCTAGCTTTTGAAATCAATAAAGCAATAAAACCAATACAGGTGACAAAATGTGACCCTGCATTTTGTAAAGGCACTCGGTCATGGAGAAAACTCTTTCCCCTAGTAAAATATGAGAGTATAAAAGCAATTGCTACAAATTCTCTTTTTTACCATATTGTCTCATGTCAGATGATTTAACTATTATACTCAGGACAACTAAAACTATAAGCACCAAATATGAATTCAAGTGATTTGAGTACAGCCCACTGAACTTGGACAATTTAGTATATTAATATAGCATTTCTATTACGTTTGACTATCCCTGTTGAGGAAGGGGAAGAAAAAAACAGCTGAAACATTGCAAGGTGATCTTTGTTTGGAACCAAAATGGATTGCATAGTAGAGAAAAAATGTGTAGAGACACCAGAGGTCAGTGAAACCTATCTTGTCAGCAGGGACTGAGCTGAAGTGTAGGACAAAGGTGCAACTCTAACAGTCATCTGAAATTAATTATATTTCCAAATGTAAATTCCAACACACATGGGGAATTTGACTTCTGAGTCTGTATGATATTCCTTGCTAACACATACCCCACAGAGTCATCTATTATTTTTGAATTATTTCTTTGCTTTATTTTGACTTTTTGCATCACAATGATGTTCATTTGAACTAAATATGTGTTACACAGGAATTAACAACATATCCTCTAACAAAACTGTTAAGAAACACAGTAATACATCTTAGTCTGAACTTGCAAATGCCATTAAAAGAAGAGACTGGAACACAGAATGTATATTTTTGTTACTATGTATAGAAGGTGATTTACAAATTTTGTCATGTTCTTTTTCATGCAGAATTATACCCCATCTGGTTAAACTGACCACAGAGCAAATCAAAGTCACAGAGAGATCAGGGCTGGAATGTCACCCTGGCTCAGAATAGTGAAGTTTTCTAAGGTATTATGCAAAGGTCTTAATGCCCTGTTCCTTCTTCTCCAGCTGTCATCCCCCTTTTTACTGGATTTTTTTTTCTCTATTTCTTTCCTACTCCTCTTTTTACAAGTTTTCTTATGGGAAAAACAAATCAATGGGCTTTTAATTTGAATCTAGCTTTAAAAGCTCCAAAGCCTAAGTGAATCCGAGATCAGGTAAAGTTAATAAAAGCCAGCTTTAACAGGAATCATTTATGATAGTTCTCATTCAAGTTCCTCCATGGTTTCCTGCTTAGGAATACAGCTGTCATCTTTCATCTTCTCTTTTTATCCAGACTGTACTTTCACTTATCTTTAGTTGATGCAAATCATTATATCTCCACAGAAAGCAATTCAATTGTACTAATTTAGAGCAGCTGAGATATTTTTCTGTCCTCTGGTCTGTACTTCTTTAGCAATAAGAAGCCTCTAAGTTACCACTTTATATTTTTGGTACTTAGACATTTGCTCCATACTAATTTTACCAAATCAATTTTATTTTTCAATCAAGATTGCTTTTAACTTTCCTACTGTTCAAAGATACACTCCTTTTCCTCTTCTGCTTTTCTTTCTGCTGAACATTTTCTTTTGGAACATCCTGTAACTCCATAACGCAGCCTCTTCCTTTGGGAGCAACAGGGCCTCTGTAATAGTGATTATGTCCTAACTTTCATTTGTCATGCTTGTGTCCACCATTGAGCTTCTTTCTCTGTTTGAATTTAGTTACAAGCACTTAATTTATTTTCCAGTTTCCTCAAAAATAATCATGATCGAGTTTCTATTATTTTTCTTGTTTTAACTCAGAATTCCTTTATGTATTCTCTATAATTGCAGTGTTATAAACATTTACTCAAAACAGTTATCTCCACCTGTGCCCAGGTTAAAATAGAACTGCTTTCCTCTCTCTCTAACAGAAACAATTAGTTCTGACTTAATTAGCTAAATTTTCATTATCATTCTTCTTTTCTCTCAGTCCCACATGTGTAAGCAGGCATATTAGGTTCATTGTCTGCTGCTTTGCTCATTGATAATACTGCTAGTCTCAAAATGCTTTTATGGGCAAAATGGAACACACCATATATAAGAAGCTGTGAATTTATTACTAGCCTGACTTATTCTTTTAATTCCAATAATCAAAATTCTTCAGTAATACAAAAAGCCTTTTAATAATGAAGTTTAACTTGTTGCACAAAACCATCCCAGCATCTACCCCTTTCTTATGGTATTCTACTCAATCTTCCAGTATCTCTCTGAGTCCTAATGTTGACAGTTTCTGTCTGAAAAAAAAAAAAAAAGAAAAAAAAATGTCAATATCCCACAATATCCCAAAATCTTTAGTAGCAGGAGAGTGATGAAGGCTTGCTTCTTCTCAGGAGGTGCATGATGTTGGTAGTGCTGCTGTTTTCCTCCTTTTTGTTGGGGTTCACATATGTTTATTTTCTAACTTTTTTAAAGACAATCTATTCATATTTTCTTTTTTTTTATTGGTTCTCAATTACACAGTTCTGCTCTCCTTGTTACCTCCAACATCTCTCTCTCTTTTATTTTTCTGATTCATGAAGTTGCATTCCTGCAGTGGCTATTGATTGACAAGTCTGATTTGTATTTACAGTTTGGAAGATCTGGTATCACCTTGAATCTGTGCTCTTCTGCACTGCATTTTATTCTAGTCATATACATTTCATTCTGTACAGAATAACTACATGTCATTAGCATAAACTGAAACTAAACTGCAACAACCTTAGACGTTGGTTACGTGACTGCTGCTGCCACAACTGAAACAACCTAACCTCAGCTCAGGCCAAGAAAAGTCCAGGCAAATCCTGAGACCTGTATTGTCAGGCTAGTAAAAAAGACAGAGTAAGGACACTGAATTTTTACTTATTGGGAAAAACAACTGTTTGTAAAGAATCAGCAATTTTATTCAGCAATTACCTGACATTGCAAGCCAAAATAGATACTTCTACAGCTGAAAGTACAATATAATGAAAGCCAGCTAGACAAAAAATAAACAATACTTCTTTGCATCATCATTGTACAGAAACATCTGCTTAGACCATGTTCCCACTGAGGAACTAAACTACATGCGCAAAAACGCCTTCATGATAGCGTCGATTAGGGGATGGAAAAAAAAATCCAGTACTTTCCCCTTATAAACCCAAAATTTAGCCATTCTGAGATGCCAGGAAAATGGCTCATGAAACCAGAAAGCCTTGAAAAGGGTATTAAGAACTTGAATATCTCTTGCCTGTTTGGTATACTGGCAGCAAAACGCCTTTTCCACCAGACTTTCTGCCACAGATCACCACGCTTCTTAAGAAACGTAGTCCATTTGAAGCCACATGAAAGCAGGTTTGAATTCCAATGGAGAACTTTAAGCAGCAGAGAACAAATGAAAAAACAATAAATTATTATTATCTTATGTGAAAGGGCAGAAAGTATAGGTCAATAGCACCTCTTTCTTCTCTGCTGTAATGACCACAAATCAATTTTCTGGCACTACTTGATGAAGAAGTGTAATTCCACTCTTTAGAAATGGCTGCCCTGGTCCACAACCAATTACCACACTCACTCCAAGTGAGATTTATATTCTTTACTGGTGACTCTTTCTACACCTCATAACATTGAGGCAGGAAGTTCTAAAACTTCTGCAAGATATCAGATCCACCTCTGCAACAGATCCATATCTTCCTTTGATGACACAAAGTTACCCAGACTGCAAGCAACCTTAAAATAAAAACACTGTTTTAAAGGAAAACACTTTCACACCTTCAGAAATCTATTAAGTGACCCAGACTAAGTTTAGCTGTTGAAGCAGTGAACCTCACTAAATCATTCTCACTGGTTTTTTCTCATTCCCTCCAGAGCTATTACAGCAAAATGAAGGTCTGATTTCAATGCCACTTTGGTTGCACTGTTGTTCTTGATCTGAAATCTATACACAATCTATAGAAAAACAATGGCTGTTGGAACGTTGGGATTAGATTTTATGCTTATACTACTATACATAAGAAGGCTTGGTTTTGGCTACTTTATTAAGGATGACATTGCTATACATTGGCTGAAATGGATTTCAATGTTTGAGACTGACGGTTTCCTAACAGGGACCCACAGTACACAGGGTGGAAAAATACTTCCTGACTGATATTTCTGTGGTGTCACTGCCATGGGACCACAACAGGGGTAAGAAAAGGGATCAAATATCTTCAGGTTTCACCTGCTGTTGCTGTCTAGGAAAACAGGTAGCAACTCCAAGGTGTGGCTGTAAAGGAGAAACATCAGCAGATGGAAAGATGATAATGTTACAATCCTTGTCTTGAGTCAATTTGTCTGGTCATCTTTAACTTGGTGCAGAGACTCTGTAAGAAGCATATATGCAACCTGAAAGTGAAAAGCAATTTTTAATTTATTATCACACAAAAAATATTTAGGATATGATGAGCTGTTCGAGTAATCATCCATGTGCTCAGCACCCCAATACAGCACCCAGAGAGTCTTTGCTGGCTAGGCAGGAGGGGAAGGTTGGCCTTTGCTGCTTCTGGGGACAAGTTGTCAGTCCTATTGAGTTGCCATTGTCCCCCAAGGTCCATCAACACTGATGACTCAGAAAACTCCACCCAAAGCTTCCTAACCAGTCTCAAACAGACTCCCTTATTTTTTCCATTAGTATTACATACGTTTCCAAGTTGGTATTTCTCCTCTTGAACCCCTGAGCTACTAATGATCCTGACTCAACAATTCCACCTCTACCTTTCTTCTCTTTTTACAGATGCTCTCACAGCTCTTTCTCATGACGGAGGAATTTATTCTGCAGTCTCAGCCCACGTGACACTACTGGGGCTGGTTGATGCCTGGGATCCTGAGTGGCAAAGGCAGAAGGTTGCAATAGGGATTATGGAAACACACTAGGGAGAGATAGAAGTGCAAGAACAGAATGTGTATTGATCCTCAAATATTTCTTGCCAGGTCTATGTGGATTCAGTGAGAATTTGAAGATGTCATGCCCAAAAGCAAATTAAAAAAAAAAAAAAGTAATCAAAAACTAAACCAATTGATTCTGCCGAGAAGTCTGTATTAAGCGATTCACCTAACACTTAAAGAGATTAGGTAGGTTGCAACTAAGCTGTACACAATGGGATATTTTAGTTGTAGCACTTCATAAGAATTTACGAACTTTCACATTTTGTATGATTCTGTATTTGTAAGTAAAGACATAAATGAAAAGGTTCATTTCAGTGATCACAGGTTAACATATATAGCCTTTATATAGCAGTTTTTAAAAGTTTAACACAGCAGACAGAAAGTAATGGTGATATTTTTTTTTAGTTCAGAAAGTTATAGGTACCCTGATTGTGACTTGCATGTTGCCTGACAGATAACAAGCCTGTCCGGCTATGTGTTGAAAATAGTTTCATTAATGTGTCTCTTCTCTTTATCTTCAAATAGATGGAGATATTTTGAAAGTCATGTTCTGTCTCTTTTTTTTGGTTCCTTTTCAAAATTATTTGACAACAAATACCTTAACATATTTCAACTTATGTATTATATTCGTAAGACATTTATGCATACATTTATGCTTCCAGGTTGTTATAGTATAGAGATACCTCAGATTTGAAGGGCTTTAAGGAGTTGTTTACTGTTACCCTTAGCTCTCTTACACGACATACTTTCTGATCAACACAAGGCTGTTGAAGGATGGGTAATCTAGAGACTCATGAAAAGTTCAGATTTCTTGTGAAAAGGAGGATTTTTTACATTCCGTGAAATTCTTTATCTTCCTAAGTGAGTTTTTAAATTTTTTGTTCATGTCTTTCACATGAGAAATTACTCTTTACTGCGTATATATACATATCATACACTAGAAAATACCAGATTTCTAAGCAGAATTTACATTTAAATTTAGGTTGCTATCTTCCATCAAACACACATGTCTGTAAGGATATTCAGTCCTTTTGCAGAGCCATACATGGCTTTTTTGGTGTCTTATTTAATTGTGCAGTATTTTAAATCCCTTTGAATTAAATTACTTCCATTTTAGCATACTGGTGTGATTGCTGGTGTCTACCTTTCTCTAGCATCTCATCTACTAAGAAGGAGAGAGTATCATTTTCCTCTGGTTCTCTCCCTGACAGCATTTTGAAGTAAGAAAGGAATAAGCGCCTCATGAGAAAACTGTTCTCATTCCTGTAGAAGAATGCGTACACTGCCCAAAAATACCGTGATCATTGCAATCACTTTAATTAAAGAAAGACACTCTGTAAAAATACCTTTGAACAGTACTTCATCCTTTATCTGCTGAAAAAAACAAAATTGTTTCTGAGTCCCAGACCCAAAGAATATTATTATTTATATTTATATTTATATTTATATAAGCTCGCCTTATTTCTGTTTACAAATCATTAGTCATAACAATTCTCAGCCAGTAAACCTCCTAATGTAACGAGGCAGAAACATGCACACATCAGTCTGCTCCAGCTACCGCTGCTCTCTATTGGCACAACAGCTGCTGACTACTGAATACTCAATTTTATTGCAAAATTTGAAGTGCTTTATATTGAAAAACTAATAAAGAACCACATTTATGTTATTTTTCTGACTATGCTGAAATTCATTGTAAGTTATTTTCTTTCCTCAGTAGCTTTCTAACTTACCTTCCCTCTCTTCACACATTACACAATAAAACAATGCTTTGCTAATACTCTTTAAAATTACAGAAATATTGATGGCACAGTTATAAAATTTCAAACTGATATTATTTTCCAGCTAAATCCAAGATTTTTCAGTTAGTGATAACTCAGTGATGTCACGAATTTATAATGATATAGTAATATTTCCAGAATGTTTATGATCTCCTCTTAATTTCTATGCAGCTGATAGCTCAGCATCTCATGACAGTTTGCTTTACTCCTTACAGAATTGCTTCCCTTGCTTTCAATTTTGTTTGCACTTAGCTTTATTATTCTCTCCAGAGTAGCACCAAGAAAGGTTTGGTTCTAGTCAGCTGAATGAGCTGTTAAAACCACAGCCAATTCCCATATCACCTGTTAAAGTCCTACTTCCAATGTGCTCTGCATCCTTCTGCTGCTGTGTCCTATCTTGTAGGGCACACCAGGTATTCTCAGCCAAGAAGGCAGACCTTCTTGAGAAGTTCACCACAGCCTTGAGGGATGGGAAGAGGAGATTGATCCCTGACAGCTTCTCACTGCAGCCCCTACCACCTTTTTTCAATACCACCATTGCTTCCCACCTTTAGAAATAGCTGGTGCCCAGGAAATGTCGTGTGTCTGACACTAACATGCAACTCTTTCTATTTCTGATTTGTATAGAAAATATAAGCACACATATAACTTGTAGGTGACTTTTTAGATTGTGAAACATTTGTATTACTGTGATCATTCCATATAATCAAACTCAAGTAGTATTAACTCATTTTCATTCTAGAAATCTCCAAAACCCTCTTAAATCTGAGTTAAGGAGGACTGGAAATACACGACTGTTTGGTCTCGTGGATATGGGTAGGTAACATGGCTTCTACCCTCATGCTGTGCCCAAGGCAAGGAATACTACCAACAGGTAAGGGGAAGAGTCTGGGCGTTAGAATACCTCTATTCAAATTCCTGTGGCCCAGATATTTCTGGATGTTAATTTTTAATGTAAGTATAATATTACTCATCTTTCTTACCTCCCTGAATTGCAATCTTTATGTAATCAATATATGTAAAGGTGCTTTGAATTACTCACGTAGAATTTGCTGTATTCTATTATATTCTTTTAGTACTTTGTATTCGAGTTTTGTTGCTACAATAATATCTTCATCTCTGATTCCAAGTATGGTAACTGAAAATGGCATATTTCTCCTCTAAGTCACTTCTGTCACTCATGAGGTCTCTTGGATCTGTGTATTTAAATAGTTCAAATAGGGAAAAAATGTTTTGACATTTTGGTTTTTTGAGTGTGCTTTGGTATTAACTAGTAGCAGAAAGCTTCCTGTGTTAGGCAATAAAGCAAAGCATTTTTTTTTCCATAAGTGGAATGTCATATATTATCAGAGTTCTCCCTGTTTCTAATAGTTTTGCCATGTCTTATTTAAAGGGTCTTACTGAATCACAGCTCTAATATTTTGATCCAAATTTATTTTGAGCCTTTTATTAGATTTGGGTGAGCTGTAAATTTGAATAATTGTTATTATTTATTAGTGTTCTGCTCCAGTGTTATGTATGTGGAATAGAATATGAAATATTTAAATTGTTTAGATGACATTTACAAGTAAAGTCATCACAGTTTAGTTAATAGAGAAACTATCTTGTGATATTTTGTTCGTGAAAACACATAATAAATCTCTCAGAAGCAGAAGTCTGACATTTATTACAATTCTTTGTTTATATTCCATAATTTCACATTTGCAAGTCTTCTCCGTAGATGTATGGACTAGTTGCACTAAATTCCACACTCAAGTTACATTTTACACCAATACAGCTTAAGACAGAACATTTAAACCCTATACAATTTATGTAGGGTTTGCTTGCTCACCATGTAAACAGTGTTATACAACATGCTCAGGATTTACGTCCCAGAGCTTGATGTTTTATAAATCAGACATTTTTTCAAAATGCTATTGGCTCTGTGTGTTTTCCAGTAAATCCTTAGAAATCCTCAACTCAAAGCAGAAAAGATTTACTTTTTTCCATTCAGTTAAGAGATACTCTGTAATAAAGTTTCTAACCACATTAATCTCTTTTTGCCCAGTATAGTATTGCTCCAATTCCAGAACATACTTGGATGGATTGTCTCCTAGTTTGGAAACAGTGTGGACACACATTTTGGAGACTGCTCCCTCGACCATTTATATTTACATTTTGCACATAGTTTTACTAGAGCTTTGGATAAAAATGGAGAAAACTTTCACAAAAGACACAAACTGTTACACATCTGTGACAAATTTGTAGGGATCCTTGCAAAACTACTATATCTATAGTTTTTTTTCAACCTTTATAATGTTGAAATAAATTGGAAATGGGAGAGAAATTAAAAGACAACAAATAAGACATCTCTGTTTACAGAGAAAACATAAACATACACTGTAATTTTGTGTCCTACTTAAAGGAATGACATGTCTCAGCTGTGTTTGTAGATTGTGAGTTATCTTCAAAGGTCACCTGTCTTTCAGTTTATTTGAAACCTTTTTCACTAAGGTCCTTCTTCCCTTTGTTTAAGATACAAGTATTCAATTCTTCATGAAAAATAGGAGTTAGTATCAGAGAGAATATTCATGAGGGCTAATCTCTTCCCCAGCTTTTTAGGCAAAAGGAGGGAGAGGAAGAAACAAAGAGAGACAGACAGATTCTCCTTTGGAGAATGACTCAAGAGAGAAGCTTAATTTAGACTGGTCTCTGTGTTTAAAATTAGCCATTGTGAACAAGCCTTGTTTATCCACCCCTACTAGTTCTGAGATGATAATACTGATGATCTTTAAAAGGCCCTTTAAATGATCTTTAAAGGTCCCTTCCAACAGAACTCATTCAATGATCCTACTAAAAATAAAAACAACCACTCTATAAAAATGGAACAAAATACACGTCCAAAAGAGGCATATTCAACTGCGTACTTAATATAAGTATGGATTTAGTAAATAAACATGCACAATGTGATAATTTGCCACAAAACAAGAATTCAGCTTTTCCTGTGATTCCTCTTTTAAAGAAATCACACCTGATCGTCCTTGTGGGATTCATCAGCACTGAAGCATTCAGTCAGACTGATCTACTGTGTTAACTAAAGATACATAGGTTTTCTGTAGTCCGCATGGATTCATGGAGCTAAAAACCTACCTTACTGCTTGTTCAGTTGACAGCAGTACATCTGCTTATTGCTATGTGACATGGATTGTTTTTATAGAGTATTGACACTAATTAATTCAACATGTTTAGAAAGGAATTTAGTTCCCACATTAACATAAAAATCTAGGTGGTACTTTTTCTGTAGTTAAGGTTTTACAAAGAGTTAAATTTATGAAATTCAACAAATAAACCTGCAAAAAGAAAGAGTTGTTCACTGGATTAGTCAACTGCTTGTTGTTCAATAAATGTAAAGAGACCTTTTAGTATCCTCAGCTAGTGAGAGGATTGTGTCTTCACTTTCCTTTAATTTCCCATGTAGGTAATATACTGCTAATTTGCCCATTAGGAATCATAACTGCTATGTTGAAAAATACTAATTGGTGACTGTAGGATAAAAAGAAGTCTTCAGTCCTTTACTTCTTGCTGACTTTCACCCACTTTCCTTGACAGTTATGCAACTCAAGCTTGTAGATTTAATCTATCATGTTGTTTCTGTATGCCAATAATCTAGTTAGTAGAAGCACAACTGGACAGATAATGCTCATTAGATACTCAAGTTGAACGCCTTCCATTCCTTTCATTTGAGTTTTGAGGATAAGCATTTGACTCTTTCCAATGCCTTTAGGATGAATCCTATTTCAGGCTTGATACATTGCCCATTGCTCTACTGGGATAAGTACATACCCATGAGGGACCACTTTTGCTCAGGAACTGCACTATTAAGACCTCGCTGGACACCTGAACAGCCTGGCTATATTGCAGAACATGTACAGTGCAGTGATGGTTCTCACCTGACAACTTGTCTCAACATCACCAGCTGCTTTCTCAGAAATCAAAATGTGTAGGTTGTGCTCCAAGAACAGCCCACAGCTGGGCACAGTGCTGAGCTCAGCACAGGGCTGTCTGTTCATGAACCTGGTGAGTGGGGCTTCCCTGCCTAAAGGGAGCAAAATACCCACTCTGCCATCTTCTGTCATTTATTGTACGGACTCTGGTGCGGCACCTCTGGCCAGCATAGGACATCGACTGTTTAACTGGGAGGGAATGTGGAGACCCAAAAGAAGAACATCTTTTAAGAGTAACAGATTGACCAGTCCATCGTTTTGTCAAAGATGGGCAGTGTGTAGAGAGGAGGAAAGTTGGGCTGTCAGTTCATCATCCAGAGAAGGACTTGACTGGGGGTATCACAGCTGTGTAAGGGGCAGAAAGGATCATTTTTGCTCCCCAAGAGCTACTACAGTTAACTAAAATGATTCATTAGGTTGTATGGCTTTCTCTCCCTTTACAATAAACTCCTGTAGGCTTGAACTCAATTTTTTAATCCATTTCCTGTGAGTAAGGAAGATAAGTTCTTGCTTAAGCATTGGGACAGTGCAGCTTCTCTAGAGAGCTGGATGCTGATTTAAACTGAAGATTTTGTGGATTTTATATCTAGAATCCGATTTTCATCCCATGTTGACAACGCTTCATCCCTACTTACAGAAGCAAACTCCAGGAAACACACAGCAAGGGATAATATTTCATTTCCGTTTTATAATCCAAAGGTGCTTTTTCATTTTGAGCTTGCATTCATCTTTGCTTGCCAACTTTTCTGAATATAGTTGAGAGTTAGGAACTGATGATGAAGGTCACTGGGTAGTTATAAGGCAAAGTGTGTCTGAACAGCTCTTGTGAAGGCCAAGCTTAATATGAATTCAGATTTGATAGCTATTTCTGTAATGGTCACCTCTTTATTATGCAGCAGGCAGAATATAGAAAATAATCAGGCTAGAAATCAAAGTGCTTCTAGCATGTATCACTCCCTGAAAAAAGTTAAGAAAATCTTTTCTGTGTAGCGGATTGCTCCATAATGGTCTGCTTCAAGTTTTCTGTGTTTTCTTCTGATGCACTCAGTACCACCCACTGCCCAGGGGCTGGGACACAAGGGTGCGATGGATATTTATTGTAACCTGATACTGTTGTTCCAGAGAAAAAACAGTCTATTCAGACCTTCTGTATTGTCATAGCTCAGCAACCTGATGCACTGAGGTGAGGTTATAGCTTTGCTAAAGTAACCATCACAAAGAGGTGTTTCATGAGAGAAGTCAGCTTTACAGAGGTGTTTGCTGGAAGCCATGGTAGACACAATGATCAGCTAATAGAAGGGAACATAAAATTGGAGGCAGGGACAGGGCCTTGCAACAGGGTAGTGTTGTCACAGTCAGGAGGGCTTTATGGAGTTCTTGCAACACACAAAAGTGACAAAGGGCATGGCCAGAGACAGACAAAGGACATACGGCAATGAGCTTGAAAAGAGAAAAAGAAAAGGGCAGGGGGAATTGGTAAGAAATCAGCTGGCCAAATCCAACATAGATAGATGTGTCATCAAAGAAGAAAATATTAAAAATAATCTCTATGTGTTTCCCTTTTTTTAAGGAAGATTTCATAAAACAAAATAGCTATTTTACACAATGCTTCATAGAGACACTGTGCTCAGGTCAGCCCTTTTTCTCTTGCATGCGGTCATTTGATAATCATCTGCTACAAAAGCCTCACAGCATATGGTATTCCCAAAAATGATGCTTCAGATTCAAGAAAGAAAGCCACTTGCTGTTCTTGAAATGTCATTCCAGACAAAGCAACTCCAACTCAGTAGTTCATAAGGCTTCAAAGGCTGCTTATTTGCAAACAATCACTGGGAGTTAGTATTTCATTGCCTGCGATCCTTGTGCAAGTTGGACTGATACTATCCCAGTTTGCAAAAACACTGCACTGAGATGATCTTGAGGACAACATAACTTTCCTTACTAGGAATGTCGGTGGATCCCAGAGCATGTGTTGGGACTCATCATTTTAATACTTTAATTTCTGTTCTGACACCTCTGGAATTCTTAAGTAACCAAATACTTTTTTGGCTGGAGGGATACTAGGTGCCCATTCTAGTTTTGTATTTTGAATGTGAGATGTCTGACTTTATTCCGTGTGTAGGACATTGCACAGATCCTCTAGACTTTCTGCTGTATTTAGAGAAAGGACTGTAGCATCTGTTTGCAGTGAAGCCCAGTGACTAAATGCTGAGCTAAGCTTTACACTTCCCGGAAGGCATTGCTTTCCAGGGTGCACTCTCATCTTTGCAGCACTTCGCTTTTCAGAACGGGGCACCTTCCTTCTTACTTTCTTCAGAAATCTAGTTTTTGAAATGTTAGAGACTGTTTTAAAGCTTGAACAGATTGTGCCATGTTTATCTTATGTTTAAGTAACCCTGTTTTTAAAACCACAGCCCAGTCAGATCATTACCCTCTAGTGCCTTGTATTCCCTTTGAAACAGCTATTTTTAGATTAAGTCACTAGTGAGTCAGAAGGACAAACTGCTGTTTTGTGTAATATATGTGATTTTTCAAACAATGTTTCACATTAGAAAATTCTGCCTACTCTGCAAAAATAGAGGAAAGGAGGTGTGGGATTTTCAGAAACCACCTAGGGCATCTGAATGCCAAGTTTCCATTAATTTTAATGGAAATTTGGCACCCTGACCCTTCAGGCATGTTTGAACATTTTCTCTTTACAATACACACTGCTGACAACTTAAAAATGTTTTACACTAGAGTCTTTTAAAGTTGTTTTTTATAAGACACAATAGTGTCATTATTTTACCACGTGTCACTGGCAATCATTTTAATTCTGCATCAGCCCCTGCAGCTCTCACTGAATGCCTTTAGGAAGAGATTGCGACAGACGAGATGATCAGTGGTTGAGTGAAGCAATCTTCACAGTCTTACCAATTTGCTGGCTATGGTTGCAAGTCAAGTCTAAAGGCTGCTGGGTTAGGCCCACATTACGATTAAGGCAACGAAAGGATTCTCTTTGACTTCAGTGAACTTCCACTTGAGCTTATTAAACATAAAATAAAATGTTCATTTTGTACAGACACAACAAGCACTTACAGACGGTTTGACTGGCTTGTTTCCTATGTCACACATTGCTTATGTTCACTCTTGACAATGTTTTGTAATGTTGCAGATACGCAAACCTTGCTTCAAAATGTTTCTACTATTGGAAATGCATGTTTTCACAGAAATATTACCTGATATGGGGCCATGCTACTTATTTCAAGAGGATGTGTAAGGCACATTGCCTTATTAACAATATTTGCAAGTGATACCAGCATGCAGATCTTCCACTCAAAGTCCTCCTTTGTTCACAACATGTATGCCTCCAACTATACAAGCCAGAAGTTTTTGAGTATTCTTAGCAAACAAAGAGAATTAGCCCTGCAAAAAATGTACATCTGAGAGAAAAACTTGTTTTCCTACAGGCCCTTGTTCACCCGTTTCACCTGCAATTCAGAAGGGAAATAAACTGTTAATTTCTTCAGTGTTTGTTTTCTTCATTCTGGTTGCACTCCCTCCACTGGCATTAAAACTGTTTAAATCCTTCAATTTGCCTTCTAACTCTCTCTGCCCACCAGCTTTGTGCCAAAATAAATGCACTGTTATCCACCAAGTGCAGGTAATGAGCATCTCAGAAAGAATTCAATGGCTTCGAAACTGAGCTTTAAAAAAGGCCAGCTGACTGCAGGAAAAACAAAAAAGGCAAAAAAAGCTTTCCCTTCATTCAGTTTTTCCTTGGGAAGGCTTTCATTACACCTCATTCATTTTCACACTGGCTGAATGAGTCCATGCTTCTGGGTCCCACTGGCTTCATGTGGCATCGTTTACATTACCGAGACATTTCATATAATACCTGTTTGTCAGCAAACTTATGAGAAGGACATAAGCAGTAGGGGTCAGGATACATTATTTAGTAGAAAGCAAAGCAGTAAATGAAAACAAATTTCTGGCAAGCTGGCATTGTAACGGAATGAAGCAGATGGGTTAAAAGATGTGGAGACAGAAATAAGCAATGATGAGAAAATACAAATTAACATCCTTGTAAATAACCTCTGTGATCAAAATGACAGGAACATTGCCTTCGATATGACCTTTCTCTCCTCTCCCCATATTAAAAGGCCATTGTTCCATTCCTCTCCAGAGCGTAATTACCCCAGGGAAGTCTAAACTCAGCTAATGAGAATGCTCCCTGCCTGCCAGGCGTGGGTGAGTGCTTCGGCAGTGCCCTGGCTGCATGTCAGGCTGCGGTGTGGGTGTACAGCATCCCCGCTGGACATGCCGGCTGCTGCTAGAAAGAAACACAGGCTTATAGCAAAGGGGATGTAATGCACAGCTGTAAGTCTGCCAGGCTGGATAACAAGGGACTGTGGGGCACACTGCAGAGCAGACCTCCCTGCAGTATCGACAGAGGCAGAGTATTCCTCTCTCCATTCACTAACAACATTTTGCCCTGAAAAAGAGGATAAGATTAAAAGTAACAGAAGAATCTTTATAATGGGGTACTATATTCTGCTGAAAGTACTCCTATGACACCCACAACCCCCAGATGCAATACAGTTTAACAAAGGTGAGAAGACTATGCTGAATAATTAATTGGTTGTGGTTGTATAATTCATCCTTTCTATTGTTTGTTGATTGCTTCTTAAGTCGTCTGGCAAGAAGGCTGAATAAAAGGACATCAAACTGTGAAAAATGAAAAAGCAGAGAGATCACAATCTAGGAACCATCACTGAGAGGGGCAGACACCAGCTGGTCAAAATTGTCACAGCTTTACTGAAGTTCATGGAGGTATGACATCATTATGTGAGGAGTTGTTCAAACTATTAACTAAATAAGTGATAAAAAACATCTAGTTCTTACTGGTAATACAATAAAATTATAGGAAAGTGCAAATCCTACACAATAGTATGTGCTGATAAAATTAATAAAGGTTAGAAATTTAAAATGTCTGATTTATTAAGACAATGATGATAACTACACTTCTCTAAGGAAAGTAGGACTTGTGAGACAAAAGATGCTGAATTGCAATGTGACCATCTTGAGTAGAAAGGTAAGCCTACCTCTCTGTAGTATAAGCAGACTGAAAATTCGTGTGAAATTAAAGTGAAGAGGTCGAACATGTCAGAATGGCAAAAGACTGATGCAAAGAAATACAGAGAAGCTATAAATATGCACAGAAAAAAGGATGGACAGCTGTGACTTGTAGGTACGTTCATTTAAACTTGTTTCCCATCCTACATGAACACATGCAGAACAATATACAATGAAGTAAAGGAGAAACTCATTAAACACCTCCTTCCAACTCAATATGCTTTTGCTTACTTTTACAACTGCCCCAAATACTGTTCCTCAGCTTGTTTTGAATCAGATATAAGTCAGTTTGAACTGGAAATGAAACTTAGTGAGATATAGAAATGCGTCTACAAATATTTAACCTCAGACTCAGGTAAATATTGACTTTATTCTCCTAACTCTGAAATTCTGTTTTTCAATTACAAAGTACCATCAGCTGTGTCTCTTCTTTATAATTGTATTCTGCTCATTTCTTGTGGTTTTGGCTTTCTGGAAGTTAAAAACAGGTGGTGCTTTTGATGATTTTCCTTGTTCAAGACATTTCTCAGAAGACATGTCTCTTCAGTGGAATCCCTGGCTTGTATTCTGTCTTCCACCCCAAAAGCTAACACAGCAGGCTCAACATGCCTTCCACTTCTGGCCAGAGACTGAAAAGAAAAACAGCTTCTCTGAAACAAATGCCTTCTTGATTTATGCAAAAGACTTCCACGATCAGATAAAACTATTAAAATAAAACATACTACATATATCACTATAACCTAAACCTTTTATTCTCTTGCAAATGAAGACAGACTCCATTCAGCACAGCTGTCCTTTACTAGACAGCAAGGTACTTAACAAACTCACTGCACTTTCTGCCTCTGCTAGCATCTTCCTCTCAAAGGTTAGTTTACATCAGCTAAAAATCTGATTTATTTTTTTTATTTTTTTTTAATCTCAACATTCTGAACTGTATCAAAAAGTTACTGAGCTGTCACTTGGAAGGTAACACTTAATGACTTCAGGTTTTAGCCCCTTGAGTATTTGCTGGACTGTGCCTTGTGCATACAGTGCGCTGCTTTCCTGTTTATTTCTCTAGACTTCATTACTAAAAAGGATGTGAATATTCTATTGCCTGGCAATTAACGGAAGTAGACATAACTTAGCATGTCCATCTTTACAAGCAATTAATGTATTTACAAAAAAAGTTGCAGTTTATTCCTGTAGTCTCCTCATTTTTACTTCTGCAGGCCTCAGCTTTTTAAAGATTTAGACAAACATTTAATGTTGACAATTAGAAGCTAACATGTACTGTCATGCACTTACTAGGAAATCTACACCACTTGAAACAACGTTGAAAATATTAAAACAGTTCTGAGGTTTTTGCATATATGCGATGTGCAGTTGGAAATAAAGATACTCAACTTCTGTTGGCTTCAGGGGAGCCACAGGCTGGCAGCTTAAGATGCTACTGCACAGTGTCTTGCATAGAGTTCATTTTCTTAATACTTGTGCCAATTTTTAGTGTTTGAATCAGTTAGTGATTAGCAGTGGTAGTTAAGGGGACTCAAGGAATCCCTTTCACCAAACATATTTGAAAAATAATCTCTGAGCCAAATATATACCACAGCTGACAAATGCTCCTCTGCACAGACTAGAAAACATTGATCTGCTCAATCACAAATTCCATTTGATGAACTATGCTCAATTAACTATAAGAAATTTCAAAAAGTTGGATGTAGTTTATGGAGAAATTGCTCCTCTTTCCAAATAAGTTTCCCATATTCACCAGTGGCTTGAATCCATTGAAAATCACTCCAAAAGCCAAATGGCTGACATCATTCCTCTGCCAAAAACTCACAAAGAATTTTTGGCTTGATATTGAGTCATATACACTAAGGAAAACTTTGACCTAGAAAATTATTGCAGTGCAGTGAACTAAAAATAAAAAGGTTCCTCAAACTCTCCTCATCTTGCTGCAGTCTTACCTGATGAGTGCTGCGAAGATCCCAAATAACGAGAGAGAAAAAATTTTTAAAATGTAGGAAACTTGAAATATCAGACTATGTTCTTCAGCAAAAAGTATTGATTTAGAATCTCAATCTGAGATACAATCTTCTATAAATGTATAGAATACAGCAATAGATGAAAAATACATAAGTGCTAAAGATTAATTTGCACTCTTAGTAGCATTTTCATTAGAAACAGTTCTATCTAAACTCTCCAGCTAAACACATTTGCATATACATAGCAAAGAGTTGGAAGAATTTCAGGAAGCTCAACGTGTCACAAGAAGAGGTAGAGATGATTCAGGCATAATTTCCTCTGAAATAATAAACTCACTGCCTCAGTTCTGTGCTACGCTGCTTAGAGTTTGGAGGCACCATCACCTTCCAATATGTGTAAAATGAGTCAAAAATAATCTGTAGTTCCCACAGAATTTCTGGCATTTTCTGTATGAGAAGGGATGAGAGCTATAGGATGAGAAGTAGTGTGCAGAGTTAACTAGGCTCTGATGAGGTCTCCAAGAATATTTTTGAAAAGTCTGTGCAGATGTGCTCTGAGAAAAGAAGTAAAACCTTAAAGATTCTCTCACAGATGTACAGTTTGATATAGCACCATTGGGAGGAATGAATAACAGCAATTTAAAATTCCTCTAGACTCATTTAGAATCTCTCATGCACTTGGTCAACAGGCAAAAGTCAAGTCGTGCTTAACACAGTAATGTACTGAAAAGAATCCAAGTCTAAACTGGCAGCATGTTGTAAGCAAAAAGAGTGGTCAGGACAACATCGAGTTACATTAACAGAGACTTTCTCCAAATTTACCAACTTTCTTAATTTAGCCTAGTGTTTCATGACAGTATCAAAGTTTTCCTTGCCTCAAGACAATAAGAATATTTAAGAAAATATCCTCTGACTTTAAGTGGTTTTTATTTTTTAATTATGGAACTCAATACATGTAAAAATCTATTAATTGCTGATTTTCTTTCCAGTATTGAATATCCTTACGAGAGTAGTTGCAAACTAAACCATGAAAAACAATGTGGTTTGTGAAAGCTATTATGTACTGTTATTGTTTCATTCCCTTTTGTGTGCTGCTAAAATTTTAAATTGTCATTAAAGAGACAAATTTTATAAGATGACCATTATGTTCCTTGGAAAAAACAAACAAACAAACAACAACAACAACAAACAAAACCAAAAAACTACAACCAACCAACCAAAAAAAAAAAACCAGAAGAAACTAATAATATTATTTTTAAAATAGTTAAACTATCTACTAATTTCAGCAAATCCGTGACCAGATGTCAAGTGATCAATAACTTCTATCCTAGTAGAGACACAAAGAATTTTTGTTCAGTTTAAAACCAATTGAACAGCTGTTATTATCAGACTTTTATCATGACTTTAGTGTGCACTCAATCCTAATCCAGCACGACATTTTAGAGCAAGACATAAACAAATGTATTTCCTCCTTATAACTGAGGATACCTTTTCATGTGATTCTGTTTTTGGAGGCGTGATACTGTTTAAAATTATAACATGAACCGAAATAATGAAAAAGACTTTATGGTATCTGTCAGCTTGTTATTGTTCCATTCCCATCTTAAAACAGCATATAATTATTTTTCTATTTTTCTTTCTCTCTCCCTATTGCTTAAGCCCTGGATAAAGAAAAAATGAGCTGATACAACAGATATATTTTTTTGATACAGAGAAAAGCATTCAGACAAATGTAGCACTAGTGCAGGAAAAGAAACTATTGCATAGTCATGATGTTAGCAAAGAACCTTCACCTGTAGATGTAGAATCAATTTTCAAGACAGAAAATTTTTGGCACATATTTACCTAATGTTGCAGTAATCAGATTCAAGAGGCATACCTCACGTTCTTGGAATTTGGCTTCCCGGAAATTTTCTCCTTCAGTGTTAAGGCATATTGTTTTCTGTCCATCTTCACAGGAATGAAAAATTTACTAAAAAAAAAAAAAAATCTGCTAATTTATGTCACCAGGAAACAGAAACAACTTTCCTGTACTAGACTTACATATTTACAGTCCATAACATAGTGCATAACATTGTGAATTCTTAGGACCTTTTCAAAACATGAGATACACTGGTGTTATTGAATGTGTGCAAGTGGCGTAATAAGAATTATGGACTTAATACTTCTCCCCCACTTGTATGCAAGAATTCTTCTACATTAATGGTAATAGTCCTTTAACCTAGAAAGAGTTGCCTTGCAACAGTCTCTTTATGCCTGGACTGCCCAGCAGATAAGGGGAACTGATTTAGAAAAGGAAGACATTCATAACGTATAGTCATATTAGTTAAAATACGGCAGCTTCCTGATACCTGTGCTCTTCTTCTGTCAGGTGGAGTTGACTACAAGAATGGCAAGTGATTTTATCAGATTCTGGCTACTCCAGGGGCTGTGAAAACCTCATGAATCTGAAGAGTCTCAGGCAACACTCTGGGAACGTTTCTGCATTGGCCCAAAGGGTAAACAAGTAAGGAAACTTCATGATGTAAGCCTGTGAGGACCTCCTTTCTCTTGGCCTTGTCTGTACTTTCTCCCCAGGGAAGGGCGTTTATCTGCCTCTGATTTAGGGCATAAGGGTTTGGCTCTCCAACAAGTGACTGAAAATAACCTACAGTCTTAAAGATGGAACTGAATTGAAAAGCTGCCAAGTAGTCAGACATGCCCTTCCAAAACAGTGTCTTTATTTGCCATTTTCTTTCTCCCCCCAAAAAGGTTTCTTTCTAATATGCTCATCTCTGTACTCACAGCCTTTGGAAACGTCATACTGCTACGACATGTTTTAGTAAAGTGTTATGGAAAAAGGCAAATGTAAGCTCAAATCTGATTCAAAAGCACCAGTACTAAAAACTACACTTATATCTGTACACGAGTGGGAATTCATGTGTGAAGTACTGCCCATGGCATCAGAGATAAAGCTTTGTTGAGGGTGTGAATGGACACGGACCATGTCAGACCAACTTAAATCAGCAGGATTTTTGTACAATCTATTTAATCATAAATACTGTTAGAGAGTTTAAAGTAAATATTTTTAAAACACTTCACTTAAATCTGAGTCTAGATAGTAGTCTCTTGAGTACTCATTTTGAAAGGTCCTGAATTTCAGAAAAGGATGTTTTAAGGTCTCTGTAGTGGTTCTGGTATATTCTGATATAACATAATTTTGATACTTTCAAAGTAAAATTTTCAACCCAACAAAAAATAATTGTTTCACAAAATATCCTGAAAAAATGTTCTCTTTCTAAACAAACATGATTTAAATAATATTTTTTTTATGAATACAATATTAAATAATCTTAAGAAAATCCTTTGCCACACAAAAGGGGTTTCTGCGACCTACTCACGGAAATCTTCTGTAAGTAGCATTTTTTATTAAGTTTTATAAAAGGAACTGGCTCTGCCAAGGGGGAAAAAGAACCCTATGTTTTTCTTGATGCTGATCAACATACCACTTTTTAGTTTTCCTCATTGGAAAATACTTCTAATGCTGTCCAAGGTCAAAATGAAATTGCCATTCGATGGGTGTTTGGTAGGCTGTGTGAAAGGAATCTGCAATCTCAGTTCAGTTCCCAGTCAACAAATATCCAACACAGCTGTCATTAATCGGCATTCTCATTGGCAGCCACTGCAGAGGGCAAAGGCTAATGTACATGGAAGCTGACCTATTTTCTGACTTTATTAGCAGTTCTGCAGAACAGGCTTCTCAGTGTGAGGTGGTGAACACTGGTTCTTACTGTCACTGCTGAGGCTGTGGGCTTTCTTTGGATAAATAAACTTGGTTTCCAAAGCTCCCAGTCTGGCATCTTTCATACATGCTAAAACCCAGTCAAAAAGAAATATTCGTAGAAATAGTAACTTGATGATACACTGTTTGAAACAAAGCATATTAGCACTCACGTTGAGAAGGCTGTATCTGTTAAGTTTCTTTCCAGAAAGCTATTTGTTAATTAACTGTTCCTCTTTATTTTTCCAATAATATTGTCAATAACATGCACATCTTCTGCCAAATACTAATTCTTCTTCTGTTACTCAGCTGTCTGTAATTTCGAATACTCTTAATCATCATGATTTTCCAGGCAACATTTACTGAACTTGATAAACACCAGGCAATGTCTTTGCAGGCTAATCCTTAATAAAGTACTACTTCCTATTTACGACAGCCCATAAGCCCATTCATTTTCTACATTCACTTCTCTGTAATGGCAAAGTTTTCAGTATCACTGATAAGCCTGTTTATAGAAAAAGTAACCTATACTCACTTCTGCTTCTGCATCAAACAATTTGCTAGCTATGTGCCAACCAACAGCAAAATATTTATCACAGGGGAGGATAAAAGGGAGAGAAGAGACACTAGCTTTTTGGGTTGTAAATACAGTTTGTAATCACGGTATTATAGAATATTCATTGTCTAGCTTGTATACTGACCTAGCTTAATATGGAAAAAAATGGAATATGGAAACTGAGAGAAATTAAGTATAAAACATAGCGATGTCATTTCTTCCGTGCATACTTGTACTTTGAACTATGTCGCTATTGTTTTAACAAAAATCCCAAACTGAATACAAAACACTACTCATTCACCAAGCAGATGTTGATATCATGGTCTAGAAGTAAAAAATAATTTTTGGAATGAAAAGGACTATATTTCTATCTGCTTGATGAACTCAAAGGACTCACATTCATTGATTAAAAGGCATATACATCAGTGTAAATGATAGAAATGCGTTGTGCAAAAAATGTTTCATGTTCCTATTCAATCCAATTTTCTCATTTTAAAGATACCTTTTGAACCTAAAAGAGGGGTTTTTTTTCATTTCCTTTTACAAAAGGTTCATTTCCAGCTTTGTAATCTTTAATTTTATAAGAATCTTTTTGGCTTAAATCTTCTGAATTGGAAATGTTCATTTTCCTTTCGTTCTCCAAGCAGACAAGTATAAAACTCTCCAAGCTTTTTATTAAAAGCATTTTTTTTCTGTTTATAACATAGTCATATGGCTTTTAACATTCATGTATGCTTTGGGCCATCAGGACTGGTTTTCATTGCTCTAAATGTTCTTGTTTATTTACCGTTCCAATAGTTTGACATTTGATGTGTTGAGTTTTCTCTGTGGAAAAACATTAGAGGGAAATTACTCACAGTACATTGCTCTTGCGTATTTTTCCCTCATAAAGCAGATTTTCATACACAGCCGATCTCTTGATAAGGTGAAGTCCATTAAGTGCAGCACACGGTTAGATCTTTTTAACCACTGTCATACCACATGGCAATATTCAAGCGGAGGGTAACTTATCACTGGTCACCCACTCCTATCCCTCATAAATTTGTCTTTTAAGACTGTTCTACTTGAGTGCCACATTAGCACATGTTTTCAACTTAAAATGAATCACCAGTCACGACAACATATCAAACCAACCGAAATAAGCTTGATAACCTTTTCCAGTTGGAATGGATGAATTAAATATATGCCAAACCACAGCACGTGTGCTTTTTCCTCTTTGGTAAACACAGAAGTTTTGTAACTATTTTATTGGGTTGCATGAAAGTTATGAAAACAAACAAACAAAAAGCAAACTATCCTTCATTGCATGAATAGATATGAAAGAACCGAGTTTCATCTAGGCATGAATACTCTCAAACCAAAAGATTTTATGTGTGTCAGTTATAAGAATTTACAGGTCACAAACTGTATGTCTTATCATCTTTCCTGTAACATACTTGTTAAGAAAGGTTTATAAAAGTATCATTCAGAGTAACTGAGAACTTCCATTTATGCCCCCTATCTTTTTCCTTCAAAGCTAAGAGGTTACATAGTTGCAATAATTATAGACGGATGCCACAGATGAGACAGTGAGACAATTAGGAAAAGGAATGACACCAACATTTTCAAAGGGCAAATTCATGTACCCCATCTAGGTCTGTCATTTGCCCTTCGTACTTTGAACTGCTTGAGGATTTTTTTCTTATGGTTTCTCAAACTTTTCGGTTCCTTTACTTTCAATGGTTGCAGCTTCAACAGCAAACTTTCATCACATCCAGACTTCTGCTCCAAATACGGTTTTCAAGGAGGAAAACAGGATCTAACCTCTTGTCTCCTAATTCGTGTTTTCCAGGGATGGTCAATGCAAAATGTTTTCCCATTGCAGAGGTGCAGCCCAGGACCCTCTGGGTTTCTCTTGCTGGTATATCAGCTGAAGTATTGTTCTTCTTCCTATTGCATACATTACCTGTCATTTCCTTTTGATGATCAGAGTTTTCCACTACTTTAGATGCATAATCAGTGGTTATCTTCTTGACAATTTAACTCATATTTGAAACTACCAGATGTCTTGCCTAAACAATGAGTTGCACAGCTTAACCTACAGTATCATTTAAAATAATTTCACTCATGCCCATGCACCTGCAAGCCAGACTCAGATTCCTCCTGCCAATCTTTACAGTTCTTGTATGTGCTGAACCACTGTCTGGTCATGTTGACCTCTCCCAGTGGTTGAAGAAGGTAATTAGATATCTATATAGGTCTTTCCATTAACTTGCAAACATAAGTCAGGATGAATTCAAATATCTCATTAGTTTGAGACCAGCTTATTTGCACTGAATTTACCTCAGCTTCTAAAATTAATTTCAGCCTCCTTAACCAGGGGTTTGTAACATATTTGTAAAACATTTTAAAAAAATAATGCACATTGCTGTAGCTTTACAGACCAACAATGCCAATGTAACAAATATCCCTTAAAACATTTCAGAGAAACAAAAACAAGGGAAAAAGGAAAAAAATATTTGCCATTTTACCACAACACATTTATTGCACACTAATACTAGCGATTTCAATATTATAATAACAAATCAATTTTGTTTCTAAGGTGTTGAAATATGTTCTTCCACACTGAAAGAAGAATACGTGATTTTACAAATATACATCTGATCATTTTCAACATTGTTCTCCTTCTTATTTGAAAGTAAAGCTACCCCAGTCATTTAAAGTATTTGCTTTTTAAGCAGACTCTCCTGATGTAACATTGATAAGGTTCAGACTATAGAGGAAAGTATCCCAGTCTCACACTGGTGTTACCAGGTTTGGTGACATGACTGATGGTAGGGCTCTGTTACCTTGAGACCTAGATGTTCTTCCTAAATAACCAGCAATGGAGTTATGATACCTACAAAACTTAGTGGACCAGCTTAGCCATGCTAAATTTTATTAAATGGAAATCATAAGGTTTTTCAACTCCTTGAGAATTCAGACAGTAATTCAATGTCTTGCTACAAATAAGTAGCATCATCTAGAATCAAAACTTCCAAGACCGATGGTGATGAAGCCCATTCAAAACACCAGTCCTTCTGCTAGTAGCAGGTAGAACATGGCTTCATGACCTGAATGCACTTTGGTGAGAATTAATAAAGCAGTACTTATTTCAGGTTTAGGAGCAAAATATACCACAGAAACATTCACATGACTTATTGGAAACTGTATGAAGTAGGTATTACAGTGAAATGAAGGAGATACCCAGACTGTTGGAAATTAGACACATTAATTTCCTGCAATTTATAATAATAACTTGCAGATATGCCACTCAAAATATGTTTCTGTCAGATCTTATAAATTCAGCAGGGTCAGCTCTGGTTAACAACAAAATCAGAAATCTCAAGGGAGTATCATGCATATAGCATGATGCAATGCTGACAAGTCTGACAATGACCAGTAACTCTTTTTCCCTTGAATCTGTAATGACACAAGGTTTCTCAGTGTGTAATGTGCCATCGTGTTGAGTTGGTAACATCTGAAGGAGATTTTGATTCAAATAAGTAAATTCTGCTTTCTTGACTCAGATTCAACTGGATGTAATATTTTTCTTCACATCCTGCCCTCTGAAGAACTCCTGTCAAGTGCTGGAGATCATTGTGAAGTGGTTGTAGTGCTTCACCCCAGAGGTGGCCTGAATGTGTTCGGGCACTCTGTATTTGGCAAATTACCTAAATTTTTACAAAAATGGACCTAACGACCAGATAAAACTGCATATTTTTTCACTGATACAATTTTAAATTGAATCTAGCTATGAACCTTTGCTATTAAATTAGTTACCTACCACAATGTTACTTTGGGCACCTAAATCTCATTGCATTGTTCAGCTTCATTTTTTTGCTGCCTTTTTGCTGCCTTAACAAAATCTGTTTGATATTGGTACTACCTATACTGTACTATCATCTACCTTTGATCACCTAATTCCTTAAAAAATATGTCTGCTCTATGAACTACAGGATCTCCTCTTCTGAAGATAAATGCCAACCATAAGGTTTTTGGTGGGCAGGCCATAAACTCAAAACATGAAATCATGCTTCACATCTCCATATCAAAAAAAGTTAACCACATGCTACAGAACTGAAACAGGTTAATTTCTAAAAGGGACCTTTTGTTTCTTTAAGAAAGAAGCAGAGTACATCAGAAATGAGAGAGTAAGTACATGAAGAGCTAGAAATGGTGTATAATTTCTTTTTGTCCTTCACAGAATTGTTACTTCATGCTAGGACTGACATTACCAACACTCACTACCATTCAGTACATTCTTAGGATAAGGAGAGGTATCTGCCTATATAGTAAAGACAAAGAAGAGAAGCGTGTGTGTGTGATACAGAGAGAGTGTGCACACACGTGCGTGGGTGAGTGCATGTGCTCCTGCACACACATGCTGAATATACAACTGGCTAGCTGAGTATATATAATTTTCAAAGAATCTGATAAAAAGGGAACATGAATATAACAGGCAGGTTTAGTACATGAGAAGTCATTTCTGAGCAGTGAAGAATCTTCACGTTACAAAATTTATCATTTTTCTTAGTGACAGGAAGGCAAGATGACAAGATGGGTAAGCGATGAAGACCAACCTAGTCAGGTTGGGTTGGTGACGCAGGATATGCTGGATTGCTGGCAAACAGGAACAGGTAAACACTGAACAGTCACACATCGAAGGTAGAAGCCATGCTTATAGGATAGTTGATTCTACGCACAGTTGTAAATTATGTCTTTGAGGAATGCAGATGATGCTGGGGTATAAAGAATTAACATGATTCTTGCCTTTATAAACAGAATGCTAATAAATGTTTCAGCTCTCAATAGCATGCCAGCAAAGATGCTACATTGTATCCATGTCTGGCACAGGTATGACTACAGCTGGAATATGAACAGTTAGATGTCCACATTTCTGTGGTTTAACTGAAGTAATCAGCCAAGACTCATCCACTCACTCCCTCCCCAATGGGATGGGGGAGAGAATCAGAAGGGTAAAAGTGTGAAAACTTGTGGGCTGAGAGGATGAGAGTTTAATAGGTAAAGTAAAAGCCATGCATGCAAGCAAAGCAAAATTAGGAATTCATTCACTACTTCCCATCAGCAGGCCATTCTTCCCATCAGTTCAGCCATCTCCAGGAAAGCAGGATTCCATCATGTGTAATGGTTGCTTGGGAAGACAGATACCAGAACTCTAAATGTTTTCCCTTCCTCCTCATCCTCTCCCTCTGATTTTATTACTAAGTACAGTATGGGATATCCCTTTGGTCAGTTGGGGTCAGCTGTCCCGGCCGTGTCCCTTCCCAGCTTCTTGTGCATCCCCAGCCTCCTCGCTGGCCGTGCGGTGTGAGCAGCAGAAAATGCCTCTGCGCTGTATAAGCACTGCTCAGCAAAAACTAAAATATTCCTATATTACCAACATGGTTTTCAGCACAAATCCAAAACATAGCCTCATACCAGCTATTATGAAGAAAAAGAACTCTATCTCAGACAACATAAGTACAAGCATTTAAGTAAATTTATTAATATGTAAAATTATCTGGGGAAAAGCCAGAAGAATGACTAGAGGATTGAAAACAATATTTTATAATAAAGAACTTGAAGAGACAAATATACTTTGCTTAAGAGAAAGTTGGTGTTCCAGTTACAGCCATAAAAGCATTGAAATGGAACAATATTTTTCAATAGAAAATTATTTGTCAGAGAAACCTGAAGCACTAGAACAGTTTTTGGATGGTAAAATTAGACAAAATCAGCTTAGGGAAAAGTTAGAGGTTTGTTTGAGGGACTTTTTTTTCTTTGAAAGTAATTTCTTGGAGTAATGTTTTGCTAACTATTATAACCACTCGTATGAAAAAGATAAGGTATATCGCTGAAAGCCACGCTTTAGTTCAAAACAGAGAAGGCCTATGACTTAAGTGATATAGGAGGCTGAATTAAATTATGAAAGTGATCCCTTCTAGCATGCTGGAAATGGCATCTTAGATTCCATTTTCTACAACTAAAGTTTCAAAAGTGTCTAATATCCACATTGAAGAATATATGGAAATTTATGTTTTACTTACCTGCAACTTTACAATCCAGAGCCAAAGAGCACATGGCTGTAACTCTCCTATGCTTTGTTCATGAGCCAGGGACAGACATGAACACCTGCACAGCACATATTTTCAGAAGTCTTTTTTATTTGTTAGTGTGTGATCATCTAAAAAGACCTTTCTGTAGACATTTTTGCTTGTCAGGAGTTCAATAATATTTCTTGCTGTTCTTAAAAGAATTCAAAGTATCATCCACAAGCTACAATGCAAAACTAGATTAGGAAAGAAAGCAGACAGGAAATATGTTTTAAACTCAATGAGAAATCCATATCCCACTTTTCTGATCTGCTCAGACTGTACTGTAAAACCAAAAAGGATGTGAAGCTTCCAAATCCAGCTATAATGTTTTTCTTTATTATATTCTCTGTTGGAGTTTTATATCTAAATCAAAGATGCAGATTTTTATAACAATGGTGACAGTAGTAAAAACTGCATAATCAAATAATAGTTTGTGTCCTAATTTTTAAGGTAACAGAAGCTATGTTCCATGTCAAGACATAATTATAACCCCAGACTTGCCTTTGAACCAAAGAGTATTCAGTGGTATCTCCTTTATTGATGATTCATCTTAAAGATGTAGGATGAGGCTGAGCTCCAGATATTCTATATGTAGGTATCCATGTATGTACTAGAGATGTTCCAGGGCCCTAGAAATTCCCAGGACATTGAGGTTATTGGCTGATGTCTGGCTGTCCACATCTGTCATAGATTCGCATCTGACAGTCCAACATGAATATTTCAGACATTTTTCACATGGCATCTCAAATGACTCCAGTAGCCCGAGAGTGAGTAACTGAAATTACGAGATTATGTTATAGTTGCTGGAGACCTAGAATGCTACTCAACCGCCTAAACTTATACAGGTAGCACCGTTTAATTCTCCATAAAGTACCTTAGTCATCTGCACAGTGCAGATATGATATTGAGGATATGTGGAACACCAAAATTAGTACCAGCTACCTCAGTTTGGAGTGAACCAAGTACCAAGTCAGTACAGTAAATGTAAATGAGAGAACAATTCAATTAATAAACAGAATCACAGAATCACAGAATGTTAGGGATTGGAAGGGACCTCAAAAGATCATCTAGTCCAATCCCCCCACCAGAGCAGGAACACCCAGGTGAGGTTACACAGGAAGGTGTCCGGGCGGGTTTTGAATGTCTCCAGAGAAGGAGACTCCACAACGTCCCTGGACAGCCTGTTCCAGTGCTCTGGCACCCTCACTGAGAAGAAGTTTCTTCTCACATTTAAGTGGAACCTCTTGTGTTCCAGTTTGAACCCATTACCCCTTGTCTTACCATTGGTTGTCACCGAGAAGAGCCTGGCTCCATCCTCGTGACACTCACCCTTTATGTATTTATAAACATTTATGAGGTCATCCCTCAGTCTCCTCTTCCCCAAGCTAAACAATTAGGAGCAGAATTCAATTCAGTGTAAAGACATGAATTTAAGTATCTAGATTTAGGTATATACTGCCATGCCAAATGTCGAAGTTTCCATTATTGTCACTGGAATCTAGTCAAGGCAGTCAGTGGAGCTTAGGAAGAAATTCAGCTCAGGCTAAAGTAGACACTCAGTCACGAGTCAGCTAATAGCTCTCTAAGCTACGTCATGGCATCATCTGTGTCATTATCTATCACTGATCTTCATTTTCTTTAATGGGATCTTAGGCATTTACGGTGTCAGTGTTACACCTACATGTAGACCCTTAGATTTAGGTGTCTTATTCTTGAAATGAATCCTGCCCTAGGGTTACAATTCAGTTGCTTAAGTGTAGATATTTGTGATGCCTCTGAATATCTCACATGGATTCTAGCTGCCAGGCTGAATGGACTCAGCTAGGCTATAGGTCCTGTGTCATATCTCACAAAATGTGCCAACTTAAACAACACAAGGCTTCTGGGTTTAGGTAGCTGAACCAGATCTAGATGGTCCTTTTAAGGTGACCTGAAACCCCCATGAGTATGAAATTTGTGTCTTCTTAGAAGTGTCTGAACCTCAAAAGGATGAAAGAAATTCCAGAATAATATGTTTCCTGCAGAATTTACAAGTTCATTCAGAACGCAGTGAATCACAAAGTTTATTTGATTTCAATAAAATTCTGACTGGAAGCAGATCAAATTCAGATAAAACTCCTCTTGATTTTCTGCCAGCAGGCTCCACTTCCAGGGTCCATCATGCACTTCCACTGGCCAAGGCGTCTTCTTCTTTCACTGAGAGTGTTGATATCATTTGCTTTCATAAAAAAAAAATCAAACTGCAGCCAAGATTCAAAATATGGAAATCCTTCAGGAAAGACAATTACCTCTCTCCATGAAGTTCTGCTCAGCACCTTGTAGGAATGTGACCCAATAACAGACAGAGTGTGTTTGAGTTCTGCTATTTCCTGTCCATCTTGGGTTTCCATCTTAAAAGAAATGAACGATAGACAAATCAGCCTGTAGAAATAGGCTGGAAATCAACATTCTCAAGGGATTTCTAATATCTTTGGCTTTCCTTCAGTCTGGAAATACCACAAAAGCAACCTTCCGGTAGCGTTTGTACTTCAGCACATCTGGTTTTGTGACCCACTGGAACCAGGAAGTTTAGACCACATAAAAATGAAAAATCACCTCAAGAAAGTTAACCAAAGCATCAGAGGTCCAATTCAAGTTTTAAGACGGATTCAATTCCACTGTTATTTTAGCCTATGTGCTCACCCACCCTTAAATATTTGGACTGCTGCTTGAAGTGTCTCTTAAATAAATATGTAGTGGCATAGTAGTGAAGGTCTCAAAATAATTTTCAAATGATGTTTTTTGCAAAAGTTTGGTGGGTCATCATCACTTTCTATTTATACGTGGCAGAACTAAAACAGAAATAATAGATGGCACTCCCAAATCCCTGATAGGTTCAGTAACAGTCAAGGTATTAAAGCTGAGAGGTTTGACTTCTATTGCCCATCTAATCCTTAATTATATTCTTTCTGCTATCAGACATTATTCAGCTTCTATCATCTTGTCCTTCTCCTTCATTTTCTACTCACAACTTTTCAGTAGGAAAATGGTTACTGAAGATTGTAATAGAAAGAAAGCTGTAGAAAGGAACAAAAATCCATTAGGGTAATCTTACACTCTTACAAGGTTCCTGGAATAAGAAAAGATTTAATTTACAAATAGGTCCAAAAATTAAATACAACTTCCCATTGGAACAGAGATATAGGAAATTTAACCACATTTATGGATGATTTTATCTTCTAATTGAAATCATTGCTTAGAAAATTCCGGATTTCCAGATTTTCAGTTATTTGCAGGAATCTATATACAGTATAAACTATAGTCATTTGTAGTAATGGAGGTAAGAAAGCGCCTCAGAGAAGAAAACCTGAAAGGAGAAAAATTTCTCTGGAAAATTTTCAGGATTTGTAACAGTACCTATGTTTTCTCATTAAAGAATTTTGTTGCATTTTTCAGTCATGTGTGTTCACCTTTGGAGAAAGATTTTTCAGAGCAGAGGACCCTAAAACCTTTGACAATTTCTTTTTTAGGTCTACTGTCATGAAGTTCTAAGACAGGATCAACAACCTTTTAAGATATTTGAGTGTCTAAATTAGTTCTTCTCCCACACCCAAGAAGCTGAAAGCGATACACCGAGCCAACTTTTCTTCTGTTTTACCTTGGATAAAAGATAATCCACAAAAATGTTGATACTTTCTTTAAAAAAAAAAAAAAAAAAAGTATTCTAAAATGCCAACACCAATTTCTGTCCAGTCTGCTCTAGCTATGCCAGATGCAGGCATAGCTGCATCAAGCTGCATATTGCACAGTTGCAACAAGAAAGTTGTTTCTTCCCTGTGATGACTAAATATTCCCATCTTGATGACCAATGTCATGTGCAGTCTGTTAGATGTGCTTATGCCTAATCAGAAAATAATCTAACTAACCAGATACAGTTAACAAGGTAACTTTCTCAGCAGAGGGTTCTTTAAATATAAACTTCTGTGTTAGTTTTATGGATATTTTTATTAATTATTTTCATAATAACTCACTGCATGACTGTCACTGTTATTTCTATATGGAAATGCATTTGGACACCTAAGATTGTGTTTTGCCTGTACAAACCATAAAAACTGTCTGGCTGGCACCCAGGCACGAATCTCTGTCAAGCAGTAAGATTCACCTATGATAGAATCATGCAATGAGAAATTATCTGGTGACAGGACAAAATATGCCTCCTTGGCATGTACAATGAATTCTAATATCTCATCCTAACTACCTCCATCTGACACAGATTTTACAAGGCACTGAAATATCAACTTGATGTATGTGAACCAAAATATGGTGGCAATCCACAGCTGCTGTGCTGTGAGGTTGCAGCTGTACTTTTGCAGGCAGGCTCTAACCTACTTCAGGCATTGCAAGCATTGTGTGTAACTTGAAGAGATGTGACAGATATTCCAACTTCTGCAGAAGAATTTTTGCTAATGTTTATCCAGTACATATGCATTTTGTTCTGTTTGTGATATCAGAAAACCCAAAGGCCACAGACATTTTTGAGGTCAGTGGAAGCTGGCAGAGGACAAGGAAAGAGCTGGCAGAGGAGGAGGAGGATGTGTGCTATAATGGAGCTTGGAGTGTTCTCCATGCCCTCCTCCTGGAGCTCAGTGACAAACTGCTCCTCATTTGAAGGCAGATGGTGGCAGTGTGTGGAGTTTCAGTTCAGGAAACAGCTCATAAATGCCAGCTGAGGGATAATATTGTCAAATTGCTTAAATATCGGAGAAGCCACAGCCACCTAAATTAATTAACAGTTCATTGTCAGAAGAGGAAGACTTGAGGTTTATTTTCAACGTTGTTTTGAAAAATGGTAAACTTTCTCTTAATAGAAAGACTTTCAAACACAAATGCTTAAATTTTGTACAGCACTAGATGTCTAAGCTGTTATTTGTATCTTACCCTCTTTTTCCAGCTTCATCCCTTCCTTTCCTTTCTTATTTTCTCCCATAACTAGAAAGGTAATGGATGGAAAAAATTAAAGCAACAATGTTTATGGAATGATTCTTTTTCCATTGAAGACACAAGGGAACCATAATCACACACGCCCAATCACTAAAGTTTCAGCAGGCGTTTGAAGAGATTAACATAGATGATCACTTAATGTTGTTTTCTTGAAATATTCTGGATAAAAATTCACAGAATTTCTACTGTTTCAGGTGGAGAGTGATTGCCAGCTCCCCATGGAAGAGGAGTGTTCCAGCGGTAGAATAATAGAAGAATGAAGCAATATTTAATTTCTTACTTAAAAAAAGAAAAATGCAATGGTTTTACACAGACATCTTCCTCAGCTCTGCTTGTCTTTCCTCCTAAAAGTCTTGAAAATGTTGGTTGTAATGCAGTGTGCCAAAGTTCTTCACCAGAGCTGACCATTTTCTGATTTGGAGATAGTTTTAGTGCCAAAATTGCCATATTTACAACAGTCACTGGTTTCCTGTTGATTAATAGTACTATTTTCCTGTTCCTGTTTTGAAACACATGGAATTAGAGATAAACCTGCACATGCTAAACAAGGTCAGAAGAACTATTTTGAAACAAGTCCTGTCTTTCTTCATCAATGTTGTGGAGTTCAATACTGAGAAAGGGATGGTCTGTGTGGAGGACACCCAGTTCAAAGTTCTCTCCTCTTTCCTCCTGTCCAATATGTTTAAAGTACAGAAAGACAGGTTGGATATATCTTCACTGGGCTGTATCTCTACCTCATCTTACCCACTGATGGAAGATAATTCATCTTTACACAGAGAACAAGCTCAATTAGGTTTGGGTTTATATGAGTTCTTCTGAAAGAGAATATACTTAGGTATTCATATATGGGAACTGAAGATAGTGCAGGTGAAGCTGCACCTACCAACAACCCCAATCCTATAGGATTCTGATTACTGGGATGCAGGGTGGATTGTTAAGGATTTGTTATTTTCCAAAAACGCACATCAGATTTTGTGCCTAAATTCTTACAGATAACTGTTTTCTAGATTTAGTAGACATGCAGGAGCTAAGACACCTTCATTTTAAACAGCAGAGCTGCTGGACAGGTGTTCTTTCTGAGATAGTCTCTGTTTTGGTATTTGTTTCTGAAACCCTTCAAACAGATGTACTAACTTTCCAGGCATGCTATAAATTGTTTCTGTTCTCACAGAATTTTCTGAAGGAAAGAATAAAAAGGATTGAAGAATCAGTTTTCATGTGACTTGATGCAGCAGGAAGAAAAATTGTACCTATAGTCCCCACTTCTGTCCCAGCCTTCCTTGGAAAAATGAGTGCGGAGTAGGCCTAAGGGAGCGGAAGAGACGATGGTTTTAAAAGATGCTACTAAACTGGTATAAGAAAGTCATGCAATTTGCATGTTGTTACAAGTAGCAAGGCAAGTCTATTTTGAAGTCTCTTCTCACAAGAATGGAGCAGTTAAAAAGCAGCTTCCGTCTCACACATTATATTTTGGTGTAAAGTTGATGCTTGAGTTTTCATACTGCTTTTGAAAGATGAGGATTAAGTGAACAGTATCTAAGGTTCTGTCTGGACAAGGTGAAAGCAAAGCTACTAGAGAGGGTAGTGGAGAAAAATAGATGACTCTTTTGTCCTACTAACAAATTGGTAGTCCAGGTTTAATATACAAATGTCTGTATTTCAAGTATGTTCTTAGTCCCCTGTCTTATTCTTCCCATTTGATTAGAAAATTGGGTGATATTACTGTTAGTGTGTTTTTTCCTGTACAGCTAAACAGGCCCATGTTTTCTAAAGCCCTGTGTGGGTTATTCTTGAAGGCCATTCACAGTGAATAGTCACCAGGCTTGTCCAACCTTCACACAAGTGACTTGAGCTACAGGCTTTGAATTATAAAGCTGTATGAGCATTTCTGTGCAAAATGAATGTCACGAGATTCTTCCCTGGCTCCATGTGTTAATTAGTGTATCTGGGATGGATGTTAAGGAATTATGTTACCACTGATACTCAAACAAGCTTTGATCTCCCACAGCAATATATCACAACATGTCCATATTGCTTGTAACCTGGCTATTAGTGATACTATCTTTCTTTTCATGAGTTACTCTGACAGTTTTTTCCAGCTGCAGATGTCAAGCTAGATGTCAACAGAGTTCAATATTTAGCCTGCCTGCTGATTCATTTTCTCTGACCACTACACTGCAATATATATCCCCTGGGGCCACAGTACAAAGTCCATTTCTTCGTTCAAGATGACTCTATGGGGTAATGAAGCTTTGAGATATATATCTTCCTTTCTTAGAGAACAGATCAAAAATAGAAACACATATGTCTGACAATTAAGATATTATGTCTGAAATATAGATAATAGGCATCTTTTAAATGTGAAATTATAGTTCATTATTTTCATGACAATAATAGTAGATGTCTATTTGTTGTCAACATAATTTCACTGTATTGTATCAGGATGAAATGTTAGAATCTTGACCCATCTCTACAAGAAAAGTCATCTTTTTCAAGCAAATACAGCAAAGGTTTTACCTGCTATTTAGTTTATTTAAACTGTTAGTATAATTACTTTTCTTTCAGAAGAAAATGCTGCCTCAAATGAGGAAACCAGAATACACAATTTATCAAAAGTTCAGTCAAAATATCGATATTTTTAAATGGAGTGGGGGTTTTTGAGAAATTTGGTGACACTTTTCTCAGGAACACTTGTTTTGCCACTTCAGGATCTTTCAGACACCAAGTCTTCTTGAAAATGCCTCAGATGACTGAATAATCTGTGAAGGCATAAAAAATTAGTCCTTTTACAACCCTGAGATAGAACTTTTCCGTACTGTCAGTAAAGACTAATTTGAGTTTTCTCCTACTCATACCTTTTATAAACAGTGACTATAATTAGATATTCAGTCTTCTTTCTCACACAACATGAAAAGAGAGAGCTGTTTTCTATTACTGGCTTCCATATGGCATGCGTGGCAAAGTATTAATGTTTTTTATTTCCTGTCATGATAGTCCACCATTTTCCAGCTCCCTTAGTTCTACTTCACATCACACACAACATGGTCACATTTTCATTATTTGATTGACATCTTCGGTTTTCTTCTGTTCTGAAATTACATAAATTATAAACAAATTATATTACAAGCCCAACTGTTTATGTCTCTCATTTTCTTTAAAGAAATGCTTTCAAGCTTCTATATCACTTAGCTGAATAATTTACAAGGATTTTGATTAAATCTCTACAGTTAAGTGTATTACCAGTAGTTTTTCTGACTCCATGATCCTTTATTAATGATAACAAGTAACTGCATTTTCATGCAATATTTTCTATTAATCACCAACAAAGTCCAAATAAATAAAAAATCCATTAGATAATCTTAGACAGGGTAATACAGTTGCTGCACAAAAACATACAAAAGTTGAAAAAGGAAGTGAACAAAGCTGTCTCTTGCACAGTTTTTTTCTTTCTACAGACTTAATAAAAGCAGACAGACTACTAATTTTAAATGTAAAATAGTTCAAACCTGCTTACAATTCTGTAGAGGAGCTATAATCCTTTCAGGGCAATGAATAGTTACAAAAAATGTGTTCAAATTTATGGAAGTACAGAAAGGTTTTAATGGAGGAAAGCTACCAAGTTTTTATTTAAAATTATGGATAAAGTGGGGTTTGGCTGACTTCCAGATCCCAGGTTATAGTCAACTGAACCTAACTGGTGCATGCTGGATAAAACTCAATAGCTCAACAAAATTTAAAATGCTTCAGTTTATTCCTTGCTGAAGTATAAGCACATCCTTTTCTCTTTGATGTGCTTTCAGAGTCAGTGTCCTGGAGATCTTTCAGTTGAGCTGCATTTTGATGAAAATCGTCTCAAGCTATTAACAGCTGAGTAAAAAATTAAGCAGCTCTCAAATTTTCTCAAGCATAGTAGCTTTAAACATTTGTAACAGATGTTAGATTAAATGTTGCTGTCAAATTAATTACAGAAGGCAAATCAAGCAGTCTGCATCTTTGCTCTTTATGTTCCGCATTCCTCCTTTTCTCTTCCATGTCTTATAAACGGTGTCTTTAAATATCTTTTTCTAAGACAACACAGGACACGAGATGACAATGTTAGTTAGATTAGATTTTGGAGACTTCATGCTCTCTTTTTGTATTTATAGGTTCACAAATCTTGACACAGCATGATGCTGTATTCAACATTAAACCAATTAGATTACGGAGGAACTTCTATTTTGAAGCACTTTTTCAGTACAGCAAGTGAAATCTTAGTTCTCACACTTCAGAAACTTCTTTTATCTACATGAAAATTATCTACATGAAAAATCAACAGATGAAAATTTTAGGATATCAAATTATGTTTTCTGCCACTATTATATCAATTTGAATGAAATTTTCTGCTATTGTCAAACTTTTCTGTTGGATTTTCTGAACTGAAATTCGGCACAAGCTACCCAGCTTTCAGCTTCCATTGCAGCCTTTTTGGATTTTACTCACCATTCATTTCTGTCCATGTTGGTGGCTATTATACTGCAAGCCTCGTATTTGTCACCGATATTTGCAGATTCAGTCCATGGTCAACGGATCCTGACCTTTTGTGAAAAGTAATAAAGGAATAAATATAATTCATCTCATAGCAGTCACACAACACCATAAGAAATTTTCCCAACTCTGATGAATTTAGTATGGCCACAAAATAAATCTAATCATCTAAACATGAAAAGTAGCAGGAAAAAAGCCGAAAAGTTACAGCTATTTCAGTTGGCATAAATGAAAACAGAAGGAGAATCACTGGGAGCATAAAAGGATATTTTTTGTTTGTTTCCCATTTAGTTTTTCTGTTTAATCTTCAGCACCAAGCATGAAAAATACACCAGGAAACATATGGAAGAAAACAAAGACATCTGCTGAAATCCAGCAGGGATTTTTTTTAATTTCTACATCCTTTATTAATTGTGGAACTATTAAAACCATCTTCCTATGCTTCTCCTGACTATTTAGGAGGGAAACATTTCTTGAGACTCGTGAAACTGCCCTTTCCATTAGTCAGATTGTAGGTTACTCTGATTATTCTAGATGTTGTTGCTAAAATTCTAATTTAGCAATATGCTATCGCCGATATTTTCTGCAGGGCAATTTGCTAAGGTGTCGTCTATAATGAATGCAATGCATTTCATCAGTCCTCAAAGAAATAAAATATTATCAAGTTACTAGTAAAAATCAAATAGAAGTATTGCACCTCTTTTCCTTCTTTTGAGTTGAAAGTTTTTGAAGTGGGACACATTTCATTATAGAGATTTCATAACGCCTTGCAAGTTAAATGCAAAGATTTTTTATCAGATGAGACCAGCATCATTCACAGCAGCATATAACTGAATGAAGCGTATGCAACTAGACATTTCTGCAGTAATGTGCCAGAGAGGTTAACCTCTCTGTTTTGTTTGGTTCACCCGCCTATCTACCACATTTCAACACTTCCTATTATTATAGGATCTTATGTGCACTTCATTCAAATCTGTATAATTTCTTTCAAAAGAAATATGGCAGATAACATCTTAAACAACTGTTGAAATACTGCTTTTCAAAAAGCCCAAGATAACCTACAAAAGACTTCTTTTTATTATTTCAGGATTATTTTCCTGCATAGATGTATGACATATATCCACTTGTAGTGTTTCAGAATAAAATTTAATCTTGCTTATCTAAATACATCCTTCTTTGCATACACTCACACGCATAGTTTGTGGTCTTCTTCAGGGACAATTTCTTATTAGACAATTTCTTCAGGGACTGTTACTGAAAATGTCGTGAATTACAGGGTCATAGAACTGTTGGCTGGAATGGACTTCTGGATACCATCTTGTCTAACCTCTAGGACTACCACCTGCATGAGGCGGGGTCAACAGCAGCTTTGATGAGCTAAGTACTGTGAGCCTCCAAGGATGGGGGTTTCAACACCTCTCTGAGTGATATGTTCTAGCGAGGCACTACACTACATGGTCTCCAGCTCCCCACAGGACTGCCCTGCCTGTCCATGGGCCCCCTGAGCTGGGCCCAACTGCAGGCCCATCACCTGGCCCAGCATGAGCCCAGCCCCAGCCCCAGGGAGGTTTCTGATGCCCAGGACTGGGGCTGTTGACAAGCTATTGATATTGGCTATATTTCCTGAACTCACGCTATGCTCATAGAACTGTATTTTCTGTATTTATGACTTGAATTTGCTAGTAATGTAAAGCAGTTTTCTATCACCCCAGCTTCTTGTCTGTAATGACTTTAACTGAGGAAAAGAAGTGCTTGGAGTCAGGAAACACGGGAAAAATACAATTGTGTTTGGAATAAATTCAGAATTATCTGAGCTCTATTCCTGATATACATTTACTTTTCTAAGTGTCCTTGAGTAGGCAGAAAATAACTGTAGTAGGTATATACAAGTAAGGCGATGACAAGAAACGTGTAAGAACCTGTGCGACAGATATTCAATGATAAAATAATCATATCATTTGCTACTTTTAATTTTGCTCCGTAACATAAGCAAAAGGATCATTCTGTTATACTGAAAACCCATCAAATTACAAATCATAACTATGCTTTTCTCATTTACATAGCACTGATTCTATCTATAGAATTGCTAGCTGCTGGAAGTCTCTAGCTGAGAAGTTAATGGGAATCAATAAGTGTCAGATTTTGATAAGGATAATGAAAGCAAAAACTTTGTAGTACATAGATTAAAATTATTAAAGATGTAAAGTCTTCTTTTCAGGTCCATAAACCAACCACCAGCTGGAAAAACTCGTAACAGTTACATCTTGGATAAACTACTTAAAAGAAGAATTTCCAAAAAGGTAGAATGCAATGTAGAAGAAAAATTTATACTGTTCCTTGGAAGGTGGAAAAAGTGGTCTAATACATTTTTCCATCTTGCATGTATATTTGTGCATGAATATTTAGATTTAGAATTATCTTCAATACATTATTTCTACATCTGCTTATAACCCAGATTCTCAACTTTCATTTAAAAACATCTTTTAATTTTCAAGTGGAACACACAGGTTTTACATTAATCTAACAAGACGGGCCAAAATGTTCCCCTGAAGACAAAATATGAGGTGATTGTAAATGCTTTCTTTATGATAACCTGTTTATTGTGTACATGGACTCTGGAAGATACCTTCCTCTTTCATTTTATAGTTTAACCTGTCCAGCTGGAAATGTTGCCTATCCTCCCATCAAGAAAGTAGAAGTTGCTATAAGAAAAATACTACTTAAAGAGGACTTTTACCATTGTACTCATGTACTTACTACACCTTAAGAGTAACTGTGGCTTTCAAAGATAAAATGTGAGGATGAGAAGGAAGGGCTAAACAGTCAATATTGATAATCTAAGGATGAGAGTAAGACACTAACTGAGAGAAGAGGGTGATGAGGAAAAAAGAAATCTGTAAAGCTGACTGTGCCTCCAAAGCTTGTGAAACTTAACATATGTAATACTTTTGCTGCAGACAGTTTAAGTGAGGATAGTGCTGTGAGAAAGCTGCAGTGTTCCTACTTGCATGCCTCTGCATAACCATATAATAATAAAGTTTTGTCTTGTGCACAGGAGGATCATCCAAGTGCTCTTCCAACTTTTCACTATTCCCTCCCCACTCAGCAAGTCCTTGCTAAAAGACTTGCTCTGTGCACTTCTCTGCACTAGAGATGCAGAGCACAGGTTGTTTTTTTTTTAATGGTCAGGCAGGTAGTCTGGCAGTTTTCTTGAAGTCAGATCTAGATGTCTACAGTTTAGAGGGCTACATTAACACTAGTTTCATAGACTCTTATTCTACATAATTGAGAAAAATAAGGCACCTATTAAGGGATTCGTCTCACTGTAAAATGACTTCTAAAATAGATTTAATTACTCATGGCATAGGATTCACTGTATTCTTCTGTTAGTTGTAAAGACACTCAGATCTAGGAATAAAGTGGAAGATATTTAAACTGCAATAAGATAAATCTTATCCTCAGTATCCTAAAAAACATCAAATATGGACTTTGTAAAATAGATCTATTTTTCTTTACTGTGACTTGTCCTTTTTTTATGCTGCTCATGAGGGATTTGACGAAGATGAATTATTTCAAGGATTTTTATCTCTAGACTGCTGTTATGCTTATTTTTGTGGTTTCTGTGCAATAGCAAATGTTCTTTTATTTGTCATTGCATTTTTTCAATGTGTGAAAGATATTCCATCCACAGTCTGGACACTGTGTCATTGACGCAAGTACTGCTAAAGTTATGGCATGGACTACTTGCTTCCTCTGTTTTGTTTCATACTTTTACATCTTAATGTCAGCTTTTACTTTTATGAACATTTCTGAATTTATTGAAACTAAGTGGCCACATTTCTCTCCTTTTCTTTATTCTATTTTACAGTCTAAAAAAATACACCAAACTGCTCCCCAGCAGGTGTTTCTCAGTTGTACTGTACTTTTCTGCTCCACACTTATTCTCCCTTCTCCCAGGCACATTACCTTTCCAATAAATGCTAATCTGAGGTGGCCGAGACTTTGCTACATATCTCCCTTTTAAAGTTATGTATGGCTGTTCTTTCGCTGTTGCATTCAACATCCTGATCAACCTAATTTTTGATCACACCTCTTCATTTTATCACCTGGCTAGTGCAACTTTCATCTGCTCCTCAGATGTCACATACGTCCTAGCAAACAGTTTTCCCAAAGTCAAATTGCCTGTAGTTGGTCATTTTTCTTGTAGCTATTTTGAGCTTAATCATACAGAGAACCATTGCCACAGCTTGCCAACCCCATCAATGAATGTAGTGTTCTGTTATGAACTGTACAGAGGTAACCTATTCCTCAGAAGTTTCATCTAAGAGTATCTTTGAGTTATTTTTTCCACATCCTGGCATCAAAAGTCTCAAGTAACCTGCCTAGAATTTGTTTTCTATGAGCTTCCTCAAATATTTTTCCTTTGGGACTTGACATTACATCTGCTTCATGCCATACAAGAAGGAATTTTGTTAACTTTATTCACCAGTCTCATTCTCTGAAGAATTTCCAGTATTTAATTCCATGAAGAATTTCCAGTATTTAATTCCATAGGCTGATTGCCTCTGGTGTCAGTTTGAATATAAGACATGCCACCATTGCCTGTCTTGTACTAGACTGATTGCAGGAATGGAGACACACAGAGGAAAAAGTAAAGTAAACAGAATCTGATTAAGACTCTTTTAAAGCATGTGCTAATCTCAGAAGTTCAACTAAGCAAGAAACTATCTTAGATTTAACTCCTTCACCTATTTTAAAGACATAGATCGTTACCTCACTATTCATGACATTATACAAATAGTACATAGCTGACAGATTGGATAAATTTATTAGACAATTATAACCTAAATATTTATTCTTGGGTCTTACTCATTTTCCAGTCCCGGTGAAAATTTCATGCCTTTTCATCTGCTTACATGATGCAGTCAGGGAAAGGAAATATTTAAAATTTAATTTTCAGAATAAATACAAATATAATCTGATTTTCTTGCTAAAAGTAACATGAACAACATGACTAATCACACCAAAATAAATCTTTTATTTTAAATTTCTTAACTTTCTAGTATTTTATTTTCAAATTCTTCATTCTAGATATGACTCTTACAAAGACTGGATATACTGTGGAGATTAATTATATATAACACTTCCAACTATTCCCTCTCAACATAACCAAACCATGCATATTGTTTAATTTACAGGAAATCTAAAGCTGCATAAACTGTACTGACTTTCAGGTTCTAGAAAGATATTTGGGATATTGAAGTTTTCTATAGTTAGAGATTTTATGTGATTAACAGATCATGAGTATCTGATTTCATGATCTTTCAAGAATACTCTGCTGAAAATATGAAAATAAAGTGTCTGTATATTACAGTGGATTAATATTTTATTTTCTTCTTGGTATATTGTCTATTTGAATTTTATTTGCACATGCTGCCATTTAAATGAAACCCTGAAAATCATATCTCTGTGAGAAAAAAATAGTTTTACATTTAGCTAACAAGACTGTAACTCAGACTCCAGTGTCACATAATTTCTGTCAGTTCAGTATTAACTGAATGTTTGACTATAGATAAACATTTCCACCTGATCACTTACTAAGACAGCACTGTGTTATCACCATTCAGAGTTCTCTTGAACAACACCTTTGTACATGCTTCAAGTGGATTCTACTGTCTGAATACAAGTCTTGACCATCAAATTTGGTGAGGTACTGGAAATTAAAGATTAGATTTCTTTCTCCCCGGGTGTAATATAATTGTCCCTGCTCTGAACCATTTTCTTTTTGGATTACTGAAACTGCACGTTTACTCTTGCCAAAACTCTACTGGAAAAGGGAAAATAAAAAAGAAACATGATAATTGTGCAGATTATAACACATGAAGCTGACATTTGCAGACACTAGCAAGCTAGAAGGAGGGATGCACTTTTTTGCCGGTTTAGATAAACTGCAAGATTTGCACTTGGGAAAATACACAGGGAATTCTAGGACCTCTAATAGGTCTAAAAAGGTATGGGTGCCCTAGCAGTATTACAAATCACACTTACCAGCTCACTTCAGAGAATATTGGATACTACTCATCTCCATTTGTCCTTGGTCAAGCAATCTCTACTGTTCTAGTCTCCAGTTTCTATCTGGTAAGTTATCCCTCAAGAATAATTTTTCCTTAGGATTATATGACTCAGTGCTGAATTCAGTCTCCTCTTTATTTTAACTTTCCATCAATGCCTCCCTTTGCTGTCTGCCCTTACTGTCCTCTACCCACACCTTTCCGTACTTTGTCTTTTGCTCCTGATTAGTCTCACCATCCCATCACTTTCATGTGGCTTCTCTAGGGAGATAAATAGGGTGGTTTGTCTTCTTACAGTCTCATAGAATATCCCGTCATTCTGCCATGGAGTTCAGGTGGAAAAGGGTACACAAATGAGATTTTGGGGAAATTATGCAAACAAAATACTTCTGTCAAAGGCTTGTGGTCTTTGTCCTCTAAATTAGTATATGTGTGGTCTGGTGCTGCTTAAGCAGCTATGACTCCCATTATAATGGAAGTTGAAGCAACACTCAGCCTCATTAAAGGAGTTAGTTACTTCGATGATAGTATCAAATCAGGATGTTACTTGCAGGATGGCCTGCAAGTAACGCTGAATTGAAAACAATAAGACTGAACACTGCAGAAATTTGAAACTTGAGTGCTTTTAACTCAGTGGAAACGTGGTTTGTCTAGCCCAGGAAGAGGGAAAGCACAAACTGCCATTGAGTTATCCTTTAAGAACACTTTTCAAGATGATTCACAATATTTGAGGTTTGAAATCAGTAAAACCTAAGAAGTCATTATGTAATCTTTCTTTTTTCAGTCAGACTAGAGAAAATTGCCTTGAAACTTAAAACTGAATTACACTTCTTCCCACCACTTTTTTTTCAAATTTTGAAAGTCTGTGTTAGATTTATTTTAATTGAAAACTGAAGTCAACTTCACTTTTACTCAGTTTTTCCATCTGATGAATCAAGACTAGTTCAGGTTACAAACTGAACAAGCTTTTTGGTTTGATTAATTCATGTTTCCTTGTAATCATTACAAAAACCCACCACACTTTTCATTAGATTTAGTCAGTGACAATTATATGCCAGGATGAGCTATATGGATATTTTTTGTCAGGTTACATTGACAAGTCAACCTGCACTTTACCTTATCTACTTAGTGGTACCAGGGGCTCATATTCACATCCATTAAAACCATAATTTGCCAGTTATTTGTCAAAAGCTTTGTGTGTGTTTGGTTTAATTGGCTGTATTTGTCTGTCTAGTTTAAATACAGCCATAAGTCAAAGACACTTTTTACTGCCTTAAAGGAAAACTGTACATGACTTAATGCAAGCAGAATACTTTTAGTGATATGCAGAAAAGAAATTATCTGCACTACTGAACAAGAGCCAGCATCATGTAGGGTACATGGCATTTCAACAGAGAATTACCAACTGCTCTCACTTATGCACTAGCATTGCCAGCTTATCTTCTGACAGAGACTATCCTAAAATAAATGCCTGGATTCTTCTTCTTCCAGATGCTCCCTGGTACACACAACCCTATCCAAGCACACGTGAAAAATGAAACATGTTGAATCTCATTCACAAAGGGCCCTCCTCGCTTGTACTGGAACACCTCACTGAGCATGGGTTTTCATTCCTAACACTCATTCTGGTCTCCAGGGAATCCTGCTGTTATATTTCAGGCCTGGTTTATATCACTAGAGTCATAATCAAAATTATTACTTCAGTCTGGGAGTTTAAAGCATTTGTTAAACATAGCTAATGGTGCATGACTGCATGAAAGCTGGATTCTTCATATTATATTTCAGGTGGAGAATCTGAAAATCCACTTCAGTAACAATCCCAAGGCCAACAGGCACATCATAAAATCTTTCTGCTTACTGCTAACAGCAGTGATTTTAAAGAGTGATCTTTCTCTGACTGAATTAACGAATAAAAGACTTTTTGGCTTCAGTGATCCAAAGTAATTCCAGTTCCTAAATAAAAAATGTACTTCTCTTTGGACTTAAATAGGAATAAGAGAATGAGAGAGCAAGAGAGAGAGTGAGCGCCAGAGAAATTACCTGTTTGTTCTTGGATTTGGGGTTTTTTTCTGGTTTTGTTTTGTTTTGTTGTTGTCGGTTTTTAATTTAGGAACCTACAAACAAGAGGCTAATACAAAAGGCATGACATGAAAATTAAGAGCAGAGAGTTTAGTTCCTGGCTTAGACTGGTATTTCTTTAAACCTTGGGAAACTCTGAGTCTCAGGCCCTGTTCTGAATTCACATCTCCTAGTGTAGTTCTGTGGGGATAAATTCCCCTGAGGCTGGACAGGACCACCTGGGAACCAGTAAGGAAAAACTCCACCCTTATAAAGATGATCACTCTTGGAACCACTTACTTCTAAACAATCAATCCCTAGTGAAAAATCACAAAGGCAAACAATGGGGCAAAGATATTTTTTTCTCAAATCCATCGTAAAAGTGGCAAGTGCCTCTCAGTGTATAAATAACCATTTGAATGTTTATAGTCAGTCAAAGAGCTTACAGTAGAGAACAGTGGTACCAAGTGGTGTAAATGGTGGCTCTGAGAACTTGCCTAAACCCTCATTTCATACGAAGGAATTAAACTGATGTTAATCAAATTGTGCCTAAAATGCAGTCATCTTGTTTATACTGAGTGCTCAGTATTCCTGTTCAGACTGCAGGCTGAGCTCTCCAGTGGACACACCTGTCTCTCCATTCACAACAAGCAGAGCTGTGGTAACCACCTAAGAGTGCATGCCCCAGCTTTTAGACAGCTTTTGTTTAATGAGATGAACCTGGAGCCTGATCACCATTTTGCAAGCCTCCAAAAGCACAAAAGCTTTCTGAGCTATTTATTTATAGTCTAATTTGAACCCTTCACTACCAATATCTTGTTGTTCAGCACCTGACTACTAAAATGTAAAGCTTCACTCTTTACGTCAATCAGTCAAGGATCTGACTTCAAGTTCACTGCAGCTGATGTTAATCAGGGATTTTATGATTTATGTGTTGGCCATTTGATCAGTATAGTGTATAAAACACATGGTAGGGTACAAAACAGAAACTCATCTTAAAGGTTTGTTGGAAATCTGAAACTCTGCTCAGGTTCATGAACCTTTTCAAGCAAACCTGGACCAGGACATAGCTCAGGTTTAAGTGATGTGCAGCCAGTGCTGTAAATGGAAATGCAATGCAGAACAACAACATGGAAGATGATATAGTTTGCACAACTCCTTTTTAGTAAGAATTCTATTTAACTTAAAATCTGGACAGTTTTATTATTATTACTATCAACATCTGACAACAAAGAGAAGCAGCATACTCCAAAATAAAACTCTTCCCATCCCTATATCCTCTAAGAGAAAATTAAAAGAATAAAAATTTAAAATATAAAGCAAGAAAGATTTTGGCTTTATTTTTCACACGTAGACAATATCTTGTTTAGAGCTGCTACTCCTCCTTCTGGCATTGAGCCATGCCCTTTGTACTCACACAAAAATGATGAACAGCTATATATATTTTTATGGCTCTTTAGTACTATAACATTGTACATTACTACCAGAAAGTCAGAAAACACAGAGTCCCAAATCATCTTCCTGCCTCAGAAAATCCTCCCAATTATCATTAGTACAACAGCAGGAGGGGAAGTGGAGGGAGTGTGAAGCTTGCACCATTCCTTATTTAGGCATTTAGCAGCTAAGGGGACAGTGTAAGTTCCATAGCTGTTAAGCCCAGACAGATACCAGTTGCATTCAGCAAGTTTTCGACAAATAGAAAAAGGGCTTTACATTTGACATCCCTGTTAAGCTCTAGCCTTGCAGAGGTATCAGACATAAGGAGATCTGCTATTGGAAGATGAAGGACTTCCGGGTCAAAGTCAACATTTTAAACTTGATAGGTAACTCCAGTATAGCCCACTCCTGCTATATTCAGTATTGGTGGGGCCTCACCTTGAATACTGTATGCAGTTCTGGGCTCCAAAATTTAAGAAGAATGTGAAGGTCCTTGAATGCATCTAGAGGAGGACAATAAAGCTGGTGAAAGGGCTGAAAGGAATGTCCTATGAGGAGTGGCTGGGGACTTTGGGTTTGTCTAGTTTGGAGAAAAGGAGGCTGAATGGTGACCTCATTGCTCTCTACAGCTTCCTGAGGAGAAGAAGTGGAGAGGGAGGTGCTGAGCTGTTCTCACTGAGAGCCAGTGATAGGACACATGGGAATGGTTCAAAGTTGCAGCAGAGGAGGTTTATGCTGGACATAAGGAAGCATTTCTTTACTGAAAGAGTGGCCAAACTCTGGACCAGGCTTCCTAGAGAGGTGGTCAATGCCCCAAGGCTATCAGCGTTTAAAAGGCATTTGGACACTGCCCTTAACAACATACATTAACTTTTGATCAGCCCTGAAGTAGTCAGGCAGTTGGACTAGATGATCGTTTTAGGTCTCTTCTAACTGAAATATTCTCTTCTCTTCTCTTCTCTTCTCTTCTCTTCTCTTCTCTTCTCTTCTCTTCTCTTCTCTTCTCTTCTGCTCTGCTCTGCTCTGCTCTGCTCTGCTCTGCTCTGCTCTATTCAGATAGGGGAACATTCTCTTGTGGTATACAGGACATCATTTGCATAAGGTCTGGAGATGAAAAGCAGCATCAGGGATTCAAGTTAGAAGCTCAGAGGGGATCTCCATGGAAAACAGGTATTACAATCTGCTAGTGATACAGTAACTCACATGCTACACCAAGTTGTTGAAGTGGTATTCAAGTGTATGCCCTGGACAAAACATTTAAATACAGCAAGCTTAAAGGCAAAATGGCAACAGGTGCTGTGATCTCTTCTGCTTCGCTCTCATGCACCACATATTAAAGAATGTACTACAGAAAACCTTGAACAAGTGATCACTTTCAGACTGATAATAATTTGACAGCCTATAATATACAAGGAAGCTGTCAGTTGATCTTACGTGCTCCTTGGATTTCCAAGCGTTTACACAAAGAGATATAGATTCTCTTGGTCACTCCCTTTTTCCTAAATATTTGTAAGCCAGTCAGGAACCTCAGAACAACTCAAAGTGAAAAGTAACACTAACATCTCAGGAGAAGTGTTTAAGACACAGGCTATGGCAAGCTCTGTTGGACTCGGAATGTGATCTCTGTCATGCGGTTTAAGTCATAGAGATAAAATTCCATTATTTCTGTAATATTTTAAAAAGCAGTTGAATGTGGATCACTGTTGTGAGTGAAAATTATATTCACAGAATGTGACTAATGGTATTTTTCACTTCTCTGTATAAAAGCTTTGTATTTGTTTGTTCTTCCAACTTGATTCCATTTGTGTAAAAATAATCTAATACGTTTTGTTGTTTGTATGTACAAAAATAATTTATCAAGACTGATAAACCGAGAAGAGTTAAATGATTCCAAATTAAAATCCTTGTTCCAAATGCTGTGCAGTTTGGCAAGATGTCAGATGATGTCCATTTCTCCACCTGAACTTTGACTCTGATGACTAGCTCTTGCAGCTCCCAAAGCTAACCATGACACAAATATTAGTTGTTATCTTTAGAGATAAACTCATGAATGCACTACATTGCCACCTAATCAATCTCTTTTTTTGTTTGTATAAATGTTAAGAAATTGTTGAAAGTATCTCAAAGTTGAAAGTATCTCAAAGACAATTCACAAAATTCTCTTCCTACCCATACAGCTACATTTATTTGAAGCTGAAATAGCAGATGTAAAGTGAGAAAAAAACATAAAGATAAGCTTTTCTTATATCTGTCATAAGAACATTGAAAATAGGATAGCAATTACTATAACTAGATAAGGAGCACAAAGCAAACAAAAGGTAAGAGAAAAAAAAAGTTGATTTTTTATCTTTCTACTCCATTTTTAGTTTCATTTTACGCAGAGACACAGCCAATATCAAGTTGTCTCATCTGACACACTAGGGTGTTTTGTACGGCTATCCATTTGGTCTCTGAGGAAAAAGAGGATCGGTTAATTTTCCGTACTTAGATGAAGCTGTTTGTGATAACCTAGTTAGTCATGGGAGTTGCCCAGCATTTTTTCAGTGAGACTGAGAAACTATATCTAGTTCCAGATTTCTAACTGAAGAAACAGAAGAATTACTTGGTGTTTTACTGTGGCTTGCAGGTCGAGACTGTAACATGGAGTTGAGTCAAAATCACATCCAGGACGCATGGAATGAAAAATATTGGAGTATTGGGAATGTGCCACACGGATGACTCTACACTCTAACCTAATTCTAACTTACTTCACCTCCAGTCATTTAATGGTAAATCATGGGTCCGAATTTTTATTAATAGATATAGTTACACATGGAACTTACATAGAAAAATTTCCAGATGTTAACTATGTAATCTTCATAAGGGACTATGTTTACAGAAAAACGACAGTGAAGTCCAAAGTTTCACATATTATTCTTGACGTTATCCATGTTTTTTAAAAAAATGGCTTACAGTCTACTTCTTTTACGGTGTTTAATATAGTCCTAATTTTGATATACAACACAACTTAGAATTACCCATTGATATAATACATTTAATGGGGTAATGAGAGTTATTATTTTCAAAGATTATGTTTTATTCTTTCCTGAACTTCTTCAGACAAAAACTGTTTTGTGCAATTTTAACTGCATGCATAATTAACCATTTGCCTAATTCTAGAGGAAGTTTACTCATAGGAAGTTTTCTGCAAACAAAATCCGAAGAAGGAATTGGTGGAAACCAAACACATAGAGAGACTTTTTATGTACAGAAATGAAGGAAATAGTCATTATGTAAGTTTCGGTTTCTTCTTTATGGTATTTGAATAACACAGTGTTAAAGAGATTCCTTTTGTTACTAAGTCACATCCTATGTTGTTGCAGGTCATTGGACCACCTTGCATACACTGATGAAGGTATCGGCTAAGGCCACTATTCTACCTATGCTTTCTCAGTCCTTATTCCTACTGCAGCAGGCACAGGAATATAGTGAATGTATGACAAGAGAAATGAAATAGGCAACACTTATTTCAGTTAGCCTTAAAAAAGTGGCATAGTTCAGAATTCCTGGGGTTTAGGAGATGCCTCCACTTCTGTAAAATACAGTCCCCTGCACACATTCACATTAAACTGTGATTTTGCTCTAATTTTTTTCTCTTATGATGGCATTTTTGGCTCTGCATCACTGGGTCTCAGTTGTCTTCCAGCACAAACATACTCACTTTACAAGTTTTCCAGTTGCTAGGATGGCAAACAGTACAGGGACTGAATATTCAGGCTATTGAAGACATACTGTGGCTAGCGTGATGAAAAGATTCACTTTATTTCCTTTTTCCAAAGCTTCTTAACTCCTGCTTAAATATCCCCATGTGACCACTGAACATCAGATCTTACAGTTCTGAAAAGGTTGTGGTGATAAAACCTGAGTAAAGACTTTTGTTAACGAAGAACATATGACAGGATGAAATATCAGTACAAAAAAAATATAAATGGCCATATAAAGACTAGGAAGTGTTGCCTCTGACAAAAGTCTGTACTGCCCTTTTTAGACATTCAGCAGTCAGTCTTTCAGCTTTATTGAATTAGCATGATCACATGTAATCTTTCAGGAATGCAGGAGGCTGTCTTTCTCAGCTTTCATTCTTCTACAGAGAGAGAATCTCATGGAAACACTGGTGGTTCTTACATTCAGTTCTTTGTTTTTCATTAAAGATAGCATTTGTTAAAGCTTCACCTTTTGACATAATGAGATAAAGTCCAGTCTAAGAGGTAATTCCTGGTCTTGTATCACCAGAATGCTTTAGAAAGTTTATGGTTCAAATCTCAGTCTGTGTCTTTTGGCACCACAACTGACCCCTCTGGGCCTTTCTGTGTTCAGTAGTTTGGCTCTGTGATTCCAATAAAAATCCCAGTTCCAATCTTCCTAATTGTCATGGTTTAACCCTAGCCGGAATGTAAGAACCATGCAGCCACTCACTCATTCCCCATCCCCTGACATGGGACTGGGGAGACAGTCAAAAGGGTAAAAGTGAGAAAACTGGTGGGTTGAGATAAAGGCAGTTTAATAGGAAAAGCAAAAGCCAGGCACACAAGCAAAGCAGAACAAGGAATTCATTCACTGCTTCCCATGGGCAGGCAGGTGTTGAACCATCTCCAGGAAAGCAGGGCTCCATCACATGGTAACGATTACTTGGAAAGAAAAATGGCATCACTCCAAACATCCCTCTGTTCCTTTTTCTTCCCCCAGCTTTATATACCAAGTATGGTGTCCTATGGTATGGAATATCCCTTTGGTCAGTTTGGGTCATCTGTCGTGGCTGTGTCTCCTCCCAACCTTTTGTGCACTCCTCTTCTTCTCATTGGTAGACCAGTATGAGCAGCTGAAAATTCCTTGACTGCTTAGCAACAAATAAAACATCAGTGTGTTATCAACATTATTCTTATACTAAAGGCAAAACACAGAACTATACCAGCTACTAGGAAGAAAATTAACTCTATCCCAAACAAAACCAGGACATCAATTAAGGAGGCCTTGCCAGTTAGGAATAAAATGTTGTAGGTGAGGAGAAGAGCTTGAGGTAACAGACTTCGTCCTATTCACAGCCCACTGTTAGAATAATTTAGACTAGTTTTTTAGAGGCCTTCATCAATGTATCAATAACAGATGAGAAGGGTATAGGCATTTAGGATGAAAAAAAGAATTCTCTTTGTCAGACACACTGCTTTACCACATTTCTTGCTTATCTAAATGCAATTGTATCTCCTCAAAATCACATTAGACTTCTAACATGATATATTTATGTAGTTCCTTTTTAATTCTACAGAAGTGATTAATCTAAAAAGTTCTTTAAGTGGGGTAATGCAGGACCAAGCTACATAGACACTATCAGAAAGAGTGATACAGGTCTTTTTTCTACTACAAGAAGCACCAAATCTGATGTTATCCACATAGTAAGAAAACCCAGAAATTCTTCACATTTCACTATTATATCATCACTTACGTATTTTGTGGTTGCTGAAAAAAAGTGAAGTTCAGATGCACCACCTGGTTTTCAATGAAATGCAGGTGTTAAGCATAGTTTACACTGGGAAGTTTGACAAAAGCACAGAAAATTCTAGGAATTTCCCAGTATTCTATAGCCAGCAGAACCTGCACTTCATATGTTAGTGTGGACCCCAAGTTCACGGAAGTTCTTGGAGACATATGAAGAATGTATTTTTCCCCAGGTCCTTTTGTTTTTCACACCATTCTGATCTATTTCTTAACTTTGGTCTACTAACAATACAGTGCATTAGAATCATAGAATCATAGAATGATTTTGGTTGAAAAGACCTTTAAGATCATCTAGTCCAACCATTAACATAACACTGACAAGTCCACCTCTAAACCATGTCCCTAAGACCTCATCTACATATGAGCATGTGATACAGCTTCACAGAGATACTACAAAAATTAGTAAAACAGTGTATTTAATTAGGTAGTTATTTTAGCTTCAGACATTGCGTCCAGACATATTTTGAATATGTAAATTGCAAATAAACTAAGCACTGAATTAAAGCATAACACTTAATTTGTTAATCCTTTCATTTTACTTTTCAAATTGTAACCCATTAATTTCCAAGAACGCAGCAATTATAAAGAAGAAATAACTGAACAGCTTCTATAAGTATTTTTACTTATGAGGATGCAAAAATAAATATATATTTAGCTAACAGGTCCAGAAATCAAAACCTCTCATCCTCATTTCTAGCTATGACATGTCTCCTTTCAAATCTAGCAAATGATCTGTGTCTCAGTTTTCCTGCCTGCTGCCTGTGATCATAAGTAATTTTGTCACATAATTTATGAGAGTCATAAAGGTGGTAGCGAGTGGTCTCCATGACATTCCAAAGTGAGAACAAGGAGGCTGCAGTGGTTGCCGAGGAGACAGCAGGAGCAGACCTTTGTGAAGAGAAACTGATGCAATTTTATACTGGAACGTCATTGTCCACCCAAAAAATGTAATCCTAGCTAAGTTCTCTGTACATTTTCTTGCAGCTTAAAAACTGCCTAAATAGAAATCCTCTGCTGATCTTCACTGACAAGACCTATGCATATAGGTTCATAGAGTATATATATACTCCTGCCTAGTCTCCCAGTGTCCAGTCACTGAACCACAGCACAAAGCCTCCACAGCCCAGCCCCAGGTTCCCCCCAGTGCAGTTGAGTAACAATGGGGCATGCAGCAGAGAGAGATGAAAGCCACACCTCACTCCTACACTCCACAGAGAGCTATTGCAACCAAAAAGAATAATTCATAATTTTCTTATCACTCCAAGGCTTGGGAAGCTGCTGTTTTGTCTGGCACAGAAGTAAATGCAAAAGCTGAAACAGAAAAAAGCTAAACACAGCTGATGTTCTGCTCTCATTTACTTGAAATTTTCACTTTCTCGAGCAAGCTAGCATTCTCTACTGAGTGGGGCAATTCCTGGCTTAACCATGTTACGTGAGAGAAAAACTGGGCCTCATGACACTAGCTGGAAAAGTTTTGTCGATGTATGTTTCAAAAAGGTATATACTTGAAACAAACAGTTCCAGATGCTCTTATTGATACCAAGGAAAATTAAACTTGGTAATCATTTGCTTAATTTGGTTCATTCGAGAAAAAGAAAACAGAGGATTAATCCTCCACTCATAATCTTAGCCATCATTGTTTGTCATATGCATCCACAAAAACAAGTAAAAAGCCCAGAAAATGAAGCAAAGCAATACCAAAGACAGAAAACAGGTAAATTCAAAATGTGGTTATAGCAGAACTCTATGATATCTAAGTTTGTTGCAGAGTTTTTTGGTTGGTTGGTTGGTTGGTTGTTTTTTGGGTTGGTTTTTTTTTGGGGGGGTGGGGCGGGTTTGTTGTGTGTTTGTGTGGTTTTGGTTTGGTTTGGTTTGGGTTTTTTGTGGGGGTTTTTTTGGGTTTTTTTTTTGGTAATTTGGGCAGATCTTTTCAGTTTGCAACAGTTTGGTTCATGGTTTGTTTGCAGAAAAGTATCAACCTTGTAATACTCTCTTAAGCAACAGGGAAAGTTACAGTTAATAAGGAAATTGTTATAAGAAACTATAGACCTCTTGCTTTAGTGAAGCTATGAAAGGAAGGGAAGGGAAGGGAAGGGAAGGGAAGGGAAGGGAAGGGAAGGGAAGGGAAGGGAAGGGAAGGGAGAATGAGTCAAGCCCTTTAGCCTATGTGCAGTCCTAACATAAAATCACTGAAAATTTGTGTATTTTAGAGTTGGAACACTCAATGCTCCTTTCATTTTTATCTACATATGCTGAGCTATCACTTCATATAGAATTCAGGGTAAAAATCCCTCACAAGCAGAAATCTAAATTTCAAGACTTCATTTTGTTGATCTGCCTTGAAATATTTTCCTCCATTTGTTGCATTAAGGCTAAAGAATTTTACATGCTGGACATTAAAGAAGAAAAATGTATCCAAGAAACAAACATCTTGAGTTTAATAGCTATGCTTAGTTTTGTTTAAAAAATGTGCATTTCAGCTGCTAAATAGCTCTTCTGGAAGGATTTCATGTGGTATAAAGTGAGTAAAATACATATTATCTCATGAGCTAATAATGAGTGAACAGCTCTTGTTAGTTTTTTCTCATACTTATTTTATAGGCTGTTAATTTTAACTGTGTGTTTTATGTACATGCAAATCATCAGCAATCAATGTACAAATCTGTGGAGTCATAAATTCCAGTATAATTCCAATATATCAAGGCTTAATGCCAGAAAAGAGATTCTTTGCTAGTGGGTGTCTGAAAACCAGACTGGAAGGCAAAATACCTTCCAGGAGACTTCCAGACTGAAAGACAAAATACCAGCATGAAAATCAAGTTGATATTGGTACGTAACATATTTGCCCATCACCCCCACTCCCACTCCTCCCTCTAGTGTGCTAACATCTCTTCAGAAGGGAATACATCTTAAAAATCCAGCATAAAACTGCATATAGACAAATATCTGCATTTGACAGGAACATACTAGATCATATACCATTGGTACTGTATCAGTCAACCTTAGAGTTCCAGTATTAAACTATCCCATTCAGACAATCAAGATAAGCATAAACAAGCAGAATAACTCAGGAACATTTTAAAATAAGTAGATTTCAGACCAAGTGTTTGAAAGCAGCGTGGGGGAAAAAACAAACAAACAAAACACCTATTAAGAATTCTGGACAATATTCCCATCTGAGTTAAAAAAAACCAGTGGAGTTTTTAGTTTCAGAAACCTGCTAGAATGTCTCAGTCCATTCCTGAGGCAACACATGCTTCCAAATTATTGTTCCCCATTCTTTCTCTCTCCCCTACCCTAGTGAGATCCTGGGGCTTTCTACTACGCAGAGCAATCAAGGATATGTAAGCACCATCTAAGCCCTCTATCTAAAGTGAGGATTTCTGTGGAAGGAAGATTTTGTGTTGTGCTGATAGGGGAAGTGAGGTTGTTCTTGCTGGACTCTGGATTAACCAACAGCATTGGTGCCAGTAATAGCTGACAGAAGTTATCCTACCAGGGAATGAGGGGGTCAGAGGAGGTGATTCACCCGTTGATTTTTAACTTTATCCTTGTGGGTTACACCTGTGGGACTGGTGACATTTGTACTGGCATATATGGAAAGATACAATGACACAGAGCATTAGAAAAATGGATTTGTCAGAGGCTTTTTGCCTGTGCTACAAGCCTGGAAAGGTTGCTGGTACAACAGCAACTGCCAATAGGCAAACTGGAGTGTATATGGCAGTCTTGGAATAACAGCAGCATTTGTCTACTTTCCCACTCTACCATTTCAGCTCTATGACTTACCCTTCTCCCTCATCCTAAAAACAGGAGCATCTTGGCTGAAACATGGTCATAGAATGTAAGTTTGGATTCCAGTGTTGAGAAGCTCTGAGCTGCTCTGCTGGCAAGACAGCTTTCTGTGGGACTGCCTAGCGCCTACAAGCCAAATGATGTTATCTCTTTTACAGTACTTGCCAAACTCAAAATGAAAGCTAAAGGAACTCTTTTCAAGGTGATTTACTGCAATAATATTAGTACCACCACATTGAATCTGGTTGGGTTATGACATTTTAAATTGTAGAAAAGTTCTAAATCCTATAAAACTATTGTAATAATGGAAACAATGAAGACTGCCATAATAAGCCAATTATCCTTGGAACTGATACTTATTCTTGAACAATCTCCGTGTTCAGCCATAGTGACCCTGCTTGGTTAGGTCATTCCAGGCAGGGCTCCTGTAAAGTATGTGACTTCTGGATGTCTGATTCGAATCTATATTTATTTTCTGAGTAGGCTGAGCTAGTGTCTGTTCAGATTAAAATAGCAACCAGAGAAGGTTTTACCTCCATTCAAACTTACATTTTTGACAGCTTAATCCCCTGTGGTTCTGAAGGGTTTTTAACTGGTTTACTTTGGAGCACTGGGAACAGGTAATCTATCTGGAATCAGGAAACAATCATCTGAAATGGTAACAGGAAGCATACTCATAAGACAGGCTCCTCTGAATTGACCAAAAAAATAAATTAAAACCTAAATATATCTTTTTCTTCTTCAAAAATGCATCCAAGAGCATAAATTTCCATTGTCTGTTCCTGTAACATTGCTTCTCATAGATTATGCAATGATTCTATTTTAGTTTTACATAAAACTATACAATGACAACTTTTTTCACTTTATTTTATATACAGCAGGAAATTATTTAAAAGCACTCTTCAAAAAAGTGTTACAGTTGCAAATTTGAACACCAAAATTTTTAAAATGCCAAAATTAATTTTACTCAGTCATCCTTAACTTATTCCTGTCATATGTGTATGCAGTATCTTCTGTCTAGTCTCCACTAAAGAGAGCTTGCCCCAAGTCGCCTAACAAGATTGCAGCAGTACATTTATGAGATGAAGGCAGCAGGGTCAAGAAGCCACTGTGAAGATGGATGCAGTGGAAGGCATACATTACCTGGTCTTCCAGAAGCCAGCACAGGGCCAGCCTTGCCATGAAAAGGGTTGCTGTGGTTGAGGCAAAAGGTTCACTGATTCACAGTGTCCCTCTACAGGTCTCATTAGACTTGTACGCCTTTGTGTTGCCTATTATAGTCTAAGACCTGCTTCCCTAAAGAAGAGTTGGATAGAAACAGCATGGACCCTTCTAAAAGGTGAGCACATCTTATGTTGTCACTGGCTTACTTTTGGATTACATGGGCTATGAATGCAAACCAATTACAAACTGCTCCTTTGTCTGTTACTGGGACACAAACTCTCCTAGAAACAGGCCCCAAGTGAGAGTGGAATTAGGAGCTATGGTCCTTTACACAACACATACTTCTCTTGAATCTGTCTGCTTGTTTGAAGAAAAACTATGTTGACATGCTGAAGAATTTTAAATACAAATTCAGAAATAAGTATAATTGCTAAAAACACAGAGTGATAAGACGTACTAAATTCCAGGGTGTTCCAGAATGTTTTCATCTTTCTAGTGTTCAGAGACCAGAGCTCCTAGGAGGTAGACCACATCCTGTCCCACATACTGATTCAGTGCTCCAGAATTAAACTAATGGTTGCTTTCGGTGGGTACATTGTATCTTCCCCAGTTCACTTTTATCCCTGGGCTATAGCTTTTACAATCGTTGCCTGACACCTGCTCCTAACTTAATCATTTAGTATCCAGTATTTTTCCCATGTAACCATATGCACTTTGTTTATTCTTGCAAACTTTTCTCCAAACAGTTTAAATTGCTTTCAGAATTTCAGTCTATACTTTGAGAGCTGGGATGTTGGTTTTTTGCCAGCTGAACTAAGAAACACTAAGCACACTTTTTTCCTTCTTCCCTCCATCTCTCTGATCCAAGCTAGAAATTGAAGCATAGAGTAGGTCTTTCTACAAAGCCCTACCCGAAGATTTAGAGGCTGATGGGCCATCCAGCTCAGTTCCTTGAACTATGGTTTAACAGGTTAAGTATTCCTTTCTGGATTATTCATAGTTAAAACCACCAGTGAAATAAAGAGTTTATGAACCATTTGTTTGGTCTTTGCAAAGAACCTTAGCATTCAGCTGACTTGTGGGCTATGTTTATTAGGACCTACTCTGCATACCCCAGCTGGCAACTGTCCTTCCATCTAAGTGCCACTTTTCTTCAAGGAGGATGAGCTGCTGTCACTGCTGAGCACAGCTCCCATCCTATAGATGTTCTGTGTTCTCACAGGACTAATGAACCTCACTTATTTTTCCATGTTATAGACGAGGTGCCAAAGCTACAGTCCTGAAAGTAGAATTTGCTCTCAAAAGAACCTTCACCTGACTAATTTGATTGCACTCTCTGATAAAGTCTAATGTGGGGAAGAAACTGTTTGGAGTTCTGTGTACATTTTTCCTGTTGGGTTTAGGGAGACTTTGGAGTTTCAAAGCCTGCTGCACACTTTGCCACCATTGCTAACATGCCAGAAGTAATTACAGAATCTCCTAAAAAAAACCAAACCAAACCAAAACAAAACAAAACTGAATGTTCCCAGATCCATTTCTTCCATGTCATGAATTACCATAACTATTCTTTTATTTTCTTTTTGTTAGAGTAGTTCTTTCCATTCTTTCCTCACCTGTATCTAACACAGACCACAATCCAGATTTTTCCTAAGGAGCATCCAGTCTAGCCATTTTTATATAAAATCTGGCTGTAATTTATTTATTCCTCTCCTAAGGCCTCATTTCCTCCCTTTTCCCACTACTGCATTGTGCAAAAGATGATGTAACATGTCTATTCTTAACCTCAGCTATGTCTGTGACACAATTCTTTTTTCATACTAGGGGACTTAGTTACGTATCTTAGCTTTTTCCAGACATAAGTCTATTTCTTTTCCTTCTCCTGCCCCTCAGTATTTTCTCAGAAACTAGGAATGTGACCTAAATGCCATTTACTTTTTTTCTTGTCCTTACTGAATTGTTGCCACATTAAACTATTTGGTATTATAGAAATTACAGTAAGCCTGAAAAGCTCACTGAAAAACAGTCTCCACAGTTCTTTGTTATGTACAAATAAAGTTCCTTCTCTAACAGGCTTTAACTGCTGAAAGGACAAGAGAAAAAGGCAGGGAAAGAGACAGAATGTGCAGAAGACTGAACATAGCGATGGTGCACAAACAGCTGCATTAGCTCCTTTTTCTTTGTTAACTCCAGATGTGTCTTCATTAGAAAGGGAATTAGTTAATAAGGGAAAACAAGACAAAGCAAAGGCAAGGCAAGGGAGATTTTCAGCTGAAAAGTGTGCGCTGGGGATTTAATTCCAGGGAATCTGAAGGAATTGTGCAGATATTAAATCTCAGAATAGGTACAACAGTCCCTTTCAAGACTAAAAATAGTATCTGAGTTGTAGTTTGCAGTTTCAGGCATGTATTCCTACGCTACTTCCATTCCGATGTAACAGTAATAATCTTTTCTCAAATTAGATGTGATCCATAAGGGACACAAATATCAGCTGAATTTTGCATTAGAAACTTTGCATGCTGCCTTCTAGCAGCAGGACTAATTTTGTCCAGTACTTGGTGGTAACAGAAATTGTTTAGGAGAAGATAATGGCTGCAAAGGGGTTGTAAAGCAGCCATAATAGCACCATTTGCTAGGAAATCAAGCATACTAGTCTTACACACTTACTAAAGTTTCTGTACGTAGGCTCTGTGCACTGATCTAAACCTCCACCAAAATTAACAAACCAGAATCAACTGACTTCACATGATTCAGTACAAATCAGCATTAGCTTTTTTTTTTTTTCTTTTCTTCTCCAAGGTCCTCTCTAAATGCCTGAACACCCCTGGCACGTGGACATCTCTGAGCACCTCACTGAGGGGAAAAGCACAGCTCCCCTCTCCGAGACAAGCAGAGCCCTCATTTCTAGGATACAGACATACTGGAGAGAAGTGCAGAAGGGCACCCCTTTACTTCAAAGCATTTGACCAGTCCCATGAAAATCAACAATGCTTAAAGTTAATCATAGTTTCAAGTGCTTTGCTGAACCAAGTGTTAAGCTGAGGATTTGTCAGTTCAAATATCTAAGCTGATCTCCACTACTATGGGGTCTCAGGAAATAAAAAATGACTTCTCAGCAAAGACAATGATAGACCACACAAAGTCAAATTTAAAGTGCAGACAAGAGAGTTCAAAAAAGCAAACTACAGAAGAACGTGGCCTGGTATACATGTAGTTAAAACAACTTCTGAACTCATACATGAACATAAATGTAATATCATTTTTTCTAAAGCATTTAAATGGAAATTCACTGCTGGTTTATAGAATTACCATAACTCTTAGAGTGAAATACTATTTTTGCTAGTTTATATCTTTGTGTTTGCTGAAAGTGAACTATATAATCAACAAAATAAACTCCTCTGCAACTTCAAATAAATAAATAAATAAAATTAAACAAATAAATAGATAAAACAAATGACAGATAAATGAGAAATCTGAAGCCATTCCAGCTCTAAATCATACTAACATTTTTACCAAATGCAAGTTTTTATAGCACAGACTGTTTTTTAAAAGGACACATTTGCCAATTTTGTAAATGAAGGAAAACACATTGGAATGAAATATTGTACATTTAATCTTTCCAAGAGAAAAATCATCTAATGTACAGTTGGCCTTTCTCCAGCCATGAAGTATCTACGCTCTCCTCAGGCCAGAAAAGTAATTTTTTCAACAATAAGGACAGTATACAAGTAAATATGTTCTTTTATGTGCTTTCAACTTCAGTGTTTCATCATTGGCTAACAGGAGAATTCAGCATGACTATGATTAATATAGAATTGTGCAACTCAGCCAGTGTAGCGAGATGAGAGTATGCTGTTAGGAATACTTGGAGAAAAGGTGAGACAAAAGCTGAATCATCAACAACACTCCTATAAGGTTTACTCCGTACACAAATACACATACTCCAATACAACACGGCTATGTGCTCGCCACAAGCCAGCCAATCAAAATAAAAACAGAGCATGAGACTAAAGAAGGAAGAGGGGGGGTACATTTTTTAATTTATGTATGCATCTGAAAACAAAGTTTATCAAGATTAAACTATCTGTTTTGTTGGGATTTCAATGTCTGGACATGGCTTCCGGCAGGATTTTCTCCACAACTTCTTACTGAGGCTGAGGTGAAGCTGACTGGTCTGTAGTTCCTGACTTCTCCTTCTTTGAGGATGATTCACCCCTTTTGGAAGATGGGTGAAATGTTTGCCTTGCCGTTGTTCAGCAGCAATGGAGATCAGCCCTGCAAAGGCCTCAACCCATTCACCATGTTGCACTCCACCTGGTCCTAAAGACTTATATACATTCAATTTATCTAAGTTGTGCCAACGTTATCCCCAGATCCCCAGATTTGCTTCCAGGCACAGGGACCTGGGATGCTGATGATTAGCTATAGTGTCTATCATTTATTCCTGTAGCTGCAATACCTTTCCAGTCCTCGGTGGCAGAGTGACATTTGTCAGTGTATGTAAACAATGTATCTTCTTTTCTGAAGGTCACTGTTCATCTTAGATTCCCTCTTCCCTTCATCCACTATATATTATCTCTCTCTTCTAACGTGTCTTTAGACAATGAGAATTTTCCTGATTATCCTGTCAAAAGAACTAGTCTGTGTTAGACGTGATATAGGAATAACACCTTCAATGTCAGTAACTGAAAAGCTGTTCAAAATGTAATAAATATCTAGCATTGAGGATTTCTCATGTTTCCGTGATAGACACTCATTTATTTCAAATATTATATTCTGCCCCATTCAAATTAATATCACAGGTGTTAAAGCATGTTTTCATGCTCTAAATAGTAGTTTGTCTATTCATTATTAATAAGCTATTTTTTAGGTTTTTTGAGAATAAAAGTGTGTAGTTTGATATGGTAAACCAAGGGAAAAAAAAAATACCAAAACAACTTGTTTAGTTACCTGATAGAGAAATTAAATAAAATGTTTTATTTTTGAAAGTCATAATAATTTTCTGCCACTTATTAAGCAGCTGAAAACTACCTGTAGCTAAGGAGAAAAATTATTCACAAAGAAGTTCCAAATGTCATAGAGAAGAAACTGAGCATAACTCTCTTTCCAAACCTCTTTCACAACATCTGTGGGTTGCAACAGAGTGCATATGCTATTGTACACACCTGCACTATCTGCCTCAAAATAAAATTAGAAAAAAACCTCTCCATGCAGCAATAACAGTAGTCTTCTTTTTACAGTACTCCATATATTTCCTCTTTGTAGCCAGCTTACTCTTTGCAAGATGGAGTCAGACCATCAATGCACTTTTGTTTGCATCTACGATTATGTCAGACTGTCCATTCTGAAAAAGCGAAGACAGCGTCATGTGCAAGTCTCAATATATTATTATATCACACGATGTATTTCTGATAAGTGATTTTTTAATGGTTTCTCCCCAAATCAAACAAGTCGAGAGTAAAAAAAAAAAAAAAAAAGAAAAAGAAAAAAAGAATCTTGCATTTTTGCTAAGGATATAATCGATGGTTAGATGCTTGAAAGCAGACTTAGTTCATGATCTTCATGTGTGCACACTTAGGGTGAACTCATGGCTTTAAAGAGCCAAATTGTTACCATAAGTTTCTTTACATTTTTCATGCAATGACAAGCACTTTTCATGCTTAAAATAAGTTTCATGAGTCAAGGGTGATAAACATCAGGTTTTTGTGCTTACATGTCCATTGAACCTGCCAAGTTGCAGACATCCATTATATAGGAAAATGTTCTAGAATGAACTAATAGTTTCATGCAATTTTTATACTTACAGTAATTTTGTTGGTTTAGAGTATCTTTACTTAATTAGATAGGAAAAGTGAGTTTGTATGATCTTCTCAGTTTAGAAGCTCTCTATGGTAAGCTTTTTGGATTATCTATTCAACATCTACAAGAGTCATCATCCAAATTTGAAAATGACCTGTGTTACCTCCTGGACAAGAAACTGGGCAGGAAACTGATGCTGTAGCCTTCTGACATTCTCAGAAATCCCTCTTGTTTCTTGAGTAATAAAATTAAAAAAAAAATTAGTATCTACTACAAATGAAAACTTGTTTTATGATTTTATGTGAATGGAGAGAGAAATGCACAAGTTGGGTAGTGTGGTATCATTTGCTATAAACAGATCATTGTGCAAATCAGATGGTTCTTTTCTCTGCAGCAAAGATTAGCCAGAGAGGTTTTACAGCTACCTAAATAGAGCAGAATAACAGCATTGTCATTATAGGGTGTACACTAAATGTACACTAAACTCGTTCCCTCGTAATAATCTAAGCACAGAAGGAAGACAGCCTTCTTTAACATCTATATAACAATGTTGGGAGTCTAAACTGTTGCCATGATGACTGGCATGGAGATGTCCATGTGTGAGAAGGACTACAGAGCAAGAAGCGCTGCAAAACGACAAGACGAATCTTACTGCAGGAGTATTACAACTAATCCTGAAATCTGCCTTTAGAAAAATACAGTGACTGGAAGAGGAATGAGAGAGAGGAAGTAACAGTTCACATCAAAGATGCTGCAGCCACTGAGGGCTCCAAATACTGCACTATGAAAGTTTATGAACAGAAGTTCTAGTCAATGAAACTAAAGAAGGTACCTTTCTCTTACAGTCTTAATCTTTCATGCACAGTGCAGACTGCTCCCTAAATCACAGCTGAGATGCAATAGGAAGAAAATCAGTGTTGCCAAGAGTGACTTCAACTCATGGGGTCTTTGCTGGACATGTTGAGTAGCCAAGAGCAGACAGCATGAGCTAAGTCAGTATCTGGGCGCTATTCCTACTGGCAGAGGTGCAGCAATGCTTTACACAAAAAAAAGATGCCAGTGATCTTAATCTAGTTAGACTTCAGTTACAAGAACAGAACACAGCACTAACCCATTATCCACCTAACTGAATCCTGAAGTGGTCACCTTTTACCAAATTTGAAGCAACTTATGATAACTGACAAAGAACATGTGGAGTGTTTTAATAAAAACCAGGAATTGTTCATGAATGTCCTGTGGGGTATCCCATAAACCACAATTCCAAGGACATGAAAAAAGATTACTCTGGGTAGAAGTCCAGCAGAGTTAAAAGGAGATGTTGAAGGTCTGCTGAAACAGAAGGAAAGCTAATATTGAGAGTACTAGATTACAGGTACATGCCCATCTAGATGGCTCTAGAAAAAAAAAAAAAATACAATGCAGAAATAGACATTTATTCATTGTATGTGGAAAGAAACATGAAGTTATATGTATCCCAGATGCTGTTACTGCTGTAATAGCAAGCTTACCATGTGTAACAAAGAGAGATGTAAAGGAGCATCTGTTGAAATTAAACATTTGCAAATCAACAGGCCCAGATAACTGACACCCAAGAGCCCTAAGAAAACAAGCTGGGAGCTTTCAGAACAACTCATGTGATATTTAAGAAGTCCTGGGAAACTGAAGAAATTCCAAGTCATTGGATAACTGCAAATGTAGTTCCAGTATTTAAACAGGATTAAATGAATAATCCTGTGAATTACAAATCAGTTAGCCTAACTTGTAGGAAGGATAAAATACAGAAATTTAAATAGATTCCTAGATACATGCAAATAAAGATAAAACCAGGAATTTAAATGTCAACTTTGTTCACAGGCAAAAGTTGTCAGAAATAAATTTGTGTTTTTTACTGACAGCCATACAAATCCAGTTTCCAAAAGCAGTGGCAATGACCAGTGTATTTGGAAGACAGCATATTCTAATTTTTTAAAGCCATTTCTTGACTTCTTACAATATGACGTTTTCAATATTGTATTACACATGAGCAGCAGGACAAAAATTAAATTACTTGAAAACTGTCTTGGTGACAGAGCTCAACATTCAGTTTTCAAAGCTAATATGTAAAAGAGAAAAGATCACTAATAAGAAAAGTTCTTGGACCAGTGCTAGCAAGTATTTTTATCTTATCAAATCTTTCTGGTAAAAATAAAAAAAAAAAATCAGCACAATAGTAAGTAATGAGAACAAGTAACTGACACAAAGCATTCTAGATCATTTTCTGAAATGGCTAGAATGCAACCAGATGTGTTCAATACAACTAAACAAAGCCTATTACCTCTGGGAACACACCATCTGAGCTATGGAGGAGGGTGCACTGTTTTCAGAGTAGAAAATGATGCAAAGTCAGATGTATGGGACTGTGGCATGGGAAAAAGCTCAGTTCACCTACTTTAAGCAGATCAGCATGGAAGCAGTTTATTTGTTTGTTTAGTAACATGTAATTGACCAGTCACCAGAGAACTGTATATCAGCATCAGCTCTACAGCCTAAACTGCCAGGAGGAGTTATGGGTGCTCCAGCTGTGCATGCACCCCTGCTGCTGCCAGTACCCCACTGAGGCACCTCTCTGGGCACGTGCCCCACATGCACCCCAAAGAGGAGTTCCCCCACACCACCCCTGTGCTGTGGGTCCCTGCTGGGTGCAGGTTGCTCTTGTGCCCACAGGGCTTTGCTGGGTCTGGCCCAGCCTGGGCCAGGGATGCTGTGGGGCAAAGCTTGGCTGTGTCCACCAGGGTCACCACTCCTCCTTCTGCTCCAAGGCCTCTCCCGATGTCCTGTTACAGCCCTTAATGCTCCTGTGACACTGCTTCTCAAGTCGATGTCTTCTTTGTTTCCGAAGCCTTTGTAATTCACTGGATAGTCTTTAATTGGCTTATTTTCATCTTGCTCTTCAACATAATCAGTTTGGGGCAGCTCCCCTTCAGCTTTGGGTGTGCCATCACATATGCTGTTACCTTCCAATACCAGGCATTGTTATCATGCCATTTTGTCCTGGATTTTGCCAGAGATTTCAAAAGTGCCGTAAAAATGGTCTAGAAGGGTAAAAGATCTTTTGCCAAGTATTTTGAGGCAGGCCAACAGCAGATGTGGGATTAAACACCGAAAGAATTGTCCAAGGGTCATAGCGGATGGACATTTAGTTGAATATTTAAGGAAAAATAAGTGTAATGTTTCAAAAAACACAGTTTGTTTTCTGACTCACCATCAGAAGGTGGTGAAGGCAGAGCTGAGATGGCTGGCTAGGACAACCCTTTCTAGCACTACAATGTAACATTCCTGTCTTTACAGCCCAATAATACTTATTAATAAATTCTTAGGTTCAGCTGGATAGTAGTAATTGCATAAGGTGACTTATAAATGAGGAGAATTCTGATTCAATATTTTTTATCTTTCTCTGCAGCACCAGACATTGATCACAGAGTGCTAACCTTAAAGCTGAAGACTGCAGCACCTTGAGAAAGATGGATCACTGCTCAGCTGTGCATCCAGAAGCCTCCCAGGTCCCTGACTTAAGTATGCTGCAAAAATTTATACTGATCACTAGTTCTCTGTTTCTGGAAGGAGATATTTTCCTTTAGCAAGATCTTCCCTCCTTCTGTAACCTGACGTACCATTCAGTGATCATCTGGAGTCTCATATTGACTCACTGACACCATTTATATATTAGTCTCAAGTATTTTTCCACTATCAACGGAATATTGGTCTCTTCTGCTTTTTTATTTGTTTGTTTGTTTTGTTGTGGTTTTGTTTTGTTTTGATTTTATCTTTTTTTAATAATGTCTACCAAAGCTTTGCCAAAGAAAGTGTTGCGTATGGGTGAAATTATTTGGTCTGTAATAGAAAGATTAAATTTAGGGAACTTTGGAGTTCCTCTTATTATATTTTTTGTGAAAATTTCTATGGAAATGTTAATAACTCTTAAAATCAGAAAATAATTTAAAAACTTGATGAGAAAATAGGGAATGATTCTGATGTCACTAAATAAAAAAAAAAAAAAAGGAAGCCTGAAATTGAAATGAGAAAAAGAAACCGGTTTCGCCTAAATGAATACAGATGGTCAGAGTGAGCACTGCTTTGCAAAAAAAGCTTTGCCAGAAAAAAGAGTGATAAAATACTGTTTACATTATGATAGTGGGTGTTTTTTTATTAATTCTGTGAGAGTATATCCTCATTTGAGATATAATCAACAGCCCATTAAAAATTAGAGGCTTTGGATCAGTCTCAAAATCATGGGACAAACATGGCAATATGAATTTTTAACTTTCTAATATTATTCTGTATTTGAGTAAAAAAAGTTGAACAGGGAAATGCCAAGAAGAATCCAGAGATCTCATCAGCCATATGATTGTAGTGATTTGTGACATGGAGAGGAATTGCAGTAAACAGCAGGCAAGAAAGAACAGGATGTGCTAACCAAACAGCAGGACAAACAAAATATTTGAAACTAGAAAAAGAGTAAAACAAGAAAGCAGAAAGAACAATTCAGTTTTTATGAGTCAATAAGCAAGGCTGGATTGAATTTGTACAAAATTCTGAATTTTAGTCTCACATTTTTAGCTGAGTTTAGATATTTTGTACCTTAAAATATTTATTTTCTATTTTCCTCTAGAGAAAAAAACAGCAATTCTGTATTAATTAACACTATCAATGCTATTATATGCTTAGTGTATGGGAGCCTAATGATTTGAGAACATTTAATCTTGGCAAATAGAGATTCAGAGAAACTGTTGAAATATTTCATGTCAGAAGTATCATATATTGAATTCCTCCTGTTAAATCCTAAAAGCATAGATAAGCAACTTAGGAAGAATTTCTTCCTATTCGCTTACATTTCACTGTAAATCACTGAGGTTTTTCCTTGTTCTAAATTCATGTTTAAAAGCCACCTTAATATCTTTTTCTCAGTCAGTCATCAGTATGCCATCATGCTCCTTATTAATTACCTTATAAATTCACCATTAATTTATATTATTTGATATTACGTCTCTTTTTCTCATTTTTCATGTATTCATTCTTCATATTCCCCTTGTCTCTTTTTAAAAGGATGGCTTTTCACCCAAAGTAGATTTTTGCAGTTCTGGTTTGGGATATTTGGCAGGATAAAATGGAAAATATTTCAGTTTTCAATGCTTTTCCCTGTTTTAAGTTTAAGAACTCAGTTGGTTGTGCTATACCCTGTGCTATTATTTATAAGAAGCCCATACAGAGTTCCCCTCCCTGAAAAAAGTTACTATTTAGTGCTATTGACAGTTTTTTAGATCCTTTCCCTTCAATGGGCACAACAGGGAACTTCAGGCTGCCGCTACTCTGATGTGGAGTCCCAATACTGACTGGAGTGTATTAGCTGACATTTATACTGGTGAAGCTAAGGGATGTCGGTGGTAGGCTGCCCGCATCCATCCTGCTCTTATGACTTGATAACTATTCCAGATAGCTTTCCCCCTCTGTAATGTACTTTGCTTCAATTTAGTTGGCTACACAACTACAAATTCAACCAAAATCAGCAGCAACTCTGAGCTCCTGTTCTACATGATCTGAACAGGCTTTCTGTGTGTGGCTTATGTGGAAGGCATGATGAGGCTTGGACCTTGTGTCACCACTCGGGTCACTTGTATCCAATGGAACCAGGCAGTCAAGCTATTCTTAACCAATATACTGAAAAAAGCAGGGTTGTCCAAGCAACGACATTTCACCTTCCCACTCAGGTATTGGTGGCAATTGGTCAGAGAGAGAAGTATTCCAGGCAGGATTACATCATCCTGTAGAAATGAGATAACCAGGAATGGGTCCAAAACATCTGGCTATCCTCAACAGTATCCCCAAGGTCATAAAAGAGTTCAGTAACTGTAGCAGGGCAATAGGCAGGATGTGCATTGTCCGACGCACGACACATACGGCTGCTTGAATAACAAGGATACTCAGTTATGCTCCAAGTCTCTGTTAATCATCACAAAAGTTTCTTACATCACAAGGGGTTAGACTGGCTGAGTACCTTGCACCTGTTTCTGGAAACAAGGTGGCTTCAGCACCACAAATAAAACTTTATTTCATTATGAACAACTTCACCTACATATACACTTCACTTTTAACTGCTTAGTTAAAATATTCCTGGCAGATACCTGTTTAATCAATCCTTAAAGGCCTCTAGCAATGTAGACAAGTATTACACAACCTTTTTAGGCAATCTGTCTTGGTATTTCACTATCCTTAGAAAGTTTTTCCTAACGTCTAGCCTAAGTCTCTTTTGTGGTAGTTTAAGCCAATTATTTATTATACTATCCACTACTGATATATTCCCTTCCATTGTGCAGTAGTTTTTTAAATATTTGAAGTCTGTTATCATGTCTTACATCAGTTTTCCTTTCTCTAGACCAAACAACTACAATGTTTACATCTTTCCTCATTTATTTTTTAGCCTCCAAATATGCTCACTGCTCTTTTCTTTCCAACTGATTTATACCTGTCTTAAAGTGTAGTCCCCTAACTGGGGACAGCACTCCAGCTAAGATGCTGCTGTGCTAAGCTGAGTGAAAGAATTTCTTCATATATCTTATGGAAGACATGACCATCTATATAGTCTGGTATTCGACTTGCCCTCCTTGATACATGCTGTGCTGTTGTTGAGTCATGTCCAGCTATGATCCACTACAACCTTGGGAGCCTTCTCTGTAGAACCGCTAGGCAGTCGTTTCACATCCTGCTTTTATGTAGCTGACAATTCCTGGCTAAATACAGAGCTTTTTGCTTATCCTTACTGAATCACATACTATTTTTTTCATATCTTCTCTCCAATTTGTCAAGGTCCTGGCTAAATTCTAACCTTGTCTTCTACTGTGCTGTTCCAGCTTGGTGTTGTCTGCAAATGTAATAAAGATGTTATTTCTTCCACCATTTATGTCATTAATGAAATGTTGACTAGTGCCAGAAATGTTGTCTAGTCCCAGACACAGGACAAAACTTCTTTAAGTGGATTGACAATCAGCTTCTTCTACCTTCTGTCTAGGACAAATCACTTGGAGAAACAGGCTAAATATTGCCTATATTGACTGCGCTATTAGAAGTAAACCATACAAAGCCTGCTAGGTAGAATTTTATTTTACACTTGCTTAGCACTTGTACCATATCTCAGCACTGAGGCCTCTGAACGAAAACTTTTTACCTTTTTTAGATCCATTATCAAGATTTGCATACCACACCAGCCAGACATCTTCTCCATCCTTGAGATCTGAATGTCTGTGTGCCTGGCTTGGACATCTAGACTAGACACACAAATTTATCTGCCTATATTTCAAGAAAATATTTTCGTTGCTTCTTTTTCTGCTGAGGCATGCCTCAACATGCCTAAACTTTCACATAAACAATTTTGCACTTTTACGTATTAGCTTTTCTCCAGTTATACTACTTTTGCTCTACAAGTTCACAGGTTTCTGCAAGTTGTTGCTTGACAGATTAAACTACCTTTCTAAACCCATCAAAGCAGATTAAGCTGCTTTGAATTTGGTCTGCTCTTCTTGTCTAGATCAAAATGTCATCTTTTCAGACATTACAATTCTCTCTATCATCAAAAAAACATATTTTCTGTTTTCTAATCAAAGAATCCAGGGCCCAATGAAATTCCAGTAGGGTTTTTGGGAAACAGTGAATTATAATTTTCTAAGAACAGCTCTCAGAAAACCAAAGTAAAAATATTTGGTTGTGACCATCTCACCAGATAGACATTCTCCTTTCCTATTGCAAAGATTTCCATTCTTCATATTTTTTTAGTAGTTTGAAGTGTCTACATATGTATGTATAAATACATAGACAAAAAGTTCTGTCTTTCGTTTAAATAATGCCCCACAATTTTATTGACACTGTGGTTCTTGTATGTTTTTCTCTGACTTCTAGATTGGTGTATGTTTTCATCCCTTGAATTACTTGAAATTTCATTACATTGGTATTATTTTTCATTTACGTACTGCACAACAACATCAAACCATCCAAGTCATCCTGGTTCCTCACCATTTCTTCTCCCAGACTGTCAATGAGTCAGAATCTGACCTAAATATTAGGAACCTTTTCTCCTGGTACTATTATAAATTTGTTATTTCTCATTTGCTATTCCAAACCCATTTAGCTGATAGTAGCAGAGACAATTGCACTACTGTGAGATGCTGGCACTCATGTGAGGATTTATGCAGCTCTGAAAAAAATATGCAGCTGCAAAAAGTACACTTCAAACCACAAGAGGATTATCCCAAAGCGTAATCAACAGCTCAGACTACATCAAGAGCCTGCTTCATGATGAAACAGGATGTCAACATTTTCAACTGCAAGTTTATGGCCCGGAAAACCAATTGTCCAAGATTTTCATCCCAGTGAAAGAAGGGCTTTACCGTGATCTGATATGCAAATAGGATAGATGACTTGCTATTCAGAACCTGGCTGTGGACCAAATCATGATAAGAAGGTGGAAGAGACATACGATACTCAGCAGTATATAAAAGTGTAACCAGAGCTTTTTACAACAGATGGGTTCGGTGCTGAAAGATTCAGAAAAGAAAGGAAGTTTTAAAGCGACTAATGACTCCTTCCACTTTTCACAACTTAACATGACAAGGAATCTGTAATGAGATGAACCACACAGGAGTGCGAAGAATCCTGGAGGTGGCTACAGATTTATTTGATTGGCCTCAAGCAGCATGAACTGTAGAGAGGAAATGTCAGACAAATGAGAATTGTTTCAGAAGAAAGGCTAAAAGCGAGATGGCTGCCAAGTCATTTCCGCAAGAGAGAGTAAAAGTGGAATTGCTGGACGGGGTTCATGCAGGTGGGATAATCCCACAGGTGATAACTAGCATTCAAAAAGGAAAAATCTTTTCTTGATTCAATTTCACAACCTTACATAGAGGATTTTGAGACTCAAACAACAGCCTAAAAATTGAAGAGAGGGGAGGGGCGAGGGGGGGAAACGTTGAAAGACATTAATAGGAAAATATTCTGAAATTATACCTGTGTGACACTTCCTGTTAATTCACTGGTACCTACCACAAAGTCCAAGACAGCCATTACAGGCATTACACGCTGGATACCAGGAAAGAGGGACTGCTTAATGTAAACCATTTGGGGAACTCCAAGATCTATTCAGACTAGCTCCTGCACCTACCATAAAGTGGAGTACACAGTTGGAATTTAAAGTCAAGAGAGTACTAACTGCCAGCCAGGGCTGCCAGACCCTACATTTCAGACTGAAAAATTCTCCAGCAGGTGAAATACAGGAACCAGGATTTTTTTGTTTTCATCCCCTGCAGGAAAGGACATTTAAAGGCCTTATATTGCCTTCATTTCTAGAAAAAATGCCCAGTTCATCAGACTATTCTATAGCATAGCTTATGAAGTAGTTGGAGCTGGAGGAGACTCTCCATGCCCTTTGCAAAAACTGTCACTCTGCAGAAAGAAATATAGAGTGTATGCAAGAAGCAGAGATACAAAATGGAAATGGAAGAGTACCCAAGGAAGAGAATACTCTCTGGGAATTCTTGAGGTTTTATGACATTAATTTTGCACCAAAGTCAGTAAATAAAGTCACAAAGGATACAAATTAAGAGGGAAACCAGAAGAGCATCACAATGTGAAGTCATACAGTGCTTTGGGTCCATATTAAGCTCCTATGCCTTAATATACAGCAGGAGCATTATTTAACACAAATATTGGCACAGTCAATTATGTGAAATGTACGTTGTGTTTCTGTTCTTTGTTTATAATACTATGACTGATTTCAATTAATGCTGGCAATGTGAGGACAATTTATTCAGGTTTCTGTGGAGTTTCACGTTGCCTGCCAAGTTATTTTCTTTTGTTTTAATTTACCTTGAAATACATTCCTTAAATCCTGTCTACAAAACAAAAAGACATATTGTTTTTTTTCTAAGATTATTACAACCCAAATGTCAATAATGAAACCCTTAAACAAGGTATTTTTCTTCATTAATTCCTGTATGATGGATTTTGCTTGACTTTTGTCAGTATTTTTTCTGGCCTGAAACACACTATCAGTCCCTATATCCCTCTTCCTAAGTCATGTTAATTTCAGTAAGAGATTGATAAGGAAAGAATTCAGCAAGGTTGAATTTGTATAGTTTACAAGTTAGGCTTAGCATTCAAAAAATATTTGACCTATTCCAGGTTAAATTCGCTACATAGATGCTAGTAAAAACAAACAAACAAACAAGCAAACAAACAAACAAACAAAAACACGCCGAAAAACAGCATTATATATTTCATTAATATCTTTCCATCCACTACATTTATATGAGTTCAAGATTACCCAAGTTCTCTATGAAATTTCACTTTCAAAGTTCAGTTTTCTTTCATATATGTAATGGAACCCATAAACAATGGATCTTAGGTTTTGCCATATCACTAACAAGAAAATTAACAGAAAACAATCCCTGAACTAGCTGCTGAGGAACTCCACTATGATTTCTATCCTGCCTAATTTTTCCCCAGGCGATACATCTCCTTGGGAGTTCTCCTGAAGAAACTACTTCTCTAGCCCTGGCCCAGTGCCCAATTCTTCTTTGCGGAACTCTGTTATGTATGTTAATGAAGTCCAGATAGATTAGATTAGTAGCTGGGGGGGAGGTGCATGTCTTGAATATTTGTTATCTTGTCACAGAAGCTTTTGGATTAGTTTCACAAAAATCCATGTGGCTTTAGAACCCATTTTCCTGTGGTCTTCATTCTTTCTTTCAAAATATGTTCTAGAACCTAAAATACAGTTTCTCCTTCTTAAATATAGATCTTTTTATTAATTAATTTCCCAATAGTTTGTTAAACAACCTACTAGGCACAGATACAGATACTTCTTTTCCCTGACAAGATCTTGAGAAACTAGTAATAGCAATCATACTTCTCATGGGCAAATTCTTACTGTAAAGAAAAAAATTGTAGGGAATTATCGTACCACAGCGAAAGGTAGTTTAATTTAAGTCCAGCAGAAACTAATAGGAACCATTATACTTGAGGAAGATTTCATTAGGTTTGAAACAATAAATCTGAGATCATGTGAGAAAAAGTCTCAACCAAATCTCATAAGACATTTAATAAAATCACAGGAGTTGGCAACAATCTGGATCCATCCCATAAACTCTGGATAAATATGAACAGATGTAGACAGTGTAATTAAATTGATTGGGAAGTTTATTTCCCAAGAAATCATTTTGAGAATCAGAATTAGACACAGACCTCTTGAAATCTAATTGATTTTTGAACCAACTCAAAAATACTTTAAAGCTTTTTCCTCCATGAGGTTTTTCTGATTATGCTTTCCTGTTCTGAAATACTTTTCGCTCCTGTATGACTAAATGAAATATTCACTTCATCAATGATAAAGGGTAATATCTCTTCTGAAGAGTAAACAGTGAAGCCGACTAAAACCAGAGTCCTATTTAATACATCAGTGGAGATTTCCCTAAAAATAAGGGAAATAAAATTGTGCTTTAATCACATTCAGTTGCAACAATTTAAAATGCAACTCAGAGCAATAGGTGGTTAAAAGTCCAGAACTTTTTAAGAAAGAGAAGTTTAAAGGTATAATAAAGAATTAAACCAGAAGTGAACCAGAGCAAATCAGGAACACACTGTTGAAGTCACTGGAGCCATTTTCTGAAGTGTGCTGTGCTATTGAGATTATCTTCACTGGGATCTGTAGGCCATCCATTCTTGGGAACAGACAATAATCCAAAGACAAGCTATTGTAGTAAGGTGCAATGTCAAAAGTTGGGGACATTCTTTTACTTAGCTCTCCCAGCAGTTCAGTCATCTTCAGTAAAATTTATTACATAAAAAATGCTTATAGCATTTTTCATATGCTCACCTCTTTCATACGGTTTTGATGCCTTTTTTTTTCTAACATGAACTTTATAAAAAACAAAGAGCTACACAATCAGAAACAACCATCATCTTGAATTTCATGAAAATATGAATTAGAAAATATGTAGCTGACTATCAGCTTCCCATATCGGCTAAAAGGCTCACTTTGGGCCAATAAAGAAAATTAAAGAAGGGTGAAAAAATTATAGAGATTTTATTTCCTCCAGTGTTTCTTTGACAGAACAGACCAACATGAGTTCTGTCCTCAGTTAGGCTGAAATTTGTTAGACAAATAAGCAACATAAAAAGAAGCTGCCTGTCCACTGGGACACCTCTGAAGTCTAAACCAAAGATTTGTGGTAACTACATGAAATCACTCCAAGAACTAACAAAGGTGCAGAGCATCATTCAGGGTTGTTCAACTAAGAAAATTTGGGAAAGACTATCTATTCAGGGAAGCTGGAAGAAGACTTAGAGTGCATTTTAGTGCTCCAAGAATAATATTTTTGCTTAAATTCAAAGTACTTATCAATTGAAAGTCCATCTTTTGGATGATCTTTTAATCAATCTAGTGCACTTACATACTTGAGATACCCTGCACACCTACAGTTTCTAGCCTTACCTAGTTGAGTTATCCTATATTATCACCTTTGCAATGATTTAAACTCCCTCTACCATATAGATCTGCAACACAGAAAGTCATTACCTCAATTGTGTCTCTTGTGCATCCTTATATGTGAGGTCTGTTTACAACATATTTCTGTGAGACCAGCTGAAAAACCCATAACAAGTTTCCACCTTTCGGGTGGCATGGAGAGCTGATCTTCTTTTAAGACTTACTTTTTATGTATGTGATCTATTTTGCCTGAACTACTAATCAGCAGATTGTGCTGGAAAAACACTCACTTTCCACACCTCTTGTTGATGGTGGAACCATGGACAATCAAAACCACAGTGGCAATGGGTGCTTGACTTAATATTGTAATGACTCAGGAACTTTGCTGGAAAGGCAGAGAGGTGCGGTTCCAGGCATTGTTCTCTTCAGTGTTTCTGGTTTTTATCCGGTGATGATCTGAAGTAAAATGCACAAACAGTTCTGGGCACATGGCCCAGGAACCGTTTTCCAAAGGCGAAGTGAGTTCTCTAACCGCTATGTTAGAAAACCAGTCTGTTCTCCTTCTGCATTCCTGTCTATACCATAGTCCAGCATCACCCAGTGTGAGGATTGTTTGCTATGCAAAATAGTGGGTGATTGGTGCATTTCCTGGCCTGAAATCCAGGTCTCCTACTTCCTGCAGAAGTACTGTAATTGTCAGACCTGTGTCTAAAATCTCTTAATTCGATACTGGGATCTTGTCACCTAAATCCTGTAAGTGGTTTCACACTCTGAAGTATAGTTTTTCTAAGATGTCAAGGTTCATACAAAAGGTGAGTTTCAGGTACACCCTGTATGGGATTTGGGGGGTTGGTTGTCCTGACATACTAAAACACAACCAAAATTAAGGGACTAATTTACTCATGTGTAGGAATTAGGCTGTTCATTCATGACAGGCATCAGAAAAAAAAATTACCGCACCTAGGGACACTTGTTTCAGGAATTTCTCTATATCACTATAACCACCAGACTTAGTGTCTTAACAAAGCCACCTTGCAAAAACACGTGTTATTTTCACAAGCTTTCCATCAAAAAAGTTTGTCTGGAGATATAACAATAAAACCATACTTGAGAAAGAAGCATAACCACTGGAGAAATGAAAATGAATGAAATTAGTGTTTATTCACTTGGAATCAATGCCATTTTAGTTTATGTGGCAACCAGGTACAATGGAAATACCTTTGAATATAAAAGGAGTTACAGAGCTGGCTTTTACCATACTGCAAATGCAAATTCCTATGTCACAATGAAGAGAGGAACTTCACAGGTTCATCTCTCTTATGAACTATGTCATTCATTACTGTACATACGTTATGACAAAAACTGATTAGATAGTAATGTTAGTTGATATTTTCAGCCAGACCTATTTTAACCAGACTTTTCATCCATCTATCCATCTTTCCTGCACTCCATATTTTCCACTCACACATTAGCAAGTCTCTGACCCTAGGAGAATCCATTTGTGCCTGTGGTTTTGTGGTTGCCACACCTAAGTGAAAGAAACATATAAAAAATATCCTGGATCCCTACCAGCAATTTTCTTTTGAGAATGCCTGGAAATGGTAATTAAGAGTAGGCCAGAAACGAATCTTTCATCGTAACGAGTCTGAATTTCACTGTTTCAAATAATAAAACCTGCTGGAGACCACAATTGCATCCTTCCAGTAACACTAAAAGAAGGAACGATTAAGTGCTCCTTGTTGAGCAAAAAAAAGGATATAATGAAAGCCATGGCCCAAACCGATCTGAAGGAAAACACAGGGACCAGGAATTGATTAGTGAAGCTATTTGTATTCATTTGTCAGAAGAAGCTGAGAAGTAGCCAGCGGTCAGGAAGAAACAGAGGAGGCTTCAAAACAATTAGTGAGAGTGCAAACTTGGAAGAAAATAAGACAAAGTGGGAAAAGGAGTTTCTTGGGTAGAGCACTAGATAGAAAATTAGGCTGAGAAAGCAAGGCAAAGGAATTCCCCTGAGTGTCTTATACTTACTGTGTTCTGGAAAAATAGAGTTTTGTATATGAGATTTTGCAAAATATTGTATGAAATAAGTAAATAATTCTAACATAAATTTATCTCAATAAAATCAATAAACAAAGTCCCAGATACTGGCTAGTTTCGTGGGCCAAGTAAATGACACTGTAATGTATTGCTTCTGCGGGTTTACATTGTATTTCCTCTCCATATTCCACAATCCAATGTGATTGTCCAATCTCAGAGTAAGTTTTGACAAGTGTGTGACTCATGCAAGTGTCCTTCTGTCATTGTTCCACTACTGAAGAAAGACATGTAGCCACAGTACTCTTCTTATCTCCACTGCTTCAGATCCCAGGAAAAAGGCATGAAACGGAGATTTGAACTGTGTAGTTGCATCAGCTTGAAGTGAAAGATGAAAAAATGCAACTTGGACAAAGGAGATAGTTACGGAAAGGATTTCTCTGCGTATCTGTTATTAAGACAGGAAGGAGTGAACAGGAACTTTTCCACTTCATGTTTTCTCTTCAAGAGACTGAAATGAAGATGAGTTCATTTTTCTGTTCTTGAATAATATGAACAGTTAAAGCCCTCCTCCTGCTCCCATGATATTAATGAAGTTCCCATAGAATTCAGTTATTGAAGATCAAACTGTCAGTGCCTGACAAGACCCAGAATTTGGAAAATTGCCATTTATCAAGATATAAATGGCACCGATCATGATTAATTGCATCTAGGGGACCAGTCCAGTATCTGGAATTTGTCCTCATTGTACCTAACACTTTATCCTGCCTGTCAAAAATCTTTAACCCCTCCTAGGCAAGCGTCATCCACACATAGGTGGAGGTACATTGCAGCCATCTCTATAAATATGGTTGGTGCTTTTCTTATAAGAAAACATTGAAGAATTCCAGCCAATTCAAGTTTCACAATTCACTAATAATAATTGCTTTTGCCTTCACTGAGCATCCAGTTTACAGTAAAGTCATGCAGACCATATTTCACTAATTTTTGTTTGAAATGTCATTCTTGTATGAGGCTGTTGAAAAGTTTATTAAAGGCCACCCTGTTGTTCCCACCTTCTTCCGTAGATGCTATATAAATGAACCAGTCAAAGGATCATTTACTTGGGTGTGACTTGCTAACAATAGAGCTATACTAGCTCTTTCTTGCAATATTGCTGTATTGTGAGATCAGCTCAGTGTTCACAAATCAACTGTACCAACAACTTTCTGAGCAACAAATTTTAGGAAATCAACCAGATTCTTCTTGTCCTATTTCTAAAGGCCTCTATTTGCCCTCCTTGGTTCTCAGGATCTACGCCATCATTCCCTAATTCTTAAGAGGTTGTCTTAGATAGTTCTTTAAATGTTGTTGGGTCTTTAATTTATCTCATAATATCTATAAAATTTCTTGTCTAAAATGCACACTGACTAAATTGAAATGCAGCAAATTATATTGTAAATGTTGCAGAGGAGGATTTGGAAGAGAGGATGAGAATGACTGTGACAAGAACAGAATCCTCTGGGAGTAATTATCTGCATCACTCATCACCACCATTAGCAGACTTATTACTTGGTTCAATTATTTGTGATTTCTATAAAGAAACAAAATAATAGTTTATTGCAGAAACATAATGTACTGTCCTTGAATATGCTATTCCTATAAAAAGAGAAAAATAATTAAACTTAATTTTGGAAAAGGTGTAAGTTTCTTCTAAAATTTAACTCCAGTGTTGGTTCTGTCTAAAGAGTTGTATCCCATCTTATTGTTTCTATTTCTTTATTCTTATTGTCACAATTTTTAAATTGAGGATTTTAGGTTGTGGACCTATATCAGTAGGAATACCTTGTTGCAATACAATGATGGAAGATGGGAAGGTCTCGGGGCGGAAATAATTATTTCAGCTGGTATTTAGGTTTTTAGTAATATGGCCCTGATATGGTGACCACATTTACTGCTTCACCAGCAATTAGAAATTCCTGACCTTATTGTTTCTATTTCTTTATTCTTATTGTCACAATTTTTAAATTGAGGATTTTAGGTTGTGGACCTATATCAGTAGGAATACCTTGTTGCAATACAATGATGGAAGATGGGAAGGTCTCGGGGCGGAAATAATTATTTCAGCTGGTATTTAGGTTTTTAGTAATATGGCCCTGATATGGTGACCACATTTACTGCTTCACCAGCAATTAGAAATTCCTGACCAAAGACAAGTCCGTACCACAAAAATGTGATTGCTTGCATCTCATCTAGGATGACAGAGTTCATTTTATTAAGCTGTTTTGCGCTTTTCATCCAACAATAAACTAAATTTGATTTTAACAATTATAGGTTCCTGCAGATCATTTGCCTTGGTATGCTGTGAAATTTATTCTTTAAAGGTAAGTTAATTAAATTCCCTGCTCTGGAAGCATTCAGGTAACATTTTCTTCCAACTTGTTCTTACTCGTGGTCAGGAGGAAACCCCTCAGGGTTCAATTTGAAGATTTACGTGCTGATTAAGCTTTCAACCAAAGTGGCGGACTTATTATGAATCCTCTGTCTTTCTCTATACAAAAGCAACCTTTCTCCATTCAAACTAAAGTACGTGTGGTCAAGTCTTAGCTGATACAAATTCTTTTTGTATCATAAACTTCCTCTAAGTTTTGGCCACGAGACAGTGTTCTTGTTGCTGAATTTAGTTTGCCGTTGAAGTCAGTTTATTCCTTTTTTTCATTAGATAAAGGTCATTAGTAACTCCACATAACATTTATATGATATTTTTTTTATTTCTGCTTATCTAAACAATGGTACCAGTCAAAAACGGAAAACAACTTTCCTGGGGTACCACAGTTTTTCTTCAGACACTTTCAAATGTAACTGACTGATTACATCTAAGACAAAGGTGAGAAATTATTCTCCACATCTTGAAAGTAGGAATACAATTGAATTTATTATTTTTCGTTGTTGTGTACCATTTAATTTCTCTTGAGCCAAAGGCAAAGACATGTATATAGTTGAAGACCTGAATATCTCTTGCTGGAGCTCACCTCCTCAATGACAGACTACTCAAGCAGCATTCAACCATGACACATCTGCATCTAATACAAATTTAGACCACCAGAAGCGTCCTTTCTGGCAACCAGCTCCACTCCAGAAGGGCACAAGCCTCCCCTCTACTCCCCTGTGTTGCAGATGCTGGCTCCATCTCCCTTACAACACTGCTGGTGGTAAGAAGTTTGAGGTGGTTACAACATGCAAAGTTATAACACAGCATCTAGTCCATCTAACCTAAGAACCTAATTTATGTCTCATTCTATGCATTAAACACCTATATTTCCTACTTAGGCAATACAGGTAGATAGACAGAGCTCTTGAATGAGAATACCACTACTACTGTACATTCTGCATAAGCACTTAAGTTACAGAGGCTGCAATCTACCCTAAGTTTATAAAATAAGACTATTTTCTCACTTCAGGACACTGGGAAACAGACTGAGGCAGCAACAACATATTTTAAAAAATTTCAGAAATTCGAAACCTTTATGTGAAAAGCAGAAGTTGTTGGCTTTCTCTCACTCGGTGGAATATGTCCTCCAGTAGCGACCTCAAACTGTTAAAGATGTCTTAAAGGACAGAATGCATCAAAGGTGAACTTCTGCTATAGGCATTTGGGGAATATTTTCCCAAAAAACCCATATTTTCACAAAGTGTGAGGCAGAAGAGCATTTTCCAATATTCATTTCATCCTGATGCTGGCCACACGAGTATCAAATAAAGTATTTAAATAGCACAGAGAAGTAAAATGTCTTTATGTGCAAAAATAATGCAGAATTTTACTTCTGTTGTATTGTTGCATGTGACCTTTAATGTCCTATGTCACATAGGGGTTTTTTTACCATTTGTTCAGTAATTTAGCTATGGCACTGAGCGACATGATAGCACATGAGAAAATTCCTGCAGCCTAATTTTATAACTCTGTAGTAATGCCTTTATATCTTGATCAACTCTATTTCCATCAAGTGAAAGAGTAGGCACCCAAGAAAAAATAGCCTCATCTGGTTAATGTGTATTACTTCCACCAACAAGTACTCAAAGATCAGACCTTAATTGGAGAAACAGTCACAGAATTTTTTAAACCTTAAAAAAGTTCCATAATGTGTGAAATTTGAATGTACTAGAACTTAAATACATGGCTCTGAACCCAGACATTCAGATTTAGCAAACTACTTGTTTCTCTCTGCTGGCCAAAACTCTAATGCCTCTTTAGTGCCAACAATTTTTTAAGTATATTCTTCTACATTTTAAAGCGGGAATCCATAATGCCTCTTCTGCCTGTCCCTGAGATGTCCCATATCCAATAAATATTTCATTTTTGCTAAAATTTTGCTTTAAAAATATGTACAAATCCTCATTTTATGGTGAAAAAACACATTTATATGTCAAAATAGCCTTCACGTCAAAATTTTTAAGATGTTTGCTACTGACTATATTGTCATAGATTTTTGCAATAAAAGAAATTTCTGATAGAAAAAAATCAATGATCAGAAAGAATTGTGTTTGCCCCATATGTACCAACTCTTTGTCAAAGGTTGGTATTTATTTAAAGCTGACAGCACATAATTTAGAAAACAGGTTCTTTCAGAGATACTTTTCCATTGTAGAGTCTATTTGGCATTATATCACAGTGTCCCTCAATTTTTTATCTGACAAGACGCTTATGTGCCATCTTTATCGTTTAACCAATGGGTAGTTTAGGCAAAGGGAACTTGCGTGTGGTTTACGCAGGGTAGCACAAGTAGCCCTTGGGCACAGCACAGATCTGAGTCGTGGTCTAACAGCAATAACCCGGGGATACTGCTGTGCTGTCCTCTGCCTGGACAAATGGCAACCACATTGTAATTTTAGAGTAGTAGAAATTTACATATACAGGCATCTTTTCAGACATTTTGTGAGGATGTGTTATACTGCTTCCACCAACTCTCAGTGATCAGAGAGTCTCCTTACCACAGCCAAGGAGCAAATTCTGTACCTCTCTTGCCGTTCTCAGCATTGAGTTTTGAAGATGTTTGCTGAACTCCTGCATTCTAATAGAGTCTTAAAGGTAATATACTACCATGAGGAATAAATAAGTCACAAAAAAAGACAGAGAAAAAAAAAAAAAAGGAGAAAAAAGACATCCTAAGCTTATACAGAGCTGGCTTATACTCAAAAAATTCTGTATTCCCACTGGTTGAGATTTCCTTCCAGAAGGTCTTGCAATCATATCCTTGATTTCTTATACCCTTGAAATGATGATGGAAAGAAGTAGGTTATTAAATATGGGAGCATTTCTTCTAAAACATGTCTAGGCAGATGTTAAAGCTCTAGAGCTGACAGAGAAAATATGTAAGAGAGAGCAGATCTAACTTTACACCAATTATCTGCTGCCACATTACCAGTTTTGTTGACCCAACAATAAATGAACTATATTGTGTAGGATTTTTTTATACTTTTTATTAAAGATGTGTTCATTTATTTATTTGTGATAATTATCTTCCCTTTGCACTTGGAAAAATAGATCTTAGGTGTTCTAAGTTCATTTTTGACAAAATACCTGGTGGCAATCGCCCATCAAGAAAGTTTGGTGCTATTATGTGTTCTGTCCTCAAACGATGTTTTATTTTTTGTATTTGCAATTATCCCACTCCTTAGTTAACTTCATTTCTAAGGATGGACTGGTGGCAATGGTTTTCACTGCAGGGCTTCAATTTTGTGCTGGCTGTAATTTGTACAGCAACTTGGCATCTTTTCAGATCAGCATGGTTAGAGAAGCAGCACTAAGCACAGTGTTCACATCCAGAAAAGTTAAAAAAAAAAAAAAATACAATACAATACAATACAATACAATACAATAAAGTTAAATAAATCAATGTGGGGAAAAAATAAACAACAAAACAACCAAGCCCAAGTCACAGAACAAACTGAAGAGGGTATCTTGTCTGGTAGTAGGTCTTTGTCTGCTGGAACCACAGAAATTGCAGTGACTATATCAATTACTGTATCAGACTCTATTTGCTATGGGTGCTCCCTGTCAGGATTAAATTAATCCATCTCCTTCACTCCAGCTGAGCTGCAGAGAGCCCTCTAGGGCATGTGGGATCCTACATGTCTAGGTATGAGAAGCCAGGCCGGCTGTATGAGGTATGCACTAGATGCCTGCAAGGCAATCATGACTCAGAAGACAGAGATTAGTTGATATGAGACATCCCAAGTTGTCTTACTCTGGCTCAGACATTGCCAAAAGTTGTAACAGCCCTTCCATATCTAGATGTTTTCTACACGTCTCCTGGGCTTCTTTCAATCCATTTTGACATGACCCTCACCTGGGCAATTCTGAGATCTTCAATTTGAAGATAGACAAGTGTGGAGACATCAAAAGAGTGAACTCTATTCACTAGTCTCTCCCTGATTCCCAGTGGAGTGCAAGAAATGAGAGCTGAAATGCAGTGTCAAGATAGGGAACTGTCAATCTAGAAAGTAGTTAAGTTGGTCGCTTGAGAGACAGACCCAGGAAACTCCTAGCAGAAGAATAATTCAATTTCTTTCTTATTGTTGACATACGTGAAAATCTTCAAAAGTGAGGATAACTACTGTTCTGAATATAGTGGCTTCCATGGGTTAGGAAAATACACTGCTCATTATTATGCACGAAACCCTGGCATTTTTTGTTTGCTGGTGAAAAAACAAGAATGAGGCAATACTGATGTAGTTGACATCAATATCTGAGTGCAATAGGTGAATTGCTACTGGAAGCCTTATAAATAATGTTTACCAGTCTGGGATTTCTTCCAGCATTCAGGATATTTTGTGAGGAAAATGAATTACCATTTATCCCTAAATATCCCTGTCCATTTTCACTGTAAATGGCAGAGTTCCTGGGCCTGCAAGGCACATCTTAATAAGTATACATGACACCTGGTTTGATGTCAACTGGCATGTCCTCAGAGGGCTCAGGATAAAAATAACATTGCATCTGGACATGGTCCTGAGCAACTGACTCCAGGTAGCCCTGCTTGAGCAGTTGAGTTAGACAAGATGACTTCCCATCTCAACCATTACTGTGAACAACCCAAAAGTGACAGTACCTGCAGAGCTATTACTAAAACCAAGTATGATTTATTTGTGATCATACAATGACAAAAGACTTGCTTTGCTAAAGTCACATGTGTAATGGTGTAGACATGAGAAAATACTCAATACCCGTCATCTGAGTTTTTATATTGTATTTGTGTTGGGCAACTTTACACTTTTCTGGGCACATTGATTATACGGTTATCACTGCCTTGGGAAAAATGAGGGAGCTCTGAAGGAGGGGCCACAGAACGTAGGACCTATGGGGACCTCAACAAATCATCTAGTTCATTTCTGTTCTCTAGAAGAGGGTCAGTAACACAGTATCATTCTTAAACAGAGTTCACTTATTCTCTTTTTAAACCTTGAATCTACTGTAACCTCCCTATGTTCTATTCAATAGTATCTCACTGTTGGTTCCTTTTCTCTCCCTAATATCAACTGAAAACTTTCTCTTTAGAGTTTACCTCACCATCTCTTGTCCTAACCCATCTGGCATGAGGAACAGTCTATTCTCTACCTTCTTTTAGTGATCTTTGCCTCTAAACATCCCAAGTTCCATCGACTGTTCTTCGTGGCCCATGGTTTTTCAGATATTTTAAGATTTTCACTGTTTTTCTCTTGGACTTCTTGAGCTGATTCACCTCTTTCTTGAAGTGCAGGGACCAGAAGTGGACATGGTGTTCCATTAGAGACTCTTGTGGTACTTATATAGCAGAAGGATTATTTCACATTTCATATATGCAGTATCACTGCTTATAGCTTCCTGCTTGGTATTTGCTTTTTCCAGATCTGCATGATGTTGCAGATTCATAATCAATGCATTTTCAAACTGTGTGGTGATTACTCTCTAAATTCAGTATTTTCCACTTGTTCTAACCAAAACAGGAAACTCTTTTTTGCTAATTTTCTAAAGTGCTAGGGATTTTTGGTATGTTGACTCCCCTTGACTGGATTAGACTGGAGCCCAAGCTATTCGATAAAATTTAGATGAGATGAACCTAATTAAATTCTTTGTGACTATCCCTAGTGAACAGCATCCTTTTTCAGAAAGTATCTCTAATACCATCAGTTAATTTTGAGTTCTCACCCTGTCCTTGAGAGTTCTTCAGCCACTCTCATTTTAACATAACTTCCAGTTTCAATAAACCTCCCTCTTATTCAAGAACAAAACTCTTCAGTAAATAATGAAATGTGAATAGTTTTGGGCACAGGAAAACCTCAGTCCATATGTTCTTCTGTTTTGATACTGGAACGATGACAGTTATTTTATATGTGTTTCTTCCAACCAAATTTGCACCACCTTTTGATTATTTCTTACTGACCACACATTCTTCATTGCTTAAGGAAATATCATGGAATGGTGTGAAAATTGATAATAAAGCCAGGTAATATCACAGAATCACAGAATGTTAGGGATTGGAAGGGACCTTGAAAGATCATCTAGTCCAATCCCCCCACCGGAGCAGGAACACCAAGATCAGGTTACACAAGAACACGTCCAGGTGTGTTTTGAATGTCTTCAGAGAAGGAGACTCCACAAACTTCTCTGGGCAGCCTGTTCCAGTGCTCTGTAACCCTCACTGAGAAAAAGTTTCTTCTCATATTTAAGTGGAACCTCCTTTGTTCCAGTTTGCACCCATTACCCCTTGTCTTATCATTGGTTGTCACTGAGAAGAGCCTGGCTCCATCCTCCTGACACTCACCCTTTACATATTTATAAACATTAATGATGTCACCCCTCAGTGTCCTCTTCTCCAAGCTGAAGAGCCCCAGCTCCCTCAGCCTTTCCTCATAAGAGAGATGCTCCACTCCCTTCATCATCTTTGTGGCTTTCACACTTACCACTTATCTCCTATCCATGAGTGCTGTTATCCCTTCCCAGAATTAAATTAAGTGGATTTAAAATAATTTGTTCTTCACAAAACCATTTTGGATCTATTGCTGATTCAAGGCTTAAATAACTGAGAAGCCAGGCCTTGTGTTTCCAGTTCAAAATGGTCACATCTTGCTATGAATTCAGTATCCTCCACCACATCTATATAATGAAGCCTGGAGAGGTCCCATCTTAGTGTCTCCCCAAGCACTTTCTGCACATCACATCCCCACCTTTTTTTTCCTGCCTCTCCATGCCCGCCTCCATGAAAAGGCAAGGCAGTATCCTGGTTGGAAGGCAGCTGGAGTGTGGTCCAGTAAGTGCCCCAGCCTTGCAAATCAGAGGATTGGCACAGTGTAGCTTCTCACACCAGCAATCCTCTCTTGTGGGCGGACACAGTCACTGCTCTCAGGGTGCAGGTCCTCTCCATGACTAAGCAGTTACCCTGACTCATTGACCTTCTCTGGCACGTGTGGCACTGCACATCTGTAGAAACCATGTCCAGGGCCTCTGAATTGCTCACTATGACCTGGTGCCACATATCATCATCTTCTTGTCTTCTACGCATCTGTATGCAGAAATAAAAACAATGAGGACCAGTCTATAGTTAGATTTTTTCCACCCACATTTCTCTTATTGAAGAAAGACATCACGAGATTCTTTCTGTAGCTGTTTATAACTTCAACTTCTTTTCACAGTTTTTCAGAGGAAATAATTAATGCATTCACAGTCATGGATCTCCCCTGGTGCAAGAATGCCAATATGGAAACTCCTAAGGTGGTAAGAAACAGATAGCACAGATTTATCACAAGTAATGTCATTACGAATAATTCCTTAGAGTAAGCACACCATCTGCTTTTCTGTGCCCCACCAGCTTTCATGGCTCTGATAGGAGAGGCTGCCAAGACAAATCTTGGCAGGCCCCACCACTACCTGGTAGGGTGCCAACCAACAAAGTTTGTCAACTCAATTGAATTTCTTTCCTTGACAGGATAACTAGCTTATAGGGTAGATAGGAAACAGTAGATTGGTATGATATGATATGATATGATATGATATGATATGATACTATTATATGTCTGGCTATAATAAGCTTGTGATAGTGCTTCACATGACACCTTCATAAACAAACAATGGAAATACAGTCTAGAGTGGTTGTTCACAAACTAGAGTCACAACCCCCTTTAGGGTCATGACTGTCATTAGACTACAAGGTCAACCAAAATACAGTTGTTTAAGCAAGTATTTGCGTTGCACAAAATTATCAGTCTGTAAGTAATTTCTTCACAACCAGAATAAGTTTGCTCACTGCAAGTCAAAACAAAGTCACTATAGATTAGATGAATAGCAGCTGAAAAACTAAATTGAAATAGTAGTTATCAGGGGCTCACTATCAAGCCAAAAGCACTTAGCAAGTGTGGTTCAAAAAAAGGCTCCACCTAACTTGGTCAAATCTTATAATTATGAAAAAATATCATTTATTATATGAATATAATTAAGATTTAGTGTGTTATTATTTGTTATATGTTCTTTATTTTATATTATTATAAATAATATTTAATGTTTGCATGAGCGCCTTGAATAACAAGACAAATAATTCAATTATGAACAAGGCAGTTGGAAACAAAGTATATAAGGATCATTAACAAATACCATACATAAGACAGATGAAGTAGTGGCACTTCTCTAGGCTTTGAATCTTTGTATTCAAAATTTTCATTCACTTATTTATTGTATGCATTGTAGCATTCTTCTAAAAAGTTGCAAGCACTTCACTAGTTTGAAGCAGCATCCCCTTAGTCATATTTATTTAGACCTTAAAATCTAAATAAAATCATGGTAAGATAAGGAAAACCAATAGAAAAAGAGGAAGGCCTGAAGGAAAGGGCACAGAATGAAATGAATTGCCTCAACATTTTCTTTCACTGTTTTCACTTGAGAGGAGGAAACAACATGTTGACAAATAGCCACCATGTAGAATATCATTGAATTGTAGTGTGTGTATTTATTGCTTATTAAAATATTTCACTGAATTACCTTAATGTCTTTGACTTTCTAAATGCAGGAAGTACACAAACAAGAAGATCGAAAGAGATTAACCTCAATTATTAAAAAATCATCTTTACCTTCCTAGAGATTATCAAACTTTTCTGTTGTATTCATAATTCAACTAAAGCACTGTTCACCTGACAGATATTTACAAATGTTGTTTCCTCAGGTCCATTCTTTCAGGAGTCTTTGGATATCTGCCACAACTGCTCTTTCATGGGAGCATGATCTGTCACTGCTTTCTCATCTTGGTATCAATTCTCTTCAAGCACAGGTTCTTTCCCAAGTCCCATTCATGCCATCAATCTGCTCATGAGCCACCAGCAAACAATGAGGCAATTCAGAAACTGAGTAGGATTCAGACACTCGACTGCATTAAACATTTCGACTTATCTAACAAGCAAGTCACAATCATTCATTGATGAATATACATCTTGCGTTTTTTTAAGTGATAAATTATGGCCTACATTACTGGTATTCTTTCAGTTCTTATCTCAGTAACAGGACACTGAGTAGCAGTAGAAATAAGGCCTCGGTTTTGAGAACTCTGTAGAATAAATACTACATTTGTCTGTTCTATGATGCTGTCTTAATGTTTCCAGAAAACCTTTTGCTCAAAAATAAACCCTTAAAAATTAAAGTGAGAGACCAGTCAGGAAAGGATTGTGTTTATCCGCTAGCTACCAGAGAAATCAATGTACTGCAAAAGATAAAGATTAGATAATCTACTAGGTCTTTATACGCTCTGCTTTCAATCATACATTTCTCCACTATATTATTTGTCAGTTGGTATTACAGGACAAAGCCATAAATTATCCCAAATGTTTTGTAGAAATACTGATATTTTCTGGAAGTAAAACACTCTCCACATTTCGAATCCAATTTGAGTAAATTTGTTAATGATAAGGAACAAATATGAGTACATTTTGTACCAGCTCAGGCATCATGCTTTAGAAAGTATATCCCGGGACGTAAATTTTAAAGCTCGCATATTTTTTTAATATAGCTCTATAAAATGTTGGACATGGTTTGCATGCCAGGAAAAGGTCAAAAGTTAGAAGTCTAAGCATACAAACTAAGAAGAGAGCCTAGAGAGTTCATTAAAAGTCAATCCTGTCCTTGTACATAGGATGAAATATTTTATTGAATGAGAAAATGCATTTCTTGCAACCATAACAATTATTTTTAATCCGAGTGAAAGTCTCAATCACTTCTCATATGAGTTTATATTATATAAAAATAAGGCACAAAATAAAGCTGTTTCTGTTTTCCCTTCATACGTTACCTCCAACTGCACAGGCCTGTCCCTCATGCTCTAGCAGGGCTGATGCTATCAGCTCCCATGCAGAGGGAAGCGATACTTGGCAGACAGTATCTCGATCAAATTTTTCCCTTGATTTTTTGTTCTGGGGCTGTCAGATCATAAGTCTGAGCAGGTTTCTTAAACAAAAATAAGGTCCCTTAGGACCTCCTTTAGCCTATGTTCTAATGTCAAAGAGGTTACCAACTCTGTCTGGAAACAATGCAGTCAGGTCACAGCATTCGTTCTACTATGTTTGGCTGTGGTGCAAGTGACAAGAGGGCGTGAAAAAGTCAATTTAAGCAGGAGTGTGAGCCCTGATACACATTGAATGTGAGCTCTGACAAATAATATAAAAAAACACATAATTAAAGAGAGCTTCTGGGGGAAGAAGAAAAAAAAAACACAAACAAAAGAACAAACAAAAACCAACAATAACACCACCACCAAACCTTAACTGCTGATCATTCGACACATATACAGAGATAAAATTTGGCATATACCAATGGCACGCCTGGGGATTGATAGAAATCTGTCTGGTTTAGGCAGAGCTATATGACTTTGGAAGGACTGCAGAGCAAGATTAGGGGGTGTGAAGTTATGCTTCTACTGGTTCTTCTTGTCCATACAAAATCTTAGACTGCTCTGAAAGCTCTGAAACACTTTGCTAAGTGTTGCCAAACTCAGCTGTTATTTACTGGACGCTCTGCATGCTTTACTAAAAATCACAGAGCTGGTGAGGTCCCTGCCCATTGCAGGGGTAGGTTGAACTAGATGACCTTTAAAGGTCCCTTCCAACCCAAACTATTCTATGATTCTGTGATTTCTGTTCCTGTAAATTTACACCAGTATTTGTACAAGTAAGAGGAGACCACTAGAATGGAAAATTCCAGTCCAGAGAGTGAAAGCTTCCAGAGCAACCAAGCATATTTTAAGAAACCATCTTGAACACTTATTACATTGTTCTTTCTGCCTTCCCAACATCACAGTATTATTTGTCTCAATACTTTTGAGAGACAGAGTTTCAGTGTACTGTTCTACATACGTGGACATGCACATATCTTTCCTTCTAGTGAGTGAATTCCTCAGATTCTGGCATTCTGTCAGATTAAGCTGTTGAGATTTTCTCTTTCTTATTATTTTTCTAGTTCTTTTTTTCACCACTTTTCTCTTTCTCTTACTCTTTTTTTTTGTGTGTGTGTTTGTATTTTTTTTTTCATTTTTCTTCTTTTTCATCCTCTTTTCATTTTTCCCTTTTTCTTTAACTCTCAGTTGATTTTCAATATATAAAACTAACAAATATTTCTATCTTTCCATGTCTGAAAAGTGTATGGTATACAGAAGCAAGGCATATAATAGACAGAAATCTATTGCATATATTTCAATATTAAATGGTGTCTGACTAACATAAGTCTAGTTCTCCTGTCAAAGAGTGAGAAGTGCTAAGTTTCAGTCTCTTTGGGGTATTTCAAGATCAAAGAGGACATTTAATCACCATTGGTAAATTAAGTGGAGAAGAATGAAAAATGAATCATCAGTGAAGGAACATCTGTGATCACATACCCTCTGTTACCATTGCAGATCAGCCCAGTCACAGCCATGCAGTTGGACCATGTTCCTAGGAACAGTACCAGAGCCCCGGCTGGATCATGGGGCAGTTTGACACACCCAACACTGTCAAAAGAGGAGCTTTCAGAGCTACACAGGGATATTCCCATTGCATGTGTGCTGCTGGTGACAGAAATCACTCATTAGCTGATCCTTGTTTGGTTGGGGTTGCTTCATTGAGAAGAATGAAGGAGGAAGTGAGCACCTGTCTAAACAAGAAGATGTAGCATGGCGACCAAAAGAAAAAAAAGAAAAAGAAAAAAGAGAACTTATTCAAAGTAACAATTTGCTGCTAGCAGTAAAATAAAAGACTCTCTTCCAAATACACTTCCAGCACAGCAAGCACAAGTTGGCAACATGATTCATATTCATAAAAGTTGGATGTGATTTCCTGCTTTTCAGCCTAGAAGTATCCCCCTCTAAAAGCAGTGTGAGAGAATCCACAAATCCCATGAGCTGGTGCTGCCAGTCCCAGCCCTGTCAGTCGCCATGTGCGTGAAACTAACCTACTTGGAAATTGGGTACAAAGTGTTCTCTCAGAAAAAGATGTGCATAGCCAAAGGCAAAGAGAAGAAAATTATATAATTACATGGAAAGAAGTCAAGGGAAAATGAGAAGTTAAATAAATAAATAAATGTATAGCTCTAGAGCAGAAGAGTGTACTTGAGACTGAAAACAATGACACACATTTGATCCATGTTGCAGAAAGAGGACATGAAGGTTTTCAGACACGTATATTCACCAAATATTTCCTACACACAGTGTGGATATTTACATACTTTTTTTTTTTTTTCCTGTTGGGTATTTCACAGTTTTTTGGACCACCAAGCAACAGAAGCAAAGATAGTAGCGAATGACTCACACCAGACATTTCTAACCTATTAGTCAGATATCTGTTACGGGAATAAGTATTGATTCTGTGCCTGCCTAAATGAAAGATGTGTCTGATGGCTCATGAGGGAAGGTATGTGATATTCAAGCATCGTGGTTTTCTCCAGTAAATGTATGTGTCTTTCCAAGCAGAGGTTTCCAGACTGTGCTGTATGTACTGCTAGTGGTGTTGGAACGGTCTCAGACCAGTTCTGTACACAATGATCCCCAAATCAATTAAATTCAGGAATCCTGCTTTAGATGGAATCGCTACAGCTTGCTGGTGGCAGTCAGGGCAGCAAGTCTAGCTCTGTCTGTACTGAACTTGTCTGTCCATAGGAACATGTTCATACCAGAATTTAACAACTGATCATCAGTAATCTCCTGTGTGGAGGCAGGTATGAGTGTCACAGAGAAACTGATTATCTAGGTCACCGATGTATGGTATTTGCCTGTGTGGAGATACTCCCATGATAATTAAAGGAAAAGGTGAGATGAGATGAGGATAGTTTGGGTTTAGGAAAGCAAAATGTGAGAGACAGCAGTGAATAAAATAGGCATGCTAAGGGAGGGGAAGATTCCAAAAGAATGAAAGAGGCTGAAACACCTCACTATGGTGTATGCACATGACCCGGCAGATAGCCATGAGCTGTCACTGCATAGGAAGTACTCAAGTGAATAAATGGAGAACCCCCATTTTGGGGCTCTGACCCCAATTAACTTTTTTCCATTTACTTCAAAGGGACCTGTCACATGCTTGGAATTAAGCAAAGGCTGAATTGTTTTCCTGCATCAGTGATAAATGTTTAAGGCATGTCTATAGGTTTACTGTACTGTATTATTTAATTATTATCTCACTCACTAGCAGAGCCATGTATATTCAGTCCTATGAATTATTAATGTCCTTTTGTGACTCTTGTATTTGTTCTTGTCACAGCCAAACCTGTTGAATTCAGACTTAGATTAAATCCTTGTTATAAGGTCGTCATGTCTGCTTAAACATTTGCACTTGAACTCCTTACTGAAGAAATTTAGTCTTCTTATACGACTTATAGAGAATTGCTACTGGTATATAGGGAACTTTGCCATTGGAGGACAAAAAGGTTGGGGAGTTATTTTTTTCTTTTGCAATATTTTAAGTATTACGTTTGTATTTTTTAGTTTATATATATATATAGCTTGTTTTGGCAACTGAGAAAGTTCTGTGCATATGTGCGTAACGGAAGGAGAGCTTGGTAAAGAACAAATATGGCCTATTTATTTTAATCACAACTTTTTCCTATTTTTCTCTAGCATTTATTATGTCCTTGATCTGAAGTTCTTCATAAAATCAGTTCAAATTAATAGTATTTACAATGTCACTCTAATGAAACTGGAAACTAAAACCAGAAGAATGGGAATCTAGTCATGCTGGTTCCAAGTTTGAGTTAGATAAGTCTGTATCCCTTCTTTGGAAGAAAGTTCCTTTATTTGCAGCTGTATTAAGACCAAAATGTATGCATGCTGAGGTGGAAAATCAACAGCAATACCTGAGCACAAGTTTACACCATTACAGTCTTTGTCTGGTTCCTTCGATATTTAGGAAAGAAACTGCAGATACAGACTGTAACTCCGCAGTGTAAAGTTGAGGCCACATTAATGTCAAAACCAAAAGTCTTTTCTATGAGTAATTTGATGTTTTCACTTGTTTCTTTCAGCATTTGTCTCTCCTGGGTACTTTTGATGTGCCATTATTTGTTGCTCTATCTGCTTGCAGGATCCTCTGCACGTGTATGAAGGAAACTGTGTTCTGCTGTGTCAGTCAAGTTTCATTTCAAACAAAATAATACACACCACCAATCTCCAGAGTCAGACCGCTGTTTAGTACAAACAAGCCTTCCCTGATGGTTTGAAAGACTCTCTAAGCACACTCTGCACAGCGAGCAAGGCCAAGCTCTGCATCCCCCAGTCAATTCACACAGGTGAATTATCTCATGGACAGCAGTTATTCATGTTGCTAAACAAAGTGAGGAAGCAGCATGAAATCAACCCAGGGGATGAATTATTGCACTCCTCTTGCCTTGGAAGAAAAAGAAGACCAAAGGAAACTCCCAGGGAGGAACAAAGGACTAGAAGAGATTACATGAATCATTGAGTCCGTCCCTTTTCCACAACCAGGTAACATAGTGCTGGATCAAAGAACTCTACTCTTCCCCACACTGCAAAACCCTCAGAGTACTTCGCAACATCTTATCATAATTTCCAGACCTTTACCACAAAAACAGCTGTAGACAATATTCTTGGCATCATCTCACATCAGAGATTTTGTACTTTCAATAAAAATTCAAAGATCCTTCCTAATCAGAGCTGGGGGAAAATTCTTTCCTGAACTCATCATGATGATCAGTCTGATTTTAGTTACAGGAGCAAGGGACAGCAGACAGGCATGAGAGAATAGTCTTCAGCCATAGCTGTCCTAGATCAGTGTGGCAAGTGAGACAGAGAAAAGAAATCTATCCTTCTACCCACCAGGTGCTGGTGGGAGGTGAAAGACAGATTTGCTTTTTGCCTTTTTGCTCCTCATTTTAGGGGGGAAAATCCTCACGTGCCCTATTAAGGTCATTTCCTACAGTTCCCAGAAGTATTTCTCCCTTCTTGGTACAGGACATACGCCGTTTTTTGTTCTCATGAAGTTTTTGGTAAGTTCTGATCCTCCTAACATCTTGCGTGTTGCCCTACATTTATTGCTGCATCACAGCACCAATAAGAAAATCAACGTACCAGGTCCTTCGGCTATAGAGTCATCAGTGCCAGGTTCAGGCAGCCAATCTCAGAGCTGCTCTGTGGGCTCAAAGAAATGGTTAAAAGCTGTCCCAGACTCACTAGGTGGCACTGTGTATGGCTGCTACCAGCCCTTACAAACCTGAGGCAGAGTTTAGCGTGAGCCCAGCAGCTTTAATCTCAGCTGTATGGCTTTGATTTCCAGCACAAGTCCCTCTGCCTGGAACCTCACCCAGCTGTTCCATCCGTTCAGCAACTTTTGGGTTTCCTCAGTCACTCTAAATTAGTGCTCTTTCAAATAATTACCAGTATTATTTTTTCTCAAGAAGCTCCAAGATTATATTTTTCCAGTTCCTGGGTCTTGCCCAAAGCATTCCAGAGGTTTCAAGAAGTATTTAGAAAGTCAGTAAGTCTGAGTATCCTGTCTGGCCGGTGTGCACTGCGGATGTGAGTGGAAGGGTACAAACTTCAAGGGAGCCTCCCAGAAATGCTGCAGATTACAGGAATTTTGACGTGACCCTAACTTTCTGTCTTATTCGCACCATTTCTGCTCTGCAGGCTCAGTCTGGATCCCAGTGAAATCAGCAGGAGGGGAGGGTTTTCCACTGGGATCACTGAGAGTTGGATAGGGGCCTCTGTCAGGTTTCCAAACACTGAAAATGAGTGTGCTGACATTAGGTAAATCTTTCCCCCTTTTCTGATCAAGGTTTCTGTCCTTTATTGTGAGTGGTGTTTGCTGGTTTATGCTCACAGTGAAAACTGATGAGGCTGTTGGGAGAACCGATGGGACTGCCATTTTCAGTCTGGAGAGCAGCACTTTTGCCAAGCACATTTTTCTAGCTGAAATGGGAGTTAAAAGTCTCACTCCTTCTTTCTCTGTCTCTCTGTTTCTATACACTACTTCCTCATAACCTGCTGTCTCTGGCTTTTAAATGTTTCTCTTATATTGCAGCTTCATCAGCATCCCGAGTTCAACTTTGAGTGTTGGGTTTTTTTTTGGTCTTTGGAACAATTTTTTGTGTCTCCCTAAGTAAAAGTGCTACTTGAAACATTTCTTCTTTGTCCTCTCACATCATTATTTACCCTAATAAAGCAGATTATGCATTTTCCAATTGCGCCATTCAAGATTCAACCAGAAACTAATCTATAAAACATATGCAAAATGTGCAAGTTGAATAAATATCAACGATTCCCGGGCCTTGTGCGTTTGAAGCAGTGTCTCAGAGAAAGCCCTCATGACTAGGCAGCACAGGTCAGCAAAGCCCTGTGAGGAAGGGCAAATATGCTCATCTAACCCTAAGTTGCTAGTTATTGCCCCACATCTGAAGGCTATTGCCTACAGCCACGGCAGACACAGTAAGTGACTGTATGAGGGTTCTTAGACCTGTCTCATGTGGATGCCATGGCCCGCAGGAGGTAAGCCAGATATCCCTCCAGAGGGAGGCATCCCTCTGCTTATCAAGAGCTTATCTGGAGATATCCCTGCAGATAAACCCTGGATAAGAGATGCAAGTTGGAGAGCAAGAAGTGAGAAGCAACTGTGTGAGACTAGGAATAGAGTTCTAAAGTCACAGAGTGACTGTGGGTAAAACCACTAAAAAAGGCAAAATAAGAGAAAAACATTCTGAACTCCTGACTTTTTACTTGTGCTTTTTATCTTTCTTTTTCTTTGTATTTAATTTGTTTGTTTATTTTATAGCTGACTGCCCCCAGGTGTACCTGGAGCCTGCACAAAATCCAACAGTGTCATGAGAAAATCCAGAAATTTAGGTGTATCTATACACTAATTTTAGAGTTATGAGTGCTGACGGTACCATGTCACAGCTCTACAGATTATTAAAACTGGCATTTCTCTTTGCTGGGCAACAAATTATCAAAAATAAAACCAAACCAACCAACCAACCAAACAAACCAAAAACAACTCCCAAAAATAGTGTATCTAGTCAGATTTCCAAATGAAGAGTGATTTGTTGTAGATACTTTCATCAAGTAGACCTCAAACCTGCACATGGTGAAGTTTTGTAAACTCACCTGAACTGTATTCACTTTAGGACCTTGAGAAGCAATCCTTGGGATAGTTTGATCTCCAAATGTAGGTTAAAGTACTTTTAACTTGCACAAACTTGTAATAAAGTCCAGAGAGCACTAGACAATAATATGATCTGACTTTTACCTATCCCATAGGGTAGGATTTACTGCAGTGGTGCAGAAGCCAAAACTTGATCCCCATGTCTTTTGCTACACCCACATAACAATTTATTCCTGATTATGAATCTATGTACTCCAAAGCTGATGGGCACATCTCACTTCTGTATTTTGTCTACACCAGCAGCAAATAATTTTGATGGTAATTTGTTTGTCAGCCTTTGCAACTGCCAGATAACTCCTGGAATCTCTGAACAATATTTTTGAGAACTCTGGGTCTGAAAAAAATGGTCAAAATAGTTTGCTTCAACATTCTTTTAGATCATGAACTTATGTCTTCTCACAGTATTGTATGGTCTGGTTCATAAGATTGTATCCTAAGTTTGTTTCTTAAAAGAAAAAGATATTTTGAAAAATAATTTTTAAAAGGAACCAAAAATATAAAAAGCATTGCTATAGTATTCACTAAAGCTTTAAAGAAAAATTTTCACAGATGCTGACAGCTGTATGAGAATAGTTTTTCCTCAAAGACAGAAAATCTAAACAAATGTTATGAAAATAGAAGCTGTGAAACATCAGTGGTGGTTTTCCATAAGATAACTAATTGCATGCCTGCGTGTTCATGTTTTGTTCTCTGTCTTTTTCCACTATTAATGACTCATATTTAAACAGCATAGAGAATACGTATTCACCTCTCTTGTAAGTTCTTGTTTGGTTCTCTAATGAAGTAATTAACGTGAGCATGTGATATTACCAGGAAAGTTGGCAAATACAAATCAAATGGGCTTTTGATGGTGAGCCTGCAGGAATCCTCCATGAGCTCAACATGTCCATGGAGGTTTTATAAGCAATTAAACCTTGTCTCTCAAAATCCTACCTTTAAAGCTTTTGGTTCACCTGTAGAGTTTTATGGTTGGCTGCAATTAATGAGTGTAGAAGCTTGTAAGGAAAACGAACATGAACTAAATACATTCAAATACACTTGACCTCCTGCCTGCTAGAGCGTTACTTTTCATCCTCTACTGATGCTACTTTAAACAAATGCTGCATTTGAAACTTACAGGCGGGATTATGAAGCTCTGTCACTTCCTGTGCTGTCACAAAAGAGCTGAACTTTAAGAAATATGACAAATGATACAAAACATTCTTAAATGGAACTAGATCTCCATGGGTTGGAACTCCTATAAAATTTTTTTGAACACTACAATATTTAGGCAGTGGTAAGTAGTATAAGCAGTGTAAGATATCAGCCATGCTTCTGTCTGTGTGCTGCAGGCTAACAGATGATATCCATCACTGTCCTCTCCCAGCTTAGGCTCGCGGCAGTACAGACCTCCCCCAGCTTTCTCTGCTCCTTCTTGTATGACTCTTCAGCAGCAGATTATTGCCTTGCATGCTCTCCTCCCGAGAAAGGTCCAGTCTTGCTGACAGTAAGAGAAAAAATGAGTTGCAGCCTCCCCCTGTCATTGCCTGGGGCGTGTTTCGTAAAGTATGACAGGGAGTGTCTGTTGCCCATTAACATCATGGTTGAATCCAGTCGTGACTGTCTTTGAACTGGGAGAGATGAGACACTGGGAAGCTGCCTTTGCCCATTTGCCATTGTATGTCTGGCCATGAGGTCAAAGAGGAAGCATGGGGAAAGGCCACAGTGTGCGGGGAAGAAGTGTTTTACATCCTTATTTGCCCCTGTGCTGGCACAGAGCCCAAACCACAGGCTGACCTGTTGCCCTTTAAATATAGACTGTCCTCAAACCTGTCAAGAAACTACAGGTCGAGCTATTCCCTCCTTTACAGCAGCATAATACTGCTGAGTTCAACAGATCAAGCGAGAAAAATCAGATCCAGTTTTTCTGTACTATTGTTTGTCCACGGCTATAAACCACAAGTGGCTGCAGGTTACATCTGTCAGCATGCAAACATGATTTCAGCTGCTGTTCGGCATGGCAATGTGGCTTGTTTGAAGAGTTATGTGTATCACAGTTACCGCTGAACATTCAACACCACAAAGATATTGGTGGCAATACAGAAGACTTGACAGCAGCAATTATGTCCTTTGCCTCTGAAGAGACAACAGACCGCGGTTTCTCTTTTGGTGGAGCGGGAGAAGGTGCTGCAGAGGAGATTTCTGGAGCCATGCTTTGTGTGTCCTGTCCTGACCACAGGCAAAGCAAGCACATGTTTTTCACAGGGCCTCCAGCCTGCTACTCCCTTCATTCCTGCAGAACACAGCAATCCAAGAGCACTGACAGCAATCACTGCCTAACCAGTAGGAGAACACATCACTGCTGAGACAGCTGCCTGGAAATGTTAATGCTGTTCTGTGGTTTCTTCAGGACTCTGGGCCAACATTTACCTCATCAGATGTATCTTTACTTTGCTGCGCTTATCCCAGCCTGAGTTCTGTTCTCAGTGCAATCTATTTTCCATGAGTGACAAGCCTGGGGGTCCCCAAAGGTAGTTAAGGGAAAGCAGGATGCAAAATGAAATACATAGAGTATACGGGAAGAAAGGGGAGGGGGAAATGAAAAATGCACCCACTGCTGATATGAGAAATCCTCCTCCCATGGAAAGACAGCGGGTACAGGAGCTGGTAGAAGAGCACAGCAAGACCAAGGAGGAGTTCTAAGGGGTTGAAGAGGCAAAGATTGTGATTCCAGATGAAACCTATGAGACTGCAGAGGAACTGAAGCTGAATAAATTTACAGAATCTACAGAAGCAAAATTAGTCCTGTAGCCATCTTTTTCCTCAGAGACACTATTATCATCCTTGTTTTACAAGTGGAGAAACACAATGTTTAAGTGATTTGCCTTTGGCAGGTTTAGAGTCCAGGTTCTTCCAGCCCTCAGGCTTAGACATAACTAAGAGATTTCTGTTATGTGTCTTACCTTCAAGTGACTTGGACAACATTGATTAAAAGGGACTTTAACTGTTCAAGACTCAAAATTCAGATACCAGATGAAGGGGAAGGTCTCCCTGGATCAAACTTTGGCTCTGACCTCCACCTTGCTTTCTTTATTTCCTTTAAAAAAAAAATACAGTGCTAAAAATGTGTGAAAGGAAGCAAGAGAAAGACAGTCCTGGCTATTTCCCTGTATGTACGTAGTTTTTGGCCTAGTGTTATTAGGCCCATCCTGTGAATCAGTTGAAGGGTCAATAAATCTAGAGCTCATTGGGATTACATGTACATTACCCCCACTCTCTGGTTTCTGACTGATGCACTCACTAGTTAAAATGGCCATCAGCACGTACTTTGCTTACAGAAATGAAAAAAAAAAAATGGGACTAGCTCTCAATCTGTCACCCTGACTCTCCTGGTTCGTCTGATGGTCTGCAATTCTTGCCCCTCCATGGTGCACGTCCCACTGCCTGTTGCCTTGTGACAATACATGTGTTGGTAATAAACTTCCCATTCATAATCCCACACAACCATTTCATGTGGCTAATCAACTAATTAATCTTTTCAGGTCTTAATTTTTCAGAGTCTGTGGTCAGTGCTGCATAAGCTCCTGTCTCCTTTTCCTCCACCTTGAAAACAGCAGGGAATATTCTGGTGTAAACAGACGGGTAGCATCAGAAATGTGACAAAGAAGAAAAGAGAGATACTGAATACAGTCTGTAGCAAATGTCACCTCACTGCCTTTAGAGTATATGCTCATGCCTTTGTGCTACTGTAATGATGCCTTCAAAATGAACTTCAATTTCATAATCATATATGGCAATAATTCTTTCCTGACAAGCAACCATGACTGTGGTTGGTAAGCATCTATATGAAAATGGAAAAGCTAAATAGTCCTTACAGTCATTAAGTCTCAAAGGGTTTTCTCTTCCTACTGCAACTTCAAAAGAGAATCATCTTCAAAACACATCTTAAATATTTCAGTTGTATATTAGTAAGGATATTTGTCAGTAAGGGCTGAGGATTCAGAATATGTGGATATCAATTACATCCTCTTTTAGCTTTCCACAGGAGGTTTCCAAGGAGGTGGCTAAGTAGAACTGAATAGACAACCACATTTATGCTGAACAGCTAGAAAGCAAAGGAAACCCATTATGTGGTTTTTCAAAAGTTCTGTAAATTGTGGAAAAGATGTGTAATGTTTCTGCTGAAAAAATGTAATCATAATTATCTACATGTTCTTTATTGCTCTCCAAGAATTTTCAACAATGAATGTCTTTCTTGGGACCTTCCTAAACAAATAACTAACAGCATCACTCTCATGAAATACATTTATAAATGAGCTTACTATTACACAGCTGCCTTGAACACTGCATGTATTACATATAAATAATTAATTTTCCACCTCTGACAGGTGGGGTTATAAAAATGATTAAAATAAATAATGTTGGTTTGAGGGGGTTTTTTGTTGTTGTTTTAGTCCTTTTTTTGAGACAATCACACTAAACCATTCCACAGACACCTTTGGGATTGCACAACATACGGCCCCATATGTATTCACTTTTCAGAATTACTTCCAGACACAGAGAGGAGCAGATGTGGAGTGGCCATTGCCTTGGGAGTTTGACCTGCAGCATAGGCACCTCACTCTTATTATCCTTCACTTTCTACCGATCATGCATCAGTTCCCTTTACAGCTTCTTTTTACTTACACATGCTAATTCATGTCAGAGCACATTGTCTTTGGTAGTTACACTGGTCTTCAAATTCCCTTCAAGATCAGAAAAATATTTACTTTACTTTTGCCTTTCAGTTCACTGCCTGCTTTGGATAAAGCTGGGCATGGAAGTATTAAAATACCAGGGGAAAGCCTGCTGTCACGATGAGTTTAATTCAAAGTCCTTTGAAGTCATTCATAGACAGTGGATCCCAATTATTGCTGTTGGGCTTTGGATCCACCCATGGCTTTCTACTCCGATGAGAAGCATAAGTATTAAAAAGTTCAAAAGATTCATCTGATGGGATTACCAGTTTGATTTCCTGAATAATGCTCTCTGAAGATTCAGATAAGCATGACACCACTTGAAAGCTCTCCCTATCACTCTGGGCCAGAATTAAAGCTCCTCTGCAGTCACAGTCCCCAAAGTTTCACAAGGACTGGATAATTTCGGCCTTATGTCTGAGCTGCTCTTTGGTATCTCCCAGCTGAGAAAGGATACACTTTCTTGATTCCAACATCAGAACCATCTGCTGGTTTTGAAAACATAGTCTTATTGTTGGAATAATTTGAATTCTGGTGCAACGTTACTGGAACAGTCTTGACATCATTTCGTGCTGCAAAGAGGGTTCTTGGACAATTTCTCATTTGTTATCACCATCTCCTCTTTCTAAGCTAGTGTGTTTCTTCCCAGTAGTCAGTTTATATTTAAAATATATCATCCTAATGGAGGTCCTAAATTTTGTATCCACTGTCGAGAACAGAAGTGATGCTGGCAAATACACTCTGCTTGTGGAGGCAGACACTTAAGTGAGGCAGCAGAATCCCTGCTGTTTGAAAATGAAGGGCTGATGCAAACGGCAGCCTTCTTTCTGACATGTCCTAGACTCAACAGCACACACAGTGCTCAGATGAGGAGTTGTGTTCTCCAAGTCCACTTGCAGATTACCCTGTTCGCTCTCTTAGGAATCAGCATCCCCACACACAAACTCAAAAAAGGAAAAAAAAGTAATAATAAAAATCAAAGCACATAAAGAAACACAGAGAAAGTGAGTGAGGATGAAGAACAATTATTGAGGCTCTAACTGAAGTTTATATCTGATTAGAAGACAACTGTACATATTTAATCCAAATGGTGACAGAAGACAGTGACAGCTGAAGAGATCTGTACCTACAGATTTTTTCACTAGTTTGACTTCAGATTTCAGAAGAAAAGAAGATAAAATATATATATAAATACACCTCTCTGGGGAAGCCTTTACCAAAAGGGAATCTGAAGAGGAACAAAACCACATTACAGGAATAATGAATGAAGACAATGTATTTCAGGTTACATAGACCCATCTTACCTCCTGAAAGGGTAGGGGCAGGCCTCATGTTGTATCAGCTTCTGAAGGCTGCAATACCCACAGTTGGAGCGGGCAAAGAGGGCAGCAAAATGAGCTGCATGAGGAGGCAGCATGCGAGGAGGTGGCAGGAAATCAAAGCGCCAGCAGGGAGGCAGGGCATTTCATATCTGACAATGCCTTGCTGGTAATTGCAACAAGCTGATCCCACTGCTGCGTGGGATGCAGCTGAGATATCGCTGGCCTGCCTTGCACACCATTGAAAAGGGAAAGCTCTATTGCACAGTTTATGATTATTTGCACCCAAGAGGATGCATCCCAGATGGTGATAATTGTCCATAACCTTGAGGATATACAAGAGCCTTAAAAGGTTCAATTTAGAAGGAAGCTGCTTAATGAATGAGCAGCTGAAGGCTGGAAGAGACCTTGATTTTTTTTCTTTTTTTACCCCTTAGAAGTTTGATACTGCAGAGTGCTATTACACTGCAATAACTTATATGGCCCAGCCTACCTGGAGATGAAGTAACTATCTTTAACTCACAGCCAAAAACACACATGTGTCCACTTAGAAATGAATTGAGCAATGATAAAACACCACCCAATACAACAAATTTTACTAAGAACGACCAATGGAATGAATCCTTCTTTGGATTTGCCACACTGCTCCTTCACACATTAGTGTATTTTTGTCTCTCAGCTCCTGAAAACAAGGTCCTTTCTTCCTGTGCTTCTGTGTTTTGTAGAACATCCAACTGAGGCTACATAAATAAAAACAGGAAAATAACAGTTCAGGTTGGAAGCTGCTATGACAACACTGGTGGATTTAATTATTTCTACATTATTTCTGTAGCCCCTCAGCCTCTGAAGAAGCATCCTTTAGCAATAGCTTGGCACAAAGTATAAGCTAGTTATAAGTTGTTTTTCCCATTATCATGACTCTCTGCTTTGCTTTCCTGAGTAGAGTGTTGCATTCTGGGGCCAGAATGGGTTTTTCCAGCTATTTTTATTCTGGGTGGAAAAAAATCCTCTTTGTTTGCTTGCCTTTGTCACTGCTATTTTATATAGTTGTCCTGAATGCTTTTGCCACTGATTTGGGACAACCATCTGTGGGGTGTCAATAATAGATAATTGCTACTGGCCTGTGCATTCTTAATCTTTCATCTGCAAGCCAAGTACAGAACACAAGAAGAGAAAGCTGGAAATGCTGTTGGTCTCCAGCATCGGAATATCTGTCTTTGCCACAGGCAGCTTGCAAAACCATATTTGTTTATATGTTTATACTTGCCTTGTTCTTTTTCTTTCCCCTGTTCTTGCATGTTCTGTTAAAAAAGGAAGCTGCAACAGCCATCCAGCCCACGCATGCTTCCTGGTCAAGCCTCTCAGCTTTCATGACTCCTACTCCTGACACCAAAAACAGGATTTCAGTAGCTGCCTAACAGGATCATAGATGCCTTAGAGAGTCCTGCTCATGTAACATACCACAGCACCACATCAAGAGGCATCTTTCTTCGAGTCCTGTGTCATAAGTACCAGCCCCATGCAGATATGCCTCAGATACTGCAGAGCACCTAAAATGGCTCTATATTTAAGAATCTAAATTTCTTTCCAAAAATAAACTTTTCTTATATGACACTAAAGGGAAGGAAAGGTAAAAAAGAAGAGAACGGAAAAAAGAGCATGCAAAACTGCTGAAAAGCAAAGTAAATTGAGCTGGCTTTATCTTCCTTGGAAATACAGCCTATCCTGAACAGGAGTTTTAAACCAAAGCTACTTCAAATAGCTTTCATAAAATACTGATATGAGGTCCTAGAGAATTCTCTCCAAAGAAGAAATAGGTGCCTTGTCTTCATAGGCACAATTTGGGGATCTCTGAGAAGTAGAAGATGTTTAATGACATCAATTTTGCAAAGAGGTATCACCACATACTTTTTTTCAGCCAAGGAAGGTAAGTCAGCCAAGAGGCTGGAGTTTGCAGCATCTCAAGGTGGTGGCATCCCGCCAGATTCTCCTAGCAGGCATATCCGTGCCAGAAGTGCTCAAACACAAATGGTACGTAAACCAGAAACACCCGTCATCATTGTGCTGGGTGCATGTGTATGGATAATTATGTGAAACTTTGCAAAAAAGTGTGCTTTCCTGTCCAGAGAATGTTATGAAAAAATTTTCTGGGTTGAACAGGATGGCTGGAGCAGTTATGTTGGTTTTATCTATGGCCGGACTCAGAGGTGCCCAGAGGGGCATTGTTCAGCCCTGCCTGGAAGGCACTAGCACACTTGGACCTTCCTGCCTCCTCCCAGCTGCCCTCTCACACCCACTTCGTCCCTCTTCACCCTTGTGCATCAGTCATAGAAAATGGCTACGCTGCAGTGAGGCTCACCTTAGAACTTTTTCTTCCGTTTCAGGAGTACTAAATCTGTCACTTAAATTGTATACACAGATTTTTCAGCAATAACTCACATTCTTATCTTCTGTCTTCATCAGCAAGCAGTAAAGTTCTGCCAAGACCCTGACAGCAGTTCTGCAAAGGGCATTCCTGCTCTGATTTTGTGCCAGCGTGGCATGAAGCCAACCCAGCAGACACAAACTGCTCTGCAAGCAAGAAACAGCTCGGGGTCTACAGCTCTTTGGTCTGTGTTATATTACGGGACCTTGGTACGCGTGTCAAGGAACTGCTCTTATGTTTTGGAGGCACCTGCCTCTAGGTGAGGCAGTCTTTGAGTTCAATATGGCAAGAGGACATTTTCTTATGGATCTCCTCATGGCTGTGAGCACAGAGTACATCTCTGTGGAACAGAAGTCCTTGTTTCCCCTGCCCCCATCCCCAATCAGGTGCAATGACACAGCGCTCTTTTCACTGGTAGCCGATACAGGAACAGTCTCTGGGGACAGCTGCTGAGATAATTAGGATATACTTTACTTCCATAATCCTGAAAGTAGCTGGCACATGGAAGTAAAAAATCCCAACGTGCAGAACATTGAAGCAAACATTCTAGTGGTGGCGCTTAAAACACAGAGAACACAGTGTGTCAGGAAGCAAACAAAGATAATGGAGAGGAAGGAGAAGAGCACATTTTTGTACTGGAGAAAAGCTTTTTAGCTGTGGGACCTGTCAAGTCAGACCTAGTTGCTTGTAGTTAAGGAGGACTATGATACATAAGAAAGTGTATGAACTGAAGAGGAAGGGTATTGTATAGCACAGAAGATGCTGATCTGGGCTGCAAGAATAACTTATAGTGATGAGTAAGACTCAGAGAAGTTTATGTTTCATGTAGATCAGCTACTGAAGTACAGCTGGACTTCCCGTGCTGTCCTGCAAACCTGATCTACAAATGTTGTATACCCTACTTATTATGCACCTCTGCAGAAGTAACCAGCAAAACCAGGCTCCCATCAGACTGCAGTTCAGAGCATTGGTGTACACCTGAGCTACAAGAGATGGCAGGACTGTAGGAGTTTCATCATTCATCAGAAGAGCCTAGAAAACTTGTGTACCCCACAGGTGTCCTTTGGAGAGCTTAGCCCATGCCAAAGTCTAGTCAATCAGATTCAGAGATCAGCTTTGTGCCAGACTGTCAAGCAACATCTGGAACTCTGTAGCTATGGCTCTCCTTCCTACCTGCTCTCTGGCCACATTTCACACAGTGAGCAAAAGACTCATGATGGGCAGGTCTGGCAAAGCTGGAACTGAAGAGCGATTTCAAGTCCATGCTTATCAGATCACATAGACCTCTCTGAGCTATTTCAGACTTCCCAAGCCCCCTGCCACTACTCCTAGCAGGGTACAATTTGGGTTGTGACTCAGACTCTGAGTAACCTGGAAACCAATAGGACTTTTCATATTTGAAAAGTAACCTAGGAGTTCAGATAAGACAGCAGTGGCCAGGGACTACTTAACAATTGGAGTGGACTGTTGGGAAATGACAGAATTGCTGCCAGGGGTTCGTTTCTGGTAAATTTTGAAATTTAAATAGTTTAACGTGCCGTGCTAAAATTTCATTAATAAGGATGTTTACTGCAATCTTCCCACAGCTTTTGAGAGTGGACCGAAATGTGCAGCAGCAGGGGTTCATTTGTGGGGTTAATTGATTTTTAAAGTTGGTTAAAATAAAACGTCCACTTTTTAGAACAAATTTTTCGTGTCCCTGCAGTAAAGAAGAGGTTGTGCTTGCCATAATGAATATAATAGTAGATTTTTTTTGTTAGTTTTAAAAATATTTTGATAGCCTTAAAATTCTTCCTAGCTTTCTAGCTCCTAGATTAAATAAATCTGGCCTGCCATGCCTCATGCCAGCCAGTAAAGTACCCCTGAGCCCTGGCCTAGAGCAAATGTCAATAAAAGGGACTATTAATTCTCTACAAAGGCTCATCCACACATTTCATCCACTAAGTTGTTCTCAGCTCCATGAATGAAGATAGCTCTACAGGAGTATATGCACTTTTATACACACTTTATACATGAAACCAATCCATCTGTTTATTTCCAGAATGTCTTTTTAATTAGATAGTGAACAAATTTGAGATGCTGACGCTTTCACTTTCATTCTTCTTGCTGCAGAATGTTCTCGCAAGTGGTTAGGAATTGAATCATACTTTAGAAATTTCCTTGAAGTTATTTAATCTCACATAGTAGCTCCTTAATTTTGATCAGAGTTCCAAATAGTAGTGTCTCATCCTGAAACATCTTAGGGCTGCATCTCAGTTTTCATCTTGAGATAATGGGCCACTTACTGATACAGCTGTTCATACATAGATCAGTCCTGCAGGCTTTCTGTAAAGTCAGTTTTCATTTTAATTGGCACATTGAGGTCTGAATCAGATCCATTTCTCTCAGCAAGTTCATATAAATTACAAAGAGCTTTAGGAACTACTAAATTCAGGACTCGGGTATTTAAAAGTTGCTCAGTATAAGTTATACCCAGGGAAGATTTTGTCCAAATAAACTGGACGACAAAGAAACATGTGGAATAATAATTACTGGAGTTGTGATAATTGCTTATCTGAGAGGAACTATACACAAATAGATATTAAAGATCCATGCCTAGTCAATCATCTGGGTCCTGGAGAGCTGACAAACAAAACCCATTAATGGGAAAACTATTCAGCACTTAATGGCAATGTAAAACAAATGAACACATATTTCCACACATGATACAGTTGAATTGTGAAACTCACTTCAAAAGGATGTTTTGAGGGCCACAGTTAAAAGTTTCAGGAATAGACAGGGCATATTCATAGTTGAGTTGGCAGCTGCTAAACATCTTCAGCTCTGGCAGACTCGGTCTCCGAGTCCCAGGGGGAGGAAAGAGCCAACACTGACAAGGCATTTGGCTCTTAACAGTTTTCTTTCATCATCCAGCAGTGGCTACTACTGGAGGTGGGAAGCAGAGCTAGAAAGAGGTTTAGTCTGAGCCTCTTCATCTGCTGTTTTGTGGATGGCAGGAGGAACGGGGAAAGTAGGTTAGGACCCTCCTACAAAGAGCCAGAGTTTTCACCCCTTGTCCAGCATCATGCTGGGGACATTTCATGTCTTATTTTGTGTCTCTCTGTACCAGCGAGAGAATAGGGATAATACTTCCTCACCTCATGCAGGTAAGGTGGCGGTAAGTCCTGTTAGTATCTGTGATGTGCTCAGATACAGGGGCAATGAGGACTATATTGCCACCCACAATGCCTAATGGTAGCAAAAATACAGCCTTTTTTTGATTATCTGATTACCCACCAAATCCCAAGGAACTCATGGAAAAGGGGGAAGAGCCTATACACTGAACTAGAAAATCCCCCAAAATGTTTACAGATCTACAAATTGAAGAAGGCTTGGAAAGCAGCAGAGTAGTGTTTTCCCTTTCTATCACCATCTCCATACTACTGAATAAAAATGGGAAGCAAAAAAACCAAGTAACACTTTGAAAAAACAGTTCCATGTCTTGAGTTCCCTAACAGAAAAGATTATAAATATCCAAGGATGATTAAGTAACTGGCTCAGATTTTAGGTGAGTTTTATCTTTCATTGTTTACACAAGTAGAATTGATGGCAGTGGGAATTTCACTCTTGGAGAGGCCCAGTTCCTGCCAGTTACCATGAGGAAAAGTTCCATCCATGTTCTGTACAGAAGTCAGAGTAAAAAGCAGATTTTATTTCTCTTATACTACAGTAAGTGAAAATATTGAGAATTTGTAAGAGGAAAGTTAGGTAAGGAATCAAAATCTCAAAAGAAGTCTTGTATTTTGAAATCTAAAGAACATGGGTGAAATTTGAAGTTCTGCTCACAAAGGAATCCAACACTGATTAAGCACCAGAACAGGTTCCTTTAGAAGGTGTTCAGGTACTTCCATTCTTTCAAGATCAAGGGCTTTTTTTAAGAGATGTCTTTTAAAAGACTGCTTTAACATTTTTTATTTATAAGCATGAGGTAATAAGAATAGAAAAGATGAGAGACCAACCTAAAAATAGCTTTTGCAGTGAGTATAGTGTTCATTTTCCATGTAGTTTCGAGTTCCAGAATTGGGTAAAAGAAGAAAGGGAATGTTCACTTGCCAGCCTGATGCTTCAGCCACTTGGCTTTTTGTTAGCAATTGTGGACTGTGACTTTCTTTGATCAAAAATCCCATTCTGGAGCCAAGCAGATTCCCTGACAAAACTCTTTTCAAGGTCTGCAAGAAATAATGTTTCAATGGAGGAAACTGTGGGGAAACTGTCTATGTACAAATAATGCCCAGGCAGCAATAGCTCCATACGTGCTATATCATTTTAAAATGTTAAGCATGATGAAATGGAGTTGATATATTCTGATTTAGAATTTGATGAATCTGGATTTACAGTATTTACAATAATAGAATAACTCAAATTAGAAGGAACTTCTGGATGTCAGCTAGTTCAGCTTCCCTGCACAAAACAAGGACAACCTCAAAGCTAGATCAGGTTGCTCAGGTCTAGTAGAATTTTGAAAATCTCCCAATTATGTAGTTTTTATAATATCTCTGGGGAAGCTGTTCTACTGTTTACCCACTCTCATGTCAGTATTTTTGCTGAATCCAATTGTGGTCATTGCTGCTTGTCCTTTCATTATGCACCTCCAGGGAAAGTTTGGCTCCCTCTTAATCCACCCATTGGGCAGTTAGAGACAACAATGAGATCCGTTTTTAGCCTGCACTTCTTTAAGTTAAAGAAACCAGAACCCTCAGCCTCTTTTCATTCCTTGTATGCTGCAGCCCCCTAACCATCTTGGTAGCCCTCTAGTGGATGCAGCTACTTGCAAAGCTGAAAACTGGATGCAGTAGAGCAGATGCAGACTCACAAGGGCTGAGTAAAGTGGACTAATCACTTCTCTGGACCAGTTAGCTACCACTTGCTCCGACAGTCCGAGATGTGCTGAGCCTTTGTTACTGCAAGGGCACCCTGCAGACTCTTGTTCAACTTCTTGTCCAACAGGACCACCAGGTCTTCATCAAATTTCCTCCCTAATAGTCAGTTCCCAGCCTGGGGTCGTTACCTCCCAGGTGCAGGATTTTGCATTTCTCTCTGTTAAACTTCTTGAGATACTTGTCAGCCTTCATATCAAGGTCCCTCAACGGCAGTCCTGCCCTTCAGTGAGTTGACAACTTCAGAAGAATTCATTGATATTACTGTATTAAACCCACTGTAATAATTACCACTCATTCCTAAAAGTAATTCATACAAAGCACTGGGGCTTAGCAATATTCTGTGAAGATGTGTGTGTCTCTAGGATTAAATTAAAGCTACCTTCAGTTAAATCTACCTTTTCTAGAAAATTCAACTTCTTATTGTTTCCTCATTGTTCAAATTAATTAATAAAAAGCAATAACTTTCTTCTGCTCTATTCTGCTAGCTCAGGAACAACAATAGGGCCAAGTGAAGTCTTTCCACTCATTCAGTTTCCATTGTCAGGTATTTGCCAAGTGTTCAGCCACAGTTTCTTGGCTTGTGTTTATAGTACTCGAGACTCTCAGGTGGTCTCTCAGTCCAATTACCCACCAGGCTGGTATTAGTTTCTGTGACAAGCTGGAAGTACCTTCAGTCTGGCACAGCCACAGGCAAAATCCACTAATACAAAACCTTCTGTTTCAACAATGTGTTAAGCAATACATGTTTCCCAACTTCCTTTTTGGATTGCCAAGTAATTTCTGGAATAGGAAATTTATTAGAACCTGGGTTTAATTTGGTCAAGAACCTCAAAGTTTTATCTCCATCAGACACTGCATTTGTGATTTTCATTGAAATAGTCTATTTATAGTCTCAAAAAAATCCTATTAAACAACAGAATGAGAATAAAATATCTCTCAGTTTCCTCTGTGATGTTACTTTCATCCTCAGTAATATTCTGCAGCTTCCTTTTCTTTCTGTACCACTTACATCAGCGTTTTCCGAATTTCTTTCAAAATAGTGTATAGCGGCAGGAGAGAGATAAGTTGCAGAAAATTCAGTCAAGTTAGTTTAGGGGGGAGAGAATATGTGTCAGAAGGATGAAAGAGAAAGAGTGAAGGTGTAAGCCTAGTTCATGACAGACACAGGAGCTGCTGCTGCTGCTGCTGGCACCATCACTGATAACATCTACCATCTGCACAATGGCACAACCCAAATAAGAAAATTTGAAAAGATCTGACCTGGAGAAGAGAGACATCAAAAAGCTTGTTTAAATCATAGGTTGATCATAATAGCTGACATAAAGGCTGATCAGAGAAGAAGACCAAGAGTTAAATAAAGGACACAACATTAACGCTATACAAATTCCACTATCTGGAACAGAGCCACTCACTTAAGAAACCTTAGCAAACTGAATAACAGATTCTAAACCAGGTCTATTTTATAGCAAGCAGTTTCCAAGAAATACTATTATTTCACAAAGAACTAGTGATGAACTGCTTGCATTGTGCAGATTATTCCCAGTCTGCCGCAAAATCAGGAGCATTTGAACTCCCAGTTTTAATCCATTTTACTAGTAGAATTTTAGGAACCTATTGGGGTCTGTGACCAGGAGAATACATCCTGAAATTATGCTGAAGGACTCAGAGCTGCCAGTAATTAGATTTGTTAGGATGACATCTTTGAATGTTGCTGTTGGCTCATCACAAAGAACCACTGCAGGTCTAAGATTCCTCTGCATGCTGGTGTTACAAATCCTGTGGGCAAGGAACTGGGGCAGGTGGCTATTTTCTATTCTTCACTTTTCTTAAGAAAAATTGAATAAGGGACTATAACTTTTATGTTACTACTGACTTAGAGTAGAGAAAGTTGAGCTTCCTCTTATTTCCTTGCTTTGGCTCCTTGGTGACATAAAAATTCATAAATTATTAATTTTATTTGCATTTGAACTGAAATTAAAGAAAGGCTCTTTTTCTATATTTAAGACTGAAGTGTTATACCAAGATACTTTTTGGTTGTTTGGTTGGTTGTCTGCTTGTTGTTTGGTTTCTGTTTGGTTTGGTTTGTTGGTTTGGTTTTTTGTTCGTGTGTGTGTTGTGTTTGGGGGGGTTTGGATTTTTTTCATTATTATTCTTGGTACCACCCAGTACTTCCTTGTGATGTGTTTACAAAGCTTCTTATTTATTAATAGTGCAATTTTCTTCCAATAAAATAGTGTGATCTGTTGTCATCAATAAGGTAAAGACTCCTCAATCTGTATTCTGTATGTGTTCTGGTGCAATCTGTACCAGCAGCTTGGTCCTCAGTCTTAGATTGTACCAGAAGTACTAGTGTGCAGCAGCTTAGCCAATAAACTGAGCAGTGAGTTTAGATGTTCAAACTAATACAGCAATAGAAAAGAATGTTGCTAAAGTAAAAAAACCATGCAGTAGCTCTTTGTTCACAAAAATGGCAGGCTTTTTTCATTAGTAAGTTTAGTAGCATTGTAATCTAGGGAAGAAAATAGTGTCATTCTTGCCACATTTACTGTCACTCATGTTTTTTAATGTATCTGCAACATGACAAGCAGGTTAACCAATTAACTAGGAAAAGAATGAAAGCCTGTTCTAGTTGGTTCACTTGACTTGTCTGTTTTCTCTGGGCTGACAGAGATTCACAGACAGAAGACAGAGTCTTTCTTCTGTGGGCTTTTTCCCATGTTGGAATCAAAACCTGAGCTGTTGTCTTGTGGGGTATATAAGAAAAGAAAGTCAAACACTAGTGCGAAAGATTTCCAAAGGGCTTTTGTCAAGCCGTTTACACAATAGTGGAAGATGAAAGTCTAAAGCAGGGAGAGTTAGAAGAAAGCTAGGAGATAGGGTCCTTTAAAATACAGTAGGAAAATTAGGAAGCATTTCTTTACCAAGAGGGTGGTCAAACACTGGAACTGTCTTCCTAGAGAAATGGTTGATGCCCCAAGCCTGTCACTGTTTAAGAGGCATTTGGACAATGCCTTAATAATAAGCTTTAACTTCATCAACCCTGAATCTGACAGGCAGTTGGACTAGATGATCATTGTAGGTCCCTTCCAACTGAAATAATCTTATTCTTTTCTATATCCAGGTGTGTAAGAAGTATGAAGTTCCATTGAAGAAATAGTTACTTCTTTTTCTTACCTCCTTAAAAAAATTCTTCAGATTAATGGAAGACACTTCTAAAAATCTCTAGTGACAACACTTTGTCTACCAAAACCAGAACTACTTATTGATACATTCCTAACTTGTAAAATTAAAAAAAAAAATTAAAAATAAATAAATATTTAAAAAAAAAAAAAAAAAATAAAATAAAGAAGAGAACTTTCACAACTGCACTAGTACTGATTATCCCATAAAGGGAAGGAGAGTTTTACCCCTCAGCCATCACTAATAAGGAAGCTGTGCAGATCTTGGGCTAAAAATTGCAATCAGAACCTCAGTCTATTTGTCACAGTTCCTGAGTTGAGGCAAGAGGGGAGACTCTAGGCTCTGCATCACTTGTCTTTATTAGATGTTCTGCAGAAGTCAGGCCATCATACATTCCTGGATTGGTTTCTGTATACCTTGGTTGTGGCAGCCAGCCAATTAATCTATCCAGGTAATTATGCTATAAAAGGACCATGATGGCCCAGTTCCTAGTTAGAGCTGTCTCCAAGCAGTTTCCTTTCTTAACCTCTATGTAGGGGACATTTTTTTCCAAGATTCGTATAAGAGTCTATATTTTACATCATCTTAATCCTTGAAAGAGGACTATTTTCTGAACTAGATTTCCTTGAAAAACATCTCATGATTTTCCCAGGGCAAGGGGCTAACATGATACAGACAAAAGTGAGCACACTGCTCAGGACTTGCTGTCCCACTTATATGCATATTTAATTTCTCATGCATAGACACTCCGGTTGATTCAGAACTCTTCACAAACAGAATATGCTGTGCATATGTATCTGTAAAACTGGGGTTCATACACTATCACACATACCCAAACATTTGGTATTACTATTGGGGAATTATTGAACTAAGGACCAGGAGATTTGAGTATATAAAGAGAAAGAAACCATTATAATTTATAGTGTGAGAGCCATTTCTAGGCTTAAGAAGAATCACAAAGTAATGCTTTTCTAACTATTAGAAAACTGTTAATTGACACACAGGCTTTATGCTTTGCCAGGTCACCTCTTCAACAACATTGGCTGATGAAAAACATTTTGAAATTTCTCATTCCCTAAATTACTTCAGTCTAAACATATCAGTGATTAACTTTATATTGACATTCCAAATGGCATAGTCCTCCAACTTTTTAGTTAAGCTTTCTCTTTGCAAAGGAACTCTTATTTGGTTTTATTGCAATATGACATTACTTTTGTTTTAAAACTGAATGTTATTTAAGCATTTAAAAATTAACCTGCTGTTTGGAACAAGAGGACTAAAAGTTTGGAAATTCTCAATCCTTTTGTCTGACTCCGGTAAACAACATAGACCATAACACTTCAAAAAATTCCAGCCATTTGATCAGCTTGAAACAGATGCCAGTTTCCTGGCAAAAACTTCATTGAAATATATGTATTTAGTAAAACTTGCATAATAAGAACCATTAAAATTCTGCTATTGTGCCAGAGCTCTGAGCAGGCAGCCATGCCTTCTTTTTTGCCCCTACAGGAATAACACAGTTCATAACTTCATTTGCCCACTTTTCACTGCAAAGAGCAAGTGGTTTAATGCTGTTGACTACACCAGGTTCTCCCTCACCATCCAATCTGCATTATTATCTGACACATATAAACAACACAGCTCATGTCATGCCTCCTGCTCATTCAAAATAAGGAATATTAGGCATGAAGTCTTCTTTCCTATTTGCACTGAGCACCAGAACCAGGGTAAAAAGTCCTTTTTTTCCTATGTGTGCATTTCTTGCGAATGAGCTCCCAATGCCAGAAGAATGCATTATTCATATAGAAACGTAACACATAAAGGAGTAAGTGCTTGATCAATAACATTTGAGGTGAACAAGCATGAATCTACTGAATATAGATTAATATAAGTACAATAACAACATAACTAAACTGATATAAACTAAAATATAGGCTTGATTCTCTAATGGTACTTCCATTTGTACTAGCAACAAAAAGTATGAGGAATAAATTAATGGATTTTGTCGCATTGCTTGAAACTTCTGGATTCTTTCACAGCCAATAGTTGCACTTGACTAAATTGCTAATGAGGTTCATTTGAAAATTGGGTTTAATGCCACTGCTTCAGCATCCACCAGAAGAGAGGCCAAATCACCAAGAATCTCAGTCCTCATTGTAGTTGCCACTATACCAATAGTCTTTATTATCAACTTCATGATATTTCCAAGAAAATACATTCTTCTGACCATCTTTTGTTTCAGACCACTAACCTATATAAACACAGTGACAAAGCTCTTCTCTGCCCTCCCAGTGTAAAAGTTTATCCTGATGTCTAACTTCTCAAACTGCACTTTGTGCTGTTGTCTCATATTGTATCATCTGCCATTACTGCAAAGAGTTAAACTCCATAATCTTTGCAACTGCCATCCAACAATTCGTAAGCTGATGCCAGACCATTCCTTAGCTTCCTCTTTGCCACTGCCATCCAACAATTCGTAAGCTGATGCCAGACCATTCCTTAGCTTCCTCTTTGCCACGCTGAATGAGTCCATCTTCCCCAACCTCTCTTCAAAGGCCATCTGTTTCCAACCTACACAAGCCTGTAACTCTCTTTGCCCTCCCCTTTATTCCCAAGATCTCCGGCAACAAGGCTGCTGCTCATCCAGCCTGTTCCCAGTCCCTCAGGTGCAAGTATCTGCTTTTTGTTGAAATTCCCGCTGCCCAGTTTCTGAAAGTCATTCTGGATAGAAACAGTGTCCTTTGCTGTATCAGCAGCTCTTTCCTAACTTAATGATAACTGCAAATTTGCTGGACAGTGCTTTCTGTTTTATTGCATAGGTCACTGATAAAAATACTGAAGAAGATCAGCTCCATTATCAGCCCTGGAGTAATTTGTTATTTTCCACCAGCTGGACATGGAGCCACTGAGTGCTAGACTTTGGGCCGCACAGTCCAGACAATTTTCAACTCACCCAATGGTCTGATCATCTAGCCCATACATTCTCAGCATCCAGATGAGAGCTCTAGGATTAGAAACCTTACTAAAGGCACACCTACCTCCCTCCACTCATTTTCATGATGAGTCATTTCACTACAGAAGTCAAACAGGATGAGTCTTTCTGATTGCCCCCTTGTCCTGTTTAAATTTAGAAACAGGTTCCAAGAGAGGATCATGCACAATTATCTTTGCAGGGACTGAGGTGAGGCAGCAGCTGACAGCATTCCAGATCCTCTTTTTTGCCATTCTTGAATATGACTGTAATGTTTGCTTTTTCCATTCATCAAAATTTTTCACAGACAATACACAGGGGCCTTGCAATCACAACAGCTAGCAAGGCAACTACAGCACCTGACTTTTTCAGCACCTTTAAGTCAGTCCCAGGAAGATGAATATGTCCAGACGAAGTAGCTTCTAACTTGTTCACCCAGTGCTGGCTCCTTCCCAAACTCTTCTGGTACTTGCAGGGATCAGGGAGAACATTCTGCTTGTGATGAGCAAGGTAAAAAAGGCCCTGAGTACTTCAGCCTTTTCTACACAACACGCTGTGTTACCTCTCATACATCACCAGCCCCACATCTTCAGTTTACAACCCATCCTTAATGCTCAATTTAGTGAAATCGTTTTTAGCTTCACCTGGGTTTTCATTTTCCTAATTTTGCCCCTAAGTGCCTCAGCTATCCTTTTATATTCTTCCTTTCTTGCCTGCCTTTGTTTCTACTTCGAACACATTCACTGTTTGTATTTTAGTTCATCAAGAAGTTCCCTTTCAGCCAAGCTGGCCTTGTGCTGAAACTTCATTTCCTCTCACAGAGAGGGCTTGTCCCTGATTCCTCAGTGAGTTCACTTTGAAGCATTCATCCAGCTCTGCTGGGCACCCTGCCCCTACATGGCTGCTTCCCAGAGGATTTTGCTTAGCACTTCTTTAGCTAAGTCTGTTCTCTGAAAGCCTTGAGCCCTAGCTCTGCAGTTTTATTTCTAACCTTCCTCCAGATCCTGAACTCCATTACCTTGCATACCCTGCAGCCTAAGATGCCACCAGTGATGGCATTTTCCATCAGTCCTTCTCAGTTTGTGAGCAGCAAATCCCACAGAGCAGCACCTTTGGCCAACCTCTCTAATGCTGGCGTTGGAAATGTGTCACCCTCACAGCCTAACCTTGAGTTGTTTGCATGAAGCCACGTTGCCCTTACAGCAGTTTTCTGGACAGTTGAGGCTACCCATAACAATATGTGCCTGCAGGTGGGGCATTTTCAGTAGTTTTTTTTGGAGAAGGCCTCTTCCTCTGTTTCCTATCAGTCAGGAGGTCTGTAGTAGACTTCCAAGATGTCCCCAGTGTTGCTTCTCCCTCTGAAGTTGATGCAGAAGCTCCCAATAGGTGTGTCTTTAGTTTTGCCCTATAGACCTCTGCAATGTCAAGGAGATCTTCAACATAAAAGATGACTCACTCCTTATCTTCCGTGCACAGCACTCCTCAATGACCTGTTTGCTTCATGGATTCCCTTCCCAGCATATTCTCTGTTCATGTGAACAGCCCCTAAAGGAGACTGGTCGTTCCTCATTTTTTGTCCCCACAGCTCTTGATTTGCTGGTTCATCAGGAGGACTCACTACAGGCATCGATGCATCAAGGGCAGTGAATCGTGATGGATATTGTTTACTTGTTTGTTCTTTGTTAGTGTGGTCCACTGGATTGACTCAGCTATTCTGATGAGACATAAATAAACTGCTTGGCATTTTTTTCTGAGTCTCTCAGCACTGTATCTCATTGCTTGCAGTATCCTAGCATATTAGCAGTATTCACTCTATTGATGCATCAGGCAATATGGACTAAGGAGAATGCTAAAAAAATCTTTCTGCAAATCAGTCCCTGAAAGAGATGGAATGGGAAGAACAAATTTGCACAAAATTCACAAATTGCAATGAAGACATGTAAAAGTAGTACTCGCTGAATATCTTGTGCACAATTATTATCAGGAACAAATGGGATTTTTAAAGTACTAAATCATCTGATGTTTGCATATGGTTGCACACCGATCTAAGCTTCAGAGGCACATTAAGGTATTCAGCTTGGAATCTTAAACGCAGATTTGTATGCTTCGCCCGTGAATCCCACAGCATGACTTCAGGACTCCTGTTGTTGTGCTACAGTTTTAACATTCATGAAAGCAACAGCGGAAGTGCCACGCCAAGACCTTAAGGCTTTGTTCTATTAAGTTCTACTAGTTTAGGCTAGAGTAAGATTCACTTTATTTGTGTCTTTGTTTTGAGCTCCTGGGGCTCTTTCAACTGCCAGAATCTTTGCATTTGCATTTGACTTTATTCACAATAATACAAAACATTTGTACGAGTATCCATGTATTAAGTATCTCATAGACAATAACTACTTTTATTTGCAGCAACTAATGTAATGTTACTTTCAGTTTGGTTTAAAATATTTATCTTTTCCTCTTGTGATTATATTATCCATCACAATTGCTGAGAAAACAAGCTCTACAGTAAAAATTGTAATCCATATTAAAATGCACTGGTTTCCTAGATGTAATATGAAACATTTGGACTTCATTTTCTACCAGACACATTAAGTTTTTATTACTGCATTTTTGAAAGACTGTCCTGTGCTCCATCATTCATACTTGTTCCTGCTCTGGCACATTATCCATTTACCAATAAATGTAATATAACATGGAGTTTGGAATGCTTGTATTTTGTGATATTTTAAAATTATTTTCTGAGTTCACCTTGAAATTCACATTAATGTCTCAGTCAAATATAAACAATTATCTGGAAGTTAACCCAAAGATAAATGCTCAAACGTAAGTGGAGTACACTATTTAACTTTTCTTTGGTGCTCAAAAAGAATATAGTAACAGCAGAGCTGTATCAAAACATCCATTTATCTTTTATTTCATTCTATCTTTGCAAAACAATACTATTACTTCATTTGGCAAAAAATTACTATTTTCATCAGCTATTCTTTTTAGTAACAAAAATTAGGTGCCATTCAATCCCATACAAAATATTTTTAGATTTACATAAAGTCACTATTTTACTCACAAAATCATTCACAAAAAAAACCCTGAAACATAATTTCAGTCATATGAATCAACACCTTTTACTTTCTCATAAAATATAAGGCATTCTGCTTTTTAAGGAGTGACTGAAGGCAATTGCTATTAGAAGCATTACCATGTACCACCATTATGAACCTCATCGCACAGCTGTAACCCTCATTATGCTTTAGTACTCTTGACCATGTGTGGTTTACAGTTTGCCTCCAGCTTCTAGAGTTAAAGCTGCTGTCAGAACAAATAGTGTCAGAAAGCTTTGTTCTTAAAGCCCAAAAATGGTCTTTGTGTGAGCTAGTTCTAAAGAGAATCCTGCTTCTGCATCTGCCACCAGCACTTGCAACTCTGGGCAAGTCACATTCCTCACTTGAATTTTCTGGATAATAATTCTCTTTTTTCTGCCTACTTTATGGCAGGGACCATCTCTTCCATGGCATAAGAATTGCACTGCACCCAGTGCATAAAACAGAGCTTGCTGAGCCCCAGTCAGGCAGGAATTTGACAGAATAAATACAACTCCTCTTTCTTTCAGACCCATGTTGAATACAAGGTCCAAATTGTAAAACTTAAAAAAAACTTTATCAATGGGTAAATTTAAGCCATATCAAATTAGACTTTTTCCAACTCCTGACCCTGAACCTTTTCTTAAAACTTGAACTCTGCAAGCTGAACTATTTTTAGCTTCAAAATGCTAGGCTTTTATTTTCATTTTGCTTCAGTTTTGTATGCCTTTGTCCTTCCGGTTTTTGGCAGCATCTACAAGAAAGCAAGCCAAAGTCCTCTATTCGAATTGTATGCTTCGCCAAATGAAAAGGGGAAAACACTCAAAATCATGCAAGGCACTCTTTTGTCATGAGTCTTCTGTTCTCATGAACTTTGTAGACCAATTTTGGAAATGCAAAAGTTCATAATTTAAGAGACATCAGATAAGGAACCAAACTTCTGCGATTCACCCATTTGTGACTAGTTCCTCTTCCTTCTGGCAACAAAGGAAGACTGCTGAAGGGAGGAAAAAACCAACAAAGAAGGGAGAAAACTTCAGAAAGTTAAAAAAAATTTAATGAGAATATCCTTGAACAGACACAAAAACAGGTCCTGGAGAAAAAAAAATATGGCAAAAGGATGGAGGGAACTGCCTTCAGAAGGTGAATTATGGAGAGGTAAAAGGGGATGAATGACTTAGATGTGCATCTAAGTGGATAGACATCTGTGCTTTTCCTTAGAAGTCAAAAAAGCTATCTTAGACTGAACACCTCAGTTCAGACAGCTAAAGACGAGGCAAATGTTGCCCAAAATATTTACTGTTTTGTCATCTTCGTTTTACCTTTTTTCATATATCAGTGATTGTTTTGTTCAGCGATATTGGTAGTATTTAAGGATCCTAATTTTCATACACAGGTATATACCGTTTATAATAGGCCTCTATAACTGTGATACAAGCCCATCAAAACTCTTGGTTGTCATAAAAACCACTATTACAACTTGTAGATAAACACTGTATATTAGAGTACTCTACTACAACATATGAGAACTTAGTGTAGTTGCATACTAATCCTGTGTGGGAAAAAGGAAAAAAAGTATCCAGCTTAATCTATGCCTATACTCACATATCTGTATATCTATCCACCCACGCACTGCAGTGTTCTGTGAACTTGCACCATGCCCTCTGCACTTCTTCAGTTATTTGAAGTCTCTTGATATAAAGAGCCTTATAAATTTCCATTGTCTTGGAACTTGGAATTACAGACACTTTAATCATATGGTGCTCATGTCATCTGATCAAATGATCCTAATCTTCTGAATTTTCACAGCATTGCACGACTTTCAGCCACATGACTTTTCATCACATTTGGCAGATGTCAGAAGGCTAAAACCTCACACATCACTTTGAAAATATATTTCTTTAAAGTGCTATTGTTAATTATGTTCATGGGTGCCTGCTGGGATTCCTTGCAGTGCTTTCTTAGGCTCACAGCTGGTTTTTATTTCTGTGGATGATGCAAAACTCAGCTCTTCTCACCCACCAGACACTAATCTTACTTGCTTTGCTGAAGTTACAAGTCTGCAATATCTGTATTTTGTCACTGAAGAAAAACCTTTCTATGACTAACCTGATATTATTTTAGTTAGTGTTTGGCAGAAATTCATTTCATTTTTAGTTTTCAGCTCCAAAAACAGTAGAACACTAGTGATTAATGAAAGAAACATCTTAATAGCAATATGTGGCAACAATATCAATAATAAATATGCTAAATCTGCATCTGTCTATGATACATATAGACATCTATATAGAGAAATACTTGCAAATGCTGTATAAGGAAACAAGTAGGCAGAGGGATCAAATATATACATATTACTAAAATCTGATGGAAATTAAGTCTAGTCTCTCAGATTTGACTCAAGGCAACCACTTAAAATCTGTCTCCCTGTTTCTCGGCATTGGTTGTGATCTTTAATATTCACATCAAGCAGTGCAAGAACAGCTCAGAAAATCACAGCCCAGAGTCCCCCACAATTATTGGGCAAAAAGCAAATGATACTGCTGGCCTCGTACACCACCCTGTCTAGAAGCAGCCACTTCCAACCTGAGACCTTCTCTCCCCTTTTTTCTTAAAAGACTGACCTCTCTGCCAAAAAACAAGACAAGCTCCGGCCTAGTACTGCACAGCAGCCACAAAGTAGCTCTTAACATTAGCTAGCAAATTCCCCTCTCAGCCTTATCATAGTTGCTCTTTAACAAAGACCGACAGCAAGCATTTTTCTAAGAGACTCATGAGGTTCTCTGGTACCGGTCCGTCTTTCTTTCACAGAATCACAGAAAGTTAGGGATTGGAAGGGACCTCAAAAGATCATGTAGTCCAATCCCCCTGCCAGAGCAGGAACACCTAGGTGAGGTTACACAGGAAGGCGTCCAGGCGGGTTTTGAATGTCTCCAGAGAAGGAGAATCCACAACCTCCCTGGGCAGCCTGTTCCAGTGTTCCGTCACCCTCACTGAGAAGAAGTTTCTTCTCACATTTAAGTGGAACCTCTTGTGTTCCAGCTTGAACCCATTACCCCTTGTCTTACTGTTGGTTGTCACTGAGAAGAGCCTGGCTCCATCCTCGTGACACCCACCCTTTACATATTTATAAACATTGATGAGGTCACCCCTCAGTCTCCACTTCTCGAAGCTAAAGAGACCCAGCTCCCTCAGCCTTTCCTCACAAGGGAGATGCTCCACTCCCTTAATCATCTTTGTGGCCCTGCGCTGGACTCTCTCCAGCAGTTCCCTGTCCTTCTTGAACTGAGGGGCCCAGAACTGGACACAATATTCTAGATGAGGTCTCACCAGGGCAGAGTAGAGGGGAAGGAGAACCTCTCTCGACCTACTAACCACCCCCCTTCTAATCCACCCCAGGATGCCATTGGCCTTCTTGGCCACAAGGGCACAGTGCTGGCTCATGGTCATCCTGCTGTCCACCAGGACCCCCAGGTCCCTTTCCCCTACACTGCTCTCTAATAGGTCATTCCCCAACCTATACTGGAACCTGGCGTTGTTCCTGCCCAGATGTAAGACTCTACATTTTCCCTTGTTATATTTCATTAAATGTTTCCCTGCCCAACTCTCTAGCCTGTCCAGATCTCGCTGGATGGCAGCACAGCCTTCTGGCGTGTCAGCCACTCCTCCCAGCTTGGTGTCATCAGCAAACTTGCTGATAGTACACTCAATTCCCTCATCCATGTCGTTGATGAATATATTGAATAATACTGGTCCCAGTACTGACCCTTGAGGGACTCCACTAGATACAGGCCACCAACCAGACTCTGCCCCATTGACCACGACTCTCTGGCTTCTCTCCTTCAGCCAGTTTGCGGTCCACCTCACTACCCGATCATCCAGTCCACACTTCTTCAGTTTAGCCGTGAGGATGCTGTGTGAGACAGTGTCAAATGCTTTACTGAAGTCAAGGTAGACCACATCCACCACTCTACCATCATCAATCCACCTTGTTATGTCTTCGTAAAGGGCTATGAGGTTGGTCAAGCATGACTTCCCCTTGGTGAAGCCATGCTGACTGCCCCTGATGACCCTCTTATCCTTGATATGTCTTAAGATGGCACCAAGGATAAGGTGTTCCATCACTTTCCCAGGGATGGAGGTGAGGCTGACCGGTCTGTAGTTGCCCGGGTCCTCCTTCTTGCCCTTTTTGAAGACCGGAGTGACATTTGCTTTCCTCCAGTCCTCAGGCACCTCTCCCGTTTCCCATGACTTGGCAAAGATGACAGAGAGTGGTCCAGCAATGACTTCAGCCAGCTCCCTCAGCACCCGCGGGTGCATCCCGTCTGGACCCATGGATTTACGGATGTCCAGATTGCTTAACTGGTCCCTAACCCAGTCCTTATCAACTAAGGCAAACTCCTCCATTGCCCTGCCTTCTTCTGGGGCCTCAGGGGTACGGGGCTCCTCAGGACAGCCTCCGGCAGAGTAGACAGAGACAAAGAAGGCATTCAGTAACTCTGCCTTCTCTGTATCTTCTGTCACCAGGGCACCCATCCCATTCATCAGTGGGCCTACATTGCCTCTGGTGTTAGTTTTATCTGCCATGTATTTGAAGAAGCTCTTTCTGTTTTCCTTGACCCCTCTCACCAGGTTTAACTCTAAGGAGGCCTTAGCTTTCCTAGTTGCCTCCCTACATCCTTTAACAACAGCCTTATATTCTTCCCAAGTGGCCAGCCCCTCCTTCCATGATTTGTAAACTCTCCTCTTCCACTTGAGTTTGCCCAGCAGTTCCCTGTTTAACCAAGCAGGTCTCCTGGCTCCCTTCCTTGACTTCCTACGTGTTGGGATGCACTGATCTTGAGCTTGGTAGAAGCAGTCCCTGAATGTTAACCAACTACCTTGGGCCCCTTTACCTTCAAGCAGCCTTGCCCATGGGATTTCCCCCAGCAATTGTTTGAACAGGCCAAAGTCGGCCCTGCTGAAGTCCAGGGTTGCAATTCTGCTTGCTATTCTGCTCCCGTCACATGAGATTCTGAACTCCACCATCTCATGGTCGCTGCAACCAAGGCAGCCCTCCACCTTTACTGCTTCAACCAGACCCTCCTTGTTAGCAAGGACGAGATCCAGCAATGCACCTGTCCTAGTCGGCTTCTCCACCATTTGCATCAGAAAGCTCTGTTCTTTCCTTTAGGCAGTACTTATAGAGGAAACTCAGCCTTTCAAAACTGCTGGGAGGACCACTGGAGTGTAGAGCTCCACATGTTCAGCTCTTTTCTCCTGTTCCTTAGCAATAACTTTCAAAAGAGGGAAGAGGAGAACATTACAACCATCACTTAATATCTGAAATTCTTCCCCTCCACTGTAAACAGCTTTCTGTCTGCTGTAAAAGAGAATATTGCACTGTTTGATGGCATTCACAGAAATGGTCCTATGTTAGAGATACCTGATCCGTGTTGCAGAAATACAGGATGCTTGGATGAGATCCAGTGTCCTGGATCCGGAAATCCTACTGGAGAGTTTGTCTTGTTGCACCAATGTAATACAATTCACAATTAAAAAACTCTTGTCACCAACAGCTCTTTTTTTTTCAGCCTGCCATGAACTTGTTCACTTTAAGGAAGGAATTTTCATTTCTGAGTTCTTGGAGACAGATTCCCCTCCTCAGACACCAGGAATTTAACTAACAGCACACAGGGTGCTGGGGTGGTCAGCAGGAACAACACGCCTGCCCTACTCCGACCCTCCAGCCAACCTCTCATGAGCCTGGAGAGGCATTTCTGGGGAAAAGTTTCTACTAAACATATACTTTTTCAGTGAAATGCAGTTAGGAAAAGTCATTCCTTCCCTTAATTACTTCAGCTTTATGCTTAATGCTCAGTGGGATGTATCCAGGCCTTGCTAACTCTTAAAGGCTCACAAGCCAGCCACTACTTTGAGGTGCATCTGTCTGCTTTTGCAGGGAGGCTGCCAAAAATAGCAAAGGTTTAGATCTCTACGGCCAAGATTTCTGAAAACACAGACCAGAAAGCAGTAATTTTTGACATCAGAATGAGTCAACTCCAACAGATGAGACAGATTAAAGTAAAAGGTCAGAAAACAAAACTGTCCTTTGACATGCATGTCCTTTTCACCGGGCTTCTCTCAGACCAACAGCTTTCTCCTGGCACCCTGAGTTGCAACAAACACTGGGCAGTCTGCGTGAGGTCCACTGGGAAGGTCTTCTTCCCATCACCTCCATTTATTCCCTAAGCCTCTCAGAAAACTTCCAGTGTCTAAACACTGCAGGCTCCTGCCTGCTGGTTCCCTCACACTCTCACACTGACCATCTCATCTTCTACTCCAGATGTGCACACCTAAATAGCCCAAGAGAAATCTCCTCTTTTTTTTTTTTTTTTTAAACATGATAGGAAGAAGTTGTTAAGTCTGCTGCTTCCTTCTTTATCTTATTTGCATCCTGTTTGTTAACAGGCATTTGAAACAAGGTCAGCCTTTGGTTATCACCAGAGAAAACGGATTATTTGTGTTCAACTAGATTACTCCATGTAGGTCTCTATTTTTTATCAATATCCTATTTTGGGTTTTGTTCAAAGATCAAGGATTGATTTGGGATTTTTCCTAGGCTTTTTCAATCCATGCATAGCCAGACTGTCAAATGCCATTTCCATGTTCAAAGCTTCCAATCAAAAAGGCTAAATCTTCTGTTTTTCCATAACTGAAAGCTTAGATAAGTTTCATAAAGTGGTAAACTTTGATATCAAAGACAGGTAAAAAATTTAAGTCACCTACCTGCATAAAGACAATAAAGTCTGTACAACCACATTAATTCTCTTCCCTTTTCCCTTTACTTCCTCCCAGAGTCACTCTTATCTTCAGAGATTACAACTCTGTTGGAGAAGAAGCAGCTTTCCTCTCTCTCCAAAATTTGCTTTTAACTGTGGAGTGTTTTCTATTTACTTGCCTTTGTGATGTACATCCACTGATACCCCTATGACTTTTTGAAACTCAATTGAAAAGCTTGCAGTCTTCTTTTACCACAATCATAACTTCTATGATTTGACACATACATGTAATAGTTCTTTTTGTTCCATCCTCTCGTGACATACACACATCCTGACACACATCAAAGTTTTAATCTTATTTCTGATAACCAGCTGCTGTTTTCCTTAAAATTATCTGTCTCAATTTACTATAAATTTTTCATATACTATCTCTGGTCATAAATCTAAAGTCAGTGTGTGGTCACTTAATTGATCTGTTCATGTTTGGAGATTGAAGCGTATCATTTTACTTTGTCTTCCAGGACCGATTCAAAATGCTGCAAATAAATATGCATGCAGAACCAGCCAGCATCTCAGTCCTATCCTCACAGTCCTTCTCCAAATTCAATAGTATACTGCATATATTACTGGTCAGTATTATCTTTCTTCATTCCATTCTATGGTTCTTGATCTCTGGAACTCACTTCCATACTTAATTTTGCTTTTATGATTATAAAATACAAATAGAAATTTGTCTGTCTTATTTCCATTCAGCTGACCCCTGTAATGGAGATGTAAATATTCCTTATATAAATTTAATCCAATTAATTTTAATTTGTTCCATAATTCTAATTATAGTATAGTATATAATGTTAAGATCCTATACTAAAATAGATTATTCTGCATCTTTTTGTTCTATGTCAAAAAATAAATTAAATCAATCAATTAATTGATTAATGAATTAGGTAATTAATAGAACAGATCTCACTGTCTTTTAGACTCCCCTCCTGGTCAATGTGAAGCCTTTTTACGTCCCCTGGCTATATAGGGAGCTCCAACAATAAGTCTAGACCCATTTAGAGTTTGATTCAATAGCTTACACATGTCAAGTGCCTTTTGAATGTCCAGGAGTACACATGATATCCATGGGGGACGGGTAGATGTGTCGCAAGATCTGTGGAGGACTGACAGCCTCCCTGAACAGCATCTAGAGGGCAGGAAAGATTGTCTAAGACATCTCAAAAGGTACAGACTAAATACCTCCTAGATTGTCTAAATCATAGAATCATAGAACCATTTTGGTTGGAAAAGACTCTCAAGATCATCAAGTCCAACCGTTAACCTAACACTGGCACTCAAACGTGTCCCTAAGTGCCACATCTACATGACTTTTAAACTCCTCCAGGGATGGTGACTCAACCACTTCCCAGGGCAGACTGTTCCAATGCTTAATGTAGATGTTGTCATTGTAAGCTGAATTCTGCTTCTTGGTTTCTGCTCAGTTGCACAAGTTTTAGTGCCTACTGCTGTTTCTGGCATTGTTTGGCCTCTGGCTGCCACATCCAAAGAATGCCTTACCTAGCATATTTGCCAACATTATCTTGCAAAGAAAGAGGTTCCCAATGCTATTTGCATCAATCCAGGGTATTTAAGACTTCTGCAAAAGGCTGACAAGTATAGCACAGTTCCTGTGGGATGCCTCATTACCAAAAATCTACCATCTTCACAGTCATTTCTCCCACATGGGATTTTTCTAAAATATTTATAACTTTAAAATGTTTCCCAGTGGATGCACCAACATAACAAAGTAAGTTAAATTAAAAGATAGAAGGCTTCCTTCTACTAGTCTACTAGGGGTCACCGAATTCATTCTCAAAAAGAAAGAGCCAGAATCCTTTCACAGTTGGATTGATGAGCTCTTTTCCTCATTTGTGATGATTCAGCTGATTACTTATTCATCTGCTTAATACTGCTCTATTCTTAGAGTTCCCTGTTCCCCCTAAAAGTGACTCAAGAGTATTATTAAAACAAAGCAATGATTTAGTAACACAAGTAAGACATGTCATTACTTCAAGACTACCACAGAGAGTCAAGTTCCTCCTCTCAGACATAATCAACACTTTTTTCCTCTGATTAGTTAATCCTGGCCAAGAATGGAAAGAAAATATGCACAACAGCATTCACACTTTGCGGTGAAACAACTACTTATCAGATATGGCACTGTGTATTTATTGCTAATTGCCATAATTAGTCACAAGTGTTAATGAGAGGTTTAGCAAGTAACAGTTTCACACACTCTTTCTCTTCCCTGGAGTCTGCCTATCTGCTTTTTGTATCATACTGTTTTCCCTGTCCAGTTATTTTCTTTTTTGACACAGGCATGAACCTTTCCTTGGACTGATTTGCAGACTCAGGTCCTTCATTTCTTATACAAGGAACTTTACCTCTACCATTGCACTTCCCATAGCTATGCTAGGCCCTTTGCTTCTGCAAATTTTTCCCTATGATTAACTGCAATTACAGGAAAACAGTTTTTAATTCCCTTAAAGCATCATACAGGCATGTGACAATACATTATTACTTGCTTGATCATCACAGGTCACTCGCAGTTGAGAATGAACAGGACAGCATAATGTAAATAGTATTAGCAGTTGTGCAACAAGGGTGAGGTGGTGTATGAGTCGCTGTAGTTGAACTGAAAGCCTGTGCCTTCACTCATACTGGTGCTCTTTTGCTGCCTGTTTGCTCCTAACAGCTTAAAAGAGCTGGCTGGAAGGTTACACACAATCAAATGAATCTGCAGTGTCCCTGAGGTGTCTTTCTCAGAAGACATCCTTCCTCTTTCGATGTCTCTGCTCTGAGCACAGGAGCTGTGTGAGCAATGGCACTACATGCTAACAGGTTCTCAAGAGATGTTCTATAGTTCACTCCAAAGGCTGCACTGGAGCACAAATCACCAAAGCAAATCCATATCTGGACAGTCTATTTTTGATCCTTTTATTTCCCAGGAGCGATGATCATTCCTGCTATTAAAAATTGTATGACTAATGTGTCAGTGAAAATTAGGCACTCTTCAATTCACACTGTGATTGTCTCATTCATCTTCGATATCTCAGGGGCCATTAAGCATTTGCACAGAAGCTCATCTTTCACTTTGGAGAGATTTAATCTTTGGAAGGCCTCTCTGACCTACTGATCAATTCTTACCACAGTTTTAAACCAATTACTAAGTTTTATTATCTAGTAACAATGTTATCTTTTTCAGTTACACTTGCATGGTCTGGGGCAAATGCATAACCTTTGTTGAAAAAATTCCCCCAGATCTACAGAAAATTGCTTTGGCAGTTTACATGGTTAAGTACCAAGATGTGCATTGTTGTGCAAAAGATGTTGAAACAGGTTTACATACAGAGACCTTTATTAGTGAGACCCATAGCTCGAGGGCTCTGACTGTCAACAGGCGTTGGCTTTAATGGTGAAAGTTACTTTTGGGGAAAATAAAAATAAAAAAGGGGAGAGAGAAAAGGAAAAAGGAAAACTCTCCCTAGGGGTCAGCAGGAAATAGCAGTGATAGGGTCCCACAAGAGTAACAGATCTAGTAATAGCTTGTGATCTCTAGTACCAGCTGACTTTAAAAAGGACAATATTCTTCAACTTCTGCTCTGGATTAAATGGTGATGACCCCAAGAATCAATCTTCCACTGCTGTTCTGTTTCTTTGTAAACAGAATAATCTGCCAACTGCTACATTTGCATTCCTTGACAAGTGAAGAAGACATCACTCTTCAAATATGTTGTTGCTTATTGCTGGGCTTTGGATGACTATCACTAGCCAGTTAGTATGTGAGATTTTTTTCCAGTTATGCTGTTTGCATCAAACCAGTACAAAATAGCCATAGTGTCAGGATGCTGAGCTTATGGAGACAGCAATAATGTAATTTCTACTCCTGGAATCTCATTTAGGGAGAGGTTTGGATACTTTTCCAAGGTCAGTAGGTCTGTGTCAATTCATGTCATTGATATCCAGAGGGAAGAAAGAGGTGTTTCTAGACATGTTGTTTTCCAAAAATGCCTTCGATCTAGTAGGTGGTCTAATATGTCTAGACTGTTACAAACCTAGGAGCTTTTATTCTAGGCTTTAAATATATTCTGCTACCCTGATCCCACATAACATATGGTCACTAAGTAGCCAGAAAGATTTCAGTACAGGACATTCATTTGGTCACAGGTATTTCTAGATCAGATAAGTGTCTTTCATAGCTGAGACTACATGTATATTTTTTTACGTTGAATCCTTACTAGAGTAGGTACTGTACAAAATGTGTCCCACTTCACTGAGTCTTTTGAGAAGTTATTATCCTGACTAATTAATTACATTGCACCTCTCCTACACTTACCTCTAACACTGTTCCTGTGTATGCTATGCAATCTTTTTTTCCATTTTGGAAGTTTCGGTTCTACCTGTGTAAGAGCATGTGCCACGGACCTCATCTGCATAAAGGGTTTCTATCAGGGCTCATATAATAATAAAGAAAAATCCTCCCTTCAAATCCAAGGCCACTCAGAACACACAGCATATCTGAATATAAGCCTAACAGCGTGTTAATTTCTATTTAGTTGATTGAAATGTCAATGACAACTTAGGGGGTTGGAAACAGGAAAGAAAAGTTCAGTGTTCCAAAATATCACAAGCTGACTACAATTAAAAAGAAAAAAACCACAATTTATCTTCTTTCTAGGATACTTCAATTCTCTTGTGATCTAAGCCAATGACAAAGAAGTATCTAAGGATGTCTTTTAACTTTTCAGTTCCTAGAAAATGTACACTAACTTACATGTCCATAAGCCAAAAATTCAGAGCAGGATTTACACTAACCAAAGCCTTGATGTAGCTGAATCTTTGCAGAATTTTAGTTTATCTGTGGGAAGTAGTACTGCAGTGGATAATAGTAATTTTGGCATTGTAAATGGCCATCAGGGAAATGATAAAAATTATCCCAAAAACTAAACATTTAAAAAACATTTCAGTTGCCATTCTGTTTTGATTATCTTTTTTATTTTTTTTCCCAAAGTACGTGTTCAGCTCTTCCAGTGTCTGCCAATCACCCTACCAGTCTTTCTTGTTTTACACTCAGACAAGGATAGCCCAAAAAGTCTCGTGCTATGACTGTCTCTATAAAAAAAAGACTTTTTTTTTTAATCAGATGGACTTGTGTTGTTCAGGTACAGATGTACAGGCAGTGGGTTGTGATGGGGAAGATCAAGTGTATTTTATTTCCTTGATTAGCACTGAACAAGCTGCTAGGTTCAGGAGCTTGATTCATCTTTCCACACAGAAGCACCTGGTGCCTTTTGAGGTACTCAAGAGTACTCCACCCAGCCTCCAGCAACAGGTCTTGAAGGTCACGATTTCTCCTCAACCTTGTATCATCTCTTCTGGCCCACTGAGGATGTCTCAGATGCACAAACTTAACTGTCTAGAATCATTTTAGACAGACAAAGGTAACTGAAACACTGCCAACAGGATGTCTCCATGAGGGTGAAAGAAGTAGTTCCCTGGGATCAGAGCAATGATGGGAGAATTAGTTAGGCACATCTGAGACATTATGAAAAACTCAGGAGAAAAATAAATAGCATATGCAAGAAAGAAACAAACTAAACTGTAATACTGAGCAACAGAACAAAAGCAAAGCCTGAAAGTGCTTCTACTCCAGGGTCAGATACCTAAAAATTAGGAAAGGAGAAGCACTGGGCAGGTGCTGAGTGGCTTCACTGAAACAGCAACACATCGGAGACTTCCTGGAGGGACAAAAGTCAATGTCATGTGCTCTTTGTAGGTCATCAGCTTCAGAGAAGCAGAATACATAGGTGAGGGAATAGTGCTGTACATGAACTGCAGCAGCTCAAGTATCATAAGAAAAAAGAAGCACTCTGAAATCCCTATGGGTAGAAATCCCTTATTCTACAAGTAAAATTGTAATACTAGAACTGTTCTACTGAGCCCATTATGGAATGATGATGATAATAATGATCAGGAAATTTCAATGAAATGCTTTGAATTTTTGGAGATTTAGTAACAATGAGAGATTTCAGCTGCCCAGTAAAGGACTGCTTCTTCAACCAACTTGTTGCAGAATCCACAATAAATTATACTGTTCCAGATCTGGCCTTGAGTGGTCAACAGGGCCTCATTCAAAAATTATTAATGAGAAAGCTGCTCTGCAATAATGATCACAGTACAACTGGTTTCAGAGCTGTACTAGTAGACAGTAAGACAAATCAACGCATCACAAAAATAAGCTCTGAAGGGGAAACTGGATGCCATAGATTAATGAGACAGATTACTAACCTTGTTGAGATGGTGGAGTCTATAATGAAGAATAAGACCACAAAACATATAGACAAATTGAGTCCATTGCAAAAGAGTCAGTGTGACTTCTGCAAAGGGAAAATGCTGCCTCACTGACCTGTTTGCCATTATATCTGGATTTTTGAAAAGCCTTTAGAAGACTCTACACTAAAAGTATTGCTTCTAGGAAGCAGCAGGAACAGTGCTGCTCTGTGAAGGAGCAAGCCAGGAACCAAGTGTGACCCCAGCACAGGCAGTGCCCTCACCCTTGGGCACTGTCCCATGGTTCCTGAGCAGGACCAGGGTGGTGAGTGTAACAGGCATCATCAACTGATTAGTGATCACCAGGTATGGTGAAGTCAGGTGTTGAGTGAAGTCCAGGGTTGATCTAGAAAGAACGAGACACAGAGAAGGAGGCTACCTACAGCATAGGTCCAAACAGGGCTAGATATAAGGCAACATCACCAGTGCAATCAAAAAACTCAGCCAGTATTCAGGACAACAAGAAAAAAGACCGAGAACACAAGTATAGCGTGGTTCAGAGCCACCTTAGCCCACAGGCAGATGTGTGGATGTGGCCCCCAGGTGAAGCTGGTCAGGGCAATTAAGGCTTATTAGTGCCCTCAGGCACAGATAATTACAGAAATTAAGTCACCACATTGGAGGAAAGGTCCTTTTGTGGAATCAAAATTGGTTAGAGGACAGGAAGCAAACTTTCACCAGTGGAATCTGTTGGCAGTTGCTGCTGGGACTGGTTTTAATTGACATTTTCATCAGTGACCTGGTAAGAGGAATCTCTGCTGAAATCTCATAGTCTTACAACAAGAGGCCATTCAGGTGAGTAAATGAGCAAAAAGTGGTACATGAGTTTCAGTATAGAAAAACAGAAGGTGGCACACATGAGTAAAAATGTCATATATCATATTTACAGATGCAGCTGTCAGGTCTGAGTTCAGCAGCTCAATGGATAACTCAAGCCCTTAGAGTCATCTGAGGTCTCTGAAATCATTGAGTCAGTGTGCAGTGGCAGCCTCAAGAGAGACACTCTCTGTGTCACCAGAAAGGGTATGGAGGACAACATGGTGGGCATCACTTTGCCACTACTGAAAACTTTGTTGCACTTGCATTTAGTATACTGCGTGTAGCCCTGGTCTCCACATCTGAAGGGCACATGGGAGATAAAGAGGTTGTAGGAAAAGGCACTTAAAAATAATCAAGAGGATGGAGCAGCTGCCATACAGTAAGAAACTAAAAACCCTCGGGCATTTACATTTGGAGAGAAGAGGTGGAATGAAATATTCGTGAGATTTACAAAACCATAATAGTCATGGTTAAAAAGAACTCAAAACTGTTTTTTCACCGTAATCTATAGTACTGTAACTGAATTGGTAGGAATTTAGTATGAATCAGCTAAAATTAAGATCATTATTTACACATAGGTTAGTGAACTTCTGGAACTTGGTGCTACAGGAATTTGTGGAGGCAGACAGTATCAGCAGGCTTAAAAGGGGATTAAATAAATTCAAGGGCAGCAGACTAGTGAGCAGATACTTTTAGGCTACAAATTGTTCTCAAAGTAGGAAATAGTTCTTTTTTTCTCTTCTACATAGTATTTTGATAGTTTATCCTTGAGGAGCTGCTGTTGGTCAGGCTTTTATTACTGTCAGTCTTACAGCTATCTCCATTGTATGTACATTTGCTCAAACTACTGTTATTGTTAATGCCAGTATAAGTTGGGAGCAACAACCACAACCAGATTTACAAAGCAATGGAGTAGGAAGGGTTTGGAAGCCAAGGAGACAATCTGGAACAGCATAGAGAAGACTGTTGAGGAGGTGTCTCAAGAAATCCCCTGAGCTGAAATAGTTGGAGGCCAGAAGAGTACTTGGGAGAAATATCTCACATGGTTGCCCTCTAGGCTTCCCCTTGGTTCTGTTGTAAAAATATATTGGGCTAGGCAGACCCTTGATCTAAGTCAGTGTAGCCGTTCCTATCTTGACCAGTGATCTTGCCATAATCTGTGTATTTACTGCAGCAACAGAACGTCCCACTATTAACTTCATATGATGATATGTCTTTGCACCAATCAGCTCAACCTGTTGGGGGTGTTAAGAGTTTAACATTTCAAAGCAACTTGTGGAAAAGGATGTTCATGTACAAACTTGACGGTTTATCTATCAGCAAGTAAAATTTGTTCACTTTTTGGAAGTGGTATGTGGTAGTTTTAAAAATGCAATGGTTATTCTGTTCATTGCTATTATTAAAATAGTCATGTTCCCATGTTCCCTGACTTGCTCATATACTGTTACTTTTACTATATTTTTAATTGGCCCATTTTTCATCTGAATATCATTGTGCTTATATAACATGCTGAATATAGCATTTTGGGGCTGATTAAAACACATTAAAATAACATTCTCCTTTAAATCACACAGTTAAATAACGTGCAGACCTCTCTACAATTACATGAGTTCATCTCTGTCTTACATCAAGCTCTGCTATTTTGGACATCAGGTCTTGCTAAAGCTTAGGGAAGGAAAAGTGTTGACTCAACATACAGACGGAAAGCCAAAGCCTGGAGATACTACGTGACTTGCTCTAAGTTACTCAGGCAGCAGCAGAGGAGCTAAATTAGTGTTAGATCTCTTGGGTCCTGAACCACAACCACAACGTTGCCTTCATTTTTCTCACCACTTCTGTTTAAGCTGCAGCTTCTTATATTAATCTTCTACACTACATTCCTAGGGAAACCCAAGGGAATCTGTCTTGTTTTGGCCTCCCTTCCATGTGTAGGTGTGCTGGCAGATAGGCAGGCGGGTTGCAGATGCCATACATCTGGCGGGGTGAGATTGTGCAGTAGCCAGAGAGCAAGGCTGCCAAGCTGCTCCCTACAGACGAGGGTCAGAGCCTGCACATATCCAGCAAATGTCCAAATGAGGATGTTAACAGAGAAACTTCTGTAGCAAGAGGCATGTATTTTGGCTCCTCCTCTTCCTTACACCACCATGATGACTCTTAATGGTAAACCAAACTTGGAATGAGACAGAAACGCTGGACACATGTAAAAATGCAGTTTTGTCCACAAGAGTGTTTTCCAGACTTCCTCTGGGGTCAATGCAATGTCTGCTTGCTCTGAATAATATTGCTCCTAACAATACAGGCATTGTTTGAATGATGCAGATGTAGACTGAATAATTAGTCTTAACAGTGCAAGCACTTAAACTTGTCAGCAATGCACTGCTGGAGAGGCTAGCACAGTTAATGGAAATGGAGGACTCTGCTGTCTCGGACTATTTGCTTAGAAGTGAAATGAAGTACCAAAAGATGTATTCCCAAAAGCTAATTTTCATTCAGTAACCCTGGAATCTTTCTGTACCAGAGAGAAGGGGCCGAAAGCAGTAACCTGAAGAGCAACAAATAGGTCACTGGAAGAATATGTGTCCCTTCTTTGCTTAGAGATTTCAGGGAAAACAGCTTCCAATGTGTAACACAGGCCTTTGGATGCAATTGCAGGGCATCAGGGCTTTGTGAAGGAATTCTACAAACTCCAGAGGGACCCCGGGACCCTGAGCCCACAGGGCAGCCCTGTGGACTCACATGCAGAAAAGGGGTTAACCCATTGCCTTTGCAGAAGATAAGGTGACCCATCTCTGACAAAGGGGCTTGAATTTTTTTCCCACTCACATGGTGCTCTCAAGTCCATTATCCTTCCATGTTACTGCACCTAGTGTGGGATATATTAGATATAAACTTAGTGTATGTCATATGTTATTCTCTATGCACAATTCCTAAATCATATGTGTGACTGCAAGGTCAGATAATGGGCCATTAGGTGCAAAAAGAATACTCATATCGAATGTAATAGATCCAACTCACCTTAGAGTATGCCAAGACACTTGGAAAATCTGAGCCAGGACAGAGACCCATTTACCCCTTTTTCCCCTCATGACTATCTATCTATTCTGCATATGGGTCTTCATCTTTGTGACTCTCAGAACAAGGTCGTATATTTTCAAAGGGCACGCTCCTTTTTCTTAAAGATTTAAATTCTGACAGATTACTCAACCTTAGTTATAGCATTTTAATAGTTAATTACCTTCACTATCAATAGTGCCACCTGGGTTTACTTGGCTTTAATTTCCAGCTGCTGGACCTTTTGTTTTCTTTTTTTAAGCAAATGAAATTGATGTACCTGTGGAGAAGTCTATGGAAATATTTCAATAAATGATGGGACATGAACATATGTTTGTTACTGGGTAAAGTCCTTTGGCCTGTAGGAGGTGATCTGAACAATAACATTGTGAATTGCTTCTAGGTTTCAACCTACATAATTGTGCAAAACAGCAGTGACAGATAATGATAACATAGCTGTTTATGTAGTTTTGTGTTGCTTTTTAGGTGAGCTTTAGTTCAGAGACAAGATTGCTTTTTAAAAGTAAAATATAAAGTACCATGCAAAAGGAGAATCTTAAGTCAGCACAGTCAAACCTTATCCCTCACTGACTTTTGAAAACCACATCCTGAGATAATTTTGTGTTTGAACAATAACTGCATTTTACAATAATTCCTTAGTTCAGCAGCTCAAAGTTTAATTATCTGTTGTTAGTCATAAAATAAAAGGTCATTTCAGTGCATGTGTATATGCACATATAGATTTATAAAAAAAATACACCGTGCATCTGTGTGTATGTATATTTCTGTGTGGAGACAGAGAGAGAGAACATGACAGCTTTTTTAAGACACAGGACTGGAAGTGTAATTTAAAAGATGTCTATCAAATTCTACAAACTACCCAAACATTTCAAGAGGCCTGTTTGATACTGTTTCCATTAAACAGAAAAGCATCTCATCTGCTGGATTTACAAATCACTTTTATCTCGCCTTTCCCAAAGAATTTATCCCCATCTGCCACAGCCTACTTAAAATCAAGTTAAATCCATGTTAAATCCAAATGATCACTTCCCTTTTCTGTCCCGCACAGGGCCCAGGACAGGTTACATACCTCATCCCCTGGCACTGGAGAGCTGTATTAGGCTCACAGAATGGGCACAGTTGTCACTTTACTGATTATTTGCTTTGCAGTGATGTTTCCATGTGTCAGTCATGGTCCAGGATCCTTGTGCACTGTGCAATCACAGAATCAAAAATAGAGTGAATTTGTGCAGAAGGGTCGATATTTAGATCTACATAGATGGACAGTACTTAGTCTGATAGGCAACTCTCTCAGCATATCACCAACTAGTGTTGAGTCTCTCAGTTACTATAGAATCAGCATATGCTAAAATACATGTAGTTATTGAATTTATTAATATCTATGAGGAGGTTCCTTTCTCATGAGAAGAGCAACTTGGGAAAATGCATGAAGATACTTCTCATAAACATGTGAAAGGAGGATGGTGATGACTTGTGCTGTATTTTTTAGAGCTGACATCCTGGCAATAAATGGATAATATAACTGTTCAGTGCAATTGGACAGGACAAGGAAAATAAGACTTGCAGGAGCATTCCAAATGCAGAGCCAGGATATTTGGTGTTTTTAGATCAGGTGCTACAATATTGTAGTATGCTAATATGAAGCCAAGCTGAAATCACAAAGGAAGAATCTTAACCCTTTTCTTTATCCCACCAGCTGTCCTGAATAATGGGTCTATAGAAGGACAAGGAAACTGGTGAGGGGTCTGGAGCATGTCTTATGAGGAGTAGCTGAGGGAAACAGGGCTGTTTAGCTTGGAGAAAAGGAAGCTGAAGGAAGACCTCCTCACTCTCTACAACTACCTAGAAGGAGGTTGTAGCATGGAGGGTGTTGTTCTCTTCTCCCAAGTAGCAAGTGATAGGAAGAGAAATGGCCGGAAGTTGTGCCAGGGGAGGTTTAGATTGGATATTAGGAAAACTTTCTTCATGGAAAAGGTTGCCAGGCATTGGAACAAGCTGCCCAGGAAAGTGGTTGAGTCATCACCCCTGGACACGTTTAAAAGAGGTGTGGATGAGTTCTTAGGGACATGGTGTAGTGACAGTGTTAGGTTAATGGTTGGACTCGATGATCTTGAGGGTCTCTTCCAACCAAAACTATTCTATGATTCTGTGGTTTAATACCAGAGTCAGGTTATGATTGGACTTAATTATCTAGGGGGTGCCTTCCAGCAAAATGATTTTATATGGTTTAAATTTATGTTAAGAAAAAGGCTTAGTTAATGAATCCCTTCTTCCAACCTACCTGACTTCCCTGGTACTCATTCCCCCAAGACCTGACAGACTATGGCTGATGGGCAGTCTAGAGACAAGAGGTAGCAGGAACTTAAGAGAAGTGACTGCTGAGCCTTTCTGCTCCCAAGGACACCAGTGCATTACTTAGTTACATCTGCGGCAACAATTCCTCAAAAATGTTTACCCTAACTGAAGAGTTGGAGGATTTCTGCAGCAGACTGGACTGCCAAAAAATACAGTGGAAAAGACAGAGAAGTGAGTGAAGGAGGAACCTCTGAGGTCCCACAAACCAGTGCAACAAACTTCAAAGTAGCCCCATGGAAGTCTCAGTTGGCAGCTGTCAGCAGAGTTAACCAATATTAAAAAAAGCACTAATGTACTAACTGAAGCAGCGTTTAGAATACACAAAACTAAGCCTCAGAGTCCTTGCCTAGTCACTCTGATTTGAGGCTTATATTAAAAATGGGGAGGAATAAAACCAGAACCCTTCACTATGCTTTGTCTTGACTCTTATAAAAGCAGCCATAAGGTTGTGTTTGATATGACCCAGATTCGCCACAAATAGCAGCCCAATTTATTCCTGCATTTTTAGGTAGCAAAAAAGGAGGTGTGGGAAACTGTCAAATAATAAGAACCTGCTCTGCATGCATTAGTATCCTGGTATGTAGAAAAAAAAATGGTGCCAAAACAGGGACATGCTAAACTTACAATTGTTGCTTTTGGTACACATGTCCTAAGACTTTTTATGGCTGTGTGGTCCTGACTACACTTCCAGTTGCTGGCAGAAGAAAAGGGCAATGGAAATCCTTAAATTGCCTACATGACAGATTAAACAGTCTGGTCTCACAGAAGCATTAAGAAACTTGCTTGCAGACCTTGAGATCACAAGGCTGAGCAGGAAAGGAGGACTTTGCTTGCATCATATCACCATTAAATATGTACAGTGGTATTGACAAGAGCCAGACATCCCAAGATTGCCTACATTTCCTTCAGGCAATCCAGTCCAGATGCTGTCAAGTGACTTCTAGCAGTGCCCGGCTTGGAAAGAGGGATTAGCTGGATGATCCCTGCAAGGGCCCCAACTCATTCCAACATTAAAAATGTCACAAGGACAATATATAGTAATTTTTTCCATTTCAAACTTGTTTTAAACTACATGGTTTCAGAAATTAAGAAATATAGCCAGGAAGACCCCAGCAGTGATGATGTGATTTTTTTTTTTTTTTTTTTTTCAGAATACTAAGATGTTGTACAGCAGGAAGGAATTACTAAAAATGCTGCTGAGCATATAAAGCTTTGCTTCTACTGACTCATTGCCTCTTTCTTGTTGATATATCTCCAAAGAGCTTCCAAAAATAAATTCAATTAGGTTTAAAAAAATATACACTTTGGATTATACTTCTGTAACTGAAAGGTTGTGGAAGTGATATGTCTAGAATTGGATCAGAATCTGACTATTAAACAGGACATATTTTTGCAAGAAACTTATAGTCCACACTGACTTAGATGTAGATTTAGGAGCCAAATACCCTTCATTTCAAAGTGTCATTGTGATTTTAGGCAGTTCCAACAGCAAAAAGATGGACAATTGCATGCCTGAGCATAGTAAGAGAAAAACTTCCCCTATGTTTGGGGGTGGTTGAAGCTAATGCTTCAGACCTCCTTAACTTACTTTTGTTCTGGTTTTCCTACAATTAATACCTCAGGGACATGAATGTAGGATAATGCTGCACAGAATAAGGAAAAATACAATTTTTCTCCCAAAGGACATCTGTTTTCTTCTCCTGCCCATGAAGAAGTGGAAGAACAGGTCATACCGCAGGAGGAGGTGCTCATACCTATGGAGAACCCAAAGAGAGGGAGATAACTACTGGCAGAAATAAATCAGTGTATGCTTTTTCTCTGTCCTGTAGCCAGTGTTCCATGCATCATCTGCAGTGTTCTCTCCTTGTGTCTCCACACACTCAACTCTGGCTATACCAAGCACTTCTTTCACAGCAGTTGAACAGGAGTGCAGGGTTCAGATAAATTAGAAGCTTCCACCGGTCCCCAAAGCTGTGGTGAAATTCAGATTGGATCCACACAGAAAAGGGAAATGGGGACAGGGGAGAGACAGGAGCAGTAGCTCCAAGAAAATCTGTGATGGCAAATAGAATCAAGTCAAGATGTGTACCAAGAAATATGCAAGAAAAGTAAAAGGACTTCAGCCTTATTATGAAGCAGATTTTTTTCTATAGATCAAATGGCCACACACATAGAGCACACGACCTGGAAAGCTACAGGGAGGATGCATACAAGCCTGATTCTTTCTCCCAGGAATGTCAACATGTGCCAGGTCTAGCTGCACCATCTGCTCAAGCAAGGTCACAAATTCAAGGCTTCATCCTGAGCACCCATGTCACAGGCTGCTCTGTCTCTACAGGTTTGAGGAGGCAACACCACTCAGCAGTCAGGATAGTGCTCAAGCCATATTACACCAGTGCTGCATTTCCACAGTCTGCTGCATGCTGAAAAGAGGGCGTTCCTGCCTGGCCACCACATCACGAGGCCTCAGTAATTATCCAGGAGGGAGCAAAAGCATAATGAGGACATATTAAACTCTAATTTTTTCATTGATTGTATATTGAAAGAGATGAGGAGCAGCAACACCACCAACAACATTCTGGCCTATGTAGCAAAAACATTTCATGATAGCTGTACTCAAGAAGATAAGAAATTTTAATCTGATGATTCTGTACACAGGCAATCACCCTCCAGCAATAAAGAAGACTTTCTGAGCCAGAAGGTAATAGGACCATGCCAAGGGATGGTAGCATGCATCTGAGGAAAGGCCATGTTGGGCTGCAGAGTGAGGAATGCCAACTAGCTGACCTCCTTGTAGTTGCTTTGGCCCATCTTGACTCCAAGGAAAAGCTCTAAAGTTGTGCATGCTACTCCAGTTCATTAGTGTCCAATGAAGCTCTTCTAACTCTTTTTATGACACATGGGAAGAAAATCTTGACCCCAGGGGATGGCCTTGACTGGAAGTCAAGGTCCAAGACTGAGAACACAAGACAGGATTTGACTCCACACCATTGAAAACTATGCCGCTCATGCAAGAAGACTCAAAGTGCTCCCATTTTTCCCAACTTTAATTTGTATGAATTCCATTTACCTGGATTGTGCAATCGTGCCTACTGGGCTGGAGTATACATGCACAACCTGATCATGGATGACAGACCTTTCTGATTAGGAGAAGACAGCAGTTGCTCTGCTTCCATTCTCCCAGGACTTATGGTGTCCTAAACTGACTCTGAAAAGGGCACAAGCTCCCATTTCCTGCTCTTTCTGTACACTGAAAAGAATTCCTAGAGTTCAGCCCAGTGCAACAGGGCTTGTTTTGAACTATGGCTTTAAGGCTCGTTTCAGATTCATGTGGTTAGCGTTTATACGTGGGAAAAAAGCTATTTCTCAACCCCACATTCATTCTATGCTCACATATATTCCAAATCATCCATAAAAGGTCTGCAACATGATCATTACACTGGTCAAATATGAAAGGCAGCCTTGAAAAATTTTACTCACCCACGTTGCCTGCGTGAGTCACCTTTTATTTTAATCAGTAAGTAAAGCATTTTTTGTCTGTTGCTGTCACCACTGACAGAAGGGATTAATAGATTTTCTGTGACTGCAAGGCATATTGTCCTTCAGTGCTACCTTTCTCATGGCATTTTTGTAAGTCTGAAGTCAAGATGTTTCATTCTGATCCTTTTTTACTGGGTTTTCTCAAAATCCATGTGCTCGCTAGACATGAAAAGGACTCAGTGGAAACACAAAAACTCTTAATATATCTGCAATTTCACTTTTCAGGGTTTAATCAAATAGTGATAATAGCTGGCTATGCTTCTGGAGAATTCTCCATAAATTCCCTGAACAATTAATAATTGTCAAACAGACATTGCCCTCTGTGGCATTCAACTGTTGCTACACAATGTCTATCATTCCTCACAGCAGCAGCAGACACACTGGTAACAACCTGAGCTTAAAACTCTTCTGACATGTGTGGAAAGGTGCAGTAGAGCTGAAACCTGGTTCTGTATTCCGGAAGATGAGATTGATAAACCAGGTCATATTATAGGACTCCTTTTGCATAAAGTAATTGTTAGTCATTTTCAGAGCACTTATAGGCAAGAGCAGCAGGTTTCTGTCTTCTCACTCCTGTTCATGATACACACTAGACCTCTTGGCAATATGTGAAGCATTACCAGAAGATATTTTTATTAGCTAACATAAGTAAGAGGTTACAAATGTTGAATGCAGTTTATATCTACCTAACTGTGCCTGGAATTGCAAATGAATCCTCCTCAGGATTATTTTTAGAGAACTTGTTTCAAATATAGCAAACAGCTTTCCTCTGGAGCACTTTTTCTCAAGAAAAGATCAACAAATTCTTAATTCTTCTGGTTATTTTTTATGCAATGATGTCTGCAGGCCTTTTCCATCTGTGCAGGTGAAGATGCCCTGCAAATATTTTACCAAAAGTTGTTTGATCCAGTGAACAGAATTCTTCAGGTCGTCTTTTTTTTTTTTTTTCTTTTTTAGTATGGGCAATTCAAGTCCAAAGCACCCATTATCTCTTAAATATTACACATAAAATCAACACGAGATATAACTCTTGAGCCCCATGCTAGTTCTTCAGTCCAGTATGACATTATGTTGCACTTGAATAGGTTATTCAGTAGCTAGTGCAGTGTACATAGAAATCTATCCTGTGTGTTCCTGCAACTTCCTCAGTATCTGCATACTTTCCAGTCTTCAGTGTATTTATAATATAATAGTATATATTCATTGAACCCAGTCCCCACAATGGCATACACTGTACCATGCAGTCCTTTCCTAAGACACTCTCTAGCTACTGACTTTGCCAGGATCAGAATGCTCCCATAAAATTCCTCTCCCTACACTTACCAATCTTCACCTCAAAACTCAGTGCATTTGTGGTTATATCAGAGGTCTGGTTCAGAAAGTCACTGTATTCCTAATTTCCAGTCCAGCTATTTTTATGGCCATTTTCAGAATGACTCTTTCCCTTTGTTGAGATTTACCAGTTCCTTCCCAATATACTTCTAGCCAGAAAAGCTTTTGTTACTTTTTTTAATAGCTGAGAAGTTGAATCACAGGGAAACTCAACACTCTGGAAGACCTGCAACAGGTTGGATAATGGCATCTTTCTTTTTGTCAGTTTGACTTGGATTTGAACAAGCTGAAGCTTTGAACTCTGGCCCATTCCCTGCATTTCCTGGTAACTACAACAGACATGGACCATTTGTGAACAGCTCAGACCTTTGGACGCCACTTATATACACAAGACTTGATCCAAAATCCAGTACGGTCAATGGAAAGGCTTCTGGTTGACTTCCATTCTCTCTGGATCAGGAATACCTCATGGGTCTAGAACATACATGGTCTCTTTCACTGCCTTTTTTCCAGGTAGTATTGCATACATATTACCTCTGCAAACCTTTTCCAATCAATGGTCCAAAATAAAGACCAAAGCGTTTTAGCACAAAGTTTCCTTTTTCATAGCAACCTTTCAAAAAAGCATAGAGAGCAACTGAGTCACTATATCCAACATGACAAACCAGTAAGTAGCAAATGTTCAGTAAATATAATACAGGATCTATAATGTGCAGCAAAACAAACAAATGGAAAAGCTTCGAATCAAGATTCTGACTATGAAGGTATGACTTTGTAGAAATGCTGATCCATTTATGAAGCTTTGCAGCAATCAGAATTGCCAGGGAAATTAACAAGAGAATTACGTGAGACTTTATATCAGAAGCCACACACACAATATTTTTGTTTGTATATGAAAAATAAATTATTTGTGCCCATCTGTAGTGGGAGTCATTAGTTGTTTTCACTGACAAGAAAAATGTTTTTGATTGCCCAAACTGTAAAATAATCATTGGATGTTTTATTAAATGTAACAATTGAACTGAGCTCCTGTAAGAATGGGAGAGCTTGGCAGACTGCAAACTTTTGGCTCTTTGTACAACCTGTGAGCATGAGGAGATGTTTCCTGTGAGCTGTTAGGAGACAATCTCCATGTGTTTGAAAGAGAGGAGAGCAAAGGGACTTCTGTGCCTGGCAGAGCCAGGCTAGTACTTTTTGGAGAGTGACAATCCTGGAGCCTTCATCATTCTGTTATCACTGCTGTGAACAGGCTGCTGCTGGGTTTGAAGGTAGGGCAAAGTCTTTCAGTTCATGAATTTCCAAAATTTGAAGTAGCATCCCAAAATCATATTTTTTAAATGAGGCAAATTTGTAATTGAATTGTTCATGGTAAAATCTGAACACACCCAAAATAAAGATTCTGAGCTGTTCAGTGATGTGAAAACAGGAACAGGATAGGAAGGTGTACGAATCAACCTGGTTTTCCAGTTGCATTTACAACATCAAGCAACGCAGACCATTGACCAATGCAGAGCAATATTGCATTGATGCCAAAGAGGATTATGATATCACATCATTAAGGTTAAAATGACAAATAAAAGAACGAAAGAGAAGATATCTACAGATATAGAAGATAATGTTTGCTTTTCTTTTCAAAAGTATTTCTTGGGAGCACAACACTCTGTGAGAACAGACTGTACTAGCATGAGCAAAGAAAAAGCAATGGGAAAACCCAATAAGTCCACTTTCAACCACATAAACAAACTTGTCTCTAGGCAGGACATCACAGCCCGCAAAAGCCGTCAGTGCTAGGGTTTCAATCTGCTTTGAGAGCATCGTGAGCTTTAATTTTAGACTTGACATGTTCAATAACCCCAGGGAAAAAATGAAAACAAGGAATCAAGACTTTCCTCTGTCCATCAAAGATCTGAAGGCAGTGTTTCCCACCAGCTGACACAATGTATTCAGCCTTTTTCCTGAAGGGCAGAGTATCTAGAAAGAGCTATGGGGCATGGACAGTCCTGGCAGTGTTGTGAACTACTGGTTTATCTTCTGAAGGATTAGATGCTTTTGTTTATTGACAGTACATTGAAGGTAGCAGAAACAAGGGGGTCCATTTAGATAAAGATATATAATTCATACCTCACTGAAGATTTGTGGTTATGATTGTGATAAATCCTAGCAATAAACCAAGCTCTGACTGAAAGTTCTGAATCTACTTCTCCAGAAAGAACAATTCAGAGATAATGCCAAAATAGTATGTTGCATCTGAACAATAATCTGCCAAACCACTGAAAGATAGCTGTTAGTGATATTCCCTGGATCATTACAATTGAGAGGATGCTCCTCTAATGAACACATCTTTTAATGGACAACAAGGTTCCCCCTTGGGTCAGTCACTGGTGTTCCAGTTCGTGCTGGGGTCCATTCCCCAAAGCTTTTATTGGGTGGCAGCTAATGATTAAGTTAAAAGAAGAGCATTTTTGTGAGGGAGAAGGTTGGTCCTCCATTGCTTTTAGTACCTTAGAGAGGAGAACAAAACAGGACAGAAAGAGCTGGATTCGTTATTGCCTCACTTTTTTAGTCTAAAAAAAAAGGCTTTGTAAAAATTTTTCTTCCCTTGCTGACTACAATTATTTCTTTTGCAAGGTGCTGGAAAAAGGTTAAGAGCAGGAATTAGATAAAGCACAGTCAGAAATCAGCTATTTTATGTCCTCCTCATTCCATTGCCCATCATCAGTCCTGGGATATCTCCTTTGTTAAAAAAAATCAATAGGATTAATTGCCTTAATTTTCAGTTCTACACATGAACCAATTGTCTGTTCTGATCCAAATTCAGGTCTGCCTGAAAGCAGCTCAGAACTGCAGCTTTTCAAACTGTGGTAGAAGCTGGCCTCTGAGACAAAGCCCATAGTTCTGCTGTACATGGGATCAAAGCTTTGAAGTACCAGATAACATGGGGTGGGAAATTATGCTGGTCCTGGAACACCACTAGGTCATGAAGGACCCACCAGAGATGGGTCCAGAAGCCACCTCTGCACACATCAGGCTTCCATCCTCTTCCAAAACTGCAGCCACTCTTTAGTTCTTTGTCATTTGTTTACAAAAAATGCTGTCCTCTCTAAGAGTTCACTTCTGAAAATAAGCCTCTGTTATAAATGCTTTGACAGTGACTACATGAATTTACACGACTCATGTCACAATACTTGGAAACTTGCTATGCTAATGATGGATATTCAACATTTCTTTGAGATAAGTTTACAGTGGGAGTTGCGGGGGAAGGCTGGACTGGCAAGACCTCAAAATCTGAGGAGATCATAAAACACTGCTAATAACATATTCATGATTTATCTCAACAGCTGCTTTTACAGCATGAGAAATTGTGCCAGGAATTCAAATTACATTCATTTTATTTTGCTTGCCCAAGTGTTTTGCATGCAGGTATGATCCACTTTGCGCTGCAGGAATTAAGGAAGAGCCAATTACTGAATCACAGAATAACAGTACTGTTAGGGCTGGAAGGGACCTCTGGAGGTCAACTTGTCCAATCCCCCTGTTCAATCAGGGCCACCTGAGCCAGTTGCCCAGTACTATGTCCAAGAAGTTTTCAAGTGTATCTCCAAGGATGGAGACTCCTCAGCCTCTCTGGACAACCTGTACCAGTGTTCAGTCACCCTCAGAGTGAAAACGTTTTTTCCTGATGCTCAGATGAAGCCTCCCGTGTTTCAGTTTGTGCTCATTGCCTCTGGACCTGTCATGGGACACCACTGAAAAGAGCCTGGCTCTGTCTTCTTTAGCCCCTCATAAGGTATTTATACATGTTGATGAGATCCACCCTCAGCCTCCTCTTCTCCAAGATGAACAGTCCAACTCTCTCAGCCTCTCCTCACAGGAGAGATGCTTTGGTACCTTGATCATTTTAGCAGCTCTCCACTGGACTTCCTCCAGTCTGTGCCTGTCTTTTACCACTAGTTACTGGCCACCAACTAGACTTTGTATCACCGATCACAACTCTTTGGACTCAGCTGTTCAGTGAGTTTTCAGTCCACCTCACTGTCTTCTTATCCACCTCATACTTCATCAGCTTCTCTATGAGGAACTTATGGGACATAGTATCAAAAGCTTTCCTGAATAATCCAGGCAGACAGCATCAGTTGCTTTCTCTTAATCTGTCAAGGCAGTCTTTTCATCATAGAGGGTTGTCAGACTGGGTAAGCATGAAATCTGTTTTGCAAAACCACACTGATTACTCCAAATCACCTTCATGTCCTTCATTTGCCTGGAAACGGCTTCCAAGATTGTTCCATCGTCTTCCCAGGGATAGAGATGAGGCTAACTGGCCTGTAGTTCCCTGGGTCCTCCTTCTAGTGATTCTTGAATATAGGAGTGACATTGTTTTCCTCCAGTCCTTAGCATTTCTCCCAGTCACCGTGATCACTCAAAGATAATCAAGAATGGTCTCATAGTGACATCAGCCGGCTCTCACAGCATCATGATCCCATCAAGGCTCTTATGTATGTTCAGTTTGCTCAAGTATTCCCTGACCTGATCATCTTCCACCAAGGGTGTGTCTTCCTTGCTTCAGACTTTTCCTCTTCTCTCTGGGACCTCAGATTCCTGAAGGCAAACCTTACTAATAAAGGCTGAAGCAAAGAAGGCTTTCATTATTTTCCACATCCTGTGTCACGAAGCCCCCTGCACCATTCAGCAGCAGGTCCACATTTTCCCTCTCTTTTACTGCTTATAGAAGTTCTTGCTTCCTTTGATATTTCTGGTCAGACTCAATTCCAGGTGGGCTTTGGTTTTCCTCACTGCATCTTTGCGTGCTCAGACAGTTTTTCTATATTCCTCCCAGGCTACCTGTCCCTGCTTCTGCCTTCTGTATATTCCCTTTCAATGTCTGAGTTTTCCCAAGATCTCCTTGTTCATCCATGCAAGGCTCCCAGCATTTTTGCTTGACATCCTGCTCATTGGGATTATTTGTTCCTAAGTTTGAAGGAGGTGATCCTTGAATACCAACAAACTTTCTTAGGCCACTCTTCCCCCTAGAACCTGGTCCCATGGAATTATTTCAAGAAGATCTCTGAAAAGGTCAATGTCTGCTCTCCTGAAGTCCAGGGTAATGAGCTTGTTTTTTACCATGCTCCCTCCCCTCAGAATCCTTAACTCCACCATCTCATGGTCTCTACGGCCAAGGCTGCCTTTGACCTTCACATCCCAAATGAACCCTTCCTTGTTCGCAAGTATAAGATCCAGCAAAGTATGTCTCCTTGTTGGCTCCTCTATCTTTGGGGTTAGGAAGATATCAATACAATCCAGGAACTTCCTGGATTGCTTATGCCCTGCTGTGTTGTCCCTCCAGAAGTTATCTCAGTGGTTAAAGTCCTCATGAGGACCAAGGCCTGCAAACATTAGACTGCTTCGAGCTATCTGTAGAAGGTCTCATCCACTTCTTCCCAGTCAGGCAGTCTATAGCAGACATCCACTACGTTGTTATCCATACTGCTCCATAGCAAAATGTGGAGGTGAGGTGTGATAAATGATCAATCTGTAATAAGCTGACTAACAGCACCACTAAATTTGCCTCATTTTTCAATACCCATGAAGTTGCGATTGAATGGGAAGAGACCTATGAAAATTCAGATGTTTTTAAAATACAAGAGAAAGCAGACATATTGTTGTTGTTCTTTTCTTAGCTTGTTCTTGTCCAAATACCTACATTTCCTTTAAATATATATGATGACAGAGAGATTTATAGGAATTACAAAGCTAATTTCGTTTTTATTCATCATGTTAAAACAATTAGGCATTTATATAACCTAGCTCATATGTTTCTGTTCAGTGGCAGATATTTTTAGCAGATGTGGCTTTTGTGCGTCCTACCTATTAGGAAAGATGGATGAATATTTCTAGTATGAGAGAGACAATTCTTTAGTTTCTCCTTGGAGAGTTTTCTAGTTTCTACCCTAAGAACAGCCCACAAGAAAATTATTCTGCATTTTACTTTTATACAATATTAGTAGCATACTTAGTTGAGAGATTCAAATTTACCCATACAAAGATTATTTCCTAGTCTCATGCTTGCTGAAGTTTGAGAGGGAATGAGGTCAAATAATGCAAAACATAATATAGGCATGGGACCCCCACCATGAAGCACTTGTCATGCAGTCTTCTCCTAAACAGCTTGGTTGGCTAACCAGGGAAGAAAATTTTTCAGCAAAAGACTTCATACTTTCATGCTTGACTGTCTGCCTTTCTGTTGGCACCTACCGCTTCCTCATGGAAAACTTATTGTATCTGTGAATGGCACACTGCAGACCTTCATTGGCTGATCCTATAGGGAATCCTTAAGGATTTCCAGGGTGCATCACAGCTCAGCAGCACCTGGGTGCAGCTCTCATTTTTCTTCTGTTTCCTTCTCCTTCCCCCTACTCCTGGTAATGTCATCCCACTGCCTCCCCTGAGCTACCACTCTGAGCCAATTCTGCCCTCTCATCTGGCCTTTGGTCTACACAATTTGGGTATCAAGGATGCTTGCTAACATTTTTTTCTCTAATTTTGTCTGACACTGTCTACTATATTCATGTTCACTGAAGCCAGACAATGAATTCTTACATGATAGACACTCTTGAAAATGTGACCATTTCATTTGGATTAAGCCCATGTAGTTGCCTCAAGGCAGGCACATGTAAACCCTACATTTGAAGATGGATTGTGATAAGCCACCTCCAACTCAGGACCTATGTAGATATGTTAGTTTGGTACCAAACCTCAGCAGAAGGTGCATCCTCTCAGCAGATCTTGCTAACTAGGGCTCCACACCATGACAGGATGGCTAACCAGCCTGTTTTAAAAAGCTGGTTCACTTCTGAACCCAGAGTGTAACTAGACTCTGTGCCTAAACAGGAGTTGAACTTTCTGGAAAAAAAAAAAAAAAATAGGCTTAACTCAGTTTACTGAGACTTATTGAAAAACTGGCCATAACTCACAAAATTCCATACTGATCCATTTCCAAAGACTATATTAAAGTTAAAACCCAATCGGTTTGGAAGGAACTAGTTCTTCCTCCTGTGGAAATTCCACCACATTGCGATGGCTTTTCCCACAGTACAATGCACAATGCTGCTAATGTTACAGGATAACCATAGTCCAATGCAATGTGCCAAAAGACTACATACTAAGAAAGTGAGAAGTGTTGGTTGTAAGTTTTGAGTACCAAAGCTGAATTGATTCATGCAGCTTTAGAAATATGCATAATTTTGCAGCATTTTGTGTAGGTGATGATCCTGTGGAAAGAAGAGCAAGAATAAAATCAGATATAAGAGATAAAGTTGGGTGAACTTCAAACCAGAACAAAATGTCTTACACTATTTGTATTACAGTAAGATCTTCCCAGATGTTGTAGCTGCAGCCATTCTGAAGACTGTAAAAGCAAACTAGATTAAATATTTGAAATATGAATCACACCCAAACATGACAGTGAATATACATCTTATGAATCACAAAACACATTTTATCATGCTGTACCTCCTTCTATTCACTCTGTTTACATAGAATGCAAAATGAGGGGAAAGAAAAACAAGGTAATTTTACATTGGAAATGTAAGCTATTTTGATCTTTTGGGGTTCTGAAAGCACAGTTGACTGGACTTTCTTAACTGACAGTGTAGTATAGTATCTAAGTATCCCAGGAGCATTCTTTTATACTGAAAATATTTTAATGAAACTTCTGGTGTTGTAAGTTACCATAAAATCAGTGTGTTATGTTATGACTTAAATATGTTTGTGAAGCATTAAAATACATGCAGAAAATCTGATAAAGACTGTTAACAAGTAATAAAAATAAGGGAGGTCTGCCTTTTCTGAGCACTCCTGGGTAAGTTCTATACCTTGATCCAAAATGAAACAATCCTTGTATATGACCATCCAAATACTTTTTCTTCTCTAACATCTCTAACTTCCTATTGAACCCTACAAGATTTTATGAGGCCATCTTAGAAGTACTTCTAAGAAGGGATAGATATGTTTTTCTTTGAGACATCATGAACTCTTCATTGACTCTAATATGCAAGATGGACCTGTTTAAAATGTACAATATTACTATGCAGAAAATGGGAAAAGCTGTTCTCGTGATACCTACCCAGTCAGAGTTATACAACTGAGTGAATTTTCTCATGTAGGATTGTTGAAGAAAACCTTCATTTAAGGAAATCTGTAACATTGCATCTGATCAGATTGATCTGATGCCGCAGCAGGGCTGGTCTCCAGCTGTTAAGATGGTTACTTATGCAGTGGCAGCATAAGTTGTGCATGTGGGGCAAAAGAAGGAGCAGTCAGAAAATAGCCTCTAATATTGTGATATCTAACATTCTAATTCTAATATTCTAATACCTAACATTCTTTTGGTCAAAAGCAACAATGGTCCTTGTGAAAATGAGCAAATTACCTTGATTTCTGGGATGACTACAAGTAGATGGAGTTTGAATGAGGACACCTACTATGCAAGAGCTCCTTACACCATTCCCTATCAAGGAAAGAACAGCAAGTCATATTTCTCCTTTCTCTTCCTCTCCTCACTAAAGAGTAAGCTTTCTTCCACCCTCAAAGGCTCGCCTTTCCTCCCAGCCTACTCCAGGAAAAAATGTAGCCACCACACTACCCTAGCTGATGACTGTAATAGGATGTCTCCCTGTGCATTCTCCCCTTTGCTCCTTCACATTCAATCCTTGGTTTAGTTCCCTGTTCTGAACCAACCAGTCCAGTAGCTCTCACTTAGGGAGTGGTTAGAAATACATTGGACCACGACTCTGGGAGATGCAGCTTGCAAATACTTTCTCCTCTCCATGATTTCATCTACCTGAGCAAGAAGTCAGGAACTTTCTCCCACTGGAGAATGAGCTTGTGTTGTAGAGGAATTAAATAAGGACAAAGTTCAGGTAAGGTGGATATGACCTTTAGGAGGTGTCTTTTTCTTGAAAGTCCTTATTGTCATGGCTCACTGATAACATACACTGAAGACAATTCAGTGTTTAGGCTCATGCTAATCAGCCTGTTGCACTGAGGAAACTGTTGGGAATCTCATTAGTGCTGCTTTTCCCTTTCTGTCTTTTTAATCATCTGTCATGGTTTAACCCCAGCCGGCAACTGAGCACCACATAGACACTCACTCACTCCCCACCCCGACCAGGATGGGGATGAGAATCAGATGGATAAAAGTGAGAAAACTTGTGGGTTGAGAGACAAACAGTTTAATAACTGAAATAAAACGGAATAATAAAAATGAAAATAATGATGATGATGACAATAATAGTAACAAATTGTAATGAAAAGGAAAATAACAGAGAGGTAAATAAAACCCAAGGAAGACAAGTGATGCAAATGAAAACAATTGCTTACCACCAACCATCCGATGCCCAACCAGTCTCCACACCGTGCCCTCCCGCCCTACACCTTCCACCTACTTCTATTGCTGAGCATGACATCCTGTCGTGTAGGATTTACCCTTGGTCAGTTGAGGTCTATTGTGCCAGCTGTGTCCCCTCCTAACTTCTTGTGCACCCCCAGCCTTCTCGCTACCAGGGCAGTATGAGAAGCTGAAAAGTCCTTGACTCTGTGTAAGCACTCCTCAAAAATAATGAATATATCCCTGTTTTATCAACACTGTTTTCAGCACAAATCCAAAATATAGCCCCATAGTAGCTACTATGAAGAAAATCAACTGTATCCCAACCAAAAGCAGCACATCACCTCCAACACCTCAGCTTCTGCAAAAAATGGGAACAACCTGTGACCCTGTGGTAGTACACAGTCCTTGTGCAAGAGAGTCTCTCTATCTGGTTTTCTTGTCTGGTGTGTGGGAACTTACATTGGGCCAGCCCTGTTCTACATCATGGAAATTCTTTAGTTTTATGCTGCTGTCTAAAGTAAAGCTTTTAGTCTTTACTATAAATTTCAAACTTTTTTCTCTTCAATTTCTGAAAGTTTTGTCTATTTCATTAGGAAATTTGCTCGTTTTTGGGGAAGCAAGTACTGTAGAGGGAAAAACACACCTTTTAGACATGTCTTTGAGAAATGGGGCATATATATAAAATATCGGTGCTGGTTTGACTTTTTTTGCTACTGAAAAGAGATCACCTAGGGAGACTGAGAAATATAACCTCAGGATACTACCTTGGAGGATGAGCTGGCTGAGATGTTACAGTCTACAGGCATTTTCTGTCAGATATACTGTACACAAGCGCATTGCCAAATAACAATAAAGAGTATTCATGGTATTTTGAAGAACTGCCAAAGAAAACAAGTCTGCAGATTACCCTTTATTTGATGTTATGCTGAAATTTCTCACATCAACAGAGTTTCTAGAACTGAAAACTTAAGGATAAACATTTAAGAATGGATACTGGGCCAGGATTCCTCTTTGGCTTTTCAGGGAAAAATCCTAAATACATTGTAATATGCTAAAATTCAGTAATTATAGAAAAAAAAAATTGGCTTCAAATAAAAACAAAAAATTAATAATGAAAAAACCTTCCCTTATGTGGGAAGTGGGTGTGTATGCACATGATATATTTATATAATTTTAAAGATAATTTTTCTTTCTATACCAAACCTAGGTTATGGTTTTATATCTTTGGTTATTTACACATAATGTAAATTAAAGTTAAAATGGAAAGCCATTGTAGTTAAAAGAGTATGTTTTGGGGTTTTTTTTCACTGTCTTCCAGTGCACAAAAAGGTGCTTGTTTTGTTTCTTGTAATTACATAGAAGAAATAGAGTTTGGATAAAGACGTCTTTTTGACACCTGTAATGAAATCTATCCAGAAACCTTCCTGCTTGTTAATCTATTACAACAGTAGAATAAAAGCAGGAAAAGGACGAACAGCAAGATACAGGAAGACTTGAAAAGGCCAATACTTACGCAAATGTTGACAATAAGGAACACTAAAACTCTTTTCCTAAAACCATACTTTACAGGTTTGGATGCAAGACAGGCAATAGCAAAATGCAAATCACATGGAGTGCATGATCCAGGAGTCCTGGGAACTTTGTTAGTCTTTTATTTATATACTACCATCAAAATAAAAAGAAAATAAGTCTTTGGAATAACAGGAAGGCAAAGGGAGTTGAAGGCAGCAGAGGGATCCTTCCTTGTGCAACTTCTCTTTGCCAGGATAAAAAAGCCAAACTCTTGCAATCACCAGGTCCTCCAGCCCTCAGACCACCTTGGTAATCCTCAGCTGGACTTGCTCCAACATGTCCTTGTCCCCAGGAGCACAGAGCTGCACAGACAGGAGGGCTGAATACAGGGGAATAGGCTTCAGGAAGGAAAGAAGGCATGGAAGAGGACGGGAAGACTGCTCAGGGCATGACATTGGCATAACTGGTAAAGAGGAAACCATTACTGTACAGTAATTTTAATTAATTTGCTCTGTTCATTGTCATGAACAGAGCCCAAAGCTGCAAACATTAAATAATGTGTTGCAACTTTCCAAGGGTGGTTGCTGTGAGACAGAACCAGCAGGTCATTATAACTGATAAACGTCTCACATTTGCTTCAGTTTGGCAGCTGTAAAAACAGTATAACCCAAAGTATTCGTCTGTTTTATGTACTTCCTCTTACCCAGTCAGGAACACTTTTGTCATGATCAATACTGGAGTTCTGGTAACTTACAAATGTATTTATTTTGCTGAGAAACCAATAATTCTGGCGCAGTTGATGGCATAAATCTCTGGATAGGTGCCCTCGCTAGTGGAAAAAGATATAGCTTTTGTTTTCTCCTTTCTGGTACTTCCTGAGCGTCTGAAGCTTTTCTACTTCCATTATAGCTGAAGGAAGAAAATCTATCTCCTTCAGTATTTTAAATTAAGAACTTTGCAGGGATAACACGCTGTGAAAATGAGAGACAGAAGATATCTTCTTTCTCCTCTGTCCTATTTTTATTGTTTTGTTAAATATTTAATATTATATGAATAATCTTAGTAGTGGCTCAGAAAATTACTAGAGGCTGGTTAAAGAGGTCAAGTTATTACAGGCATATTGCCCTCTGCAACGAAGAGATCAATGGGTGTCTCAGTGAGCACTCAGAAACCTCATGTTCCTAAATCTTTAGCAGCTCTTGAAAAATCCAGTGAGCAGCTTGCATCACTCCAGGGAGGAATAAATATGGGTTGCACAAAGAAAAGGTACAGTGGTGATGAACTAAACCTTCGAGACATCCAGGACCATCTATATAGGAATGAAAGACAGTGGAAGTCAAACTGGGCACTAAACTATTCTGTAAGAACAGTTCAGAAATAAAGAGCATTTTTCAAGGATGAAGAAATTCAGAACAAAGCTGACCCAGAAACGAAACCAAGATCAGCATCTGGGTGACAGCTGCAAATTGTCTTGCAGCATTTCTCTATTAAAAAAAAAAATATTGCTATGGGCTTTCCACATCTCCAAGCTTACAGAACAGAGTTGTTGAATGAAGGCAAGACTATAAGTTCGGCTTCACTAAATTCAGTGGCAAAACATAGCTGATCTTACAGGACGTGGGATTTCACTTTACATTGCAGAATCAACTATCTTGAGGTGCAATTTGTCACAATAAGCTCAATGATCTCATGCATGACACAAAAGAATAAAACAATGAGATGGAAGCATATTAAACAGCACAGGGAAATAACTCAGTCAAAATGCAACTGAGCATTTTTTTTCAGAGGTTGATAGTGTATCAGCACTAAAATCTCTGTCTGAGTCTACTCTTTTTAACTGAATGTCATCATGGAAATGTTCAGATGCGGAAAAGCCTTCAAGAGACTTTCCTTTCATTCCCATCTCTTTTTCTAGAGCATGAAAGTGATGCATGTGCATCTTTTAACCAGCTGATCAAGGTAAAAGTTTGACATCTTCTGCAGAATACAAAAGGAATAAAAGATATTAAAAGCTGTGTTTTCTTAATGGCTGTAAGCTAGTCTGATCTTTTTGACTTCAAAGACCAGAAATACAACTACCTTCATACCAGTATGTTCAATGGGACATCTAAAAAAAAATGACACAAAAGATATTCAGTGTTATATTAAAAAGATGACATGAAAAAAATCAGTGTTTTCACAGTACATCTTCCAAAATGTTTTCCTATTTGTAACTTTGGTCTGAGTTGCAGCCAAAATATATCACCACATTATTTCACTTCATAAAAGTACTGGACAACTTCAAGGTCTCTGTGACTCCTTTAATGTGTTTACCACAGTGGAATTTATTTTGGAAACATGCAGGCAAAAATTATTGCATTTAAGATCTATATAGTTTGATCAAGTTATCACTAATATACCAATTTTTTATACCAGAAGGGGCCTTCATGGGAACAAAGATCAACTGTTTATGCCGTTGGTCCAAAGCCTTCATGTCTAACAAAATCAGTCATTGTCCTGTTATCATCTTTTATGAGCATTTCTGTGCAGTCAGTGCCAAGGTATTCAAAAGTCTATCATAAAACCACAATAGAATTAAAAATGAATCAAGGCATTCTTTCAAATAAGGCTCTTTACATCCTGTTTTTCAGTCCATTTTTGCCTGTAATTGTACAGAGATCTCAGCAGTGTTGCACTACCATACCACTTAACCTTCATAAAACAGTAACGTTGCCTGGGTACTTGTGCAGTTTTCCTACCCATACTATCAAGAATGCAAAGAACTTGCTCTCTGAGCAAATGTTTGCAAGACACAGAAATATTGTCTTCATTCTGTTCCTCTCTGCCATGCTCAGGCCTAATTTCAAAGCAGCAGCAGCCCTTTCCCACCCGCTTTTTCATATCCATAGGTTTTGAAAAAATGAGAGAAAAAGCATATACAACGAAAATTGAGCTTTTAAACCATTTCCTTCTTTAAAACAACCAGACTATGCAAACTGCTCAGTTGTGCATGAGATATTCGGGAATTTGGACTTGTTTCTATTTGCTTTGCATCCGTATTTCTCTAGGATTCCCTTGGCTCAGCTTTGCAACAGCTTTCCCAGAAGTGTCATCAGTACCTTCCAGCCCCCAAGAGTCATTCCCCTGAGAATTCTTGGAAATTGAGTTGTTCTTCCTTGTTGGCCTCCATCGGTAAATTCTCATTTATATGCTGTCCAAATATTTCAAGTATTTTCTCCAGATTTTGGATGAGCCAGTGGAAGTCCTTTTTACTTCAAAATGCACTGCCAGAAGAAGGATGACTCTGTCAGGCATTGTGGCACGGGTGAAAGAAATGTTAACCAGGTTTAAGGACGAGCATTTCTTGTGTGTTTGTTTGTTTGTCTTTGTTCTGAAATGCAAATGCTAATCAGCACTTATCTAAGTCCAGAGATGGTCTTGATCCATACGTTATAATTCTGTGTCCATAGGAAATACACATCCTAGAACTGGTATCCATCCTGCAGATCTGTGATCAAAATTTTGTCATTAAAATATACAGACTACCAATAAGCTGAGGTTTTATTGAATGTTTAAATATTTCAGGCCACCAGACGATCAAACAGCAGCATTTCTACTAAGACTGATATTAATAAAGAGCACAAAGACTATGAGGCATGGCTAGCAGACACTGCATATATTTTGTGAAGAAATAAAGAAATAATTTTAAATGTACAGTTTAAATGAGGAATTCCCTCTGTAAAACTTTCTGTTTGGAAGACAGAAGGGAATCTTTTTTTTATGAAGACATGGACATCTGGTTAAGCTTGTCCTGGGGACATACTTAATGCCAGAAAAAGACAGATGGGAGATCAATGCAAGACATCATTATTTTTAAATACAATTCAGAGAAATATTTTAATAATTTCTCTAAATTTCTGCCAGACACATGCATTTCTTCGTTACACATCAGGCTGCAGGACATGTTTTTGATACTTAACTCTCTACAATTAGAAGGAAACATACAGAATGAATGGCTTTGGTTCTCCTTTAAATGCTCTTCAGTTCATCCCAGAATTATTCTCCTGCAGTCTAAAGGGCATATGGCTATAATCAAGATCACTCTTTGAAATCCCATTTGTTTGGATTTCATTTCACTGATAACCAGCCAGGCAGCCTATGGAGTTATTGTATAATTTCCATTTGTGGATGCTAGTATTTGTCATGCAGCTTCCAGTGTGGAGTAAAATTCAGTGATCAGGAAGCCAGCCTGCACGTCTAGCTTCACTTATGTGGTAGATGTCTTGCATGGTCTTAAGAAATGGCATTCCAGTTTTCCCAATGAAGTCAAAAGTCTGTGTTCCAGGTCCTATGGCAAAAGCCTTTTCTACTGCTAAGACAGACCTTGGTTAAGATACCATGGACAGGAAGGCTCACTGTCAACCCATTAGTTAGCAAGTGATTCTTCTGGTCCACTGCAGTTTTGTTGTTCTTTTCCAAATCATCCTTGTCACTCTCTCTAGGTAAAGCTACATCACAGCCATTCCTGTTATCAACACTTGGCGGATAGAGATGACCTCCTGAGCAGATAGTACCCAGCTCACATACGGTCCCAGCAGGATGGAGCTCAGCAAACACTAGACACCCATGTCCTCAGGCAAGCAATTTGCTACTACTGGACTTAGTGCTGCCATGGCTACAATGCTCACAGCACATGAGGAATTAAAAGTTTGTGTGGCTTAAAATACTCATGGTAGTTCAAGTAGTTCCTTAGGTGGAAAGTCTCATTCTCAGCAACAGCCATCAATCAGAAATCCAAAAAGAAATTGACAACAACCGAAGCTTGGAGCCTCTTATGCGTTTTCTCTATCAAATGCCTTGCAGACTGAATTTGTTAAAAGTTTTATTCATACTTCAGACAGAGGAAGTCTCTCCTGCTTCCATCCCCTCACCTCTAGACATCACAGCCTATTTGAAGACTGTTCCCCTTCAAGTTGATTTTTGGTACCTGGCATTTCCAAATGATTGTGTAAATAAAACTAATAGAACACACACACATCATTCCGAACATACCTTTCAAGAAATGAATAGACACATATAAATTTTCAGTAGTTTTATTGAAAAATGCCTCTTTCATTTCAGAAATAAATAATATAAGGCAGTGAAATTCACAATTTGCAGTTAAAATATAAAAGCAGCAATTCTATATGCATAGTCTTGCAAACAATTTCCAACTGCTTTTGATAACTAAGAAACATTGTATTCTGAAAAAAAATCCATACTAAATATACAACATAAACATGCAATTCCACCTCTGCAGGATTGACTGCAATTTGGCATAAATGTTACTGTGTCTAAAAACAAGGAGATTTTAGGCATTATTAAACTGTATCCAGTTGATACAATGATTTCAGCTACTTAATGTTTGTGGTGTTTAAAGGAGATGTATAAGAGCAGTATATGCTCTGCAAAGTGTAACTAAGAAAAGAAGAAAATGACAATGATACTGGAAGGAGAGGGAAATTTTTGTTTCCTTTTTAACTAGATTATGCAGACCTGTGATCTGACTGACCTGCAAACATGCATTTGAGAAAGAAGAAAAATGTAGAGCTAAAGCAGACAGTCCTTAGAAAATTTGCAGCAGCTCTGTGGTTATTTTTGGTTTGGTTTTTCGGTTGGGTTTTTTTTTTTTTTAATTTGTTTGCTTTTACAGTATTTTAATGAAAAGGCAGCACTGGGATAACTGAATGCACATATTAGCCTGTATGCAGCTACTATAAGCAATAGTATTTTACAAGCATTTCCAGAGCAATATGAATTCTCTACGTACACACGTTGCTATCCCCACAAAAGCAAGATACAACACAGCCGTGCGTCTGATATGAAAAGACCAGCAAGCTACACTGCAAAAGAACTGATGCACTCTCCCTGTGTGTATCTGCAAATGCAAGTATAGCAAAAACCAAAACCACCAACCAAAAAAACCCAAACAAGACTCAGATCTTTTATGGTTTTGTTTATGCTTTTCTCGACAGCGACCTTTTCCAGCGCATGTGCTCAGGGTATTCTGGTGAATGCATTTCAACGCCATAGTCCTCATACTCGTCCTCTCTCCTTTCTGACTCCATAGGTACTACAAAGGGTTCACCTTCAGGTTGATAGGGTCCGCTTTCAGGCACGTATGGTTCTGGTTGAAAATAGTTGTCCGATTGAACATAATAGTTATCGCATGTCTTTGAATCCACAAATACAATGAAAGTTAGTTTGTCTACATAATGTTAGTCCAATCTTATTTTCATATAATAAATATATAAATTAATAGTTCATGGAAGGAGTAGTTTTCAGTTTTGTCCATGAATAATTTTTGGCAGTAAAATAATAGACTAAAATTCATTTTGAAAGGCTCTGTATTTATCATAGGCAAAACATTGAAGAAAGAGTCTTAAATTAGGCAAGGGACCCATTATCGTAAAAGAAAGAAAAACATGAAAGCAAATCAAATAAAACTATTATTTTACAGCTACTTCAGTAAATCAAAGCACTGGACTTTATTTTAGACTGTGTAATTAATAGAAGGCATGGAACAGGTATAGTAAACAGGTGGGTTTGGCATATACTAATTTTCTCTGAGAATAGGAAAGTGTAGACATAACTGTCACCAGCGGCAGTATACAGTACATGTCATTTTCTCATGCTGTTCCTCGTAACAAACCGAGTTACAGCTGGTGCTTCAGGAACACCAAAAACTACAGCAAAACAGAAGAAAAATAATTATAAAACTTTGGTATTTATAACTGCAGTTACAGAATCCAACAAGATTACATACGAAAAAAGGCACATGCCCTGATTCAGACATGTTGGGAACAAGCAACAGACAGGTAAGTTTCATAGGCTGTCAAAGATGTTATTCCGGCATACAGCAAGCAGCAGCAGGCTTTTATGCAAAAGCATCATGTAGAGTTGTTAACAGATTTTAGCGAATACGGTCCCATACAAATCATTTACAAGCCACAATTAGTTTACTATTTACATAAGTCATTTGTCATTTACCAGGTTAAATATGTCTCTTCTAATGGCATCACCTTTGCTGGTTAGTAGTTTTATAAGCCTCCTTCACCACTAAGGCTTTTGATGGTCTGGATCTTTTTTTAAAAAAGAAAGACTGTCTGTTTTATTATTGAAATGCAAAAGGCTTAAGGAATTGACATCACTGTCCTTTATCTCATTCATGAGTTGTGTTAGTAAAAAGAATCTCCCCATTCTAGGAGGCCAACATGGTTCAAAAACCATAATCCGTGGTGAAATATCCATACGGACTCATTTTCTAATAAGCACGTGCGCAAACATCTCAGAAACAGGATTTTCAGGTATTCAAACTGTAAGCAGCACTGGCGACTTAGAAAATGTGTTAGCCGAAACCTGAAACAGGTCAAAGATGATGTTAGTCTTTTAAAAAGTCCATCTGATGTGCAAAAACATACTTTCATTCAACTAAATACATAACAGTTAAGTCATAGGCATATATTTATATATGTATACATAGCTGCTTACTAGAAAGGAGAACACTGCTGAATCACAGGCACAATTGTCTTTCTTTTTCATTTAAGTAAGAATTTTATGTGAGATCTGCATAACCATCTGGCTCTTTAACCAACAACACTAAGTCTGCAGGTGTGTACATATATATATATATATATATATATCTCAATTTTTTTCTTTTCATGGGTACATGCACAATACGCTATCAGCAAATCATATCCAATAGTAGTATCACATACACTAATTTTGAGATGTTGCAATGCATACATATTAATTTGTTAACAATACTGTGGTCCTGCAGGATCCCCATATTAAAATATATTGGAATCTTTCCAGTCAGAAATTGGTGGCTGCTGTAACCCTTTATTTTGATTCCAGAAGCAGCCTACTGTTTTGAGCTACAGAGTGGAAAGCTGATATGACCCAAGGCTAATCAGAGTGGTGTTTAACTCTGCAGAATTTGTGTGACACTGGTGTTTTTCAGTTGTCTGCACTATATCATCAAATGGATTTCCTTTGCGGAAAATTTTTATTTCAAGTATCGATTTTGTATAAATAATCCTGACATTGCTCAAAAAGAGACACACGGAAATTGCCAACCACAGCATTCTTTTTATTTTTCAAGAGAAACATGGAGAATTCAACCTTGTTCTGAAGACAGTTGGAAGGGGTGGGGATGGAGGGGAAAAAAAGAAGAAGAAGAAAATCGTCACTTAGATCCTACAAGCAACATTATCAACTACTAAGACTAAAATATTTAGTCACTACTTCCTATTTAAAGTGAACCACTCATAACATCAAGTGTATCTGCATCAAAGTCCAAATGACTGCTCATATACCTCCTCATTACAAGGCAGGCCTGTTCATTGCAACCATTTCCTCCTGATTCAGTATGTCCAGGCTAGCAGGATTGTCTCAAGCAAAGCAGCTCAATATGAGCAGCCATATCTGTGAAGGCTATTTAAGGCAAGTTTTGTTCATAACCTACCTGGGAATCCTTGGCCATTGTAAGGGATGCTTGCACATTGGGATGAATCACAATATCCTGGTGGCCCTGGGGGACCTCGAATACCCGCATTTCCAGGACGACCTGGTGGCCCCGGTGGTCCTCGGGATCCTGTGGAGCCTGGTGGACCGGTTCTGGATTCTCCTTGTGGACCTAATTTTAGAATTGAAAGGTTGGGGGGTTGTTTTCTTTAAGAGTTATATTGATAAAAGAGGTAATGTTACTGCTATCTAGACTGTGCAGACCAGGCTATGTGTTTGGTGAGAAAATACTTGCACTTTGTTGCTATATGGAGGTCAACAGAAAGAAAAACAAAGGAAAACTAGAAATGTGACTCATCATTAGTTGCTTCCCTGTGTGTGGCTTATTTAAGGATTTATTCACAGAAACTGATTTAGTAGGGGTTGAGCCAAGTAAGAAAGATCAATGAATTCTCTGGTTTACTTCCCCTCCGTGTAAGATACGAAGATCTCAAGGGAAACTACCAGATTAGATGAGCACACTGGATTTCAATTAAAATATAGGAGCACATTAATTCTATTACCCTGTAGCCCCAGGATAGATGAGGTAATGTTTTTTTTGGAACCAGTCTTATTACAGTTAGCAGAAAAGCAAAGCTTCAAGTAATTTGAGCTACAACTTGCTGCAAGCATCTTATGGGTCCTGTAATGAAAAACCTTTTTTAGTCTAGTGAACTACAAGTAGAAAGAAATGATGCAGCTGATTTCTGCCAAGGCATCAGTGAACAAAATTGCACGATACAAAGAGCAAAACCAATGGTCATATCATCTGACTCTGTCATTTGGTAACTCTGCATGTAGGTGTATTTTGTAGTCCGGGGACAATTTGTAGTTCTGCAATCACAACTTAAAAATTGGACTAGATACAGCAAAACTATTATCTGATAACACTTATGAAAATATGTGCCAAATATTTGGACAATGTATTTTCATGAAATGCATTTTCACACAAGAAAGCATGCCAGATGAGTAAATTACAAGATAAAGTTAATATCTATTAGTCACATCCAGAAATCTTTTTAAATTTCCTTTTTTTTGCAGGAGTTTCCGGTAACTTCTAATACATATCAAAACCATGAACTGGATAGGGTAAAGCATGTTCATTCACCATATGTATTCTGGTTCCCTATGAAGAAATGTTGTCTTTTTCTCTACTTTTCTGTTATCTGATAAAACAAGGAATATTTACCAGGTGGTCCTGGCAAACCTCGTGGTCCTTGAGATCCAGTCCCTCTTTCGCCTTTCTCTCCAGGCATTCCTACAGAATTGAAAAAAAAAAAAAAAGTAATAAAAACCAAAGGAAGGAAACCACATCAACAAATACTGCTTCATGCTTTCTCATTGATATTAATATTTAGTTCCTATTATTAATGTAACAAAGCTGGTTCAAATCTTATTTTGTACAGATGTCCAAATGTGCATTTGGGAAAATAATTTGGATGTAAGTACACTAACTTAAAAATAAAATAGGATGCAGAGGTAATTTAGTGTGAATAAACTTTCTCAAAGAAAGAAAAGTCTTTGAGATACTTAAAACACCATATAACGTTATTATTTTAAACTATAAACAGGAAGGTATTTTCAAGGTTGTACACTTCTGCTATAAAGGATGCTTTACACTTTCTTAGAAACAGTTATGAAATAAGTTTAGGAAAGAGCAGGATGCAGAAATTCATTCTTTCTTGATTTTTTCTAGTCTTTTTTAAAGATTATACTAAAATATACACTAGAAAACACAGCACTGAGTCTGTGCAACAGTAGAGTAGCAGGAATAAGCCAAGGCCACAGCATCATACAGTAAAGACACTCCATGTCATTGCAGTGATCCAAAGCAGCCACAGAATAGGTTTATCCATACGCTCAAATTCAGTTCAGAGCGACTTCCCTCTCAGAGTACTGGAAAGAGCCAAGGATGTGGACCTAATTCTTTCAGTTCCTACTTTTTATTCTTAGTAATGACTCATTTTCACTCTTAGTCATAAGTCTGTTCTGCAAAGAGCTGTGTTACTCCAAACAGCCTTTCAAGATGTAGCTGTTTAGTGCCAGAAGAGTTCTGAGAATATTCACTTTCCTGGGATACCGTATGGGAGCATGAAACAGCAGTGAAAACATTACACCAACTTATGTTTCATGAAACATGAGCAATGGAGAGACAGAGGAAAGCACTGATGTAATGAACCTTGTCCTCCAGAACATCAGTGTCCCTCATGTAATCCAACTGACCTACCAGGCTACTGTAGACTTCCTAGTGTGGGCTTCCTAGTGTGGGCTTCCTAGTCTGATATGGTCAAGGGATCAGACTGCCCTCTGGCAGCCTCTGCACTATGTCCACTGTGGAATATACAGGTGCCTTGGAATTTACTCACCTCTTTCACCAGGTGGTCCTTGGACCCCAGGAGGTCCTGGGAATCCTGGTCTTCCTCCAGGTCCGGGCTCTCCTCTTGAACCAGCAGCTCCTGGGGGACCAGGTGGTCCTGGTGGCCCTGGCTGGTTACGATTTGAATAATAATCATTCGGGATTTGATTCAGCATTTGATTGAACCGGCTCATTTGACCTTCAACGGGAAAGAAAAATGGCTCAATAAACCATGTAAAATAAGTGAAAGTCTTTTATCAGAGTGGGGAGGAATAAAAAATTATTTCTCTTCATTAAATCCTATCCCATTCAATAAATTAGTGGTGAACAAGTACAGATGAATTAGGAAGACTTAAGATGAATGTCTGATAAGAAAGCGGAACATGAATGGAGGAGGGAGAGAAGAAAAGCGAGGGGGATTCTGGAAGCAAATAACATTAACACAAAATAATTTACAAGAAATTTAAGCCACAAAATAAGCATTTGTTTAAAATATTCTTGCTCTCAGAGTTCTGATTATAGAGGTTGTTTCTAGTCTGAGTAGCAGAAAGGACTTGTTACACTTCTAACGGTGGAGTATCATATTTCTACGTACCTTCAGAGCTCTGAAGTTACCACAAACACAGTATAAATTATTCATGCGGAGAGCTAGTAGGACACAGCCTATGAAGTCGCTTTCTTAAGCCTGTAGGATGCATAGGCTTGTACCTATATACCTTCTGCATATAGGCAAATTTTATTTCCAAAGAAAGATGTCTGAATAAAAGCATCAGCATTGTGAAACTATGCAGAAAGGAGCTCTTAACAAGGGACCAGATCTTGCCGTACCTGATTAGTGTACTGTGCCAGTCCTAGTATGAGCCTGAAGAGATGATCTCAACACGATAAAAATAAGGCCAGGATGTTCAAAAAAGAGATGCTAAAAGATCTCAGATAACACATCCTTATTCATAAACCTAATAAATTAATGAATGTACTTTCCTTCCTCTGTGACAGATCACTAATAAACATGTTTTTAATAGCAGCCATCACAGACATTTTAAAGGACATGCTGTCCTCCTCCCTGCACCCAAGTGTTCTTAAGGTCCAAAAGGTATATTTGTTTACCTCAGTCAGCACTTACTCTTGTTACAGAAACAATATTAAGAACAATTTATGGGCGTATTTGTCTCTGTCCTCCTCAGCTGGTCTACTGATCGCAAAAGCACTGCCTCAGGGTCAGAGAGGAAGTTTCTCTAGAGAACACTTTCACGGGCTGCAGAGCTGCACTGTGTGGCAGCAGAGGACTGATTTTCAATTTGCAGTCCTTATCTACATAAATATAATTTTTACTTGCATAGCACAGCTGATTCTGTGCACAGTATTTGCCCAACAGTCCTCTGTCTTTCCCTGCTAGTAAAGTACCTGCCGTGAGTATTCTTTTTCTCACTGATTCCCTCCTTCTGAAGACATCTTTAATGAGAAAATGTATACTAATTTTATGACAAAGATAAAGTAATTTTGGACCAGACTGCAAAAGGAAACTCATCTTCCTTGTACTTGCATTTAGTATTTGTCTTGCATGTGTCTTTTCAAAGGTCACAGATTAGTTCTTGATCAAACTAGCCATTTGTATCTGGCCGAAATTTAGTGCTATATTTTTTCCACCAAATCATTGGCATTGGACAGCTATCAGATCACTCAAGCTTTTGCTATGCTCTGTGGCCAATATCCCTCACCTTAAACCATTGTTTTAACAAGCAAAGTAGTAAATTGCTAGTGTGAGAAACAAAGCAAGCAACACTGTTTACCATTTATCAGTTGTTCACAAACTTGTCTTGCAACTGCTCGCATCATGTTCTGAGAAGCAATGTCACCCTAAATAATCAAAACCAAAACAAGTGTTTTATTAGCAAGTGTCTGTGCTTTTAAAGACATAGTGTTTACTTAAAAAATCTGAGAAAAACTGACTTTAAAGTAGACTTACTCTGTCACCTTTCTCGCCCTTCATTCCAGGTGCACCCTAAAATAAATACAGTAAAAATAAAATAACTGAACAATTATGTTATTCCATCCCACCTACAGGTTTAGGACATGCAATTTTACAAAACATTTTGACTCCTTCAAGAAGACAGAACTGGTCCCCCTTGAACTTTACATTTCAGACGTGCTAAAGCAGGTGCCAGAAAAGACTGGATGAGCAATGACCTTCAAACTAGGGCCAAAGGAACTGATGTATTCTGACACTGGGACCACACTGGCAATTGGAAAGATGAATTTCTAGTATCACATTTCTGTAAATAGTGAATGGTCTTGCATGAATTATATATGACTGTTTAATTTTAAGTCTTAAGCGAACATTAAAGAAGGCAAGTTAGGAAAAATAACATGTCTAGGAAGGGCAGCTGTCTCCTTGAACCCACAAGAAACAGACCCTGTGTTAAGCGAAAAAGCACTATGCAGGGATGACATATAAGATGGAGAGAGATGCCATTAAATGCTTATTCTATTTATAATGACAGCTTCCCTGCTCATCCTCAACCATTTCCAGTCTTATAATAGTCTCATAGAAGACTTAGCTTGAGCTGCTTTATAATTATTGACATTTGCAAGAGCTAACTTTTGTCTAACAGCAATTTCCATTTACCTTTGAAAACTCTAGTGGTTGTTGTGGGTATTTTGGTTTTCAAGAATACTGTGTAAGAAGCCAACCAGAAGTACTGATTCTAGTTTTTATATATGCATGTGTCTATGGCTGGAAAAAAATCAGGTATACTGTAAAGATGTTTTTTAATGTTGAACTGGGTATATTAATGCACAGCCTATTCCGCAAATAAAATTGTGTGTGTGCACTTCTCATACAACATTTTGAAATTTTATGCTTATATTTGCATTCCACTACTAGCAAAAAAAAGCATCGAGAGAGAGCAAACCACACTTTCCAAAGAAATTGTAATTACAATGCTTGGTATGATGGATTTTTAAAGATTTTTAAAATGGACAGTAATGATCTGAGAAGGGTGTTTATGATTTGCTTTGGTCTATTTGACATGATTTTGGCCACAGTAAAAATTGCAGGTGCCCGTTTAAAATAAGTGAAAAATTAGGTTCATAGACATTTCTTCTAGCCACTAGGCTGCCCTTAGAAAAATTTAAAAATCTGCAAAATGTTTTAAAATTCTTATTTTAATTTTGACATAAAAATGTAAAACAAAAAAGAAAACAAATGTTCATTTTCTGCAAGAGCTGCTAAGGAAGCCACCATGAATAGCCCTTCCAATGGTCTTGAATACTCATTATGACAAATGCCATGTGTGCCAAATTCCAGGGCAGTACAATCAAAACTTTGCCCTAAACTATGGCTCCTGAAGTGGCCAATGTGAGTTTTACAGGTGACTTCAGTGGATGAAAAGTTAGTCCACAGCTGAGTCCTTTTAAAAACCTATTGTAAATTCAGCTGCCAGAACGAGTCAAAAGAGCACAGGAGCTTTGTTAGTCAAGCACAAAGGGGTTAGTATGAGTTCAAATAGATTTTCACTTGTATCCTAAATTACTATTTGATCATAAGACATATTTCAAAGGTGAAAGACCAGTTCGGTCATCTGCTGCTCTGCAAGACTCTCCATGTAGTTACACATATATCTTAAGTATTAGTGCTTTTTACATCGTAGTATTTCTTTAAGGAGTTTGTTTATCACCATTATCAAAGGAAAGGCTAAGTGTGGGCCGCAGCTGTTTCTCATAACATTCCTACAGTACCCACAATTAATTTCAAGAAAACGAGACAACAAATCATTCCACTGAGGTCACAGCAGATACAATTCAAATGCAGTGGCACTGTTTCATAGATTTCCATCGAGGTTTGGGGCAAACAAATTCCACTGGAGTATGTTAGGGTGTGAAGTCAGAATGCTGTTTTTGAGCTTCTCTGCAGCAGTGTTGCATACTCCTACCCCATGACATGCCACATAAAATACGAGACAGCTCATCCATCAGTGAGTTAAGTAGTTGGCATACGGCACATTTGCATCATGCATAACAGATTGTTCATGCAAAATTAATTGTACAGACTCAAATGAAAGATTTAGAATAGTGACACCATAAATGTGCCACTGGAACAAATTATGCCACCGATGACACAGATACTAATATGTACACAATGTACCCATCAAACTGATGGGTCTTTCACTCTTTCTCTCTGTCCTTCACTCTGATCTGTATCTTTTCTTATTCTGTGAAGTCCACAGGGAAAAGATTTGCCTTTGAGTTTTAGCTTAGCACAGACACATGTTGAAACAGACCATGGACTTGTAAATGCCATAACGAGATAAATAAACTAACAATTTAAACCTTCAGGAAAACATGACATTTCAATCTGCCATTCTCTAATAATTAACATTGTGGTAAATGCTGATGTACTGAAACTCTAAAAAAGATGTAATTGTTTTTTCACTGTTCTAGCCTATAGCATGAAAATCTGGGGGGTAAAAAAAGTTAACAGACTATTTGGTGCTTCTTTTTCTGCTTGAAACTTGGCAACTTTTCGCTATTTTGTAAAAATCTATTAATTTGAAATTACCTGCTGAGGACATATTTATAACACCTGCTCATTTTAATTCGCATTCTTTTTATGGCTTTCATGGTACAACCTTGTACTATTTTGACCAGAAGCAAATCATGCAGTATGTCTTCTTGTTTTTTCACTATGTAAGTGCAAGCATTAGAAATCAGATTTCTGGTCTACTGTACCAGCAATATTCTAATAATTACTTAAAATGCCCAGTTCCAATGAATTCACTTGCTGGTGCATTCACACACCAGAACTATAAACAGAAGAGAAAAAAAAATGAAGCAAACTTAAAATGTCCAAATGCTATTTCTGGAAATACTTTTTCTGACCAGACAAGAAAAGTTCTTCATGCTGTCCGCAGCCACAAGCCATGGTGGTAAGACAGGAAGGTGCTTTGGTAACAAAAGCACAACATTGCTCCAAAGTATTGCCAGCAAAGGTCCCCCCAGCTAGAAAAATGCTAAGGCTGTTCCTTAATTACAAGTGATACATAGTCAACTTTACAATTCATGGAAATCAAATGAGCCTCATTCTTCAACTTGTGACTTTGCAAAAGATACAGAAATTAAGCCTTATGATTGGAAATCTATAGGTTTTTCCTAACTAATTTTAAAATTTAAAGACTAGAGGCTGACTGGCTCTGTTAAAAACATTTTCCATCTGGATATTTTAGAAATATGTTTTCCAAAAAATAATTGCAGCTGCAATTACTGAGTTGATATTTACATCTTCCTCCCACTTGGTAATACTCTTCTTAAATTTCATTTCATTTTCCTTTAATAGAGAAAAACATGCAATTTAGTCTACTGCTTGCCATCACTGTGAGAGGCAGCAGCTGCTGCTGACATTCTGTTTTGTTGATATCCTGCAATGAGGGAGTTACTTGGGGTCAGTGTGAGGGAAAGCTAGTTTATGCTGTATGTTGGATTTTTCTGAGCTGTGGGATGAAGGCTGGGACTGCAAAGTTCTATGGCTCAAGGAGGACAAAACAAAGGAAGTTTTGCTATTTTTACTTTAAAAGATAATGAGCTCTATTGTTTTCCCCAGAAGAATGTTTACTCCTCACAAGAACCACCAGTTCACTGCTCCCGAAGCAGCTTCTTTTTGAGACCTCATCTGGGATGTCTTCATAGATGGACACAAGATCAGTGAATACATGGCAGCAGAGCATGGAAAATACATAGAAACTGCATTTAACTCGGAACAAACATCTGCCTTATGTGCTTGGAATTGCCCTTTAAAGGTTTTCACAGGCTGTTTGGTCCTGGAGGCATCAGTCTAATAGTACCTTATATATAAAACATAAATGTCTTGCACTGTTTCCTCGGGTCATTCTAGATCAACAAAGTCAGACCCCGTTGTCAGAGTCCGTTTTATAAACAAGACAGCTCCACCTTAAAATGGTTTAATCTGCCTATCCATCTGTTACCATTTTCATTCTCACACCTATAAAACAACTATACTGGAACCTCTCTGATAGTCCAAGATCTTCTGTTTCTCATTACATTTATTAAAAAAAATGTTTACCCATTTCTTCTTGAGCCAATATCCTCTTTTAGCTCAATGACTCTTTCTTACCCTTGCTGGCTGTTACCCTATGATGTATGTACCAATTTGTCACCCTCTGTTTGACCAGAGGACAGATATATTAGTTTCCTCTAAGACAGCCAGTGCTCAGTTCTCAAGAGATTTACTGACTCATTTGTGTTCTTACTGTTCCTTTCTTGGTGACTTTGTCATTACACTGAAAAATATACATAAGTTTCTGTGGGAAGTACTCATAAGCAGGTTTATAAAGTCACATTTCCTATTTCCATGACAATTCAGTTAATGCTTCAAGTATCATCTTGTTCTTGTATAAGTACACGTTGAGGTAGAGAAATGTTTACAGCTACATTTGTGGTGCAGTCTGCCTCAGCTTAGCACATTAGTGGTATTTAACACATCAGGAAAGAGATCCAATTCACTGCATTCACTGGAAATGTCTTCACAACATCAAGGCTCCTCATACTTTGCATGTATCCGTGTATCTTTTGCCTGAGATGTTCCTTGCTTTGTAGGGGTCTACCACCTGATTGGCACTGCATAGCATCAACAATATTGATTGTTCAGGTAGAAGAAAAAAAGGCAGATGTAGTAAAAAATTATTTACTTCTTGTATTTACCAGAGGCAACATGAAACCTCATTTTCTTTCTCCGAGACAAGAAGTTACAAATTCAGGCAGGCCTGAACTGTAACTCAGGACACTGCAAGTTGTGTTTGGCTGTTAAGCAGCACCTTTGGCAATTCTAATACTGGACACAAAGAAAAGCGTTGAAATTCTGTCAGCCAGGAGTTTGATAAAACATCTGTGCAAGGTGCAAGCCAGAATGCCTGCTGGGATCTGCTCTAGAAACATAAGAAATGGCCAATATGATGCACAGTGTCACATTACAAGAAAGTGCAAGAACTGGGGAAAAAAATTATTTCTTACTGAAAGGAACTCTTAAGATTAGAGTGTAGAATTTACACGTGGTGCTTGGACAGGAGTTGACTGCCTTGCTTTGCAAAAGTACTGAAACTGGTCTTCTAGCCAAATTTCCTTCTATGCAAGTTATTTACCTGCAGAAGATCTTTGCTGCTGAACTGGGTCAGCTATCCAGTGTCCCAGGTGAAGGAAAACTTGGATACACCTGGTAGTGTGAAGCTCTTGTCTGAACGAATCACAGCACCTTATGCTTCAGCTGTGTCTATCAAGTGTCTGACCTGGCAGGAATATCACATTGGCAATGTATACCTAAAGGCAGAAAAGCTTCAGTGCTTTCCTAAGACACTCAGTGTCCTCTACTGCAAGGAGAAATGGGATTTATAGTCTGGCAAACACAGATTAAATTCAACATTTGTATGAGAAAATGACCCATCTTCCAGGAGCTCCTGGGAACTTCCACATCACAACCATCAAGCTGCCCAGCCTACTCTGTTCTCTTCCAAATTATCCAGCTGTCATATACACAATGATATTGAAGCGGGATGCAAAATCCTGGCTGATTGTCAGATATTAAGTACAAGTGATTAATGACTTCCTATTTCAATTGCTGTCTCCACTCCTGACTCAAAAACAGTTTCTCACAGATCCTATAAATGAATCAATTCCAATTTCTCCTGAAACTGTTTGTGGGAGGCAGCATTTCCTGCCCTTTGTCCCTGTTCAGGATACACTTGAAAGGTTTGAATAGAGCCTGCAGAAACCACCCCAAAATAATCATAGAGTCACTGAATGGTTTGGGTTGGAAGGGACCTTACAGATCATCTAGTTCCAATGGACCTTACCATGGGCAGGGACACTTTCCACTAGACCAGGTCCTCAAAGCCCCATCCATCCTGGCCTTGAACACTTCCAGGGATGGGGCACCCACAACTTCTCTGGGAAGCCCATTCCAGTGCCTTACCACTCTCATGGTGAAAAATTTTTTCGTTATATCTAATCTAAATCTACCCTCTTTCAGTTTAAAGCCATTACCCCTTGTCCTCTAACACTACATGCCCTTGTAAAAAGTCCCTCTTCAGCGTTCTTCTAGGTCCCCGTTAGGTATTGGAAGGCTGTTATAAGGTTTTCCCAGAACCTTCTCTTGTCCGGGTTGAACAACCCCAACTCCCTCAGCTTGTCCTCATAGGAGAGGTGCTCCAGCCCCCTGATCATCTTTGTGGCACTCCTCTGTGCTCTCTCCAACAGGTCCACGTCCTTCTTACTATGGGGGCCCCAGAGCTGGACACAATACCCCAGGTGGGGTCTCACAAGAGCAGAGTAGAGGGGGAGAATCACCTCCCTCTACCTGCTGGTCACACATCTTTTAATGCAGCCCAGGACATGGTTGGCTTTCTGGGCTACAAGTGCACATTGCTGGCTCATGTTGAGCTTCTCATCAATGAACACCTCCAAGTCTTTCTCTTCAGGACTGCTCTGAATCTATTCTCCACCCAACCTGTATTTGTGCTTGGAATTGTGTCAACCCATGTGCAAGACCTTGCACTTCGCTTTCTTGAAGTTCATGAGGTTCACACAGGCCCACCTCTCAAGCCTGTCAAGGTCCCTCTGGATGGCATCCCTCCCCTCCAGCGTGTCAACCACACCACACAGCTTGGTGCTATTGGAAAACTTGCTGAGACTGCACTCAGTCCCACTGTCCGTATTGCCAACAAAGATGTTAAACAGCGCCGGTCCCAATACTGGCCCCTGAGGAACATCACTTGTCACTGCTCTCCACTTGGACATCGAGTCATTGACCGCAACTCTTTTGAGTGCAACCATCCAGCCAATTCCTTATCCGCTGAGTGGTCCATCCATCAAATCCATGTCTCTCCAATTTAGACACAAGAATGTCACACAGGACAGTGCCAAATGCTTTGCACAGCTCCAGGTAGAATAATTTTGAAAAATAATTTTGAAATCACATCGTAAAAAACACAAAAAGTTTTCATAACAGAAGTGATTATGTAATATTATCAAAGATTGTCCATCTTCAGCAGTGTACCACTTTTTCATTACTCGCACACATACACAAATAAAAAGTCTTTCAAGTCATTTTGCTGACCTAGTTCTTCATGCCTCTGCAGTGTAGGAATATATGTCTTGGCGCATAATAGCATACAATCTTTTTAGTGGAAACCAAAGACCACAATTTCCAGCCCCAAATGTTAAACTCAGCAAAATGGCACACTGTAAAAACAAAATTGTTTGAAAAAAAGGCTTGCGGTCTTAGGTCAGCTCCACTGTATTAACCACTGTTATAAGTGTAAGACAAGTGTTTAAAGCAAGGAGAAGTCTCATATTCTTCATCAGACTGTAATTTTAAATTTGATACTGTAAGTGTATAATTATCTTACTGGTGTCCCACGATCTCCTGGCTTCCCCGGTTTTCCACTTGGGCCAGCAACTCCTGGAACTCCTGGGGCACCCTAAAACGGAAGACATGTGAATTGTGGAAATCCACAACAGCCTAAGCGCTCATAAGAAATGTGTTATTGTATTGAGTACAAAGCAACACTGAAAATGGCTCCTATCAGGTTTTTTGTTTTGTTTTCGTATTCTGTTAGGTACATATCAGGCTTGAAAACTTTCCTCTGGGAAAAAAGAGTTTGTTTCTTCATGGGAATGTGTCCTTTAACATAACACCACAGTTTAACAGGCATTTCTGAATATAACGATGCGGAGACTGTCTATATGGTTTTGGTATCATTCTTAATGACAGATTTTTAAAAGAGTACAAGACAGTTTGACCTTCTAACTTCATCTAGTACATCTGCGATCCATGCAAAAGTCCACAAGTCCATAAAAGTCATTCTGGTGATAGTAGATAAGTATGAACAAATAAAAGACCGGTGTTAGATTATGTGACAAAAGCTCAACTGCACACCCACAAAGCAGCATCAGAAAGACAATCGTGAGGGAGTGGGGCCAGCCCAAATAATATCCTGCCCTAGCGACTCCTGTCTATATAAATATATATGGTGTAAATGTGTGGTCTGTGTATGTGTGCCTACTGGGAACACATTTTCCACCTTACTACTGGTTGGACCTGGTAACATGGAGCTGCAGCAACTTGCTTATCTCGGACTCTCTGATCCAGCATAATACTTTTTTCTCTAAAAACCAGCACATTTTATAACATGGTCCCACAAAACACAATGAAGGAGCTTTTTAAGCAAAAACTAATCCTCAAATACTCTTGTCAAGAAAAACTTGTATTAATGTTTTAGTTTTTTTCACTATTGGTGATTGGTTTCAGTAGATGTAGCTATGCATTCAAAGATCATGGCTAAAGAACCAGGCAAATTCATTGTTCCATTATTTACACTGGCAGATACCAGTTTCAAAACCACTCTACGATTGTATGTGAATACATGCTTTCCACAGCTGTCTGATCACCTTGTACTGAGAGTTTCCCAGATCCATTTCAGAAACTGAAAATGTCAATGTGGCACTCTCTTGGCTCAGTTCTCTTACTTCAAAGTATATCAAAGACAAAATTATATTTACCGCTGGTCCTGGTGGGCCTCTGGGACCTGTGGGACCATCTTTTCCTGTGAAACCCTATACAAAAACAAAAGCATGATTAGAGATTAACTTAAGACTGTAGCCTGATTAAAATGGCCTTTAAGATTATATAATGGCAGTACTGATTACTACTAGAATGTATTTTGAAACATATCCACAATGTAAGTTAAAAAAATAGCTATCATAACTAATGCTGGAGAAGGCTATGGAACAATGAGCTTCAGCCAATTTAGAAGACATTCAGCTGCTGTTGATTAACTGAAAATGAAATCTGCCTCTCTCAATATTTTTAAGAAAAGGAATCATTCTATCCCAAAGGAGCTATATCTTTCTTTTTGCTGTTCTCTTACTCACAGATTAGCTGGAAAATCTGAGGTTTCTAAATTAAGAACAACCTCCCTCTTGGATACTTCCCCTTCAAGAAGAGATGCTGAGAAATCCCATTTCAATGATCTAGCGTAGCATTCACAAACTAACACTGATGGTCCATGGACCATTAATGACCCACCAATCCAATGGGATGTTCTTTGACAAGTGTCTATCACATGGTGGTCTCTTTTCATTTCCAGCTATCAACTCCCACTCAAGGATAAGTGTAAATGCATGTATCAGCTATTAATTCTGACTGTAAAGGTAAGTCATAGCTTCAGTCATCTCAAAGGTGATATGCCACTGTGAAGGCAAAAGAGATTTGCTTAGTTGACCCCAAATTAGAAGAAAGAGATTGCAACAACTCCACAATGAAATACCTGTGTGCATGCCCTTCGTTATGTTGACATTTCAGAATCCACCAACTAAATCAAAGGTCTTAGCTCCAGGCAGTCAAAGGTTAAGGAGTGAACTTGACCTTCACAGTAAGAATGGCACAGACAGATTCTTTACAGATACAGTGTCTCCTAGACATTGGGACAAGCAGAGTTTCAAAGGGATCACCTGCAGCAGCAACAGTGTGTGGAAGACAGCAGGGCTCAGTGGACATGCTGTTCTATGGGTGCAGGCATCTGAGAACCTAGTCAGGAGAGTGAGCAGTGCAATTTCTCCAGAACCTATTTGGTTATTCTGTGGCTATCTGGGGTGGTTTTCACCTCCATTTTTTTCCAGTCCTTCCACTTATAACCTCTTCAGGTTGGATACTGATAAAATTACTCCTTTTGAAAAGGCATTTGAAAACAGAAAAATATTATAAAGAAGTAAGAAAAAAATTACTTGATCTTTTCAGAAGATAAAGTGAGGAAACCTTACCCTTTCTCCTGGAGGTCCCATTGCGCCTGGTGGACCAGGTAAACCTGGGGTTCCCTAGAGAGAAAAGGATTAATAAACTGTGTGCATGACAGAACATCACTGCTATGTTAATCATCTCGGTATATATGCACACATTTAAATATTTATATTAACTGTCTTCAATGCTGCTTTTTGACAATTGCAAAAATAAAACAAAACTTTAGGAGAAACCATTTATTTTATATACATGACACGAGTCTTCACCCTCACTCTACTATTTACTTCCATTTCCTTACCAACCCATAATTCACCTTCAAAAGTAATTTTCAGTACTGTTCCCATAAACCAGATATATCTAGTTTACTGCCTTTACAAGCATGTCTTAAGATGTCAGTTAGTCCTTTAACATCTGGTACTAAAGCTTAGCTGCAGTCATCTAATCAGAGTGTATCTAAAGAAATAGAAATTCCACTCCTTTATTATTCTTTTCCCTGTATTGTATTGTTGTTTAATACTCTGCTGCTTTATTGTGCACATTCTAAATTCTGTTTCTGTTCCTTGTAGCTTCTGGGTAGTGAATAAACCCTAGAATTAAACAGGCAGGCTACATTAGAGGACACTCAGGAATAATTTCATTCAACACTCTGTAGGATCAGTACCACTGTTCTAGGAACTGGATATTTAGCTGCCTTTTCTCATGTTGGCTTGTTCTTCCCCCTTTTCTACCTAATCTCACCGTACACTGAAATGTAGCATTGCTTTCTACAGGACGTTACTCCTCCTTAAATGTATGTTACTTAGGGTTATAAAGACTAATAAAACAGGTAAAGAATACAAGGCCCTTGACCCATGACTGAACTTATCTGATATATGAAATTAAATTCACATCACCATTTAAGCATCTCCCATATAGTCTTTATATCCCCAGTGAAATCAAGGATAATATAGTAACCAACCACATGTGTAGATCAATGACCTTAGATTATCCAAATCTGGCTATTTATCAATAGAAACCCTAATCCTAATTTACAATATAGAAAACCGCAAGTAAGTGAAATGTAATATTGATTTCTTCTTTCAGAAAGCATATAATTAATGTCTCAAGACAATTTGACTTCTAAAAATAGAAAGCAATTAGACAACATTGCTGCAGAGGGGTTCAGCAAAGTTTCTGCAACCTCTATTTTAGGAAGACATTTAACTGCAGGTGGTCAGAAGTTGAGGTACCTTCCTGAGGAGTTAGCAGTTTACTTTTTCTAATCCAATGGTCTGTCTCTGTGCATTCACAATTGTCCAGATGGACATTTGGCTTAGCTCAGTACAGCTGTTCCTTCACTCTAGCTGTTTTGAATGGTTTACTATTTCTACATTCCAAATTCCTAAGTGTAAGATAATTATGTTTCCACAACCATTGCTTAGGAAGCTATGAGAAGAGCCCATGACTCCTAATGATGTCAAATACAGCTGTCCAGCAGCCAGCCTGCACCAGGAATAGTGTAAAATGACATTGTCTTGTCTCAGCATCAACTTACCGATCGCCCTGGTAGTCCAGGCTGGCCAGCATCACCTTTCATTCCTTGACGACCCTATAATTTACATAAATTATTATTAGAGATTCTGAATTACAGAACAGATCAGCAAAATCACAGAATCATTTGTGTAAATGGACACAAAACATTTCCTGCAAAATATTTAAATTAAGGAATCCATAAGGCAACTATGCATTATGGAATAAATCAAGATACATATACCTCAACTGAAGCAATACTGATCATCTCAAAAATGTTGGCAAATGCAAGATGACTGGTTGGCATTGTATTAAAAACATAGGCAAGCAGACATTTGAAGGGGGCACATATTTTCATAAGGAAGTGACATGGACTTTTCAGTAACAGAGACTGATACCGATGTCTTCCCAAGCAGGAAAGCACGGAAAGGTTGCATGTTTTCTCCCAACTGCCCTTATCTTTCTCAACTGGTAAATGGGGCTGTCTACACTCATGAAAGGTAAAAGCTCTGTCTTTTAAAATTATCACTATTTTTCTCTAACCCATGGTCTAAAAGGTATTACACTCTTCTAGGACAAAAGGTGTAGGAGCACATGAAGAAGCAATGTATTGCCTTTCTCAACTAGCTCGCATTCCTCATACACTACAGGAGTAATATAAATGCACGGTCTAAACCCACATGAGCTAAATTTGACAACACAGTATTTATTTTCCACAGTGGTTTGCATGATAGTCCAGCATTGATAACTATTGATGATATGCAAATAATCAAACAATTTAAAAACATAGCCTGCGAATGTGAATTGCAATTGATATGAAAAATGAAATTACATGATGCAAAAGTGGCGCTCCAACTTATTAACTAATGAGAAGTTCCACCAATATTGGTGTTTTCGTTCTTCAGAGGTTTTCAAACTGAATGTGACAAGTAAATGTATTTATTGTATTCTAAATATAAAAGGAATGTGTTTGGCCTTTCTTGCTGTTCGGCACCTCTAGGTCATCTTGATGAAGTTTTTCCTCCTGGTATATAACAAAAAATTGAAAAGCATCTATGCTGGTTAACAAGACCTTTCTGCTTTGTCCTTACAAAAGAGAAGGTGTACCTAACATTTATCTTAAAACAAATTTGTTTTCTATTTCCCAGACTACATTACAGACTGAGAGGGTAACCTGGTTTCAAATGCAAAATGAGATAGCATGCAGACACCAATTCTATTTGTTTATAAACTTTCTATTTTAATCAAAGACTTAATACAAAAAGCTCCTGATTATTTTAAAATTCAACCTAATCCTAAACAGGAAACATCAAAACTATGTTCCTTATTAAAATGTGGCAAAAGCAGACTTAATACATTCAGAATGTAGACAAAGGATTACCTATGCTATCTGTTATGAAAAACAATCTGGTGAGACTTCATCGGTGTGAATAGATATTCTGGCTTTCAAGGCATGTACATGAAATCAGAAATAGCCTTTTGCTAAAATACGCATGCTGTTGCCAAGAAAGCCCCCTAGGAACGAAGGGCTAGTTTGTATGCCTAGGTCTAGGTAGCTATTGTCTCTCTGAACTTTCAGCTACTGGTTTAAGTTCAGAAAATAGAAGTTGGACATGTAAATCTGTGAGAAAGTCTTCAGAGTAATATTGCATGCTTAATTTTCCTGCACCACAGTTTGTTAGCTTTGATTCCTAGAACTTGAAGGCCTTAACAACTCTACAGAAAAGCTGTAAGATTAGAAACAGAGTAGCACAATGTATGTTACAATGGTTAGACTCTATCCACTCATAGGCATCCCATAAGCACATGTAACATTCAGGATAGAAAATTCTATTGTATTGAAAGAAACTTGTTTCAGAGAGAGACTTTTATCATAATACTACTGTGTTGCAGGGAAAAATGAATGTTAAGGCAAAGCTGTCACCCTCTTCCCAAGACCACCACCCCCACGGACAGCTTTGACTCCACACACATTGCCACCCGTACTCAGAATGGTCACTCACCGGTTCACCTGGGATTGACAGCCCATTGGGGCCCTGTGGACCTGGGGGACCTTGAGGGCCAGGAGGACCTGTCTCACCACGAGGACCAGGTGGCCCCTTAAAGCAGAAAATTAAAACAAGATTGTAAATGACAACCCCTTTCTGGGTCTGTAACTGCAAAATTCTTTGGGTTAGACACTTAAAGTAAGTCAGAAGCCTAGAGACACATTTAATACTTCGGAACAACTGTAGAAATGGTTATCCAAGCAGCATATCCTTTCATAAGCTATTCTCTGATTCATGTTGGTGGTGTCAGGCCAATACACACCTTCTGCAAGTGTTAATTAGGAATATAGCTGTCTTCTCTGTACAGAAGAAAAGACCACAATGCTGCAAAGTGTGTATTAACACCCTGATACATGTACTTGGGTTTCTTAATGTGCAGTCAATACCTCTGAGGCTAGATACATGCATAGGATGTGTATATATAGTCTCAAATACATAGGCTGTACATAAATAACAATTAGGCACGTTTCCAAGTAAATTGTTAATCTCCATTCTTAGCTCAGCAGAGAACTAAGTATACCACTTATCATACAGGTAAGCATGTAGCAACATTATAGATGCATTCCAGAAAGATACTTACGGATGATCCAGTCAAACCTCTTTCTCCTCTGGGACCTTTAGCGCCTGGACCACCCTAAAGTGAATATTTGGAAACAAAATTTATTTCACATAGGGAAAGCGAGGGTACATCCTACTGGTGTGCATCATGAGTCCTCTTTGTCAAACTCTTATGTGAAAACCCAAAGTTCTGAAGTGTATAGATCACACTGCTAGAAAGAGTACTAGAATAACAGATGCATCAGAAAATCAGGTAAATACTTGCTGGTTTAGAATATGAAAAATTATTGTCATTTTTGTCTATGCAGATATAAACTTCTTCAATTTATATTCATCAAAATCTCTGGATACATCTCTAGTTGACTGTCAGAAAACTCAACTGGGTTTCAATTCCTCATGCAGCACTTTTTATAGCCTCAAAGTAGAAGGACTACTGGGTTGCATGTAACTCCCTTATGTTCGCAGCATTTGGTAGGAGCATAACCATTCCATAAATTACTCTCTCTCCACATTAAAAAAAAAAAGGAGGGGGGAGGGAAAAAAAAAAAAAAAGGAAATTAATTTATTTCCCTGACAGAGTAAGGAATCCTTCCTTGGAGTGAAATCCTGACTCTGTATTTAGGAAAAATATTTGCACAGTCCATTAAAAATATCTTGTACATGAAGTACAAGGCAGCTGAGATTTGGCCAGATTCTTTCAACCTGTCAGACAATGAGGAGCTATTCACAATGATCACATTGGAAAGATGGGAAAAGGATTTTTATATAACAAGTAGAGCTGGTAGGAGCTGCCCAGCTGTGTTTTAAACCAAGATTAAAGGGGAACTGATTACCATGATGTTATGGACATGTTGACAGAAACATTTGTCAGTCCCTCTGACTGATCTTTGTTTCACAAAACCACAGATCAACACAAACCTACTTCCACAAATTTAAAAATCAGAGAATCTGACTATTGTGAATAGTTCCTTACAGCTGGTCCGGGGGGTCCTGGAGGTCCCACGCTGTCTTGAGTACAGGTACAAGCATTTGGAAGAGCTGGACATTTTGCTTCATCTCTCTGAAAATTCAATCACAACTATTATTGTCCTCTTAAAGAAAAGTACTTGGTGGCAACATACTTTTCCAAAACAATAAAAGCAAGATTCTCCATTATCCTGTTTTCAAGTACAAGTAAAACTCATGGCTAAACAGAGGTTTCCAAATGTTTTTACAGGACTTCTCATTTTCTCTGCAAGCTATACAAGACACTAACAACAGAGGCACAGGCAAAATCAAATTCATATGCAATTTCTGTTGTTCTAATATTTAAATCCATTAGACAATCAGCTTGCAGTGACAGAGAATAATCTAGTTACTTTTTTAATACCTATCTAAGAACAGATCAGATAGCAATAATATAGCTATCCCATTCATAATACCTAGGATCTTACATATCACTGAAATACAAAACGTAACTGAGATTTTTTCCACTATTCCTAAGGGACTCAATTCTAGCACATCATAATCTTTCTCCCTCAGATACAAAACTTTGAAATGCAGTGTTGTTCACTGACTGTTCTGACAACTGTGATTTAGATGTGTTGTCAGTATGAGGTATAATACCAGGCTAACATTGATGTTGTTAAATTTGCTATGAATAACGATTTTCTGAATAACCTCTGGTTCATTTATACTTACCATAGAAGGAAGATCACAGCATCTGTCTCTGCTAGTCCAAACTGGACTGCATACGATGTCAAAATTCTGTATTTCTAACTGTAAAAGAAAGGAGGACTCTTGAAAGATACTAGAGGTGTTCTTTATTAAATCTACTAACATTATAATTAAAAATTATTCTTCAAACAGTTTATTTCTATTGTAGTTAACATTAATCAGAATTTCACTTCTTTTTTGGACACTGACAGAAAAATTATTTAAAATAATAAAAAAATTAAAACCAAGCCTACATAAGGCTACAAGAACTTGAAGCACTGATGCTTGCTCTTGCTCTGAGGCAAAAAGTAATGAAATAAAGTGACTTAAGTAATATTTTGCAATACTTAATGGATAAGACCAATGAACTACTACATCAGCTGAGTGCCTGTGCACTTCAACATGAAATCTGTCTGAAAAACTTTTGGGCCAACTTTAAGGACTGCAGTCCTTGGGTCATATATTAATGCAGATCAAGTATGGAACTGACATTAGTGGGGAAAAGCTCTGCAGAAAGGCTGAAGTGGGGATCTTAAGTAGACTTCATGGTAAAAGCAGTTTCCTCTCTTTTTTTTTTTCACCCCAAGAGCTATGATCCTGCAGTTTGATACATACAAGCAAATATTTGGTGATGAGCACCAAGAATCTTCAGCTGTTAAAGTTTGTACACATGGGTCAGATTGCAGACTTAAATCTTGTAATATGAAGCCCAAGTAATAGCACTGGTTATCTATTAAATATAGTTAACTATCAAGAAAATGTATGTGCCCTTCATAGCAGCAGCCACTATTATATTATAGGTTTATAGATAATAAAGCCAGTTGGGATTACTCTGATCACATAGCACAAGACAGACCATAGGACTTGCCAGAACTAAAACCTGCTCATTAGCATTTCTCTTTTAGAAAATAAAACAACCTTCATTTAAAGATTTCCAATGATAGAAAATCCACAGTAAATGGCCCAATGATTAAATGCTCTCCCTGTTAAAAGAAAAACATTTCCACTCTTGTTTGAATTCACCTGACTGCAACTTTCAACTATTAGGTTTTTGTTCTTGTCGTTCTGCTAGAATAAGACACTAACAAGATGAAACTTCTCAGTTAAGTATATTGGGTCTTGCAGTATAGACACTTGAAAGCTTTGGGTGTAATACTGGTTTCTTAGGAATCCTTAATCTCTAATCTCTTTCCTCAGAAAATTTCAAGGGCTTGCGTTAATGAATGAATTATTGTTCATTGCTTACAGTTGCTGATTTCCGGTCACCTTTCAGAAGTTTCCCAAGTACTTCATAGCCATCGGTTGTGATGTTCCCAGCCTCCTTAATGGGTTTTTCCAGTATTTCACTGCAGTCAATGTAAATCTTAACATTTGATGAAGTTACAACAATATGGACCTGAAAAAAAGTTCAACATAGTATTTAGAAAAGACACTTAGGCACATTTACTTCAATACTTTAACAGTATTTCAGTGGTTAGGTTATAGTGTTTTAAATTTTCTTCCTAGTAATCCTGCTTTACTTTGAACTGGTGTAAAAATTCAAACTCAAGGAAAGTCTATTACTTCAGTAACCTCTTTAAAATGTGTTGAAGGTCAATAAGATGAATACACAAGCACAGCTTATTTAATGAAATAGTTGAACTACAACGATCTATTTTAAAAGCTTGCCTGAAAATTGCTTTAAGATGGCATAAAAGTGAAAAATAAAAATAATTTTTGAGAGGAAGTATATATAAGCTCTTCTTGTCCTTTTGTAGTGGCTAGAACCACACAAGAAGTTTATGAGTCTGTGACTGCCTACTGGCTAATAGACTCTCTCTGTACTTGAGAGTAGATTGTTTCAGATCGAAAGATCCAGGGTTCCGTTTCCACAGATGACTCAACCAGAGGCATTAGTTGCATTGAGGTACAGGAAGTGAGCAGAGAATCCTGCCCAGAAAAAGACAAAATAATGGAAGATGCAAGACAGAAATTTCCATGAGAGAAATTTGGCTACAAAAGCATATGCCAAACTAAGGAGAAACACGGAAGAAGAGGAAGAGATTAATTATTGGAAATAAGAGAAACTTAGAAGGGAGAAAAGAATGACTAACAAAGGGAGAGTAAGTCTATCAGGAGAAGAGAATGAAGTGTTTGAGGAAAACCCAGTAAACCTTAAACAGAAGAAACAAAAATTGAAGCATAAGTTACCATTCCAAAAATTTGTAGTACATGTGACGAATTTTAGGCAAATTAATTTCCTATATATCTATGAAAACAGAAGATATTCAGGAGTCTCCTAGGCAGCAACAAGGGTCTGATTAGTAAATCTAATATGCAGTTGAAGGAAGAAGATCTTAAGGCAACAGAAAGGTTTCAGTGGCTTTATATGCCGTATATGCTGCATATATTTTATAGACAATGTTATAACATCTAAGTAATTGCTAAAAAATCAACACAGTAAGATCATCAGTAAAGAATCCTTGAAGTATGTATCTATTTTAAAGCTTCTATTATCACAGTACATAACCCTTCAGAAACATATTGCTATTTGATGACTGCTTAAAAAAATTGGCATAAAGTTGAAACAGAGATTCCCTTAAATGTCCTGAGTCAACAACTGTCTGAACAAACTCCCGGGAATTTGTTCTTTTTTCCATATTAAATATTTTCTCATATGGAGTGGTCTGCAAGGCAACAGCATAGCTTATCTAAAACTCTAAACACTATGCGCTTATGTATGGAATTAAGATGTTTGAAACTGCTCTCTTTTTTTGTAATCTGAAATGCAGCTGGCATCGCAGTTTAATTCTCTGTGCTATATACACAAGTGGATTTTGTAATTAACATTCACAACATTGTTCAATAACCAAATAAAATAATAGTGGAAAGATAAGTGAGTGTGTCCAAAGTATATTTTGGTATTAAATACCAAACTTTCCACAAAATAAAATAAGCACCAAGCCAAAACTTTAAATTCATTATCATTTATACATCATATACTCAGTCATTTGATTATATGAATAAATTTTATAGGTTAACTAGTGCATCAGTTTAAACTCATCACAGATCTAATTCACTAATTCTATCTATCCGAAGAAGTGACCCCAGCAGTCAAAAATAAGCAGAGCTCGCCCAATTTGTTGACTCGGCTCACTGCTGATTTGATGCCAGCACTGAATTTCAGCCTGAATCTCATGGCCCAAGCATAAATCTAATAAAAATATGCATTCAGTGTTTACAGTAAATAAAACATCTCTGTATTCAATCCTGCTATATTTTGTTGAAAAAAAAATGTCAACAGAAACATTCTCTTCAGTTTCTAACACATCAACATAAAGCACCTCTTCTGATCATTTCCGGTCCCAAAAGGCACTGAGATTTTAAGAAAGAAAACACACTTTAATCTTTCTCTCTGGACCCCTTTTAAGACAAGTTTGATGGCGTTCTGATCTACTGCTAAACAAACCACATCAATAAGCTAAGGAAACTATTATCTCATAAGTACATTAGCAGAAAGACATACACTCATTATAAAATTTGCTGTGGCTAACTACTGCAAAACTGCAACCTAAAAGGAAGTCTAGCATGGTATGAGCAAGGAAGCAGAAGTCATCCATCAGTCCAAAACATTCAGTTATAAATTTAAGGACTGTCTCAGGCAGTCGGGATTTTTCTTGTGGGACCTGCCAGATTCAACAGCTTTCGTCATAGCCATGCTACGCAAAGTGTTCAAGTATGCCAAAGCAAATTCCCCTGCACAGTTAGGTGTAGTTAACTGTGCTTCACTGAGTGAGCCAGTAAGTCATCGAATGAAAACCACAAAAATGTTGATATTTTGGAAAACGTTTTCTCGCATTCTAAAGATTTGTCATTTTTTTGAAATTGAATGGCAGGAGAAAATGCAAAAGTAGCTTTTGAAATGTGTTAATCTTACTTTCCTCCCTTTATTCAGCTAAAACTACTGCTATCCTTTATTTGGAGCTAATCAACATGGCTGATACATACGGCTTTCCCAGCACGTGAGGTGGGGAATCCCACGGTGCTATAATTAACAACCTGACTCATATAGCAATATCAGTAATCACCCTGGAGAGAATCCAGAGGAGTCAGCTCAGTTACATGGTGAAAGATTCCAAATAGAGTTCTTTAAATCAAGACTACTCCAGTTACTTTAAATACTGTCAAAATCTGAACTTTTGTTTCCTTTCTGGGGAAAAAAAAATTACAAACTGCACTTAATAAATGATATATTGTTAATTTTTGCTTAACAAATAGTCTCACAAGCAAGAACTCATAGTTCCAGAGCTTTGAGATAATTTGCAAATGTCTGTTACTCCTGTACGTGGTTTGGCATCTTAGGATTGCTTTCTGTTCATTTGTATGAGTGTACTTAACTATTAAAATAAGAAAAAATGCTGGATTTCTATTTCAGCTGTAACTGTTTTTCACCAGCAAGCGTAACAAACAGTTCTATATAACTGTTAGTGTTGCTGGAGTTGAAGGTCGGTCCCCATTTGCTCTGATAAATGAGCAGAGATTCACTCGAAGTGCTGTCCAATAATTCTGCTCAGCTCTATTACATTTAGAGGAACTACAAGTAAAAATGTGACTCTGAGGGTCAATTAAATCAGCAGAAGACACTTAAAACAGACCGTTGGCAGCACAGCATGTACAAAGCTTCACACTACCAACCTGGAGAAGGGAAGTCTCAACTCTCACACTGATACCTAAAATGTGACATGCTACATGCTGCTCTGTGTTTTAACAGTATTTCTTGGTGATAAGATGACTGAACTTTTACAACAAAACAATATCTATCCTACCCTTTATTGATAGCTTTTCTCACTCCTGTAGATTAACACATTTCCTTAAAATTCTGTTGTCCTACTAAGCTATCAAAAAAAAAAAAAAAAAGGAAAGAAAGAAAGTCAAAAACTTATTTGCCAAGGAGAAAATAGAGGCTGCCTAATGCAGGTGTGATCCAAGCCTACCTACAAGTTTCAGTCACAAAGCCAGTGACATAAACATGTCTTTGTATATGCAAAAATAATTAGCCATTAAAGTATATACCTGAGAATAACTGAACAAGATATCAAAGCAGTTTGGGAAATTATCCTCTGTTGAATTCTGTGGAAATCAATAGTTTTTATACCCTGTCTCCCTGAAAATAAGATCTACCCTGAAAATAAGCCCTGGCATGATTTTTCAGGATTTTTGAGGATGCTCAAAATATGAGCCCGACTCCAAAAATAAGCCCTAGTTACAGTTCATTTAAAAAGTCAATTTAAATAGTGCCCAGGCAGCTGTACATGTAAAAAAGTAATACATTTTGGAGCAAAAATTAATATAAGACCCTGTCTTAATTTCGGGGAAACAGGGCAGTAGTGTGTGATTATTGTAGTCATCTGTGTTTTAAACAGAAGGAAGTCACAAAACATAATGCTGGCACCAGCCAGCTTTCCCTGCTTTCAGCCTAGCAGAGCTGGGTTGACAATGTGGCCTCCAGTATCTGCAAGCTGACAGATGCAACCTCTTATCTGTATCCTCAGAGGAGCGCTGGTAGTGACTAGTCATGCAGGAGAGGGTATCACAAAGAAAACAAATGTTATACTCCAGCCATATTTAGTCATCAGAAGAAAACTAAACTAAACAGAAGGGAGTTAAATGAAAACATGAGAATGTGCATTTCAGCTGACTAAAAATGTTGCAATTGCAACTCACTTTCTTGCTTTAAACACATACGCTTAATACAGCAGGAAAATATATTTTAACTTGTGTTTCAGACATATATGTAACCTGAGTCAAACACCTCCTGATGACTAGAGTTAAGGAAGCCTGGGAGGATCAAGTTTTCATAATTTGGTGCATAAAATTAGAAAAGCAAGCACAAAATTACCACAACTGAAGGCAGATGCAGTAACATGTAAGGATTTCACTAGCCATTTTGACAACTCAAAGAATATGAATTTCATTCTAAATTGCAAAGAGGTAATGCGATCTTTTATGGGATCTCTGTCATTACTGTTGCTTCCTAAGTTAATATTACTTTGGAATACTTTGGAATATTTTAGGGCCAGTGAATGTATGTCAAAAATATACCAATACCTGCATACATACAAAATCACAGAATCACAGAATGTTAGGGATTGGAAGGGACCTCAAAAGATCACCTAGTCCAATCCCCCTGCCAGAGCCGGAACACCTAGGTGAGGTTACACAGGAAGGCGTCCAGGAGGGTTTTGAATGTCTCCAGAGAAGGAGAATCCACAACCTCCCTGGGCAGCCTGTTCCAGTGTTCCGTCACCCTCACTGAGAAGAAGTTTCTTCTCAAATTTAAGTGGAACCTCTTGTGTTCCAGCTTGAACCCATTACCCCTTGTCTTACTGTTGGTTGCCACCGAGAAGAGCCTGGCTCCATCCTCGTGACACCCACCCTTTATATATTTATAAACATTGATGAGGTCACCCCTCAGTCTCCTCTTCTCCAAGCTAAAGAGACCCAGCTCCCTCAGCCTTTCCTCGTAAGGGAGATGCTCCACTCCCTTCATCATCTTTGTGGCCCTGCGCTGGACTCTCTCCAGCAGTTCCCTGTCCTTCTTGAACTGAGGGGCCCAGAACTGGACACAATATTCCAGATGAGGTCTCACCAGGGCAGAGTAGAGGGGAAGGAAAACCTCTCTCGACCTACTAACCACCCCACTTCTAATCCACCCCAGGATGCCATTGGCCTTCTTGGCCACAAGGGCACAGTGCTGGCTCATGGTCATCCTGCTGTCCACCAGGACCCCCAGGTCCCTTTCCCCTACACTGCTCTCTAATAGGTCATTCCCCAACCTATACTGGAACCTGGGATTGTTCCTGCCCAGATGTAAGACTCTACATTTTCCCTTGTTATATTTCATTAAATGTTTCCCTGCCCAACTCTCCAGCCTGTCCAGATCTCACTGGATGGCAGCACAGCCCTCCGGCATGTCAGCCGCTCCTCCCAGCTTGGTGTCATCAGCAAACTTGCTGATAGTACACTCAATTCCCTCATCCAAGTCGCTGATGAATATATTGAATAGTATGGTCCCAGAACTGACCCTTGAGGCACTCCACTAGATACAGGCCTCCAACCAGACTCCGCCCCATTGACCGCGACTCTCTGGCTTCTCTCCTTCAGCCAGTTTGCGGTCCACCTCACTACCCGATCGTCCAGTCCACACTTCCTCAGTTTAGCTGTGAGGATGCTGTGTGAGACAGCGTCAAATGCTTTACTGAAGTCAAGGTAGACCACATCCACCACTCTGCCATCATCAGTCCACCTCGTTATGTCTTCATAAAAGGCTATGAGGTTGGTCAAGTACGACTTCCCCTTGGTGAAGCCATGTTGACTGCCCCTGATGACCCTCTTATCCTTGATATGTCTTAAGATGGCACCAAGGATAAGGTGTTCCATCACTTTCCCAGGGATGGAGGTGAGGCTGACCGGTCTATAGTTGCCCGGGTCCTTCTTCTTGCCCTTTCTGAAGACCAGAGTGACATTTGCTTTCCTCCAGTCCTCAGGCACCTCTCCCATTTCCCAAGACTTGGCAAAGATGATGGAGAGCGGTCCAGCAATGACTCCAGCGAGCTCCCTCAGCACCCACGGGTGCATCCCATCTGGACCCATGGATTTGTGGATGTCCAGATTGCTTAACTGGTCCCTAACCCAGTCCTCATCGACCAAGGCAAACTCCTCTATTCCTCTGCCTTCCTCTGGGTCCTCAAGGATACGGGGCTCCTCAGGATACATATATATGTATCATGTTTGTTAAACATATGAATCTTATTCGACATGCTATTTGCCTCCCAAAATTGGTTCCCTGCCTTTTTCTGTAAGTCAATAGCTATTTGCTTCCTGTGGTTATCTCTTCTTCTTCTCTAAATGATTCCAAATCACTACACACACCCCCAATCTTCTTTCATCACGACTTTCCCTTTTTTTCCAGTCTGTCTTTTATTCTTGCTCTTTCATGTGCCAGGAATCAGGGTATGATATCTTTTTCATATATATCCCTCCACTTACACAATCTTGACAAATTCTTGATGAAATCTTGATGAATCTCTTACACTGGTTCAAAGTAGGCCTTAAACAGAGATCTTGTTTTATATGATCTGTAATTCCTTATGTCAACTTACAGAACTATACAAAGACTGGATAAAACCGACAGTGAGTTCTGTTTGCTTGTCTTTTGTTTCAAAGAACAGCACTCCAAAAAGCAACATTCATAATTTCAATCCTTTACCTTGTGGAAGCTTCCATAAAAGATTTTCTTTACTTCATCGTTATCAAAAGTTACAGTTTGAACCTCTCCCCTTGTATCCTTGTTAAAGAATGAAAGCACTTTGCTGGCAGCTGCAATAAATGAATATAATACATTTCATTTTATGTGTACTATTGAAACTACCATCCTAAGACACACTTATGGATAAAATGTAGGATACCACTCAAATGGGTAAACATAGGTGGTTTTACTGACCCATAAGTACATAGATGTATATTCCTGTGGTTTTAGAGATAATACCAAAGTTGAAAAATAGCTTAGCTGAAAAAAATAATTGATGTGCAAAGTAAAAAAAAAAAATAAATAAAAATAAATATATATAATCCTTTTACCATGTAAGAATGCTTTGGTTTTGGAAATATTTGGGAAGAATGCATGCAAAGTAATGTAATCTATAAATTCTCTGCACAATAAGCAAAATCATTCTTACGATCAAGCACAATTCCAACTTGTGGTTTGTAATCTCTGTCTGTAATCTGCCAAATTGCAAAAGGCTCATTGGGGGATTCAGGAAGAAGGCGGAATAACAGGATGATAGTGTACGACTGTGGCAATCCTTCCGGGTGAATCTCCCTGTTAAGACAATATGGGGACATTTTTTCACATAGAAACACAGGAGGAAAATAAGATAATCATCATTTGCTCTTTTTCAAAGAAAGGACATGAGAATAACAGGGAAACCACAGTGTTTTATGGAACTGAGCATTTAAACAAGTCTCTCAAACAGAAAAGAACTTCGTGATAAAAATCATTATGTGATTTGTTAAGATGAACTCACAGCCTGTCTTCAATTGGCCCAGGCACGACAGTTATGAAGGAAGCCAGACATGACCAAGAACTCTTGAAGATGTATTCCTGTGGCAAGATTCTGCATAAACTACACATATTTTAAATTCCTTGATGATAAGTACAGAAAATAGGACCACAGATCTATTAGTTTTTCATCTGGCCTGTTTTAGACAGGCAACAGAAAACAGCACTTAACTATTGCTGCCCTTGAGGCACAGATACAATGAAGGATGTATTTAATGTATTCCTTGCAACTGGTGATGCATTTGGGCTCCACCTCATTCATCAGTGGCTGAGGTTTATATTTGTGATGTTCAGACTGTTAGACATTAGGAAAACAGAAAACCAAAAGTAAATAAAAACTTGCATTAAATGGCCTCCAGCATTTTCTGACGGAGAAGGGAGGGAATGAAGGAAGGGATCTGTAAGAAAGGAGGTAGCTTCTGCTTCTCCTTAACCATTATAACAGAACTGAGAAGAGGATTTGGCCTCATGAACATTAACACAGAAACCTTAAAATCAAGCAAGAAGCTGGTCTGTATTCTCGGCAAAGCTTATGTACCTATATGATTATAGACACTGCAATAACAGCACAATCACGAAGTCAGCAACACCACACCGAAGTGCAAGAAATAAAACATTAAAGTAGATATAGCAATGCTATTTATACCTCAGATACCAAGTTATCTCAGATATGGAAACAACTATGCCACCAGGATCACGATGCTTTTATTGCTTTGCTGACTCAGTCTATAGTGAATTTTCTGGTTTCTCATGAAAAATAAGCACCCAGAATACTCTGGAAAGTCTACTCCACCTCTTACAGCAGACAACATACTATGTATCACAACCTTCCAAAAAGATGAAATAAATAGGAAGTCTATCTTTTTATAATGATATCCTGCTCAATGCAGGTTAAATCTTAATGGAAGAGCAGTGCAAAACAAGATCCCAGTGACTGGGATTATCTGTACTTCCCTAGATCATAAAAATCCAGGCTATCAGAGATCTATCACTGTCATCGCTGTAATGGCATGTCAGTAAACTCAGAGAGTCCTCAAGTCCTCCACTTTTAAAGTTGTGAGATCAGAAGGCTGCCAAAAAGAAATTATTTCTTCATACACCTCAGCTCCTGTGTCTGTGATCTGACCTTTACCCAATCTGGCAGGATTGCAAATTTCAAGGGTTTGTGTGAAATTAAATTATCTTAAATTTAATAGGAACAATGGGATATATTTAGGCATCTCCTCTGACTCAGAATGACTTTTTTGAAACTTACTTAAATAGATGGCACAGAAACAAATGTAAAAAGAAAAAGAGAGGTACTGTTCTCCTCTTACTAAAAATAACTTGCTAACTAAATCTTTTTGTTGGTTTTTTTGTGTGTGTGAAAAAATGTTGGAAAGAATGACCATATATTTACTTCTCCATAACCAAGTTCTAAGACCACAGGCCCTTGAAAACTCCACTCCATTTGCCAAATACAGCAACTCAATTAGAGGAGAAACTACCCTAAATCAATGGCATCAATGTGCTGCCTGCTGCTGCATAAATGATGTCCCTGCAAAAAGTGGTGCCCATCCATCCATATTGAAATAATTTCTCCCTGGCAATGTGGAGCTTGGTGTATTAAGGAGGCTGTTGCCCAACTGCTTAAGGACAAACTGTGCATTATATGTAACTCAAATGGTTAAAAAGCACAATCTCAAAAAAAGAATAATCAACTGGATTAATAGTGAACAGATTGCAACAGAAGAAATAGATTAGCATTTAATGAGAATAATGACAGATGTTCTTTAGAATATATTTCTTGGAGTTCAGTTAAAAGAATGCTAAATAAATGCATCTTCCATAAGATACTAATTCTACCATCTATAAATTCTATTAATCCTTCCTCACCTTCTTTCCATAAATATAAGCCTTTCAGGTTTACTTACCGTATTGGCTGGCTGACAAAGGCATTTTTGTGGAGTCTATATGCTACATAGCTTGGGAAAGAGCCTGATTCCAGTGATACGCCTTGTACAGAAGCAAAATGCTTCTCTGTTAAATTATATGATTCCAGCATCTTGAAACCTTTAAATCCAGAGAGAAAATAAAAAATAAAAACACTGTAGAGCTGTAAAAGACATGAACCTATGGCAAAATGTTAGGCGGTTTCTTACCAGGTGAAGTGTATCCATCCAAGTAAATAAGAGGACAAGCTAAAAGACATGAAAAACATATAATTCAAAACTATGAAACCTAACAGGATATAAACACATATATACTTCAGAAAGTTTTATTGCCAAAAAGTCTGTACTATTATTAATTATCAGCCAACTTTTTTTATACTTGTCATGCTGTGTTCTGCTCTGTGGCAGAATTACTGTTAAAATCTTTACTCATAACTGTTAATAGGATATTTCTACAATGACAAATTATATGGAATAACAAATGAACCCCCCAAATATTTTAAGAGTCTAATTCATAAGAAGAAAGGAGAACAATTACACAGTCTTTCCATGAATATTTAAGGCATGAGTCAGGCTGCATAATAGCTCTCAGATTCAAAAGGAAAAACTGCAGATTTATACGTCTCCTCAGGAGCCAGTGGATGAGGCAGTTGGGGAGTACACAGTTGCATGTGACAGACCTGAGAATTTCTCATTTTTGCCATAGAAGGATTTCACTTGAGTAAACATCTGATTTGAGAGAATTTTAAACCAGCATCACACACTATAGCTGCACCTCTTTAGCATGCCTAGACCAGTGGCAAATAAGAGACATATTGTGCCCCTCAGTTCACATTAGGCATCATTCTACTTCCTTTTAAAAAGCAGTAGGTCTCACTGACTGTTATATTCCTTTTGTTATAGTACTTTTAAAATGTGAGACAAGTTTACATAAAATGCAATACCTACTTCAACATTTTTAAAAAATAACTTGCTTCTTTAAACTCTGTCCAGTTATTGCAAAACCTGATGTTTATATATAAACATTTCTTTTGATGCACCTTAAATGGGATGGCAACTGTAGCAGTATGTAAGTAAATGTGTTCATTTGGGAAAAGGGAAAATTATGTCTTCTACTCACTTGAGGTAGCTGTCTCACACACAAAGGTGACGAGGTTATCTTGAATCTTTTCAAAGGCATCAAAGTCATCAACAATAAATACATGACGCTCACTGGGCTTGCTGGCAATCTTAGCCAGCTCATTGTAATCTACATCAGCCACACCAACCACAAAGACACTGAAGCCTGTAAAAATAACACTTGTTACTTGAAATGCAGTAAATATATATTACCATTTTTCAGGTCAATATTTCACAAGCCATCTCTATCATTGATTTCTCAAGCTCTACCAAATCTTTTATCTGGCCTTTATCATAAGCATACAATCTGGAGATCCTTTCACCCTATCAAAGCTCAGGAGAGATTAAACCGAGTTTCATATCTTTGTTTCAAAACTTTCTCCTCCTTCCTTTGTTCAGTCAGAAATAGTGTGGCTGGTAAGACTAGGGAAGTAATCATCCCCCTGTACTGGTGCTAGTGAAGCCAAACCTTCAATAGTTTTTCAGTCTTGTGCTCCTCACTACAAGAAAGACATCTTGGTGCTGGAGAGGGTTCAGAGAAGGGCAACGAAGATGGTGAAGTGCCTGGAGCACAAGTCTTATGAGAAGCAGCTGAGGGTTCTGGGGTTGTTTAGTCTGGAGAACAGGAGGCTGAGGGAAAACCTTATCACTCTCCATAGCTACCTGAAAGGAGGTTGTAGTGAGGTGGGTGTCAGTCTGTTCTCCCAAGTAACAAGCAATAGAACAAGAGGAAATGGCCTTAAGTTGCACCAGGGTGGTTGAGATTGGATAATAGGAAAATCTTCTTCACTGAAAGGGTTGTCAGGCATTGGAACAGGCTGCCCAGGGAAGTGATTGAGTCACCATCCCTGGAGGTGTTTAAAAAACATGTAGATGTGGCACTTAGGGACATGGTTTAGTGGTGGATTTGGCAGTGTTAGGTAATGATTTTTGTTGGGCATTATGCAAGCTCACACAGACTTGGCTGCATAGTTCCCTCACTCTTCCATACAAAATGTACAATTCTCTCAACTCTACAGTGTCTTAAATTTGTTCTGTGTCCAAAATCTCTGTGCACACCACTAGTTATATTGTTCTCTAACTGTTGTCATCTCCTGCATTTTATGCTTCTCAGTTTCCCTTTCACTTTCTTAGGGTGCTATTCATCTCACCAATTTTTACTTTCCAAGTTAGCAATGAGTTTAACCTAGTTATGTAGTCGTCTTCTATAATCAGCAGAGACATGAGCGGATTCAGAATGTAATTCATCTCACTAGGTGTGAAGTCATAATCTCCTTGCTTTTGCCAAGAAAAGTTGGACCAGACGATCCTTGTGGTCCCTTACAACCTGGTATTCTATGATTCTGTGATTCTTTGTCAGGGTGGTTTTCCTCTTCAAATCCTTTAATTAGTGTCTCCTTGCCTTCCGTGTCAAGTTTTTGTTTGCTGCCGTCTTCTAGCCTTTACAGAATTTTGTCTCTGACTCATTTCTTCATTTCCCTTCTCCTACCTAAGCCTCCATGAGATAATTTGACCTCTCTTTGCCATAACAGAACACAAGGAAAAAAAAAAAGTCACTGCACAATTCAGCACTATGTAGAAAAAAAAAATCCCACACAAAATTTCATCGACAAACAAGTGCACAGACATTGGAAATTCTAGTTGGAGGCTAAAAGGAGAATTCACACTTATTGCAAATGATAAAGCTATCTTTATCTACATTTTTAATTTTTCAAAAAGAAATGGGGGGTAATTATTCCTCTGTGGCCAATTCTGGTGAAGCTTTGGCTGAAATACTCTGTCCAGCTTTTAGAACAACCTTTAAGAGGCAAAGAAACCAAATCAAGTAGAGAGGAGAAGAAAAATGATAAGAGGTTTGGAAAACGTGATCAAGAGGAGGTTGAAGGAAATGAGTTTGTTTAGTCTAGAAAGGAGAAGATGAAGTGGAAATGACAACAGGCTTCAAATATGAAGGTCCACTGTAGTGGACAGTGATCAGTTGCATTCCTAGTTAACTAGGTAAATGAAAATAAGACAATAAAATCATTAGCATCAATAAACGCAAAGGCAAAATGTGAGGCAAAGCTTTCCAGCTATTATGGCAGTTAAGCACTGGAGCAGATTATCCAGGGAGACTGTAGAGATTTTTATGAATAAGTTAGCCAATTGTCTTTGTAAGTCATCTAGACAGAGCTGATTCCTTCAGATCACAGAGACAGAGAAGATCACCACTTGTGTTTTACATACCAGGGATTTCCACAAAGAAGTACATATTCTCCTTACCCAGAGAAAAGAACTCCAGGTGGTTCATGCACTGAAATGCAAAACTGCTGGGTGCAGGGACAGGGATAGATTATTAGACTCATATAAACCACATTCAGTAAATCTGAAGAGGAAGGGCAATGCTTCTCAGCTCAAAAGGCAATGAAGGAGTCAATTCAGATCCAGCTCCACCAAAAGCAGTTACTTTAACTGGAGATCCACTGGTTTACACCAGGTAAAACATAAAGCTCAAAAAGCCAGGCCCATTACACCAAAAGCACTAGAATGCAGTATATTTCACAATGATCTCTGGGGTCCACACAGCAAGGAGAGAAAGAAGTAACCGAAAGTCACATCTGTGAAATGATATGCATGAGAAATTACTTGAAAGCCTTGGGAAGCCACATCATTCCCCAGAAAGAAGACAGAGAATAAAAAGTTAAGTCTGGCCCAGGGTCTAAATTCTTTAAATAGTTTTGAGTTTTTCCCAAGTACTCAGAATACATTTCTGAGTCCATAAATGATGATTAAAGTTTTCCCAGATAACTGATGCACCGCTTATAATTGCATTGCTTAACACATAATGGAATGAAACAGCCAGGTACTGTGAGTTGCTTACCAGAGTGCTGTATGACTGTTGCTGCTTTCCTCACCTCATCCTGAGACCGACCATCTGTGACAACAACAAGTACCTTGGGAACACCTCGCCTCATGCCACTCTCCCAAGTCAGAACCTTTTCTTTGATAAATGTTAGGGCTTTGCCTGCAAAGTGCACAATGAACAAGGTGTCAGCCATATTATCTACAAGAGAAGAAATCCCTTACTTTGAAAGGGCAACAGCCACAAGTCTAAAACAAAAGAACATAAAAACCTAATTATTCAGCCATGTAATATTATGATAATGAGGCAATTTCTGAAATCATTTTATCTTAAAGAAATATAATTAGCGCTCAGAATTACCTGTCCTTGTGTTTCCTCCTCTATACTGAATATTTTGAAGAGCTCCCAGGGCCTGGGCCTTGTCATCAAATGTATTCAGTTTAAATTCAGATTTCGCCTCATCACTGTACTGCACAAATGAAACCTGAAATGGAATATATCACGGTGTTCAGTCTCATACTTCCATATTCAGACCAACCCTCTCCATCGAAATATGTATTGTGGTATAGTAGTAGGCATTAAATAATTGCAAAATCTTTTTCATATCTGTATGATTATACACACACATACATATTTACAAACACAAATATCATCACAGACATGTGCACATGACACTTTCTTCTTCTTTCTCTTTTCTGTAAGAAATGTGATGTGACCTTAAATAAATATGATTAAAATATTGCTATTACTATGACACAGTACATATAGTGCCTATTCTCTGCTTCTGAGCAGAGGTATAGTATTTACAAAAACTCTTCCTTTTTTTAAATTAGGAAATACAAAGAGAATTTGGCAATAAAATGTCAACAAAATTGGATATATACAAAAATTGTATAGTCTCTTGCCTTAAATACTAGAATATAATCACTGAATGTGTATTCTGAAATCATCTTTAAATATTATATTTATATATTTCATTTTACTCCTTATAATATTCTGTAAAATTACAATATTATACTAATTTGATGCTGAATAGACATCTCTCTGTATGTGTATATTCGCATATATTTATCGAAGTAAATTCAGCTTTTAAAATTATTAATATCCAATTCAAAACCTGAGATTGTTGCAATTATTTCAAGAGGTATGTGACTTAAATATTTTTCTAAACATTAGCATACACATGTCTCTGTCACATGTCTCTGTCACTTCTATTAGGCTTCTGTGTCTCTAGGCTTGGGACCCATACATATTCGTGGGAAAAAAAATATTATAAAACAAACAAACAAATGGAAAGGAAAACTACTGGTATAGATTAGAGCTAAGAAGGATAAAGAATGTCTGAGACAAAGTGTGAGGGGTATCTTTTCCTTTAAATGTCTGTAGAGTTGAAGATAGAGAATCAAAGATTTAAAAACATTCTTAGCAGATGAAAGGCAGTTCATGAGCAGTGTAAGTAGCTTTTATAGTTACTGGACAAAATCACCCCCACAATCTCTCACCAAAAAAACCAAAAAAACAAAAAAACCACACCCAAAAAACCAACACCTTCAGCCTTTTAACCCTTTTAACCAAGGAAGGTGCACTGCACCTGCAGGTCATTGCAATGCTCCAGAAATACCTCGTAAGAAGCGCTCTCACATCTCATATCATTCATTTTATCTCATGAAACAGAAATGGCGATGGGAACCTAGCAGTGATCTCATCCAGCTTCCCATAAGCAGAAGAAAACCAGTACTGGTGCAAGGCTCACAGTAAGAAGCCTGGCAGGAAATGTCTTTGACATGACTATGATCAGCCCAGAAATGCTGGAAGTCCTCAGTGGCTATTACTGTTCAGTCTTTCAAGATGCATTAACTCATTAAGAGGACTAACTTTTCACCTTTTCACACTTTTACTATGCCCACTGTGGAGTGGACCCACGTTATTTATCTTTAGGATGGGATTAAAAGATCTGTGGAAGAGTCTTTCTCAAGAGGATTCTATCTACTTACTGCACTGGGATTCCAGGCAGCTCGACAAGATAAGGCTAATGGCCAGCCAGCTGGTCTCTACATGTACAAGACTCATTTCTTGCACTGAGAAATTAAAACATAACCTTCACTCAACAGTCAGACTGCCCCCAAAACAGATGATATGACACAGACAAAACCTAGCATTTAACAACTAAGCAGTGTGCCAATTGTTGATGCCCTATACAAAGAAACAAAAATATAAAATTAACCATAAATTGACCATACATGACCCCAGTTTCTCTGTCTGGAGGATTCACACAAACTACAACTTTTATCTTTTGGAATAGTAACCTCTCATGATAGACTAGATTCCCTTTGTATTTACAAAATGACCAATATATTTCATAAATAGTTACACATGCACACATGTACACATGCATTGTACAGCAATCTAATACCAAAAAAAAATGACAGCATTCTGAAAGAAAGTAAAAATCAGAAGTAACTTCATTAATTCAGCTTCATCTTTAGTTTCTCTCCAAAATATACCAAATGGAAATAAAAAAACCTACCTGGATTCCAGCAGGATTAATCAAGTCAAAGGCTCCTACTGTATTAAAAACAAATTTCACTACTTTGTTGAAGTTATCATCACCAATACTCCAGGAAGCATCGGTCAAGAATACTATGTCTGCTTTGGCACCCCTGCATACTGAAAGACCAAGTAAAAGAAAACTTAAACCACATCAATGATATCATTGTGAAATAAAGAGCATTGCTCCAAAATTTGAAAATTCAAGAACTGACAAATATTCACAGCAAGCTTCTACTCCCACAGAGTCAACCTGGCAGATGGCTAATGTTCAACACAAAAACATTTAATAAAAATTTTCAAATAAAAGTTCAAGAAATAAAGAAGACCTCAACTATCAAATGTAAATGTTTTAAATTTCTTTTTTTTTCTGAGTAGCTACCACAAAACATAAATTGTCTGCTGAGGGCAGACAGACTCACAGACTTACTGCAGAGCTATAGAACACCATTAATTTTTTCCCCAAATTATGCAACTTTTTGTTCTAAACCAGGAAATGTTAAAGTCTTGTAAAGCTCAAGAATAAATGGATGGCATCAGGAAACTGGTCTCAAACTTCCCTAAAATGCTGTGTTAGTTTTAAACATATTTAAATTTATGAAAAATAGAATTAAACTCTGAAGCAGTGCAGCATCTACAGAAAAATACTGAATAATTCTACAAACAAACATACCATCTCGAGCTGGAGGAATCGTGGGAGGTGGAGGAGGGGTAGGTGGTGGAGTTGGTGCCTCTGTAGGTTTGAGCACTGAAATGAAATAATTTTTTTACTCCATATAAATTATTTCATTCAAGGAAAAACTCTAGATTATGTATTATATTGCCACACAGAAAGTTTCTAATCTTTTCTCATTAGCCTAAACAATGTACAATTGACAAGGAAATATTTCTTGTGTTACAAGAGTAAAAATATTATAGTTATTGTTAAAAAAGGTACATGGTTTCATTATAACAGGAACAATTTTACATGAGCTGAGTAACACTGTACTCTGATAATGCATCTATTTTTCATCCAAGTGCTAGGAAATATTTGGTTTGAAGAAGAGCATAGGAATTTCTCCCTCCCTCATCAACTCTAGCTCAAATTGCACTGAGAGTTAGGAGGAAAGATCACCACTTAAAATAAGTATTGAAAGGCATTTAGGAGCAAGACAAGTTCTAGAGTTAAAACAAGACAAGTTCTAGAACCAAAACTTAAACTTCACAGTATCTATTACCTACCTGTACGCTCTCTCATAGAGACTGGAGGTCCTTCGAGGTTAGGGGTCTGAACAAATACGGTAGCGTTGTATTCTGTGTCTGGTGAGAGGCCAGTAAAGCAATGGCTCGTTTCTGATCCACGGACAGTAATTTCCTGTCCCCTGGAACCTGTCAAAAAAGCCCAATGGAAATAAATTTAAACCCCAGTATTCCCTCCTTAATATTTGTACAAATAACTGTAGAAATTAGAGACTTCTTGAGGGGAGGTTGGAGCAGATGGGACAGCAGTCTTGTCACATAAAAGTCTTTCTAGACCAAGATTATGTGGTGATTATGCACCCTGGAGCATACTGGAGAGTAACACTACAGTGTATATGTGAAAGCCAGGTAACTAGCAGATTCTTACTAATGAATGTTAACTAGACAATAAACAGCACTCCCTCTTTGCAGCTAGTTCACCACTCTATAAAAACGGGTCATGATGCATCATAGCTTCTGGTGAGTGCTTGCTGCTATCCCAAATAAGTGTTGCTGTCGCTGAAATAAGGTAACTATGTTTCCAGAAAATGCAAAAATAAAATGCACTTGCCATCAGCTGGGTTTAGCTTCAGTCTGTAGGAAGTTGCTGACCGATGAGGTGACCATCGAATACAGAAAGTATTCCAACCCACATTGTAACTTGTTACATCAGTGACATTCAAATATACTGTGAACAGAGAAAGAGATAAATTGTTCTGTGGAAAACAGTATGTAATGGATGAAGGACATCAAAATTACAGTAGCAGTGCTGGTCCAGAACTTGATTTTTAAAGTACTCACAGAAGGAAAGAGCAGTTCTAGTCAAATCTCTTCATTTTCTGTTATGCTTTAAAGAATCCAGCCAGCCTAGCTATTTACAAAGGCCCAAAGTCTGATACCCTTCCTGTTTTGGGTAACAGCCCATTTTATGAGACTTCACATGAAGTAAGTTGAGTTCTTGATAAAATAAGAAACTTCCAAAAATCAGAATCTGACATATATATGGCAGTATGAAAAGAATGTACTGAGTCAACAAAACTCAGGATGCTTGATTCATCTTAACTGAAGAAATTTTTAGAAATTTCTTAGCTAAGGCCGTCAATAAAATCATCTCCTTCCAACAAACTGAAGTTTCAATCACTGGATATTCCTGTGAGATAAAAGCAGAGCAGCAAAAAGCCGAGACCTGCTTAGCATGATTAGATTCTGTAGTACCCTGTAGACAGTCAAAGATTGACTCCAACTATAGCTGAAAAAAAATTTAGGAGGCTGAGTAGAAAATTTTATATCACCAAATCATTATTTAAAACTGTATTTCCATTACTGTTCTCAAGCTTAGTGTCTGTAAGATCTACATCATGGACAGATGATAAGCATTCTCCATGAGAGCATATTCAGACTTTCTAACAACCAAGCCTTAAAAATCCTTTCTTAATCAATGTTATTTCAGATCAGCATATGTATCTTACATGATTACAAAAAAAAATTATTTTGACTTACATGTAGTGCCTTGATCTGTCAAAGGTATGCTCATTCCAGAATCATACTGGGCATAAACATTCACATCGTAAGTAGTACTGGGAGACAGATTATGCAAGGTGTAGGAAGTCACTTCTCCCACAAAAACCTCCATGGGCTCATTTGAACCTTGAGTTGAAAGGAAGCATTAAGAAAGTAAAGAGAGGGAAAGACTCACGATTAGGTGAGCTGCAAACCTATCCACCATCTTTTACATCTCATTAATTGTTAATCTTAGTTTTTTGAAAACAAAACATACTAATTTCTTGAATTTTAGTATGTTAGACTGTTGCAAATAGAATGTACACACAACTTTACAAACTATTGTGCAATGTTTGTGATTAATTTAACTTATAGGAAGGTATGTACATTGTTTCACTGCCACAGAAAACAAAGGTTCTGAAGGACATTAGTACCTTAATAACCATCCAATACTCATTTCACACACACCAGTTCATATCCCCAGAAGGACAAGAGGCATTACAGAAAATAACAAGCCCGGTCCCGGACTTGATCTACTCACTGTATTAAATTTTAACTCTACAATTCAATCTCTGTAATTGAATGTATGAAACACTGTATTTGATAGTTTGAGCTTCTTATAAAATACTGAAAACAAGACCTAAGCTTCCATCAAAATCAGTTAAAAAAAAAAAAAAAGGAAGAAGTCATTTAACCCAAATATTTCATGATACATATGATTTCTATTCTGATCTCCCATTAACCATTCAGTGATCTGAAAGTGGTATACTCAGAACAAAGATGTTTTCTTACCCACAGGTTTGTATACAATTTTATAGCCAAGAACAGGGGATGGTGAAGGATCCCAGGAAACTCTGAATCGTGTATACCATTCATCAGTTATATACATATTTTGAGGGGGAAGCAGTCCAACTGAAAAGGAAGAAAGGCACTCTAATTAGACTAGTGACTGTTTTTCAGCCTCTAGAAACTTACATTCTAACTCTCATAGGCAATAATCACAATGCTGTAGGGCTCAAGGAATATGTGTCATACATTTAGAAAATAATATACAATATTAAAATTAATTACCAGTTCTGCCATTTCCAGTCAGTTGTCCACCATCTCCATCTTCATACACAGCCACAACAGTAATTTTATATGGTGTATCTGATTGCAGTGGTTGTAGTATCACATTATTTCTTATCCCAGGAACTGTTGTCTATAATACAGAAGAAACAGAGGTAAACAAACTCACAGTCCTGTAGCTGATCAATAATAAGAGTAACTAGAAGTAAAAAATTGTTTTGACACTTGGCACACTTTTTTTGTGTCCACTGTAGATAAAGTCATTTGGGATATCTTAAGTGTTATAGCCTATAAATAATTATCAGTATTTGTTATTTTAAATTATAAAATGCTGTGATCAGCACAAAAAGATAAAACAAATTGACTCTTCAGTCCCTACCCTCACATCAGACAGAGATGCTGCTAGTTCTTCACCAAGAATTCCCTATTGTTCCCTCATAGAAAGGAAAAAGTCATGATGATGTGTTTCAACACAGAAAAAGAGAGGAAAAAGCTCCTAAAATGGGGATGGAAGTCAAAGTGATTCATGCTATTCATCAGTTTCATTTCTATTTTTTCATTATCCTCATCTTAGGATTTCATTTTCTTAGCAGAAACAACAGTTAAGTCTGAAAAGGAAGCTCAAAATATTTTAATATGTAAAAATGTGTCTATGCATCCCTCAACAACTCAACTTCTGGCTGCAGCCATGAGGTATTGCTCCCTTCTAATGAGAAGATAGGTGTAATCCAAAAAGTGACACTGCTCCATAAAATGTCAATAAAGCACTGAAACTACAGAAAGTAACTTGAGGTATCTATCTCAAAAGCATATCCCAGTCAACATTTTCCATTATCACTTGACAAAAATTTTCAGTTGCTTAAGTCTTGCTGCTTTTATGATGTGTCAAATATTTTCAGCAAAGAAGATATGTGTGTTAAAAAATATGTGTGTCCTGATTAACAGGTCCAGCAGGGAATTTTCAAACACTGAATTTTCAGCATGTCCTGTACAATAACATCAAAGCAGTAATAGCATTTGAATGACACTCTATACATGTTATATTTTGGCTGGTGGCAGTCAGCAGGAATTCTGTCATTGACCTCTATATGGTCTGATTTGGGTTTTGCTATAAACACTCAGAATTTTATAAACTTCAGATTAACTTGTGCTATCATTAAGCTGCAGGAAATTAAACACAAATACAATTCATAGTGAATCTTACAAAAGCAAGTGAGATGTTGAATCAAAGTTACCACTGCTTTCTTATTAAACTCTGGCAACTCTCTTCCATTTATAAAATGGAGGCTTAAGTTTATTCTGTATCTTAGCGCACTGACTTCATCATGAATAGACTGAAGTAATAGATGGCTATTCACTGTAGCACAATGTTTGAACTAAATGTCAGGAAGCAAGTTCTGCTCAGAATCTTCTGATTAATGTGTGACTCACATATTTAACATTATTTTACACACAAGTTGGTTCATTAAACCATATATGTTCTGCAACTTTGCGGAAAAAAAAATGTTTCATAGAAACTATGGCTTCTCAGCATTGACAACAATGACTAAAGGACCACAGAGTATGTAAAGTATACTACTTATAGAACAGGTATCTGTTTTTCCATACCCTAAAGAATCAACTGAAAATGTCTCAATGCTTACTAGGGAATTACAGAACTTACATATTCATCGATAGGGTCTCCCACAGTGGGTGAATAAATGATTCTGTACTGCTGGACTGGCCCATCAGCATGGTCCCATTGTACAGAAAGGCTGTTTGTGGTCTCGTCGAACACTCTCACGTTCCTTGGACCACTGCGAGGCACTAAAGAAAGAAAATACAGAAGGTTGTACGGAGCATGAGTCTTCCAGCTCAGTTTCACTCTCCCTGATTCAAATGCTGCACTGAAGCCAAAGCTAAGGGCCTGCCCTGAAACCCTGAATAAACATATACCTGTAGATTTTGTCAACAATAATATAGCAGTGCCTGAAGGCCTTAAATAGAAATAGGGCCTTAACTGGACAAACTGGAGCAGTATGGAAGGGAGAGAACATCAGAGGGATGTGCAAAGTGAGTATCTAGAAACATGCTGCTTCTCAGACTTTTGCAGACAAGTATAACTATAGCCTGTCACATCTGCAAGTTTTAGATGAATGTGGGGATTTAACAGAGAAAGTATAGAAGCAGCAAAAGAAAGGTGACCTACTACTGTCAGAGACAGTTTCTTTGCATGTTACTTCTAAAAGGAAGTAACAAAGTAATGAAGAAGCCAAGCCTAAGCCAACCAAGATCCCACAAACTAAGTTGTAACGAGGAGATTTTGGTGTTTAGGAATCTCCAGGAAAAAAAAAATCTAAGTAGGTTGACATACACAATTATCATGTAAGACACAGAACAGGAAGCACGTTTGCACATTTTTTTTTCTCTTGACAGCAAATTCTACCCAGCTTAGTGTGCTGGTTTTTTCCAAAGGACAAATTGCCATGGTTTATTGTCGCCTTATTTTAAACCTTGACAATCTGCAATCACACTTTAAAGAACAGGTTTTAAACTCTTAAACATTCAAATTAGACTTATTTCACAAGTGAAAATTACATTAGTGATTATGCATGTACCACAGCTGCCAGACAACATAGCAAAAGCACCCATCTATGGAAGCCTATTGCTTCAGCCATAATTCAGATGCATTGATGTAAGAGTTGCACTGAACGGCTTACGCTTATCGTGATTGCAATCAATTGTATAAACTCTTCACACACCAATTTTGACATATATTTCACAAAGCAAACACTGAATGACTCTTACATGTTCTTCCCTGTGCTTGGCTTGGATCCCCTTCTCCATCAGCATACAGAGCTATAACATTTATTGAGTAAGGAGTGTCAGGAGTCAAGCGCTCCAGCATCACATCACGAGTGCTGCCTGGTACCACAATCTAAAACAGAAACAAAAGGCACCTTTGTAAAAAAAGATTCCGTTTATACCATATCTTGTTCAAATGAACAATTTGAATGAAATACAGAAAAACTGGGAACACGATCATGGTGTACACTTTCCAAGAAAAACAATACAAATTTAAAAATAAAAATTCAAGAGCAGGTGTAAAATAATGACAAATACATAAGGAGTTCTCATTCTGCAAATGGAATTGTTATTTTTTACATTCTACATGAAAATAGTTCAGAAAAAAAGAAGAAACATTCAGGAACCGAAACAAAAAAAGTAAATTCTGACATGGTTTACTGATGTATAAAGGGCATTCTCTAATGGGTTCTAAAAGACAGATTGCCACTCATGTGTGAAATGCAGTTTCACTTTATAGATGCAGATTCTTCCATTTCCATACATAAAAACATATTCATCAGTACGGGTACAATATGGGTATATATTTTGTGTGAATCCATTCAAAGGCTTAGCCCTAGAACTGCACCTATTTCTATACAAATCCAAGAACACTTCACATCTGGAGGACAAACTTTTACCCATATCCAGACTTCACTGCTCACCAAGACCTACTTAACACTAATGATTTAGGGTAAACAGATGGTTTAGTGGTAAAACCACATAAACTTGGCATCTGGTTTCATAATTAAACACTTCCTAATAAAACTTTGTTGTTTCCTTGTCTCTTCTTAAAAAAAAAAAAAAAGGTTTTATTTTACCTCATCTTTACCTGCAATATGGTAAAGGATACTCAATCCTCAATGCTCAGTTTTAAATAGGAGGGTCTTATTTCTTTTATTTCACCAAATTAAGCATTTATTTACAATAGACTGAATTCCTACAGACACAATGTTTTCAGTAGGGTCACTCCTGGGCAGAGAGTTAGTCTGAGTTTATTATTATTGTTCTATACTCATTAAGGAAGCAATATCCTCCACACACTTTTAAAGAATAGTATAAAAATTACTTACAGATTCTGATGGCCTTGGGCCAGACAGTGGAGCGTAATTAATTCTATATTGCTGTACTGGACCTGGAGCAGGTTCCCATCGGACATTCATGCTGTTTGGTGTGGGATTGTAAACTTGAATGTTTCTTGGTGTTCCTCTCTCCACTACATCAAGGATAAATTAAATTAACCTTTACCAGGTTGTTTACATAAGTTCTAGTTCAACTTGAATTTACAACGGTGCTCAAAGGAAGCTGAAAAGCACATCAGCCCAAGATAAACACATCACTTTTGTTACCACAAAATCTACGAATCTGAGAATATCAGTGATTAGTCTTTAAGAACATTCCTCTCAGGCAGTAAAGTACATCTGTTTATACTGCAAATTGAAGGTACGATATCACAACACTTTGTGACTCTATGGTTAATCAGACAGGTACGAAATATAGCTGCAAACTACACAGTTTAGCTCATGTTGACATTAGGAGCTCAAACTCCCTGGAAAATTTTAAGTACATGGTATGAATATTAGCATGGATTAGCACCAATATTTGCCATTTGTTCACCACTATTGCTACTGGCACTACAATTAAAATTTTACTATTGAGTGGAAGCAAACAGTGAGTTGGCTGCACAACATAAGATCTGAACTTACTTGAGATACGTGGACTGAAAGCCTCCACTTGAATAAGCAAAGAAAACAGAATAAGTTACAGAGCTGCAGCCATAACCAAGCAGGTAAACAGATTTTCTTACACTTACGCTTCGGGGAAAATAAATTTCCACTTTTGATCTAAAAATCAATTTCTAATGATCTGAGCCATTCACACAAAAAAATCCTAGCATTTTCTTGAAAAGGACTGTTTTACTTACAAGTTCTTCCAGTGTCAGAGGTACGTCCACCATCCCCCTCTGGGAAAACTGGAACCACAGTTACAGTGTAAGGTGTGTTGGGTTCAAGAGTCCTCAGGATGACATAGTTTGTGTTTCCTGGTACTGTGGTCTACAAATTTAAAAAGAAAGGTAGGGCATGACATTTACATAAATATGCAAAATTTTCAAGTTTTTTGTATCTCTCTTACTCCTCAGCTACATCTCATTTCTAGACTGGATGTGATAAAAACTTTACAAAAGGTGAAGCCTGAAGGAACAGGGTGCATGGTATCTTCTGGAATTGCCTTTCAAGAAGATTCTGTCTTGTGCTTAACAAAAACGGTTGTTAAATCCTATGCTCTCCTATACAATCCCTTAAAGCTATCTTCACTTTTGGCTCCAGAACTTGTTATACTAATCTGGAGTGATCTCTTTAATAGCTACTATTTAGCAGCTCAGAGGCATTAAAAGGTCACTACTTAAATAAAAAAATATATATAACACTACAGCATGCTAATGGAAATACATAATGAGCAACTCACTTTAGTCAGTAAAACTCCACAGCATTTAAGAATATTTATCATCAGTATCTCTCTAGATGCTATTGAAATAGTGGCAATTCAAGTACACTTCATTTCACAGGCATGTCAAATTACACAGATGTGGAAAAAGAAACACAAGTTGGAAACAATATTTGCCTGGTCTGCAACAATGGTTCGCTCTTTAAAAACTAAATAATTTTAGGAGATTAGAGTAAGAGACCTGTATGGATTTTTCTGTTTTCACAAATATCATCCTGCTGACTGCCTACAGTCACATGACTTCTTAGCAGTAAAAACGGACTGAAATGAGGTCTGCTGATTTAATAGCCTTTTGTACACCCTGAAGTCAGTTTTACATTTGCATGCACTTGCCTACAAATAAACAAACAAAAAATTGTGTGTGCTGTTAAGTACCTGTGCTAAGAACGAATCCCTGAAGGTTTACTATATAAAATCAAACATCTCTAATACCTATGGGAGTAACTGACTTCCATGGAGGTGCTCTGCACTCTCTCCAGGAGAACTATGAACAGAAAAAAAGCCAGTGCATAGGCAAACAACACCCACTTCACTCAGCAACATTTCTCTCACTACCACCATGAGCCACAGTTTATCTGAGACAGTGAGATACACATGGATTATTTACCATTTCTTCTGCACCTCCAGCTGTAGGTCCATAAAACACTTTATACTGGCGAGGATTTCCTTCTGCATGATCCCATCGAACGTTCAGAGTACTGGTGGTTGGGTCATAAACTAGCAAGTTCTTCACAGTAGTGAGAGGTTCTGAAACAGATCAACGAGCTATCAGAAATATGGAACCACATTCTCTCACATGTGCTGTCAGATCATGCCCATGTAATGTGTCATTAGGAAATTCGAAAAACAACAGGTTTAATAGTTCATGCTAAATGTTATTTTTCTTGATTAATGAGAACGCAGCAGCCCAATCCAATAGCATAAGGAATGCTAAATATAGTAAGAAAAATTTTTTTCTGGGCAGTATTTTAGAATTAGACAATGAGTTAATTGGGATTTTTTTCTTCATTCCTCACCAAACACATTGCTATTTCTGACTTTCCACTGCAGGCTCAAAAGTAAATGAAGTATTTTTCACTACATTTATAGTTACATAATTAATTATTTTAAAAATAGTTAATTGTTTTTTATGCCTGAACTGCCCCTGATAGCAAATCACTCCGTGCTTTCTATAGCAGGATCAAAACAATGCTATCAACATAAAACGGTACAGTCTCAAAGTGCACATTGTAAAGGTCAGTCTCTGAACTAAAGATGCTGACAGGAAAATAGCAAACTTACACTTAATAGCACACATGTGAGAGTCACATGCCTTCAGATGCTTGAAGGTGTTTGCTACATTGTGGTACAGGGCAATTAAATAGGTTAAAATGAGGAAGAAGTTCCATAGTAGCATGGAGGTTTCTCTCAGCCTTTAAAAGCCGGGCATCCAGTCTACAGTAGTGGTCCAGGGTTTCTCTGCAGCCAGTAGACTGACAGGCCTTCTCACTTCAGATATTTGAAACCCATCAAAGGACAAATACCGATGGGATGAATTTCACCACAAGAAATTTTTCTCAGCTAATTTGAAAAGCAATACATCAATATTGTTTCCCACCTGATAAGAATATCTCAAGAAGTTACTTACTGGTTCTGCCTCGTCCTGTCATTCGTCCCCCTTCGCCATCTGCATACATTGATGACACAGTAATAGCATATGGTGTGTCAGGCTGCAGCTTCTGTATCACCACACTGTTCTGCCGCCCTCCAACCATAGTCTGCAATAAAACAAAAGGAAAATATCAAAATCACTTTTATGCTGCCCCTTTTATTCTTACTATTACAGTGAAGAATGTAAGCATTTGATGCAGAGCAGAAAACACCATGATATATCATATGCTGCAATGCTCTTGTGATTGACACTGACAGTAGACATTGAATAACAGTAATATTTAGTACATATTCATCTTAGCAAGTTTAGACAGAGTCCAGTGACACAAAGCCATTATTCTTTAAGACATCCAAACTTCCATATAACTACAATTATATATCAACTGCCAGTTCTGTGCCAGCACAGTGTTGCCTCTGATTATATCATATTGAAATCAAAGACGGCCTTTTATTCATTTTGACAGACTTCAAATTGGGCTTTTTATGCTCCACTCTCAGGTACAATCCAGGCATGGAATAAATTACAACACTGTAGATCTCTAATGTACATTTGATACAATATCAACATTGTTTCTCCTTAATTTTGAATATTTTACAACAGGATACTTCAGCTTCTAAAACATCTTTGTTAAGAGTCTAAAATCATTGTGCATCTTTTGTTTCAATTTTTCTTTTACATACAATCCTTCAATCATAATATCCACCAAGTAGAAGATTTACAGTGCACTGAAAATGATACTTAGATTATTCAGCATTTATGAATCATGAGCTTTTTGGGTTTTAATTGTGTGAAATTAAGCATCAAGTTCAAAAGCATCCTTTGTACTTTTAAGACCATCTGCACATTTTCAAAGCCTATTCAGCAAATATGTTTGTCATAACACTTAACATAACACTGGTGATGAAGAACTGATAATGAGTAAGCATTTATATACCTTCACATTTCATAGAAGTAGATTATTTTAATTTACAAGGATACTTTTTATTTGTACTCAAGCATACAAAGCTCAGTTCAAAGAAAAATGCTTTTAGCATCCCATCATGGCTGCCTTCGCATTTTAGTATCTATTTGTCTTTCATAACCCAACCCTTAATAATCATCATGGTCCCTGGAGTTCCGTTTTTGCAGAGTTGTCTTCAGATAACCTGTGGTCTTTCTTGGTACTAAGGATGTTAAATGTCAGACAGCAATAAAAACCTAGAACTTCTATTTTAAATATTTCAGTGAGGACACTGTTACTGCCTACCCAGCAACTGCAGCTTAATCAAATATTACAGTAACAAAATAAGCAGACAAGGAATTACTATCATATAACTGAGAATTATTTGTAGATAGACGTTAAAATGCCATGAACAGAGCATAAGTGTTCTGTGTGCTGTCCTCAGAAAGAGGTATTTCCTCCTGGACTCTATCCGGTTGTGAATAGTTAAGTCTATTAAGTCTATTATTTGCACAAATTTCAGCAGAATGCTCATAATTCCTTTTTTACTCCAGTACCAACAATTAATTACAGATATTAATGAACCTTACTGCTGTTCTTTATTCTTCTAGTGATTTCTCACTAAGCTTGCCTTCAACTTCTCAATTCAGTCAACGGTTCAATTACCTCAACTCAAATGCACATTGTTCAGACGAGAGTAAAAAGGGGTGTGTGTCCAACTGATTCTAAAGTAAACATTCCTCGATAGGCTTCTAAATGTGTGATCTCCAATTACAGGAGCAAGTTAAATGTGTGTGGTTCTCATCTGAAAGTGTTCCTCTGAGTCATTTGGCAGTAACCACAACAGCCTCCCACTGCAGAACAGGGCATTTTTAAGTAGCACACATTTCTGATAAACAGGCTGAATGAATTACCATTCCCAAGCTGTGTTGTGTAGGCTGCCAGGAGTCAGCACAGCTCTTGCTGACAACCCGAGGAAAGCTGGCTGATCATACGGTACTGGCTCTCCCTATCATCACAGCTGCGCAGTCATATTAAAAGACATTAAAATACGTAAACCACTTCTCTAGCATATACTTTACATGGATTTGTTTCTGCAACTGCCACTTCTGGGCAGTTATTCTGTCCCTAGCACGGTAAGTGACAGTCTCTACTGTCCACAGTATGTTCCACTGCAAAGTCCCTCTGATAGCACGTGAACCACACCATGAAAACAATGGAAAACTCTGGATTATGGAAGTAGTCGTGGTAGTTCATTTACTGATTGTTGGCATAACCATATATCTGTGATTTGTAGTCTAACGTGCTAATTGACTTGTTCCTCAACACATTTTTACTTTATTCTAGTTATATCCATAGATCATGTGATTTTCAAGAAAACAGGCTGTATCCAAAGTTAATTTTGCTCCATAAAGAGCTTTCTATCTTGGATTTGAAAGGGGAAAAATAAAAAGGTGGGAATACATGCTTACTCACTATAAATACAAAACTTCATCTAAAAGGTGATTAATATATACACTGTTGTGCTTTGGAAATAAATTATTTTAATGGATTACTTTGCAGAAGTATCATATAAGATTGAATAACTATAGTATGTCAAAATTAGTTACCGACTGTTCAGGGCCATCCCCACTGATAGGCTGGTAAATGATCCTGTATCTCTGCACTCGACCACTGGCAGGATCCCACTTCACAGTCAAACTGTGTGAAGTTGCATTATACACTTGAAGGTTTCGTGGGCCACTCTTCGGGGCTGAGAAATGTAATAATGAAAAGAATAAATATGTAATTCAAGCAAAAAGCAGGGATAAAGATTTCATTCACACTTTGAGGGCTGCATGAATGCCTGACCAAGAGCAGAATGCCTTAATTCCAAGACAACAAAAGTGTAATATTTGTAAAATAATAAACATGTGGTAAACTAGTGTTCAATATTCTTCCAAATATACAATAATATATATTAAATTATCTCAGTTTTTTAATGTCAACATTGCTCACAGTTTAGAAAAATATAGCTAGGAGTTTTCTTTAATAATTCCATACTTGGAAATTCAAATTCTTACCTTGTGTGGTGATAGGTACCAAGGGTACTAGAAAAAAGTAAAAAGAGTTTTCAGAATTCTTGTATATGTATGCTTTCTGATTTAATAAATATGAATATCAGCATGCATAAACCCTTTGTTTACTTACATGTTCGTTCACTGCCAATGAGGTCATCACTTTCTGACTCATCAGGATAGATGGCAGTAATTGAGATATCATATAATGTATCTGGATTCAAATTTTCAAAGACCACACTATTCTCATCCCCATTTAAGATAGTCTTATGGAGAAATTTAAAAAAAAAAAAAAGTAAGTAAATAAAGACAAAACAAACAGAGTGGGGTATAACTCGAGTAACTTTTTACACAATAGCATCACTAAAAGTGTCTCTAAGTATGTGTTCTACACTTTCTTACTGAATTTCCATTGAGCACAACAGGAAGGCTTGCAAGTTACAGGCCACTTATTAATTACATTTCTGATTTTAAAAATATAACCTCTGAGAAACTGCCCACAAAATATTATGGTGACTATCCTTACCTCCTGTTTTTCTGGTCTTCCATAGGGTCCCCAGGTTATTCTATACAAAGAGACATCTGAAGCTCCATGATCCCAAGTTCCTCTGAAACTGTTCGTGGTTACATCTGTGATTCTGAGATTGACTGGTGCTGGCACAGGCTCTATTGTGAGAAAAGGAAAATTATTCCACAAACGTAACTACAAAATAGATACAGTTAAACCAAGGAATTACTCAGACAAATAATTTAGATTATGTAGAATATTGACCTCTCAGTTACCATGCTTCTAATGACTACAATAAAATTCTGTAGTATAACCCAGCCCACCTACACTAAGCAAATCATGGAATCATAGAATCATAGAATCATTTCAGTTGGAAGACACCCTCAGGATCATCAAGTCCAACGATAAGGTTACATCACCAAGTCATCACCTAATAAAACAAACGTTTCTCTACCGACCCCTGTAGAGGTCACCACTCACATGCCTACTCACAACAACTGAAGTCCTGACTCTTACATTTTGGAGTTAGGAGGAGTGATTACAAACTCCCCCACACAGAGGTCAAGCTCCTGTGTGAGTTTCTCCCAGATCTTAAAATTCTTTATATAAGCCAAATAAGTCTTGACTGAATTACACCACTTATTTAGAAAGAATTCACAGAGGTAAACTGTAGGTTAAGGAGGCCAAATATTATAGTCACTGGGAAGAAATGAGTAAATAGGTAAAACCAGAGAATTAAACTAAAAATAAGTTCTTTGGCAGAGCTCTTCTCTTTTTCCTTACACACATATTCACATAAAACCATGGCTATAGATGAAAGGCTAGCACATAAGCAAGGGTAAAAACAAAAAACAAACAAACAAACAAACACACTTAAACACATTTTTAAATACACTAGGCTACTAAATGAAAAATTCAGAAGAAAAAAAAAAGAGAGCACATGCATGTGCATCAGAGTGAGGGACAGTGATAACTTAACTTTGCTCATTTCTTTTCTAGCTCTTCTGGTTAGCTGTCTTCTTAAATCAGAAGCCAAGATCAGAATGAGGGCTTCCCTGACACAAGCTTTCTCCTTTCAGTCTGTCACCACTCTTGTACAAAGATCACCTCTTACCATTCGTGTGACATCTTTTCCTTGCCTCTATTTGTTGAGTTTACTCAAATGCTGCCTTTGTGATTCTCTAAAAGTACAGACTGTTTAGCATTTCGTGGCACAAAATCTCTCTTGGATCAGAAGATCATGTCTCTGTAATCCTCAAGCATATGCCTCAGCTTCCCACTCACTTTGCTTGACTCCTGCATGAGTTTGCTAAACCTTCCTTTCACCCTCATACATATTTTCTTACTAATTCTACCCCTACACTCCTTATGCAGCCCCTAAGCTGAAATAATTTTGCTTCAGTTGCCAGTCTGTCATCCCTCTGCAGACTGCAGGCTCAGTGGTTACTGCAGTAAGACAGTGAACTCATCCAAGATTCCCAAGGATTATTATATTGCAAATAATGCTACAAATGCAAGTAAAATATTTCTCAGACTAAATTACAATTCCACCTAAACTCAGTAATGTATTGTAACACACACAACTTAAATAGAACATAAGGCAAAAATAACCACAAGATGGGTTATTAGGAAAACTTACGAGTGACAGCTTCTGCATTTACCGGTAGGGATTCCCCTTCATCATATACAGCAACAACTTTTACGTTATACAGCGTTTGGGAGGAAAGATCAGAGAGAGTAGTGCTTGTTTTGAGTCTGTCAATTTCCACCTAAGAATAAAAATAGTCACTTAAGAATCGTAAATTGCTCTTTTCTGACCCTGTATTTAATTAAATGGCAAAAATTCACGTACTGAAAATCAGAGAAGTATTCTGCACTAAATTTTGCCCTTTACTCCTGAATTTACACCTGAATATTGAGTGCTATCTACTAACTCCCTTGCAAAGCATATTGTCGCAGATACTGGTACCACTTGTGGATCTTTCGCTGCTTCATTCTTTTGGAAATGAGGATGCAGACTGCATCTCCAGGAAATTCTCATTCCCTTACAGAAATGCATTTAGTCCTCCAAGAGCTCATTCATGCCTAGCAGTGCAATTATGGAAAGCTTCCACATAACTCAAAAACATCTCTAACAATGCTCACACGTATTCTGAACGTGGGCAAAGGGGCTATCATATCTCTATCCCACTACCTTGTCCTCCTAATTGTAAGCTAGTTCTTAGAGCTAGGCAAGATAACAGGCAGAGAGTAGAAATGGCTATTGATCAAAGCATGGGAAAAGTCTCCAGGATTTTTCCTCTCTGGAGGAGGAGAAATAGGGGAGTACACAAAGAAATCTATCTCATGCTAATTCAGTTTCCAAGAAATCAGTACCCTTTCCTGACTGGAATCACCATGAACTTTATTCTCGGTTGTGGCTTATTATACTACTTTTACTATTATTTTAGTAACCTAGCTCCTCAAAATAAAACCGTTTTCTAGTACTTTCAAAACTGTTCCTGTCACTTACCTCCTTTACATCAACTTCTTCAGCTATTTTGTATCTTAGGATGTATTTTTGAACATTCCCTGGGGCAGGATCCCAAAGGACATTCATGCTGCTGTGAGTAACGTCCTGAATTGTTAAGCCTCTGGGTCCAGGCAAAGGTACTGTAAAAATAACAGTAGCAAGTGAAAATGCTATTCACGGCAAAGGGATAGGTCTCTCAGAGAAGGAATTGAATTATTTTCATGGATTTCATTGAAATGGAGGCAATAACATTCCGGGAAGTTCATTGCTCTAGCCATTAGGTGAGACAGCTTAGTAGTTTATTGTCCCAGCAATGAGCAGAATAGCTATAAACTATGGTAGCTCCACCTTTTTAAACTATGAGCACAATACGTTTGGAAATATCAGTGCTTTGATCATAACTTTTGGTGACAACAGCAACTTTTCATGTACAGTTAAAGTTTAATATTTTTTAAGAACATCCAAATAACCGTAATGCGTGCATCTAGCCCAAAAACATCTCTGCCAATAGGAAATGTCTAAGGAAAGACATAAAAAAGAAAGCCATGTTTAGATCAATTTTCTCTTGATATGGGATGTTTCCTTAGCATTTTCTATACTTAAAAGAATGTCTGAATTCAGGAACAAGATTTCTAAGTTAATGCAAGCAAAACCGAGACCTTTTTAAAAACACTATAACCTTGAGATTATCAAGACAACTTTCTTCATTATTCAAGGAAGAAACTCTTTTCTAACTCTTTTAATAGTTAGTCTCTTTTCATTGAAATTGCCTCTAAGATCTTTTGGAAATGTATGAGTGTTAGCGAATATATAAAACATGGACAAGATGGTCTTCTAAACAAAACAGACTGTATAGAAACTGTTTCATGAAATAAAATTGAAATTAAAGGTTGCTGAAACAATAACAAGGCAAAAATCAAGATGTCCATACAAGTCACTTCCTGGGTGGTGAGCGGGTCACTGGTGATATCACCAAACAATACGTAAGCTGTTAAAGTGTACTCAGTGTTGGGGATGAGATCTACCAGCTGCACCTCGTTCACTGATGGTCCAACACGCATCTGCACATGAAAAATAACACATCATGTTTAAAAACTGAAGGAAGCAATGGCAGAAAAGCAAGCAATGATTTAACCTCAAGGGAATTTTGTTTGTGAGATTCACAGTATATTTTCAGCTTCCTGACTGATGTCATTGTATACAATATCCCAGTAAGTTAACCACACTTCAAGAAGTACATGCCAGTCTCTTTTGACTGTTATGATAGATCAAGAAAATCTATCAGTTTTTCTTAATTTATTTTTGGTAGAGAACAGGAAGTGAAGATAAGTTCTCTTACCTCTTTCTCTGTGGTTGGGACTGTGGCATTCGCAGGTTCATATGTTAACAAATAACCAGTAGCTCCATTGAGAGGTTCCCATCTCACTCGCATGGAAGTTGATCCAATGTCATAAACATTCAAGTTTCTGACTGAAGAGATTGGCACTGTCAAATAAAAAAATATATATTAATTTATTTCCATCACCTTTCATACTTCACATCACAGGTAGTACCACTGAGAATACTGTACATGGGTATTAGGGTACATTACGGGTAGCGGAAAGGTGATCTGCAAGAAGTGGTACTTTATGTGGTGATTAGTTTAAGAATGAGGTAATGGTTGTCACATTTTTAACATGGTACAGATTTGCTATACACACAACTAAAACTATCTTATACATCTGCACTGGCACTCTTCAATATTCTAAAAAGCAGCATTAGCTTACATTAATGCTCTAATATGAAACAATATGACTGGTTTGGGATCTATACTTGTAAAAGGATTTTTTTGTACTTTCTTGTTTTCTGTATTTCTCAAATTATTAAATAAACATCAAAAATTGTCACAGACTTCATAAAAATAATGTACATACTTCAACGGTTCCTGACAAGCCTAATACAAAACAATCAAAGAAATGAAATGAACAGCTAACATTCAGTATTCTTAAAGAGGCAGGAAAACCACCCTATGTTGCATTCAGCACAAATATACCTAAATCAATCATGGAGACCAGTAATAGTAGAAACATAGCTAAGTTATGTCTCACAGAAGTGATGTAATTGTCTTGAACTGGATTTTTGTTAATCTTATAAAATTAGATTGAATAACTATCATATTCTGGCTGCTAGCAGCAGGAATTAATTATCTAACACAAAAATTAAGAAGTACATATTTGTATATGATCAGATTTCAGGAATTTATAAACTTTGTCTTGTAATTCCTGTCTGTTGCTCTAGTCTTGTACAGCTGTGCTTTATGAGCCTGGAAAGAAGCTGGGACAAACATTATTTACCACACTGCAGTTTCACTTTGCCAAAGTTTTCCAGCCAAGATCTGAACAACCAGTGTAACACAACACAATTTGGTCATTCAAATTAAAAATGTTAATCTTCTCTAAGAAGAAATCCCATAGTGCTAAAAGTTCTACTGGGCAGTTATCCAGATACCAACTACGTGTTAACATGTTACTCAAGTTCCATTTGTAACTTACAAGTTGTTTCCCTGCCGATCAGAGGTTCACTGCTTTCATCTTCTACCACAGAAAACACGTTAACAACATATTCTGTTTCAGGTTTCAAATCTTTCAGAACTGTAGTTGTTTCCATCCTACTTACATAAAACTACATAAAAGAGAAGCAATGTTAACCACTGTACAACAAACGCATTTGTAATCTTTTCTCTAAGAAGAAAAAAATAATTCCTTGTGAAACTTTTCAGAAATAAATGGTATGGAACTAAAAACAAGATGGTCTTAATCTTCTGTGTATTTTGTCTGACAATATACCATTATTTTTGCAAAGCAAGTTGTAGGGAAGCCTCAGACAGACACTCATTTTCAATAGAGCTAGATATATCTAGGAGAACTCGTGCATCCTGCTTTCACACATGGCTTACACTTTTATATTACACAGGAACATAAAGAAAGTGCTGGGGATATATGTTACCACTTTGGAAGAAAGTTCTAACACTCAGGATAATCTAGATGGTTACAGCACATGGCATTAGCAACACCTTGCAGAACAGAAATGCCAGCAAGCAGTCAAGCTGTAAAGTCAGTGTGCACTGGAATGACTGCTCCAACCTTAATCAAAGGTCAAATTCTGAGGTCGTGATTTACTAAGACTAAATTCTCCATGAGTCAAATCTGAGTTAAGATTTAAAAGCCACATTCAGAGATGGGAAGTTCAGAGTTAGGCACACAGAGGCACCTAACATCATTCTCCTAAATACTGTTCTCTCTGGTTGAAGAAAGTGATGAGCAATTCAGATTGCCTAGAATCAAGGGTTGCCAGTTAATGGCTCTCTATGTAGAGAAGTAATAACCACAAGATGAGTTTGACCCTGTTCATTAAAGAGTTTGGAGGATATGCTTAGGCACAGATTCGAAGTACCATCATATAATGTTAATTTAAGCACTACCTCACAATCCACGTCACCCACTGTCTTTTTTTCTATTAACAAGAAAAAGTACTAAGAAGACAGTGAGCGATGAGTATGCTCAGAAAATTTCTGCTGCAGACTTACTTAAATCAATATATGACAGTGGAATGTGAACAGAAAAGATTTACTAGAAATACCAGTCAACTTTTTTTAAGAAATAAATTTTACTCCTGGATTCGTGATTTAAATTTAAAAAAAAAATCATCTTTATGCTCCTACTTTTCATAATTTTGTGTATCATTTACCAAGGCATGATATTCTTCACCTTGGGAGTCTTTTTTCATTTGCTGTTATACAGCAAACACACAAACTTCGAAATGACGTTAATGTGATGTGGAAGTCCAAGGTTATTATGGACAATGTCAGAGATGAACATATAGTACAAACCTGTTGAGGGCTACCTCCAGAGGTAGGGTAATATTCAACTCTGTATCTATCAACACTCTCAGGAGGTGGACTCCATCTCAGTCTGAAAGAACGAGGTGTCACTTCTGAAATAACTAGGTTAGAAGGAGGTGGCAAATCACCTACAAGTGAAAGCAAATTAAAAAATTATTAATTTATCTTATATCATCAGAAATAAAAACACGAGACAAAAATACTCAGGAAAAAAACAAAACAAAGCAAAAAACCCCCAACACACTAGGTGCTTGCTTGTGTTTCTGTTTCTTCATGAATTCCTAAAACAACAGTGTGAAGAGATAGCTCACCATCACTCTCTCAAGACCAAACAAACCCACTACCATTCCTATTCCACCTTCAACACCAGTGTTTCACTGGAGAACCATCGGCTAACATCACTGTTTTTTCATACCAGGCTTTGATTTTGGGCTGTCAGACATTAATACTTGAGCAGTGCTGCTGAAATTTGCCTTATTGGATGAGTAGCATCAAAGAACCTGCCACACTGAGCAAAAAGGTGACACAATGAGCAACATAATTCCCAATTCTGGGAGAGAAGAAGGCACATCCATCCATGTCATGCTGTGTTAGATATAACACAGTCATTGTTAAAAGGAAAGGAAGAACCCCTGCAGGGTAGTCCAGGTGGTCTGCACAACTTCCTCACAGCAGCAGCTGAAAAAACAGCCCACGGCTACACAGTGTTCCCAGTAAGTAATGAAAAAGAATTAGCAGTGCAAGCACGTAAATGGAAAAAACTATGAATTAGACTGAAAATATGATGTACCTGGACCTTTCACACTGTTACACAGATTCGTGGTTACATCATCAACAATGCTAGCCAGGAAGGAGAAATCTGCAACATTGTAAGCATGGATGTCATCTGGATCCGTTGCAATCTGCTTCAATTCATTTTCATCTGCATTTTTAATACCTTACAGAGAAGACATGAAAACAAAACTTGTTATAAATGACAGCCATGAAACACAATGCCATGAACTTAAGTTCCTAAACACATGCTTTGAATACACTTTTAGGTACTTATGTATGTTGCCACTTCCCTGTGCATTTAGTAAATGAATAAGAGGGGGCTGGCACAGGCCACCTCTTCATATAATACTTACCAATTGCATAAAGTTCCACTCCCTCATCTCTGAGTCTTCTTGAAGGGGTGACTACATCATCTTGTGATTTGCCATCAGTGATGAGAACACCAATTTTGCGAGCTCTGGGTCTTAAGCCTGCATCTCGTCTGAAGCTGTTTTTTAAGATGAAATCCAAGGCCATTCCTAGCATGATGCAAAGAAGGCAACCATCACTATAAACTATCTCCACATAGTAGTCATGACCAAGGAGAGTATTTCATCCTAGTGATTTCACCCTGACAACATCATTCCACAATTTACTTCCTTCTAAAACCACTTGGAATCTAGTGGCAGCCCACCATCTAGACTTAACAGCAACTGATACTATTTCAGCCCTTTCAAAATCTCTAATCTCTTATCTTTCATGCACCACCCTCCTATCTGATCTGCTCTAGCATCCCTTCTGTGTCCTCACCTTGTCTTCATCCCAACCTTGACAAGGAACTGCCTTTTCTTCTCATATGCTCAACAGCAACACAAGCTCTTCATCACCCAAGCTCTCCTCCATCACTTCTCTCCATATTTCCACTGAGTTTATGTCTACATGCTGTGCCCGTTCTCTTCCAAACATACTGAATTGAACTGTAAGGTCCTTTCATCATGGACAAATTCAAGCTTGCTGAACAATACTGAGGTCAACTACTAGAGTTATTTTTATCGGAGCTTAAGGAAAATCCTGACAGTGTGACATACCTGTTAGAGTATTGCCTCCTTTGTATGGTAAGTTGGCTACAGCCTCTAACAAAGCCTGTTTGGTTTGGTAAGCATTGAGATTCCATTCTGTCCTGGGATCTCCACTATACTGTGCAAGACCTGGAAAAAAAGCCAACATTACGCACTTATTATGTGTCTGTGTAGTAGTTATACCTCATTTTTCCCTCCAACATATGAAAACTTACCAATCTGTACTTTGTCAGGACCAATATCAAAAACTTCAACAATACGGGCAATGAAGTTCCTGATCGTTTTAAAATTTGGCCGCCCAATACTCCATGAGCCGTCCACCAGCAGCACGATATCAGCTTCTGCTCTGGTTCTACATTCTAAACCTGCCATGTCAACCAGATAAATGAAACCTTAGCATGATAGCTTTCAATCAAGAAAATACAGCCTTAGCATGCTAGCTTTCTTTCCCCATCCTTTTATGTGACATATGTTGAGTTAGCTTCCAAAATAGCTCTATTTTCATTCATTGGCAGTCTGTCAAGTATGACCTACTTGTGAACATTATCCACACTAGTCACTGGTTCCATGGCAAAAGCTGTATAAATTTTTTCATGTATGTCTCCTTTTATAAGTAAGTCTTCACAAATGCCAAGGCCAGTGCTCTTCTTTGTTGTCATGCCATCATCTGTTTCAGTCTTTAAAGATGGTTGATAACTTGTTTTCAGAGGTTTTGTAAAAGACTACTAAGCTAACCACTGACATGGCCATGAGCATTATCAGATTATCCAAATTTACAGTATTTTAGTCTGTCATGGCTGACTAAACTACTGCTCAATTTTCAACTATGTAATAGTGGAATTAATAGCATATATTACAACCACTTTCAAATAAATAACATTTCTGAATTTTCACGGGAAAAAGACATAGTAAATACAGGTGGTATAGAAGTTTGCGCATCCAGGAAAGAAAGAACACAATTTAAAGAAAATACACAAACATAAACACGGGTCAAGAGATAGAGATGGGACAAGAACAAACATTTATATAAAGCTGCAATGTTCTGAAAAGGTAGGAAGTTATATCAGATATCTTCAGTTTACAAATTACACAATAAAATATGCATCATATTGTTTTCATCACAAGGAAAATCACAAAATATTTGTACAAAATAGACAGACACAATGATTTTATCCACAGCCATTTGAAAAAAAAAAAAAAATCCTTGCTCTCTCTCTTTTCCTGTAGATTGTGTTACCAGCTGCAAATTTTCTGGCTTCCAGCCATCAGAGCTTCTGGTCTTTATATGGAAGAAATCCCATTGAGAAAAATCAGCCACACTCATCACAGTTGAAAGATATTGTGATTTCATATATGTTCCACATAATTGATCCAACACTGTAGACTCATGAATATAACTACTCCATGTACCTGGAGGTTAAAAGCATGATCCTCTTCTGCATAGAAAATATAGATCTAGTCTTTAGTCAGGACAATAAAATCAGTTGGGAGTAGGGTTTAAGTAAAACCATGTTAGTTCAAAAAATGGCATGCATAAATTTAATATGGAAGTTAAAGTTAGCTTCATGTACAATAATAAAGTTAAACTATTTTGACTTTTATTTTTTTTTCCAACTACCATAGTTCCCCACATGGAAAATTCCAGCAAAGGCACCAGATCTAGGGTGACTTTTTTCCCCTATTAATAAATAATGTGCTATTACATTTACAGTCCCAGATATAAAATTCATTTTTCACATCAACCATGACTCAAATCCATACATTAGTAAAACTAATTAGCTTAAAGAATATAACACTGGAGACAGAAATGACAGCTGCTGTAATAAAAAATAACAAACCACACTTGGTGCAAATTTTTTTCTGACAGACTTATTATAGATTTACTCTAAAGTAACTGATGGTCTGTTATGTAGTTTTTCTCAGTTTTATCCTCTTGTATTAGACAGAATGGGACAGGAATTAATTAAGAAGTCTCTAAAAATGTTGTCAATAAAGTTACACAAGGGGAATATTTTTTTACACAGCCCAGTGTGGAACCAAGGCATCAAAGATGTTAGGTGAAAACAATATAGAGTCAACTGTTAGAAACATTTTCTTTCTTTAAACTCCAAAAAGCCTTGGCAGTTAGGTTCTTTCTCCTAACAAATTCTCCCTGGTGAATTTGTGATGCAAGCCTCAAAATGGCAGAGGAGAAAAATCTTTACCTCTGCATGTATAATTGGCTATTAATAAGCAAAGACCTGATTTCCATGAAGGAGGACTGAGCCCCAAAACTCTCCTCATCCAATATTAACTAAGAGTATGGAGACACAACTACTAGCATGCAAAGGCCCAAGAAAGCTACTATCATAACATTCATAAAAAATTTGACTGGAAGGTTTAGCTAACAGGGAAAAATTCCCAAACAGACACAGGACAGCACTCAGCAATTGCATTTCTGAACTAAGTCTTCTCCTTCTATACTAAAAAAAAAGATTAAATAATGTTGCATACAAACTCAAATAATACACAACAATACTGGGACATTCCCAACTATCAGATCTTTTTTCATTATGCCATCTTAGTCTTAAAAGGAAAAGTCACCATATAAGGACAAGCAAAGGACTAAAGATCTGCTTAAAATCCTTTGTTCTACTCCTGTGAACACCCCTGTAGATAAGCCATGATCTCTGTTCAAGAATTTGACCTTGTGATTTAACACAGATGTGGATAGCTTGAAAATGCAATGCAGATGGCTTTGAGTAACCAGCAAAACATGGTTGCCTGAGTTATTGTCTTTATAAGATCATCTACAGGGTGCAGAGGATTAGAATTGTGAACTGGGGCATACTTAGTAGTCATTTCAGACTAGAGGTTATGTCATCAGGGTAGGGAGTATACTGAATCCTGTAAATAAGTATTTATGTGCATTAAAAATAATGATAAAAATATTGGTAAACTTTTGGTCTTTTTTTTTATCCAAAAGCCAAGGCTGCCTTTTCTTCAATTCAATCACGTTTACCTCTAGATAAAAATGGCTCCGAAGTAGTATCTGAAAGGGTGGTCATCTCTTGTCCAACCAGAGGGCTGCTCTCTCCTCCTTCAAACATTCCAAAAACATTTACCTTATAGGTAGTTCCTGCCCTGCAATAGTTAAAGAAAGGCACTGTAACTAAAGTTACTTGGTTAACTAAATGCTGACATTTCACTTATGAAATTCTCACAGAAAAATATCCCCCATGGAAAAGATGTTAAAAAGTGAAGCCCAAAGACTAGCTCTTCCACAAGACAAGTTTTGATAATGTAAAATCTGAATCTAGATTTCATACTTAAATTTATAGCTTTCTTCATTCAAGTAATTTAAGACTAATAAAGGCTAATATGATAAGTAATTAATGATTCTACTTTAGTATATTTGCATAACAGATTTTGACATGGTCTTAAGCCTACTTTATAAATCCAGGCCTCCAGGAAAATAAATCAAGAACTAAACCAGGCTTTTTTTAACATGAGGTAAGGAACTTTTGGGAGGAAACTTTAGAAATCCCAACTTTCTCCAGTGTCCCATTAGCTTTCTCATATGTGAAATGCAGAACATGACCTCTGCCCAAATCTTTGCCTCCTTCAGTTCCTGTGAGAACACCCCAAGTGATTTGAATAGGCTCACAAAAAGCCCTGTCAGGTGCCTTTCAGAGACTGCATAACAAGATCTTTGTAGCTTATTGACAAAATTACTTCCTTACTTACAGTAGATTTTGCCAGGCATTTCAATCCCAGATCATGATTGAACAAAACCCTAAGATGAAGTTATTTACAAAAAAAAAAAGGCATGAATTATTATTATCTATACCTAAGCTCCTCCAATACCACTGTGCTGTCATACGGCCCCAGTATTAATTCTCCAAGACTCCTGTCATCTTCAGTAGGGTGGAAAGTTACTTTGTACCCCTTCACTCGTCCGGGGGCTGGCTCCCAAGTTACTCGGAAACTTGACATAGTTGAATCAGAAGTTCTCAGATTTCGAGGTGGCTTAAAAGGAGATGCTGCAAGGATGGAAAAATGGATTTAAATCAGGCCTGGTTATGGAAAAAAAAAAAATGAGTATGTTTTTATGTAAAAAGCTATATGCAAATCTAGTATTAGTGGCAGCCCTAAATTCTTTGTGCCTTTCCTTTGACATAAAGACAAGTATAAAGAGGTGAAAGGTGAGATTCACTTCACCTAATTTTAGCCATCTAACCAATAGGTAAGTGGGCTACGTTTGTGATCAAGGCTCCCTCTACGGTCAACAGACTGAGGGATAGATAGCAATTCATCTTGCCTATCTTAAACCTCCATCTGATCTTCCAACAAATATTGGCAATAGGTGGACTAACCACCATCAGTCTTCCTCTTTATTAATTATAGACTAGCCCTCTCTCTTTTAAATGGCAACAAGCAGTCAAGCCATATAGATTGAAAGAGAGAAATGGAAACATCTTCCCCTCAAACCGACACTGGAAAAAATCAGGATTTACTGCAGGCAAAAGTTACAGCCAGCCAATACTCAGTCACCAATATCACTTCTCAGCCTGCTCCCTCAGAGTTCTGGGTCTCACAGGTCAGAGCATGGAGAGGGTGAAAGCAAAGAAGTTTTTGTAGAAAAGGTCCTGCCAACAGTCCTCTCCCTTTACATGCTCAGAGCCTGGCAGTCCAAGCAACTTCACCAACCACAGGTATGGCAGTATGTCAAAAAATAATCCTTCAGAGGAGTGCCAGCCAAACAGCTTGAGGTTTTTAGGTCAAGAGCAACTTCCTCTGAAGACTGATGGCTACCCAGTGCAGGTCAGTACTCAGAGACAGACAGTGGTCAATAAGCCTGCTGCTAGCTTCTGCATCACGTTTGGTCTTGCATAAATCTAAAGTGCAGTCATAGAAATACTGCAGCAGCATAATCTCAAAGTTATAAAAATGGGAATTAGAGTAAATGGAAAGTCAGCACTATAGCTTTGGAGTGAAAAGGTGGAGGGGAAAAAAATGAGTTCATCTTATCCCTATGCCTATGCAGTTGTCTAACTATAGCTGAAAGGTCATAAATATCCTCAGATTGTGAATTCTGCTAAGAAACAGTAGACACACTTTCTGTCTCTTCTCCCATGATACTCCTTCCTTCAACTAACAAGATCACTCAGGCTCCAATGGCTTCCAAAGAGCGACTACCACCACAATTATCTACACTGAAAGCAAAGAGGTGTATCCATATCGAGATGAACAAGTCAAAAATCAAAATTTTTGATGATATGAGATTTATCTCACTAAAATTTTCAAGATCAAAAAAACAGGTGTTGGTCAAGAGCTGACCAGTTTTTCATTACTCCTCTGCAACAACCACATTTTAATTTAGAAATAAATCTTCCATCAGTAACTGACAGGCCAATATCTCCACTGCTAGCAGACTTGTTTCTTACTTCCTGTCATCATTCAATATTATATATGTTCAGAGAACAGAGAACGGCATGAAGTATTTACACTGTACCTCAGCGAACGGCACTAGTCCCGCATGATCAGAAACATCTTGAAAAAAAATCCCTTTTGATAATATTTTCATAAAAGTTCTCATCTATGGAAGCAGAAAACTGGCTCTAAATCTGGTTGATTTGATCTGGATAGCAAGAGAACTTTTCCTTACAAAATGAAAGACCAGCATCAGATACATAGAAAATGAGTTTTGCTTTTACCACAAAAATCCCCTCACCAGGACTTAATAAAAGTTTTAGAGTTTCAGTTTCTGATAGAGAAGACAGCTTGTCCAAAAGACCATGGTCTCTGGGGTAAAGCTTCCACTGATGACTCTTCAAATCATCTACTCCCGCTTTGATTACCTCAAGTTTTCCACAGAAAATATGATGAACAAAGACTACATATCTGAGTAACAAGATGCTGTGTATCTATTTCACCAATACTCAGGACCGAAAGGCAAATTATGAAACAACTGACACCACCTGATTAAGTAGCCTGTTGATATACTGTCTTCCTTGCAAAACACGTTGTTTTAGCTTCTGATGACAGTGTTTCAAAACAAGTTCAGTATTTTCAACCAGAGTTTACACCATATTTACACTCTCAATATCAACACCAAAAAGCTGTGCCCAGGCACATTTCCAATAAATCAAGCCTCTGACATTTTCTTCAATTTGCTTATAAATTCATGATCTTGGCAGACTCTACTATACTTTTCTGTGTATCATGGTTATTAATTTTAAGCACAAAACTTTAATTATCAAATCCTGTACAAACTTGCAATACATACCTGTTGTTCCTTCTGCTTTTCTTGATTTTCCTTGTCCAAAATCATAAATTGGAACAACACTGAGGTCGTATGTAGTTCGCGGCTTAAGTCGCTTTAACACTATGCTTGTAGCAGGAGCGTTTACTCTTCCAAACATCTGTCTTCCTCCAGTGCGTGGTCGGTAGTACACACGATAAGACAAGACTTTCCCAGGTGAAGGCTGCCATGTAACTCTCATTGAATTTTCTGTCTCGTTGTCTACCATCACAGTCCTGGCATTTGGTGACACTTTTCAGTGTAAAAATATGGATAAATATTTACTTTGTCACATAAAGATATGTTCGAATGCATGCCTACAAAATTCATTCTGCCATATTAAAAAAAAAAAAGTGCCCTCTTTAAAATTACAGTATTTTATTGTGGGGAAGACACAGGGGAATCTCACAGACCATTGTTAAATTATCTTTTAATTGCAATTGTCTGAACAAATGTAAGTGGTTTTTTTCCACTACAGAGGAAAAAAGAGGGAAAAAAAAGGAACTACAAATTACATGATGACACAGCATAATTGGGAGTTTTATTTAGTCACGCTTTTCAATAATCTGTTAAGCAATGGATTCAGCACTCTCAAATGAAACTGATAAGATATAAAGCCATTGTTTTTTTATGAACACAATGTCCTATACAGTTTAGATTTTCTAAGTTTTGGATTTGCAGTTCTGATAATCTACTGGTAAATACCTAAACTGCTGAGTGTTGGGCTCCATATAAACTATCCTTGAAATAGTGGTGAGTGACTTTTCAGATGCAGGATAGTATATGTGCTGAAATAGGCACATCGGCTAATAAAGTATTTTCTCTACAAATTGCAGCACTCAGCTTCTAAGAGAGATTTTCCAGACTGTACAAATGTTACAAATGATCTGAAGTGAACTGAAAGGTATGTAATGCTGGCTGTCAGCTGGAATAAGCCATCTAGGTTTTGGCAAAACAGAACCTTCTTGGCATGCCAGAATTGGTCCATATTTCATCATAAGGTAAGGCAGGCTTTGCAGGCTGCAGTACCCTCTCCCAGGCCTAGGAACCGAGGCTTTCTAATTGTGTTTGCAAAAGAAAGATGCAGTGCTAGTTAGTCTCAGGTCTGGGTCTATCGATAGGCCTGACAGCAAGTTCCTTTAGGAGCAACAAACCATGTGGCTAAGCTGCCTACTTAACCTGGAAAAGGCTGGAGGGCTAATGTTGCTGTTCTTGCAAAAAGAAGGAAGATGGAGGGCAGCAGTCTGCTTTGACTCTGGGGAGTCAGCTCTTACCAATGGCAGCAGTCACTACTCTTGCAAGACCTTAAGAGCAGCTCTACTGGGTCAAGGACAAAGGTTAACATAGTTCAGCAGCCTGTCTCCAACAGTAGTCAAAACAGATGCTTAGGAACAAGAACAAGAACGTGTAAACACACATAATGCCTGCCCAGAGCACTCCGTCAGGCTTTGTCTTCACATGACCCCTTTAGGCAAACAACAGAAACATCAAGTCTGATCCAGGGCATCCCTTCATTCATTCTGTCTTGTCTACTTGCCAGTTCTTGCTGTACAACAACAACATATTCCTGGCCCCTCAGTGTTTTTCACTTTGCCTACACTGCAGGAGAGACTTGAGCCTGCTTTGACTAATAGTACCTAATGTTTACCAAATAAGAAAAAAGAAGAGCCTCAGGAAAGGTAAATAACAAACATCAAAATCACCCAGTGAGCCTCACTTTGAGGACTGTGAAGACTGGAAAGGGTAATAGCTTGGAAAGGAAATTCATTGATTCTGTAGGCATTCACCCCACCATTCCTCCTTATTTTATCCATAATATTTCTTCCACCTGATTTCTAGCACTTACATAAAACCTATGGCAGGCTGGCTTCAGAGTAATTTGCAGACAAAATCACATCTAAAGCTGGAAGTAATTCTTGTTGAATCCAGATCTACATGACATAGAAGATATTTTCCTTGTTTTTAATGGTCAAGTGAAAATCCAGAATTGACCGCTCTGAGGTGGCATTTTGGTATTGGGGGGAGAGGGAGCCACTTTTCAGGAAAAAAACAAAATTAAGAAAAATAAGGTCCACTTTCTTTAAAATACAATGACTTTACGAAGAATGGAATGTTACAAAAGGTGGTAATGTTGTGCTACACTCACCGTCAGTAAAAGCCTCTCCTTCTACTGGGTCTCCCTCTCCGCTGCTGTAGGTTGCATATACTGAAATCCTGTATTTAGTCTCGGGCTCCAAGCCTTCTAGCACAGCATCCACTGTATTTCCAGGGACCCTCTTCTCTCCCATTGTATCATCATAAAGTGATTTCCATACTATCCTATAGTCATTAACTGCTCCTGGAGCTGGTGTCCATGATAACCCGACTGTAGTGTCAGTTATGTCTGTGGTAACCAAATTACGTGGCGAACCACGTTCTGCAAGAAATAAAAGAGCAAATTGTCTCTAACATACAAATAGTGACAGTTAGCAAAGCACAAATGGAGAAGCAAATTGATCATAAGATCAAAATCAAACTTTTCACATCAATATTAGTTTCAATAACATATATTTGTAGTTCCAAGAGAAAATTGATGGAATTTTCAACAAAATGTTTAAATTTTATTTTAGACTATGAATGATCCTATCCCTTACCATGCAAGATACTTAGCAGTTTGGGTTTAGAATACGCAAAATAAAAATGGCATTAATCAAAGACTTGGAACGAAACCTGTGCTTAGATGTGCTACAGCTCATGTGGGTAGGTTTTAAGTCTCGAGTAAATAATTTTATTTCATTCATCTTCATCCTCATATGTGTAACGTTTTTCTGAGGAGTAAATAAAAGAGACCTTCACCTGTGTGAAACAGTCCTTTCTCTGACAAATTTATCTTCTTATTTGATAGTACTACTCTTATCTTCCAGAGTACCACTTACCAGATCTACCAGCTATGTCACTTTATGTTTATAACTAATGTGCAGTGTGTTTACTTCATGCCACAGCTACAGTAGAAAACATTCTCCATCTTTCCACTCGTAAGACTTGTACCTCTTTCCTCCCTGTAGTTTGTTCCAGCCAGCTTGGAATGAATGAAACAGCTCATTAGTCTGTGAAATCCAGTTGTCAGCTGAATGCATGAGTCTCACCTAACACACCACAGTAATTCCACTGCTTTCATATTGAGCTTATGGCTCTGAAGTGGTGCAGTGAAAGACATGCCTCTGTTTAATGTTTAGCGAACATTTATAACATATGTTCAATTTTCCTATTCCAGTGGCTGGCTTTTGATGGCAGGAAAGGAGCACTGACTGGTGGGTTTAGTGCAATGGCTTCACCATAGCAAAATCTGCAAAAGGGATCTACAAAACCAGATCCACATACACACAGAAGCGCTCAGTTCTTTGGTGCGTATCTGTGTGGCCTACAGGACACTCCTGAGAGACTGCTTAGCAAGAGGACTTCAACACTTGAGGTGGCCTCATGGCATCACAGTTAAGTTTTACCTACACTGATAAAAATGTATCCCTATGCCATAGCAGCCACAGGACAAGAGTCAAAATTTTGAACACAGAGAAATTCAGTTCCTATCCAATTTCCACTGCTTAGGCTCGTTACAAGAACAGGCCTCACTGTTTTCAGAAGCATAAAGAAGTTTCAGTCCAAAACTGAGCAACAAGTTGCTCAAAGTCATATAACGTGTTTTCACTTTTCATATTCATTCGTCTTTTGTTTCCACCACAAATCTGCAATATTTCCAAACTTAATCCCACAGGACCAAACAGAGCTATTAATACCCATAGAAAGGCTTCATTTTGGAAATATCTCATAGCCAGCATAACTTCATTAAAACCAAGTGAATGAATCCCACTTGGCTTAATGATTAATGGAAATTAATATCAACCTATCTGCAAACAATGTTTACAGTATAATAAAGATTCATCAGATACACAGATTACAGAATCAGAGGGTATCACAAAGCTGACTCTCAAATATAGCAAGTAGAGCATGTAACAGTATTCCTTTGTGTTATGGGGGGGGTTCTGATTTTAATTCACAGTCTTCAGACATCCTACCATGTTCTTCTGGAGGTGATTCTTTTTCTACCCTAATTCTACATCAGTTCTTACAATTTTACTCTTCAAACCAATTTTTATCTTTACAATACAAATCGCTACAAATTGTGGCATGTTCTATTTAAAAAAAAAATAAAAAATAAAAGGTTAAGATACAGAGGTTTTGGTAAAGTTCACTTGTTTATCATTTCACAACAGCCGTTTCATACAGTGAAAAAATTTTAGTGAAAAGGCTTGATTCAGCTCATGCTTCATGCAGTCTCACTGAACTCAGTGACTACACTAAATGAAAGCCAGGGGCAGAATATAAACTCCAAAGACCAATTTTCCTGGAAGCCTGAAAAAAAGATTTGCCTTCAAAAGTAAATTACACCAATTTTTCTGTCTGCTCTTAAGCTTTTACTCCCAAATCTTGGCTTTTTCATACAATAAAAAAAATATTAAGGCAATCCAAATGGAAAAAATATGGAAAACCTAACTTGATAGAATGCACAGATGTCTCACAATAAAAACCTTTCTTTCCATATTTTAATGTAATATAAATATACAAGTCACTTTACTTTGGCTACTTTAAAACATGGCTCTGCCACAACATGATTTCAGTATTAAAGTATCTGCTACCACAGCACAATTTTTTGCAAGTCTACTCCTGGATGCTACAGCTGATGATATATGTTAGAAACACTGCAAAAATAAGTGCATATTTAAAATCATTATTAATTAAGTCATTATTGAGGTCATTAAATAACAGAGGAAAATAATTTGCTTGGAATACACTGTAATGAATACCAGTTACTGTAATATGTTGGTTCTGAAAGAAATATCCTTTGGAACTAAATGTCTTTTTTATAAGGCAAGGTAAGAGAGGGAAAAGGGACTGGGATTTCTACCAAACCACTAGAACTAAATGGAAAATTTTTACTTCAAATAGTTGGAAACTGCTGACAAGACAACTTACCTAGTAAAGGAAATTAGACTTTTTATATGTTACCCTGCAACTGAGAACATTTCTTTAACATAACACACTAACTTGATTTGCACCTCATGTGTGAGGTGGAAGTTGACTGACAGCTTTTTTCTGCTTCACTGGATCTCCTACAAGTGTTTTTGTATTAGGGGAGCAGCTGTGTTTAAGATGCAGTCCAACTGCAAGTCTTAAATTATTAGGATTCCATCAAGTAAGCTGCTACACTCAGAGTCAAGAAATGCATTCATGCTCCACAGTAACACTGGTATATTGTAGTGGCTAGCAAACAGCAGTCAGGCCTGTGAGATATTTTCCCTTGGATTAAAACAAAATACCTAGTTACTTAATTTATGCTAAAAAAAAAAACAAAACCAAAACCAAAACCCTACAACAGTAACACCTAAGCAGTCATTCTGTTCTTTGGTCCACATGTTCAGAAATGCCTGTTGTACTCCCACTTCTTGCTTGCTTGGTTAAACAGGATGGATAAGGAATGTGGAAAGACGATGCAGACTGTAAGAAAGAAAAGTGCTGGCTGGCAAGTGGTTACCAGTCAAAAGACTCCCGCTTTTTCCTGACTTGAAGTAAAAGTTAGTTTGCCCATCACTTCATACAGCCCCTCAGTCATCAGGAATTAGGTCCTCTGATGCTCTGGAGCACCGAAGCAGCTGGTGTAAGCACAGCTGTAAGCCACGGTGAGTATGTACACAGTAGAACAAGGTGCTTGCACAGACAGGCCAAACCCCTGCCTGGGCAAGCAATCCAGTCACTGGTTTCAGATTCTCTTCAGCAGTCTTTAGCTCAGAGCTACAGTCTGCCTCCAGTCCCTTGTACATCTCTACCATCACTCCGTGCAGACACACTCTCAAAAATTAACTTCATAACTTTCAGACAGGTGCTTTTACACCCAGTTCTGGACTTCCGCAACGTCCAGTTTCTGTACTAAGTTTTCCCACTATTGTATGCCAGAAACACAATATAATATTAAAGCAGTTTCCCTGTGTCCACTTGGCTCACTTCCCATGGTTCTCCAACAGTCACTGTTGTTATTGAACACAAGACTGCAAATCAGCTAAAATTAAAATTATGACGTTCATAAAAATCAAATGGCTTTATTCAAATGGCCTTTCCCCCTAGAAACATTTACACAACTCCAGCTGATTTCCATGGGCGTTGTACATGCAGTTAAGGCCCAAAGTTTAAACAACTTTCTGTATGTGCTCTTAAAACCAGCTTTCAAAATCAATCTGCAGCAGTAAATTACATGCAGAGCCATGGATTTTTTTCAGCTAAACATAGGATTGATCTAAGCCAGCATCCTAAAAGGTCAGAATCAACTAAATGAATGAACCTTCTCTTGCACTCTTGCAGAGACATATACCAAAATATTATGGCCTGAGTCCTGCCTTGTTTACAATGGAGATACATCAGGAGTAGCCCATTAGGTCAGCAGGGTAAGTCGCCACAGCCAAGGATCCAAATGCACACATCAGATGAGATGGAAGCAGATGGCCCTGTTAGAGCAGGTCTCTTGCTCTTCTGCTAGTGGAAATGGAGAAAGATGAGAAGCTGCAAACCAGGACAGTTCTGACCGAAAACAGAGGGACTTTGGCCAGAGCACTCCTGAGTCCCTGCTCTAGGATAAAGCCAACAGGAATTCATATTCAGTCCCTTTAACACTTTATTTGTCCTTTCTAATAGTTAACCAGTTAACACTGCTCTCAACTGTCTGGAAATACCTTCTTATTTTTCATTCAACCTTCCCCTGTATTCTTTTTTTTTCTGATACATATTTCATTTCCTATATAAAACAAAGATAATTTTCCAGAGATTATCAAAAGTCAGTTTCAAATGCCAGACTCCAAAATCTTGGAATGTATAATTTTAACAATGCATGAAACAGCATTAAATCTCCTGAAGACACTGACTCCTTGTTTCTGTCAGGACGGAAGCAGCACTATGCAGTCTGAACATTACGTAAAGTCCCTGTGATTTGCTAAAAACCTCATTGTAAGGAAATGTCACTTGAATTTGTACTAGTCTGCCTGTAGGAGGTCATTCATTTCTAAAGCATTCTTATGTTACCATAGAAACACCCAAAAGAAATAATTTATTTTCCAAATAACTTCTATCCATTTTCTGACCAAAAAAGAGCCACCCCCTCAAAAAAAAAAAAAAATCCAAACCTAAACTCTAAGAAATGCTTACAACATAAAATAAAACTGAAAAGTGACTCAGTCATTACCACCTTTTTTAATATATTGCTTTAGTACAGCCTAATTCTCACAGTACCAATAGCTACCCATCAACAGGGTAGCAGGATTGGGTCCTATTTCTCTGAAACATAATGATTCTCATTCTAAAGGGGAAGAGACTATGACGTAATTATCTCTCGAATTTATCTCCTGAACATAATACACCAAACCTCTTATTGTTCATTCTAAAATGTACAAAAATAAGAAAGAAAATGGGTTTTTATCTCTGCTAATGTAGACTAGCAGTCTCATTTATTTTAAAAAAATATGTCTTTTTACGCCAACAGTATCTCTATCTTAGGAATTTCACTTTGAAATTTCTCAGTACAAGCAAGATGGGAATGTGACCATTGATTCTTTTTTGGAAAAAAAATAAAGGCTTTTTTTCTAAATTGCTCTGAAATTTGTATTTAAAAGTGTAATGACTCCTCTGCTTAGAGTCCATAACTGAAATACTCTTAAATCTGTTCAGAAAAATATACAAATGCCAGCAAAAAAGACACTCATAAAATAGATATGCAGCTTTCAAACTTTTCAGATATTCATTAGGATTAAATATTTCTGTGTAGATTGCTTAATCTAGCAATGCATTTGTTTCTCTTTAAAACAACTTTAAATTATGAAAGTTAATCTCTTTAGCAGCTAATGTACAGCATGTTCTTTTCATCTGACAGCACACCTTTGGGCAGAAAACCAAATTCTTGCCAGACTTGCAACCATCTCTTTTATTAAAAAACAGATTAGAAAAACAGTAGCTCTTGCAAACTGCTCGCTGTCTGTTGCATTTATGCTCACTGCCCTCACCACGTTTATCATTGTATTTTATTTCTAGTGTATGATGGCTTGGGTAAGACCATATGATCCCCAAGAAACTTGAAAGCCAAATGGTTTGTTTGGGGTGTTTGAGGATAAGAGGGAGACTTTTCCCTGAGGCATTTCTGTGGGTGTTTCTTGCTTGTTCTCTAGTCTGTGTTATGCATCATTGAATACAACCATCAGTGCTAACTTGTTTAGTTCCCTCAGTTTTCTTGTTCCATCACACAGCAAACAGCAGCCTGCACTGATCTAATTTACTTTAGCAGTTCCAATGACTTTGTGTGAGCTGAGGGGAATCACAGCCAACAAAATGTGTCTGAGGAAAATTTTTCCATGGCACCTTTATAGAAGGGCTCCAACCCAAAGCTGCCTAGTGATGGATCACCATGCACTTTTGAAAGTGAGAGGATAAAGTGGAGAGTTTTCTACAGCACATATTTTGCACGTGCGTTTATGTTTAATGCAGTATGAAATATAAAGCCCCAGAACTTTCACCTCCGACAGTACTTCATATATGCAGACAAAATCAGCCAGTAACTGAAAGAGGCTGTATAAAAGATTGGAGCACTATAAATTTCCTAAAATCTGGAATAGTGAAGAAGGAAAGCACACTCCTTCAACAGAGGAACAAAACATTGTTTCCCTTTTCCCACTCCATGAACACAAAAGCAAAATAAACCCATTCTCTCTGAACAACAATTACCTGTATGGTATGGAACAGCACTCTCAGAAATGAATAATTTTCTGATTAGTCACTTGCTAAACTCTCTGTACCATGTTATCTGTGAACAGTTCATAAAATTGTGATCCTCTGGCATGTGTTTATCTTTGGGCTGGACCAGATAGCTATGCAAACAGTTTATGGAAGAGATTATCTACAGTTACTTGGGGGAATATTTGCAATCTCTGCCTTATGCAGAGAAACAATAAGGGTAAGCATATACTTAGCAAAAAGAAAAACAAAAGGAGAAGCAGAGATTACCCATCTGGTACATGATCTCGAGCACACAGAATGGTTGATGGGTTTGTGTGGTTTTCCCGAGCAAGCCATTTCAAAACACTGAAAAACTGCCATGCAAGGGCAAAGCAGGGGAAGAGGAGGAACTTCCAAAGGCCATTTGTAACTGCTCCAAACTACTTTGGAGAAAATATACATAACTGAAGGACCTTCAATGAATGCCTGGGCAGACATGTTCTTGCAAATCATGTTAAAGCAGTCTAAAAGATTATCAGTTTTTCTTTCTCTGCTGAAGGCTACCCTTGCAACCAAGACAGAGCAACTGATCGTGTGGGTTCTCCTACTACATGCAGAGTAAAATAATTCATTACTGAAGGCAGTAAGAATGTTTGTCTACACCCTTAGTCACAGGGGACCATTTAGTGACTCAGTAAAATTCCATAAGCATCTAAGACCTTGGATTTTTCATTTCCTGCCACTTGATTATATGATTGCTGGAGAAGCTACTGTAGCCACCTCCTCTTTACCCACTTTCCTATTAATTCTGAAATATTCACTACATCCAAACTGTTTTCTCTTAGACTACATATCAATACCATAAACTAACTGTCCCAGTTTGAAGAGCAATCTCAAACATTGCTCTTGATATGATGATGGCCAGCAACCATGGCATCACTGACTGAATAGGTTTGGTGAGAATTCATATGGTGAAGACATCAAGCAAACCCCACTGGGATTCCTGATACAGGAAAATACTTAAGTGCTCAGTACTTCAGTGCTGTTGGCAATGAAAAACACACACCACACTATTTTGTTTCTCAGACACTATGGCTCACGGAAAAACTAACTGAAAAACTAAACACCTTTTTATGCTTCCTTTCGCAGCTTTTTTGTCATTACTGTTGATAAGTTTATTTCTCCAGGAGTTAAGATCTGTCCCATTCCCAGCCTGAGTCAGACGAATTATTTCATCTAATAGTTAAGTATTCTCTTCACCAACCTGTGTAACTTTTCAGCTGAGTCCAACCATATTTATTTTAGCTTCACAGGCAGCATGACTTATTTTTTCAAGCAAACTTCTATACTAAGCTTCGAAGATTGAATGTTACCTTTTAGTTCCAAAATTGCAATCCTTTTATTCTTATTTGCCTGTTTTTCCTCAAAGATTTTGTCTTTTTATCATTCAATGAGGTAAGACAGTGCCATACAACAAAATATTGTCTTATGTGTACTTCAACAGATATTCTGAGAACCTTCCACAACATTAGTCAGAGAGTGTTTCAAAATATCTATGGACCATGTCCAAAGAGTTTTGGCCTAATTCAAGTATTTTTATTACCCCATGAAACTGCAGATATGCTGATTACTGAAATACGTGGTGGATGTTCCATAAGAAAACATCATGATTTATGCTTCTGCTGTCATGCAAACTGAAGTTCGTGTTCTATCCATTACCTTTGATCATTCAGTAATGACTGACATCTGTATATGCTCTTACTAACATTTTATCTAACCAAGAAAAATTTAATGGACAGCTTTAATGTGGAGAGTCATGTTTTCTTGAGTGCAACCTGATAGGATTTGCAAATCCAGTTGAATCTTCAAAGGATATGCATTTGAGTGACGAAGCTATACCTGTCAAAATGATGGATGATGATGATAATTTTAAATTTGGGGTTCTCCCAGCTGAGGAACCAAATAAAAAGCAATCCAGTTAAGTGACAGGATGCTCATTTATTCATATTTATCACAAGACAAAGTCGGTCACAGAATGTCTGGCATAAGGTTTTAATTCAGTTGCTTAAAGTAAAACCTCTTACAGGAACGCTTCTGTGTCCTTTTAAGTGCAACATCCACTTTAAACTCCCTGTGGTTGCGTATAAATGCATTCATGAGCTATAGCCAACTATCCTTTTGAATTTTTTGACTCTTCTTATTGACACTTTATCACTGCAGAAAGTCCAAATCAGAATCAAAGCCCTCCTGGGGGCTAGCAGGAAGCACTGAAATGACAAGACAGTCTCTACCTGAGACTGAATTCTGGTTTTCTGATTACTCTGTCCTTTTTATTCTGCTGTATATCATTCACTGCTCTCTCTATTTAGAACGCATTTTAACTGAAGCTCTAGGTAATGCCTTAAAAGACTTTTCTATTGCTCAAGTTTTATGATAGGGTAAAATTCTAAGAGCTCCATGCTAACAAAGCATCTCTCTCAGGTTTGTTACAAAGATACCAAATGAAAACCTTTCCACTAAATGTAAATGATTAACTTGATCAACCCTTCACTAAAATTTGGGGCATCTCCATAAGGAAGTGGACAATTCAGTCTGTTTAACAGAGAGACAGAGGCCTCTCAATATTTCCAAAGTTAGACCAAGGCATCTCAGCATACACTACAGCCTTGTGAATCTTCTGGGATGTGGAGATGTGAATTCAAACTCTCCCAGACTGAGCAAGGCTTACGTATCCGTGCTCCCTCTTCCCCCAGTAAAATGTTAGACTTAATAGACTACCATACAAAAGGAAGTGGCAGCACCACCATCAACAGGGAAGTTCACTAAGTCCTGATCACCTCTGGCTTTTCTGGGTGATACAGGCAGAATCCAGCTCCTTGTTCTCCTTTATCTGGATCTAAGCAATGTTCTGGGCAGGAGACAGGTTCTCATCTCCTGCAAAAGGAGCATTTTGAATTTTTCATGGGTTGTGAAACTGAGGGAATTAAAGAACTTTCAGCATGAATTGTAAGGTGCCTGATTCTCTGATGTCTGCACCCTGTCTCAGTGTAAACAGGTGGATTGGATCATTGTCTGAGACTTAGGTAGTGAAGCAGGCAGGGAGTTGGTACCTAGCTCTCAGTTGCTCCTTCTGTAGTCAATGAACAGACAAATGTTCCTTTGAAGGAGAAATGAGATCTCAGATGGACTACCTGCCTTCTGGATGTATTTGCCTTTCTTCATCAATCACAGAAGAATCCTAGAGAGTCCATGATGTGAACTGCAGTTTTCACATAAGTGCCTAAATCTTAGTGGTATGAATTAAGCACATTGGTGAATCATTGGAACATTTGGGGGTTTTTTGGTTTGTTTTTTTTTTTCATTTTCCTATTTAAACTAGGTTTTCTGGCTTGTTTCCTAACCTATGTCATATACAAAAAGTTAAACTGAGAGCCAAGTATATCCTTATTATAACACCATTAGCGTCAATGGACGAGTTTTTATTCCACATAATTAATCTGTAAGATGTTTTCAAGTGCCATGCCTACACAGCTGCGGTGCCAGACTTTAGCAATACATACCTGGCCAGCACAGAGCACAGTCACACTTCCTTTCATGGCCTAGGAGGCAGCTTTCCCTGTCCTCTGACAATTAACAGATGACACTGAGAATGCTCACAGAGAAGAAGTCTGGGAAATTCTCCACTCAAAGGCAGACTGAGAGCAGCCTCCCCTCCTTATAAGAAAGGTTTTGGCTCTGACTTATGCCTTTGCCAGTATTCTGTTAATGCTCTGCTCCGTGTTCTTATTCCTAATAGTTAAAAGCAGGATATGATTCATTACTCATTTGTCTAAACTTGATATTGCCTAGACTGAACATCTTTCAGTCTCAATACAATAGAAAACCTGCACATTTTAGAATGAAATATTTTAACCCCATTAATTAATCCTGTTACATTAAGGACAATCTGTCACTGAAACTGCTTGGAAATTGAGTCATAAGACAAAATATTTCACCAATGCTGGTGCAGAAGTGCAGTCAGTTTTGGCTGGTGCTTCTGGCAACACCTTTTTCAAGAGACCAAGAGTCCCCTCCACAACCACTGATTTGACCGCACTGTTTTCTCCGATCGACAGTAGGTTTGAAAAACTCCTATAAAGTAGGAGAACGTCTTTATGCCTATTTTCCATTTTTACTTCTACAGAAAACTCAGGAAGGCAGTATACTTTAAGACATCTTAAAAGTAAATCAAATAAATGAATAACTGTACAGAAACAATAAATAATTACCTTCAAGTGTTTCTCCCTCTCCAGAAAGGGCCTCTCCTGCTCCAGAAGCATACAGGGCAGACACAGTCAACGTGTACCTCGTGGCTTGATCTAAGCCTTTCAGCACTTTAGAGGTAGCATCACCTTTCACAGTCACTTCCTTAGTTTCACCTCCCATGACCGGACTGTATGTTATAAAGTACTGCTGCACTTTGCCAGGAGCAGCACTCCAAGACAGCTTCATTGTTGATGTTGTAGCATCAGAAACTCTCAAATTTCTTGGATTTCCTCGGACTGCACATGTCAAAAGACATTGAAAACAACTTGAAGCAAGCTTCATTTCTTGGTTTATTTTTTAGGTTACCACAACATAAGACTTAATGCTGAAAAAATAATTCTTGAATAGCATGCACTAACGCTGATACAGTATAATTTACTGTAATTAGGATTGTGCAACTCTGTCCCCACCCTCCTTAGGCAAAAATGCTCAATAAAGTCTTTTTTCTCGCTCTGCTTTTTTTTTTCTATTAAAACCACAGGCTCGGTTCTGAAACACTTATACATACTAGCACCTCAACATATGCTTAACTTCAACACATCAAGATCCATGTTGAAGAATCTGTCTGCAGAATCAAGTCAAAGATCACCAACGAAATGTGAAATCAACACATTATGGTTGCCTATAAAGTTCTTTTTGATGATAGCTTTTCTGGCTGCTAATATTTATAATCTCAGTGAAGTTTCACCAATGATCAGGACATTCATAGTGTCTCTGTACTCTTCAGATTTCATTTAATAAGGCATGATACCTGTTAAAGTATCATACATTTTCATACAAGTTAAGGCTACAGTGATAACTTCAGTAAATTAAATGTTTAATTCATTCCTTGCTAGCCATTCAGAACAAAGCACAAACAGGGTCTGAATTTGCTGAAAATATATATAATTTATATCATTAACAATATGAAGAATCAGGAGGATAATCAACTAAATATACAGGTAAATTATTCACTCAAGTTACCTTGCTATATTAGGTGTTGCAGGATTGGTACACGATATTTTAAAATAACATTAAAATTTTGATAAATTATATTGTCTTAAATTATCTGTCAGCTAGGTTTGAGTAATTTTATAATTCCCTGTTCATCTGAGACAATACATATGGATTATAATATTTCAGTATGAAAAGGGGATTGAGGGATTGGACTAGATGATCTTTTGAGGTCCCTTCCAATCGCTAACATTCTGTGATTCTGTGAACACATCAGCATGCAAGGAGTTCTCAAGCTTACTACATTCACAGCATTGATCATATACCTTCATCAGTTTTTGCATATCCACTCAGCGAATACCCAGGTCCAGACTGATACTCTGGAATAACAGACACTTCATATCTTGTATCTTGGATCAAATTCTGCAGAGTAGTTGATCTTTCATTTGCTGAGACCGTCACTTGTCTCCTTTCTCCTCCAGTCAGTGGTGTATATACAAGCCTGTACCGCAGGACATTTCCTGGAGCTGGAGTCCAGCCAACTACAAAGCTATCAGTAGTTTCATCTGTTATCCTTAAGTTTCGAGGAGCACCCTTAACTACAAAAAATATAGACATATAATTTGTAAATATTTGCTTTTAATCAAGTAATATCTGAAGTGAAACCATTCCAACCATTCTGTTTGTTCATTTTAGCTCAATTTACCAAAACAACACTTTATATTGCTCTCCCATTGTTTTAAGGTACACGAACCATTAGTCATTTTTAAATATTCAGGGCCAGAGTTACAATCAGCAGTGTAAAAAAGTTGTCCCCAAAAGTACATTAATCCCAGTTTATATAATTGCTTCTGAAACTTAAGACAGTCTGACTGTGTTTAGCAGTAACAGTAGAACTGAACTGCGTAAGGGATATTTGGGCATAGTCGGGAAATTCCTTAACACGAAAAATAATGTAAGTTTCTCTGTCGTGGCCATTTGCTTTTGCACCACCTCCTTTTACAGATAGTTGCTCAGATACACCTGACTACACACAGGCAGCTCTCCTATTTTAAAGAAAAGACCAAGGTAAATGCAACAGGAAGAAAAAAATCTATTTCTGTAAGTTAAATTTTCACAACAAAAAATGCATTCATTGCAATAATTGCAATATGAGTGGCACCTAATGTTTAAAAAAAGCTTCTGAATTATGTCTCAAACTAAAAGATAAGAAATAGTTTGTTATCCTGGAAATTAGGGAAAAACTGTGGTGAATCATTTAACTTAGGCTTTTCCTTGATAAAAGATATAGCAGCTCAGGTCATTTTGTACGAATTCAGTGTTTTCTACTAATCAGAAACACAATACTCTATTTCAAATTCTTTAAAAGCCTGAAATCAAAGTTAGTTGCCAAGAAAGCTATCCAGCCCAAATTGTTAGCTAGATCTGTATGAAGAGCTGATGATGTTTACATGATTGCAGAAGGACTCTGTCTTCTCTGACATGTCGGGATTTCCTCAGATCAAGATATTGACAATTATTGAAAGTAGTATCAGTTACAACATGGTAACATTGATTATTTTTATTAAAGCTATTCCTTCTCTTGTCCCTTACACTCACAAGCTACATATTGTATCAGCCAAGAGTCTGTCTGTTTTCCTAAGGGAAAGTTATGCGTGGCCGAAACATTCTGACTGGTACAGTCATGGAAATAGACACACCAACAGTGAAACCTGTATCTTCCAAACTTAACATTCAAACTAAGCTATTTTATAAATGTGTATTCCTATCAATCCTAAGAGGAAAGAGCAATTAAAAAATTTCCGTGCTGTTTCTTTTGCTCCCTTGGAACCATTTATGTCACCAAAGGTCACAAATGACAGCATGGAATAATGAAAAAGAGTGGATCAATATTTTGAAAAGCATGATTTAGACTATACTGAGTATTCAACTACTGGTATATAAAATCAAATTTACTATCATACTTCTGCTTTAAATCAGTGGAAATGAATAGCAACAACTCTATCGAGAAAAAGTACAGCTACTATGCTTGAATTTACAGCAATCGATCACATAAATTCACACTGACATGAATGCAAGTTTTGAATCAGTAAGAGTTATTAGGTCAGACCCATGAGGTTCTGATGAGAAACAGCTGACCAAAAACTCGGCACCCTTTTAGCCTGTGTATAAGCCTGTATATTCCGTATATAAAACAGAATTTCACTTAACGTGAGTTAGATGTAGACACAGCAAATTACATGGGTACACGCTTGACTTTAAATATATTAAAGTCAACATACATTCCTGGATCTGAGTCATAATTATTAAATACAATAGAATAGTTAATTTGGAAGGGACCTACGATGATCGTCTAGTCCAGCTGAAGTGTATATCAAGATTAATACAAGGCAATGAATTATTGACAACACATCATTTCATTCAAAAATAGGCCACTGAAGAGAAACAGAGCAACCATTCAACTTTCAGGGAAAATAAAATTCAGTCTTAACAACCTAACATTGGCCTATTATTGGAATTTTATAGCTTTACTAAATGCACTGAGACACAATAGTGTTTATTCTGATCCTGCGTACCAATACAGGCTCTCAGCCTTAGCTGGCTGTTCTGCGTATATCCATTCTCTCAAAGCAAATTCTTATTTGAACATATGATTCTTTTGTGTCTCAGAATAATGGGACGCCTACCTTCTAAGGTGGTTTCTTCTCCATCCAAGGAAGGGCCGTCACCATCTTCATATTCAGAAATCACACTGACTGCGTAAGTAGTTTCAGGTAGCAAGTTGGTGAGAACTGAGCTAGTACTTGAAGCTGGTACTGAAACAATGAATTCCTCTCCACCAATCGCTACTTTATATTTAATGAGATAGGACAAAACCTCAGATCCAGCTGGAGACCAGCTCACGTTGAAACTGTCAGATGTTATGTCAGAAAAGACCATATTCTTTGCAGGCACATAAGCTGTATGGAAACAAAAATGCATAGATGAGGCATACTTTCTAGAACAATTTTAACACGAAATCTCTAGAATAAATTTAAAATGTCCATCAATAATTTGATTTATTCTAATTGAAGAGATCTTTTGTTGCACATGCAACAGTATTTGTTTTCTATACTTGCTTATAGCTGTCAAATTTCATGAAGATGTCTAGGTTGTCCCAAATCATATGACAATGAGTAGAAGCACCAACTCAGTGATTTCTAGATCAAATGAGAATAGTCCATCTAAAAAAATGCACTTACAAAAACTCAAGTTAGAATCTGATGATATGTTGAGTTCCCTCCTTCGTATGTCCCATGAATAGCAATAACATTATGCCCTCAATGGGAACTAAGAATCCTTGTAAATTTTTTCAGATCTAGATTAGAAATGGGACAAAATAAATCCCAGTATTTTTTCAGGAATGAAGTCAAAGGGGAAACAAGGAACTTGACATGAGGCACAAACACAAACCTGACATCCTGGGCTTGTTTTGGTTGGCCTAGTGAGTCTAACAGTGGGGATGTTAAGACTGCTTGAGCCCTCTAAAACAAAGGCTGCTTTGCTGGTTTGTTCCTCAAAGCTATCCTGAAACAAAAGGCTTATTTTTAAAGACAGTGGGGTTTTCAATGCTGGGGACTATTCAATGTTAGTGTTCTACTAAACATAGGTAGGGACACTGAGGGTGCCACTAATCATAAGTAACTTTAGGTGACCAGAAGTTGGTCATCTAGAAATCTTTTAAATATCAAACATTTTCCAAGCTTGGAAAATTTGGATGTATTGAAGACTTTCATGTGCTACATCATTTCAGTCTTTACAGCTAGATCGAGATTAATATCACCTAGCATCTGCTGTCTCAAATTGTCTTTTCTAAGCCCATTTCAGAGAGTTATTTATTCTACCCTAAAAACTAATCAAATCACCCTCTGGAGATGTCGATACTGTTCCATTACCTTCAAAATTCTAAAAGACAAGCTTAGACTAGTACCTCATTTTGGACAGCTAAAGAAGAATGGCCCTTGTAAGTAACTGTTTTACTCAAGATATTGAGTGTAAAAGCAGAGCACATACACTAAGGTCATTCCAGATAGACACACACTTTAATAGCTTTCTAGGTACCTAGGAGAGGAGGCAAAAAAAAATATTTCTCCAATAATTTTTTCATCTCAGTTTCTCCATTAATTTCCCCCATTGCTTTTAATATGTTTGAAAATGAGAACCAAATCCCCAGTTATTGAAATTATAATTTGTATATGGACGATTTAATCAATATCAGTTCTTAAGGTGACTACAAGTACAAAACATTGGTTTGGATCTTTTTTCATTGCATCTTCTACATTTCTCTAAGTAATAGTAGTTACTTACATTTTTTCCTTATAGCTGCCAGTTCCTGCTCAATCCGTAGGCAGACAGACTGTGTAAGTTCAAATGATATTCTTTGAAAAGCATCAAAATCTTCCACTGTATAAACATGGGTTTCAGCAGGAGGGGTTGCAATGGCTTCTAACTCTGTACGCACTGCGTCCTTCACACCAACTGCAAATATTTCTACATCTGCCTCCCTCAGCTTTATTGCAGGTTCTTTAAAAGCATCTGACGACTTTCCATCAGTGATAAGAATCATGACTCTTGGCACATTTGGTCTTGATCCTTTGCTGGTAACAAATACTTTCTCCCTTACATATGTCATCGCTTTGCCTGTGTTGGTAGATCCACCTCTGTAGGGGAAGGTGTTAATAGCCTGAATTATGTCTTCCACTCTGTTGTATCTGTTCAAAGAAAACTCCATATGGGGATCTCTGCTGTACTGGACAAGACTTATCTGTACTTTTCGAGGCGATATCTCAAAGCTTTTAACTAAAACTTCCAAAAAGGCTCTTACTTTAACAAAATTGGCGATACCAATGCTGTAGGAACCATCCACTAAAAACACAACATCAGCTTTTACATCGACACCACGTGAGCATTCTGTAAAGAAAAAGAATTACCACTATAAACAGATATTCAATAGCCACAGCATTATAATTTCATCTGTCGTTCATGTATCATACCTCGTTGCTCATAAAGGAAATAAACCACTTTAAGTAAAGGTCTTTCTCATAAATAATGAAGGTATGACATTAAAACAAGCATCAGAGGTTTCAACAACAAACAGCTACCAGGTGAAAATAACATAGTAGCTCCTAACTCACCCACTTGAACTTTTACTTGTTGTGTTTTTTCCATTATTGTTATTGGCTCACTGGGGGTCAGTCCTTTCATTGCATAAACATTAATTTGATATTCTGTGTCTGGAGAGAGATCTTTAACATTTAGAGCAGTAGTCTGAGGACCCACACTCAGTACATGTTGTTTTCCACCAGCTATCATGGGGATGAACTGCAGCCGGTAGCCAGTTATTTGGCTTGTGGATGGATCCCAAGTGATCCTGACAGATTTTGAGGAGATCTGAGTGGCCACCAGATTTGAAGGAGGTTCCACCACTGAAAAAAATCAAAAGCGAGCCCCAAGTATTAATTACAATTATACATATTATATTGCACAACTTTAATTCTGTAATAAATTTAGTCATCTTTGCTTGATCTTTAATAAAAACCCACTTTTTTAGCATAAGTAAACACAAGTGAATTACAAGACAGTCTAAATGGGGTCTCAGTGAGAGGACAGAAACATGAACAATGCATTTGTGGTCCCCTCAGTGTAGCTCCAGGAGAAATGCTGCCTTGCTTTAATACTGTTTCAACCAAAAGTGAAAGATCCACTGAAACACAGTAGAAACTGTGAACAAATGCAGACCTGAGCAAAGCACTGGGACAGCGGAGTCATCTCTGCTGCCATTTTGGTCAGAGAATAACTAGTTACTTAGAATCTTACAGGGCCAGAAAGCTGCAATGGCACAGCTTAATACCTATGTTTTCTCAGTATTCTTCAGTGTGTTTTCTTTCCTTGGTTCTTAACCTATTACTTATTCTTCCCATTCACTAAGCAGTTTTTTTCCCTTTGGTACATTTTTCCATAGAAGTGATGCCTGTGTCCAGATCAACTGTATGAGACTCTGATAACTGCACATCATTATGCGACCCTTGAAAGTGCGGAATAACGGAGCTGTTCCAAATCTACTGCATCACGTGTTCTGCTCTCCTGCATTTAAATGCAGAAAGCTGAGACCGGCTTTCCACACTTGCTAGATGAGGCAATGGATCAAACTCCAGAAACAAAGAACGTAGGGATAGCCCCTTAAATACACATCAGAATAAAGAGAAGTCAATAAATATATTCATATAAAGTATCTCACCTTCTTCTCCACTAACCAGTTCACCTAGTTGTTCATCAACACCAGAGCACACTTGCAAGATAATTTCGTTCTGTATATCCACAATTCCATCAAAATTAGCCACATTGAACACATGCTTTAGTGAAGGCTGAGATGCAATTAGCTTGAGTTCCTTTGCATCTGCTGCTTTGATTCCTAGAAGTCGCAATAGACAGAACTGTGTTAAGCAGCCATGAAATACAGACACTTGTGAATGTATTCATGAAGTATCAGAACATCCTGGGGTAAAGCTGAGTTTAACTTAGTTCTGTCTTCTGTCATCATCAATAATCCAACTACAAAATAAGATTAATGCAATGAGGTCACATGCTCCATTTTCAGCCCGAGAAAATAATGTGGTATCTTCAATAAGGCCAAGGTTGAGACAATGCTTGTCAGTCATTTTAATCTTCATGTAGGAGCTACAGAATTACTACCAAATTAACACAAATGACATGTTCCACTCTGGAGCAAATGACCCATTTCAAGGCATACACATGAAAATAGTGGAATAGCAAAATTCTTGAAACACAGAATCTGTAAAACATATAACTACTTTAGGAACATTAATCTCTCAGTCATCAGGAAAATTCAACATACCCAAAGAAAAAACTTCAACTCCTATGTTGCGGAGCTCTCTTGAAGGAATTTCAACTTCATCTTGAGCTTTTCCATCCGTAATGACAATTGCTACTTTGGGAAAGCCTTTTCTTGCTCCAGCAGACTCAGTGAATGTGTTTTGAACCAGGTAATCAATAGCCTCACCTAAAAACAACACCACAAGTTGTTTTATTAGGCTTGAATGAACTAGGATTTAAAGCAAATTTTAATTTTAAAATGAAATGCTGTATAAACACATATGTGGGAAATCTGTACCTGTCATTGTGTTGCCACCTTTGTAAGGTATCCTTTTAATTGCATCAATAAGATCACTTCTTCTGAAATACTGATTTAAATTGAATTCTGTTCTTGTATCTGAACTGTACTGAACAACTCCAACTCTCGTCTTGTCTTCCCCAATATCAAAAGCTGATACAAGAGCAACCATGAAGTCCAGAATATATCCAAAGTTATTTCTCCCTACACTCCATGAACCATCTACCAGGAAAACTAAATCTGTCATTGCACTTATGGAGCATCCTGGAACACACACACACAAAAAAATCTGTTAGCAAATGAGCAATTGCACAAATCAGCGAGGAGTATCTGACAGAAACTTAATAGGTAAAGCCAAAACAATCAGGTATATAATACATTGATATTCTTATCTGAAATATTTCACTTGGGAAACTATTATTCACATAAGTGAACACCCACACAAGCCTTCTAGCTGCCATTACCAAAAGGGAACGGTCACCTTGATACTCAGCTTTCAGATGCCTCTCACACTATTCCACAAGATCTGTTACGTCACAGCAGATGAAAACCCACATATAAAACTTTTTGCAACAATTCGATGTTGTGCTAACATTTCATTTTGTTACCGTTTCTGCTTTGTATCTTTATCTCCCCATATTAGCCACGCAGGTTCTTCTGCAATGCCTTTTATCCACAGCACAAAGTCTTTTGTTAACAGAACTAAGACAATCATGGACTTGCTCACATTAGTTGTATGAAATTCCTAGTTTAAGTACCAACTTATTCTTTCAGTGTGGCTATAAATTCCTTCCATCCCAGTCCCTTCCCAAGTTTTCTTAACTCTGGACAATTTTACAAGTTAACTTTATTGCTAGGTAACATAAGAACACAGTTTATGGAGCCCTAGAGCTAAACATCACTTAACTCTAAAATGTCAGATAACTTGAAAGACAAAACACCTTACTTTGTAATTGAGCCTCAACCTTCTTTTCATCTGGTATTCCTGGACCACCGGTTTGAACTGCACAAAACACAACATAGAGAGAATTAATGGAGGAAATCAGGTTAAATTTGTTAACATCGAAGAAAAGCATGTAGGGAATTAAAGACACAATCTGACAAGCCTCAGAATGTGAAAATATAAATGTAAGTTATAAATATATCACCTGTACTTCCAGATTTGACAACATAGCATTCAGGGCAACACAAAATATAGAAAATGCAAATAATTAGGAATCCTCTGTATTTGTGTGTCTTGTACAGTAATTTCCTGAAAATTAGCTGCAACATCCCTAGATGAAATACCAATATTATCCCTCTCTAACACATAGGGGATCTCATCATAAATAATTTTCCTGTGGTTCTTTGAGAAACCTGAAATGTATGATAAAATGTGTCATAGACACATTACACATCTGCTGTGTGTAACATTTTTATTTAACTAAATTTATTTTATGCTTTATGTAATTACTAAATGTTAAATATTAAATTTTAAATTTTAAATTCCATATTTTATTATGGATCTAGATATATTGTGTTTACAATTTCTCGTTTGATTAAGGTAGGTAGTTGTTTCTTTTTTTTCCCACACACAGGAAGCTGGTTGGATTCATTTGTTACTGAGGTCAATGAGAATCTTCCCTTTCACTTCAGCAGGTGCAGTTCATAGGAAGTACATTTAGCTCAAAAGAACCAGTGGCCTCCTGCAACAAATTCTATAGGCATTGTCAGACACGATACATACATGTTAGTCTCCTCTATCTCTTACAAATTATCTGTGCTACTACTAGGGATTATGCACAAGGGAAAAAGGCTGTTCAGACAGATATTAATACATCTGATTACAGTTTAGGTATATGGCAATTTTGTTGAGGAACTGGAATAAAGCCAAGTTTTGTGAATGACAACTCAGTTATCTTAGCTGGTTTTTTAATTCTGTTACAGGTACTTACTTGTCAGCTGGCCAAAAACAGGTAGACTCTCCTCTTTTTCATCATATGAAGCTATTGATACAACATACTCTACATCAGGTGTAAGATCTGATAGGACAGTCTGGGTAGTGCTAGGTGAAAGAGTAAATTCTTTAGTAGGTCCATCTGCAATAAATATACAAAATAGTTAATGCAGCCTTTAAATCTGCTAATAACAATGACAAGTCGATCATTTAAAATAAATAAATAAATAAAACGAAACCAGAATAATTTGTCTAAAATGCAATTATAATTTTAGAATTATACACTTCCTTTTTTTCCTGAAGTATGAATTCTGAAACACCAAACTTCGAACTGTGTTTTCCATAGTGAACAAAATTGCTGAATTGTTTAATAAATTCCAGGAAATTTGAAACTTAAAATGCATATACAAAACTTGTTATCATCTAACAAATCATGGTCCAGTTCTTATTCAATATCACTTTTACACTGATTATTTTTCAAAGTGAAATACAATAATAGGTATCTTACACACCCATTATCAGGCAGTAATAGGACTTGACTGCATCATTACCTGACACAATACCTCCCCCGGGCAAAGTACTTGAAAGAAGTACAATAGAATTCTCTAAGGTAAAAGCATAGAAGAGGAGCAGAGTCGTGATTCTACCTTCTTTTTTACTTCTTGCAAAGGAAAAGGCATCCAAAACTTGTTACTTGCAGTACCCAAAGGGTAAACACGATGGTAAGAAAAATTCTAACTTGGAATAATCACTGTTTTTTCCTGTATGCCCTTTGCTGCTACCCAGTCTTGATCACAAACTTCAGAAAGATGTTAATAGCTACTTTCAGACCTAAGTTAGATATGAGGGGAAATAAACCCAAGTTTTCAAAAAATGTAATGACACAACAAAATTTTACAGAACTCACCATGTGTTGGAACCACTGTTATTCTGTAACCCACTATTGCATCTGGTGGCCTTTTCCATGACATTTTAACATTATGTTCATCTATAATTGTAAAATTCAAGTCTGACGGTGGATTAACTGCAAAAGATTTATACCAGGTGGATGTTTAAAAGTTCGAACAAGATTTGGCAAATGAATAAATAAAATGAAGTCGAGCAAAGCTTACTAAAATTGTCTTTGCATAAATTTGTTTCCAACAAATATAAAGATATGTTGTTGGAGAAAGAATAAAATAAAAGCTGACAAAATATGACAAAACATCAAAGAGTATACACATTACAGAGGACAGCACAGAACATATGTTTCTTGAGTTGCCAAGACATTCAAGAATGGCCAGCAAAATCAAGCACAATAGAAAACGCATTTGAATACATGTACAATGAGTTCACAGATAATCACCACATATGCAAACATTTCACATAACAATTAAAGGAATTTTTTTTACATGCTGGGTGCAATCCGTACAAGCATGCCAAATCACAACCTGCTTACAATATCATGAGATCATTTAGGACATCGAGAACACAGAACTCTTCTTAATTAGACATCAAATAATTGATCAGCTTTTTAATATAGTCTCTGCATAGTCGTATTTCTTATCAATTTCACTGAATCTAGAAACTTGGCAGAGAAAAAAAAATTTAAAAATACAGGAAAAGATTGGGCATTTAATGTTTAGTAAAACGATTTCTGTTAGGGTCCAGATATGAATATGCATGTAAAATGTATATCAGTAATAATGATATACTGATGTATCATTTTATTTCAAAATATGGAGAGCTCCACCCCTTTGTTCCTAGAAGCCACCGAAGTGACATACTTTGCATATGGCTGCAAAGGATTTAGGAACTAAGGGGATAATAAGTGGGGTTAGTAATGGTTGCAATTTGTTGAAATATTTGAGCTGATACAAAAATTCACAAAAATAAGATTCTACCTGTTTACACCAGATTGCTGTAAAATTTCAAAGGTGTAAACTATTGTTTTCATGTTCCCTTTGCAGCAGGTGTACCCATACTAGTATTGGCATTTTAACATAAAATGCCAGTATGGTTCCAAACAACACAATGGTTAATTATGAAAAGACAACATCAAAGTATATTTATGGACATTTATTTTACAGAATTTATAAAGAACAGCAAAGAGGGCGCCAGTGATCTGAACAAATGACTGCAAAAAAAACTTGTAGGAGCTCATGACAGAAGTAACTGAATAGTACAGAAGGAAATAGTTTACATACGCTATTTTGCAGCATCATGCATACGTAAATGAAATGTTGATTATTATTTTTTTAGCTTCCCACAATGGACAAAAGCCTCCATGTACAAGGTTCATTACACAAAGAGGTTTCATAATATTTTATAATGATATTCTCTTTGTAAAATTGTCATGCTTATTCATGCAGTATTTTACTGACTCACTGTCAGTGCATGGTAGGTTTATTATATATTATTGTTTAAATAGGTCTACAAAGTAAGATTAGATTCAGCCATACTTTCCTTAACTACTTGTGAGACCGTTTTGCAGTCATTTCTAATAAACAGATCTTCTCTGTTTCACAGGAGATCTCCATATATGTCAGATTTTGTTTTAGTTTTCAACATAAAGAGCAGATAAAGAAATAAATGCTAGAATATATTTATGAAAAGACACTGTCCAATTGCAATAAGTAATATTGAGATCGAAAGAAATGGCAACCAATTGCATAGGCATTTTTTCCTTTTCATTTACTGTCATTTCCAACCATAGGATAATATGGCTTTGTAATACTGATACAATAGATACGCTAGTACTAAGTAAATGTTATTTTTCCTATTGTCCATACACAGGCAGTGAGATTAGACCATTAACCTGCATGCATAATTTATTCATCATTCAGTTTATGAGTATCACAATGCTAGGGACAGCAGGGTAGTTACTTAGTATCACAATCATGCAACATGTGTTAATAGTCAAATACATTTAGATGATAAGAATATCATTATAAAATATTGTTTCAGTAGCAATGGCTCAGGACAAATTTAATGCAAAGGCAGAGACAACTGACCTGAGCATGCTTTTTAAAAAAATTCAGTACATGGAAAAAATAGCGCCACCAACCTTGCAAGTAAATTGGCATGTTGCAGCAGAGGCTTTAGGCTTTGACTGCTGAAGGACAGCAGCAGCCCAACTTGTTGATATCCAAATGACCGGATTCCAGATAAACTGAAAAAATTGACTGTGAGGAAGAGTCTTTAATACTTTAAAGGATTTTAATCCGCTTTATGAATATTCAGATGTGGATCTTGGCAGGTAACAACAATACTACATGGATACATAAGTGAGGTATCCGTTCATCCAGGTGTTCACAGCCTTTTAGAACAATGGCATTGCAGGGGACCTTGGAAAGTCCCCTCATCCATCCCACGGCCAAGACAAGATCAGCCACCCCATGTTATTCCTGACATGTTTGCTCAGACCATTCTTAAAACCTACGCTTTTGGCAAGACTGCCAGCTTCCCATAGAAATTACTCCAATGACTCGCTCCCTTTATCATCATAAACTTAACCACCTAACCCCAGTATTTGTTGCTGCACTTTAAATCCATTCATTCTCAACCCGTGGATGGTTTATCAAACTCGAACACTGAATGCTTCTTCCACTGAAATCCAAAGGGGAACCTTGCCTGAGTGAAAAAAGACAGTTTGGATCCAATGTTTTCAAAATGTCTCATGGATGGTCTGTCAGCTTTCAGTATTCAAAGACAACCTCAAAAACATCCACAGACCTTCACACAGGTCAGATCTCACCCATGTGAAACTGGCTGTGGGCTGAAGACCAAACCATGGTCATACAACTGAGAGCAGTAAATTGATCTGAAGTACAGCAAAATGTTTAGATAATAAAAACCTTATTGTGATAATCAAACGCGGCAACTATTAACTCTACCTTATTAAAATTCTTCTTCCAGTAGGGAATTCACCATTGGAAATATAGTACAGCTTCAATATGGAATCAAATCAGACTTCCAGGAACAAAATGCACTGGATTGTGATGGGAGTTTGTCCCATGACGGAGACAAACCTTAAAACTCGGCTCTGCAAAGGCTTACGTGTAAGCGCAGCTTAACTCAAGCAAGCAGCCTTGATGTCAGGCTACTTGCACAACTGAAGTTGCACATATGCTGACAGTGTACGACACTGCTGATCTGTCAGGTCCTGTGTCCATCAAAATCCACGCCAAACCTCTCACTGGCTTGTCAGGGTACAGAATCATGATCGTAACATGTGATGGTATTATAGTATTGCCTTAATACAGTGATTCCACTGTCAATGCACAGAAATGTATGGCTCCCCTGCAGGTTTCCAGCATAGTAAAAAAATAGCTTGCTGTATGATGATAATGCTTAGACTGTGTTACTTTCCACCACTTTTAGAACTACGGTATGATAACTTCCTCAATCAGATATCCTATCTTATGTACCACAAAAGACAAAAAAAAAAAAAAGAAGCAAAAAAACCCACAAAACCCAGGCATAATATACTTAATTCATTTCCACTCTTTATGTTACATACATGTATAATAACAGTATACTTTTTGAAACAAAAAATATAGAGCAAGGCAGCTTTCTTATGCTATGTAGGTCTTATACTAGCTTGTATTACTTAGCAAGTAATACAAACCTAATATACAAAAGTCTACAGCTTTTTACAGATAAAACAATATGACTGCTAGAGGATCACAATATCTTAACAAGATAAAAGTAAAATGTAATCAGAAGATCAAACAATTTAAATCTAGAACCAGACTTAAAAGTGATATAACCTGGAAGTAGCTACCATCCACAATCCCTATGTGAAACAAAAACTGTAATTCCATCACTAGAGAAGATTCACAATAATTAGCATGTGAAATAACATGTTAGCCCATGTTAAAATAACATACAGGCCATGGAAGCTGAAGAAAAAGCCCAGCCTTCCTCTCACTGAGCCCTGCTGAGGCTGGAAGAGGCCAAAACTCCTCATTTACTATTTTCTTCATATATGGCACATATTTGACACTACTAACTAGATCACCACCCCAGACAAGCTCTTTTGAAGTCAGCGTTGCCAATGTGAATGGGAGAAAGAATGAGCTATAGCCTGGCAATGTAGTAAAGAGCAGCTTCTCAGCCTTGTTTGATATCCATTGCCAACCACAACACAGAAATATTGCCACCTATATGTTTGCATTTTTTGTATTTTATACATGTATATGAAATTTCTTCAAAATACAAGATATATAGATCATAGGTGCATTTTGAAAAAAAATCATTTAAATATACATACTTATACATATAAAGATGTATGTAACTAAATATAACTGAATATATATGCATATACACACACTGTATGCATGCATGTTTACCAGATTTTATGCATGCTTGTGCATATATATGTATATGTAACTTTACTTCTAATTAGAACTAGGAAAAACATATAGTCACTGTCAGGTATACACAAAATTCATTTTCACACATCAATCTACATGGTTCTCTTTTTAGGAACTTGGAAATCAACAGCTAGTTTCTCAGAAGATAGAAATCAGACATCTAAAGGTAATCAGACTCTAAAGGTAACAGCGGTCCCACCAACAGCTCCAAAGCTGAGAAGGTGGTTCACTTTGAAAGTTTCAGCTCTAAACCATTCAGTCAATTAAAATTAATGTACTTGACACAAGTTTTATTACATGAGAAACTTTCCAATCTTCTGTAACTGCTGTGCTGCAATTATTTGTCACTTACTGCATTGCATTTCCTGGAGACAGATTTTTCACCTGACAAACCTTTTTCTGCACTGCGCTACACAAAGGTCCCATGCTTGGCTCAGTGACGCCCTCCTTCCCTGCATCCAGCCTAGAAAATGTACTTTTCTAGGTCTGAACCAGTTCCCGAAACACTGAAAAGTCAGCACTTTCACATGGTCAGTGAGGTCACACAGAACCAATGATTTCTTCGTTCCTTTCCTGTGCCTTTGAAAATACCTCTGTATTAGGAAACGCAACACACTACACAAGCCATGACATCACCGCAGCATTACCTTAAGATTACAACTGACAGGTTATTCACATACTAATCTACTCGGTTTAACTATGGCTAAAATAATGAAAAAAAAATCTTATCTAGCAAAAGGACATAGATTTCCCACTGGCTCTTTGTGATCACAGATGGAAAAAATGCCGTGACAGAAAGAAATCTTGACACGAGGACACACGAGGAATGCACTGCAGTATCGCAGTGCTGCACTAAGAAGGCAAGAAACAAACAGAGCATAAAATATAGCATCACACACAAGAAGTTTAAGCTGAGCATGAAACCAGATTTGTTTCCTTGTCCAGGATAAAGAAACAACTTCCCCAGTGAAATGCATTTAGATGTGTTGGGTTTGCCCTCTCTACCGCTACAGTGATTATTCAACTAGAAACCCCTGCATTGCTGTATCTCTGTAGAAAAGCCCTAATGTTGTTACTGCAGATCACTGCCTTGCCAACAGCACCAGAGCATGGCTCTCAGAAAGAACTCACTGAGCAGCTGTCATGCTGATGAAAAACCAGTTTCATCCTGGAAGACTTGGGAATCTATGAACAGCAGTATCGGATAAACACCAGATCTACTCCCAGGGGGGACTAAAAAATGAAAGCTGAAGGAAGGCAGAAAAATAGAACTAAGTTTTTCCTTCCCTCTTCTTTCACTCCATCTTCTGATCCCCTATCAACAATCTTTACCACATCAAATGGCCCTATCCCTTATCCTCCTCTCACTTTTTCACTCCATCAAGTGTCTACCCATACCTCAGAGAAAGAAAATTCAAACCACTTCTCTCATGAACACCACAGGAAAAGCCAGAGGAATAAAAATTAAATAAAAGAAAAAAAGGAAAGAAAAGAAAAGAAAAGAAAAGAAAAGAAAAGAAAAGAAAAGAAAAGAAAAGAAAAGAAAAGAAAAGAAAAGAAAAGAAAAGAAAAGAAAAAGAAAAGAAAAGAAAAAGAAAAAGAAAAAGAAACAGCAGACAGGATTGAAGAACTAAAGTAAATAAGATCCAACATACAATTTACAAGGTGATGCAAAATTGAAGCACAGAATTAAAACAGTGCAGAAGCATAACCAATATAGTGCAAACAAAAAAACACACTGCAAAAAAGCTCTGTGAAATCCGTTACCACCAGAGCAAGTCCTAAGGTACTCGTAGCTTTGAACTTCCATTTTCAGCACCACTATTTCTCATTCTATTCTCAGCACCACTATTTCTCACTGCATTTCCTATTCAAGACAATTTTCTGCTCTTATTTGGAAACTCTGGAGCTAGGAAAAGTTCCTCGTAGAAACCTGATCATTATAAACTAGGTATTTTATTCAATACATTAGTCTGCATTCAGAAATGTGTAAGTCCTGTCCAGGAGAGCTCTACAATTCACAAGACCAGGCTTTGTCCACTCTTTTTCTTAAAATGGCACACCCTTCAACATGAGATCTAAATAAGCTTGGCCAGCTTGTCTGACAATGCATCTAGTTTTACTAGTTATAAAATAACTGTGTGCTTCTCCAAATATATTTTCAGAGCTTTCATTAACAGTACACAAGCTGTGACTGGTTTAGTCCACAGTATAGATAAATAAAACACCTTTGCTTACATTTTGAAATAGCCTACTCCATACATGTAATCAGTGGTGCAGGACAACAACAACATTACTCCAGCTCCTAGGGAGCTCCCTCCTAAGATGGGGAAGGACACACTAATACATCCACTCCCTTCCTCCATCAAAACTGCACATTTTTTCTGCTTTCTCTGGCATGGTGGTCCTGCATTTCAAATGCAATTCTGAAATGACTTCAAATGACCTTCTTTGGTTCCTCAGCCAACAACAACACAGTGCAAGAGGGAGGCAGCAGGCTGATTCTTTCCTAGGGTGACCAGATGTTGCACTACTGGCAGAAATGTCATCTTTTCCCAGAAAAAACAGTGTACTTTTCATCTGCGTGCCCCAAGGAAGCACCACTACTCGGGGGTCAAACACCCAAGAGGCATCTCTGACATGCTGTGCTTTTAGTAGCCATCAGCCAAGGTGATCAGGTCCAGGCACAGGAGCTTGCAGCAGGCCACAATCAAAGAATTTGTTTCAGTTTAATGCAGAAAGAGAAGGAAAGGAAAAAAAATGAGTTATCAGACACTGGCTTCTGTTTTTTTCCAGTAAATCTGGGGGAGTTCACAGCCAGCAGATTGGTTCACGCTACAATGGGAGTCAGGTCCCAGAGATCAGATCAAGTCATGTCAGTGCAAGACACTCAGCATCTCTAATTCCCCTGGCAGCCACTGCGGGCAGAAATGTTGTTACTATAAACAAAGTCGTGCAGCTCACACAGAGGGTGACAGGGGAGGTTTCCCCCACACTTGCTGTTAATCCACCAGGGAGGCACACGTGCCAGGGCCAGGCCATTTTGAGCCATGCTGCGGCAAGTGTGGTGGCCATGATGGATCTCCCCAGGTCTTTGTCCCTGCAGCTGGAGGCAGGACACTGCCATGGGCTGACAAGGACCTCAGTCTCCAGAGAGACTGGGCCAGGGCCCTGGAAGGAGAAGGAGGAAAAGAAAAGTCCTTTTGGGGGTGATGGCACCACATGCATGCCAGAGCCTTGGGGCCCTGGCCACCACAGCAAGGCCAAGCCGAGGCCCAGCCACCCTTCAGCAGTGCCCAGGACACATGTCATGGCAGCAGCAGCATCACCCCGGCCTTGTCTCCCAGGTCAGACCCGCCGTGGAGGCTGCAGTATCCCCAAGGGAGGGTACGGCCACCCCAGGGCTTGGCAGGGGGTCGCCCCACCAAGCCGGGGAGGCCGGTGCACCGGCAGGCCGGCGGGACGGAGGCGAGGGGTCCAGCCTGAACAAAACACACAGGCGCAGAGAGCCAGACTCTGTTGGAGCATTTTATTTCAAAGCTGCGGGTTTTTTGGGTGGTGGACTTTTCGTTTCGTCTCTCAACATAACTAATGAGATTCTACAGCACAGAGCCCGGCCATTCTTCATCAGTCAGTGGGGCAGCACCACAGGCCCCGGCCGTGCCAAGCTGCCCACCTGCGGCAGCGGTGACAGCGGGCTCCTCGGGGCGCTGGGCCCGGGCAGCCACGCCAGCTGGCCCGCGTCCTGTCTGCGGGGCGGTGTGGACAGCACACCAGAGAGACAGAGAGAGGGAGCTACGTTCCGGCTGGCTAGCCGGGAGAAACAGAGCACAGAAGGAGCTGGGCAAGGAAGGAGAGGTGTTTCTCTGAAGGAGAGAAAGAGAAGGTGAAGTAGTTACACTCAAAATGGAGAGAGCCTGTAGGCCAGGGCTGGTTGGGAGGTTCGCTGGTCAGCAGGGCACGGGGGACAAGGGGGCAGGGAGGGGAAGGTTACCTTCAGCCTCGATGGAGGAGAGGAGGGCGGCTGCACACAGAGCAGCGACTGCCGAGCACAGTGCTGTCTTCATTTCTGCCCTTTCAGATCACAACAACATGAATGAATCTGCAGTGATGGGGTGGGGGGAAGGGAGAAAGGAGAAGGAAATGATACGCCAGGATTAGAGTATTGGCGTGGGTGTATTCATGAAACATAAAAAAGACGAACCGTGGATTTCACTTTGTTCCCTTATCCCCAGCCCCCACCCACAGGACCAGGTTGAAACCTCTAGACTTGAAAGCTGTCCAGAACGATGACAGATCTGCATGACTAACTGGAGAGTCTCGTCTCGCAATAATGTGCCTTTTGTTGCTGAACCCTTTCCAACTGCGGTAAGCACACACAGCTTTAACCTAGTTGGGGTTAATTTGATCAGGGAAGCGCGGTGAAGATCCGAGCCTCCGCATGGGCAGGAGCCAGGAGGGAGCTCCATGACTTCATCGCTGAGTGTGATGATAGCTAATTCAGAGGTCATTCCTGCCTTGGATCAACTAAATGGTTCTTTCAGCTGGGGATTTTATTCGGCTCCTTTTTCATAACTGTTGAAGCACTTAGTTAGCTGTGTTTTAGTGGTCTCAAGGCAGTTTGGAAACTGTAATAAAACTCTTTTTGAGGGGTTCTGCCTACAAATGTGCTATTCTTCATTTCTTGAAGGTCTGAAATAGATTATACAGAAGTGTGTGTAACACACAACTGAAACCTGACACGTCTGTCTAGCCATGATGTTTCAACATCTGATAATTCATTTACACGTTCTGAGAGAAATAGATTTAAAATACACTATAAAAAGCAGACAGGCAAAAGAGGCTCACAGTCACTGCAGGTCATCTAGCAAAATAAATGGGATTAGGCCAAGTTAGTCGTTCCTAATTGCAAGCAGCTATACCTTCATAACTATATGTTCTAGGTCATGTCAAATTACTCCAAATCACTCCAGCAAAACTTCCAAATTATTTCCTTGTCTAAGTAAAAGATAGTATGAACAGTATTCATTGCATATGCATATAAGTATTTCTAAAGTTTGGGTTTTTCTATCTCAGGAAGTAGGAGAGGGGTAATTTGTTTGAATAAAGTCATAAATGCATCATATATCATAATTAGGCTGGAGGAAAGAGAATTCCAAAAGCAATTAGGCAACAGATTTTATCGGGAAGGTGCCAAGAGCAAAACAAAAGAAAAATACATAAATCATTAGTCCACAGAAACAGCTGAAGGGTAAAATAATATTCTTCTGCCATCTAGAGAACTAACCAGCAAGGCACATTTAGTGGGTAGATGCTATGGAGACCCAGGAATTTCCCAGTTACTGACACGGAACTTAACAGGCTTCTGCTGGGCAGCTGTGTATGCTTGCCTTAGCCAAATGCCTTCACTGCATATAAAAATACCAAGAGCTCGAAGAAAAACTAAGCAGTGGTTTCAGTCCAATGGTACCTCCAGCAGGTAAACAGAAGAGTGATATTAACCATAACAACTCCCTGACACTAACACAAGAAAGACCAAGGTTAGCATTAAGTTCTCCTGAAAGCTCCAAAATCATATCACTGCTCTGCGTGGGAAATGTCTGTCCCTGAGCACATCCACTGCATTCTGCAGTGGGTTTAAGGATTGCCTAAACTCAACGTAAATGGACTTTTGTCCCAGAAATCTTGCGTAGGCTTGGAGTGCCATCTTTTGATCCTTTTGAAGAGTAACAGAAATTAATCATTGCACAAAGGCAACTAGGAGTTCACTAGTGCTGCAGGGCTACCATTCCTGGTGTACATTTTTCTTTCATTAAATAAAACATCTCAGCCAAAGCATTAATTTGCCCACCTACAAACTGTTTCCTTCTCACAAACTTAGGTGCATGAAAGAAAGCCTGGAGGTGACAGAGGAGAACTCCTCTCGCTGGCTCAGCAGGGACACAAGCAGACCTTATGTCAGGACTAAAGGTTTTCTCACTGATCTTTAGAGACCACTTAAAATTTAAAAAAGGGCTTTCACCAGTATCAGTCCAATCTCACACTAATTCAACCTACAGAAGCTTAGCCAAGGCATTTCTGAACTGCACAGTGCATCACATTTCCCACTTTCAAGAAGAAAAAATAAACGACCACACAGGAGAAACCCACTACCTATCAAAGGCATAAAAAACTGGTAACAGGAGAAAGCATCACCGGCAGCTGCACAACCCGGGGAGGGAAGCGAGAGCTGCTGCCAAAACCGCAGCGGTACGGTGCCTGCGGCCGCCCTGGCCTCTCACACCGGGCTCCGGCTGCAGCCTCCGGCCGGAGGGAGCCACCGTGGCGGGGACACCCCCACGGCTGCCTCCCACGGCGTTTCTGGCCGGCCACCCGTCCGCCGGCAGCGCCCAGGGCCGGAGCGCCCGGGGCCCCCCGTGCCCTCCCGCGGGCCCGACAGCCAGCAGCCCCTCGGGGCGCTCCGCTCTGCGCCTCCACCCTTTCGGCCTCATGCCTGCAAGCCGGCTCTGACATGCCCGACACGCACACACAGACACACACACGCTCTTTGCCCCCTCCTATGTCAGCCTTCAGCCCAGCGCTGCTAATCTCAGCCTAAAGCGCATCAGAAGGGGCTGCGTGCGTGGTGCGTACGGACAGGCAGTGGGGGTCGGCCGAGGGGACAGCAGGGGATCCCCGCTCCTGCGCGGGCACAGACCTTCAGGGGAGGCTGCAGGGTGCCGGGGTCGGTGACGGGGCAGCTCCTCCGGCGGTGACTCCGGCGGTGCCTGCAGCAGCAGCCGCAGCCGTCGGACCTGGATAAAGGGAGGAGGAGAAAGGATGAAGCTCCGGGGGCACCTTGTGGAGGGAGCAGCAAGTAGCAGCGGCGGCGAAGGAGGAGCAGAAGCAGCGGCAATAGCTGAGCGCAGAGGAGGCGCCTCGATTACTGTAGCTCCCGGTGCGAGGGGTCCGTCTGGGAAGACTTGCCTTCTCCAAGTGGGAAGAGCCTCTTCTCAATCTGCTACTTAATAGAGGGCTGTTCCCAACTCTCAATTTACCCTCGTAAGCGGTTACGAAACTGCAGGGAAGGTGGACTGCTGCCACCGGGTGATATATGCGCTGCTCTGCTCCAGCAAGGAAGGGGATCCACTTCTGGAAACTGGCGCATACCTCCGCGCATTCCTGCGGCATGAGGCGGGCGGCCGCCCCGGCAGCGCGCCCATGGGCAGGGGCCCGGCCCGCCGCCCCCTCCCTCCCCTCGGTTTCCCAAACAGGGGGAACACGGGAGGGCAGTGGAAAAACTGAGTTCCCGGGCACGGCTTCGATCGACGGCGTTGCGGAGGGTGTCCTTCGCAGAGGTTTCTACGCAGTCGCCCCCTTCCCCCAGCGAAGGGCCCACTCGCCCTCCCCGGGCCGGGGCTGGCCCCCGGGACAGCCCCGCAGAGGGGCGCGGGCAGCGCCGGTGGTGCGGCCGGGAAGCCTCGGGGTCAAAAAGAATACAGTCATTTTAATACGATTCAGGTGTGTCTGGCCTCCACCCTATGTACCCTACATAAATTAAACTACCTCCCTCGCTACATAGGTGTTCTGCTTCGAGTATAGAGCACCGCCGGTGCTGGGTGCCGCCTGCAGCGAGGCTCTGCGGGCAGAAGGGACGGGGCGCACGGTCCTCACCGCCTCCTCCCTCAGATCCGGCGGGCAAACATGCGGCCACTGTCTGAAACCGGGTGTCTTCAAAAGAAACTGCGCCTCCCAAAATCGGGCAGCCCGCTGGGCGAGAGGCTCTGCGAGGGTCTCCCGTCGCTTGCTCCCCAGAGCCCTTGGCACCCGGTGTGTCTCAGAGGGTGACACGGCGGGACACACGGCCCCTTACCTGGCCAGAGGGCCAGGGGAGGCAGGTAGTCCCCGGCCGGGGCTTTCGGAGGCCGTCGCCGGCTCCGCGCCGCAGCGGGGTCTGCTCCTGCACCCGTAGGGAGCGGCAGCTCCGGTAGAGCTCTGGGAACAGGCTCCTCCGGGACCATTTCGGGCTAAACGACGGGATGGCAGTGTCCCCGTGGAGCGGGTCTGCAAACGGGGGAGGCGGAAAGTGACCAAAGATGGACGAGAAGCGGGTACAAACAGGGAGAGAGAACAGCTGCGGATGTCTGGCCGCCGCGGTCCCGCTCCTCCCGGTCCCAAGCGCCACCGCCCGCCGCACCGCGCCGGAGCGGGGCCATTCGCGGTGCGGGGGCGCCCCCCGGCGGCAGCGCGCCGGGACGACCGACTGTCCGTCTGTCCGTCCGTCCGTCCGCCGAGGCTTCCGTGGGGCGCCCCGGGACCGCTGCTGGTAGAAAACAGCTTTCAACGGGAAGGGACAAGAAGCAAAACAAAAGGCTGGGGAGAGGGAGAAAAGGGCAAGTCCTCAGTGCGGGGTTTAGGGCCCCGCTTTGGAGGAGCCGATGATATTTCGGGGCATACTGTCCTCGTGTCAGCTTTTTGGGCAGACGTGAATTTCAGAGCAACCAGCACGAGTTCCAGCCGGGGTGGACGTGCCTCATAGTGGGGATTAATAGTTTACCGGGAGGACGGCTCCTGAGCGCTTTTCCGGAGGACTGGGAGATCAAGGACATGTCGATGGGACATTGTCTTTTCGAAGAGGTTGTCTTCATTTCTGTAATCGACCAGTTATCTGCCTGAGAACCCAAACACTGAAAAGAAAGTGATAACCAGAAGACCTGCGCTGACATTTCCAGACACTCTGGAAGTGAGTCAGCTGCTCTTAGGGACATGCCACAGCTTCAGCTGCCTGGTGTTGATAAAATGCACTTCCCAAAAGCAACATCTCCGCTGCTGATAAACTCTCAAATACTTTTGACCTATTAACCCCCTTGCCCAGCTGTTGAGTTGGATTTTCTCTTTTGGCATTTTGATATCAGGAATTTAATTTCTTCTTCTTCTGTCCAGATCTGATAGATGAAATCAATATTTCTAAGAAATAATATTAAAAAAAAAAAAATTCTGAGTGAACACACCGAGAACACCAGTATAAATGTGGTGTGAACAATAGTTTCAGAAGAATGGATATCAGGGATTACAATGAAATATCCTTCCATAGGAAGTTAATTAATGCAAATGAAGTATTTTAATCACTTGTGCACTGAGACAGTATTTTTTACAATGTACTGTGGATTTTTCATCACGGGATAACCAAGGTTTTATGTTAATAGCTAAAATCAATTAATGCAAATAATGAGGATGGAAGAAAATATGTATTATTCTATTTAAAAGTTAAATCACTCAGAACAATTATTAAAAATATATAAATAATTTGGTACTAATTCTACAACTGACTTTACATTAGTGGAGACTTTGAAACCAATGAGTCTCTTAGGAGTGCAAGAATCTCACAGACTGTCCCTTGCAGACTTTGGTGCTGCTGAGGGGACCGTCTCCCAGTCCTCTCAGATGACCAGCTTTGCTTAATTTCTTGTCATGAGATAAGACTCAGAGCTGGCAAGAGCAAATAATTAATTGACTCCAAGGGCAGCAGGATTTCCTTCTTATGTTTAACTCTTTGTTCTAACCATGTTTCTCCTAAGATCTTTTACATGTAAAATACAGTAACAAATTGCATTTAGAGTGTGTGCTTCCATACATCACAGTAATTAAATGGGTTGTTTTTAGTCAGCTCTGTTGCTATGTACATTCATAGTTTGAGTACACAATATGTGCTCCAGAAGGCATTTCTGAAATGCATAAACATTTACTTACACTCTCCTGTCTGCTTGTTTCTCAGACAAGTGTTAAAAACATCAAGACCATGCACTCCAGCTCTGCGATTTTCTTTGCTAAGCTGAATAAATTGAAATAGTGACAAATTTAAATACAAAAATCAATATTTTAATTCAGATTTATGCTTTCAATAACATCGCCCATTTTTAGTGTAGATATGTGATAGTGATATTGCAGGTAAGCAGGAATTTCTTTTAAAATGTGAACTTATTTTGGGTCTGGAGTAATTCAATATATTTTGTGCTTTGGGCTCCTTTTTTTTTTGTTTCCTCAGCATCGCCAGAACGTAATAAAACAGGACACCCTGCATTTCAGCACGGTAAACCTTCAGTATTGTTTTCCATGTGAATATCACACTAGATTTGGCCTCTGTGGCTTCCTGACCAATTAGTTGCATCTGCTTTACATACAAATATGGTAAATGCCTTATTCATAGGTATATATATATATTTGTGTATATGCTTTACACAGAGGAAGAACTAAAACAAGTGTCAGCTCTTTGAATGTTAAACACTGGACAGATTCAGCATTTAAATGTTGTTATACAGGCAAAACTGTGCTGCTACCAGTAACTTACCTACATCTACCCAGGAACTACTTTGCTGGTCTGTCTGTCACTGCAACTATCACTACAGTGTATGTAAATTATACATTGGCTTGGTACAGACATTTAGGAGGCCCATTCGTTCCTTACAGCACAAAGGATGGCATTTCCAGTGTATTTTTTATTGCCTATTAATAGTCATAAAGCTAATATTGCACAGTATTCTATCTGCATCCATAAAATTCAAAAGGACAAAATACAGCAAACTGCTTCCTCCAGGCCCTGCCTTCTCTGAGAGACTTCCAGTAAATGGCATGACAAGAACTCAGTCTGGTGTTTATTCAGATAATTTCATTTCAGAGCTGGTATTCAGAGAGCAGCACTAGTCTGACCTCTCATAATGAGGAATGGCTTCTTATACTAGCAGTGTTCAGAGAAGTCTGGTTCTATCTGAAATCTACTCACTTAGTGGAACAACTACGGAAGCAATGTCCCTGGAGAGTGTTACAGCCATGAAATAATTATCTGCCTCACCAGGTATGTTTTCCTTAGCAACTATTTATTCCTCTAATTTCTCTAACTGATTTTTCCCATCATGTCATGCTCTGAAAGTAAGAAATGATTGTGGCTCTAAATAAGTAGAACTGGAAAAGTAAATAAATCGTTCAAAAGCAGAGGTATAAATAGAAAGGAACTGGCCTTCTGATGTGATTTGGAAGTCTTATAAAAGCCAGTTAATTTGTAGGCAGTCATTTTTTAAAAATGTCAGATCTTTAATACTAAAATTGGAAAAAAAATAGATGCAACAATTTTATAGTCCCTTCCACATATACATACACAAACATGCTTTATATTAAAATGAAGTTGCTTTGTTTCAAACAAACTGGTTCATCATTCACAGCAGAATCCTGATCTATTCAGAAAGCACTCCCCAGTGAAGCCAGTACAAAATCTGCTTGATTAAAGAGGGCAAGAAAATAAATTAACTTAGGACAGTGACCCTGTATATTTGTCAGTTATCATATTATGTCTTAACGTGACCGTTCCTGTCACACCAACGGACAAATGACAAAGCCTTGCAGATGTGGGTCTGAGCATTCCTCTTCTCCACATGGCTAAGGGGTCCCCACTGGAAGAATGATGACCCACTGAGGAAATACAGCATTTTAAAAAAACAAAACACTTTTAAAAATCACTAGCCACCAGTTGCTACTTGCAGAACGTTATAACACCGTGTTCTCTGAGTACCTAATTGGATTCAACATGATGAAATGTTAATAGCCATGGGTTCCCCTACATTTGGAAAACTTTCAGCTCTTCCAATGTAACCACTCCCTACAAAGACGCACAAAATATTAATCTGCAACAAAGTCTGAAATGGTGCAGTGCCAAGCTCTGAAGAGAAACATTTTGCTAATTCTTCTTAGTCCTGCTATGTCAAAAAATATCAATCTATATTGTAACAGCAGGTTCTCTGTATGTGCCTGAATGTACAAGGTATTCAAAGGTATTGAAAGTTCAAGCCGCATTAGATAATGAATGACCGGATCACATCATTGTAGACAGTGGAATAATTTAGTATATTGGGGGAATTTTAAGACCAAATACCTTGTCATTAGGCCAACTGCTGATGCTGTCCTTCCCTCCCCACAGGCACAAAAGGCATTGAGTACTGAGGGATGCTGCCATTCCCCTGCTTGAGGAGCAGGTCGGAAGGAAGCTGTCAAGGGGAAACACTCAGCTGCTGCTGCGCTCTCTCTCCATACACAGATTTCCAAGAAGGTTTAGAGGATGCAAAGGTCAGCCCCAAACCTCCTGTCATTCCAGGGGGACAAACATCCAAATGCTTAAGTGCTCTAACAAGTTAATCTGATATGAATGCACAGAACCATGGTAAATGAGGCTGGAAAAGATCCTGAGAGGTCATTTTTTTTGTCTCCTGTTATTTAAAGTACACTAGGACTTCAAAGAGAAATCCTCCATGCCATACTAAGTACTAACAACACACTTGGGAGCCTTTTCCTAGTGGCTGACAATAGATAATAACTTGTTTTAGGTGAGTCGCATGTTACCCATTGTTGGTCTATGAGCACAGCAGTCAGAAATAAGTTGGATTGACAGAGTAAAAGTTAACTCTGAAGTGAAAGGAAAAATGATATGGAAAAAAACACACACACACACCTGCACCAGAAAAGCCTGTATCCGTGGATGATTCCACACAGATAGTCTCAGTTTAATATGAAAAAATAATTGTCTGCTTAACTGGCATCTCTGCAAACTCTCAGCCTGAGAGCAGAGAACTAGGACTGGCAGATTCCTTCCTGCAAGTGACTGCCAGAGGTATAGACCCCACCAGTCTTGCTAAGAACCCCTTTTCTGTTGCAGTATGTCTGCACTTGACAGTCATGTAATTTTTTGACCATTTCTAAACTTTAGAGGAAATGGACTCCATGGTCATCATCATCCCTGCTCTCCTTTCCCCTGACCTTCCCAATCTCAGTGGCTTGATATCCAGACTGGTGTGTTGTAGCAATCACCACAGCTCCTTCCTCTCCAAAAGAAAGAGCACACGGGGCAAAACTTGGGCCAGGACACAGCGAGGGAATACACCAGGCCTAAGGAACTGGATAGCCCAGCATATATACTTCCATGAGACCTATGGGGCTCTTATCTACATGTCACCTGTCACAGGTGGTGGTGGAGTTTTTGAGGTTTTGTGGAAAAAAAGAAGCAAGAGCTTAGGTCACAGGCATTAAAAGCACTGCCTAGGTATCACCTGGCAGGACATTTAGGAACTCCACGAGGTAACTTTAAAAAATAAACTTGTTTCTTTTGCACAAATCATAACTGGCTAGCGACTTAAGGGGAAAATACACAGAGAAAAACAATGCAGATTTAAATCAGCATTTCTTAATGCGGTCTTGTGGCTGCTGCTTCCCAATATGTTGAATGCTGACAGTTCCAAATACCAGAACATAAGATTTATTTGGATTATAAATAGATGTTGCCCTGTGCTTCAGTATCAGAAGCACTCTGTTGTGTAAACAGAAAACTATTGTTTTTTGTTTCTGCTTTTAAAGGTTACTTGAAAGCTCCTACCCACCCTTCGCTGGTAGCCTTTTTCACCTGTTGGAGTTCAGTGTCTCCCTCGTGTATCAACACCTCTACAGCCTGCAGAGATATTTCACAGAAAGCTGTGGAAATGTCTCCTCTCATATGACCTTTCTTCTGCTCTCTTGGATGCTTTCCAGCTGGCCTCACTACTCTGTTAGTTTTTAGCCACCCCAGTTTATTGAACATGTCTTGGTTTTGGCATTGTCCTGATTTTTGTCATAATGTAGTCATCTCTGGAGGAATGTGTTTGGTACTAGCTGCAGTCTCTTGTTAGTTTTACCAAACAATTTTTTTTTAGGCACAAATTACACTCTTAAATGTCCCCCAGCTTCTTTCCATCCTTTGCTATCGCATTTTCTGGAGTGTGAATGTTCAGCTGGTAAATCTGACCTGTTGCTCCTTTACCCTCTGCCCAGTGCTCTTTGAGATGTAGTTTGGTGATGAGCTGCTTAAGGCCATCACAACATGGGGCTTTACTGCATCATGATCTTCTCTAGTTAAAAACAGCAGCAGCTGCAACATGAGGTCCCTTTCTTTATGCTAGGAGTACTCGTTGCACCTTATTTTTTAATAAAAAGTGCAGAATCTGCTTCTCTATCCTCCAGAGAGGTCTAGAAGGCAGGCAGGGGTTGTGCTCAACTCATGCACCACCATCATAGCTTGGCTGCTTGAGCATGTTGGCTGCATCCATTACTCTGTCCTGCACAGTCACCTCGGGTGGCTTTTGACTCTGGGTTCAGATACATTTACATGCCTGCACATGGGCCCAGCATCTAAACTTCTGCAATGACTGATGAAGATCTGGTTAATAAACCCAGCAATGCCTGAGCAGTTTGGCCACCCACCATCCATGGGCCTTGGCTCAGCTGCTGACACATTGGGTTCTAGAGCCGTGAGTTCCCTGGAGTGCCTGAGACCTCTTGTGGAGCTGCCAACTACAGTCCAGGACCCATATAAGCTGGCACATCTCAAACTGTACTAGACCACTCAGGAGGCAGAGGCCCCAGTGCTGTTTTGGGTGTCACAGGCATCCTGCTATGCCCCCTGCTGCTATAACACGAGTCTGCAAGTCTCCTGCAGGTCCTCTGTTTGCCAGTCCCAAGCCGATGTCTCAAATATAGCCTCGGATGGTGCCAGACACCCAAGTTTAGGCAACTGGATTGAGGACTTTTACTTTTCATCTTTGGTATTTTTGCCAGCCAAGTTTTCTGCTAGTGCCAAGCTTTGTAGTCTGCTCATGTAAATAGCTAATTACTGGGACCTAGAGGGAAACCAGCAAATGCGCCTGACATTCATCAAACGATGTTTAGATGATAGTGATTTCCAGTCTCTACCCATCTGCTTTTGGATCTCAGACCTGAACAGAGAGGTAAAGTTTGTGACAGAGGTTCCTGCCTAAATCTGTAAAATACAACATAAGCAGCTTTTACTGCCTAGCCATACAGTTCATGTCTCTCCTGCACCACTCCCAAGCTTTGTGACTTCGTTTCAGAAGCTGCATTTACACTCCATAATTAATTAAGCTGGGGTAAACAAAAGTTGTGATTCCTCTCTTCTTTTCCCACAAATCTGGACATACTTTTGAGAACTATTTCCAGAAATAATAAAATCCTTTCTTGTTGTCGTTTAAGATTCTTTTCTATTTTACGATTTTAATAGGAGAGAATTTCTTGGTATTGCTCTCCGAAAAAATCAGGCTATTTATGCAAATGTCCAAGTATGGATTTAGGAGTCTAAATTTAGGCACTCATTTCTGTAAATCCCAGCCAAAGGGAGAAGGTGCACTAACCTCCCCGTGCGCTGCGCTCCAGCTCTGCAACGCTCCACACAGAGCACATATTAGCACACTGCACTATATTTAGCTGAATGTGCCCCACAGTTCCTGAGAGATGACTGAATAAACCTTGATAACAAAGCTGGCCTGGCTCCTTCGGGACTTGTAACTTCCCAGTGGGCAACAGAGATCATTAAAATGTTTTAATTATATAAGTCCCTGTTCCATAGTGTTATGATAGACAAGATTGCATGTGTGTGCCAGCCTTTCCATTATAAACCTCAGGTCCCAGGACATTAGTCACTCAGAGTAAGTGCTCATGTTGAGATGAAACAATGTGGAACAATTTTGTTATTCCAAAAAAACTTTGCTGAATATCTATGCATTATGTTACGGTCACGTTGATGAGAATGATACCAGGAGATTTGAGCGGAAACTCTCGGAGGAATTCTCATTTGGAGGTAATTATGGGCAGATCACATGCTTCCAGTCCTGCACAGCCCTATTTTCTTGGTTAAAACAGAAAACCATGGAAAATGAGACAGCCATCTAAAAGTTGGGAGTTGTTTTCAGTTTTTGTTGGGGTTTTTTGTTTGTTTGGGGGTTTTGGGGATTTTTTCTGCTGTTTCAGATTTTGTTAAAACTGGACAAACCAATATGTGTCTCTTTTTGGTCCTGAGAAGTCCTCTAAAATTTTTTTAACCCGAAGAACTAAGAGACAGTTCAAGTTGTTTCTGGATCCTTGTGGCAGCTGAAACACTTTTGGATTAGCACTTATAAAGTATCTCAATTGAACACCTTACTGTTCTTTTCAAGGAAAATACTATGCTGCTGCTGCTCCTGGTGAAATCAGAAGGAACAGCACCTCCAGGAGAACTTGACAGACAGCCTCAAGAAAAGAGCTTTTCCTCAATGCACCTCTAATGGTAAGGATACCACTTTATTAGACTGACATATCACAAGTACTCTACTCCTCTCTTATTTTACAACTCTGTTAACAGTCAAATGTGTATTGCTCATAGAAGAAAGAGAGCACAGATGCCACAATATGCTTTTAAAGCAATACCAAGACCTTGTTCTTTTCATACTTAGTTTGTAACAATTCTATTCAGGAAGCCTTAATTTAGGTAACTCTAAACCTCCAGGCCTCCTGTGGTCTTTTCGATTGTAGCTCCTTTCATCTTTCATCTGGTATATGTAGATCTTAAATATTACCGGATTTTACTTGATCACCCCTTCCAATTAATTTCCATGCCCACCAGACAGCATCTTACTTTTTTTTTCTAAAACCAGCAAAGACCAAAAAAGACAGGGGACAGACAGTTTCACCAATGAAAATGCCAAAGCTATTAACATAACAATAAAGCAACAAAATACTGGGGAGGGAGAGGAAAGATAATTACGTGCACTGCATAAACCAGACAGAGGAAAGATCCTTACCTTTCAGAACGTTCAAACTGGTGGATTGGGGATTATAAAAAATAAACACATTAGCAAAGGACAAATCCATCCCTCTTTGGTCATTTTCTCTAGGACATAGCAGGCTATATTCAGTGGGAGTGAATATTTTATAAGTTGAGTGAATCGTATACAGGTACTGGTGCTCCCTACAGAGCTAAAACCAGGACTGCCTGACTGGGAACTCCATGGGGTAACACGTTTCTCTCAAGTACCTCCCCAGCCCCTGCGAGTGAATTTGGCTTGTCACATTTATAAACAGGAAACCCAGCTAATTAGCTTTTTTGCAAAGATGTATCTTTTTGAGAAAATAGGTACAAGTGTACTTTAGCTTTACATGTCTTTTGGGGAAGCCCACAATCAGTAAGTCTAATAGAAAACCTGTGAATAATAAGAGCAAATCTTGGGAAATATTGAGACAAGACCAAAGCATATCTCACAGACTGTATGTGCCACCCACTAAGTTTGAAGACTTGAATACTCACATTCAGAAAAAGAGTACAGAACAGCCAAGGGATCCTTCTCAAACCGTATTTCTGGACAAGCCATTATTTTTACAGCAGAATTGACCAAGTACTAAAAAAATAAGCAGAAAGGCACGGGCAAGTTAGACTAGAAAAGGCCGTGTTATTATCAAAAGGAACTTCTTTAAAAAAATAACTGCACAAGCATGCACATGAAAAGATATGTTGGTTCTGACTTACTCATCACCTGAATACTTTATTTAGGGTCAAGTCAGGTTGATGAGATTGTTTTTGTGTGTCTGATTCACTCTAGCAACTATGAAGGTCAACCTCCAGCTCTTTGATATATAACAGAATTGGGAAAGAATGGGAGAGTAGGGAAGGAAAGCTCAATACAAAGGATGCCAAAAAAAATGCGGCATGCTTTCTCACAGTATAAAGCAGCAACAGCCAAGGTGAGCAACGTGAGAAAAGTGGTATTTTTACTCTGGTATTTGGTAAAAGAAAAAAAGTACAGATAAGATCATACATTTAGAGATTTCCCTAGTGCTTCCTTTTTACTTCTGAGGGTTTCTTAACTTTTTTCATGTTCTCTTTTGGGAAGCCGATGCTGTGATATTGTATATTGTTAGTCCTCAGACTTTTACTGCAGAAATTTGCATGTGTGTCAGGCTGATTTGATCTATACACATATCCAGCAATCAATAAAATGTTCTAAAAGTAGATAGTTTTGAGCTACCTTCCCAACAGAGAAAGTAAAATATGGTCTGTACATCTGAAGTCTCAGAAAGGATTGTCTGACCTAGAACTGCAATACTAAGGTTGTAATTTTCATCTGTTTCATCTGTCTGATTAGCGACATGAACCATTTTTTTTCATTCTGCCAAAGCTGGCATGCTAGTAAGCCTTCTTCGTTAACTTTGAAAGCTTATAAGCTTAAATGTTAAATAATGAAAAATAGAGTGGCAAGGGAAGTGGAAGAGATGGAACACTCATTGCCCATTTAGCAGAAAATGTCCTCCATATTTTCAGGATGACATTTAGAACAATCCAGCTCAGTGGAAGCCAGGACAGTGTTCCCACGTTCTCAGCACCAAGACACTTTCACATCCTTTAAAGAAAAATAGAAAAAAATCACAGCTAACACTTCGCATGACGACGACTGAAAAATAAAATTTATATGAACCTGAAACAGAAACTAAAGTTTACATGAACATGAAATCTCTTTTTGGAAAAGATATTGCCTAAACACAAATCAAAAATAGGAATGCATTAAGGTAGTAATATTTACATCAACATAATACCTAACTCCAAAATATATTGATTTAAGGGTGGTAATTGAGCACTACAGTAATAGAATCACACAAGAAAAGCACATAACTGGAGTACATCAGCTGCTAGCAATCTAAGACTTTGTATTACTGGGCATTTTTTTTTTTAATTTTATAACTTCTCACATTAACAAGAAGTAACCAAAGTTGTTTATTTTAATTTTTCCTACTCATAAAATATCCATAGGGACATTGAAGGTAAGATCTTCAGGTATTTCTGAAAATTTTCTGTTAATTTTAGCCCTAGAGAAGATACATAGCTTTATTTTTGCATTTTCCTAGGGAAAGACAGTATAGGCAGTAAATGCACACCTTTTGGGCAGCTTGGCGTGTGGACATACCTGCAACAAATGACGCATATAGACTGAACAGGGCATGGGAATTTCCCAGTTAGCTTTATAACGTGGTCCCAGAAAATGGTGCTGAGCAGCTGACCGTGGGTCTTGTTTATTTTCATCCTCCTACTGCTCCAGCAGCAGAAAAAAACTCCAGATGTGCTGTCAGACACACAACTTGTGTTTAGTGTCCCGCAAGTGCCCGGCAGTGGCACAGCACAGATGGGCAACGCCAACCTCCTCCCGCCTGCCTGCCACCGCAGACCCCACAGGCACGTCTTGGGGTGATCAGGCAATTTACAGAACCATTTTTTGTCATCAGGAGCTTCATTTAAACAACATTTCAAAGATCTGTCTATAAACACCGATCTGTTCATAGTATGCAGATCTTTTCCCTAGCTTGCATTAACACCACATGCCCTCCCAGAAGGGCCAGAAGCTGCCGCCATTCCTGAGACACGGGACTCTGAGATGTAGTTGATTGTGAGGACAAGAACAGCTGCATGTCCTGCTTCCACTACACAGAAGAGTACATTCACAGGATTTTTATAATTTAGATTACTTAAACAGTTGTCCTTCTTTCCATATTCTTCACCATTCCTGCAGGCGGGAAAGGATGCAGGGTTTTTAAAGATTTCGATCTTTCTTTATGCCACCTTCCAGATGCCCACCACTTGGTGCACATCTAAGTAATAACCCTGGGCACATGGTAGCAGCAGAAGCCTTACCAGTGTTGCAGAGGGCAGACTGATTCCTTCATATACCACGTGTCACGGAGGCACCCCAAAATAAGTTTAGGCAGACAACAAGGTCCAAAACAAACTTTATTCTGGCTGGAAAAGTACCGCAAGCAAACCGATTAGAAACGGGGTTTATACAATTAGTTAGCACTCTGATAACATAAGATACAGGTTCGGATAGTAGGTTAGGAGACTATTTGGGGTGCAGCGAAACAAGAATAATAAGAATCCACAGTGTGCATACACGCACTCACAAGAAAACAAACCAGAACCCTCTCTGTCCTGTTTGCCCATAAGAGATGAACACTTGCTTGTTCCAGCAAGGACTTACGCTTGCCTGCTAGGCAAGGATTTACGCTTGCCTGTCCCAGGCAAGGAATTTACACTTGCCTGTCTCAGGCAACGAAGTTACAGTTGTCTGCCTCGGCGAGGACATTTACACTTGCTTGTCTTGGCAAGGACCTATTAAAGTATATATTCAGTAATTTATCAGTCCCCCACACGCGGAGGTGAGGCACTCCCCACCCCGGGAGGTTACCTTAGACGGCTTCTCCGTCTAAGGGGAGGGAATCCGGCAGCATGGCAGACCCACAGCTCTGAGAAGACGACACACAAAGGGGGTCTTCGGCGGGAACCCCATTTATAGTCTGTTCAGATCTGGCTGTGGGCATTCCAGAAGCTTCGCAGCTTCTCTGGGCTGTGGGGGCTCTTGGGCCCTCCTCTGCTGACAACCCTGTCCATCGACTCTGGGTCTCCACAAAGAGCCATTAACTGCCCCATTGAAGGCCCCAGTTCTGAGAGGGGGATGTGCGACTGCCACACCATGAAACACAGTTCATTGTGCTGTGTGGTTTCTCCTCCTTGTAGGCATCAACATTCATTTCAAGATAAGCTGTACTGTATTTCCCAAACCTTCTTCTGAGACATCCATCCAGGCAGTTCTTACTCTTTCAGTCATACAGTTGGCCAAACCCACCTCTGCAGAGAGACTACCATTAAGGGGTATTCCCCCACCCTCCTTTCTCAAGATTTTTGGTTCTACTGGCAAGTTCCAAATACACTGGCCCTTCTCTTGCAGTTTGACTCAAGTTTAATAAGCAATGAGAAACTACACAAACTTAATCTACAAGAGGCTTAAAACAGTATTGTATTGGGAAGCTAGACTTTTGTGTTCATTTTCATGTTTTGGCAAAACCACTGTTCTCCTTTAGAGGAGAAACAAAAAGATCATTTGAACCACAAAGAGCAACTTGACAGGAAGGCTACAAAGACACAAATTGTGTTAGGAACCTAAAAATCTAACTGGGGGTGCACAGCTACCACTGGCTACCAGAGATGAAACCTAGTTTCAGGCACATAGTTCACTTTGCTGCCAGAAAGTTCGTAGTGACCCAGTAGAAATGACATGGGAACAGAGCTGCCAGCTCTCCCAGAAACCACAGTGTTGACTGAGCTTTAGAAGCAGCAGCTACTGACACCCTGACATGAAGGAGCAGCAACAACCTAAAACTCAGCCGTGCCTACAGCTCTTGCCTCATTTTCTGTGAAATGTCTTAACAGAAGACATTGGAAGATACCCACTTTCCCCTTTAAGTTTGTAAATTTGTGGTTGTCTAGATGGAAGTAGTCAAGTGCAATTTTGGCTTTAAACACATGTATGCCTGTATCCCAGGAAAGGAAACACACTCTTCAGAGCAAGGACAGTGAAACTCTGGAGCAGGCTGCACAGAAGTTGTAGAATCTCCATCCTTGGAGATATTCCCCATGTGACTGGTCAAGGCCCTGGGCAACCAAATGTAGCTGCAAGGAGAAGCTTGGATCAATTGACCTTCAGAGGTCACTCCCAACCCGAATTATGCTACAATTGTTTGAAACCTAATCCACTTCACAGGCTGTGTACTTGGGAACTAGATCTGCTCCCACCCTACGGATGCAAGTCAGTTCCTCTTCGCAAACCACAGAACAGTACTATTTGGAGACAGAAGGCAACAGCCTGTCCTTGAAGTTACAGAGACCTCTGGAGAAATTCTTCCAAAAGGACACTAAAGACCAACAGAAATTATTCATATCAATTTGAAGCTTTTATAAACACTGCCTTCACTATCTTCAGTTTCTCTGGCTTAACAGTGTCCTGTTCAGCCTAAATCAAATTAGCAGTCAAATGACAGAGTATCTGATAACTAACAGCCACTGTAAAACTTTTGAACCAGTAAAGACATTCTAGAATTGCACTAGTACAGTGTTAAAACACTTATGTGCCCCTCCTTTATTTTACTATTTGCTCTAGAACACCCTCAAATTCTCTAATAAACCTTTTTTTTCCTTTTTTTTATGCTTAAAACCTCATTACTTACCCTAGTGACTGAGAATAAGCTGTTTTGTGAGGCAATGTTGGAAAGTTATGAAGTCTGGAAAGTTATGATTGACATATATAGAGATTTCATGGACAGTAAGATAAATACATGATCACTTGCTAGTCATATTTGCCTGCTTACAAATCTTCATTCTTTTCAGGAAATAGTATGTTCCACTAAGCTGTAGCAGAGAAAAGCCACTGAAAAAAGAAATCTATCACATGAAGGTGCTGAGTTCAACTGAGACTACTTCTAAATCCCTGAAGCTGCAGAAGACAGTATTAACACCACTATGTAGTCAAAACTGTCAGCTTTGGATGGTGATCAGGAATCAGATTCCTCTATTTCTAGATGTATTAAAGTCAACTTCCAGCAGTTGACAGCAAAGATGCAGCATAATCAAGTCCTCAACATTCATTTCCACATAAGTTAAATCTAATCCTAGTCATTTATTATAAGATTAATTTGCTCCACTAAAGTAAGAAGAGGAAATTCCTATAATAAAGACATGACTGTCTCACAGGGATTCAGGGCATTCCACTCACCTTTGAAGTACGAACATAGACCACATACAAAGAAAAGAGTCTCGCAATTCAAACATCTGCATACTGATCAACTGGATGTAGACTCACTACAAGTAAAAACCATTCTAACGTAGAACACATGATACATACAGTCCAGGCCACCACAACTCAACGTAAAACCTGCTTTATTGATTGCAGTTAACATGTTACAATTAAATTATGATTCCAAGCATTAAGCCAGCTGCTTATGACGAGTATAAGCTGCCATCATAGTCACGTGGAATTGGACGAAGAAATGCTAGTCACTGAGGCATCTTGAACTGGAATCATTTCTGCTTCTTGGGCATTGAAGCAACAAGTAGCTCGTAAACAACATAAGCTGTTCCTGAATTAAGAGACAAAACAGATATTTTCATAATGGTAAACAGAACTCCTTTCAAGTCAGCTTTCCTCTCCCAGAAGTATTGACAATAAGCAACTGCAATTCAGACACATTTCCACAGCCAGGTCTCGACTTTTTTTTTCTTGGCAATTCATATTTTAGAGAAAAAAATGCTTAGATACCTCTCCATAAAAATAAAGAAACAGGAAAAAGGAGAGAGGCGTGTTTGTAGGACCTACACAGACGATCACAAAAGTAATGATTCTTTATTCCTAAGGTAATTGAACTGAAAATCCATTAAATCAACATTTTTAAGATAGAGGCTATTACAAAACATACGTAATAAGCAATGTAAAGGCTAAATATAGGCAGTATCATAAAGTTTGGATATATTCTACTAGTTTTCACAGCATGTGAAACCTCAGCACATCAGGCATCACCTAGCACTAAAAAGAGTCAGGCAGTGAGAAAACTGGTATATGTATGTGCTATAATTACATTTTACTCCTTTTCAGAATAAGCTTTCTAAGTAGTTCTAGTTTTGTCTAACATCACACTTGAATTCTGAAGGAGTAATCAGCCCACAGTACTATCAATCAGGGAAAAAAAATCCATCTGAAAATCTAAACTTGAGAAAGCACAAATAAATATATAGTATGCCCAAATGTTTCTTTCACCTCCCTACATGCATTTTGTATGTTCTAAAGAACACACTGAAAGAACTGCATAACTAATTTACAGAGGAAACACGAGTCATACTGGAGACTATACCAAACAAAAAGTATTTTAATATTAGCACATTGGAAATTGTACCCAAGCATAAACATTTTAATGTTAGCCTTACCAAAAACTGAAATAGCCATGGTGGCTCTATACAGCAGAACATCCATTACCCCACCTTTAAGATGCACTGGAATGCCATTATCTTCCTAATGGAAATAAGCAACAAAAAGAAACTATTTAAATACAGTTCTTGCAATATTGTATTAATATAACCAGAATTACCCAGAACAAGAATTACTTCCCCAAATTATCTTCCCAACAGACATTGAACCTTATTTAGATTCCGCTTTGCCTTTCAAGCTTTCAAGTTGGTGTCAGGTGATCACACAGTAGGTTAGTACAGAAAATTATGTGCAAGTTCATTTCTAAATGCCTGGTGATGGGCAGATGCCTAAACACTCCTGACATCAGACACCAGCCCCCTCGGGACACAAGATACAATTAGCAGCCCTGGAAACTCCCCATCTGTCTCCAGCACAGTCAACCCCTGCTATAGGGAACAACAAGGGGAGAAGCCTCTACTGTCACCTGGTGTCACACAGGAAATCATTCTGCTTCACCTGAAGTGAAACACCCAGACACCAGATCCACATGATCTTTACCCTTGTCAGCAAGTTCACGCTGTTCTGGAATTCAAGCTGGGCTCCAATGCTGGTGAGCTGCAACCCAGACCAGCTTAACTTGCTGTCCCACAAGTAAGGAACAGGAGGAGGAAGAAATATGCCCAGAGATCTCCACCAGCAGAAGCAGAACCTCTGACCTCACCCATTGCCAACATCCTGCTTCCCCTTGGCTCACAATTAACAGTGTGCTCCGCAGGCAGTGTTCCAACAAGACTGGCTTTCTCTTTCAGAGGAAAGGAAAGCAACAGGACACAAAAACTATTAAACTGGGGCTTGTAACATACTTTTTCCCCTTCACATTACTGAAGCCCAGTCTGCTCTGTCCTCAGAATGAAGCTACTGCTCCAGGTTATGGCTCACAGTTGGGAGTACGCTCTTGCGTATCCACTGCTTTGACATTTGAAAAACCACTAGTTGTCGCTAGATGGCCCTATCAATCAGGAAGAGATTAATTCAGAAATTATTTTTAAAGATTCAATAATTTTCCAGGAGTGAATCCAATTCCTTAAGACATTTACTGTTTTCATAAGTGAGAAGCACAGTAATACCACGTCCTCATTAAGAATTATGGGGCTCATCTATGAGCTATGGATGTATCTGTAAGATTGCAGGTTTAATTTTTTTGCCGTACTTCTGTCCTCTCACTTTGTTTTTCTCTATTTGTTCTTAGGACATACTTCCCCACCTCATGCCATTTAAGGGTACCTTGTCTTTATCTTTGTCCAGTATCTACAACTTATAAGAAACTCAGGTACACATCATTTCACAGGGTAAAAAACCTTCAGGAGTCAGCAAGTCAAGTATGCATGTACAAATACTCTTAATTTCCATAGAAAATAACTGCTGACTTCAAACACTGTAAACAAACAAAATTGATTTCAAGAGGTCACCTCAGATGTAAAGATGACTTTCACCATCTCTTTAGAAACAAAATGTAAGCAATTATAATCTACTAAAACCTTGTTATTCTACTAACATTTTACTATCAGTGCTCACTCAATACCTGAAAAAGCTTCTGCTTCTCAGCAATTCTATTTTCAATCTGCCTGCGTGAAGCAGTGCTTATGGTCCTCTGGGAAATTTGGCGAAGACTCTGAAATAAGAGATAACAGTGTTTTAAAAACAGTGAAATTTTTCATCTATATCCACAAGGAGTAGAAATTGTTTCTTTTAAAAGAAAGATAGAAGTGGAAGGGATAGGAAGAAAGGAAAGTCTAAAAAAAAAAAAACAACCAACCACACACAAACCAAACAAAATTCTACACCCAAACAAACAAAACTTCACCAAAACCCATTGGTTTTGAATTCAGTCAATCTTTCAACTGACTACATAAAGGACTGATAGACTGGTTACCTAAAAGGGAAAAAAAGTCAGGAAAACTACTTTCAGTAAGATACAATAGATTTATGGATCTGCAGCACAACCTTGATAATTAGCATCCTTTTGGGAGAAATCTTGATCTGAGCCCTTTAGATCTCAGTTTTAGGCACCATTTGCTCTGTCTCACTCTCGTGAGGGGGACAACAGTATTTAAGACAAACATGTTTGCGTAGACAAGGATCTTCTGTCACACCTGCAGTTTGCCTGCTAGCCACCAGCCCAGGAGCTACCTTCAGAGAGCTGAAGAAGGCATCACTCCCCCCACCCCCGAGTTTAAAAACATTCTGCTGTGTCCTATGCTAGAATCTGTTGCTATGGTCAGCTCATGGGTGCTCCTTGGTACAAGTCAGGCCACCAAAAATAACAATCTGTAATTCTTCCAATGGCTCAAAGCCTGCCTTCGTTAACATGTCTCATAAGAAACAACTGTACCTTTAAGCTGCCAACAGTCTCCTTCAAGCAACATTAACAACATGGATCCTCCCCCGCAAAATCACCTCCGCTAGAAATGCAGCCACGGGCCGAACAAGCATCCAGACGATGCTGGTTGCAAGTAACGGAACAACACACCCGCACCTCCTCACCCACCCCAAACAAACACACTATAACATTTATCTCCTTACAGACGGCCCAGGCGCACCCCAGACCCGCTGACTGGGCTCCCGTCCCTTCGCTCAGCACCGTGCGGAGCCAGCGGGCCGGGACCTTGACGGTAACGCTCCCGTCCAACCCCCGCAGCTGCTCCAGCAGCTCCCGGCATCAGCGCGGCCGGCAGGGACCAGGCGGCCGAGTGCCGCAGCCCGGACGGGCACCCAGGATGGCGGCGATAGGACCCCCCGACACGCTCGTCCCCGCCCGGGAGCGGCAGCCCCGCAGCGGGCTGACACAGCGGTAGCCGCGGCCGCAGCGGCTGCTCCCCCCAGCCCGGCCCGGCGGCCTCACCAGCAGGTTCCGCCACATCGCGGCTCTTGGTCCCGTCACCTCCCGCCGGCAGCAAGGGCAGCGGAAGCGGAAGCAGCTCCCCTGCCCCCCACAGCGGATACCACAGAGGCAAGCGCGCGGCGCGCCCAGAGCGCCACCGCAGAGCTTAGAGCGCCGCCCCGCCAGGGCCGTCAGTCCTCCCGGGGAGGAGAGGGAGAAGGTGGCGGAGGGGGCCCGGCCGCGGTGCAGGGGGGAGCGGGCCGGTGCCTCCCAGGCTGGTGTCGGAAAGGGTGTTCCCTCCCCCGCGGCACTCTGCTCATTAGAACGTTTCGGAGGCGCACGGGGGTTGGAAGCGGGTCCTGCGGGCTCACACGGGCTCCCCCGGCGTCGCCTTTGCCGGGGACAGGACACCGAGCCTGGGCCTGGCCCGGGTGCGTGGGTCTTAACACCCGTGGGATGGATGTTGAGCCACTGCACACGGAAAACAACAACAAAAACCTAAACCATGTACCGGCCCCCTGCCTCACAGCCCAGTAGCGGCAGAAATACTGAGATATCCGCATGTGAAAAAAGAAAACACAACTTCAGCTTTGTGTTTCACAAACCACAGGCAGTGAAGCAATGCCAGACTTTTATGAAATGCAAGACGATTTCATTCTAAAGAAAGAATCTATTTGCCCTTCAGGAAAGTCCTCTGAGAAGCCTGTGCTTTTCCTGCATTGCAGATCTAGTTCCGTAATCGCATCTTCTGCTTCAGCCTTACACTGAGAGACAGCGCTGCAGGAACGCTATTTCCTGGCTCTGCTGCAGCTGCAGGGCACTCAGGTTTTGGCACAACACAGCTTTTGCCCTGGTGCCAAACCTCTGTCTTCATGGTGCTGGGCCAGCCAGACCCCTCCTGGGGACCTGCATGGGCGTCCTGGAAGTGCTCGCGGAATGAGGGGTTGACCCAGATGGTGTAGATGGTGTCGTCGGTCCCCTGGGAAGACTGGGACCGCTCTTTGCTTCTCTCATCTTCCCAGTCTTCCTTCTTCACAAGGGCCGCTGGTTTGTCCTCTGGCACCTGCAGGAGGGCCCTCTCTGCTTTCACACCTGGCTGCTGGCTGGGTCCACAGTGCCCAGTGAGAACCTTGTGCAGGACTTCACTGACCATGCGCTTGACAATGTCCAACAGAACCAGATCATCGGCTGTGGGGCTGTGCGAGGCAGGTGCCTGGCTCTCTGCCTCTGATTCCACCTGTGTGCCTGTGCTTCTGGGCCAGCTGGACCCCTCCTGGGGACCTGCATGGGTGTCCTGGAAGTGCTCCTGGAATTAGGGGTTGATCCAGATGGTGTGGATGGTGCCATCAGTCCCCTCGGAAGACTGGGACTGCTCTTTGCTTCTCTCATCTTCCCAGTCTTCCTCCTTCACTAGGATGGCTTTCATTGCTGCCTCAGTTGTCTGGGGGCCAAGTCCTGGGCTCCCAGTGACAACATTGGCCAGGACGTCATTCACAAGGTACGTGGCTGTTTCTTCCACAGCTGTGCATCTGTCCCAGACATGCCTCCTGCTCACTCTCACCACTCCGGGCAGCCAGCCGGGCACAGCCTGGGGGCTCAGCTTGCTACGGGACCGGGCAGGTGGGAGGTGTAGGAGGGGACAGGCTGGCCCAGCCTACCACATGAATAACGTGTGTCAAACACAGCAAATTAGTGCTCAATCTAGTATAGAAATAACAAGGATCATATCTCAAAGCACAACACTTTTCAACCTGGTGAACTGCCCCGGAAAGAAACTATTTAAAAACACAAAGACGAAGAAGTATTTATATGTACAGGCTTAGCTGAGCAGAATATTAAAAACACCATTTAGCATAGTCATAGAGAAATATGATGTGCTGTAACAAAACAGGAAACTGGATGCATTATTTAATAGTTTTCAAACACTCAAGCAGTGCAATTACAGAATAACATTAAGAATACATGACTACTACTGCAGGGTAGATTTCCATTCATTACTCTTGCAATCTTTCATCTTATGAGTGCATATAATATACATATTCTGATGTTTATATACTTAGTTGTATTTAGATGTTGGTAGAAGTCTCATAATCCGCAGACAAATTATTATTGCTTAATTTCTGCTGTGTGGACTATTTCCTGGTATTTCTGAATCTGAGCTTTGGTGCTATCATCTGTCAAAATACACTTTACAACAGAAAGGCCACACTTGAAAGCTTGGCCTGTGGGTTATGTACCAATTGAAGCTACAAAATGACTGCTCAGCAAGCACAGCTGGTTTCTGCAGTGTTGACTAATTTATGGAGAAATGAAAACTTGAGGGAAAGAGAAATGGCAACTTGCTGCCTCAGGGTGAGGATATTGCACTATAAGCAAACTCAGACTCGTTTTTTCCTAGCAGGACAGAGTAACTTTTGCATTTATTGTATGGAAGAATAATTAATTTTTAAATCAAAACTCATTGTTAAACAGTTTTATTTAAGCTGGAATGAAAATAGGGCTGTTAATCTAAATTTAATAAGCATTCATCACAAAAAATGTTTTACCTCTTAAACCAATAATAGAAAGGTATGTAAACCCCGCTAAAGAGATCACACAAACCATGGAGTTAACATTCAACCCAGGTGTGGAAGTGGAAACCCCCGGTGTATCAGGACAGCTGAAAATCACAATTTTTTAAACCTCCTCCTGAGTCTTGCCTGCCAACTCATTGGGTTTTTTCTTGCGGACAAAATAATTGACTTCCCAGTTAAAAATTACATTGTGTATGCAGAGAGAAAACACTCTGAATTCTCTCTAACAATTTTTCAAGTTACTTTGAGTTGTATAATACACTAAAATTGCATTAAAAGCAGTTGTTGACAGAAAGAATAAAGATTTGTTCTGAAGTACACAAGTATCTATTGTGAAGCATTCTCTAAGTTCAACCACACAACTCCAGACCTCAGTAGGCAAGCCTGGAGACAATTATATTTCCATTTCTTCCAACAATATCACAGTCCGGTCTTTCCCATTTTCATAGCAGAATTAATGAGGTCATTATACATTCCTAGCCCTCTAACACTACTTAAAACATCTCACCATTTTATTTTGTAAAATTTGAGCACAACCCTCAGGTACAAATTCAGTTAAACTTGTACATAACTCTTTGGCTAGCTGGAATTTTCTTCTGTGTCTTTATCTGAAATCAGGGTCTAGTGAGAAAGACCTCCACTTAGTTTCAACTTATTTTTTTAAACTTACTGAGCTTCATTAATTATAGACTTAAATTTTTATTCTCTTCATTTCACTCTCACCTTCAGACTTTCTAGCAGCAGTTGCCCTAACTCAATGTAGAGTATTACTTTATTATCAAACACAGGTTGAGTGCACTTGGAAGGGGAGCCTTACAGGAAGGTAGTTTCTTATTTGAGACTTGGGTCACATAAGGACATGTTAATTCTTATCAGGCCATTTCGTAATGGACTTTAGCCCTAATTGAAACTGTCAAGTAAGATTACAAGTCACATTTCAGCACAAAAGCCAATACTGTGATCAGCACAGATTCCGTGAGCTAGAACATCAGGTATTTTTACATGAAAATACTTCTGCTGATCTGAGGAAAACTTAATACTACTACAAAAAAGAACCTTTTGCAACTGGGTTTTCTACCTCGAGAAGCAGCCTCTTCTGTAAACTGGCCACATTGCTAAGAAGAGAGCAGGAATAAAACTGGCTTAGATTTTATTTTTTTTTCCTCCTACTATGAAAGTGAGAATTTTTAGCAGGTTGTTCAATACAGAGAAATATTTGATATGTGGAACATTTTGAGGTGTTTGGTTTAGTGTTTCAGTTTTGGTATTTTTTTGTTTATTTTGTTTTTGTTTGTTTGTTTAAACTATGTCAACACAAAGCCCCCATGGGACTGGCTTGATTTTAAGACTGATATTGCAGACTTTCCTGAAGGCCTTCCGTTGTTCTAACTCACCACAACTAGTTAGTTCAGTTACAGGGAATGACCCCAGGTAACACAAATACCGAACTTCTATAAAAACCAAACTTACCTAGCACCAAGGGTAGATCACAAATTTGCAGGCAAGATCAGAAACCATATTCTCATCGTGGGAACTTTGAAGATCAGAATAATTTGCAGTGCTTCCAAATTACTCTATGGTTATGCCTTGTTCTTTGTCTTCAGCAGTTGCATTCCAATCGGTAACTATTTTTTTTTTTAACTAACTGTAGGTATACTGTGCTTTAGACTTAAGTCACATTTTTCTACCAGACACTTAACCTCAACTTGGTCTTGGACATTTGTCTGTCTGTAGACATTGTAACCCTTATCTTCCCACTACACCTGGGACATCTAAGAGAAAGGTGCAGTCAAAAGTGCTTCCCATGAATCCAAACCAAATGCCACCCACATTCATTGCTCTATTTGATGGATTCAAGCAGATAATATACGCTTGCAGGTGTTCCTTGACCCTAGATTGTCATGGCCTTTCCACCACAGAGATTTCTATTAAAAAAAAAAAAAGACAAGACTTGCATTCTTCAAGGTTTAACATTCATAATTAAAGCAAAACCATGCTGCTGAGAGCCTGGTTTCCGTACCAGTGTGACCTTGGGAGGCAAAGGCTGTGAAGGATCCTTCACATTCCAGTTACAAGCTGGTAAGCCTTCCCTCTGACTCCACAAAGCACAATTGACAGCTCCCCAAATAGCCTGATGCAGTTAAAAAAAAATAACTGAGGTGACAATCTGCTTCCTTACAGGGATGTAGATTTTTACAAGAAACCAGAAGGAAGTTGGTCTCGCACAAGAGTTTGTTTGGTGAGCTCTTACATAGGACAGGGACATATCTAGTTCCCCAAATTACTCTGTCCAGGAAAGACTCATTAATAAGTGAATGCTCATAACAGCAGCAGCCTCCAGAAAGTTCATAATATCTCACCGTTTAGGCTCTGCCTCAGTTGGGTAAGACTTGGAAAGCACCCAACACGGAAAACTGAGGCCTTGATCTTTGTACGTCTGAACCCTGGTGGCAAACACCTCTGAAGGTGCCGCTGAGGAACCAGGTCACAGGTGGTCAGATCCAAATTCAACACATGACACTGAACGCCCGGACAGTGACGCCTGCCCTGAGATGTCAGGGACTGTGGTTTCACCTTTGAACGCACAACATGTGGGAAACACATAGGAAATACAAAATTCAAGGTTCTCCAGTTACCAACATGACATCAAGACAAATGAGCACGAGTGAAGGAAGAGTTTACAAATTTTACCTAATGCTTTACGCTCTTTTAGGCATTTTAGGCTTCTCAGGCACACTGTCTCTTCGGCATATTGCCTGACAAGTATTTCCTGTAACAAGCTCTCTGAGAAAAACCTTAATTGTAACAAAAAACCCCACAGACAGCAATTCTCATCCTGGTGCACTTTATCAAGAAGATAAAAGCAGCACTGACAGCTATAGTCAGTAGAAAAAAGGTATTGAAAAATATTTTAAGGTAAAGATTAAAAAATGCTTTGTTTTTAATTTTGAACACAACCCAAAACCCAGCATTTCCTGCTTGGAAAAGGATAGGGATAATGAATGAAGCAGAATACATTTGCATTTCAAGTGACAAAGTTTAAAAATCAAAATATTTAAGAACCAGTAACTGGGAGACATCCCCTTACTTGCTTTCTACATTGTGGACTAGCAACTGGTTCACAGAGGAAAGCAAATTTAACATTTCGCGTGAATCTTCTGCCTTGCGATATACAAAGGTACCTACCCTTATTCTGTAATTCCAGCAATATAGATAGAACACTAAATAAACTCTTAATGTGTTTTGACTGTTCAAAGTCTTGTGCTGCCACACTGTACTATGCAAAAAAATTATTACATGGAGTTACAGAAAGCTAGCACACTGGGAACATTGCCTCATTCCAGAGTTTATACACTGAACTTGCTGGCTTAAAAAGATTACACAAGTAAATCAGTAAAAACAGTCATGTTTGTGATAAATTGTGTCGTGTAAAACTGCCTATAGATTAAGCTATTGGACCATGAATAAACAACTTTTTGTTAACAAATATGCAATCCCAGAAATACAACTCACTTAAATTGCAATCACACTTAATAAGAATACACATTTTCATCCAGATGAAAATAAATGCATGTTCAAGAACAAAATAAAATCTCTTATTAAACTGTTTTCAGAATTTATTATGTCTTTTTTAATATGCTCAATACTTTATCAAGCTAGTTGCATATAAAGTGATCTCCACCATATACATTACAATTTCTGTGCATCATCCAAAAAAAAAAAAAACACCAAAACCAACCAACCAAAAAAATAACCAAAAAAAACAACCTCACCAAAAAGTAGTATTTTACAGGTTGCAGTTAACTTTGAATTAACCTAAAAGTGAAGAACCCTTCTGTGATTTGCTTTAAGACACTAACCTGCACATTGCTTCTAACTGCAATATTTAAATTAGGTTTCACAGCAAGCTCAAACTGCATTTCAATGGAAAGATGTTACTGCCATCCAACTTTTGAATTTCTACAGTTTACTGTCTTCACACTGCAAAAATTTAATGTGATGTTTACTCCAAATAAGGAAAAAGTATATGACAATTCCTCTACAACAAAGCCTGCTCAGAATACACATGCCTCAAGAAAATCAGGAAACTCCTCCAGTAAAAGAAATACTTCCAAATTTGTGAACAGGAAAAAAACAAAACAAGACAAATAATAATAATAATAATAAAATTTAGGTTCTTCTTGATTAATGCTTGGAGCTGCTCATAAAAAGCAAAACCAGCAAGCACAATAAGTAAACTGGTATTGGATATGAGTTAAAGCAAAGAAAATTAGAGAAAAGCAGATTCTACCTGCAACAAGCATTTCCTAATTTAGAGCAAACTTTAAAAGGGACTCACATAGATCATTAACCAATGGGGTTTTTGATAGCTTCATAAGATGCTAGTTTACTGGCCAGGCACATATATTGTAAATACACGAAGAATCCAGAGTGCTGAAATTTACACAGCACTTAAAGGATTTAACATAACAGAGTTGGGTAGGACACAGGAAAAATATTTAACAACTTCTATAAATATATTAAAATCTCAGCAAGAAATATAAGAGCCCATGCACACGAGACAGTAAATTGAAAAAACATTTAAGACTTGACTTGTCCTTTCAACAGCACTGACACCTGAATTCTGGAAGGTTAACAATTTACAGTATCTTATAACAGCCTTTCTCCACACAATCTGTATGTACTGAATCATACCGACATTACACAGCACATGAACAAGCAGCAGATGCATCAAGGGAACAGGAGCTATATGCATCGTGTGGCCCGCCCAGTTAGAGGCAAATATCAGAAAAATTGTTTGACATAGGCAGAGATACAATCAATCTAGATAATTGTATACCAGTCAAGAGTTAATCCACAGTATGGGAACGGGGAGCTTTAGATTAAAATTATGTACCCAGCCTCAGAAGTGACAGAAGCAGAGATTTATCTTTCAAAAACTGGGTCCATTCTGGACTGGCCTTGATGCACATGCAGTACATTTGTTTTCAGAATGCAAGATTAATTGGGAATGTCTGCGCTAGTGTTTCGATTTCCATATTTGTGATGGATAATCAGCAACACAACTCCTAAGAAGAAGCATATGGACCCAACAGTGATATAAGCAATTCCCAGAAAGGGATTTTTGCCTCCCATCCACGAGATGGTGCTTAGGATCATTCTTTTTCGTCCATCGAAACTGTGTACAGGATAATCTGAAAAAATATATAGGAAAACAAGAAGCACATTTCCAAATGTAGCTTTATGTGGTCTGGCACATTACAATTTTGGGTCATTTCACTCAGGTTCCAAATACAAGCTGCTGCCTCTGAATATCGGAAGTGAAAAATTTAGCTATTCCTGTAGACTAAAACTAATCTGGGAACTGTCAGCAACTCCAAGAAACTGGCCACATTAGGAGATGTCAACCTTTTTTTAAGGGAAGAGTAAATGCATGATTTTGTGGGGTTTTGACAGCAGTTTCAATAAAGTGAGGGACATCTAAATTCTAATTCTTGAATATATTTTAGAACAAGCTTTTTCTCAGTGACCTATATTCATTCAGTTTTATATGTACTCCACTCAGTTTCGCAGCAAAGGAAAATACTGCAGTAGCTATTTTAAATTTATCATTAAGTACTTTCAAATTTTAAGAATTCAGTAACTATGACAACCCTCCTCTTCTAGTCTCCCGCACTTCTAGCTAGTCTTTAGTTTGTCCAAAATAGAATGACAGACCTTCCCACCTGATCTGCAGAGCTGGCATTTTTCTAACTCCAAAGTCAGTCTGCCCTTGATTATCATTACACCCTTAAGTTAAAGTTTTCAAATTTCTAGGCTATCAGCTACCTCTGTTCTTTCCTTTTTCCTATGCTTCTCTCAATTCCTTTACAGCACCCAAGCAATCTGATTTCCCTCTCACTATGAAGCTACTCATTTAATTTTATACACAGATCTGAGTAATTGCACAGCAGAGCAGGCTGCTCTGGAGCAAGTCTACAAGCAGAGAGTAATCTGACAACAATATGTGAATCAAAAAAGGACCCAAAGAAGGGCCCAAACTCCTGAATGAATGTTAATTCCTGTACCCATGAAAAATGTCTCTCCCAGATGATTAATATTCTTCAGTGTCGATGCAATAATTACACGTCCATAGGAAAGCATAGGAAGGCAAAGACTTAGTAGTGCATATATGGTAAAAATGCACACTGCAAATTGGCACATTATCAACCCAAGGGTAAATAAAGTGTGCCTATATGTAGTATTTTGCAGAAACCAGAACTTGGCTAATGCTCCCATCCACAGACTTCAGCCTCTCTTCTACATGAGGCAGCTAGTCGGGACCACAAGGACCCATAAATGTGAACAAAATGTGTGAGAAAAAAAGTGAATGAGACTGACCATATACCTGTGGGAATTCAAGTTAAGTGTACACAGAAGACACTGGTGTCCTCTAAAATTTGCCTACTGGGTAAATTCTACACTGAAATTTTCCCTAGGATTAACATCTCCATTATTTCCTCACAAAGGCTTCCTCTAAAGAGGAATTGTTTTTTAATTGTTTTTTACTGAACTGAATGCTTTCATCATTATTTAAAAATGGCATTGTATATGAACTACAAAATAGCTTAAGAATGTTATGATTAAAACTGCACTTTACATTAAAGAGTCTAAGTCTAACCCAGTCATTTCATTTATGAAGGTTAAAAACCAGACTGGATTTCATGTCCTAGCAGCCACACACAATCCTACAAAAACTTGCACAGAAGTACAAGATGGTAATTATTCCCCCCAGTTCTCAACCACAGCTCAATACCATCTTTTTTTTTTTTTTTTCACACATGGTAAGAAAAAAGGCTAGTTCAGTTTGAACTTGCACAAATATATGCCTGTATAATCCAGCTAAGGTCCTTAGCTACTTTCAAAGGTTTTTCAAAGGATACTGTATCCGATATGCAAAGAATATTTGCCAGCCTGCAAGGTAGGCTGTAAATTATTCTTCCTTTCAATGAGACGATACAGCTTGCGAAATGTTGGCAGAGCCGCAGTACGCATCCACACAATGAAGTCTTCATTGATAAAGCCATTGTTGTCAGGCTCCGTGTCCAGCATATAGACTGGCTTGGGCCAGTTTACAGGTTTTGTTGTACCTAGGATTAAACAAAAATAAAGTATTTCAAATACAGGACTAAATAACACACTGGCGCATCAAAATTCATTCTAATATTACACACACAAAAATTAACTTCTAAACAGTATGGACAGGTTGGCTTGCTATTATTGCAAGACACTAGGCTGTTTAAGAACTTTTTTATTTTGCAGCTTAATTTGTAGTGCATGTCCATTTATTGTCGACAGCACTGTCCATTTGTTTAAACAAATTTGCCTCCTCTACACATTTATATAGCTAGTGAGATAGTTCTCCATTATGATGATAGTTCTTCTGCTCACCTGTCAAGAGTTTGACTACCACTTCCTGGGCCACGAGCAAATAAAATTATGTATGACATTTTAGACAATGCCATATAAATGCTTTTGCTAGTTTTATTAGAAATACAATTCTACAATGTATTAGTAAGGTATCTGCTTTTCCAAGGGTAGCGTCACATTGGTAACACATAATTTGGCTGTGACTAAGCGAGAAATCGACCATCAGGTTAAACCTGAAATTATTATATACCTTGCATAAACACACCCACACACCGTAGAGCCCTGAGGAAGATTATTTTCAGACACTGGTAGCCAAAGAAAACCTTGATTTACCAAACTGTATTTAACCTAACAAATGAAATAAATCAGTCACTTCTAACCACAAAATCAGGTTTTTAGAAAACTTTGCAAAATCCACCAGTAGAGACATTTAAATGAAGAGTTTGATTAAACGACTGCAAGATATCTTTTCAAGTTAAATCCAAGCATTATAGCAGTTGTACTGGTTTTGGCTGGGATAGAGTTAAACTTCATAGTAGCTTGTATCCTGCTATGTTCTGGATTTGTGATGAAAACAGTGTTGAAAACACGCTGATGTTTTATTTCTTGCTCAGCAGTGCTTACACAGCCTCAAGGCCTTTTCTGCTCCTCACAACACCCCACCAGCAAGTAGGCTGGGGGTGCACAAGAAGCTGGGAGTGGACACAGCTGGGACAGCTGACCCCAACCGATCAATGGGATATTCCACACCATATGAGTCATGCTCAATAATAAAACGTGGCAGGTAGAGGAAGGTAGCGGCTGCTGCTGCTTGGGGAGCTGGCTTTTTTTTTTTTCCTTACAACGTGGTTTTTTTAATTATTAAACAGTCTTTATCTCAACCCACAAGCTTTCTCACTTTTACCCTTCCAATTCTCCCCCACACCCCATTCGGAGGGAGCACGGAAGGAGCAGCTGTATGGTGCTTAGTTAACAGCTGGGGTTAAACGACAAAAACAGTGCAGCTATTAGGCTTCTCTCAATATTCAAGGTGAAAAAAAAATATTTAAAAAAACCAACAAAAAACCCCAAGCAAAAACCCCCAAACAACCAAACAAAAAACAGCAACAAATTAATGATTACAGTAAAGGTAAAACCCGAACACTTTCATGTGAAATTTGCAGCTTTCGTTTTTTAAAGACAACCTTTCTAGATAGCAGAGTAGTCCTTAGGTTGGATTTCTTCAGAGAACCACAGTATTTTTAATTAGCATGTTCACTCAAAGGCTGTCAGGTAAAACTCAGTGGAATCAAAATGTGTTCGAAGTGGTTTGTTCCTAAAATTTCACATATTTCCATTTTTTTTTTACCTTGGAAAAGTGCTGTTAAGTTATTTCCATCTCCTGTAGGATTCCTGAACTTCACATTTTTATCTGTCCACCACGCAATGCCTTTTTTAATCAAAGTAATAGGAGTCTGTGTGTCATTATCAATGCGGTATAATTCCAGTGTATCTAAGGAGAAAGTCAAATTAGAAAAACAGCTGGAGAAACTTTCATTAGACAGATGATCCTGATAGGCAGCGAAACAATTACCTCCGGGAGAAACAAAACAAAAAACTGGACAAGGCATTTATTAACTGCCTGCCACAATCACAAGCTGTTCTGTAAGAGTCAGTGTACATTAGATAGCAGTGTGTTATCCATATATGATATCTATATGTCTACTCCAGAGCAATAACAGCTTTTCACAACAGGTATTTCCATTCTTTGTACACTATCAGATTGAATGAATTTTGATAGCAATTTTGAAAAAGCAACAGCAGTACAAGATACTTTATTCTGAGCAATGAAAATGTGTTAATTCAAAACAAAAAAGCCCATGATGTCTTTACTCAGAACAATTTGCAATACAACACAAAACATACATTTTGTCACAAAAACATCTAAGTGATAACTTAAAATTGTGTTACCATACCATTAAACATACTGTTGGCAATAGCTCCACAAGGAGCAATGGGTTTGTCCTCATTTGTGCGGTAAGGCTCACATTCCTTACTTGGGTTCTGACAGTCAGAAAGAAAAAAGGCAGATGAGTCTGTGCTACTTTATCCAACTAACCTGCTTTTTACTACAATACCTCGATAATGTGTTCATCTTAAACGTACACAAAGTAATCTTTTTGCAAGTCAGGTTATTTACAAATACTTCAGTATTCAATACTAGTTAGCATGATTGATTTTTCTTTTACAAGCAGGAATAAAATCTAAATAAAACATGAATTAAGTCAGAATCCCATCACGGTCGTACTAAAAATAAGGCTTTTCTTGGAAGTTATTGGAACTTTTTCCTTTTATCTTTTAATAGAAACAGTTTTCCAACATGAAGGACTCAAGCATCCTTTCATTAAAGTGTTTTGGTTTGGTTTTTTAAGTATGCATCAGTGTTATAGAAAGAGGATAATAAGAAACCAAGTGTAACAAAACGCAAAAGACCGCAAGAACTCCAACAGCATGTCAAAAATGCAAGCAGAAAAAGGGCCCACCAAAACCCCGTGACAGTCAGATATAACCTTCTGAGACGGTCTCCTTCACAGGTAAAAAGGGAGAATCATTCTTGCTGGAGCAAGAACACAACTGTATTTCCGCTCCTCATAAAAATTACAAAAAGGATTCGTCTGGCCCTAACATTACACAGTGGCTTGAACAGAGTACACAATACTGATATTTTCCAGTATCACTGATGTTCGGTATTGAACCAGAGTCAACAAAAACAGATGCATTTAGCTGCAATATACCAAGTAATATTTTAAACTGAAAACAAGAGCTTGAGACCGAATGGATATAGATAGATACTACTGACTGAAAACAACAAGAGAGTTTAAAATTATTCAAATTTGAGAAGTGATTGAAATACTGCATTGCTGTGTGCTTAATGAAATGACTAACATGAAATTTTATAGCATTTTACACAGTTATTTTCTGTAAACAAAATATTAATTCCTTATGGATTGTCTTCTGTTATGCAAAAATTCTAGTACCTCATTATTATTCAACTAAATACTCTGCTATGTGACAATTTCTGCAATCATAAGAAGTTAGTTGCTTATTAATATCCAAGCATGAATACCTACAAGTAGTGAACTGTTATCTCCATTTAGCTGGCTGTCATCTCGAGATTTCACATAACGACGATGGTTTTGATAGAAGTTGGAAAGTCCGTAATACATGAACACATTGCTCTACAAGAAGCAACATGGGGCAAGAGGGCTTTTCATTCACACAAAGAACAGATCAATAAAACATACAAACACAAAGGTTTTAGCTGCTTAAACTCTGTGTTTACATTCATAAAGTAGGAGCCTCAAGCCTGTCATCACCCTGAGTACTGTCCTAACATAAGCTGCCATCCTGAAGTCACACAGTATCAACATGCAATAAACTATCACAATGATATTCACCGGCATTAATCTCAACATCTATCCTGTCTGATATTAAGCACATAAGCCTCATTATTTGCCTCCAATTTGTCAGAAAGCACTTTTCTGGTATTTCCAATTCTTGAATTCTGAAGTTCTCTAAAATCATGCGGGACTAGCAGATCTACTGGCCAACTATATGACAGATACTGTAAATCTAAAGGTGTAAAACACAAGCATTCCATTTAATTTTGTACATTTCCAGATAAACAGAGGCATTAAAAACCATCTCATCCCTGCTACTGAAAAGGCACACAAAAATAAGGTCCAAGTTCATAGGAAAACTAGAAATAATCCTTTAAAATAGAAAAAAAAAATGAAGTGATACAGCTTTCCTATCAGTTCTGAAATAAACCATAGAAACTGTTCTAATTTCACTTTGCATACAGGGTAGCATACCTCAAATGAATGTTCCAGTGTGAAATTGATGATGCAAGTACAAGGTGGTGTGCTGTCCCAGGACACATTTAAACACTTGTTGCAGGGACTAGAAGGCTCTGTTCCTGTATAGTCAATCTGTAACAGAAAAAAAAAGTCATTAATTTACAATGGGAGAGTAAAGAAAATTGATTAATAAGCCAGAGAGTTGATGTGGCATTTGTTTTGCAGTGTTATTACACCTCAACTCCAAAAGCCCATTCAGCCCTATTTGATGATCTCAAGAGGTCCCTTCTAACCTAAATGATGTTGTGATTCTGCCTATATGCTTGACTTCAGTCTCAAACAAATTTAATACTGAGGTGGGCCACTACTGCTGAGGGAAAACAAAACACAACACACACCGAAAGACAAACAGCAAATACTCCAGACAACGTGATGTTTCCAAACACACGCACACTATATGACAAGCAGAACTGAGCTTTCACATGCTTTCCAGAGAGGCTGCAGTCTAGAGATCTAATAAAAAAATGTTTGCATTAGAAAATTTGCTTTGCTGATCATTTTTAGTATAGTCAGAAAATTAAAACAAACAAACAAACAACACTTAATGCCCAAGAACTCTCCTAAAATAGAAAAGATGAAGACACTAATATTGTTTTGCCAGGCATGGTAAAATACCAGTAAATGGACACAAAAGATGATCAGTGTTGATCTGGCTTATACAACATTCTCTGTCTCTTAATAGCGTAGCTCGAAAACAAGCCAGTATTTGAAATCTGTACATACAGGCTACCTGGACAGTATGCATAATATACCCTGAGCAGCCATGAGCTCACCCTATGGCCCAACCCAACTGAAGTCGCTTCACCGTATCAGCTCGCTCTCATGCATTTCTCCAGCTTGTGAATGGCAGGAAATAACTTGGGCTTAGCAGATGAACTCCAAGTGTAGCAGAAGAAAGCTTCCACCTGCCTACAAACTATGTACTTCTACACTTACTGTGAACCTCCTATTTAGCTTTTAGACTCAGACTGGTGCAACATATACCAAGTTACGGCACAATGCTCAACAGCAGTATTATTTAAACTACAAGACCTACACAGTTTTATGAAAGGCTGCTGCAAATGGTTTGCCCTGATTTATGCTTGTAGTGAAAAGCATTATCAAGAATTAAGAGGAATCTATGATCTGTCTTAGTACCTGTATTAAGGTTAGCTAAAACAAACATGCAGTTTCAGAGTTTAGGGAACAAACAAAGCCTGTTTTCCTCTGGATCTTCTTCAAGGTCTCTCTTCCTGTGATTTCTTCGATACCTATTAAGCTGCAGCCCTTTCCTCAGCACTTTCATTAGTATCTGCTCTGCTGCCAGATTTCTGACAGATGAGCCCTACACCCTAACGAGCCCAGCTGAAACGAGTCAGCTCCAGAAGATATTAGCTGGTGGAGAGAGGATCACAAAATCTTTGCTTCCTTCATTGAACGAGATATTGAGTTTATGCTGATCTAGAAATAGCACTACTGCAGCAGTCCTGTCCCAGCTACAGCAGACAGACTACCACAGCTCTCAACAGACATCTCATTTGTTCAAGGCTTACCCTGTGGGGTTTTTTTCCTGTTAAAGTAAGCTTAAGCAAAAATTTCCTTTAGAAAGAACTGACACCTCCATATCCTGAGCTAGTTAGTTCTCCAGTGTGTGGAGAAGTTTTAGATCAAGGACAAACTCAAATACTCTGAGGCTGCAAAAGATCTAAAGCCTTTACTTTTAAAAAGACTAAATTCTGTAGAGCATGAAATTGATGTATATTGAAACAGAACCATGATTTTGACCACTGCTATCAGATTCAGTGCTATCCAAAAGCCTTCCTGTACAGTAACTGCCAATACAAGTGGGTTTTTTTTCTGCATCCACATCTACAGGTCACATTCAACAGAGAGCTTATTTAAAGGGATGGAGGTATCTGTCTTCACCTCTTGACAAAGTGACAGAACCGGGACTTTGAGAACTGAAGGACCGACTTTGGGGTCCACGGCAGGAACCTGCCTGACCCACTCTTCTATCCCCGGGGATCGGCCAGCAGCTGAGCATGACAAAACCAGACAGAGTGAGCCCTCTCCAACAACCCCTGATCAGTGGGCATATCCAAGTTATCCATCACCAACAGCTTTTCAGGCTGTTGATGTCTTTCTCAGTTGATTTACATGTCCACAGTATAGAAATAACATAACTATTGCATATACATGTTCTCAAAACCATTTAGGATTTTGTAGACTTCATACACTGTCACATATTTATCCTACTCTGTTTGGCCACTTGTATAAAAGGCAACCATAACTCTGGTCCTCTTTGCTATCCCTCTCTGTAGGTTTTATTAAGTTCTGTATCATTTTTGAGATAGAGCTGCCAGAGCTGCACACAACACTGAAAATGTATGCAACAGTAATCTATTTTCTTTCAGTTCTTTATTCCTAGTCATGCCTTAAAGTCTATCTGGCTTTTTAACTATGATTATGCATTTCACAGCAGCAATCAGAGCACAAAGATCTCTTTCCTACACAACAGTTTGGATACTCCACAATTTTTATCATATATTAATATGCTCTGTCAATGCTTCTTATCCGTTCTAAAATAAAAATAAAATTAAAATCAGGAAACATAGAACCCTCTCACTCTTTAGTAACAGGGCCAAAAGACACATTTACACAGCCAATTCTCATTTTCTACTTAACTGAACTATTTTCATGATAGACTCAAGATAAATGGCTGTTTATCTCTTTTGAAACAGTAAGAAAATTCTAGAGAAAAACCAACATAAAACTCCCTGTAATTCTAGTACACTTAAGCTGTTGGAAATCTTCCACATTTGGATTCAAGAGAGCTTATAAAGGAAATCAATGGAAAAGCTACATTTTGCTGCTCAGTCTTTGCACCTGTACGAGAACAGCACAGTTCACAGAGATACTAATGGCTGCAATATCTAGTTCCAGGAAAGGTTGATTTGAACTGTACATAAGTGTGTATTTCAGGGCCATAAATTATACATACTATTCAATTACAATACACTAAGTTTACAGGCAGCTATATATATATATATGTACACACACACTTAACAAGTATGCTATTGTCTAGGAGGTAGGTGTAAATAACTACCTCTGCTTCCTCCCCCGATTACATTTTTAAAAGAGCTTAGTCACTGTACCCAGCTTCTAGATGTCTTGTCTCCCAGAGCTAATTTTACAGCTATTTGTAAATAACATTTGGAGGTTACTAACAAAAGCTAACATACTAAGCAGGGACGTATCTCAGCTAAGCATATGGGTGATAGCAGTGTGTCAAACTGCATCCCTCACTGGTGTTCAGAGCATAAATGGTGGTCCGTGAAATGCTTCATCTACATGTTGTTGCTGCAGTTGTACAGTTTGATTTAGACTTTTTTTTTTTCAAAATTCAGCTGTCTTTAGAATTATAAACTCACTCACAGAAGTTCTATTGATAAAACAAGCATGAGGATCAGAGAACAGAACCCAAGTTTCCTCATTCTTACCTGCATAACCCGACTGTCTGATCACACTCTCAGCATTCAAGAACTCTGTCCCTCACAAAAACCTAATGATCTCACAGGTGAGAGCTTCACGTGAGGTGGATGGTACAAGAGTGAACCCACACAGTAAAACAAACAAATAAAAGCCTTTCCAATCTTGAATATCTTGAAATTAGAAAGGGTGGAAAAGCCAGCACCTACCAACTGGTTTCCAAATATAAATAGCTACTACTGCTTTATATATGCAATCTGATTGTGTAAGGGAGCATCAGTTACACTCCCAGCTTACCTATGGATTTTTGTACTACACGTTAGGTGGGAACAGCTAGTGTTTGGCTCCTACTGGAGCTTATCAGGAGTACATGGCTGAGCTGCTATGCAACAACAGTATATAAAAATTCTGTATATGCATCCAGCAGCAATACAGGCACAAGAAGTCGCTTACATATTCAAACTCATGAAACTCTGATGCATTTCCTGTCCCTATAGATCAACACAGATCCAGTTGTAATGAAAAAAGGAGATATATTTATCCAATTATATTTACCTTACAATCATTATGATCTAGGACTTTGTATTGCTTTACTATAGAAATTTTACTACTATTTTAAATGCAACTGTCAAAAAATCAAAGTTAGCAAGGATTTTTTTTAACTTTTCTCTCCCTGTTGAAAACATGTGATTGTATTTACCTTAAATATGACTATAACATGACAATTTAAAAGTCTATGTGCCCATGACAATTTGGCAATGTTCTCTGCAGCACTCGTGTCAATTTTCAGATGTTCTGCCTGCCCTCAAACCTTGACGCAAGAAGCAATTGCTTTTCAAAAATATGCTTACATTCAACATTTGGACACTGTAAAATACACTTCAGCTTTGGTTTTTTCCACTTCTGCTTTTCTCCTTGACCTGAATTTTAGTTCTTAACATAAGAGGAAGGTGAACCTTAAATTGGTTTTATTATAACATTGTTTGCATTTTAGCAGAAATATGAAAATGTAATAGCATTCATTGTCTGCATCAGGATTTCTTTATTTAATCAGGCTTCAATGCCACATTGCTACCACTTGCCAAGCAACTGTCTTGAACACCACTTATATGAAAGTGACGGCTTAGTCTGATAACTAGAATGATTTGATCCATAACACATTAGAATTCAAAAATTCTCCAATCAATACAGCAATCCAACAAAAAAATGACACTTTTTTTTCCTACAATCAATCTTGGTCGCATTAGCTCACTGAAATCAATCACAGCTGACAACTTGCTTTTCAAGGTTGTCCCTGAGCCCTGTAGGTTGTTTCTTCACAACACAAGGTAACTCTGTTAGCAAATGGACCGGACTGTGATATATAGTTTACTTTTCAGTGGATGCTTAGCAACTTTTTACAGCAGTGGTGTGGTTAATGATCAGATGTAAATGACTCAGTTTTTGTAAGTGTAATTAGAAAAAGCCACACTCTTCCATCTTTGTTTCTAAGTTTAGCCGGGACACCCTGATCTCCCATAGAGCATCTAAAACATTAAATCATTATTACACATAAGAATTATACTACTGAGTTTTGTCTTGAAACTACAATTACTTTAGAACATTTAGAGATTTATAATACATTGCCACAAGCTATCACAGAATCACAGAATGTTAGAGATTAGAAGGGACCTCGAAAGATCATCCAGTCCAATCCCCCTGCCGGAGCAGGAACACCCAGGTGAGGTTACACAGGAAGGCGTCCAGGCGGGTTTTGAATGTCTCCAGAAAAGAAGACTCCACAACCTCCCTGGTCAGCCTGTTCCAGTACTCCATCACCCTCACTGAGAAGAAGTTTCTTCTCATATTTAAGTGGAGCCTCCTGTGTTCCAATTTGAACCCTTGTCTGTCATTGGTTGTCACTGAGAAGAGCCTGGCTCCATCCTTGTGACACTCAACCTTTACATATCTATAAACATATAAAACATACAAAACATTAATGAGGTCACCCCTATTCCAGGGGTGACGCACATATTTTCTGTACTACTGAAAACAAAACTTGCATTGGGCTGTGCTGATCAAATAAAACACTGGCATTAACTTCCCTGGCAGTTCACTCAGGAGCACCGGCAAAGCTGACAGGAGGATACAATCTATGCGGAGGATACTCTATAAGCTCAATGTCTATTCAGGGCGGCCGGGGCGAGGTGCCCGTTCACCACGGCACCCACGTCCGCCGCTCCCCCCCCGCCAGGCGCGGGCAGGAAGAGCCGGCGGCGGGTTTCGCAAGGAGGAGCAGCCGCCCACGGGCAGGCGGCACCAACACCGCTGGCCCGGCCCGGCGCCCCCCGAGCGGCCTCTGGGGGCCTCCAAACCGCCGCCGCGCCCGGGCACACGGCCGGGCCCCGGCACCCGTGTGTCCCCCGCCCACGCACCTCGTACTCGCGGATGTTGTTGGAGGTGACGAAGATGCCGATGCCGATGGGGATGAAGATGAGGCCGATGATGAAGAAGGCCGGCAGCACCGTGCCCGCCGTCAGGATGGGCTGCCAGGCCGGCAGCCGCTGCTGCTTGAACGCTGTGTTGTCGGGCTTGCGGGTCTTCACGGCCCCGCCGCTGCCGCCGCCCACCGCCCCGCCGCCCGGCACCCCGACGCCGCCCGAGGGGTGCCCGTCCGCCTCCTCCTTGGCGCTGTAGTTCACCGCCATGGCGCCGCCCCGGCCCGCTGCCACCGGCGCGGCCGGCGACACAGCGAGCCCGGCGACACAGCGAGCCCCGCGACACCGGCCCCCCGCCCGGCACGTGACCGAGGCCGCCGCGCCTGCGCGCTCAGCCGCGCCTGGAGGGAGGTGGCGGGCGCGCCGCTGATGACGCTCCCTAGCCACGCCCCACCGCCCCCGGTGGCGAGAGAACGGCCGCGACCATACTGCGCATGCGTAGAACAGCGGAGGGGTTCCAGGCGCCGGGGAGGCTGAGTTGCGCCTGCGCGCTTCGCCGCTGCCCGCCGGCCTGAGGCGGGGTTAGGGGGCGCATGCGCAGTGCGGTCCGGCGCGCTGCCGGGTAGGAGGGGAGCTTCACCCCGCTGCGCTCAGCGCGGCGCTCACGGGCAGCCGGTGCCACTGAGGGGCCGAGGCTCCGAGGCCGACCCTGCTGCCGGCGGAAACAGTGCGTCACTTCCTGTCTCGCTCGCCCTCTTCCCGCGGCGGAGGTGCCGCTGGGGCAGTCATGTCCCAGCCGGCCCGCAGACCCCTTTCCCGAGGGGCGGCCCGGCCCTCTCTGCCCTGGCAGGGTCCTCTCCGCATCGCCGCCGCTGCGGGGCTCTGGCTCCCTGTAGCCGCAGGCCAGCCCGGTCCGCGCCGCCGCCTCTGAGCAGAGAACCGCGGGCCTGTGGCCGTGTCACCCACACTCAGTGCTTCAGGAGGAACCCTCCCACCAACTCTCGTCTTCCCACAGCCTCAGACCGGGGCTGCTGGATAAAAGCATCCATTGGATTACAAACGGAGAAGTTAACTTACCCTTCCTGCTCTCATAAAGAGGAACAGCATCAGTGCTGCTGCAAAGGTGTAATAACATAGGTCAAACGATAGGACAAGGGGCAATGAGTATAAACTGGGACACGGGAGGTTCCACTTAAATATGAGAAGAAACTTCTTCTCAGGGTGACGGAGCACTGGAACAGGCTGCCCAGGGAGGCTGTGGAGTCTCCTTCTCTGGAGACATTCAAAACCTGCCTGGATGCCTTCCTGTGAAACCGCATCTGGGTGTTCCTGCTCCGGCAGGGAGATTGGACTAGATGATCTTTTGAGGTCCCTTCCAATCTCCAACATTCTGTGATTCTGTGATTTCTCAGCGAAGCTAAAAGAGCTTTAATGAAGCTATTAATATGAACCATCACTTTCGGAAGTTGTTTTCCACTGTATTCCTACTCTGTTGTCAGGAACCGTGTCGGTGAATCAGTACAGTGAATGCCGATGGGTACCATGCTGTCAGAGTTGTTACTTTTTATTCCCCTTAGGAGCTAATCCAGTTTCTATTCTCTAAATAGTCACCTTGTGGAAAGCAGAGCGGTGGTATGTATTTGTATCCCAGAATACTTGCTTTATAGAGCATTGCTCAAGCTGATGCAACAAAGTCCGTATTTCTCACTGTCTTGGCACTTTTACATTAAAGTTAGTTTTGTGAGGACAGTATTGTGTTTCCTATATAGAGTGTAGCCAAAATCCACTTTCAAGCAAGTATTTATGTATTTGCTTGATTCTTAGGAAAAAATAATTAAAACTGTTTAATTAAATAATTTTAGAAGCGTGCAATCCAGTGTAAGACTTTTCAGCTACCTGTGGAACAGTTTCCCTAAAATAAATGCTTTTTAGTTCTCTGAACAATCCAAAGTATCAACAAAGGCCACTGGGGGGAGCAAATGACTTGTGCAAATGTGGTCTCTGTGGAGACAGACCGACTCCTCTTAGCAGACGATATAGGAAATAGGGACACTTAAGCATGTAAATTTTAAGAATTAATTTGGTGCCTAGATATATAGAGTTCAACAATTAATTGTAATCCTTGCAGCATCTGTGCTAAAGCTACATTTCTAATTTATCCTTTCCATTATCTTGTGGGCCTTACTTTTTGCCATCATTCCCCCTAGCTAAGCCCTTTATCCCTATTATCACCCTTTTCTTTATTAGCCTTTGTTTTCAATTACCAGCTTCAGCTCAAGTAACTTTTAGTCCCACAGCCTCACAGTGAGGTGCAGCCTGGGATCCCAAGGGAACGAGACTGCTTAGAAACCTGTGCTGTGAGGTGGCAAGACATTTCTCTGGCAGCAGGCTGAGGGGCAATATCAGGAAGTTGGGAACCTCATGCTGCCAGGTAGGAGAGAACTGGCAGGAAAGGGCATGTTAAATTTGTGGGGGAAACTGTTCCGCAGTGGTTAAGCTGGGCACGGGCTCTGTCAGCTGTTGGGGAACAGCCGCAGCAGTGATGCTGCCGGCCATGGTAGTGGATTAGTGATGTAGTGCTGTCATTTGTGTGAAATGGGCAGAAGAACAGCGCGCTGCTTCCTAGAGGATCTTGCAGAGAGGCACTCAGTCAAGCAAACACAGGTGCATGTGAAAGTTTTCCTTCAAAAAGTTTCAAAACGACCTGCAGAGGAGACATTTCGCCCAGGGGGCCAGACTAAATCCAGCCCAGGAAAACCTCAAACTATGACTGATGGAGATTGGAAGAGCCCCAGAACTTTTATGTGCTGATCTGCTCCATTTGTATCAAATGACATGCTAGTATAACCATAGCTGCAAAAGCCCCAGATAAATCTGGGAAATGTGGAAAAAGGAGAAAACAGAAGAACTTCCTTGTTTCCACCACAGTGGAATGAGCTGCTGTCTGATTTTGAACTGGGCACATTTAACGCAGTGTAGTATGGTCTACATCCTTGTGGCCAAGTCCTGATGGGAGGATCAGTGCTGCCATCTTGACAAAGCAACAACTGAAGCAAGGTGTCCAAACAAATCTCTGCTTGCCATTCTGCAGGATGGGAAACAGAAAAACTATTTAACATACCATACAGACCAGATCCACTGTTATTAGCCAGTTACAGCTCTCGCTTTTCAACTACTTGTGTCTAAGGCCGTATGTTTGTTTACAAGCTCGGCCTACACATACACTTTGCACTATAAGAACTAGGTTAATTAGAAGCATGAGGTTTCTTTTTATCAAAATAATTATATCCTCAGTAGCATAACTGGATGCAATCATAGGGTATATCTTCCATTCTTTAGAGAAATAAAGAATATCAGCATAAATACTTCAATATATTTGCTTTCCTTTTTGACCAGTAAGCTAAAGTCTTGGTTGGATATTATTTCACAGTTTTACGCTAAGGCAAACTCAGTGATATCACGGCAGGGGCAAACAACAAATTTCACGTTCATGAAGTTTTACAATGAGGAGCTGTGTGATGCAGTGCACTTCACATTGGTTTGTGTGCACTTACAAGACAAATAGGGACACAAAAAATAAAGGAAGAAAAATACTTATTGAAACATAAATTTATAATTTTCCTTTTTTTAATATGTGGAATGGCAAACTGATTTATTAGGCATTCACCTAGCAATGAGTGCTACACAGATGTATTACGTAGTCAAGGCCTCGATGTGTTACATTTTTAAGGTAAGGAAGGAGCAAATATGTATCAGACTACCTAAGAATAAATCATAAAATTACAAAAATTTAATTTGAATACTGAAGTCTGATTTCAGATGTCTAAAATGAGCCTTAAAATTGTACAAAAATGAATATATTTTCCTTAATCCAAAAGACCACCAATCAGCATTTACTTGTTTATTGTATTCCATGGAGCCCCCAAAATGATCTTCTTCTGGCACTTACCCTATCCCATTGTACACTTATTTCTAGGAAAGATGTAAATAATTAATACTTTAAAAAATAAAATCTAAAGAAATAAAACTTTATGTGGTTGAAACCCCTAATATTTAGAACAGGTGACATAAATAAAATGCATTAACTGCCAAATAGATTATTTAAGGGAGCAAATATACATAACTTGAAGCATTAAATATGAAGTTTTCAACTTAAATGTTACTGTTCAGAAGAACAGATAAAACCCAGCAATTCATAGTAGGAGGTGGAACAGTCAGGGCAGTAACCTCAATTTTATATCTTGTTTTCTACATTAGAGATGGTTCTACAAAATGGGCAGTTTTCTTTCTTCTTTGGTCTAATTATGTTTCACAATGAGGCAAAAGGAAAACTCACTGGCTGTAGAGATTTTGTCTAGAAATCAAAGCATTTGAGGGTTTTTTAACAGACTGAAATATCATATTTCATCGCCTATAATTATACTAACACAGGTCTTTCTGTCCTCTTTAGATAGTAAGAGATCTTGAAGAGAAAAGTAGGTCTTTCACTGGTTTTCAGTTGCTTAAAAGCTACTGATATCTATAGCCCAAGGTAGTCTCTACATTGTCCAATTCTGAAAGCACTTGTAGAAATTAATCACATCTTTAGTCTGTTAATAGATTTCTTCCTGAGTGTCCCCCAAATATAGGCTAATTATGTGGCTAATGCACTTTCTTTACTTATTTTAGATTAGAATCCAAATTAGGTAATGTAAAAAATTGACTAGGAGCACAAATGCATCGAAGATGAAATACACCATTTGCACACGTGAGCTTCACCCTCTGGACATTTCCATGAAATACTTAAGCTCCTTACCAGATGTCAGATCAGAATTTATTATTCTACCTGCATAAACCAATACCAGTGACGAAATAGTGTATATCACCATGGAGTTTTTATGAGCAGTGTCACCAGTCTCCTACTCCAAAGTGCTACAGTTAATAAAAAATATTTTAAAATCTAAATTATTTCAAATATACCACAACTGTATTTATGCTTTAAACAAACCTTTATTTTGTAAAGCTTAAAAACTTAATGTATTTGCGAAGCCATATTTGTTTAGGAATCATAAACCAAAAAGGGACAACTTACACACACGCTCATACTGAATCGGCTTTATATTAAAATCTAGATAAAGAAAAATATTTTCTGCTTTGATTGGGACCTTTTAAATCTAGACTCAACTTCAGAATAAGATTTTACCTATATCTTACTCATATTTAAAAGCTGAAGTTTATTTCAGGTACGTCACTGTTGCTTTCAAATAGCTGCCAATATCATTCCAGATGAGCTCAATGTAATTCTTAACATGGGTAGGTTTTGATTCCCAAGTAGTGCTTTGAAAATAGAAGATGTGGGTCATCACAATGTTCATTCTACAGCGCAGTTAAATTGAAGTGTGGCACACGCTAAACTTTATTCACCTCAGCTGTATTACTCTCTGAAAGCTGGAAATTGAATTGGAATTCTTGATACCCTAAAATATGATCTACAGACACAACTACATACATTGTCTGCCATAAAAAGAAAAAAAAAAAAAAGAAAACCAACCAACCACCAACAACAAAAAACCAACCAACAACAACAACAACAAACTTAAAAAAAAAATACAAAAAAAATGACCCACAATGCAAAACCAAAAAAAAACCCACACTCAAAAAACTGGGTGTAACTAGGTGTACCAGCTGAAGTATAAACCCTATCAAGAGAAAGACTCTTTTGCAAGGGTAAGCAGCATTTATTTTGATTAGTCAGCTGTATTAGCAAACTCTTTACAATGCAGATCAACTCTAATAAAGTTTATACAGGTCCCAGAATATCCTGCCTCCCTACAATGTCAGCATTTGCTGCAGAACTCACATCTAGAAGAAAAAAACAGCTCCCATGGCTGGCAAGCAAACTAAACCACGAAGATCAAATTGACTACATAGCAGTGGGTTATTACAGCTTCAAAGATGAACTGGCCTCATCTCCATGGGATGCTGAGTTAATGCACTCTTTCTGGCATCCCACCGCATATCTCCTGCAAGCAACACTGTTTTCCCTTCCAAAAATCAGGTTCTCCCAGTAGCTTCTGCAGTTAAAAAATCTGCAGTATTTTAAATATGTGCCAATGACTTAGATTAAAAATAGTTCATTTTGAAATGCGTAAGAAAAAAAGACCCTGCCCGGGTTGTATCCAGCTTTATATATACATCATTAAAAAATCATTTTACGAATAGCTGCCGCAGAACTCTCTGGATGTTATTTGAAAAGCTACAGCCACCAGTGTAAAATGCGCCCTTCAGCGTATGGCAGAGTGCATGGCATATCATTCATACCATCCTGTTAGTCCTAGACTAAATATTCTGATTGTACCAATCAGGCGTCTCTGCCAACACAGTGAAGTGCAAGGTTAGGAACCGTAAGTCATCAAGGGCTTGGTAATAGATCCCTTTCTGAATCAGTTTTACTATGTACATTACCATGGTACCGCAGTGAGATACCAGTCACAAAAAGGAACTTCCAAAGCCAAACGTTCTGTCCCTATGAACAAATACATCTATGAGTACCTGAGGAAATTAGAGTTCAAATTCAAACACTTGATTACATTTGCATAGTTGTGAAAATTTATTAGTTACAGTGTAATGAAAATCAACTTTTTTTGGTACAGGAAGAAGTAAAAACATACATTATATAGAAAAAAATATCACAGCTTTAAAAACTGGCTTACATTGTTTAAAATGAGTAAATCTGGTTGTATTTCAAGGCATTGGACTTTAATACTTAATTTTATGCCAAACCATCACACAGTGCAAGAAATATTCTGGAAAAGTACAAATTCCATACAGCAGTCTTCAGAGTCTTTAGTCTCACAGAATCTCATGGTGGCAAAAAATGTGCTGAATATTTTTCTATTTAAACACGAAACATTGCTGAAGTTAAATTTTTCTTTCTTTACATACTCTCTGTTACAAAAATATCAAATTGCGAATTTGACAGTGTATTCTACAAATAAATGCGTCATGGACAACAGGAATTGCAACTTCGGGACAGCTACTTTACAAAGTGTATTACAAAAATAAATTATATGGCAAACATCAAACAAAATCAAGCACGTGCCTTAGGCTTTGCAAATAAAAGTGAAATTCAGCTGGCAGAAATACTGATTCTCTCTGTGTACTTTCAAAATATCAGGAAGGCTCTTCATTCTTAAAGCTCTACCAAGAAAATATATATAAAATCTAATTGATGCAATAAATACTTCCATGACTAATCAGTAGCACAAGTGACCCTGGTATTGATGGCGAAGAGCTTCGACAGTGACCCATCCGACTGGCAAGGCGGGTAGTGCACACAGCGCGTACAGCGGGAACTCATCTAGAGTTCATGCGTAACTGGTGAATGATGACACTCTCTAGAAGAAAAGAGAGCAAAACATGGTTTTATGCGACTGCATATAACAAGTTACTTTAAAGAAGAACAATTACAATGGCAGCGCAAAGCATTTTTCTTCTGGAAATGTCTCACAGACTTACACTGGTTGGTTGAAACTGTCCTGGCTAATGCTACGAAGGGAAACTAAACTAGTACCAGGCAAGGGCTCAGAGGCCCTCGGTTTCCACCTCCAGGTCACGACCATCATTTGGTCACTCATAGGGAAAAAGAATAATACAGCTGAATGGATCAAACCACAGGGACACCAAGGTTCCAGTCCCACACCAGAATGAGGTAGAAGAAGACTTGGAGTTGAGTTTCTTGTATCCTGTCTAAGCCAATCCATCATAAACCTGCTGTTAGTTCTGAAATGGGGATGCGGAAGAGCTATGGGGTCATTTCTCGTTCTTAATTTAAATTTGGCTTAGAAACTTATGCCAGTTTTATTCAGAAAGTCTGCTTGAGTTTTGCCACTGACATTGATGGGGATAAATTCCAGTCACAGCATGCTGAACTAAGTGTTGGTGTTGTCTTTGAAAGGCTGGGTTTAACTTTGCCCTGTGTATAACGCAGGAGATCCCTGATCCTGATTCATGTCTGGACTCTGCTGAAATACTAATGACCCAGTCTTCTGTTCTTATACATAGCTATACACAGTGCTCTCAAAGGCAACTTTAAGAATTTAGCTATCAATGGCATTTTCCTTTGAACAGGTGTATTTTATGCATTTCAAATAATATAACGGTACCAATGCTAACTAGAAACACACAATAATACATTTTCAGAAATACTCGTTTTCTGAATTGAACTTATTTTTCTTAAGATTCCTTCCTCTCTTAAGAGTCTGAAGATTTCTCAAAATTTACATGGCCAAAGAAATGACACTATACCATTATTCCCTTTTACATTTTTATTGACTTCTGCCTTTGTCTGCTTTTTAACTGATATCTGCAAGATGTTTGATTAAGTTACATTTTGAGAAGAAAGAAAAATCAAAATGTTTTCTATGTATTCAGTGTCAGAACTCAGGACTTTGCCACTAGATGGCAGATTCCAGTGATGCTTTTCATATGTGGTGAATCAGAAAAAAGCAGGGTTAAGGCAACATTCGAGAAAATAGGTCAAGGCAAATGAAATAACAGAATTTCCCAAGTAGAAAGTATTTCTTTTCCATATAATTCATCAATAACAAATGATTTTCAATAAATTACGTATACCAGTTCTCCCAAATATGAGCAATGAATGTGAAAGAACCACAAACTACAGTAAGATTTTTACCTTACAGCCAGTGCTCTTCTCTAACTTCAAACTCTGGCGGGATATGATGTAAAAAGCTGCATTTACTTAATAGCAGATTGTAACCTCAGGCAAAGTCTCCTATTAACTTTGATGGGAGTCACACAAACTCTACATGAAACTTTTTTTTTAATATTCACTATGCACATTATATATGAATATGGAGCTTAGATAGAAAATTCTAAAGACTGAACGGATAGCAGAAAAATATGCTCCTTGCAAAGGGCTCAGTCACTGAATGAACAGCAAAACTACAAAGGTTTCTGAATCAGTCTTCTTCCTAGAGACCAAATACAACAATTAGGCAGAAAAGAGTAGGAGAAATAATTAAAAAATCAAATAATTTCTACTCGTAGTGTTCATTTGTTCATTCATTTCTCACACACATATATGTATATTCTTAGTTTGTTTATCAGTTTGTATTTGAAATGCTTATATATATAAATATAAATTATATACACACACTCTGGTTAATAAAAGAGATGTCTAAGCAGCTATTAAGCTAAAATTATAGTAGGGCAGATTTTGTCAGAGGTCTGTTGGACCACCCCTGTAGGGATATGATTATATCTGTAGGATGATTACATACATTTTTCTAGGATTATAGATGTGAATATTTCAAGGAGCTATGAATTCACTTAAATAAAACAATTTATTGTAATAATAGGAAAAGAAAATGAAGATAATGTAAAGCTGCTAATTCTGCTTTCAGTCCCATTGATGTAAATCAGAACTTCTCTGGGAAACACATCATTAATGGCTGGCCTATGGAAAATACCAGTTCATATAATGAAGCACATCAACTGACATTTTAACATATGAGGTTTAATTTCTCCTTATAATATATACAAACAAATAACACCAGATAATACAAAAATGTATATACCACAGACAACGCACGCCCAAGCAACAGAAGATAATTATACATCAATATTTCTATTTTTTAAATCCTGAAAAGAGTTTTTGAAGTGAAGAACCATTCATACCCGAGTGATTCATACCTGACTCTGAGAGGTGATAGCTCTGCACCTGAGAGTAGGTAACCCTGATTGCATCTTCCAAAAAGCCAAGTAAACGCAGTGTGTAGGGAGTAAGATTCAAAGTGAAGTTAACGTTTATAATGAGAAATGTTGCATATAGTTTTGCCTGAGAGAGCTCAGACAAAATTAAGGGAAAGAGGATAACTCACACTGACGTAGGGGAAAAAAACATTCCCCTACATGAAAGCAAGTTCGAAAGATGAGCTCACAGAAAGTCCTGCCAGCAAACTACAGGTTTCAAAGCAACTCAGTGAAATCGGCCACTGATGTGTGATGGGAACACATAATTGGTTGGAAGATTGTCTGTTGCAGCTTATGCCAAGCACTCGAAACCCAGCAGGATGGTAGGTTACTCCCTTTAAAGGCATGCTCTTCCACATCTGATCAGAATTACTTAATATTCATGTAAATATGGAGCATGTTTTAGAACGTGTAGCACATTTCAGGCAGTACAATATGACTTGGCATCCAATGGGCATGAATCAACATGTTAACGTGACTTTAGAGTTTACTCACATGATGCTAATTACTATGTGCTGGAAGTGGTTTGAGGTTTATAGGCATATTCAGAAGAGTCACAAAGTGTTACTTGTTTGTTTTGTTTTGGTTTTTTAAAATCATGCTAATAGGTGTCATGAAAGGAAATAAAGGTGGGCAACATAAATCATAATCTCTGTTTTTCTTCTGTTATTTACTTGGCATGTTTACCGATCTGAGAGAAATCTCCCAGGCATTTGGGCTGAGGTTCTGTGCTCCTTCATTTTCAGTCACACTTATTCAAATGTATTTCTCTGCTAATGACTACATTAGCAATATTCATATAAAACAGTAATTCAGGTGATGGGATCTAATCTAAGGAACACAGTGGAAAACTTACTAGGAACAAAATTTTATATCACAGAGATCATCTGGAGAACTGAGGGGGCACCTTCTCAGTCCATATGTGCTGCTCATGAATGGGTTGACATTTTTCCTGCTCTTCCCCGCCTCCACCTTACTGCTGTCCTAAGCCGTATGTTCCCACCACTGGTCTTGAGTTACCATAACTGCTACATGGCCCCTCGGCCAGCCAGAATGAGGCATCTCTCCAGCTGACATTGAAACCTACCAAAGATACAAAGATTGGTTCTCAGCCAGCTCAGTTCCTGATGAAGCACTGTAACTATCATTAGCACTCTGAGTTGAGTGCATTTTGCTACTGAAATGGTTTTTCCACTTCATTAAAACAAAACCAAACCAAACAAAAAATCAATACAGAGAAAAAGGTAAGAGAAAGAAAGCATGAGGATGAGTCATTCTGGATGATCACCTGGGCAGCGGAAGGTTTGGTTTCTGCATTGTAATCCAGTAATGTAGAATACACAAGAAACCCTGTAAATAAAGACCTTAATATTTTCCTATGAAGTGGTGTATCAGAGTTGGACTCTTTGGTGCCTAGTAGAATCTGAGGTCTGAGCAAATCTTGTCCTTTTGGTATTTCTGACATCACTGCCTTGTGTTCTTTCTTTGATGTTGTATGAAGATGAGCTCATGCTACATTCTTCCACACAGTGGGGCACTGCTGAGGTCTTGCTCCTCTTCTCTGTCGCCCTTTTTGTTAAACTGGAAGAACTTCTTATTCTGGAGACTCCTATTGCATTGTCAGATTTGGTTGAAATTGGTTGATGTCTTCAATGTTATTCATCAACGAAGGGCAGATGGAGGGATGGATGAATACAGACACTTCATTTTATAGACATTTTTTCATAAAAGGCCAGGCTCAAAGGCAGCCTTTGGAATAGGGACCAGAAGCCAGGGGGGCTCCCTCCTCCTTGTTCAATATCCTGAGCGCTCAACCACTCCCTGTTTCTGCTTAGTGAATACTGAAGCCCTCCATGCAGAACCTTTGCAGGAAGGAATGAGAACACCACCTTCTTCCCCCTCAGCTGTCTGTTAGTGCCACTGGTGAACGTGGTTGGAGCTGACGTGGGTTTGAGTCTCCTCAGCTACTCATGAGAACAGGGACTCATCTCCTACCTTTGAAGAAAGATTTCAATTGAAAGCTTTTTAAAATAAGCAGCACTACCCCTACATTTGTGTGGTATTTTATCTACTAGGAGACATTCGTGATTCCACAGTTACTTTAAAAGTCACTGGTTTCCTGTGCCTGCCTTCTTTCTTTTTCTGGCCTGAGAGCCTGGAACTAAGCTACGTTAAAGCTAGCCTTTATGGGTTTTGCCAGATTTCTTTTAGTTCACGTCAGTTCCCCAGTTAAGTTCAAACACTTGTGCCAGCTCAAGGGACAACCACACGGAAGTGAGGACTTTCTGGCTGGAGGTGACGAAGACAGAACTACAGCTTTTGACTCCAGTGTGGGGTTACATCCTGACTTTAAGTGACCATGAAATTGTGGCTTGTCTTCAAGCCTGTAGAGGAAATACAAGAATATCTAGATTATGGATCTCAATTAGGTTTAAAGGCTTCAGTGCTAGTTAAGTCACAACTGAAACACTGACTAGACAAAGGCAGTGGAAGAACTTCAGGATGTCTCTGGGGCTTGGGTGCTGTCTTTAGACTTGGTTGTCTAAATTGCATTCTGGAGCTGACCTACTGAATGGAGAATCTTACTGCAGTCACTAAACATAACTGTCTTCAGATTCAGAGGAAATTCCAATATAATAAAGACAGTTACGCTTCAACTTTTAAGACTTCTGAACTATAGGCTTTCTTTTTTCTTCATCTTACCCTTATTCTAGCTTTAAGAAACAAGACTCTCAGGTCACTTAAAAGAGATGTTAAAAATGATGAGTACAACTAAATACCTATTTTTAGCTAACAATTAAACCAGTTGCCTGATTCCAACTGGTTGGGCTTCTGCTATGGAGCAAAAGTTTCTTTTTGTTGTGCTGCCCGTGGGAAAAATAACAGAATTCTTGGTCTGACCTGTGTGGAATTTCTTGAGTCCATCTCACAAAATTCTACGGACTCCACAAGTATAATATCCAACTTGAGCCTGCAGTTCTCGTTTAGTTGTGCTAATGTGTGTGCCCTGGATTTCAGGTGCTATAAGGCTGGCTTGTTTCTTTAGGTGAATTAGTTTCTCAGATCTCAAGAAAAACAATTTTTTCAACCATGGGCACACAGAGAATATTGCCTTGGATATAGCAACAGTTAACTAAGGAAATAAGTTTATTTGAAACAAGGATCTGAAAAACAAGGCATAAGGCAGCTGTAGTTCATCACTGTATCAAGCCACATTAGCTTGAGGCTCATGCTCACAATATTATTTAAATGTCTGTTTTGACCTGAACACTTGCTTCAGTGCCAGTATTTAGAGTAAATATTCAGCAAAAAGCTCTTAATAATGTGTTTTCTTCAAATATCTGCTCAAAAGTCTATGTTACAATAAGAACAGTAAGATCTTGGCAACAATTTATTGACAAATTGAGGCCGTTAAGTGATAACAATTAGTTAAGTGGATCTGATGTATTTCTGGCATAGTAACTCACATTGCTTGCTAATTCCAGTTTCCAAGTTTTATCTGAAATACTGGGAATCAAGTGTTATGAAAAATGCTGCTAGTACAAATCTGATTTTCAGATGTCATATGAATCAGAACCTTAAAATTAACAGGTACTGCAGTGTGCTACATGTGTAAAAACTGAAACCTACTTATTTTCTGATGTGGCCACAGCTTATACACAACAGATAAAATGTCCTTCATGTGAATAATAAAATGCCAGCTTCACGCTGGGATAATGGCCATATCTGGATCTTAAATTGGAGAGCAATGCAAAGTGCAGACTGAAGACTAAACATTGCTTGGATTGGATAGTATTTTGCTGACCTTCTGTGGCAGATTCTTCCATCAAATCTCCTCTCTCAAACAGAAAGCCATTTAATATTTCACCCACTGGTGCATTTTCCTTTCTGTGAATTGTATTTAGTACTTATTGGTGGTCTTCCTGCCTTGTCTTCTGAAAGCTATTCCTAACCACTTGGTCCCTTACAGCTTGCTGTGGCGGTTGAGGTATTATACAAGCTTTAAAACCCACATTTATCGGTCTGCTCAGCTCCATCTCTTTTGGCTGTGACTTTTGTCTGTGGAAATGGATCACTTAATGGAAATGCTCTTTAATAATTTTACTGTTGTTAAATAAACATAACAATCATCAGCATCCACACCATTTCCATGCTGGAACAACTCCTTAAAACATGCTTAAAAATGCAAACATATAAATGAGGAAATCACAAAGAGGGAAGGAAAAATGATGAATCTCCATGGTGTTGTGAAGTGGTCTGTATTTAAGACAAATTATTTCAAATGCCTGAGAATTAAGAGTTATTTCCATACCAAACCCTATCTCTTTCACTGTCTGTACCTGAGCTGTGCCTTTAGATAGCAATTTCTGCCACCAGCAGCCTGTGTTTACTTCCCCTCTAAGACACAAGGATGCTTGGCAAGTAAGGATTATATATAGCAGAAGTCCATCCAACCAGGAAAACTGCAAATGTAGTGAACTCAATGGAATGACTTGCTTCATAGCCTTTAGCGGTCTTTGGAGCAGGCACAAATGGACTGTATTGATTTTAACCAGATCAATGTTTCTTAAGCTTTTTCTAAAGACTAAATACCCTTTGGCTCACTTGCCTTCATCTGACCCCTGAGCTGGCAGTAGCCCAGTGTGTGTAAGTCAGAGATCTGGCTGTAACTACTATCTACAAGCCTTAACCCCCTTTGTAAGAAGTAACCTGCTGCTTAATACTGTTGCTGCCTAACACTGTGCAACCTCCCTAACCCCCTGGAACTTGTAACTGCCTTAAGAAAGCAGCTTACCACGGAGAAACACTGATTTGGATGGGAGACTCCTAGAGAGATGGCTGGTGACACAGTGCCCATCCTTTCTCGCTTCCCCTCCCTCCCACACCTGAGGTACGAGCTTTCATTCAAAAAGGGCCCCAAGTGTGCTGTCTCCTGGTATTGCTTCCCTAGGACATGTGGCATCTCAAAAAATGTGATCACAGGCAGTGTCCCATGCAGTGGCAAAGGTGGAAAGTGACCCGTTAAGGTGGAAGACCTGGTTAAGGTAGAAGTGAACAAACCTCCTTTCATCTATTAAAAAGTGATCAAGTCTATCATTACAAAATCCTGGGCTAGATTAATAACCTAGTGCAGTTGCCCCATCCTTACTTCCCAAGCTGAAAATCTTCCTGGCGTACAACTGCTTTTGTGATGGCCTTTTTTTTTTTTTTTAAGTTCAGTAAGAAAACAAAAGGATGTTGTTACTTAAGTAGTCAGTGCACACACTTATTAGTTTGTTGTGAGTGACGGCTGCAGAACTCCATTAGTACGGGCAAACGTGAGGAACTACACAGACAGGGGTCTGACTTCCATGGTAGCAGTAAAACCTGCAGAACATACCCCCTGAGCCACCGCCATCAGCCCTGACCTCCACCCAGGGAGGCAGAGCTGCTGGCTGAAGATTTCTTCAGTTCTATTTTCATAGACTGAGTCTCGGCACGAGGCTCGAATTTTGTCACATTTCCTGCTCCTGGGGCTGCCACTACTGGCTTTCCTGCTTTCATACCTTTTGACACAGGAATGCGGGTGGGTGCAGGTCTCAGGGATGACCCATCCTGTCCTGTCTGCAAAACAGAGAGACAGAGAGAATTTACACGAACAGAGGACTTTTTCTTCTCATTTATATTCATCTTATACTTTTCATTGGCTCTTCATTTACCTCTCAAGCAACTATGTCCCAGATCACACCTATCAGCAAATTAATGTTCACCTTTGAAACCTGGCTGTAGCAAATGCTGCTACAGTAGGGCCAGAGGTACAAAGTCAGCATCAAGCAAGTTTCCCACAGCTGAGGTACAGTGTTTTGGATCAAGATATGATAGGGATGGGAATCCCTGCAAAATTCTAATTCCACAGCATGACACAGTGCAGCATGGCCTTAGAGGCTACCAAAATGCTGGCTTAGATGTCAGACAGGTACAATATTAGCATCTTGTACAGAGACTAGCACACGCCCTCAAAAAAGTCTGGCCACATGAGACTAACGCTGAACCCAGACTAAGCGCCATATTTTCAGAGACGAGCAAGATTTCTCAGCACTATAGATAAAATTGAACTTTGCTTCCCAAAGTACGGTGGGGCCATGGCTGGGGCCTCTTATTTCTGCACTGGGAAGTGCAGGGGGCTGGGAGAAAGAGACGGAGCAAAGATTTGGGTTTCCTTTTCCTGCAGCTGTGGGAGGAGGGATGCAGGAGAGGGCTCTCCTCCAAGCCCTAGGCACAGCTTGGTGAACTCTGGTGAGGGTGAAGCAGGCAGCCCAGTTTTCCAGGGATGCCTCAAAGCAGCACTGAGATGGTCATTTTACTGTCTCTTCCAGCCTGCTGCCCTGGACAACAGCCGAACGAGCGCACTTATCCTCAAGTTTGAGGATTTCGAAGTGAAAAAAAAAAAAAAATAGAAACTGCCTCAGTGGCTGAGGACCCAAGCACACGACTGGCAGACCCAACGTGGCTCCTACCAGAGATCTGTGCCCTTCTGGAGCACCAGCTGGGGGCCAGGCCAGCTATCCTGTAGCTTTGAAAATGGCCATCAGTACATACGTCTGAGCAACTGAATCCCGCTGTGTCAGTGCATAAGGAGTACTTGCACGGGACAAAAAGATCCAAAAGGGCCAACTGGTATTTTCTGTCTCCATTGGCCAGATAATGTTGCGCATACTCTGCAAGGCCAAAACTGGAAGATACCCCTCACGGACCATGACCTAATGAAAATACTTATAACCATGACAATTCTGAAAGGAAAATGTGTTTTATCTTCTGCAGTGTGCAATACGGAAACAAATGTTAATGGGCACAACTTCGGTGTCTCAGCTGAATTTCACATGTGACTTTTTTCTGTTCAGATAATGGACAAAGACTTTCATCTCACAAAAGAGAACACTTTTCATGAGATCCTGGAATCCTAGCTAGACCCATCTGCTAAATGACTAAATTCTGCAACTTATGACGTGTAAGCAAAATAAAACTAAACTGCTGAAATAGGTTGGATTAGGGGATCATGTGGACTGCAACATGTATTTGCACATTTACTTAAAAATGCTAATTAAAAAATGCTCCATGAGGGAGCATTTTTCTCTCTTGAAGGATTTCCAGCCAGTAGCATCAGAGCCTTCTGTCTGCATCCTGAATATTCAAAGGAAAACCATTCCTTAATCTTCTAAGAACAGTTCAAAACCCCATGTGTATACAAAAAAAAAAAAATCACAATTGGAAAACTTGAATGCTGTCTGCCTGGCAGGAAGGAAGCCATTTTCAATAACTAAAAGCAACATTTACAATAGCAGTCTAAAGGCTAATATGGAACTCACATGTAGATGTCAAAACAAGTTAGGCCCATACAATTCTGTAGGGCAAAACATGCAAATGCATTCCAGCAGCCTTGGAAAATATGTCAACATCCCAGGGAACCCAAATGACAAACATCTTGTACTCCCTGAAAGAGCTCCACAGTGTGTAAACATGAGGCAATCAAATGAAGTAGCTGGAATCTCAGGCATTTCTTCAGCTTTATTCACATGTAAATTATTAACTAAGGATTTGGGCGCTTTCAGGTTACTCATTTCAAGCCTAAATCACTCAAAAGCACTTTGAAAAGCACTCTAGCTTGCTTTAAATGTCTTAGTTGCCTTCCTTATGGCATACTAACATGTTGATCGTATGGAAGTTAATGCCTGCTTCACAGGCAGCTGCAAAAGCATTTTGTGTTGGCTAAGCTGCCACAAACAGCACAAAGGTGGCTCTTCAGCAAGCAGTCCCCTTTGAGGAGAATGACAGGGTACACAGGCAGGGGACACTCTCTGGTACACATCTGTAGTGTCTATGGCACAGAACCCACATGACCCTCTGTCTCTTGGTCATTTCTTCCAAGAACCAAGCTCTCAGCAACTCCCTCCAGCTCTGTTTGCAGGCTGCTGTCATCCGCTTGATACAGGAATGTGGCTCCAACCAGCAACCAACTCTCAGGCAGCCAGCACAGAGTGCCTGAGATGTGGGACGCAGAGTGATGCTGGCTGGCTCTGAGCTGGTGGTACGTGGTGCTGGAGCTACCCATGGGAGCCAGAGTGAGGTTAGAATATACATTACTGAGAGTGAGATAACATGCAGCCGCTAAGCTGGTTAGGTCGATAATCAGCGCTCACTGCAGACACTGGCAAGTACATTAAGCAGTGAGGGTGCAGTAAGGGTAGACAGTCCTATTAAAGGAAGAAAAGCAATTTGAACGTACAGAGTATTTAGCATGTTTTTGTGGTTTATAACAGATCCTGCTTAGTGCATTTTTTATTGATGCGCAAAAAAGAATACTTTCATGCACACGTTCACTTTTGGAATATTTTAATAACAAAGGTGCTTTTTTAGCACTTGCTCCCAATCATATCAGGGACCACCTTGCCCTGGATGGAAATGGTCCATTTCAGTGGTTAACACAGATATCTAGTGTAATTTGAATGCCCTGGGCTACTCAAGCTATCTGCACAGGGCTGGTAGATAAGACAGAGGACCCAAGGAGACTCATAACCTCTGATAAAGCAGCTGGAAGCTAGGTAAGCTACTTGACAGCACTTAAAATGACACTGAAGAAGTGTGTTTTAGCAACTGAAGGGTGGGACTTGACACTAGTCAATACAGTCAGTGGAGCCCAGTGGACGACTTAGCTCACACTGACGGGAGCAGCGTCTCCGCTGAATCAGCTCCAGTCTCCACAGTGCACAGGGCTCGGTGCTGACAAGGGGACTCGTGACTGGCGACTGACTCGGTTGCCCTCACTGAGGCACGTTGTGCCACCTGAGGTATCCTGTCAGCTTCCACTGCAGAAAGGTCCAGGTCCATGTTATACCTGCCAGCCTCATGCACGAGCCTCAGCTGCCACAGGGCATGCAGAGCACCGTGCACCTCTGTACCAGCGAGTGAGCTGACCCCTGGATCTCCAGAAACTCTAACAGAAGCTTAGAGCATATATGGGACACCTACAGAGAACTAAATTTAGATGCCGATCTCAGCCTTATAGCTTTAACGTGTGCCCAGCTAGCTCTGGCACCCCGCAGCCTTTTGGCCGTGCCCGCTGCTTTGGGCACAGGATGGCCTGCGTGGTTGGTGCTGTGCCACCAGGCTGGCTCTGCTGCAGCCGGGATTCCCTCTGCTCCCTGCAGATCTGCACGTCACCGGATTCACCGTGTACCCTGGCAGCATAAACAGCCGGCACAGGATGCCAGGCTTGTGGGAGGTGGGGAGCACAGGGATGAAGTAATTACAGGACTGACACACATTCTGGTAGCCAAAGAAGATCAAAATTCACCGGCAATCCTATAGCCAAATTTACGGCCTAAATCAAAACACAGGATATAGGCACCACAGTTGTTCTTTTCCCAAAGAATGTTTGCTTTTATTCTTTGGGTTTTTTAATGTAAACTATAAACTATCCTGGAAGCAGGGACTTAGGGTAATGTGCTAAGGCAAGACTAACAAGCAGGCTACGGTTTCAGGCTCATTCTGGCCTGCATATTCTCAGGTCTCATTGTGTTTAATTTTTCATTGTGCAGTGGTCCACCTGTGATTAAAAAAAATCATCTGCTAGGTCTGCTAGGGAAGTCCGAGTATTTTCCTGGGAGTGGGTTTGATTCTAATCAAGCTAAGGAGGACCAAACCCAATTTTTTCCACTTCTATGGTAATTATCCAAATCCATAGGCTATCACATAAAAGGCATTTAGCAGCTTAGGGTTTGGTTGTTGGTTGTGTGTTTGTTTAATGAAAGTGGCAATGGTTCTGTTAAATGCTGAATTCAATCCAACTGGCCAAACAGTCCCCATCACATCAGCTCCTGCCATGGAGGACCCTGCGGGACTGGGCCAGGCTGGGTGGCAGCGCTGGTGTGACAAGGCCAAGCTGCTCCACTGGCCAGCCCTGGGTTTCTGCAGCAGGCAGAACGTAAGTGCCTCCAAAACATTTGGGTCCAGTGAGTTCAGATGCCAGCAGAGAAACAGTCACTGGCTGTTTTGTGGTTGATCAAGTGCTCAAAAATTTGCCCGGTTTTCCTTCAGCTGCCTGTGTTCTTTGGGTCAGAGTCTCATTTTCTCTAAAATCAAAACTGCTGCAGACTCAGAAGAGGCCTTGTATCAGGGAAATACAAATCTGTAGCTACTCTAGAGTGTATGTCAGTGTAAATCAACACAACCATAACACCCCTTAATCTGCGGGATTTGTAGGATTCAAAAATCATGATGGTCCATCATGAAATCACAGTCTCTGGTTTTGGGCTCACACATGCAGGGAGACAACACAGCTCAGGATGAACCTTTAAAAGTACCATGTGTGCACCTTAAAATTAACTTCACCTGCAGTACTGAACATAACCCTATAAATTCAAATTGGAAGAAGAGTTAAATGTTTTCAAATATTAAAACAGTAACCACAAATCTGTTAGAGCAACAGATGAGAGCTAGGAATTTGAGAATTTGTAGCTTGACACTGCATTGGTACATTGTACAAAGCATCTGTATGAAGAGAGTTAAGGCAGAAATTAAAGGCAGTGAGTTAAGAAAGCAGTTTTGTATCAGTTTGTCTTCTTTGATTGTATTAACTTAACCCTCAAAATTATATCAATGTTGGTTTCTTCTAGGGTTACTGAGTAAATGATCATGACTTGTTTTTTTCTGACTAGAGGTACTGAAATGTGTTTGTAAAGTAGTCATTTGCAAAACAGATGGTGAATATTCAGGGTTGTTTTTCTTTCAGAAGGGTAGGGAGGAAAAGGCACATTTGGGCTTGTTCGAAGTTCCCTGCTTATCTGACTAGGGACCTTAAAAACAAAGGGAAGCATTACATAAAGTAAATCTTATGGTTGAACTATTTTCCTTACATTCCAAATAGGGGAGGATGAAGTGAAGAAAGAAGCCACTTTTTAGCCAGATTAAAAAAAAAAAAAAAAGTTTTGTCTGCCACGGTTCAGTGCATCATCACAGTAGAGACAGACATCTAGTAAAACAGAATGAGAACCCTCTTAAAAAAAAAGTTTTCCAAGCTTCTGAGACAAAGGAGTTTGTAAATGAATTAATTCAAGACTTTTTAAAAAATGAACAGCTGCCTCTAGTACGCAGGAAAACACTGTAAAGTATCTACAATATATTCTATATGTGGGGAGAAAAAGCGCACACTTGTGCAATCCCAAGTAGATCTGTGTGATGAATGCAAGTTTTCTTAAATCAGGGGGCTTAAATGGGAATGGCAGCCTCTCTCCAAGAGTGTAGAAGTGTATCTTAAATACAGTTTGATGTTTTAGCTTGGAGATGCCTGAAGAGGCGTGTTGTAGGGGTCTGCAGGCTGCTGAGCGGCACGGACAAACGAACAGGGGATGACTATTCAGTATTTGTCAGGATACAAGAAAGAGGCTGTAACCCATGAAGGTATTGCATAAAAGGTACCAAACAAAAGAGCATTTTTCCCAGAGCCCACAACCAAATTCACTGCCCCCTGATGTTGTGGAAACAACAGTATAAATGAGTTCAAAAAGCAATTAGAAGAATAAATAGAAGAAAACTCCGCCACGGTCTATTAAACACAAAGATGTGGCTACAGGCCCTGGTTCAGAAAGAAATACCCACCTATTGCCAAAAACTGGGAACAGACGCTGGAAACATTACTGCACGTTTACCCACTTAAAATAATCTTCCCCTAAGCATCTGCTACAGGCTCTGTCTAGCTAAATAAGCTTTTGTACTAATTCAATACTGCTGGTTCCGTATTTTGGTTAAATTCTTCTTTCCCAGGGCATTTCCAACTAAAACAATGCAAAATAGTAAACCTTGGGGGAGGATATCAATAAATATTGTTCAGTGTGTTCAGAGACAGAGGTGAGAGACTGATTTAAGTAAGATTTGGTACGAAAAAGAAGCCAGGAAGCCAACATAGAGGCACAGAAAGAAAGTAGGAAAAATATATTAGAAGAAGCACTATTGTCATGTGGTCCTAATAAAAGCTGAAAATTTCAGAGGAACAGAAAGAGCCTTATTATTTACTGGCCAAAAGAGACCTGAGGCTGTAAGCAATGATACCACATCTGGCTATTTATTCCTCTGGAGTTCAGTATTATAACAGGTATTAACTGAATGACAAATATAATGGGATTATACCAAAGAAATATCAGCCTGTGTGCTTGAACTCTAAAGACCTGCCAGCCAGGCCAAAAAATCATTATGGCTATTTTCAGAAGTCAGAAATTGCATTCACCAAAAATAAAAATAGTTTCCTGCTCTGTCATCTCCATCATTCTTTGACATTCTCTGTCCCTCACTTGCAATTTTAAAGGATTTACATTATTTTCAGTAACTTTGCAGGGACTTCTTTTCAAAGTTACTCCTTTGGGAGATGGTGCCAAAAGTACATCAGCATCCAACACCGGTACAAAAAAAATTCTGCCAAATTGTGATTTTATAGTTAAGCTCGTATCTGAAACAAATATAGGGAACTCAAGAATTTCTCCTCACCCCACCCATTCTTTCTGGTGTCTCAGACTCAAACTTTGGTTTCCTTCCTCACCAGGAAGACTACAGATTAAGACTATGCTGCTTACCACTGATTGTGTTCCTCGTGTGGAAGACGTCGTAACAGGCGTTATAGTGATAGTGCTTGTCACCTTGCTTGCTGCAGGTCGTGAAGACAGGTTGTTCCGGGGCGATCGAAGGACAGTACCAGTCACAACTTCTTTTTCTGCTCCTATGTTGACCGGTCTGACTGTTATCACAGGACTCGCGCCATCAGGTGCAGCACTGGGAGAGCGTTTAAACTGGGAACCCAAGTGGATGTGGATTTTGTTGTCTTCTGTCGTAATAATGTTGGCATTGGCATTGTACTTGCGGATTGGAGTCGGGACGGTTTGTTTTTCTGGTGTTACTTTGAAGACAGCCCTTCCCATGGTCATATCTTGTGACTGCGGAGTGACAGAGATTTCTGCCGGCGCTGCAGATGTTGATACTGTCATGATCTGAATTGGTGATGTAGGTCTGTCGGCGAAGGGTGCTCTCCCTCCTTCTGGGGACTTTTCCCTGGAGAATGTTGTTATAGTGACTGGAGACATAGAACGATCTGGGCCCAGGGGACTTTCACTGCCTTTCCCTTTTTGGGGCATAACGTTTGGAGAGGGAATGATGGTTATTCGCGGCTTCTGATTTCCCAAAGTAGGAATGACAGTGGTACTTGAAAAAAACTCCTCTGAGGTTGGACTGGTTATCTCCAAAGTAGCTGTGCTGTTTTCATGGTCCGGTGTCACCCGAATATGAAGAGGCTGACCCTGCTTTGGTGAAAGCACAACCTCTCCAGGATGCGCTGGACTGCCATGGGTTCGGACTCCTTTATCAGGAGTCGCCTGAGCCCCAGTTTCCCTCTTTCTCATCCACGGTATCCAGGATTTCCTCATTGCAAGTTCATTTGCTGCTGGAGGATATCTCTCGAGCACTGAAGAGCGCTCCATGGGTTTTTTCAGACCTACCTGCCGCAGGTTGCTCATGATGTGATTCTCTTCCTGGAAGGATTTCCTTATGAACACTGCTGGAGTTTCTTCTTCTGCTGCTTCACTGCTTACAGCATCTGTTTGCACACCAGTGGACGTCACGGGAACATCGACCATTCTTCGTCCATTTATGCTGGGCCTCAAAGCACGGCTGTAACGCTTAGAAAGCTCCAGCTCTCTTGTTAGGTTCAGAATTTCCTGCCCCATGCTCTTGTTTTTATTTTCTTCTTCCATAAATCTTTGCTGCAGAACCGAATAATCGACTTGGAGCTGAGAAAGCTGGTCTTCTTTGTTCATCAGCTCATGGATTTTTTCCTTAAGAGCTTGAACTTCTGCTGTCAAATCTCTGCTTTTGGCCTCTTCCAGACGAAACCTATGCCTCAACTCTGCCTCCTGGCTCACTGCTTCACCTTTTTCGATTGCTTTGGTTTTGGCAATCTGGAGCTTCATCTCCTCCAGCTGTTGAGAAAGAAAGTTAGCTTTATCCTGCTCAGTCCTAAATTTCTGCTCTAGCTGATCATATTCATCTTCTGTCTTCATCAAATCTCCTTCAACCACTTCCAATTGTTTGAGACGTTTTTTCAGTCGTTCAATTTCAACAGTAAGTTCTTTAATCTTGTTGTCCTCATGACAACCATGCTCTGGTCCTTTCCTGCTCCGACCTCTTGTAATTTCTCTTTCCACTTCCTCCATACCATCAATTCTTTTCTTTAACAGGTCAACTCTACAGCTTAGTTCCGAGGATTTTTCTTCTTCACTTCTCAGTTTACCTATTAGCTCATCCCTTTCCTTTGTCAAACTAGACACTTTTTCCTCCATTTCAGATTTCAGTTTCAAAAATTTCTTACTTTCTTCTATCAGTTTCTCTGTTACATCCATAACTTTCCCTTGTTCAACTTTAAAATTCCTGTTCAGACTCTCAACCTTTTTTTCCTCCTGTTTTATTTTTTCCATCATATTTTTTCGTTCATCAACCAACATTACAGTAAATGACTTCAGCTTTGTAAGGTCATCTTTTAAGCTTATTTCAGCCTTTTCCAACTTGCTTTCTGATGCCTCAAGGTCTTTCACTCGAGTCTTTACCACTTCCAACTCATTTATTAAATCTTTAGTCAAATTCTTTTCTTTCTCCAAGTTTAAGTGTAGCTGAGTGCATTCAGACTTACTTCTACTGAAAGCCTCTTCCAGCTTCTCTAGTTCTGACATTCTTTTCTGCAATTTTTCCACTTCAAGTTTCAACTCTTTGCTATGATGCTCTTCCTCTTGCAGCTTATTTTTCAGCTCTTTACACTGGGATTCAGTTTTTGTGATCTCTTCGTCTTTCCCCTCCATTTCAAGCACACGCTTGCGGAGGTTTTCCACTTCTGCCATTAAGCTAGAGTTCCCACATTCCCCTTTTGCTATTTTATCTCTTAGTTCTTGAAGTTCTTCCTCAGCTTTTTGAAGATTTTTGTTAGTCTCTTCTAGCTCCTCTATTCTGTGAGTCAGCCCCACTAGCTTAAGCCTTAGCTGTCTATTATGTGACTCTTGATTAGCCAGTTTAGCAGTCATCTCTTCATGTTCTTGAGAAAATGACGATGTTTTCAGTTCAAGTTCTGCCTCTAACTTCATCAGTTTTTGTCCATCTTCTTTTGTTTTTGCACTAATAATTTTAAGCTTTTCTTCTTCTTCCTTTAGTTTTTGATTTAAGTCCTGTATTTTCTGGCTTTGTTGTCCAAGTTGTTCAATATGCATTTGTCTCTCATCCACCAGCATGAGTGCAAATGATTTGAGCTTGACTAGTTCTTCTCTTAGTTTATTGAGTCTCTTTGTATGTTCCTTCTCCTTCCGGGCTTGATAGATCTTCTCCTGCTCAAGAAGTTTCTTCAACCTAAAACGGGTTAGAAGAGATGCATTAAATGGAAAAAAAAAAAAAAAAAAGTACTTTGGTGTATTTCTCCATTTCTTAAATCACCTTCATTTTATCTTTTATTTTTGTTAATAACTGAGGTAGTCTTTCAAGAAATAACGACCTATTACAGTTACATTCCCAAACCAAATATTTTAAATTACAAAAGTTAACTGAAATCTATATAAAATCATCTAGAAATCTGAAAAGCAGTGAAATTTTATACATGTATAGGTAACAAATACATCAGGCCTTCGTTCCTTTACATTTATTTCTCTGATAGGATGATGCTGGTAGAAGCATACAATATCCCAAAAGGACAGGTATACCTACTCACCAATCCATTTATACCAAACTTGTTTTACAAGGTGGATTCCTCCTTATGGCTTGCATACACAAAAAGATAAAAAATGAAAACTAACTGCTATATGCAGCCATACACAAATGGATCAATCCTGGTTATATAGAAACCGGCAGCACAGAAGATTACATTAGCACACAACTGAGAACCATCTGGGCATCACAGGCATAAGAAATTAGCAGGAAGATAAATTTGCCAGTACAGTGACTATTATGTTTAAAAGTTTCTTCTTCCAGGCACATTTCCATTTACAATAGTGGATTTAGTGGACTGCAAGGGTCAGACTAATCAAACCTTTGGCTACAGCTAACCTCAGCTGGAAAATGTTCTTTTATATAGTCTGCAAAGCTGCATTTTCAAACAATAAAAAAGCTCGCGATACACAGGTTAGGTGTATCTTCTGAAAGATAATAAAGACCTATATTTTCCAGCCTTACCCATGCAACATTTCAATGCAGAAATTACTAGTAATATAAGTATTTTGTATCTGTGATTTATATTCAGGATATGTTGACATCACCACAGGAAGTTCCTGCACATATTGTAAACACAGATTTATGAGGATTGTGATCCTCAACTGACAAAGAGGTACAGATAACACATTTATCCCCTACTAATATAAGAGCCTTGTTCTAAAAGCAGTAACACGACATAGAAAAGACATAGGTATGCACACTGAATTTACTGTGAAATTACATGTTTTTCAAGCCACTGTCAAACTACTAGCAACTCCCATATCCCCTATCAAGACATGTGATGATTCAAATCCACTTGTTCTGTTCACCTGATGTCTGAAGCTTTTTAGCTTCTTTGTAACCGAGAAACACAGTGAAGTGATAACAGTAGAGCAATTTACCACTGGTTAACTAACTTGCCATAATCAGAACATCCATATCTTAGGAAAGATCGACTTTTATCAGTGTTTTTGTCTTAAATGCTGGGCTGTAGATGGTAGAGAGTGAAGCACAGCTATACATACCTCTCTGCTGCCCCAGCAAGAGCTCTGGGGCACAATGTTGTACAGAAAGGATGTCTCCCAGAGCCCTCACCTGAACCCTAAACTCGTAACAACAGCCATATTAACTTGGTCCTCCAGCGACTGTTAATGTTTCACTCATTGCTCCTCGGGGACCAGAATGAACAGGAACTGGAAAGAAAAGCTGTAAGAAAAGAGAAGGAAGACAGAAAGCAGAACACAGGATGCAGTAGGTAGGGAAGGAGAAGGCTGAAGAATGCATTTGAAAACAAGAGTCGGATAGGATGTGGGAGTAAGAGAATAGTAGGAACCAGTGGGAGAGAGAAAAACAAACAAACCTTACGGCCAACCTTGCTGGGTCACAGATTGTTCTCAAAAAAATCTCTTCAGTTTTGGCAGCTCTTTGGAAAGGACTGAAAAGGCCTGCTGGTGGATGCCTCATTATGGGTCAAGTTAGAATGTCAAAAGGTAAAAAAAGACCTGCCACCACTCACAAAGCATGCACTTTTCACACTGAGGAAGGAACTTTATTAGCATGCAATATATTCCCTGGCTACGCTATCACACTGCTTCATGCAAAAGTTTCTGCCCAAAAACTCTCCCTCATCTCCCCCAGGCTACATTTTTAAAGAAATAGTATGCATCCTTCCACAAAGTATTATTTGCCATGACAGAACAGTGTTCCCTAACATAGTGGTGCTCTAAATGACCCATGTCCCAAAGTCACGAACATATATACGAGAATACAAGATCTTCAAAACAGAGAGTGTTTCCAGTCTCCCTTGTCCACAGGAAAATTTTACAGTGACCTCTATAAATTCAAAAAACAGAAAGCACTTTTTCTTTTTAACAGTCTTGCCACTTGAAAGCCTATGTAGAGAAGCTCAGAAAACTGCATATGTTTTTTAATTCCTAGTCTGTTCATCAAGGGCATATGTGATTTTTCACCCAGCAGTTGCTACAGGTGGTACACACCAGCCAGGCTGCTAAGCAGAGTGCAAAACAATTCACTGGCCCCACGATTACCTGAGATTCTACTGGGTAATACTGCTGAGAAGGCCACTGAAAAAAAAAAAAAAATTTGTTAAACTAAGACAAGAAATTCCAGGGATGAGACTGAGCAACAGGAGAAGAAAGTGTGTTATCACTGTCATTGCCTTGCTTTACCTAGCAGGAGAGTTAGTGGGGAATCACTCGCCTGGCCCCTCTGGGAAAAGCAAAAAATAAAGCACCGTAACTGTGCCAATACACGGAGGTGGATTTACTAACATGTCTGTGCTGAACAAGGTGGGAAGCACTGTGCAGCATTTCATCCTCCCTCAGCTTTTACACAGTGAAACTAGGCTGCGTAAGATTTGACAAGTGAATTTACACAGAAGATACTTGACAATACTTCTGTTTTCCATGTCCAGGGAAACTGCTTCTAAAATCTGCTTCTGTGAGGGATGGGCGGAAAAGCAGCATCCAAGTTTACAGATGTCAAAGTTTGCAGATGTCAAAGTAATAAACAACATCTACGCCATTTCAGTGTTACTTCTAAACCCCAAAATAAATTTGAGTTTAAGCTTGCTCATGCCTTTTCATCTTTGCACAACTATCATAATTCAGTGATTAAAGTGGAATTTCAGCAGGATTGCAAAGGGTGATGATGTCCCCTCTTGACCTTACAACTGATTTATTATCAGGCTTCTCATCTGACTGCTGCTGCTGCTGCTGCTAATGTTTGCTAAGCAATGCAGACCTGCATGGGCTCCAACGCAACACTAAAAGAACCTCAGAAACTCAGAGCATGTGTATTTTCAGCATGTTATCCAGAGCAACTGCACTCTGGATTGTCAAGAGGTTGAAAGTACCTGTATTCAGGTCACAATGAGAAAAGAGGAGAGAGGAGAGAGAGAAGAGCTTTAATATAAAACTTGGGGCTAGATACAGCCGAAACACTGGCAAGCCAACAGTTTGGTACCCCCAGTCCAGTGCCTGTATTTGCTACCTCAGTTTTGGGTTTTTTTTAGAGATGGGGAGAAATATTTGGAGAAAACTGGATAATCTGCATTTATCAGCAAAAGTCTCAGGGGCTCAGCATCCAGATCACAGTGGGGAAGCAGGCAGGTCTGCTCAGGTTCCTTGTGGAGACGGGTACTGTACCACCTGCTTGTCTGTGGAAAACACTGCTGAGGTCTGTGCAGCACCTCCTCCCCATAGGTTACCACAAGTATCATGTCAAAACATGCAGCCCTAGTCATTCCCTGAATACGTCATCTTCTGCTGCCATGAAGATCCAGGTAGTCTCTCCCTCTCCTTTCTATCTGTTCTCCCCACAGTATTTGAAGAACGGGTGCCCTGCAGCGTTCAAGATGACCACATTCATCCTTTACAGTAAATAGGATAAATAAAATAGCAAACCCTTATGTACGAATATGTGCGAAGCACTAATTGCCTCAGTTAAAACCAAACATCCCAGGACAATGCTGTTCTCCAATTTTATACCACAAAGGAAGAAGATGCCTCTGACCATGACTGGAATGGGGCAGGACACTGGCCTCCAGAAGCTACTGATGCAACCTCACATGGTCCCTGCTACATCGGGGAGCTGTGTCTCCTGCATCCCTCCACAGACTGCAGCATCAGCTGTTCACAGCCGCACTGGGCAGTGCTAGGGCAGCAGGAGGAAGGTCTGTGGGCAGCAATGCTGGGGATTTAGGAGCATGAAGACTTCCAACAACCAATTTCAGTTTGCAGAGCAGGCAGACACCTGAGTGGAGGAAGAGCAACTATGGACTTAGTTTTAGCATCCTTCATGACCAGTGTGCGGGAAGCAGAGGATGCACAGTAATCAGGCCCTCACTGTCCTCCTTCCTTTGGTGCTGAAGCATTTTATTGCACAAGGTCTTTCTGCTTCCCCTTCCCTCCTCCAAGCTTCGGACTGATATCAGAAGCACAATGGGATGCTGATAGCTTATGAACCCTACCCCTCCAGAGATGGGGCTTCATAGAATCAAAAATCACTTAGGTTGGCAAGTACCCTTACAATCATCAAGTCTGACTGTAAACCTAACACTGCCAAAGTCCACCACCAAACCATGTCCCTAAGTGCCACATCTGCATGTCTTTTAAACACCTCCAAGGATAGTGACTCAACCACTTTCCTTGGCAGCCTGTTCCAATGACTGACCACTCTTTCCAGGAATAAATTTTTCCTGATACCCAATCTAAACCTCCCCTGGTGCAACCTGAAGCCATTTCCTCTCATCTTATCACTTGTTACTTGGTAGAAGAGACTGACACCCACCTCGCTACGACCTCCTTTTCAGGTAGTTGTAGACAGTGATAAGGTCTCCCCTCAGCCCCCTTTTCTCCAGCATCTCTTTGCAGATCAGAGTGAGACTTCAACATGAATTGTAAGTCACAGCTGGAGAATAATGTTGTGGTTTTGAAAGACATTGCAGTAGTTTCATATCAGAAAAGCTCCAATGGGCATTAATGGATTTTAAATGGGATTTATTTTATTTGTAAATGAAAAAAGCAGTAGCTGCAGCCAGACCTTAGATTAGCAAGAACCATTAGTTCTTGCCTACATTTGTAAAAGAAATTACAAATAGTGGTCAGCAGACATTTTCTTGCCTTCTGAAGGATCATAAACTTTATGACTACATTTGAAATACAGTAAATTTGGCAAACTGGGAACTCTAAAAAACATGCTTAGCACTGACAGCTGATATGAGAAACCATTCTACAACGTGACTCACAATATTTAAAGAAAATATGAAGAAGTTTCAGTTATCAGGAGAAAGATGCTCAGTGATTTCCAAAAACCCATCTCTCCCCTCAATAAAGCATTCACTTCAAAATGTTTTAAACAGAGCATGCAAAAGTGAAAAGCCCCCAAAACATTTATGGAAAATTACACCAGTGTTTGCATTGCCCTTCCCATTTTTATTTCCATCAAGATAAGAAAACATTACAAATGCTCATGTGACCTTTTCCATCTCTAGCACAGAAATGGACACTCACCTATGTGAGGAAACCCTGGTAAGGCAGGGCAAGCCAGAGGACGACCTGAAAGGACATAAGCTGCTCCTGCAGCCTGCGTACGTGTGAATATTTTTGCACCATATTTCAGCTACGTTGGCCTGGTTTAGCTCCCTGCTTTGCAAACAGACTAAGCCAAGCTTCCCAAGGGGTCTCCCAATGTTTAATGAAGCACTTACAGGAGGGGCTAATGTGGAGGACACCCTGGAGAGAGGTGGAGACCTTTTTCGTCCTCTATCAAGACAGGGGCAGCAGCAGGTAGAAGGAAGAGGATGAGAAGAAGGGAAGCAGGTAAAGTCTGTGGAGGACCTTTTAACTGAGTTTGTACACAGCTTGGAGGTCCACAGAGCTCCTCATTGCTGCTCTAGCACAAAGCCATCGCAGACGTACTGCTCCTGTAGCACTCTGGTTTGCCATTTAAATTCCCAAAAGTTTGTTGCGATGGGATGTGATGACTTCCATCCTATTTTGTGGATGTCCAGTGAGGGTTAAGAGAAGCATGTTAACAAGGACGTGGTCACTCTAAGGATGAGCTGACTGACAGCTGATGATGACTGCTTCCTCCTCAAGGGGCCGACAGCGTTTCTGCCACTCACACAGCAATCCCAGGGAAGCACTGGGAAAGCAAATACCTTCACAAGCTCATCTTTCCACTTCAACCCTAAAGAGTTTGCTACCGCATACGCAGAGTTGGAGAGACACGTCCTACTGGTAGTTAGAAAGCTGCTGCCCATTAAGTGATGTGAGAGGCTGCTTGCCAGAATCCCAGGACAATGAAAACCAGCAAGAGGTGGTTTAACTTAACAAAGGAGTTCCCTCTTAATATTTTTTTCCCCTGTTTAATGTACAACAGCTGATTTTGAAGATTACTTCTACAGCCACTGGGAAATCCTCCACACGTAAGGACTACGTCTGAGTGCTTCCGTGTTTGCTTCCAGGCTGAGATATCCAGAGGCTGAGTTAAAGTGATTCTGAGCACTTATAATTTCAGCTAAAATCAAAGAAAGCCAAAAGGTGGTCAGGCTCTCTAGGAAGCAAAACAAGCAGGTCTAACACTCAAGTTGGGAAATTTAATATTAAGTAACACTTTCAAATCATCAGCTTCAGTCCTTCCCTCACATCCATCTCAACTGAGAGAAGATGTAGACGAGATTGGATCCCATGGCAAGAAAAAGAGTAAAGCACATCTGTGTTGCTTTCTCCTTTCTATCCATTAAACTTTAAAGGCAAGGAACAGAGATAAATGTTTGGATGATCTTGCTACATAACTTCCCGAGTTTGCCCTTCAGTTTATCACAGAAAACAAATAAAAACTTGTAAAAAATTGGCTATCAGTTCCAGTGACTCCAAAGACAAACTTTCTGGCTACCTACTATACAAAATTAAAGCATAAAACCCCCACATCTTCTTCATTGTTGAATTAACATTTGAGAAGTGACTGTTTCAAACTATTTCAAAAGCAATTCAATAATCCTGCTACTTCAGAACCGCATGACAGTTCCCAAATTATAGTACAGAAAATATTTTCTTTACTTAGGACATATTGCTTGCCTTCTACAACGATTTCTTGTCCTCTTTTTTGTTTCTAACACTGGTTTTGTAAAACTTAAAATCCAGCTTGCTGAAATAGTTCATTTATGTCGAAGCTGTCTTACTTCAACTGAACAGTGAGTAAGGGCAGTATTTTGGAATAAGAAAACTTACTAGATTCAGGGTCCCACCACCTTCCTAGCACCTTGTTCACATAAGAAAGGCACCAAAGATCTTTAAGATCAAAAGACGAATAGAACCCGTTCAGGCTATGAAACGGTATTATAACCGGACAGAAACTTTGTTCCAGCCCCCCCATTAAGATGTCCACATTAATTTCGCAGGTCAGAGGAGAGGAAGGGGGATGAGCAGAAAGCGTGCAGACAGCATCCGTGAGAAAAGGAAGCAGCAGCGCTCAGCTGAGAGGTGAAATTTGCCAAACCTGTCTCCGAGCCGCCGCTATCCTTCCCTGACCCCTCGATGCGCTGTCCCGGCGAGGAAGCCCCGCGGCACGGCCCCTCCAGGTGCACCTTCCAGGACTCCAGCCAAAACCTTGAAACCTGCGCGGTTCTGCCCCATGCAGCTCGGCTGGAGCCGGAGCCGCGGCGGCGGGAGCTGGGCTGCCCCGGCCGCAGACCCCGCTCCAGCCTCCCGCCGGCGCCTCCGCCTGTGCCCAGCGCAGCCGCTTAACCCGTGAAGTGCGCATGTACAAGAACAATTAGCTCCGCTCAAATTAAAAAATAAACAATAATTTTTTTTTAAATAGGAAATCGCTTACCTTATAATTAGTCTTTTTTTTTTTTTTTTTTTTTTTTTTAAGCTGCCAATAAAATAATTTAAAAGGATAATTTCGCAGCACGGCTCGGCCCCTCCGCCCTCACGTCGCTGCCATGTCCCCCGCGCACTGCAAGGTGAGGGCTGCGCCCCGCCGGGGGCCGGGGGAGCCGGGGGGGCCGGGGGAGCCGGGGGGGCCGGGGCGCTGCATTGTGCGCTCCCCTCCCGGGGCAGGGGGAAGGGGTGGAGCCGCCGCCGCGCCTCGCCGGGCAAGTGGGGTGGGGAGCGTTTAACTGGCTCGGTGTCTGGCTGCTGCCAGCCCTGCGTTTAGCATCCCTTCCCCGGAGTTTATTATTGACAGCCCCCTCCGGGCTTACGGTTTATAGGTGAGCGATTAAGAAATAATAATTTGATTTCAGGGAGCCCCTGTGAATTGTTTTCGCTTAACTGAACTGGGATGCATAAAAGCGATGCTTTCCAGTCTGAGCTGCCAATTCATTCTTTCAACCCAAGAAAAGTTCCTGTTGCTTTTCTCTTGTCTTGGTGGTGTTCGAAGTGGCAGTACTACTGTTGGTAAGCGCTGGCTGATCTTCAGATCAGTTGATAAAGGCATGAATACATGAAGAAAATCCCCTGTGGATTTAATACACATGCATATTTGTTTTTGAAAATTCATGCATAGTAGCGAGGCTAACCGAGAGTCTGCATGAGGTCTGAAAAGCACCGTTCTTTTAGCTCCCTATTAAACAAGTCCTAAATCAGGCCTTTTTTTTTCCCAAATTAACATAAAATAATTTGAGAATTCTTTCTGTTTCCCTAATGGTCCCCTAGGTTGCCTACAGTCACCTTTTCAGTCTTTACAAGGGGAACTAGGAAATACTCTTCCCTTTCCCTTCCTCTTCCATTTCCTCTTCTCTTTCCTCTTTTCTTCCCTCTTCACCTTCCCCTTCCCATTCACCTCCCTCTTTTTTTTAAGAAGCCTGTAATTTCCAAAATCATTGAAAGCATATAATGTCAAATCTTATTATCCACAAAAATAGACCAGTGTCCATGTTTACATATTTGAGAAACTATCTAATTTCGTGTTCTTTAATCATTTTTCTTTAGGACCCTCACCTCATTCAGCATACAGGCTGGTCAGTGCTCATTTGAAAAGAAGGAGCTTAATGATTGATTTTAAGCTTTTTGTTCAAGGTTCTGTTTACCACACACTCTATTTCTGGATTGGAAAATAGGAGCACAAAGGGACTAGGATCTAGCTTGGACACCTGCTCTGGGGTATGTCAGGTGTGTTTCTCAGTGTGCTGCAGGATGGGTGCTGCGTGTGCTCAGATCACAGCCCCCTTTGCCTCCAGCCCAGCATTGGATGCTCCAGACTCCTGCACATCAGAGCCCAGATCTCCAACAAGTTCCCCAAAATGAGAATCAGTCTGAAAGTGAAAAATGTTCACTGCCCATGTAAATTAGCTTCACATGACTTAACTAGTGCCATGTAGGAAATCCATCACACAAACTCAACAGGGGTAAGTCACATTTTCCAAGGAAAGCCTTAATCATTCTCTCTCTTTTTGTATTGCCCTACCTCATTTACTAAATACTTTCCAAAAGTTGAAGTTGGGATCCTATGGAGAAATCGTTGCCTCCTGTGTACAAAGCTGATGCATCTCAACGTATTTGTATTTTTCCAGTGTCAGAGGAGAGGTTACTGTACAAAACTTATATTTGATTATGCAATTACAAATTATCACATGCATTGAGCAGATGAATGTTCTGCTTAACCTACTTACTGTGTCCTTCGCAATCCTAATAGCTGTTCTGGTAGAGCTACATACTCTTTAAAAAGAGGAAATTGCATGCACAATGGCAAACACTAAAATAAATATCCACCACCAAAATTTAATGATGTGGCATTATATTGGCACTTAGGGAGATCATCAGAAGAGTTTAGTTCCTTTAGATTGCCTGCATAAAAGCCTACACTGAGTTAACAAAATAATTTATAGCAATAGCAGGTTGTCGACCTCGAGGCAGTTTGATACTAGAAGGGCACAGAGCACTTTGCAGGCAGGTTTCTAAACTATCTGCTGACAGACAGGTTTGACTGTGATCAGCAGCTGGGAGTGAGGCTCTGCAGGAGGATATCTGGTCACGCACCCCATCCCAGGTGGCTCTGAGCTCAGAGCTGGTGGCACAGCTTGTCCCACCCAGTCCTGCTGCACCCACTGTTCGGTCCCAGGGTCCTCCTCACCTCTGCACTCCATTTCTAACCACCACTTCTCCCAAATCCGCAACCCTCCTAGATGTCCCCTCATATCTGCTTTGGCTTTTCTCCGGTCTGTGATGCCATGCTGGTCCAGGCTGGAACTGCAAGAAACACATCTCCCCTCATCTGTGTTTTTATGGTCTCAGCTCAGAGCAGAAATTTCAGGGACATCAAGAGGATCTTAATATTTATTTTAGGAAAGCAGCTGTTAGTCTATAGCAATGAGCTTTGTACAGATGTCACATAAAGAAGGGAGAGGGCACCGGGGGTCTGGGACAGATGGGATCACTCAAGTCATGAAGTCTGACCACTCACAGTCACAGCAGCCATGTAGTGGACTCCTGCCTACCCCACACACTTCAAGGTATTATCTCTACTCATCATGGATTTGGCAGCAAAATGACAGCAGACAGAACTTTAACATGCCATGAGAAGACCAGAGGATAACTGAGGGCGTTGCCAGTGTCCCTGCCTGGCAAAGAACGTGTTAAAGGGAATGCCCAGATGTTGCTACAAAGCCTGTCCCAGTCTAAGCCACTGTGCCCTGGTGCAAGCAGAGTCACAAGGAAGCACGTGGTGTCCTCTGGAGGGTGCTACATCATAAAACCACAGAATGGTCGAGGTTGTGAAGGACCTTGGAGATGTTCAGTCCAGCCCCGCACAGGTCCAGTTAGAGCCGGTTGCACAGGGCTTGCTCTACCCAAGTCCCAGACACCTCCAGTGATGGAGACATGACAACCTGTCTGGGAAACGCCTTCTAGGGCCTGTTGAAAAAATCCAGATTAGGTCAGATCACTAAGACAAGGTGATATACACCACATATGTACCTCATGGTAGTCACCAGCAACACCTGTGACCACCAGTGATCCTCAGAGGGGACTTATGCCAGACCACCAGCTCCTGAATCTTGCTCTGCAACTTAGAAATAAAAGCCCAGGGAAGGTGATGTAGAGTCACTGGAGTTGTCTGGATGTAAGCCAGCAGACAACTGGATACAAGACTTGTTAGTAAAAGTGCAGCGTGGTAGTGGTGAGCCTACATACCCTGCACTAGCTGAGATGTGTCTGTACCACCACCAGACTTCATAATTAATGTATTCTCCATCACCAGTCTAAATACTCCGGATACCCACCACTACAGCAGTATCAGAGCTATAGAGGACATCACGTAGGATGTCACAGCTGAGGTCAAATAGGCCTTTAACCTTTATAACTTCTACTGCATAGGAACCAAATTATGTGTATATATAAAAATATAAAGCTACTCCATATGTTGTTATTTCTCAACAGTACCTTCACTTTTAAGTCACATCAAAGGCTGGGAAAAATCGAACTTGCTCCCCAGAATTTCATGAATCTTTTTGTTTATGCTTTCCTGGGGATGAAGTAGTTCAAGAAATACATTCCTGAGTAAAGCAGCACTTAGAACATTGTGAGACCAGATTAAAAAAACACCAAGAAATAAAGGCAGGGGAGGAAATAGACAGGAATCCCAAATTCCAACGCACCTCTGAAAGTCAGCAATTGTACTGTTTATCTGGCACAGTTGTCTGCTATAAAAGAGAGTAACTGGGAAGCAAAAGGTAGAATTGGTTTAACTGTTTAATGATGTGCTAATAGACTACACATTTCTTTGATATGTTGCTCTCCTTAAAAATATGCTAAACTCTGCACAGCAATGGATTGCTCTTGTGGATCTTAGAGACTTGTAACAAATGATTGCCTGATTATAAAATTCTCTGTAAGCGGGGCTTTGTAACCTTTCCAGCGGACTGCCCTACTCTCCGTTGGCTCTTTATCTTCAGTGCAGAAACATATGTAACATTTACAGTGAAGTCAGAACTCGCAACTTTCTCCAAGTTCTCTGACCTGTTAGGAGAAACCCAAATATTTCTGTTTGCACAAAACAAAACTTTTCCTGAAATTGTGATTATTTACATACATGAAAAAGTACACTGTGTAGCTTGCCAGACTTAATGGTTTTGTTCATTAAACACCCAAAGCAGTGAAAATCTTCCATCATTTTTCCCCCTGCTTCTTTTGTTAAGTTAAACCCTTTTGGTAAGTCAAACTCATTTGGTAAGTCAGACATGCCCTCCACTTTCTACTTAGCCAGTTGCCTACTCTGAGCATAACAGATATTGATGAGTTTAGTGGCATCTTGACAGAACAGGAAAACTTTGAATGCTGAGGGAGGGAAGAGGCTGAGTTTAATTTGCTGCTGAAGTTACAGTGAACAAGGTGATCTGTTGGGCCTTTTGGGCACAAATAAATAACAAAGATAAATACAATAAATTCTTGAAACATGACTTTGCAGGAAAAGCCTGAGAAAAAGACTTCGAGCTGGACTCTGTGCTGTTATATCTCAGGCAATACATTTTATATTGCATACGTCATGCACACTAAAAAGCTTCATTTGGTGAGCTGCACCGACAACTGGCTTTGTTCACCTTTGTTCTTATTTAAAACAGGTTGTACCATGCAGCTGTTAGAGAAACTGTGCACACACACACACAGACATTCACACACTGGCTTTTTTATTACTCCCCAGATCTTTCTAAATAAGTCATGCTGCCTAGATTTAAAATTGTTTTTCTCTTTGCAGCATGAAAATTGCCTTATGTTAGGATCTGCTGCCTTTTATGGAAGCATGATTGAAAAGTTTAACAAAAGCATTTCTGGTTTTGTTTTCTTTTTCCACCTTGTTTTTAACACCCCGCTTCTCCCCCCGCCCCACTTCTGGTTTTCTGCTTTCTTAACACTTGTGTATATCCTTTTGATACCTGGGAAAGCTCAGTATCTCCAATACTAGTGGGACTCCCTGAAGGAAAGGTGATTACAGCTGAAGTAGGACCCATCAACACAGCTAGTTGTACCAAGTCAAAGACACCATTTTGTAGTGGTGTCCAGGACCTTAGCGAAGTGCAACATGACAGGATGGTTCCTTGCTGTCCCCTGTGGAACTGCCATTTTCAGCATTGCCAGCTTTACGTACCCGTGCTTTATCAAAGCACCCCACTAGCGCCACCTTTACCTGCTCTGGTGTCCACCTTTGCTTTCCTAAATTACTCACTTTTGATGTGGTAGGTGTTTGTGTGGAAAAATGCCATGCAGGGGTGAGCTTGAGGCTTTGAGAACAGGGAGCTGTGCCTATTCTCAGCTCACCAGGAGAGACTTAGTCTTTCGGCAGTGTCTCAGCCTCTTGTTCAAGTTGTTGTCTGGGACATTAATTAACCCTGACTGATTTTCACCTGCATGTTTCTTTTGTTGTCTTGGCAGCTGGTTCTCTGGTGTTGCCCCTCTCTCACCTGACTTCTCCAAGTGTGGGTTTATAGAACAGAAATACTCCATCTAGAGATAAGGGTCACATTTTAAAGCATGACAACAAGTAACTCATAAAGAACAGCAGTGAATATTCCCTTACTGGAAACTGAAAATCAAGGCAAAATTACCTTTTTTCCCTAAGACGTATTATCTTTTGGTGCAAACAAGTTCTGGGAAGTCCCAGTACCTGTGCTGTGCTGCATCAAGCAACATCATCAGTATGATGCCTTCTGCTTCATTTTTGCTGTATTTTCCTTTATATGTCTTCTGCTTGCAGCTTGGTCTCTGTTCTATGTCATCTCTTTACCATTTTTCTTCCCTCTGTCACCCATGTGGAAGGCTCTACAGCACTCTACTTTTGTCAACAGCTAGTTCCCCTCACCACTCCCTCTGTTCTCATTAATCTCTTAATTCAGATTCATTTCCCACATTCTTTGTCTTGTGGCTGCCATCCCCTGCCCTAAACCTGCCTCTTAACTGTTGTCTTTTATCTTCCAGTTCCATCAGTTCAGTTCTTGCCACGTTGTTCTAACTCCTACTGACCTTTTCTGGTCTTTTCTTATAATAATGTATTTGATGGAGTAGATAAAACAAAGAATTCCTGTTTTAGCATAAAGCAACCCAAGTGATGCTGTCTGGAGTCACCATGACAGGGCCTCAAACATGGGAGAAGTGTTCAAAAAAAAAGAGTGAAGAGCTTTAAAATCTAGTTTTAGGAAGTAGCATCATTCGTATAATCGCATGCACTGGGCTAGTCAAGCATGGAAAAGCTCACACAGCTGTACAGCAGCAATGCAGCTTGAGAGCAAGAGTCTGCTCGAGTGGAGTCAATACAAAAACTCCATTTCCCTCAATACAGGGTCTCAGACTTTCTTAGAAATAAAGGCTATGCGTGCACTGTTTCATATTATATTTGCCTACCTCAGTCACAGCTTGACATAAGGATAAAACAATACACACCTATAAAAGCAGAGAAAAGTAATTAATCTCATGAAGATTCCTTCTTGATGTGGCTTGCTGTTGGCACCATATTCAGTGACTTAGCAAATAATGAATCCTCAGCAAAATTTTCAAATGCTGTAAAAGCAGTCAGTGGCTGCTTTTATGAACTAAAGAGAGACTGATAGATTTTAACAGCATCAGCACTGAGTAGCCCTGGCTTTCACACCACATCCTAATGTGCTGCGTCCCAGCTCTCAGTCTGAAAGGCTCTGAAGGTATTTATGTTAACATTCATGCCAGGAGCCTCAGCTTTTTCCCTGAACACAAAGGAGCACACACCTGCCCACTACATTCATGTCACAACCCCACCTTTGCTAGTGCTTTTTGCCCCTGTGTTCTGGAGGTGCAGCATGAATGGACGTGTCCTGCTTCCTCTCTCTTCTCCCCCACAAAAAGCCAACCAATCAAATAAACAAAAAACCCCCACACAAGCCCCCCAAAAGCAAAATGAAACAAAACAAACTAACCAAAAAAACCCCCCACCTACACGAGCTTTTCTACTACCACATAGCTAATTACTACAGCTCATGCAATTCTTAGGTTTGCTGCTTGCATTATAAAATTTGTGTCTACTGAGAGGGAATTAGAGAAGAGACTGTCCCCACTATACACCCCACAGCACTTATCCATGGCCTAGACTCCCCCAAGGCTTGAGCCTGCTATTTTAACCTCCTACTTGTAGTTGCTTAGAGCAGGATCCAAAAAAAGACTCATATAGATTTTTGAATGCAATTAATAAAGAATTTTAAGAGGGGAAGATTTTAAAAACATAATTAAAAACCCCCATGCCCCACGCCTCCCCATGTAAATCTGAATGTTCTCATAGGCACCTGATTTTGGGGCAGATCTGTATCTGGGTCATCCAAACTCGCTGTTGCACATCTTTGGAAGTGCCACTGTCTTGCCTGAGCTGAACATCATTCTTCACTTGTGATTACTTGGACCTCACAAAATACATGTCTTTACACACACAATGGCGAGGAGCTTGTTCTGAGGACCAGGGAGACAAGAGTTAACCACAGCCATCACATATGGCCGGGAGCCATAGGTGCTTCCATTCCAAGGAAGACTTGCAAGGCGGCTGCCTCTTGCACCAGCACCAGTGAGCTGCATTACTTGCCCAGGGAGTGGGTTCTGGAGGTGCAGCATAGACATTTCTCTCGTCAGTCTGAAAGAATTCCAGCTTGCACTACCCCTTTCCAAGATGATGTCCCAACCACCAGCCTGTTGAGCATTTGGATGGTGGAAGGACAGGGAAAACTCATATACCCAGATGGAGAGCAAGCAAGGAAAAACTGGGTCAGTTTCATACAGTAAGTGTGAATTAGAAGGTGCTCTTTTTTGCCTCTGCTTGCTTTAAAATTTCTTTCTACCATGTCTATGTTGCCCTCTGAATAGCTACAGGGCTTATGCATCCTGGCCCTGTTGTTTTCTAACAGGTTGTCAGCTGTTGACTTCCACTGAGCATCCTCACTTACAAATCACTATTACTTTAAAAAATGTTACAGTGACATAAGTGCAAATGATGCCTCGCACACAAAGAGAGGCAAAATCAGTTTGGAAGAATTTACAGCCTCCTTGGTAGAATCAATAGGCAATACTGAACAAAAATAATTCAAAACACAAAAGTGTTATTTGGCTGTAGAAATTATGTAAAAATAATATGGCAATAAATTATTATTATCATAACCAGAAATGCATATAGAAGTTATATAAAAATATAATCATACAGGAAATATATATTAAGTTATTTTGCAGGAGAACAAACTCTTATCCAGGGTCTATAACTCCACTCAGAAAACTGCTGTATGTAATACAATTATATGTGCATATAAATACTTGTACGGGTACATGCACACATAGTTTTAACATTTTCAGAGTTCCTACCCTGATTCTCATTAATCCCATTAATCAAGAAGAGCTCTGCTGACTTCAAATGAATTTCACCAGTGCCAGCTTTGTGCTCACAAAATCGAGCGTCAGGTTGGCCTTTTTACGGATTAGTTATTTCCTAAGACTCGAAGAAGCTTAATGTAGATACCTCGGTGTGCTCACGATGGGCACAAAGCACTAGTGCTCGCCACTGAGAGCAAGTCGGACCAACAGCACTTGGTCTGTCAGGTGAGGACATGGGCCGGTCAAACCAGGACACGCTCTTCTCCACCGCAGGATTAGCGGTGCCCACAAAGCTGGAGCTGTGTGACTGCAGCTGCCAGTGGCAGTGCCCTGTCCCCCACACCACCTGCCTGCCTGTCACCCCTGTGGACATGGTGTGGCACCTACTGGTTTTGGAAACTAGGGTTGTATCCCAGCCAGTAATCTGCAAAATGAAAAAATGTGGAAAGCTATGCATCATTTTAAAACAAGTCATCTAGGAAAAGCCTGACATTTAAATAATGAAAGAGAATATGTCTATCGCCTTCCAGTTCCTCTGAAAATAAACATTTTAAATGGAACTGTACAGGAACTTTCATCCTGTGATAGATATACTTGTCACCAAGAGATACTTTTTCACCTATGACATAATTGCTATCATCAGAAAAACATTGCTGTCATTCTGCTATAATTTAGCCCCATTTTCTGCTCATTTCTTTATCTTTTCTCATTAGGCCATTACATATTCAGCTACATTACTATTAATCATTCCCTAGCATAAGCAACTGGATAACAGAGCTGTGTGAATAACTGATTTTTTAGTTCCAGAGCTGAAACAAAAATTCAAAAAGTAATTATCAAAGAAAAGAAAAGCTTTATTTTTCTCTCTCCTTCAAGTGAAAAGAAGTTTCATGTGGATTTCAGTGAAACGTGTTCATCTTGAATAAGTAATTTAATTTCCATCTTTGTCATTTCTTTCACCAAACAAACAAGTGAAAAAGCCTCAGTTTTTGGAAGATGGAGAGACCTGGCACAGTGAATTCCTGTGTGTGGGTGAATTTGAATACCCAGGCAGTGACCTACAAAAAGATTTTCATCCCTTTGGTGAAAAGAACTCAATAAGTAGGTAAGCAACTTGTAAAAATGGAACAATTTTAGCTGGGAAGAGTGGGAACAGATGGCCCAAGAGACCAAATGACATGACCTGGAAGGCCTCCTCAAAGAGGTGGATTCAGATCCCAGCAGGTTGATGGGACAATTGAAAGTCTTCCACAGTCCAGGTGAATGTCATCATCACAGGGTTATTTGATATGGTTTTTTAGCTAGCTGGTCTTGTGACTTAGGCCAGTGGATTTTCTTTGAGAACATTTGTAATTATTATCTTACACTCCAAATGGCATTTTTTAATGAGTTTTTTAGAAATAATATTCAAATACTAACTACGGCATTACAATATTATAATCACAGGCACTTCACAAATACATGCTGAATTATACATTTTATGTTCTGCATTTCTTCCTCCTCACATTTGCACAAGCTTTGGTAAATTTCACAAGAACATTTAGTTTGGATTTTTGCACCCCCTGAGTTTTTTCTTCTGCCTTAAGATTTTTCCATATAGAAGCCTAAAAAAGAAATGGTAGCTGAAATGATGCAAATGTAGAACTCATTAATGATATTCTCCACTGCAGGAATGAGAAGTGATGCACAATTTAGCGCCCTTTTTGGGAAAGAAGATGGCAAGGGCATTACATCTGTTTAGGGTTGGGAAAGCTTATATGTAGGCTCATCAAGTCAAAGTAACCTCCCAAGTCAGATAAGATCTTGAAGTTCTTTACACAACTTAGTGGAAGTTATCTGACTATGTAGAAGACGCCTTGAATATTTGTAGGACATTAACCAAAATAGTGAGTCATATACTTCACTAATCAGTCTGTACAACTCTGCACAGGTAAACTTCCATTTAAACACAAACAAAATATCCCACATGTTCAAGCTTGAGTGCTTAGTAGCATATATTTGTGCTTGTAAATAAGTGGCATCTATCTGATGTTTTTTAGAAATTCACTGAAACCTGGTACTTCAGCTGAAACCTGTTTCTAATCTTTCTGAATGAGGAAGCAATTTTCCCTACATGACCTTGATTCAGTTCTTGTTTTCTTTGCCTAAAAAATGACAACTTAAAAAGATGGCCTCAGTAGAGCTGTGAACTGATATTTATTTCAGTAGTATAATAACTCTGAAACATGCCAAAAGCCCCTTAAATGTTAAAATTGTTACCTATTGCACCCTGGACAGAGTTCGAGTTCGTGAGTAGATTCTGAATGAAGTCATTTTTTCCCCCCGTCTGACCTGGGAGCATTTGAATTGATGATTTTAGCAAGCAAACTTGCTAGGAATAATGAACTACATATAGTTTTGTATAATAATTCTCTCTCAAGGGCCATGAAGCTGATGCCTACTTAGAAATAACTTTGGAAGAATAGCTGAAACAACACATGATGCCATTTTATATAATCCCAGAAGTGACTGAAAGACTGGACAGTTTTGAGGACTATCCAAGTGTGAAGAGATGGATTTGGATTAGTCCCAGCTCATGGCAAGCCTCACATTGTGTAAGACTTGCAGTCTTTGATATTGTTTCTCCACGGTCTAATGTGGCTGTTTGCTCTCTCATTTTTAAATTACCTTTGGAGCCGTTTTGTTGGAACTTGGGACCAGATTCATTAGTTAAAACATAAACTTCGGGCAGTTGCTGCCTTGCAGTCAGCTAGAGCCGTAAAACAGGACCTACAAAATGAATGACCTTCAGATTTACTTAACTCTGCAGAAATGGTATTTGTCATTGCCAGGTTTTTTCATTTATTTCTTTTGATAGACTAGCACAGAATTTGTGATCTGTGATCCTGTGAATGTATTATATTGACAGAAAATAGCCAGTGTTTCCAAACCATACAGATAGCATGTCAGCCTAAAAGAAAATAATGTCTTCTACATTGTAAGATTAAAAGTTTAGAGATGCACTTACTGAAAAGTAGACAGAGAGTGACTCAGTTCTCTACTACAGCCAGTAATGTCCAGTAAGATGAGTAACTACTGTAGGCAATTCCCACAGTCCCATCGGGCTGGCTTTTCCTTTTTTTGGGTCACAGTTTGGAAACCAGGACGCAGAAGCAATCACCATGTGAGAAAAGAGTCAAGAGTTCAAATATAGATAAGAAGGCTTGGAGAAAAAAAATACTAAAAATTTTTCTGTAGAGTAGCCTTATTTCCAGACTTTAAAGGAATCATCAACAGATTGCACAGTTACAGGCCCAAATCTGTGCTATATGTTTGCACCTTATACCTCACCCCAATGTCTCCATATGGGGCTATTCTTACGACAGAATTTGGCCTTAAACTGGTAAATCACAGAGGTTTATTAGCCCTGAACACTTCATACTTTTGGCTTGATTGTTCTCTAAACAAGCAATTGACTGATGGATACTCTGCCCTGCTGTCTTTCTGCCAGCTTCTTTATTTTACAATCTCCATGAAAATCAAGAGAAAATGCAAACTGGAAGGGTAACACACACAAAATCTCCAAGCCATGTCACATTCCAGCTTTTACACATGTTTGGGTCCATGAAATAAAGGGAAACGAAAAGGCAAGCACTTCCCAATGAAAGGCTTGGTGCTGCCGTCTCGTGGGAAAAGGCAGAAGGGGAGCTTTGGTAATAAAAGCAGAAATGCAAAAAAGGGGGGGGAAAAATTTAAAACTTGCTAACATCAACACTCCCATTTTTGTTTCAAGACGGCTGTGTGCTTTATTGCTCGCAGATCAGTTTCCTTTGCAGGTGATGTGGGCCCAGAATTACATCACCAGCAGAACAGCCAAGAGCATCTCGGTGCCAGGATGACCGAAGCCGAGAGGAATGTATTATCACAGACCTCCGAGGGACTTGCCAGTGCATTCCTTGCTGGGGGTGCTGTGATGGGAGAGGCAGAGAGGAGACAATTTTACACGAAGACTGAAAGGAAACTTTGTGGAGGAAAGATCTGGGGTCACAGTCCTGCTGTCTCCTCTACGCAGATCTAATTATGGCCATGTACTTCAAAAAGAGGGTTTAACTAAAACCAGATTTAGCAGGGCACTGCTTAGGAAGTACAGACTGAATCCTCAGCCTTGCCTTTGAGGAAAATGCGAAATGCTTCAGTGCACTGGGAACACTGTCGCTGTGGTTGTGAAGAATAATTTGAAGCTGCAGCAAGGAAAGCAAGAGCCAATTTAAAATCCTCATCACTTTCAACAAAGTCTTACAATAAAATGTGACTAAACATAATATCGATGCTTTCAGGCAGACTATACTTGCATTAGATACTGGGTGTGTATTTACTGTCACATTGTGTGGTGGTGTAAAAGAGTCTCAGGGATCATGCTGGAAATGATCAAATTGCTCACAAAGCAGTTGCTCAGATCTCCCTTAATGAGCTTCAACAAAGCCTTTCTGCCACATCCCACCCTCTATTCTACAAACCACGTCCATGCATATGAAAGAAACTCCCTCCTCTCCAAATTTTTGATGGCTTTCAGCCTTTTTCTACCATCCATCCTGCTGGACTGGCTCAGTGGTCATCACTACAAGGCTGTTTCTGAACCATTGAAATCAATGGGAGCTTTCCAGTGCTTTCGATAGCTGCAGAATGTGCTGTCAACAAACTGGATTAAAAGGAGAGTACAAGACAAATTGTTCAGAGATTAGCACCTCTAAAAATGTCAGGATTTTAAACCTCATCTCTTAGGTAGTTCAAGAGGTCGAAGCAGTGCCAAGGTTACACAGAGCTCTCCCCCATTCCAGCAGAAGAAAAAGCCCTGCTGATCAAACGAAGAAGTTCATCCTCAATCCTAAAAATTTGTTTCTTTCCCCCTGCCCCTTCCTACAGTTCCCTAAAGAGGTGAGAGGGCTGGGACTAGGCAGAGAAGAGAATAACCAATTACCACTTCATGCTAAGCCTGCTTTACACGAAAGTTTTTTGGGGTAGGGACATGCCCGTAGCTGGTTTTGCTGCAGCCAGCTCAGCTGGTGCCCGAGCTCACTCCCCAAAGCGCAGCTGAAGACCAGGAGCGTGCCTCTGCTGGGAGGACCAACTTCACCATTGCAGCTCTTGCTGCTCTTCAGGTGTCCACTGCAAGCCACATTGTCAGTGCAGTTCCAGTCAGACCCATCATTCTCCACTTGTCAGGCCAGAGACCCCACTGTCTGCAACCAAAGGCCTCTGATCTCTTCTCCCTATTCTTCAGCCTCCTCAGGAGGAAGACGGCTGCTTTTGCACTCACAGGGATAGGAGATAGCAAGGACAACTTGACGGTACAGGAAGAGTGGCTGAGGCGGGCAAGCATGGCAAAGGGGAAATTTACTCAAATGGTAAAAATAAAATACCATTCCCAACTTCCAAAACATTCCCATCTTTAGATATGATTATAACGTACCATGGGGAAATATGCAAAACACTTCAGCCACCATGTCTGTAGAAGTACCTTCCGCTAAAAGTACCGGATTTCTTTCATCTCCGTCCAGAAAACGGTTGTCACTACTCTTTTCGTGTAACATGCCAACCTTTTTCATGATGTTTCTGTTGCAGAGCCAACACTAACAGTCAGGCCCTCCAGCTTTCTCCATTTACCCCTCCTAGCTATCTACAATTTGAATATCCATGTGTACAGTTTTCTTTTTTATATCTACTTTTCATACATGATTATTCTTGACAAATCACGTTTTCCTGTTACTTCCTTCCTGTGCAAGGCTGACCTAATAATTAGTTCCTCATGGGGACTGTTTTCTTTCATATCATGTTGTTGTGGATGGATTAGAGATAATGTATGAAAGTGTATGCAAAAAAAAAAATATTCCAAAGGAAATACATTAAGAGAGTGCTAGAAATACATTAGAACCAAGGCATATTTCTGCTCTTAAGGAATTTCCCTGTTTATTTTGTTCAAACTTTCACAGGACAGCAAAAGCTGATGTGGCCTCTAAATGCTGATGTGGATATCAATAGTTAGGAAAGATTGGTGAATTACTGTGAGGACAGAAATTACTTAAATAACTTAGAACCAGGACAGAAATTATGACTGCTCTCATTGTAGCGGGCTTCTGTGAGATGGCTGTCCCGCAGGACTGTTCTTCCTCCGGTTCACCCTGTCTCGTTAACGTTATAACTGTGAGTGCAGCAGAGTGGCTGACGGGCAAAGTTCACCTCCATGTCCCTTTTCCTTTTCGTGGAGACTACAAGTCTGTTCAGCTTTTAATAAAATAACCCTTAGGCCTCAAAGCACGACAGTAAAATAAATTATATAAATAGTGGTACTTATAAAACAAGAATGCCTAGGCAGGGCCCTGAGAAATGACTTTGGGCAGGCCAGTTCTCTGTCCTAATATACAGATTAAGCGAGTATGTTTGGTTTGGTTTTGTTTGGTTGTTTTACGTATGTTTTAACCCATTGCAACTTAATCTTTCTACTACAAACTCTTTCTTTTTGACAAAAATCTAAGGCTGATTGCTACTGTGGGACTTTGCTAAGAAGTCATCCCATCATCCTCTCTTCCTCCATGAATATAGCCCTCAAAGGATACTATTTCCAGCTTTTAATACATACAAAGATGTGGGTGCAGCCTCAGTTTCATGTGCACTCAGCAAACAAAGATGAGGAGTTGATATCATGTAAGATTGTACACTAATGAGTGCTTTCCAGCCCATCCTGATTTTGCTAATCTGCTCTGCAAATGATCTGGGAGGAAGAACCTGAGGAAGGAGGGATGTGAATACTTGGTTTTCTATATTTAGCTACATGCCATGTTCTTTCTCTCTGCTTGGTCACTACTAAACTTGAAACAAATTTTCTCATTAGTGCCTTAAACAAACAAAGTGGATTAAATAGCAAACATCAGGTTACTCGTGTCACTCAACATAAATCAAAAGAGCTTCAGCGCTGCACTTCTTCACTTGCAGCCACCAGTATGGAGGCACTGGTGACTAAAGCCAGCAGATTTACTTGCTCTTAAAGATCTGCTTTCAATAGAAGTTCAAACTCAAATTCTCTTGGTTTTTTATTGCTGTTTTTCAAAAAATTGTAGAATGTAGAAAAACTGAAGTTTAAAAGACACAAAGGAGCAGGAAGAGTACGAGAAAATGTCCAAAGAGATAGGACTTTATATCTCAGCAGTAGTAATGTGAGACAGAAAGCTTTTTAATCAATTCATTGAAGGAAGTCAGTTCAAAACAGGCCATAACCTTAGGCTATTTAGTGGCCTTCATGAGTTGAGCTGGAATAATAAGGTAACAATTGTCAAATTAAAATGACTATAAAATGTAAAGACAAATGTAAATGGTATCGTGATACCACTTTTACTTTTGTAACATTTTAGTTGTATCCATGTCCACACATACACAGATATTCAGCACAAAGAAAAACAATGACATCTATGAGAATCAGATGTGAAATGGCTCCTTACTTGGAAATATAACACATTTTTTATCTTCTGCTAAGAGAATCAAATTGATGAGATGCAGAAGCATTTTTGTCCTTTAAAGTTTGCCAATCAACCCAGGAAAACAGAGAGACAGAAAACCAGCAGCTATTAAACCACGAAACATGGTCACTTCAGCTCATCTGCCACCTACCCAAAGCTGGCGCTGTACTGAGCTCAGGAGATACACTAAACAGTTTAGCTCCTGGCGTTTTGCACGTCTGCCACCAGACCGTGGTTTCCTCAAAAGCATTTCTTCTTTGAACTTGCCCTAAGTATTTTTCTCAGACCTTTTTTAAAACAAACAAACAAGTAAACCAACCAAACAAACAAAAAAACCTTTGTGAATTGATTCCAACAAGTTTGGTATGCGCATGAAAATTTCATATTGAAAAACTGGGGCTGTTACCAAACGATCATTCTTCACCTAAGGTAGGTGCTCTTTCTTTTCTTAGTGACTCAGAGAACAAATTACTTCCACAAGGAGAACCAAAAAACTGGAGTGTATGAGCCTGTGAGGTAGTCCATTGCAAGCTGGGAACAGTTTTATAAAAAATGAAAATATTTTCTTCCAGGGGAACGTAAACCTTGCCTGAGGCATGCATCTTCAAAAATATAAAAAAATAATGCATAAGGTTTGTGACTTTGCAAGCCTAAATGTAAAGGGCATGACAACGTCCCTACCACTTGTGTGCCAGTATCCTGATGTTCCTTACCCTGTTCTCCTGCTCTGACAAACAGTGCCCCGTCTTTCACTAAATGTGGCACTTAGCTGAGCAAGCCAGCCTCAAACTTAGCCAACATAAACAACATCTGATCAAAAGCTACCAGGAGGTGAACCCAAAATGGGCATGAGTAATTCAAAACAAATCTGCTTCTTAGTCCAAGTGCACACTACAGGAACATTTAATGGTATTCCTCCAGCTCTAGGTTTGCACAGTAATGTACATACTAATAACGTGAGTGAACTGACAGGAGTTTAGCGTCATTTAAACAGAAAATACCAGACTGTGTCACTGCTGAACCGACAAGCACCAGGACACTGGGGATACTCTTTCCACTGTCTCAGGTACTCACTCACCTCTCCCGCTCCTGTTCCAAGAGGTTGGTAAAGTCATCGCTCTTGTTCATGTAATCTGTGTGCTTATGTTTCTCATTTTCTAGCTCATAAACCGTGCGGCGATGGCACTTTTCTGCCAACAGGAGCTGTTCCAGCATGCGCCGATATGTCTCTTTCTGCTTTTCTTCAAGTCTGTCCAGCTGGATTGTAGGAAAGGAGAATGGACTGTTTTAAAGGTCTCTGCTTACTTCATCTGATTTATTAACCAACAATGTTGTGTTTGGTAAATGTGAGTCCCATAATTTTATGTCTTGGGCTTTACATAAAACAGTGACTAGAAATAAGAGTAACTGTCCTGTAAAAGTAATGATTTCTTTGGATGGCATGTTTGCAGTAAACATTTGCATGATTCTCAGATACACAAAGAAGAGAACTTTGCATAGTTTTAGGGTAACAAATAATACTGTTGCAGTGCAGAATTTCTCCTGTGGTGAGGTGCTGGGCACACTTTCCTCATTCCCAATGGGAAAAGCTGTAGCAAATGCCAGGGCAGGATACATGCCCTCAGACCCTGGGAGCCTGAGTTCGTAAACCTATGTGGGGACTAGACATGCGGAGCTTAAAGCGTAAGCTTGAGGCTGAAATTTGGGCTGTACATCTTCAACACACCTGTAGGACTGCTGAGATAAGAATGAGATTCAGCATAGATTCAGTTTTACATTTCCAGATACATTTCATTACAAGCCTGACGGTTTTCCCCCCGGCCTGTTTTTTGACAGAAATTTCTCTCTCTTTATTAGCAACACTTTACCTTTTTTGTCTTGTTGTTTGTTTGTTTGTTTTGTTTTAAATATTAATTTAATCTGCCAATTATTATTCAAACAAACACCAAAGCCGGGGATGTGTGCCTAAAAAGTTGCCAGGGCACACCAAAACTACCATAGCCATTCATGTTGCCCATTTCACTGTTCCTTGAGAGCAGACAACAAACTCCAGCCTCCTCCCCACCGAAGCAGCCCACAGCCCTGGCACTTCCCTGCTTGCCTGCCCCTGGTACAGCAGCTGGCAGAGCTGCTCTGCCCAGCCCCAGCCCCTGCTTGGTGGGAATTGCATCTTTCTCAGCCCTGGCTGCACCAGGGAGTTGCCGTTTCACAGGCTGCCTCAGCAAACCGAGGGAAATAAAAGAGCAGGAGGACTGTAGCAATTTGCTCCCCAGCAGTCGGCCATGGCAGTCAAAGCAAAACATTGCGTTTTTAAATCAGCTGGGTTGGATTCAGCTTTTGGGAGTAGATCTTTTGAACTTATGAAATTTTGTCATCATCCTATTTTAGCTCTAACATAACTCCTGCAGACCTGCGTGTGACTAAAGTTTTACACTGAGGTCCTCATCAAATTATCAACTTCTTCAGACTAAAGCCCTGCTAAGCTCTTTTAAGATTGCTAAACAGTATTTCATGCATGCTCCCACATGCTAATGATTGCTTTCTTTATTTACCATCATCCCAAAAATTCCAGAAAACACTTCAATGAGAATACAGAGCATAAAAATATCCCATAGTAAGCACAATTCTTAGCAAAAAAAATTCACGTTCTAATAGGAGGAACTAGAAAGATCTGGACAGGTACTATAGTGTATTATATTGTACATTGTAGAATGCTCTTTCTCCATGCCCTGGACTGTTCTGAAACTATAAACATGAGCAGTGGCTGCTTATTTTGGCGTTCACACTGGCCTCAGACATTCCCAGGTCTATTCTACATTCATTTATTGCTTAGATTTTAAAGCAAGGAATTAAGTGTTACAAGTCTCCTTTAGGGGCTGAACTGACTTTGCAGTCCTAGAGCTTAAGTGACATAAAATGATTATGGATTTATGATCCTGTAAATATGGCCAAAGTCAATCTCTGAAGATCTTCTTTTCCTAACTACCCACATGATACCGCTCCACTATGCCAAGAAAATCAAAGATTGCTTACCAGTGCTGTGGGCAGTAGAGCTTGGAGCCTATCATTAAAAGGAATTTTAAAACCAGAAAAGTAACACCCAAAGACTTTTTTTCCCACTTAACAGCACCAACCCTAAGGAGCATACAAGCTGTTGGTTGTTTGTGTTCAAACCCAGTGATATTGTGACTTTGCTTACAATTTATTCTGTTGTTGAGTGAACAAGAATGTTAAATTCTTCTTCCATTTCTTGTCATTTGTACAAGGGCTGTATCATTGGCTTGTGTGCTTTGCACACATGCAAAGTACGTGGAGTCTCACTTCTGTTTAGGATTCTCCCTGCACAGATGTAATGATGTAAATCAAGAAGTTATTACCTCTGAAATTGGTTTCTCATAGACGTCTTCGCCTATAGACTTTTCCTGGGCAAGGATGGCATCCCTGTGTAGCACTCGGAGCACGTTCTCTGGAGCTGCAGACCCATAATGAGCTTCTAAAACTTCAGGTTTGGTTTTTTCAGTCTTCAGCATATGGATCACATCCTCCCTTGCCTGTAACATTGCAATTCAGTACCATAAGCCAACCTATTAACCCATAGGGAAAACAGGGAAAATGAGGGTATTTCATATGTAGAGACTGCATACACAAAAGTAAAATAAATTAAAAGAATGCTGGGCTTTCAACGCAAATATAAACACTTTGGGAGATATCAGAGTAAACATGATCTGTGCAATCCAAATGTCATCCTTGTAGGCATTAATTAATCTATTCCTGCCTGTCATTACATTTGAATGCTATGAATTTTTATCTGTGTTGCAACTATAGCCAAGGAACATCATTACTCTTCATATCCTTCATCTTATGCGCTGCCCATGCAGTTCCCTGACTGGAGTAAGGAGAAGAGTAGAACAAGCAGCACAAGTGGGCTGAATTAATATTTCTCAGACAGCCTTGAATCAAGTATTTCCTCGTCATTCTCTACCTGACTTTGAGACTGAATGTTCCCTTCAATTAACTCTTAAAATAAAGTTTTCTAACTTTTGTTTGCTGAAGCTAAGCCCTAGAAGTGCTGCAGATCCCAGCCAACTGGCATGACTGGTGGCAGAGCCGAAGGAGGAGGGCTGTGGACGCTGGAGCTGGGGACGTATCCAGGAGCAGCGCTGCACCCGTGACCCAGGGGAACGCAGGGCCCAGCTCCTGCTGCCCACCCTGCGTGGGAGCCCCCAGCGCCAGGCAGCACAAGCAGGCACCTGCGCGTGATGAGACTGCTCTGCAAGGTCACCTGGCTGTGCATAAGGGGCATTTTAGGGCTATTCTGCCCATAAACACTTAATCCTGAGCTCTGTTTCTGACGATACTTGCCCACATCTGTTAAACCATCTGTAAAATGGGGGCAGGGCACTTTGCTTGTCCTTCAAGGAAGGTTTATAAGTCCATGCTCCAGGGGAGGGCTGTAAAACGTACAATTTTTGGTAGGCACAAGGGAGCTCATACATTTCCCTGGAGAGCATCTCTCTCGCAACCCAAAAGGATGCTGGGCAGAAGGGTACGGGCACCAATTTTTCTCTCACCTGCCCTTCTGACACTCAACCCATGTGGGCTTGGGAAGCAGATTAAGGGTGAAGAAAAGGTTCAGATATTTTAGGAAAAATCTCTTACAAATTCTGCCACTGTGTAAGCAATGACGGTTTAGGATTTATGAACTGACCAACACTTCATGCTCTTCCACAGTGTTCATAATGGCACTCTGTATTATTCCTGTAACAAATCTTAAATCTTTACTCAGTACCACAGTGGCACTGCAGCTCAACAAAACCACCTGCTCTTTAAATGAGCAAGGAAATAATTTCAAGACATGGCAAAGATCCTTTTTTTTTTTCTTAAATATATATGTAGAGTGACATAAAAATAAAACAAAAACAAACAAACAACAACAACAAACAAACCAACCAAACAAACAAACACAAAAACCCCCAAACCAAACCAAACCAAAAAACTTTGACGCAAAGATCGTGCCACTTATCCAAGAGCTAGCCCAATTATAAACACCTAGCTGTAGGGGCCTACTCTGTACAACATTTTGCAATCTTGAGTAAAAGCTTTCTGCATGTCCGCAAGATACAAAATAGAGACTGGAATAGGATTAATGTTTTTTCAGCACAAGCGTGGGAAAGGTGCATCACTCATAGACATCAAAACTATAAGTGAATCATGTGGGTTAGTCCCAAAAGTGCCAAGAGAACCTGTACACCTCACTACATCATGTCCTGGGAATACCCCACCCTCCATGCAGGAAAAAATGTTATTTTAGGAAAGTTTTAGACAGGTTTGAGAATACATCGTTATTTATATCCCTGTAGAAGTAACAGTTATCTTAGTGTCTTCATGACTATGAGGCCAATGCTTCTATAACTGAAGAAAAAGCCTTTAAAAAATCTAATAGAACATCAAGGGAATTTGGGAGTATTTATAAATATAATTTTAAAATGTGTTGTCTTAGGCCCTTTTAGGAAGTGGCAGTTTTGGGCCCATGTCCGTGTCTTACCTCAGTGAAAGAGTTCGCTGTCCCACTGTGCGCCTTGCAGGAGGTGCTGGGTGCCACAGGCACACACATCACTGTGCAAAGGGGGCACCGAAAGCGGCGGGATGAGGGGTCAGCCACTTTCCACCCTATGCACCAAGCGCCACAACCAGGCACGCTGCAACTTCGATTCGTTTTGGTCCTCAGCACAGAAATCTTCAGGCCCCACACACCCCATTCCTCAGGGACGGGCACACATTGGACCCTAGGCTATTTGGGAGGGGAATTCATTCTCTCCTGTTGAAGCAGTTGGGCCCTGGATGGCGTAATTAAACATTGATATGGCCAGGCAGAACAGAGACAGCTCAGGCTTGGTGACTTAATGCTATGATTTGGGAGAGCAAGGAGCTGGACTCCAGTCCCTGCAATGGGTATTCAATATAGTAACAGCTGATGGAGGGACCCCAGTCCTATTGTGTTTTGCTGTGCATACTTTCTTTCCAGCCTCACTAGTGTTTAATCATTGGTGATTAATATTGGAGCAACTTTAGCTGGAGGAAATGAGAGTCCCTGAAACAGCTTATAACTTGCCAGCTAAGAAAGATTTCTGGAAGCTGAAGGTTTGAGTCCTCCAAGAGCCAGAGGCAGCCAAGCCAGAGGAGTGGGCGATGCTGAATGGACGAACTAGCACCCCAGGCAGGAAAGGAGAAGGTGCCCAAGCTCAATTCAGAGCTTTGAAAAAAAATCCTTATTCATGGCTTTGTCTTTAAAATGAAGCAGTGACATGCTCATCTCCAAGGGTCAGGGCAGGGCTGTCAGCCCTGAAAACCCCTGCTGCAGCCCATGGGGAGGGTACCCAGCCTGGGACCAGGGTGGGTGGCACCATCCCCAGGGTGCAGGCAGGTCCTCACTTGCATCCCCCTTCTTGGGCATCCCGCACTCTGCAGGCGCTCAGAGTCTGGATCGCCTTAGCATGGCAAGATGCCTTCTGCCTTTTCTGGGCTTGGCCGCTGCTCCTATCGTTATCTTTTCAAGGGTATCAGTTAATTCACCAAGTACTCTGTTTCCATGGATTGATGATAACAGTTTGTGAAAAGCAAACTAACAAACAGACACTCAGGTTGCTAGGAAGCATTGGACCAAAAAATGGGCCTCATGCTAATAATAAACTGGAAAGAAATTTTCTTTTTCATTTGGTCAGCAGCAATCTCCAGCATAGTGTAGCTAGTCTAGGTCAGAGAGGGGCCCAGGAGACATCCTAACCTCCCATCAGCCCCGAGAATTTCAAATCCAGTTAGTCTTTCTGAAACTCCTTAGGATAAATGTCGAGGGAAGGGGCTGAAACAACAGGCCTGTATGACTTGTGATTTCATGTTTCCTCCAGATGACTAATTTTCCACTGAAACAACTAGAAGAGAGCTCACATGGAGATGTTTTCTTTCAATGTATAATGAACAACTATTAAACTGCAGGATACAGACCATTTTCAGATAACGAGCCAGGATAATCCTGGGGAGGAACGCTTGGGCTACTTCAACACATGTGCCTGGAAAAAGGTACAAGAGGCTTAAAGTGGGGGGTCCTTGCTAAGAATAGGGAACCATACTGGCAAGCTGTTTCTACTGATGGACATCTACTGTAAGGGCCTCCCTTGTCTCAAATCACAACGCTGTTTAGCATAAATCATAAGCTAGGAGACAAAAACAAGAAAAGAGATTTCAAATTGGAAGTAAATTTATATATAAAACCCAGAGGAAAGTTGTTGGCTGCTTTGGTAGAAGAAACATGGTGTTTGACACAGAAAAGCCATCTCTCAAGTCTTTTTCTTTTGTTGGTGCTCTGAGAGAGAATATTCAGGCATGAGAAGACCACATATTGCAACAGCTTGTAACACAATGAAACTTGCGTAAGCCCAGAAGACTGCAATTAGTCAGAAAAGCTCTTTAAAGTCAAGATACAGAATTTAGAAAACACATACATTTACTTTAATTGTTTTTTTCATTACTTAAATTGTCTTACAGAACATAACAAGCTAGCTTTCAGTCTGTACTGTTCATGTTGTGGCTTCTTGAAAATAAACGGACTTTTCTGTTAATGAAGTCCCTCCAAGTACCTGATTCTGTAAAAGCAGAAGCAGTGAGGACAGATTAATGAAAAGGTTAGTTTTACCTCTAAGAAATACTCTCATGGTAAAAACACAGAAGGCTCAATATGTTGAGAGCTGTTTTTCTATACTCATTTTCTCCAGGAGCAAAGCCTTCTTAGAGAATCCCTGTCCATCAAACTCATAGAACTGTAGAGCCATAGAACAGCCCAGGTTGGAAGGGACCTCAAAAGATCATCTGGTCCAACCTTTCATGGGAAAAGAAGCCCAGATGAGATCATCTAGCACCCTGTCCTTGAAAACTTCCGGTGATGAGATGCTACCACATCCATGGGGAGGTCGTTCCACTGATTATTTGTTCCCACTGTAAAGAATTTATTTCTTATGTTGAGATGAAACCTCTCCTGGTACAATTTGTATCTGTTGCCCCTTGTCTCCTCTGTGTGGCTCCTTTTGAAGAGAGAGCCTCCGTCTTCTCTGTAGCTGCCCTTTAAGTACTGGAATACTGGGATGAGGTCCCCACAAGACTTCTCCAGAGAGAAAAGACTTAATTCCTTCAGTCTTTCCTCATAGGGCAAGTTCTCCAGCCCTTTGATCATTGCCATGACATTCCTTTGGACCTTCCCCAGCCTGTCTGTGTCTTTGTTGATTTGTGGGGACCAGAACCGGACACAGTACTCAGTTAACTCCTTCAGCTGTCACTCCTGATAGAGGAACTGCAAAGTTGAACTGTAACTAAGTCTTGTTTTGTGCTTACTGGAGGTGCCAAAATCTAAAGGCTGGTGACCTCAGATCTTGAGTACATCCATGGAGGGGCTGAAGTGCCGTGGAGCACTGCTGTCCTGCACAGCTTTGCCTGCTCTCCTTTCCTTCCTCTCTACTACCCAATGATTAGTGCCCTTAGTTAAAATGTGGGGTCTGCATTTCTACCTGGGAAATACGAATTCCCCAAGACAATGCTCCTGTCCCCTCAGCTGCCCAGCTGGAAGGCTGATGTGAGGCCACTGTTCGCAGAGCTACCCTGAAATACTCACTTTTTGGCAGAATAAAAGAGAAGGGTTTTCTTTTTCTCACTGGCTTGAGCAGAGGTCCGACTTCCAAACCTCGCTTTACTACGTGCCTAGTAAAATATTTAAATGATATAGGAAGGATGTAAAGAGGTCCCTGCATAAAATTGAAACCATTTAGGAAACAATAGCATGACTCTGCTGCTTGTAAAAGGGTACTGGCAGCCTAGCAACCGAATTCTTGGTCAATGGAAAGACTGTTACACAAGCCCGGCGTTCGGACGTGCTTCCTCCTCGTGCCCTGCCCTGCCAATTTACTACAGCCCTCTCTCCCCATTCCCACAGTCTTTGGCCTCTCCCATAAGACTGCTAACAAAACTCAGCACCCACTAAACAAGGAATTTTTGCTACAGCCCATTTGTCACCTGGGAAATGGGACTGAGCTAATCGAACTTGTTGCATGTAAGGCATCTAGTAAATGAGAAAAAAAATTTTGGTTGTATTCAAGATGGGCTGAATGGAGTTAATGTGACCACTGTCAGCTGAGACTAAAATCCAACTCAAGATCCTTTGCCAGTACATCTCCCAAACTCTTGTCCTGAATTTTGTTTTTAAGTAGCCTTCCTGCAAATTCACAGTGTGCATCTCTCAAAATCAGTTACCAATAACTATTTCCTTCATAGCTCCATGTTTGGATCTAAAATACATCTAAATACTTCAGAGCAATCTACATATTTCAATAACATGATGGCAACCATCTCAATTAATTGAAAGAAGTTCTGAAAATTCAGAACCAGGAGTAGTATTTATAGGGAATACACTTACGCTGATATTTGGAAGATCTGAAATTTCCAGCTTTTGACTTTTTCTTTTCTAGTTATCATGACACTTTTTTTATGCCTGCACAAGTCAAAGCACTAAGTAACAGAGGTTTAGTGTTGATGAAGTCATATTTTTCTTGCCAGTGATTAATGACAAGAAATAACTATCAAACCACAGACAGGAACCTTTATTTCTACTTGTGGTGTGCTTACTTGCATTGCACACAGTTCAGGTTATTTATAGTACAACAGCTGCTCTGTACTGCATCAGAAACTAGATAAGGTCACAGGTTCTCCATGTAATGTTGTGGTCTTACCAGTGGCTGACTTCCTAGATTCCAGTAGACTTTACAAATGTTTCACCTAGAGCTAACAAACAGTACAGTCAAGGCATCCTTCTGAGGGAGATCAGGAGAATGTTGTCACGCTGCTTTCTGCGCTATCCATGACAAGCTTGCATCATGTCACTGCTAGGGCGGGAATACCATTATTTCTGAAAATTCACATTAGAGACCTCAGAAAGTGAATACTGTGCATTCACCTAGTTTACTTTAATGAAGAAAGTGTTTTCAGGCAGGTATACTCAAAAACCTGTATCTGCACAACTTTCTTAATGCTAATCCACTAATCCCTGTCTAAACTGAGTAACTTCCCTTCTTACCTTAGGAGGAAATTCAAACAGTTAAAAGGAAAATGCACTTTCTTCATTTTGTGTCATGATGCTATGAATGTGAACAGAGAAAGTAATAAAAATTACCCCCATCTACTGTAATAGTTCTTCTAAAGGCCGGCTTCCACAAACTATCCCTACATACTGCTACAAGGACTGGGTAGCAATTTGTCTTCCAGGTCAGATGTACATAGTGTACAAAACATGCTTCAATGCTGGGAAACCAGATGCTCTAATGCATCTTGCATTGTGCAAAGCTCCTTTTTGCTAAAAATGCAAAAAATATTTTTCTCTCCCATACCAGATATCTGAAGTAGCCTTGTTTATATCACTCACTGATTCTAGTAATGCCAAATGCTGGCTAATGACATGTATACATAGTTTTTCTTGCAAGGAAGACTCCACGTACAGCAAAATTCTTTTCTTGCCTTTCATCTTAGCTTGCTTTCCTAACACTTGAAACTGTAGAGTTCACTCGCATGAATTTCATTTAACATTTCTGAACTCGGGTCTATGTACATGATTTACTTTGGATGTAAAGAGGTGACTTCAGAGATGAAAAGTGACCACTGGTGTTTTTTGTACAAAACTTTAGTGAAAGATATCTGGAAATGCAAGTGATCCCTCATGAATCTGGGGATATGAAACAGAATTGCCTTGTCTTCACACCGTGCAGAACTTTCTGGCCTTGTATGAAGCTTTCGGAGCTATACAGTATATTTCATTTTGTTGTGTGTTATCTTACAGTGATAGTACAGAAAGTCCTTCTAAAATCAATACCGGAGGAGAGGCACATGATAGATCAGCTCATCCACCACACAAACCCTCTGAAGTGGCTCCAGAAGAATTACATCAGAGATTAATTTGGTTTCTTATGTTTAAAAAAGTCCACGCTAAAGATTGCAGAGCTGAGGAGAAGCAGCACTGAGCAATGTATTATTTCTTACAGCAAGCTTCGAAACAGATCAAATGAGCACTAGAAGACATCTGTCTGTTATTTCCTGCCCACACAGCTTTGTTCTGCTTTATTGCCAGAGAGCTCCATGGATGATGTCACTTTTTTGTGAAGAAAACAGGCCACCAGAGTTTTCACTGACATAATTAATTATCTGCAGTCTGGTCCACAGCCAGAAAATTCCCATGGCAAGGCCCCGAAAAGTATTAACTCCACACTGCTTGATGTTTTCAGAATTATTGGGGTCTGGGATACCCTGTCTTGCCTTTTCACACTGCAAGAGTGCTTTGCTCAATATTATCATACTGTGGGACAGTTACTGCAGCATATAGAATTACAGTGTCATGATTCAGTCAGCACAGAGCAGCCAATGCAAGGGGTCACTGTCAGTTCTGTCCACGAATCTGCGTGTTGGGATATGCTCTGCGTGCTTCAGCAATGCATCCCAATGGCTAAAGCTGGTGTTTTGTGTTTGCCATATCCGGTCATGTAGTTTACATCCCAGCCAACATTAATGACACAATAACATTTCGCACATGATCTGGAGCCTGGCAGCGATCAGAGACCACAAATTGATCCAACTAGCCAGCAAGGAGAGGAAGGAACGTCTATTAAAACACCTTTTTGGACACCTGAGCAGGAAGAATCATGAACAACAGCGCACAAATAATTGTGTTCGCAGTTCAGGGCTGGTTTGTGGCTACGTGATGCAGTGTGCATCCTAGCAAATGAGGTCATTGACAAAGCAGCTTCAGGTCTTTCCTCTGAGCAGTACTAGTCACCACAATGCTTGCAAAGGCAGAGGAGATCTCCTTGGTTCAGGTTGTCCAAATCAGACATGAAAACCCAAATGAATAAGTCCCTCTTCTGGTTTATTCTGCTAAGAAAATGATCTGCAGCTTTCCATGTCCCAGATGAATGGCCAGTCTCGAGCTACTATGGTAGTGTAGGAAGTCATTAAAATTGCAGCGTATTTCCCACACATTGAGGTGTTCCTATACTGCTGGAGTCGTGTAGTAAGTTGCTGTGCTCCTTTTGTAACCACAACCTATTTTGTGATCAGTTAGCACCTCTTTAAGAAGAAAAAAAGATGACTAATGAAAGGATAATAACAGGAAAATAATTTATTTTCCTCTTTCTTGTGTTATCATCTGCCCTTTAATCTTATGTTAAACAGTTTGGACCAAGACTCAAGAGATCCATGTTCTGTTCATGGACCTCTTTCTCATGCTTCACACATAAAATTAATGTCACTGTGCTCCAGTTTCCATTCCATAAAGGAAACAATACTTCCCAGGAAGGTGGTGAGATTTAATTCATGAGCATATATAAGATCTATGTACTAACATTATGAATACTAAAAAAAATATGTTACTCTGACATCAATATAGCTGTTCTCCTATTCGTTTTTCCCCATAACTGTATTATTTTATTTCCTTCATGTTTATGTACTTCTATAATCCAATTTGTTGAAATCCATTGGAAGCTAAAAAGTATCTTCATTAGAAATGTAACTCAGGTTTTCAAAACTGCTCTTCAAAAATACTTCATTGACTGTATAAGGAACTGAAGCACCTGAAATTAAGTGTTCTGACCTGAACTTCAGGGAGGCACTTGAAGCTGCTGCTGTTAAGTACCCCCTCTCCAAGAGGAAGAAACCTGCCTAGGTATTTTTTTCTGCAGTGACCTATCTGTTCTCTGTCAGGGATGAGCACATGTGGAGTGGGATGGAGAGAGACAAACTGGTGCCAGTGGGTTCGTAGCCATGGGGAAGATGAAGCTCAGCGGAAATCCTTCTGCCTCCTCTGAGGAGACGCCAGCATAAATCAGAGCAGGATACCAACAGACCTGAGTGTGTATACATGTGTGACAAACTGTATACACAACTTCATCTTGTCCAAGCACTTTGTTGACTCCAACAAGCTGCTTTTCAGCACTCTGTGCTACATGGATGTGCGTTCAAGTTTCTGGTGACTGATGAATGGGCAAGAACCGTAGGACTGCACGACAGCGAGCACTCACCAGCATAGCCAATTATTTGAACAGAGAAGTTGTCAGAGGAGACGAGGGAAGTGGCACAAACTCTTAGAGTAAAGCGACTTAGAGAGGGTGGGCAATTAAAAGCACAGAGCAAGAGCTCCTGGACATGCCCATAGTGCCCTCACATCCTCCTGCTGTCTCCAAAACCTCCCTGGTTCACCCCAATGTCTGTACTTCCCCTCGCCTTCCCCAAACCCCACTTGGACATCCTCTCCTCTCTGCATCCTCTCGTTGCATTCCCAGGAATGACTCTGAAGCCCTTCAAAATGCTGTTTTGCCTGAGCTGCTGAGACTGCTTGAGCCAGAACTGGGGAAATGGGTTTTGATTATGAAGCTGTTCGTATCGATACTTCTGTTTCTGATTTGTTTGAACTTGAAGGTGACAAATGCCTGGAAATTATCATGAAACTGTATTTGGGTTAGTCAATTCCACTCATTTTGCTCACATGGAAGAATTTATGCTAATTTTTTTGTGAAGACAAACAATAATTTCCAAGATAACAAAGACTCCACTTGCAAAATCCAAACCATTCCTGTCCTAGGAAAAGACTTTCCTTCATAGTGGCTCACCAGTGCATCACTTTGGGTGCTGCATGTGCACAGCCCTCAGAAATAAGTCACTGGGCTCGTTTTATTTTAGACATCATGCAAAATTCTACACTGAAGCCAGCAATTTTGTAAAGATGTGGCAAGACACAGGATGTTCAGCGAGGCCAGCAGTTTTCTATGTGAAAATGTTACATTTCTCACATTTTAGTCAACCAATAGGTGGAGCCTTTAACCCTAGAAACAAGACACTTTCTCAAATAGCCACGTTCTCACAATTATTATATAAAGGCTTATATTTGCTTTTGTTAAAGCTCATTTTGGATGGAAAATAATCCATGTTGCTCTCAGGAGCTTATCTGATCCTCAGCTAGAGAGCAGGAGACACAAATCTAATAAATACAAAACTGGAGCAGCAAAGTTAATAAAAACAGACTCAGCTACAACTGCAATGTTAAATTAACAACTGGTGACTCAGAGTACTGGACAGCATTATGATACATAAGACATATGCTCATTGCAAACTTTCCCAAGAATGCCAGATATTTTAAAGCCAGAGAGTCCCTGCATCTAGCACTTACTGCAAAAGGATTGGCTATGTCATCTCCCACGGAGTGAGCCTTCTCTCAAGAAAATGAGAAAAGATACAAGCTTTCTCATTACTGTTGCACTGAGTATACAATTTCTATTAAGTACATGAAAGAAAAAAAGGAGTCAAATGACATCTGTTGATTAAAAATATTTTTTAAAGATTACAAATGAGGATCAGCTAAAGACACTGATCCCAATGGGAACAAGACCGAAACTTAAAAGGCGATCAAGGACAGCATTTACTGTTTTGTTTTGGACAGAAGACCAAGAATTTTTGAAAAACACCAAGCTGCTCATACTCTTCCCTTCACTCTAGATGAGAGGTTCACAATGGATCAGAGACACCTGCCAATTATTCCTCTCTCTTCTGACCTTCCAAGCCTAAATAACATGATAGATGTAGCTCTGTTAAGTGCATCTCAGGCATTAACAGAGAAGGATGTTAAAATGCCTTTGTGAAAGAGGTTTTCTGCCTACAGCTGTCTAGTGACAGCAACATTTTATTGAGGATAATTACTTTGAAATACATATAATTCTAAAGCAATTTTATTACCAAAGAGATGGTGATCATCACTAGGGTTGATAGTACCTCTGCCCTTAATTTCAGAGGGAGCAGGAAATTGCCTGAGTAGTACAATTTGGCTATACAGGGTATTTAAAAGAGATGGCCCAAATTTCAAAGATATAGTGATTTCAAATTGGGTCCATCTTTCTGAAACACTCGGTATTTTGGTGCACTGTTTTACATTTTTTTTTCTTTTTTTTCTTTTTCTCTCATAAAACAGCAGGGTTCTGTTTTAAAATTAGTGTTTCTGGGATTCACTAGACAAGCCCTTCTTACCTCCCACGGTATGTCCTGCACTTTGCACAGCAATGAGTGCAAGCTACAGAAAAAACATAATATTCTGGACAAAATTCATCTCTGGTTATAAATTATTCAATGAAAATAGAAGACAGCATTTGTGGTCGCAAGTCTACCTTAATCTTTTTGTCCTGCAAAAGACTGCTTCACCAGGAAAACACAAATAAACAAACAAACAAGGAGTCAGTCAGAGATCATTTTTTAACTCATTGTACTACTATTCTTATGTCAGACTTTTTTAGGGATTTTTTTTAGGCTCTAGTTTTGCTACAGTGTGGGTACCATCTTTCTCTTCATTTTCTAACCTTTTATGTGTCCCCTTTCCATGTCTCTAGCTTGGCTACATTTATCACTGTTTTATTCCCCCCCTTACACTCCTTTTCTTCTCTTGCTCAACCTCTTTCCTCTCATTCCTTTCTCCTTAAGTCATCTCCTCACATTAACCCTATCTTCTCTTTTTCCCTGTAGCTCTGTACATGCCAAGGTTTTTCTCTCGGATGATTTGAATTTCATCTGTATGATATGTTCAGAAAATCCTAAACTATTTCAATCCAATTAACAAGACTTCACAGTTATAAACCCTTATGCAAAGCTACTCTACATACACTTTTCTCTGACTTTACCTATTTTTTCCACTCTGGCTCTTCTTCTGCTTCTCAAACTGTGCGACATTGCTAATGACCATTTGAAAACTCCTCTTCACTCTGTCATGTACTGTTTCCTCCAGTGCCAAGGCATCTTGTCCCAGCTTTCTCTTCTGACTTTAATATTACCCAAAAGAAACACGTATGGTTTCCACCTACCTACCTCATAGTACTCGCTTGAGCTTTCAGGCAGCTCAATATTTAGTAATATTAATGCAAGAGTATCAAGAAAGACACTGAAGAAAAAATATAGGAATTTGTATGATATTTTTAACTAAGCAATACTGAGGTGGCTATCACAATGTCGTTTTGATATCTCAGGGAAGTCAAGTTCAAAATAAAAGTAGTTCAAGGCATTACATGGAAGTTTACACATTGCAGAAAGAGGAAAAAGAGAGAAAAACATCACAAATACAGCTACAGAGTCAAACTCTTTGGCCTGTAACAATCAGACTGACGAGTGATGGGAAGGGTCAGTAAAGTCATGTCAGCAGAGAAAGGGAAATCTTAAACTCAATGTACAAGGCATCAGAGAGCTCTCTCCTAGTGCACCGTGCACAGTTCCAGCTTCAGATGCGAAGAAAGACGAAGCCAGGGTGTAATTGGTCCCGATCAAGAGGTGATGGAAGATTTGGAAAGTCTGTTTTGCTAGAGGAAACTAAAAGGATGTGGCATGGTTAGCAGAGCAAAACAAAGGCTCAGAGGGTGAGAGACTGCAGTTTACAAACACATCAGTCATTAAACAGTAGAAAGAGAGGTAGGCTTTTTCAAGTGTGATCAGTACGATCTAGTTTCACTAGATATGATTACAATTGCACTAGAAATTGAAAGAAATAAATTTGCTAAACATGAAAGATTTTTGGTTCTGGAACTATTTTCCAATAGGAGCAGTCAAGGTAAACAGCCCACCTAGTCTAAAAACACAGCTTGATAAATTAATGACAAAGGTTAAATACAGGCTTTGCCTAGAGGATTAGCTGCTGGGACTTGATTTACAGCAGATCTTCTAGAGTTTTACATCCAGGATTCTCAGGAAAATTGGTCAGTCAATGCATCTGCAGTATAAGGATGAGGAAGTGACAAAAAGGTAGAATAGGGGAAAAAAGTCACAGCTAAAGAAATAAAGGAGAAGAGAAGGAAAGCTGAAGAAAGAAGGAAAGATCAAACTTGGGAAAGAGAACAGAACAGAATGATTATAAAATAGAATGTATTAATAAAATATGTAGCTATACAAAAAGAGAAGAAAGTAGAAAAATGGAAACAGCAAATAATTTTCCTTTCCCCCTTTACATTTACAAAGCCTAGATTTCTGATAGAAAGATAGATGGTAAAATACCAAAATATCTTTTAAAATGTTAGAATGCAAGAGGTAGTAGATTACCTGTACTCACGTGGGTACTTGCTATTTGAGTTTGTTAAGAAAGAGGATTTCCCTCATGGCAGGATGTACAGTCGCTGGTATCTAAGTGTTTCATAAAGACCTTACCAGAGACAACAAAACCCACAGCCCTCACCCACCTCTGCTAACCCTTCCCTGAAACACCCAGGTTAAGAAGAAAGTCTTGCAGCCCACCTGGAGATGAGTTCCTCCTGGCTCTGTTGGATGAGTGAGCTCCTTTCCCCCACGATAACCCTATTTCAGCCATCAGCAAGCAGTCCCCCAAACCTGCCCTACAACAACCCCTCTGCAGCTGATGAAGCCACAAGTTTGCTACTCAGGAGCACAAATGCAATTAACCTACTAACCCCAGGCTGGCAGTCTTAATCCTGGAATGAAGATTTCACTAGCAACCTCCTCAGAGAGACCAAATCAAACTGGACATGACAAGAAGTGTTGGCCTCAAGTCAGGACTGGAGATACAGGGGGAGCACCCTTTGCCCTGGGGTGCATTGGCTGCTGCTCCCCAGGCAAGAGGAAACATCCCTCCCGGGGAGCTCTCGCTCTGACACCTTGTGTGAACATTCAACCATTGAATGCAGTCTTCAGCAAATACAAATTAAAGGGTTTCTTTGACAGCAAAGTCATTTGGTCTCTCCCCTTGAAGGAGGGATGCTATGCAAATAAGTTCACTTCTGAATATCTGCTGCGCAGTGTTTCCCTTCAAAAGTCTGTCCAAATCCACTGTTACATTAGACCATTTGGAAGCCTGAAGACTTCTCAGGAATCGTGGCTTGTGGTTAATCTACATCTCAGTTGTATTTTATACATACTGTTCTCTAAGACACCACATTTCACATATTTCCCATCCACATCCTCAGGCCTGCAGCAGAAGAAATGTACAGCTGATACCTTAATACATATTTCATTTACATCCCACATCACTGGCTGGCTCTGAGGACCAAAGCTTGGCCCCTCCACAGCACCAGGCTCTCAGGAAACATTTCCCTTGGCCTTAAAGCATGTGAAGGACCTCAACAGGAGCGGGTGGCTGAGCTGCAGGGAATGAATGCCATCTCACTGCTGCAGAAAAACAGTAAAACACGAGCTATAATAAAGGCCTTGAGTGGAGAAGTTGCTCCTATTTGAATTGGTATGAGATATAGGAAACTGTCTCCCAGGCTTAAATTGTCATCTGGCAATAGGCACAGAATCTGGATAAGAAATTATTCTTCTTAAAAACCCCAATAATTTGTAGTGGAGTGCTGTCTTCGTAAATGAACTTTTATTATTGTGGGTTTTTTTTTCTAAACACCTAATAGGTGGTAAACATGTATGAACACTGCTTCTCATTTACTTTAGGCCCCTAATCCGGAAATGTTGAAAATCAGTGTTGGTATTGTGAGAGATTAATGACTGGTGCTCAGAAAGTGTACGGGGAATATATTCCTGCCAGGACAAATACATAGGCTGTTGAACAAAAATCTGTGAACCACAGAGAGGGTTATATCTTAAATGTAAAGATGCACACTGCCTGTGTTGCTCTGTACTTAATATTATTCAAATGTCGGTTTGACTGCAGCTACCAGGGAAATTAATACGGTGCCTTCATGGTCCAATTTATTCTACTGGTGTTGGTAGTCTTCCTTTCAAATCAGTTTTGCAGTATTTAAAAATTAGAAATTTTTATATGAGCAGTGAGATTTCACAAGAGAAAAGACACTCCACTGAACTTTAAGGCCTTTGAAATAAATTCCTGTCATCAGTTCATTTGTGTCCCACTCTCCTTCAGAGAGGCTGTACTTAAGAGGTCTCCTGCCATATATATTGAGATACATTTTCATCGCTGCAGCTTCTGTATGCTTTTTCTGCCCTTTTATTTTCTTACAAAACAAGGCCTAGGCTACAGTAACCTCAGCTGTTTATTGAAACCTTTTCTTCTCTATGTTCAGTAAGTGCACAGAGCCCAGCCAGAAAATCTGACTACAGGCAGAGCTGAGCCCAACTTGGCCCTAGAAGCGAAAGCACAGGCAAGCTACCTGAGGTCATTATAATTTAAAAAAAAAATAAATATATATATATATATATATATACACACATATATAAGAAGACAGAAGAATCACTGCTATGGCATGCCTCCACGGTTTACTGGCACATTCATCTTCAAAACAAAGAACTAGGAGGTCAAGTCCCAAAGTAAGGACTCAAAATTGATACCAAAAGCAACGTGGCATGGGTCACAGAATCACAGAATGGTTGGGGTTGGAAGGGACCTCTGGAGATCATCTAGTCCAACCCATCTGCTAAAGCAGGTTCGCCTAGAGCAGATCACACAGGAATGTGTCCAGGCAAGTTTTGAGTGTCTCCAGAGAAGGAGACTCCACAGTCTTTCTGGGCAGCCTGTTCCAGTGCTCTGTCACCCTCAAAGTAAAGAAGTTTTTCCTCATATTCAGATGGATCCTCTTGTGCTTCAGTCTGTGCCCATTGCCCCTCATCCTCATTGGGTACCACTAAAAGGAGTCTGGTCCCATCCTCTTGACACCCACCCTTGAGATATTGATAAACATTGATGAGATCCCCCCTCAGCTTTCTCCAGGCTGAACAGACCCAGCTCTCTCAGTCTCTCCTCATAACAAAGGTGCTCTAGGCGCCTAATCATCTCCATAGCCCGCTGCTGGACTCCCTCCAGTAATTCCTTATCCTTAAACTGGGGAGCCCAGAACTGGATGCAGTACTCTAGATGCGGCCTCACCAGGGCAGAGAAGAGGTGGAGGATAAACTCACTCGACCTGCTGGTCACACTCTTCTTAATGCACGCCAGGATACCGTTGACCTTCTTGGCCACAAGGGCACATTGTTGACTCATGGTCAACCTGTAGTCGACCAGAACTCCTATGTTTCCTATGTTGTTAGATTACGTGAGTAGTGAACTCCACACGTAAAGCATATGTGTGCATTACCAGTTTACCCTGCAAATCCCATGGCTGGCATGACCAGATTACTGCCCGTGGCTGAGCTCACTGTTTGCATCTTACATATTCCTATATAATGTTTGCTTTGCCAGTATTGAAATGGCTTCAAAATAAACCCACAGTCTGATTTGCCAGTCCAACAAAACGCCAGCCAACCACCGGAGATGTCTGAACCGATCTGAAAATGAAAAGCCATGAAATGACTCAGTGCATTAGGTCACTGTGACAGCCAGGAGGTAATACCAGACTATTTAGTTTGGCTGGAGCCTTCCTTGGCTCATCTTAATTTAAAGTGTTAAAGCCAAGCTCTCATCTCAAGCCAAAGTGCCATAGCTTGCCCACTTCAGTAATGGTTCAACACAGGTGATAGGTAAGTAACTAACTCAAACAGGATTTTTAAAATGAAATTAGAAACTCTTCTGGATTAAAAGAATAATGATTCTCTTCCTTGCTTGGTAGCAGGGAGCAGAACAGACACGGTCTACAGCTACCAATGTGGTTGTCCTCATAATCCTCCTGTGGTGCTGGGAAGCTTTAGCAGTGCTTAAACATCTTTGTGGTGTCTGTACATATGAATATCCCTAAAAGTATTGTCCATGGCAATGGGATTATCATCTTGGTGAGAAGTTTCAGCCCATATTACAGTGCAGACGGCAGCTATCCCCACCATCCCCAGAGTGATAATGAGAATGTGGGCAGTCCTTTAAAGGTTGTGTGACTCCTCTACAAAGTAAGAGTATGGTGAAGAGCCACATTTCCATGTATTGAACAGAGATAAGAATAAAGACTACTTTTATTGCTACCCAGGAAACATTAGTGACTTTCTTTGCCTCCCCTTTCCAGACCACAAAGGTGACTTCAGGGTAAATACTTCTAAATAACATGGGCATGATACATTTCTAATGAGGTTTGGCTCTATTCACCACCGAAACTGCATGCTAGTTCCATCATTTAGGAAATGACATATACATTGTTTTTAATAAAGTAAAATGAAGCACTATAAATATGGATATTGTTCTGTAATGATAAAAGTTTCTTTCCATTGCAAAATTGCATTCAACAGATTTTCTTGCTTATTTCCCCAGTTTTTCACTGCAAAATGACTGTTCTCTGTCTTTGTGATAAAATTACTTACTTAGAACGCACTTGAACTTGGAAGCACTTTCTGACAAACTGAAGGTGAATTACGTATGGGAAGAATGATACTTGATTAGATGAAACCTCAGCGTTGTGGTAATGGTGCAACTCAGGTGAATCATATACCAAAGAAATTAATTGATCACTTCCAAAACAATTGCTTCTTTTAATCAGATAAGAAGGTAACAAGTCCAAAATGAAAGTAAGAATATTATGAATGTAGGTTTCAGGGAAAAAGTAAAGCCTTATATGAAATGCTAAATAATGATTTTTAACTAGAATAAAGGGATTGAGACATAAAATGCTTTCACACAGGTTGGGCAGTTTTATTCCGCTTGTCCATGGATTCAGTGAAGAGTATCATTAAAGTGCAAACAAAAGAATGCATAAATTTGGCAAGCAGCAAGCAGTCCTACCACAAAAGGGATAAGTTTTGAATAGTCACAAGTGTTCATAATGAATTTTTGAAATACCGTCTTTCAGCTCTTTATTTTGAAATCACATTTTTACTGAAGGCTGAGATTCCTGAGAGCTCCGTGATTTATTAACAATTAAGAGAATTCTCAAAACTGGATGGAAATTTGGGGCATGTAAGTTAAGCACAAAATCAGGCTGTCTGCTGTCAAGGACTTACTACTGGGCTGAATAAACATGCAAATCAGGATGATTGAGTAAATATTAAAGGAAGCACTACTCCAAGAAATAAAACTAATGGGCCTTTGCAAGGCAGGGAATGTTCAGAATGCTGGAGGCCAGGTGGGACAGGTCAAGTCCTGAGCAACATCTGAGTATGCAGAAGGTCCAGGGGCCATCTTATGTCCTTTTTTTTCAATATTACTGACTTGCAGATTTGTCCTTCGAATATTTGCATTGAAGATTATAAATACACTCACTATATGTGCTTGCCTTTTTCCCAACTGATTCCCCTGTGGTTGTTTTCTGCCTCTTTTAAAGTGTTCAAGACCTTCAGATCCCTCCTTCTTCATCAGTTCTTACAGGTGTTTGTAATTTCTCTTGCTTTGGTAGCTGCAGATAGAGATGGTAAATAAAGCAGCACTTAAAACTATGACTGTCTTGTTAACCACCAACTACCTACCACTGTTCTCTCCTTATGGTCCTTTGCCTGAAATTTGCATGTCACTGTCAGTTGGGCCCTGCGCATCTTGGACAACCTAAAAATAAATAGATACATAGAAAATATAGTAAAAAATACATTTAGTTTACCTGCAGTTCTCCTTCCATTATACTGAGGAGTTTTATCAAGTCCTCTTTAGAAAACTCTAGGGACTTCTTGTTCTTTCTTTCAGTAGGTCCAGGTGATTTTGAGTGCCGTTTGACAGTTGCTGAAACCATGACCTCATCTTCCTTCCGATGAGGTTTGCTCTTTTTCTTGGCATCCTCCTGAAGCTTTTCATTCTCTGCATGGCTGATGACAGGCTTGGAACTGGAGAAGTGCCCATTAGACGAGCTTTCTCCACCTTGGTTTCGGGACCTCATCCCTACCTAGAAAGAAACAAACATAACGATGCATTTATAAATGAAATTACTTACAAAAAGCCGCAGTGGAAATACTGCCTTTTGGAAGAACAACCGTCTTCTGAAAATTGAAAAATACTGTCATGCTCAAAAGACAGTGGTAGAAAGCTCAACCACTTCAGCAACTCTGTGTGTGGCAGACAGTGAATCCAGGGCATTAATTACAAATTTAACAAAGTCCTGAAGTAAGGCTAACCATCTTTCCCAGCATGCCAAGATGCTGATATGAGTTTAAATGTACGGAACTTAAAAGTGATGCGGAAAAATGATAAAGAACATTTTTCAACGTTCCTTTTCCCTCAGTCAACATTTTGATCATTCACAATTCATCACTACAAAACAAAGCAGGTTGTCAAGTAGATCTTATTTTAACATGAGGTTTACTTGAGAGACAGGAATGCAGTTAAATTTTAGAAAAGCACATTCCTTGAGTATAAATTCTCTATGAGAGTGGAGCGACAATGCCTGGCAAACAAATGTGACTCTACAGTTTCGTTGACTGAAGCAATGGTTTTATCCCAGGTAACAAAGACAAATGCGAATACAGTCAAATCTAGTTGTTAACTCCATCCTAAGCTAAATACTGCATGGGATTATTAGACAATAATTGCAATAAAAGTGAAAAGAAGTTTGAAAGAAGAGCACACAGAACATGAGACCACTAAGAGGTAAATGGGCAAGTCCTTCCAGAAGATTCAGGTCTTCTCAAAAATGTCAGGTCATGGTTACTGTATGCTCACATCTCTGTTCTCTTAAGCACCCACATAGCACTCTTAGACTATATCTATCCTAGGAAGTTAGACAGTGACAGCAGATGTTCCTGAGCTCTGGCACTTGACCTGCTGTGTTGCTAAACTTTAGCACGCTCCTTGGCACACTTCTGGTCCAGGCAAACTACCACTCTCCCAATCAGTTCCTGGGCACAGTTCAGGAATCAGTCTAGGCTAGGTCCAGATGAGCCACCCTGTTCTGGAAGAGTTTAGTAATACAAGCATGGCTGGATTCTGCTGTTTGACCCCAGGGACAGAATAAGGGCCTTGGGACTGCTTAGTTTACAAGTAACATAGCCTTGGTGTCACACAAAGTATAGCTGTGAAAATCATCCTTTCTCTCCATCATCCTCATCAAACAATAGTTCACTCTGATCCCCTCTGCTGCCATTCGGCAATATAAAATTAAAACACTTGCACTTATCTTCAAATCTTTTCACTGTTCTCTTTCTCACCCATGAGCCCTTTTCAAGTTGCCATCCACAAAACACATTCAACTAAAATTAGCTTAATATGCCTGCCTGTTGTCTTCTATCAACATCTCTCTCCTTTCTTCCCCCTTGGCCCTTGCTAGCCCTTAAAATCCCAGTTACTATGTAAGGTCTAGTCCTATGGTACTGGCTAGTAATGGCACAGAAGACAAGAGGGGTTCATCAGTGTGCATTTCATTACTTATCGTTATTAAACAGATGTGCATAGGATACTCAGATATGTACATACATGTGCCCATATTGCAATCCTGTCACCTTGCTATCCTGTCACCTTCCTGTGTGAGGTTGAAGTAGTTATGTTTGTAATTATTTTCAGCGTTTAACTGTAGAAGATTTTGATTGTTTTTTGTAATCAAGATATTTGTCATATGCAATACAAAGGCAATAGTGAATTTAGGCTTGGTACGGGGCCAAATTCAGATCTAAAAAGCAAGCCAGGCTCCTAAAAATTAGATAATCTTCATCTTACTTGAAATGGCTTATATAAAAGACAAGAAACACCATCAGGAGTTTGTGTTGCCTTACTCCAATTTACTTTTGTGTATTGTCATATACTCTGGTACCTTAATTTTTTACTTAAACCCAGTTTATCCAAGATAAACTAAGAATACTAGAAAGCAAGATCTGCACAGAGAAATATCCTGCTTTAGGTCAACTACAATTTGAATGGATTGAAGAATGCTGAAGAAGAGTCTGTATGTCTGAAACTTGCCCAGTTTTTATATCAATAGATCTAATGAATAATATTTCACTGCTTCTAAATCTTTGCTCTCACTTAAATTCATCTCTGCTTCTCAACATCGTTAACATCACACACTTTTCTGATAAGGATCATAGAGCAGCAGTTCACTAGTGATGGGGCAAAACCTAAAATACACGGACTAATCAGCTTGGCTAATGTTACGCTGGGCCTGCTACAGCTTGCTACTTGCTTGACTCAGGCCAGTGTTATAAATCTTTTGCTCACATTGGCCTTGCATTCTGGTAGTTTCACGCTCAGCAGGAAGATTGTCTTTTTACTACCATTGGTTACTCACGTCTTAATTTCATTAATTCAATGGAATTCATCCAGCAGCATAAGCGGGGAGAGAATTAGACCCAATGTTTTTGAGTGAGAGAGTTTCACGGTGAGATTCCTTGCATTGTAGGTCTGCTCCCATCCAAACAATATGTGACACAGGTATACAATGGCCTTTAACTTCCTGAATGCTTATGCAGTATGTTTTTCATCAAACAATTTGGATTAAACACGTGAATTATGCTTTCTAAAAACAGATCTCCATTATAAGCATGAACAATACCTAAGAACCTCAGGAAATCTTTTAGGTCTCAGGTTTGTAATGGAAAAATAAACATTGTACTATGTTTCCTCTCAGATAGGGCTTTCCAATTTGTTTAACATTAATGGGTTTTAAACTTTCCAACCATGCTTCCTCTCAGGAGAGAGCACTTGGGATCCAATCTGTCTCTATTTTCTGAGTGTTTCCTTCTGAGTCCCTGTGGGTCACAGCCTCCAGCCACTTTCATCTCTAAACCAAACCTATTTTTCATGGCTCACAGTGAATGGCTTCATGGCTCTAGAACATCCTACATGTTTTAAGAATAAATATTGCAAGTCTGTCTTACATATGTTTTCCAGGGGAAAACAGATTATTACATTACAGTGTATTCTGCTTAGTAACACGCTGCGTTAGTGATTTCTCCTTAGTAAGATGACTCAACTGTTAGATCTGAAGCTGCACAATTAATTTTACATTTAACCCATGACTAGTTGAAACACATCATCCACCTCAAGCATTGCATAATCAACCAGATGCACTTAGCTGGATATGTCAGACTTCACAAAATGTGGTGTGTCACCCTGTCGCATCATAACTCAAGACATAACTTTGATCCATCTGTCCCTGTGGGAGCTGAGATGACAACTCATGAAGCCATGTAAAGACTATAGGTTTGTAACCATGCTAACAGAGAAACAATCAATGCGTATTTAAAGTGTGCTTTTACTTGGTATAAACAAATATAGGTCCAAAAAGGACAGATGCAAATTTTTTTTTAATTCACTAATACAGCAGCAGAGCAGCTTAACCAATTGATCTGGAGTTTTATATCAACTAGCTAATTAGAATATGATTGCCACTAAAGGAAAACAAACTTGGCCTTTTAAAAAATTTCTAGAACGTGGCCTTTAAAAAATTTAAAGATTTATTTTGAAGCAAGTCTTACAGTAAGTATGACAGTCTGTCACTCTTGGGGACACTGGCCCTAACAGCCTTTCTTTGTGTAAAAGCCTGCCAAAATCAGGGTAACACTGACACCTACTCTGTCTTCAGATGTTGATAATTTTCCAACATGTTATCCAAACACAAAGTTGTTGCGTGCTGAAGCCAGAGATGCAGGTGAGCTCAAGCTTGAATGGTGACAGAAAGGGCCAAAGTTTTGATATTCACACAGTAATTTTCAAGGAGTTTAAGGGCCAAAATGAATGGCATGATCCAGCTGTTGTGCAGTGCTCTAGGAACACAAAGCAGCTGTAAGGATGACTGAGTTTTAATTAGAGCAGCGTGAAGTAGGCAGAACATACCAGTGATCTTGGCTGAAATACTGTGTGCTGGAAAGGAGTGCTTGGTGTTATCATTTTGGACATCTGTCTGTATTTCTGATGGCATCATGATAAAGAAGAAAAGTTTCTGACCAGTTGCATGACATTATTTCAGGACACAAATAACAAAATCCCAAAACTTTGCCTATCTGGTTTTTCATCAGGGTTCCAGAACTGATTCTGGGGACACTGCCAGTCTAACACTGGTAACAAATGCCCTCCTGCCGTCTGCACTTATCATGTCTCTATATCTTACAGCATTCCTGATCTGCTGAAGAGATTGTGTTCCCTGAAGAAATAGCTAGTATGATTTATAATAAGTTTAGTATTTAATATTTAACTCTACTGGGATTTTTTCCACCCCTCATCATACTGTGTATTAAACTGGAAACCTTTCCTAACAGTCTCCAGTCAAACAAGAAGTCTTTATATGATCAGTCACCTTGATTTCGACATTTATTGGCTACTCATTTCAATATGTGCTCACAGCATTGGTACTTGGCAGGGGAACTCTTCAGCCTCTCCTCTGTTTCACTCATTTGTTAAACTTTAAGCACAAAGGACAAATGCTATGATTATTTACTTGAGTCTGTATTGTTGTTCTGGGCATGAGTCCTTAGGTTTTCAAAAGTTAGCAATCCACACAAGATTTTATGAAATAACCTTTATGTTAGTTTTACTGACATCAGGAGGAAATTTGTGAGGAATTTGCTGAGTAGGATGTCAGGAGAGGACAGGCTGCATGCTGTTCCAAACCCTTCCCCCATTGATGACAATTTGTTCTCCCTATAGCTCTTGAAATGACAGGTTAGATTAGTCTCCATTACTATTAGAATCAGATAACTCAAAAGGGTTCTTTGAACTTAACATGTAGTCCCTCTTGCTAATTGGATATTCTGCTTTTGGCTCCATAGTGCTTTCCCTTTTTTAAAAAAAAAAAAAAGTTATAATACACACACAAACACACACACACAAGTTGATTTATACCCATGATATGGTTGTTGCCTTTGGCTATAAATTTGTAGTCTGGAGTTCAGTTGCAGATCTAACTGACTGAGATATCACATGAAAGTGCTGGGCTTCTGACAGGCTAACAATGTCTTGTAGGGTTGGTGCAAATGGGTTATTAGTGAGTCAAAACGGGAATTGTTTCTCAGCTGTGAATTTGGGAACTGCGTGATGGAGAACTGTATCTTTCAGAGGCTCTCCTGCACAGGTATTTTGAGTGGAGCAAAACATTGTGCAGAAGGGCCTGATACACAGGGGAAATTGCTGAGAAATCAGGCACCAGGCAAGCAAAATCTCTGCCCAGTGATTATCAATCAATGTATAGCATCAGGAGTGAAAAAGAAGTTAAAATCTACTCAAAATGAAGACCACATCATGCAAAACCTCCATCAGATCTGCAACACCCCATAAATAAGGAGGAGAGCTGTAAAACTTTTAAAATAGTATCAGCGTGTATCTGTAAGAAGTAGATACCAACAAAACAAACAAACAAACAAAAAAGATGACACCTTCTCAGAAGTCAGGAAGAGAGGAAGATAGGGACACCAAATTGACCTTGTTGTTTTAGGAGTTCTCAGCAAGAACCACCCCAAATGACATGGATGGCTTTAGCCCCAGGGATCCGGATAGCCAGAACTAAAGCTATATGTCCTCAGTGGTGTGGCTTTCACAGGACAAACAGGTAGAGATGTAAGTGTTCACACCAACTCAGAGACTGATTAAAATTATTAGTTTTATTATTAGTTATTCCTTATCATAAGTTATTCCAGGCTTTTCTCCTGGACTCTGCAAATGTTTGTTATTATTGTTCTGTCTGACTTGAATAAAAAGGAATCACACTACCAAGGGGTTGTCATAGGACCAGGTAAGAACTGATGGCTGCACTGTGCAGGGGCATGTGCTGAGCAATGATGCCCAGTTGGACTTGGATGCTGCATGAAGCAGACATGTATCAGACTCCAGACTGTGCGATAGCTGAACAACACCGTGCCAAGGGAACGCAGACCTCATTCTTGGTTTTGCTTTTTGCAGATGACTCCAGTGTTTGTTTCAGTCATGCTGGTCAGAGGAGGGTGCTAAAGCAAATGACTAATACAATGAAGAACAGAACAAATATCTACCTTAGGCAATTCTGGAGTTTCCTGAATTTCTAAACATTCACGCCTAGGGCACTAATTCATTGTGTTCTCTAACCCTCCCCCAATCTCTTGCCCTCATATGCATCATGACTTATCTGCAAGAGCAAACAAGGAAAGGTCTTTGTTCCTTCTGACCTGCTGCCTGCGCTTGAGCAAGGGAGAGAGGCCATGGCATTGCTCGGAGGAGCCTGTGCAGGAAGGAGATATTGCCCCGTGTCAGATGGATGTCACGGTGTCTGCCTCATTTTGTCATACCATACATGAAGTCTCTTTGGTGGAAGAAACCTGAGTCTTTTCAATTATGAGAAAGAAGGATAATTTGTCCCTATTTTGGGTATCTGACAAAAATTCAGTCACCGTTTTAGATTCAGGACACAGATTATTTACTTCTATCAAGTCATTGCTACTCATTATTCCCTAATCTATTTTGGTGAACAGAACTTCTCTTTTTTTGCTGCTTGCAAATAGTGTAGAAAAGCAGCAAAGTTATAGCAGACACACTTGTTGAGGTACAGCATGAGAATCAGCAAAGCCTTTTTGCTTTATCAAAGATTTGGTTTATAGCTTCTAAAAATGATTCTTGTAACAGTGGAGCATAGTAGCACATGGTTTATATTCACCAAGGGTTATATCAACAATAGTTCCTTTGCTTGAAAAAAAGAAAAGAGAGGGATAACTGTAAATGCCTTTTCAAGAAGAAAAGAAGAATATCTCTGAAAATTCCCTATCCAGTTGCCATTCTGGATAAGTATTATCCACATGAAACCAGAAAAGGATTTCACAAAACTAAAAGAGGAAACGCAGTCATCACTAAGGCAGATTTATACCACTTTAAGATCATTTTCTTAATTCCAAGATAAACTCTTCACTGGCTAAATTATGGCACAGATTTACAAAGAACAGAGTTTATGCTGGTATAATTCCATTAATTTTGTCATTTTCAGGAAAACTTGTGGTTTCAGCTGGAATACTTTTACTTGAGTAATGCATGCTGAACAACTAAGGAGTAACATAGACTTGTTTCACAAAGATTCATGTTTCCCAGGCTTCATCTGGAAAAACATCTTGGATGCATGAGCCGTGAGGAATGATAAGCTATTAGATCATCATTCAGTCAAAAAAATAAACTTTTATATATCACTCTACCCGTGTTTTGATTACTGTGGCTCTCAGCTGCCAGAAAGCACAAACAGGAGTCATAGAGAAGAGACAGCTCAAGTAGCTGACACCACTAGACAAACACGCCACTAGGTCTGACGAGAGTTTAGATATTTATTCTCTGGAGTGACTATGTGGCTGGAAGGGACCAGCCAGGAGCAAGGTAGGTGGCAACTCTGTTAACTGCCTGCGGTGCAGCCTTTCCAGCACGTTTCAGCTGAGCTGGGAGACATGGGAGTAACTTGGTTCCTACTCATCCCTCTTCCCAGCCTGTCACCAGCCCACTGGAGTGTTCTGTGCCCAGGACTACTATGGATTTGAATGTGGATCCTTGGATGAAAGGATGCTTGGATGAAGGAAATGGATCCTTGAACGTGGATTAGAACGTGGATCCTTGGATGAAAGAAATTCCCCGGCTTCTTGGGGCTGTGTGCCTTGCACCCAGTTGATGGAGCCTGTCTCAGGACACAACCACCCCTTGAGGGCTGGATGAGCACTGTGCCCTATCGTGACTCTTCACATAGGGTTTTACAGCTTTCTGCCTTTTTGAGTTATGCCATTTCAATTGGAAAGCAAACCGTGAGCTCCACATGAAGATGAAGCTAGCAAGGTCACCAATAGTTTCAGTCCAAACCCACAAAACATTTATCACCTGACAGCCAGAACGTGTCTGGAAAATGGTGAGAGAGGTGATACAGATTAGTTGGCCTACCAAAGATTTTTGACTCCTGCAGATGGGTAATCTTTAGTGTTAGGTAGGCATTAGTCATTTATTTTTGTTGACAGCAGAGAACCAAGCTGATAACCTGCAAGATCAAATATACCGTGGACTTATGAACCACACAGTATCTCTTGTAAGTAGTTTCTAAAGACCAGTGCTCCTATAATAATGCATTTTCTGCTTCCGAGGTGGCAGGAAAATGCTGAGAACAGCAATAGAGAGGAGCAGGCTGATAATCATCACAGCTTTTGCCTCTGAGTCCCTTGTTCCTGCCCTTACAATAACCAAAAAAAAAAAACCTAAAAGTGATATATCACTGAGGGAACCAGCATGGAAAGTAAAGTCATTCTGTCATCTTTGCAATTGTACTTTAACCTGGGAATGAACCACAGGCCAAATAGGGAATGCAGTTAAGAAATGAGGAAACTAATTCTTATTAGTTTTCTACAAAGTATATCTCAACTTTTCACTTGAAAATTATTTTTTATTTCAGAATTAATTTCATTTTAACAAGTGTGAGACAAGACAAAAAGCTAAATGTCCCAAAAGCAAACTTCAAGCTTTGGGTTGAGGGAAGTGTTTTGCTGTCTGTTGCTGACTAGACGTGAATCATAAATCCTGTATTCTTTTTGGTAGCCATGATTTGCACAGCTCTGATTTTGCTAAAACCGGTAAACAACCATAGCTACATTTTACATTTGACTAATTCATCCTTCTTTCATTTTATAAAAATAACAAAAAATGATCATGATGTAGATACTCTTGCAGATTTTACAGCAAAGGGAAAAATATTCTACAGAGGACCTGTGTCTTCCACAAATATTGTCTCAAAAAGACAACAGAGTAAAAAAACATCTGCAGCATCTCAAATTTCAGCTGTCAACCAAAGCAGGGAGCAAGTTCCAAATCTCTCTCAGTGACTCCTTTGTAGGAAGTTTCAGTTGTTGATAGACACAGAGTACCAGCTTGCACGTGAATGTCTGGTCGTTTTTTGAGAGGTGAATTTAACTCCCTCTGTTAGACTGGGCTGCCTTCCACTGCCCAAAAGTTTCCTCCTCTGTGAAGTTTAACTGATTTTAAAACAGTTAAAAATAGTGTCTAATACTGAACCTGCCCTTGAGTCTCACTATCAGTTTTGGTGGTTTTACAATAATATTTTTCCCATTGGGAAGAGAAAAAAAGAAAATAAATTCTCTGGCTACATGCACGCTGGAGATTAACCATGTCCAGGACTGCTCTCTGACTGTGAGGCCAGCTGTCCTGGAAAATCCTTCAGGCTCTTAAGCCCTCTTAGCATCCATAACATGCTGGCTGCATCCACGCCGCCCACTGGGAATTGCTCCTACCCCGTGCTGACTCCTGAAACGTGCTCTCAAATGGTTCAGGAGGGTGTTAAGTGGCCTGGCCAAAAGTGTGCCAGGGACCACTCCGACGGTTTAATACAAGTACAGAAGTTCACCTTGCAGCGTCTGTGCTCATGCCCTAACACTGTTTAATTTACAGCTTTTCCTTTCCACAGACTGCTCCTTTACAAATAAAGGAAATGGAAAACTAATCAGCCGTGTAAAGGGAAAGTGCAACTCACCATAAATACAGTTTGCAGAGAGAATATAAGCAGAGGGTGGTGGGAAAACAGAAAAGAATCCGTATTTTTTCAAGTAAGATAGATCAAGGCAAGCAGAAGTATATTGCTTATTCTAGAGGTGTATTTTGAAGTCTCTACCAAAAGATGGTCTGGAGACAGAGTAGTTCGGCACAGGGGTCAGGAAGAGACAGGGCAGCAGAAGCAGAGAGAGGTTACGCAACACCCTCGATTCACACCAGACTTCTCCTGCCTTTTGCTGGGCTTAGTGGTACAAACTTCGAGCTCTTCTGCTTCATGTCACTGATAAGAGGACAAGCATCGTGAGGCTCCAGAGTGGCCCTTGCATTGCTTAAAGCCCCAGCCTTCACTTGTCATTACTGTTTGTGAAGAGGTGAAAGGAAAGGAGAGTCTTACTTCATTCCTGGCAGTGCCAGCCCAGCGACCGTCATTATTTCCCAATTATCCTGTAAGCTTTCCACTGACTTCAGAACTTGTGGCAAAAAAAAAGTAATGAAGTAAATGTCAGCCTAACTGATTTAAATAATACCAATGTCTCATGCTGACAGGGAGCAACACAAAAACCTGCAGATACATCACCTGGGCATAGAAAATGGCCTTTAATAGCTTTCTTTTACAGAAACCATATTTACGTGCCTCTTCTAATGTCTTGGTTTCAAAATCCCTAGACAATTTCTCCTCTTGAAACAAATGAAGTTAAAGAGTTATCCTGCATCTACAGGTTGAGCTGGTTTCGATCTTTTTTCGAACAGTCTGTCAATATTAATCTGTTCAAATCTTCATGTGCCTTTTTGGTTGAGAGCAAAAAAAGTCAGGCTAAGCTCAAAGCACAGCATGTCTCCTTTGAGAAGAGGAAGAAAAGGAAAGGAAGAAGCAAAAAAATATCTCTGCATGGGCTTGGTCTCACATTAACATAACTAAAATTACCTGCTGCCAGATTCAAGCTGCTTTACTGTCTGCAACTTCTTAAAATTAGATTTCAACAGGCAGAAAATCTAAGTGAATTGTGTTTGTCTTGTTGCAACTAGCCAAACACCCTACTTTACCTAACTTCTTAAAAAAGGTTAACATTTTTTTTTCTGCTAGGCTAGAGTAAAAACTTCTTAGCTGCCTTTCTTAGAAAGTAATTTCAGTTCAGAGCTATGGAAACATTAAAAAGAGTTTCTACAAATGGAGTGGGTGTTTTACAAGTCTAAATGAAGATAAAATCATCTGCACTGGCACAAATTCACACCATTCAGCTTTAAGTATGTCACTTATGTGAGTGAGCTAGAAGTTTAGGTTTCATCTGTAATTTGCAGTGTCTTTGAAATGGAGCCTGAGCTCCCTGAGGCTATGTTAAGCCTTCAGGCCTGTCCTTGTCATCAGTCATGCAGCTCCAGTGACCACTGTTGAAGCCTATCATGGCTCCTGTCTATCAGGGAAGGCATCTCCTTATTTTCTTTCTGCGAAAAAAGGTGCTGGGCAGAGGGCGGGTGGTGTTTGTCCAGCCTCCCCTGTGAGAGGACGTGGCTGGAGGCCACCACTGCATCCTGCCCCTGTGGGAAGTGCTGGGACATCTCAGTTTTGCCCCTCTGAGCCACCACTCACCTCTCTGAAGACGTTTTGGCCCTAACTTGGGCACATCAGTAAGCTCACTGATAAACTGGTGCTGGATGCATAAATGCATGATCACGAAGGCTGATTTTGCTGTTGGGTGAGGAGGTAATAGCAAGTATTTGGCACCTTGTTGCCAGCACTTGACAGTGTCACATTTGGTGGCAACGGTTAGGACATGACAGAGGCTGTGGGACTGTGCCCAGCCCTCACAGCCCCTGCTATAACCAACCCTGGGAAGGTTGTGTTGACAAAGTCGCAAACTTAAGTAGCTTGTGCTGCTGGGATGGATTTTCTACAAGGCACAAGTACACAAACAGCTGCCACAGGGGCATGTCTGGCTGAGAGCAGCAGACAATCCAATATTTCTAAATAGTACTGAAAAGAGTCAAAAGCTTACACCTACTGAGCTACCTAACTGGGAAATGAGTTCGTTTGACTCTCCAGCCACAAGTCCTTGTGCTGAACTCTCTTTCTTGGGAGGAAAAGTGGAGAGAATTTGGCAATTATTGCCCAAAACAAGTAATTTAAGAAGCAGCAATAAACAATGGATCTGTGTTAGATTTCTTCTAGTTATAGCAAGTGACACTAGAGATTGATATTTAATAAATAAGGTAAATCTGAAAAAAAAAAAATCAAGTTCCTATTTCCTATGAAGAGGTGGATGACAGAAAAGGAATGTGGGGTTCAGTGCTGCTGAAGAGAATTAGTGGGTGCCTCTAAATATTAAGGCATCACTGAGTCACTCAATCCAAATTCAAAAGACTGATTTGACTTTTCATAATAATCCCAAAAAGGTAGGTCAACATTCAAAAAAAAAAAAAAAAACAGGGAGGCATCTACAGGTGGTATACGATTGGTAAATGAGGTAAGAAAACAGGTAAGAAAGCAGCATATAAATAGAGAAATTACAGTATAGTTTTATTTAGTGAAAAACTGTCTGACCCAGCAGTTAAGTAATGTCTCAGCATTGCGTTTTTGTTTCCTTAAGTATCTTTCTGCTGCCTTCAAGGAAGTCTAGGTGACTGAGAAATTACTTGGGGCTGCTTCTCCTATGCACGTGAGGTGGACCCATGGCCTTGGCAAGGACCTGCCGTGGTCGCTGTTGGCAGCTCCAACACATTTTGGCTCCACAGAGAGCGAGTTGGACCCCACGCTGCCCTGGCAGCTGCTTTCCTTGGTGTAAACACTGGTTACGGTCAAAATCCTAATCTTTCCTACTACGTCTGAATTGCTCAAAATGGTATTGTTATTGCATTTTAGCTTCTCACCTGTGGGCTGGGAAAGGGGACATTAACCAGTTTTCTTCCTGTGAGGATGCAAATTGATCTCTTGTCATATTAAGGTGCTATATTTAGTTATCTTAAGAAACAAGATGTAACGAAGTATTCTCATGTGCTCATTTCACATGCTGTTTTACTCCCAGTGAGAATAAACCTCACTTGGGTTTCTATCCCTAGTGACAACATCTAAATGAGCTTCAAGTACCACCTCTTTCCTCTTAATATTCATTGCATAGCCCATGGATAAGAACTTTTCCTTATCTGTGTTTGTCCATATGCATGCTGCAGGAATTTCAGAGGTGAAAGATTTTTTTCAGACCTGCCCAGCTGAAAGTTAAAGGGCAGCTCTCCAGAGCACCCAGTAGCTGACTGGTAAGCACAGCTGTCCAGAAAAAGCAAGCTCAGACTAGCCAGCTGATCCTTCGCTGTATATATATTGAGAATACTTCACAAGGCTTTCAGAAAAGTCAGCACATACTCCTCACATTGAATAAATATTTCCTTACACAATTACTAAGAAAATTTTACATCTTTAAACCTGAAAGACTCTGCTAAAGTAAATGTAATTTGAGGAATACATACAATTGTTTATTATTAAAATATTTATCATCTAGGAAACTAAATTAAATGTCGATTTGTATTCATTTCTATTCAGTTACACTTTTGGATTTCCTTTTAATAGCACCGTGCTCTGAGATTTGTATGTCATTGTCCTAGATAAATTATTTAGCTCAGTCAAACCCCCCAAAAAGTATTTGCCTCCCTCTTAAGTTCTTTAACTCATTTAATCAAAGTTAATTTAAAACATGGTATCCTACTATATCTTTCAAATTCATGCTATACAACATCATTGAGTGTATGTCAAACAAACAGCATAAATAAATACTGATTTAAAAAATCAGTCAGCAGTTTGCCAGTTGATTCTATGACTGCAAAACTGACCTTGTATGAAATGGCCATATTTAGAAAATCTCTGTACAGCTGGGAGTTTGCCACATGCTTGACCTAAGGTAGCTGTCATGCTTGCAAAAAAATCCTGTTTATAATTGTACTTACTGATACAAATGTTATTACTTTTTGGCATCAAGAAAAACCAAAAGTCTGCATGGAAAAATGCTTGGCAGCACATGTCAGCGTGGTGGCCTGGCTCGGTTGTAGCACCGGCCTTCCAGGCACTAGAAATCATCTGGCCATACCCCGTGGAAAGCAGCAAACTCCAAGTATTCCACAAAACTTGGGCTTGCTGAAATAAGCATATGTGTCAAAGACAAGGGATTATAATTAGAGGAATAGGAAAGCCTAGAAAATAAAAACATTGTCAGAACATAGCACTTAGCATTATGGCACAGACATCAGGAGCTGGTGTGCCAGCAGCAGGCTTTGCTCCCCTGCCCTCTGCTCAGCCAGGCCATGAAGTGCTGTTGCGCAAACGACTTCTGCAGGTTGCCAAATACATGACATTATCTCTACTTCAGCAAGCAAGAGCAAGGCTGGAGAGTTCTGTACAAATATTTGTCACTGACTGATCTCTTATACCTTGAAGATGCATTTCTAGGGAGGAAAAAACCCCTTAATTGTTCTTTCCATTGTATCTATCCGCAAAAAAGCTGAAAAGCACAATTTTATTAGGCTTTCCCAAACCTCGGAGAAACTTTTCCAAACGCCTATAAAGGTGGAGGATTAAATAAATGTTTTGTTGAAGTAATGGAACAGCTGTTGGACTTCATAACACATGCATATTTTAAAATACAAAATAAAATACTATATGTTTTTGGGTTTGTTTTGTTTTAATTTGGTTTAAAAATTCCATAACTAGAAACACATCATTAGTAGCTTGTACTCACATCAATTTGTATTAGAGGAAAATAAAGTTTTCATTTTGTAACATTGATAGGCAAAATAGTAACTATACAAATTTAAGAAAGAAAATAACTTATTTATGCTGTTAATGGAAATTAGCATTATGGATGACAATTTAAAGAAGATTATATGATGTATTGCAGGTTTCAACCAACTAAAAATAGAAAAGCTATACAAGTCATAAAAATTGCACAATGTACAACTTTCGGTTCCAGGAAGATTGTGTTTGCAGTCCTTAACTACAAATAGAGTTGTTTTCTGACTGTTGAGATAGATCTTCTGGGGCCATAATGAATATAAACAACCCTGAGCTTTCCAAATGAGGCAGACATTTAAAATATGATATGATATTGGGCTTAAACTTCTGAAATTTTTATAAAATCAGTTGGTGATTGCCTTCCAGTTTTTGACTTGGGTTTACAATTTCAAAGTATGTTCCAGCACCATGAGGCATTTTTAAACTGGAAATAAAGATTACTGTATAACCAATGTCTTACTAGCAATGGGGCTTTTAAAAGACAGGCAAAAATCACAGACAAATATCATGAGACACCCAGTATGGTCATAAAAGTCAGTAGTACCTGCTGAAGAGTTCCTTGTAACACTAACTCGTTAACTCGGGATGCTTATTATTAACTCAATGCTAAAAAGAATCAGGGAAAATAATATACATTCAGGGTATCCTTGGTAATCCTCAACAGTCCCTAAGGGCTTTGATGGCTTTGCAATTCAGACGACCCTTTGAAAGACCAGAAATGACTTGGACAATTTTGGTCACCTCCTGCAGCTGACATTTGCAGGAAGCTCAAGTGTTCCTTTCTGGCCATGCCATTGCAACAGCATCTCCTGAATGCTATACATTTAGGAGCACAGCTCAACCTGGGAGTTCCTGCGTGTCAGCTGGACAGCCCGTGGTGTGGAGTAATACCTGTGTCGAGGGATGCTTCCAGAGCAGGGGCTTCACTAGAATCTAGGTCCGGAGAGGGGAGGAGGGAGTCGAGGATGGAGGTGTCCCTCTGCCATCACCCTGCTGCTCCCACCTCAGGCTGCCTGGGGTCCCTGCTGCTCCCTAGAGAAAAGATAAGGCTCAGGGGAGGCACATGAGAACAAAGCGAGAAGTAGCATGTTCTGCTTGTTCTGCCTGCTAGCCGGCAGGCCTGACAGAAAACACAGACTTTTAGAGTTAAACTGGCTTGAAAATACTTATATTTTTTAATTTAGAGATTCCCATTGACTTTATCCATGTATCTCCAAAACCATGACAGAGCACAGCGACCTGAAGTATCCAGAATACACCAGGCAATATGTTTGCAGGTATGATGCAGTATATTGACCCAGGTGGTAAAACCTCATGCTCCTGCTGCCTCCTAAGAGCTGGTACCACAAGTCACAGCTTTCTGCTTTAATTTAGCATCAACACCAAGTAACCCCCTCCATGCAAACAACAGCAGCTGTAATTAGAGAAGGAAAACGCTGGTAGGTAATGCGCTGGATTCCTCATCGAGTAGACTAGTTCTGCAGAATGTGTTCAATGCAATGCAGTGAAATGAAACGATGAAATGACAACAAAGAAGTAACATGTCCAGCTTAGCCCACCCCTCAGTCACACTGCACGCAGCCTGCAGACTTCTAGCTGCTCAGTGAGAATGCGCAGTTCCCTTGGCTGGGCAATCTGCAGCACCGCAAGAACTGCAGACCCACAAAACAAATGAAAGAAGACTGGGCACATGGTGACAACTACAAATACCATGGAGGTATAGCAGACATGGAGGGAACTGGGGGCGTTGCTACTGGAAAGCTGAGGATGTTGCAGGGCATGTGGGGAGCAGAGTTGATAAAATCTCATTCATGCACTTGATTAGTTTGCAAAAACAAACAGAATTTGAATCCACCTAGTGGATTCCCTGAATTCTGCCTCGACATTCTCAACTGTGCACCATGGTCGTGGTATAAGCAAAGTTTGGTAGGTCAAGCCCACTTCAGAGACAGCTGGCATAGAAAGATCAGAGCCAGTGGATCTGAGCAGTTACGTATCCAGGCAGGCTCAGCAGCAGGACTGTGGTATCAGAGAGCTTCTGAGGGCTGTCAGACCATGGTGGCCTTTCTTTGGCAGAACACTTGGGCAAGGAGAACATGGTGTTCTGGAAAGCTGTGATCTTTTTAAAGAAAACAGCAACAATTTTGCTCAACTCTGCAGACTGACATTGAAATAATTTATATAGTTCTCCTAGTAACAATGTAGTCATACTATGGACATTACCATCTAAGGAATAAAGCAGAACTACTATGATGTCTAAGTTAATAACACTTAGAACGGTGTATGGCACATTTCCCCATTATTTCTTAACAAACTGTATATGAATTCTTGCAAAATAGTAAATACCAGCTTTGTATTTGAAGATTTGTTTTGGTCCTTGCTCTGAATTGAAAGAACAAGATTTATTGGATTATGAGCAACACAAGGACAGATACAATAATGAAAACTTAACCAAGCTGTAATCACGGTTAAACTCCTGCAAACACATTAAGTAAAATTTTGCTTTATGGGAAAAAATATTTTATTGATAAATACTTTGATTTTCTTGAAAATTTGTTTAGGAAACTTGGGTCTTGAAGAGCTAGTTCTAGAAGAAAATGGAGCAATTATTCATTTATTTATTTATTTATTAATAGCGGAAAGCATTTCCTACAAGTGCAAGAATTCAAGTTATCACCCTGTTATACCCACAAGCTCTGAATCACATCTGGCATGACAGTTTACAAGAAGCAAAGTAGAGATAATTTGTATGAGGCACATGGGGTTTACAGACGTTAATTCTTTGCCCTACAAAAAGTTGGTCCTTCAAAAAAGTCGGTGACAGTTTCCTCATTAATTTGAACAGAGGAGGGATCAAAACTGTTGTCTTTAAAAGTTAATATGCAACTATCTAGACCTAATAAAAGAAAATAAGCCATATTTCTGCAATGAAAAGCTCATTTTTCAATGCAATTCACAAAATATAAGAAACAAAGAATAGTTTTCTGTCAATCAGCTCATATTAATTATTAAGATTACAAAAACAGTGGACTAAGGCTTAATGGGTCAAGTTCTAGCCTCATCTGCCTTGACTTCTGAGTTTAAAGAAGTTGCTCTGAGTTTTAATCAGTCTAAATGACATTAAAATCTAACGTACTGAATGCAAAACAAAAGTGATGTTGTTCATGAGTTGCAGATACCCTGTTCACAGGAAACATGGTTTAAAAAAAGTATATATTGTTTTAAAGTCATCTTACAAGTGTAGTAACTACATCTAAATCTTCCCAATAGGAGACATCCTGGAACAGAGTTAGGACTGGAGTAATTTAGATCCTTTGATGTTTTACCAAGCAGCAGGACAAGGTTGCTGTTTTACACTACTCCAGAAAACCATTTTCTTCATTAGACGTTAAAATATCTTCAAATAATATTTATGTGCAACATGTCTTATTCTTCATCTTAACTAAGTGATGCCACAGTAAATATGGTGAGCTAAAGAATCAGCCAGAATGAATATCACTGTATTTAATTAAAATATTCTCCATTATACAGCATTGTGTTTGTACTGAAAAGCCCATGGAATTTTGCCGCTTATTTGAATAAAGCTTTTATTTCACTCACAGCCATCACACAGGTACATCAAAAATGCTCCTAACCACCCGTTAGGCTAATGAAAGAATTAGCTTTGCTTGCAGACTTTGCCTCAACAGCATCCTTAACCTAACAGTGCTACAATAGCATCACAGCCCTTTGCACAGCAGGATGACTCTTGGGCTGTTTTTTCCCATGCCAACTGTTGAGAGTTTTAATCACATGCACTAAAGAGAATAATTTTTGTTTCTCACTCTCAGTGCAGTAATACAAGGCTATTGATTCTTTATAGATTTGTTTTGGAGAAAGCTTCTCGGCTTTCTTCATTCACATATATATCCCCTTTTTTCCCTGATGCACCACGTATCATGGAGCTAAACTTAGGAGAAAGAAAGCTGAAGTTTTCTTTGGCAGGTTGGCTAAGATACCCTAACGACAGCTTTGATGAAAGTCTCCATCTTCCCATTGACTCACAATCCACAATTCCAAGAACCCTCAAAGCAATGCCCAGGGAAAGCAAAGAGCTTTTGAAGTTGCTTTTCAATCCCTTGTAGCTCCAAGCCCCAGCTGTCACTCTGGAGATGGTACCACAAAAGGAAAGTCCTTCTGGATGGACAGTCTGGTGAGGTACTGTGAAAGCTGGGCTATGCACAGCTAGTCAGAATAGGACTCAAACTGAAGCTGATTTTCGCAAGCACCCTGTGCTCCACCAGCATCCCTGGAGAAGGCTTTGGGATGTGTGAAGGGGCACCTACTTCCCATGGCCCACAGGCCACAGTGGGGGCAGGCAGCATGCTACAGCTTCCACTATCAAATCAACTATTTGTTGATGACTGCCATCGTCAGAAATGTTCATTAGTATTACAGTTCCATTATTGTCAGGGCCCTGAGGACCCAGGACCCCACGTCAGCCATTAGCTCTTGCCCATTGTCACCACAGCAGGGCCGATTTCCAGCTCCCCACAGCCCTGCCCTTCCTGGCCACGGGTCCCACCAAGCTGCGCCCACTCATGGGCCCACAGCCCATCCCAGCCTTGACCCATCCTCATCCCATCCCTAGGGAAGTGCCTGGTGACCAGGGCTGGGGCTGTCCCCAGACCACTGGTCCCCTTGGGGATTCCCCTGCTCCCAGCCCCCAGGAGCAGCCACCCATGCAGTGCCCTGACATGTATTTCCTTAATTGTGTATTTAATAGCTTGTAGTCAAGGCTGGAATTCCCCTTTGCTCTTGCTTAAGAAATTGCTCATATTTTAAAAGCTTTTAATTTTAATTGATCTTTGTATGTGCATGTATCAGCTTAAATTTGTGCTTCTCTTTTCCAGCAGCGTACTACAAAAGCTTTTTTTTGCGTGTGTTACAGGACAGAGAAAAGCTAAAAGGAGAAATCAGTGTGTTTATTCCTGAGAAAAGGATTCTAGAAAAACAAATACCACCCCCAAAACCAACAATGTCTCTCCTCCACACTGAGAGGCATCCTACACTCCAGTGATCGTGGCCCCAAGCACTGGGGTAGCAGGCTCAGCATGACTGGGAAAAAGCTTCTGTATGAAGCTGCTCTTGAAACTTGATTAAAATATTGACTCAGTAAGGATTGTAAGTAAAAGAGAAAAAAAAAAAGGTTGCTGTCACAGTCCTAACAGGTAGGTTTCAGGAGTTTCCTAGAGTTTTCCAAGAAGCTATGGCACAAGAGACCAGGGGATACTGGGTTTGACCAGATATCCTTTTCTCTGTGGTCCTGGGAGGTGGTTGGATCAGCTGTCCCACATTCTCTTCTGCTTTCCAGTGGCTCACACTGATAGGAGTGCTCTGCAGAGGTAACTAACTCCAGGGAACCAGCCTCCTGAACTCTGCCATTAAAATTTTTTAACAACGACGTGTGAATGCAACTGTGGCTTGTCCAGGAAAGATTCATAACATACTATACAGCGTTCACAGGAGTTTTCTTAGTCATTATTGTCAAACAAACTTTCAAAATGACAGAGTCATTTCTTCAGCGATCACTGTAACAAATCTAATCAACTGCATACTATGCTGGCTGAAAGTCTCAACCAAATAATAATTTTCATCAATTTCCCAGCTTTCGATTAAAGCCCTAAAACCTTTCATACTGCTATTTCAATCAACAACTTAGAAAAAGGCCCCATTCTTTCTACTAAAGATACCCTTAGAAGATTACAAAACCTTTACTCAACCTCCTAAACATTTGGCACAGCACATCCTTGAAAGCCTGAAATTATTACTCTGTTTGCTATGGTTTCTTTTATTATGCTATTATAGAAGACTGTTGTACTTTGTCATTTGTAGCACATTACCTCAGACTTGTTCAGGTACAAAGATGGACTTCTAGGATGACCAGGGGAATAGAGAACCTATCATATGAGAAGACAGAATGAAGAGCTTGGCTTCTTTAGCTTAGCAAAATGAAGGCTGTTAAGGGATCCCGTTGCTGTCTATAAATATATCATGAAGGCAAACATCAGGGAGATGGGAGAGCCATTTAAACTGAATTACAATGTTGGCAAGGGAACCCATCGGCACAGATTGGCCAGAATTTAATCTGTACTAGAAACCAGAAACAGGTTCTCATTTGGAACAATGAGATTTGGGAACAATTTTCCTGTTGGAGTAACAGCAGCAAAAATCTTAACTGTGCTCACAGTGGAACTTGATATGTTTATGAAGGGGATTATAACATGGGATTCCTGCAATATTAGGACAACCGATTTGATGACCCATTCGATCCTTTCCAGTCCTGGGTCCCTGTATAAAGTTGATTCTATCACACAAATTCTGTAACCTTCAACTACACATCCTTCAGAACAAGATATGCCAGCAAACTTCATATACTTCAAGCTATTGAAAAACAAAACAAAACAAATAAAAACCCCCAACCATATAGTTTAGCCTAATGAGTGTATTTGTTCATGGTAGTGGCATATCTTAAATAACTTTCTCTCCCACAATGACAATAAATTCAATAGAACCCAAATGTATTAAAAAATAAACATCTTTTGCATTCAGTTCTCCATCAGTGGAATTCCTAAGATTATTGATAATTAGTTCTACTTGTCCTCTAGCACTGTTTAATGTTTATTACAAATTTTATGAAATATTTTATCCATGATTTAAACCTTTGCAGCTGAAGTTCAACTGTTATTTCTGGTATTCTGCTCTAAGCTATAAAATAATTAAGGACAAGTACATTTTTGTGCTAATGCATTTTATGTTGGAGGATATCCAAAAGATATAGCCAAAGGAACAGAATTATGATTGTTTCTCATTTACTTTGGTCATAGCATGGGTTGTACATGTGAGAGGAAAGACATTTTGTTAAAAACAAAGCCATCTGGTTTTGGAGATACTTTCTAGAACTCCAGTTTTTTCATGCATAAAAGATTGCTTATCTGCCTATCTGCTGAGCTTGAAGTAAAAACCCATGAACTTCTACAAGGCAGAAAACTTCTTGGGTAAAAAAAAAAAAAAAAGAAAAAAAGTTTTGAAGAAAATCTACTTTCACCTAAGTAAAATGTTTAAATTAAAATCAATCATCTACAAAAAGTATTTATTTCTAAATGCACACACATATACACACACAGATACACAGAGCACCACCCCTGCCGCCCCTGCTGAATGGGACAAAAGTATGGCAATGATGGAACTACATATATTTTCACTTTCCTGTAGCTCCTATTTGAAATTTTGATAGAAATACAAGCATGCTATATTCATATAAAGAACACCAGCACAGTGAAGGCAAATTTTACTGTGACAATGGCCAAAACATTACTATAAGATTATTTTTAATGGCAATTAATAGTATCTTAATCTGATTCACTCTACTCCCACTTAAAGTGGTTTCATAAACCTAATATCGGTTTTTCTGTTTTTTTCATTAGGAATTCACTTTCTTAGCCAGTGCAGTTAAAAATCTCTCACCAGTTTCTTGTGAACAATGCTAATTTCACTTCTTCAGATTCAGCATTAGATGCTCAGGAAGAAAGGATCCATAGAATGAACAACTTCTCTCCATTGTTATCAGTTAATGGATGGCTTGGGACCATACTGGCATCTAATGCCTTTTCCTACCTTATAGAAACATTCTTTTGAAAGCATTCTAAGCTTCTGGCTTTAATCAAACATGGTGAAAAATCAAGTATCCATTTGCATATGTGTTTGTCTGCATGGCTTGCATGTATTTTTTCATTTTAATTTTGTTGCTTTTTGCTTTTACCATAGGCACATTTATTCATGCATTATGAAGGAGTGTCCATCCATCTTCTCCAGCCTCTTCTTATCCAACATTCTTCCTTCATGTCTCCTTTGCATTGTTTTCTCTCAACCGAGCAATCACAGTTTCACTTTAGACTCTGACACTGCTAGTGATTTACATCATAGCCTCTGTTTCTATTCCCATTATTTATTTTTAAGTATTCAATAAGAAGAGAAATGCATTTTTCAAGCTCCTGATTCACTTCAGCAGCCCAAATGATGTATATACATCAAAACAGTCTTGTTTCCTCATTAAACTGCTACTTTTGTTTCAAGCAAAACCAGTCTAGATTTGAACAGAAACCGTCCATGTGCTCCGAACTCTTTCAGAAGCAAACTGGTCATGAATAAATGGAGACCGATGAGTTTTCAGAAGGCGGGTGTTCTGAAATATTTTTTCCTATGTGGGGGGAAATATCATCACTATTTTTAAGAGAAAACATGATCTATATTCAAGAGAAAAGTTATATGGTGAATTTATATTTTCTGACACTAGGTTTTGAATTCACACATCATCAGTTCAAAATGTTTTTCAAAGTGTACTCTTTTCATTTGTCAAAACTTATTTGCCATCAGATTGCTAATTCTTAACTTGTTCCTCACACATTAAAGGTAACAAATCATTGTATCACCCACTAACTTAAGCATGATGTCCAATCTCTATTCCACCATTTTATAATAAATATAGCAATGTAGTTCTAAGATAGTAACATGTTGAATTATGCTAATCTTCGGTTGAAAATTCACAGATTATTCTTAAAGGCATGTGGAAAAAAACAAGGTGCTTAGGCATTTTCTGCCTTTTTTTTCCCCCCTCAATGCTCGATATGTACTTTACTGTGTAAATAGACTGATTTCACCAATCTGTAAATTGTCATCTCCATGTCCAGTGAGGGTGCTTGCTACTCAGTGTATTGATTTACACAAAAATAAATTAAGCATGGCTGCTATACTCAGCAAGAGCTGATCAAAATGCCGCACTTAAATGTGTTTATGTGACAGTAGACCAGGTTGGTTGTAAACAGGAGCCTTTATTTTCCCATGAATTCTCTGATGTTTATTTGGAATAAATTAGTGGTTGTGGTGGGATTCCTAACAGACGCTTATTCACATAACAAAAGCACTATGGTATCCTGCATGCAGCTCCCACACAGAGCTGCCGAACACTGACAGGGCAAAGATAATGAACTTATTTCACAAGTGAGTCAATGAAGAAGCATCGGGACCCTGAAAGGTGTCTGAGAAAATCCTAATGGGCCACATTATTTGATTCCCGTTTGTTTATCAGATACAAGAGACGGCTTCACTACAGAATCTCCAGCACTGTAGGATTTATGTCTCCACTATGACTGGTATAAGTATAGTAGAGCCTCCATAGGGACCACTGGCTTCTGTGCTCCTCTGAAATATTAGGGGAAACAGTCTAAACCTAGATCCCTGGGCAAGAATTTCATGTGTGCGTTTTTTATTGATCAGCTGTGGGAGGCAAACCTGTTCTCAAGAATTTCCCAGAGGTATCAGATCATTTCTGTGCATCGTGGCAGCCAGAGGGCATGTGTCTTCACCCTTCCTTGCTCGTCTGCAGCTCGGGGAGCTGGGCTCCGCAGGGCTCCGATGTTGGCAGCCTCCAGTCCTGGCTGTGTCTGGGAAGGAAGCCAGGAAGGTGGGTGACTGACATCTTTCAAATCCATAAGAGTTCAAGTAGAAAACTAATCCATGCTCCTGTCATGTAACAGCACCTGCCCTCTTTGGCTGGTTATTTTTTATTTACATGCGCTTTGAAGCAGTCTCCACCGAAAAATGGAACAGGGTGGTTCTCTACACGCTGATCTGCAGAATGCCTTGTCCATGGATGCAAAAGTTAACATGACTTGGAGGGAGACAGTAGAAATCCTTGGACAAAATACTCACTTATGGTTGCTAACCAGACAAACCACATCAGTTTCAGGCAATCTTTTAAATGGAAAATAGCTGGAGGCAGGGGGAGTCCTCGGGGGAAGTTTCAAATCCTTACCCTGCACTTGCTCTTCTTGGCTATCTGCTTTCGGCCACCGGTTTGTGTGTTGGTTGGTTTGTTTGCTTTCCGGGGCAGAGCACAAATGCAGTCTCCAGCTGCCACAAATTATGCTGTGGAGTTCCCTGCAGTTCACTGAATTGCAGGGTTTGGCACAGAGAGAGTGCAAGGCTTAAACCTCACCTTGGGAAAATTAGATGGTGGCTTACTACTAATTTAGTAAACTTTCTTTTCATCTGATTGCTTATGACAGGACATTGAGCTAAAACTGAAGGACTTGATGCTCAGCTATTTTAAATTACCATGGCTTGGCTGGAACCCTTGAAAGCAGACTTCATTAGCGCACCATAGTTCTGACACGAAAAATGTATTGTTATCTCACCAAGGATGCTTCTATTGAATTGTTTTGAATGTAAATGTTTGTTTCCTTTATTGTCTGAATGCAAAATTCTATTTTTAGAAGAAAAACTGTAAACATACCCTGCAACAACACAAGCTAACTGTACCCTCAGCTGAAGTACACAAAAATCCTAATATCTCCTGGCAGGTGCTCTGGAACTGGCTTATGTTAGTCTTAAACCACAAAAATTTGTTGTCATTACTGAGGAGTTTAAATGAGAAAGCTGTTCTTGCAAAACAGTATTTAATCAGCCTGCAAATAAGAACAGAGCAGCAGGGAACTGCAAAATGTTATCTCAAAAGCACTTGCCTCACCCTTAAATGAAATCCAAAATCAACTCTTCCCATGGACAGAAAGAAGGGCAGAGCATGCTGGTTTGTCACTGGGCACACAAATGCACGCCATGGCTCAGATGTCACAACACTCTTTTCAGTAACATTTTTAAGCTTCCAATAATGCTTCAAGCACCTAAAATTAAAAGTGAATATCTTGAACAGCCAGGATCTGAAACTTACATATATTTAGAGATTTGTGCTTAGCAATGTAACAGTTGTTTCTCAGAACTTTTCAGCTGAATTAGTACTGGAGTTGCCAGTTTTTAAACAATCTCTATCCAAATTTTTGTTAACCCAGGAAAACTATTTAAGATAAAAGTACTGGAAACATAAATTATGTCTTCAGAGCTACAATTTAAAAGTATATTGAATTGCTTCTTAATTGGAGAATGGTCCAACATCTGAAATCATTAGCAGTGTTCACAGTTCACAGCTAAAATTCCTCATGAGCATATTTTTTAAATTATCTCTTCTTTTACTTAACTATTTTGCTTAAGAATCCCTTTCTCATGGATGAGTTGGTAAAAAATGCATCGCTCAAAGCTCTGTAAAGAATGCAGCCTCTGCTCTGCTTTATGTCAGATGATTTCATCAGTTCTTGGAGAAGGATTTGAACAGGGATGTTGGCAGATTAAAGTCCTTTTGGTTTGCTTTAAAATTGTGATATATTCATTTCTAATTTGGACAAAACATGCATTGTACATGGGGCATTGGAAACTTCTGCAAGAAGAGGGTGGGTTTTTTATTTCATGCTATCACTTTGGGACAGAGTTGCCACTGAGGTTCTGCTTCACTAACAGGAGGAAGAACTGGAGACTCTAAGGCACTGCCGCTGTCCTTTCACAGGAGAGGAGGGCCAAGGGACTCTGCTGGTATCAAATCTGTATGAGTTGCTGCTATACCCAACGCTCTACTTCTACACATAACATTGTAGAAAGCCCTGCACAGCCTGTTGTTCCCACTGAATAAAAGTTACGTGCTCTGTTCTGCTGAAGCCAAGGGTTCAAAGTGGTTATTTGAGTTTCTGGTTGGTTTGTTGGCTGTTTACAGTTTATCATTTAATACATCAAGAAATTCTTACAATTGTCTGACAGGGTTTAGAATTGCCTGTATGAGCTTTTTATGTTACTCATTGAACTGCTGTTCAACAAAAGACAGTCCTCCCAAATCACATATGTTTAAAATAAGCTTTTTTTGCTGGCATTTTTTTCTCTGCTCACATGTTTCCTTTTCAAAAGGAGATAGTTCTGTGAAAGCCTGCACACAATTGTGCCAGTAGCTCTAAGCACTGTTTGTCCATGAGGAACTAAAAAGACCCAATGAAGTGTTATTAGCTTTGACCCATCTGACCAAACTATCATCTGCTATGCTCATTAATTACAATAGTTCAGCTGGAAACATTGGTCCTTGAGCTTTATTAAAATTATCTGTTTGGTTTTTTTGGTGTGGTTTTTTTTTCTTTGTTTTTTGTTGTTGTTTGGGGTTTTTTGTTTGTGTATGTTTTTGGTTTTTACTCGTCTAATGAAAGGAGAACAAGGAAGAAGACACTTGAAGCAGAACATCAGAAAGCAAAAAAGGTGCATGCAGAGGAGATACTAAAATAATGCCTTAGGAACAACTGAAAAATCAGTTTAAACATGTGTCATAAAGTTTTTTTCAATGCTAGAATTTTCCAGCATTGGAAGATCAAAATATTCTTGGAAAGCAGTCACTCTATCTGTAATCTTAGACAATTCTGATTCAATAATAATAAAATATATCTTTATAATGCAGAAAGGGTTTTATGCGATTGTTCAGATGATGCCAGGCATTTGATGTGTTCAGATGAGTATGACATGAGGATTATGTCTAAGCTAGTAGGTTAAATAGTGCCAAGGCTTGGTCAAAATTTTGGCACACACTAACCAGTGATCTTCCTGGAATGGTTCAGGAATTAACCCTGGCTGGGGACCAGCCTGGCCAAGGGCTGGCAGCCTGGGCATAGCCAACCTGTTTTGAAGGCTGAGGAAGATTAATAACGTAGATATGACCGGTGATATATGGGCTGAGGGTCAGAGAACTGGCATTGGCATTGTCTAATTTCCTGATAGCAGGCACAGCCAAAGTGTCATCCATAAACTCTTAGCGGTTTCTGTATGGCTGTTACCACATTGCTTTCAAACAAGGGTAAAACTGTGAGAAGTGGATTTTTGAGAGGAGGGCAAGCAAATGAGAAGCACTCAGACAGATGGCACAGTCAGATGGAATGAATTCCTGAGGGGGAGTGCAGCAGACAGAAGAGGAACAGTGAGCATGGTAAAAATATGAGAATAGCAGCTGCCAAAGCTGTTTCTACAAAAGTAAAGCAGGTCAAGCAGATTGCCTCAGGAGCCTGTCCTGTGCCCAAATCCAAAGGAAAGAACTGAGAAGGTATCTTCACAGGGAAGTGTGGTGCCATGCAGATAGGTGATGTTGGACGCTGTGCTGCCGCAGCTGTTAGAGAGGGATCGGACACAATCACTTCCAAAGCTCACAGCTGGAAGGTCAGCCGAGGTGGACAGTGGGACCAAGAGAGAAGTCCAAGCTCAGCCTGGCAGGCAATGGTGAACACCAAACAGAGCAATGACACAAAGATCAGACCACAGAGAGACAAGAACTGAGGTAATTTTGATTCCAAGTGAGTCAACTGAAGATCCAGATAAATTACTAATAAAACCATTCTACACCGGAAAAGTGTCAGTGTGATTGCTGATTATCCTCTGCTTTCCTAAAGAGAGTGTTTCCATCTCATGGCAAAGGTGATGGACACCTATCACTGGCAAAGAGATCCTGACTGACAGGTTCAAAGGTTTCATACAAAGGCTTGTCACAGAGGTATTCCTTCCCAGTGTCCTTCCCCAGCAGCAAGGGCAATCATGCTGTCTACACTATTTTTTCTCACCATGGCACAGTCTCTGCTGAGGAAGTACTGTTGAAAGAGAAGAAACAAGATCCTTCACCTTGTTTTTTGTGCTGTAGCACTGCAGCATCAGGCAAAGAAGTAACTGTGGGAAGAGCATTGCTTAGCCCTGTAACCCTGGGACAGAAGTGCTCTCTGGAAGTAGCATGTGCCTAAGGCAGCTGCAATGGGTTGAGATGTGGGGAACCGGGACAGCAGCAGCATGTGTAGGGTATGTTGAGAAGTCAGTTACAAATCTCTACCAGGTAACTTCAGTGAAAAAAGTTTTTCAGTGTCTTTTAGCCTGGCACAGTTTTCACAGGGATGGCAAAAGCCAATTCACTGCCACAGAGCGGTTCCCCAGCTGAATTTCAGTAGATCGCTCTGCAACATGGGGATGTTAAAGCTCTTCAGCAAAACGGTTATGGGATTGTTTTCACATGGGCAAACAACATTTTTCTCTCATCTCATTCTTGGAAATGCTCAAAGCATTCTAGCTGAAACTTCCAAAACCAATTCAGACTCAGCCAGACATCCAGCCTGAACAACTGAAGTTTGGCAAAGCTGTAGACAACTGGGTTTCATGCAAGACTAGATTTCTTAATGAAAAATGTCAGGCAAACTTAGATAGGGGGCTCGTTATCAGCTTGCTTTGTATCATGTCTCCTGTGTCCCAGCTTAACTTCACATTTGCAAGTTAATTGGCATACCTGACTTTTAATACAACCTTTAATATCTGCTCACATTTATACTTCCCATTTTCATCTATTGCTAATTCCCACTTGATTAACTATATTTTGCTAACACAATGACAAAACTTAAGACTAATAGAAATCCTTCAAATGCCTCTATTAGCAGAGTTTCAGATTTATTTTACAGATCAGAGAAATCTGTGTCAGCCTCATAAAAGTATCTGGATGGAACATCTTGATTTTTCCCAGTTTCCTCCTTTAAAGAAGGACTCACAAAGAAAATTTAAGAGAAAGCTACTGAAGCAGTTGACTTAGATCAACTAGCTATCTTTCTAGAATTAAACAGATGAGACTCAGAATGTACCTACATCGATAAGACTGCTTATCAACAAACCCATTACCTCCCTTCTGTGTTCAAAAAGAAGCATTTTTAAAGATGCGAAAAGTAAAAACAGATGTTTTATTAAAGAAATTCATATGTCTTTGCTTATAACTGAAACATCAGAAGTAGTGTCTGTTTTGACTTTCACTATCTTATTCTCAGTGGATTTCATGGTTTCTTAGAGAGTACATGGAAAAAAGGAGATGGTCATGATTGGTGAGCTGACATATACAGCACATTCTCAAAGAAGCCCTAAGAAATTTCTAAATATTCCTTATAATGGTTTCAACCAAACTTGCAAAGTTTTTTTCCTTTATTTCATCTGCAAATGACCCATTTTGGCAGCACTCTGAAAATATATCAAACTAACATAACGTCTGCAATTTACGTTTTCCTGCCTGCGATGTTCTATGACAGCATTTTTAAAGATTAACCTATCTGACACTGCCAGACTTTTCTGTGATGTCCTTGGGAATTTTGACCTATTAATTAGAGTGGAGTTTTAATTCAAGATGTTTAAGGCAGACTTGTTTCCATAAAGGAAGTGTTTTAATTTTAGGGGTTACACAGATGGAACACTGCTCCTCAGAGTTAGAATACAGGTGATTCCACTGAACTGCATGACAGAATTGCGAAGTTTTTGCCACCCTTGAGAAGCCTGTGGAAGGAGACTTGTACCAAAGAAGACAAAATAAAAGAAAATTAAAATACAACTGTACTTACATTAGATATTTATTCAGCTGTCAAAGGCTACGTATCACCAGACTCACAGAAAACCTAGGTTTGTTGCTTTCTTCGTAGTATAGTGACAGCATATTATTTATTTGTGCTGGTAGATATTTTTTTCAGTGATGGCTTTGTGCTTGTTTAGGTTCTCTCTATGGAAACAAACAGCAATATGAGGTTAAGACCAGAATTCTCCAGCACCAAATCAGTTCCTGTGGCCTAGAGAAGGGCTGGGACACTGGCACACTGTCTCTAAAGGCTCAAGGATGTGCTTTTCTCACTGAGCCCCTGGTGTTACAGCTACGCATCTGTTCTGCGGCCAAGGCTTTGCCCTTGGGGATTTGCCACCGCGGGGGGACTGGAAGCAGAACAGTCTGATTAGAGCCTGCAGCTGAAATTACGCTGGGCAATTTGTTCAAGTAAACAATTCATTCTGCCTAAAAGAATGGGTTTAAGTCCTCTGAAGCAGATTTGGGTCAAATTCAGTATAGACTTTAGAGAAACAAAAACCAAAAATCAAATGTATAAACTGCACAAACAGCTCCTTTTGCTATTTCCAACTTTTTTTTTCCTCACACTAATATCACAAGAAGTCAGAGGTGCTATCAGAGTGAAGCAGAAAAATGGTTCCTCTGCCTTCTTTTTCCACGTCCCAGTTACCTGTCAAAGCCCAGTAGTGGTTTAAGTTCCTACTATACAGAAAGGAACTGTTGTTCAAATTCTCTGCATGATTCAAAATGAGTATTTGAATATAAATGAGTGAATTTTGGGTCACGGGGAGTAAGAAAAACTCTGTGAATCTGTATGTAGCTTCGGGTCTTCCCCAGTGTCAGCTCTTGCTCTGGTGAATATTTAAGAATTGCATACAAGGTAGATTTCTTTTTTTTTTTTTTTCTGCAAAGAGTGAAGCAATCATCTCAGAATACTTTGTGTATAAAATATTTTCCTGGGAGGTGGAAGACTGTGTTTTAATCCCTATATTGTAGCAATAAACTATTCTAACTTTTTCCTTTCTGGGTTGTATTTTTTTTCATGGTTCCAAACTCCCACTTGTTTTCCTGTTCTTTAAATTTTGCTAGAAGAGCCCCACAATAAAAACAGTATTTTGCAGTCTCATAAAAAAATTAATCCAAACAAAACTAATGTGCCCCAGTGCAAATCCTGATAAAACATAGCAAAGCATTTATTTGTTTTTATTTTTTAGATTCAGCCATCAATCAAAAAAGTATATATATATGCACAATCTTAATCATAATTAATTTTCCTGGGAATTCCTTTGAAGGACAAACTGAGCAATGCTTACTTCCCACTTTTCTCTTTGGGTCTCTCCCTTACATGCTGGCTGCTTCTGAAAACTATCCTCCACCTTCTTTTTTGTCCTTCTTACAACTTAAGAGGTTCAGGGGTATAACCAGAGCACTGTAACAAGTATAAATGTTTTTGTTTTCTGCCTGGGAGGAAGACAGTGCTGAATTTGTGAAAAGTTCCTTTTGTGGGTGAATAACCACAGTATTACTGAGTGACTGAATATTACATGAAAACTTTTATGAACAAAGAAATCAAAGTCTGTTTTTCAGGGAATTATATATTAAGATGGATAAAATATTTTTATACTGACTATGATAACAAATATGACTATAACAAAGATATAAGGTGAGAAATAATGTAATGTTAAAAAATATCAATGGACATATTGCATAGCTGTATATGCAATATTATTTTTGTTACCAGATGCAGATGCCTATTTACTTCGGGCATGGAAGGGGAGACAAGGGAAAGAAGAGGAGCTGTTCCTGCACCATTAGCAACTGTGAATGGCTGATACGCTTCGCCAACACATGACCTGACCCTATTCTGACCCTTTTTCTGCTGTTCCATTACAAGTGATCGCTATGAATAATTGCATAGTTACAGAACTGCACTATGATGCAGGTAAAGCCATGAGGAAGGTAGCATTTCCAGTCTAAGCTAAGGGACCCTTGAGATATGGTTGATGCTGGGGTGAACTGAAATGTTATCTGTCAGCTGTAGCTGTCAGCAAAAGTATTAAAGAAAGAGCAGCTGCATCATACTACAAGCAGAGGAGTGGAGCGATCGTAGCTCCAAAATAGATTCTAGAGTCAGACAGAATTTTCTTTTAATGAACCCCATTAATAGTCATGAACTGTTTATTTTCAAACATGCTTTGAGCCAGTTGATAATGCTATTGCTTTAAAATGTTTTAAACAAATGCTTGAGATGCAAGTAAAGAAGAGCTATTTAGAATAGAACTTACTGAAAGGTATGTTACTGCTCTTATAAAATGCGATTTTTCTTACTAATGGTTTTCAGCTTCTGTAGCTCTAAATTTACTCTCATCATTTTAGTGTATAAGTGCTGCTAAAGGAATAAAATTGATATGACAACAAAAAATCATAAACATGATTCTCAGCTCGAAGAAAAATTGTTGGCTTACTATCCCTTCTGTAGCAACTATTCTTCCATTTCAGAACACTTAATTAATAAGATACTAGGCTATCCTGAAAGTATTTATTAAATAATAACATCTTACAGTCTTTTTGGGTTGCCATTAAAGAAAATAATAAGCAGCAGTCTCTTCTGGATCTTGAATTCCAAGATAAATGTAATAAAGCTTGTGGCGGGGTGTTATTGTTTGCTGCTTGGAAAAACTTATGCAACAGCAGAATACTCTTCTGATTTTTGAGCTAATGAAGTACAACCAGACAGGGTACATTGCCATGAGTCAGGAAATCTGGATGTTCCTGGACAGAAGCCAAGGGAGCTTAGACACATCAGAGATGTGATGTATATATATCCTCTGGGGGAGATACACTGAGCTGTTTTCAAGCATCTCAAGCTGCCTGGTTCAAGAAGCAACCAAATGACCACCCTGAAATGAAGTTACTAGCTGTCTGTTTCTCAGAGTCCCTTGTTTTTACACCAGAAAAACAAGAATGAAATAAGCTGTTCAGGGGAGCTTGGAGATTAGATATTAGGTTCAGCTTTGAGACAGTAGGTCCAAAACCCTGAAGGTTTAACTTGGTTAAGAACTTGGTTAAGAACAAAACCAATCTCCCTGATTTAAGCAAACAAACAACAACAACAAAATAACCACAAACAACTAAACAAAAAATACTGATATGCTACAATTTACTTTAAGACTTTATACAAACTTCTTGAACTCATGGTTCCATACCAGAATGGTATGACTATGACTTTCTTATAAGAGTATGGGTGCTACCATCGTACACATGGGGAGAAGCTCCCTTCTCCACAATATTAAATCATTTCCTGAAATGTTGCTACATTTCAGTACAGCCCGATGGTATATATGCAACTCCATAGCATTTTTTTGAGCCTTCAAAATGTTGTTACTGTGGGGCCTTATTTTTTTTAGGGAAATTAACCGCTTTCCTAAAGCTGGTTGAGATCACATAAAAGGGTGCCACTGATTTCTTTTCCTTTGCAATCCCCTTTCTTGCAGCTTAATATAACTGCCCCAGGAGACTTTCATTTTTCACTCTTCCCCTACTCTTTGGGGTAGGGCTATAGCTTTCACTGCAGCTCACAGCAGAGCAGGACATGCAGAGCAGTTTTGTCCCTGCCCAGTCGCTGCTGGTACACCCAGGTACCGAGCGGCTCTTTGGACTTGCACATTTTGCACCTTTTATCAGGAGAAGCTCTCACAATAAAGACCTGACGTCCCTTTCATTAAATCCAAGGAAGATCCATGTATGACTCAGCTCTTTTCTCCCCAGGGAGGCTCTCAAGTAAACTAAGAAGTGTCAACCGCATGCATTGGAAATCTTCAGATAATTTCCAAATTTGTGTTTCAGAAGAATTGTAAAGCAACACATGGTGGCATAAGATCATCTGAAGCCCACAGACTTCAACTCTCTTGAAGCCATAAGGATTGGTTTTTTTAGGATTTTTTTTTTTTTCTAATTTTCTCTCTTTTTAATTAAAGCTGAGAGTCATGTAATGGCAAACTAGTTCCTATGATAAGTCGTTATAAAAAATCTCAGTTACCAAGAGAATTGCCCGAGCTGCCACCATTGCTTTAACCAAGCAGGCAGGACTTGAGACCCTGGCTGCTTGCCAGGCCTGTAGAAGACAGGCAGGGACACAGAACATTTCTAACCTTAAAGGTCCTTTTTCCTCCAAGCTGTTTTCTTTCACCAGCAACCTCCTTCTTGTACCAGGCAGCTTGTCCTGAGCACTCTCAAAATAACAAGCAGCCAGGAGGTGATAGCACCATCTTTGCCCTATGAATTACTTCTGGTACAACTGAACCTGACAGAATGCTTTTGGTTTGGTTTGATTTGGTTTTCCTGAAACATCTTAGTATTGACGCTAGTTTGTTTTCTATTTTGGTATGATTTTGTTCTTGTAGCTTCCTGGTCACATCCCTAGTCCCCCTCTTTCCTTTTTGTGCTGTGCTTTACCAGCATTCCTGATTTCTTGCTACGCGCAACTCAGGGCACAGCTATGCTTCCCTCGAGGGAGCTCCTCTAAAAATATATATTCTTGTCATTCAGATTAATTCAACTTCTATTCCTACATCTCCTGGTAGAATCTGGTTTCCAAGGAGGGCTATTTAAGTCTCCTTATTCAAAGCTGTTGACATGATGTTCAATACTGCAACATCTCAGGGTATCAGAGTCACTACTATATTTATTCTTGTAACATCCCAGGTGTTATTAAAAGTGCAGAAGTAAATAACTTGCTGAGACTCACACAAGGAGCCAGTAATGTGATAGCCAGCTATTTAGCCAGTTTTCCTCTCCCCTGGTATGATACCTAGCACTTCACATTTTAAGGTAGCATTATTTGAAAGGGATAAACAACAAAATTCAAACATGGCATGACAATTTTGGGGAGGGAACCTGAATTTAGCAAAGTGTTGCTGATTAATAAGCAATCTGTCAGGTGTCTAGTGACTCTTACAGCCTGTTCCCTGCAGTGTGGTTTAGTCTTTGCTTATATAACTAATGCTGAAGGTATATAAATTAATTCTCCTTGTGTGCATTTATGGTTGCCTCATTTTTAGATACTCACTGCTCTCTTGGAGGGACTTTTTGAGTTGATAGCAGTAGCCTGTGTGATTGATCCTGCTCTACTTAGGAATTCCTTAACAAACTTACAAACTGTTGTGTTGTGTTCAGGGTATTCAGCAAACACGCAGATTATTCAGTTTACTTCTGATATTTTCTTGTGTTTCCTTTGTGCTACCTAAGCTAAGGAGAGCACATTACACTGTCTATAGGTAACATCACATATTTTTCCAGCTCTTCATTAGTTTTCAGAGACCTGTGGTAATATAGGTTTTGTGGCTAGTAGTGATACTGAACAGAGGATAGAAACTGGAATCACTGCAGGGAATTTATTTTCTTGGAGCCAGGCAACTGTGTCACTGTCAGAGAGGGCTCTGAACAGGACCTCCTGGGCCCCCAAGTACCACAGCAATCCTGTTGTGTATTTCCATTTACAAATAGGCCAACTTCTGTATCAAAGGTGCTTACATTGACCCCCCCACCACCTTTCTAATAAAAAGCTGTTCCAAAATAATGTTGGGTTTAAGAACATGTTCTCTGAAAGTGGGAAAATCAGTTTAGTTATTTTTTTTCTCCAACCCATAACCTACTTTTAAAACCACTGCCCATATGGATTCAAGGCAGGGTAGGTAAAGATGCCGTTATCTGGTTAACCCATGGTTTAGAGGCCCATAGCTTCAAAACACTAAGCTTCCTGGCCTTGTGCTGAAGTACTTCTTGTCTGTCCTAGCCTGCCCTGGTGTCTTTCAAGGCATGATCCCTTCTCCCTAAGTCTCACTAACTTTCTCTCTACCTTAACCCCCGCTGGAGCATATGGCAGCTTCTTTCATTTAAAGAAAGCTGCAAGGGTAATTTGTATGACCTGTATGTGTGCACAAGTCATATTAGCTCCTCAAGTTCCTCTCTGCAGCAAGCGCTGAGTTTGCTCTAGACAAGTACATTGGGATCTGAGACCTCTGTACTCTACCGGCTGTGAGAATTCCCTAGCCTGTTTTCACTCATCTCTACTGACAATGACAAAATTTTATTTACAGTATCCAGCTTTAGGAACATTACTTGCCTATTCATCTAAAGAGAAGAACACCTGTCTTCAGTGATTGTTCTTAATAGGCATGACAAATCCTATGTGGAAAGACTGCCCGCCACATCCCTTTGAGTGCCACAAGGCCACTACTTCGTCCTTGCTTGATGCTACAGTAATCACCACCGGGCAAATTTAGATGTTTCCACAACCAAGGGCTTTTTTAAAACCAAAAGAGCTTAAACTAGTCTCAGGCTAACCAGAACTCCATCTAGGAATCCTCTTTGCCATATGTGCAGCATGCTCTGTTCCCGATTAGGATAGAATTGGGAAGAGATGTTCAGTTAAAAAAAGTGAGCTCAGCCATGGAAGCAGTCTCCAGCTTCTTTAAAAGCAGCATCTGTTTTCTTTCCTCATTTGCTTACAATCTCAGTGCTAGCCTTTCAAATTATTGGACTACCTGGAAATATAAAGATAGAATATACTTAACTTTTTTTTCAGAATTGTTTTGCAGAGAGATGGCATCTTAATGGCATCATAATTCTAAATGTTTGGCTTTCAAATAGAATGTAGCAGGGAGGCGGGTGTGCGTTCTAAAAGCTGGAGTATACCAGGACAGAAAATTACAATACAAGATTTTGGGGTTGTTTTATGCTTATTTTAGGATATAACACATCAAACATAACAAAATCGAACAAAAAACTCCCTACAGATATTACTTCTTTTGCAATTTTGAAAGTGCCAAAGGCCTGATATTTAAGTCACTATCAACCGTCTCTCCAGCCATTTCTTTATTTAGCATATGGATTTTGATACACTGATTATCATCACTAGCAAAATAATCCTCAGCCATCCCTGTTCAAAACTTTGTGATTTAAATAAGATGTGAGACCTTAGAATAATTAAAAATTAAAAATACTCAAGATAACTGAAATAATCAAAGCCCTGAGCAGCCTGATCAGACTCTGGAGTTAGTCCCGCTTTGAGTGAGACTGGACCACTTCTGTCAGTTCCTTCCACCTAAATCCTGGTTCTGTAACTCCAGAAGTGGCATCTCTCATTCAGAGGACGTGCTACTTTGACCCTGCCTTTTACTATTTGCAATGTGATGCCTTTTGTGACTTGGACTCCAGCTTCTGGCTCCTGCCACCCGAAGCGGCAGCGGTTCCCGTAGCCAGCTGCTGTGTAACACGTAGTTCCTCTGGCACTCAGGAGCTCTGTTACCATGTGTGTCCCTCCGTGCAGAAGGGACATCTTGTTCTGCACTATGTTTGACATGCTTGAGGACATCTAGCATGGCATCGTTCCCTTCCTTCTTTCTCCTGCCTGGAGTCAAAAATCAGACTGTTTCTTTTTCTCTAAAGAATTTTATCGGATTGAGGAAATGAAATCTATCTGCAGGAATATAACTCATGTTTCTTATTACTACAGAGGTCCTTGTAGAAGACTAAAAGGAGGAGAAATAAGACACTACAGAACTATTGTAACCTTTACCTTAAAAGTTAGATCCAAGAGGTTTTTTGATTACAGATGGTGGGACAAGTGAGATTTTGGGATAACTATGAATGACAGACACAGGAATTGAATAGCTTTAGCATAAGAAATACATGCCTAATTTAAAAAAAAATTTTGTCAGCCCAACCGAGTCATGGTTAACCACGTATACTTTGCCACCCTTTCATTTATGTCCTTGCTTATGGCTTTTAAAGGGATATTTTTTCAACAATCTGGATAATATATTTTAAAAGTAAGAATGTCCTTTGTGTTACATAACTAGAGAGTGTGAGGTTTTATTAATATCCTATCTACTACATTCATAAATATAAACTTGAGGTTAAATTGTATATGTTTTTCTTTAGTGTATATTTGTTGTCACAGTAACTGCAGTTTTCCCAATAAATGGAAATTGCATAGTTTCCTTAGCATTCAGGTTACTGCACTGAAATAGCACCATGAACTCACCACCACTTCTCCCTTCCTGTTGTCAAGCCAGAGCTCATTTAGTTACAGGAACAGGCACTAAAACAGGTTAGTTTAGATATGTGCACATTAGAAAGCTGAAGCAAGTCTGCATAGTCCCATTACATCCTATGACTCATGCTTGTGTGGGAAAGACCTTATTTTCACAGAGATCTCTTAGATAAACAAGGCAAGTTGGCAGCAATTCGATTACACTGATGTTAGCTGCCTCCTGCTTTCCGTAGCATTCATTTGCTTTATATTTTCTGAAAAATGCAAGCAGTCTGATAAACTGTAATGAAAGTTCTTGTACCAAGGACACATAATCTTTCATTTTCTTTTTTTTTTTTTTAATAGGAGCGGCCTTAAAACCAATTTCTAAAAAATCATTTTCTGTTATTACAACAGAATCCACTTTTAATCTTTTTTTTTTTTTAGAGTTTGTTAGTGAAGCTGTAGCTCTTGCTATCCACAGTCATAACACACTAGTTAGCTACATGCCTCTCCCCACTCCCAAAATCTACAAGCCTCTAAATACTGTGGACTTCAGACAGAAAATGGATTTAGCTTCCAAAATAGTACTTTTACATATGCGCTGGAACAAACTTTTGAACAGCATAAATCACAAAACATTTTATGCTTTGACACCATTTCCCCAAAAAGGAAAAGCAAAGAAAGTGACACTTGCTGTATTAAAGAGCTCTTAAAGTATATAAATCAAATTCAAAAAAGCTTATTGCAAATTCATTGAGGTTTTTGATCTTGTTCTGAAACCCCACTGTTTTCTATCTGAGCCTGGCCACATCATAGATAATTAAGATTTTAATCAGCTTTGAAATGAAACTCATTCAGACAATGTACAGCAATCTTTTCGATTCACACACCCCTTTGCTTGTGTCAGCTAATAGCAAGTAGACTGGTTGCCCATTTAAGGGAAAAAGTACAAGCTCCAGCCTATTTCCCTGTACTTCGGATGTGTTTTCCCACTCCTTCAGCAATGCATTCTGTAATGCCAAAAAGCATTAATTTTCTTACAAAAGGCACACACACGTACATTTCTGATTAAATTTCAGCCTAATTAAGGAACTGGATGTTGGAATTAGTCAGTTTCTCCTCAGTTCTATAATACCACATACAGCAATTTTCTATTAACTGTGGATAAAAGAAAGGAATTCCATTTCATTGCCTCAGAATACTGCTCTCTAAACAGCCCAGGATAAATCATGTATTTTAAAAGCTGTATATCCATAGAAGAATGATTTCAAAATAAAATGCAATTGCGCTTTTAGGATACATGCACTTAATGGTAGGAATTGTCTCTTTCTCTGTACTTGCAAAGCGTAAACAATTTTGGTGTCAGCCACAATCTATGTCATCTTATATATCATTTTTAGAGTGCTTTACTTGTGGGAAAGATTTATAGTCCAACAAAAGCAGAATGAGAATGATAGGGCAAAGCCATCTTGAATTTAAAAAAAAATGGTGTCCCAACTTCAGAAGACTTTGTGTTTGCATTGATATTAGTACTTATTTTGCTATGATGGTAAGAATAAAAAGTCATACAGAAAGTGCAGATTATCTGCAGAAGCTGCAGGAGTAGGTGAAAAGACCAAAAATAAAAGGAAAAATCTAATCAAGTATCCAGAAAGACACAATTTTCTGAAATGCATTAAGTGTCCCACAATCTTCAACATGATTAGAAACTCCCACTGTCTCTTCTAAACAGGAAACAGGGACAATTGCTCCTCTCCTTTGGACACCTGTACCTACAGAGCTGTGTTATAAAAGCTTTGCTTTTCTAGTATCACTAACTTGGTACAAATACTAGCTACTAAATGAGAAAAAGAGAGGTTAAGAAATCTTATTTATTAAATAATTTTTCCTCAGTTGTGGGGGACTACGGTGAGTCCGTGGATTCCCTGATGGAGGGCATGGGAACAGAAATTAGCTTTGAAGATATAAAGGTCTACCCGTGAGAAAGATGAGAGTAAAGGAGTATTTAGAGATATTAAGGTGTACCCATGAGATAGAAGGGAGTAAGAGAGTAACATTGATGATAGCAAAATTAGCCAATGATATGTTATTATTGCAGCCTGTAACCAATAGCAAAAAGACACTTGAGCTGGTAAAGACTATTTAAAAAGGTGTTTGTGGCAATAAATGAAGACTGCTGTTTGTACTTAAGAACTTGGACTATGTCATTTGTCCATCTCAACCATGACACTCAGTGAACCAATATCCTCCAATACCAAGAAAAGAACTGTATTCCCCAAATAATCCCACTCTTCTGTATAAAATTAGGAAACAACTTTCTGTAGAAAATATTGAGAGAAATGAAAAGAGAAATGGCTAAAAATGAAAAGTACAAGAATAAGGTGATAAAACTGAAAAGTACAGGTGTTTGTGCTTCTTGTAAAGAAATATTTAAATTTTTCTATACAATAGATTATAATTATTTTAGCACATACACTATTTTATCTTTCTAACTTTCAATTCTTATCTTAGGTTTTATATACTAAATATTTTTGGTGAAATGGGTAGTATGAATAGATGAAATGGAGGTTCTTCTCCTTTGCCTTGCTGTTTTATCTGGTGTCTTCACAAATATTACAGCTCTATTTCTTCAAATGGCATTTTAGGCATGTAGAAGGACAAAACCACTGCCCTCAAATTCAGTCTATATATTAAAATACTATGGCAAACTGCAACAACAAGGCTTGAGAAAGGAAGGGAAGAAACAGGAAATTAGAGAAAAAGCAAAATGTCTCTTAGGAAAAAAAATATTTGGAGAGGAATAGAGACGATCCATTTTGTTAAATGCTCTTGAGAGGACGGGAAATTTATCTGTTAATTATTGAACACTAAGACCTGATCTTATTAAACTCAAAGGAAATCTCACTCTCAACTCAGTGGCATAAACCTGGCCTCTGACTCAGCACAGGTCTGAGGCACATTCTTAATTTATGCCTTGGGGGCACATCGAGTGAGTTAGATGAGATTACCAAAAGCCTTAAATTAAGCATGTGTGGAATCTCTGCCGACAGAAAGATCCTGTATCAGGAGGAGTTTTACTGATTCACCTGTATCAGTAAAAGAGGTTTTAGTATGGAAATTACTACACTGGAGAAACTGTGACCCAGAGGAACAGAACAGGGCATACAAGTAAAAGCAGATTTCCCAACATACTTACACTTACTCTACAAGCTGCTTTCCAGGGAGCACAACTATATCTTCAAGAGTCCTACCTTGGTCAACATAGCTCTGTTAGTAGACAAGGTTAGTCTTTCCATGACATTAGTGTCAGGTGCTACAGTGAGAGCCACTATAGAAAACTCATACATTGTTAGGTCCATTTCGAGCTTACTGAAGCCAGTAGCACAGAGGATGGACCAGTTAATGCCAGAGCCAAAGGTTAATGGAGTACCAGATATGAGCCAGAGGAGAATGGGAAAATCAGGGCAGATGTAGGTGAGGACAGAACATTGCTGAGGTTTGAAGATGGATTTCAAGTCTGCATTCGGTGTTAAAAAGAACCAGACATTCTATAAAGAGACTGGAAGACTGAGGTGATGACAAAACGCTCAGTTAAGATGATGACTTTAGGTGTGGCTAGATTGGCTAAAAGAGGCCATAAATTATAATATTGCTGTAATGAAGGTGAAAGAATGAACCACAGGCAGAATTTGGAAGTGGATTCAGATTGGGAGGAATACACAGTCTTTAGCATCATGAAAAGCAACATTCATTCCACAGTTATGGGAGTATAAACAAAATCAAAATAACATATAATGGGGAAAATAAATGGCTGTGTTGTCTTCCAAGAAAATCTCTACAAGGTAGTGTATCGCCAAAACTTAAATGACTTTTTGATTTGATATAAAATCAAGTTTGGTTTTACTGTAGTCATTAGTAGCATTGGCTATTCTTCAAATATGAAACCATCTGTTGAATAGCCATATTACATATTCCACAGATTTGATTGGAAAATCTCAGAGCCTCTTTGTGGACACCTGTTGAGAAGAGTAATTTTAGCCTCCTCCTCCATTTTGAAGTGGAAAGGAAGACAGATGTATGTAAAACCACAACTCCATGTGTTAGAGTTGGAAGTTGCTATCAGACTGTTGAGAAGTCACTTCATTTGGTAATTATTAGGCTAATAAATTTGCCTTTTGCTTTTAAAAATTTTGCGAAAAGTAAATTGTGCAAGAAATGTAAAACTGTAAAACCATACATTATACTGAGCAGCAACTAAAACCAAAAAGCAGTCAAAATTAGCATAGCATTTTCCCCAGATTTTGTCATTTCTGTATATTCAGAATGTCAAATTTGCCATTTCTCCACAGTTTATTACTTGTCAATTAACTCAGTCAAAATAAGAAACAGTAATTTTCACTCTAATGTCCAGATCAGAAAAACTGTACGAATACATTGTCTCAGTTTTAGTTCTCACTGTATAGCTTTCTTATGAAAAAAGATCTTTCTCAGGATATTTCTATATTAGAAAGTAATAACAAAGTTTCCTTTTGAGATTTAGATTTGGGATACCATAATGCTGTAGTAATTCCACAGTAATGATTATCATATTAAATCACGGCCACCAAAAAGTATTCTTATTTAGTGCTTAAGTAGTGTGCCCCTTGCTATGAAATAAAATGTAAACTATATTTTTGCTTTTAAGAATTTTCCTCCATCCTAATACTTCACTTATTGTTTAACAGGCAGTTACATTCTCAGCCACAAAGTCAAAGTTCCTTCAGAGTATTTTAATTTCATTCAATCTGTAAGCATGTCACTGCTAAGATGTGGTATTGATCTTATTTATATAGTATGCAGGGATGAAACTAGAATTATTTAGCTAAAGCAAGACCATCTCATCTTCCTGAGTCCACAGACTAAGTGTCAAACACCACAGGCAGCAGAGACTCAGTCAGTCCATTCTTTCTTCAGGACAAATATTTTTCATATGAGACAATTCTACATAAATCTGTGAAGAGGAATTTTGCAGGGGTTAAGTACAGTCTTTAAATCTTTGCTTTCATAACGGAATTCATATTGCATATGAATTAATAATCAGTACATATTTTAAAAATTCATGCATGCTATATTTCTTTTGTTTGGAGAAAATGGCTTTAAAAGACAGGGTGGGGGGAACTCATTCTTCAATTGACCACACAGCTTTTGTCACTCTAGACAAAGCAAACCATATTAAGCAATTCCTCCCTTAAATTTCATGACCATTGTGGGACCATAGGATATGCATTTCCAATAGAAAAACAGGCTTCCATTCTGCTGTCAGGGTACAACCTCTGAACACTGGTTTCTCATTTATTTTGCTAAAAGACACAAACAGTTTAACAACAATGATGCAGCTCAAGCACACTTGGGTACAATAAACATAAAGTCAGTCTTTAGGATGGCTGCATTATACAGCTAATCAATCAAACGGAGATTAATATTCATTCTATGTAAATAAGTACAAGAGGAAGAACCAAGAGCTGTTGTCACAAGGGTAGTACGAAAAGCACCAGGTGTGCCTGTGTGCTAAAAGTTAGTAGGGAAACAAAAAGTACAAATGCACCGTGTCACAAAGTATTCAGTTAATTCAGTTACCGAATGGCTATTTCCTCTTACTTATCACACAGGCTGTCACTGTTTTTAATAGCTGCTGCTAGACTATCACTGGTAAGGGATGATACGTATTCTATTCTTAAATGTTGGTTTGTCTTCTGTCAGCATGTAAGCAGATAGAAGCAAGACACAAGGCAAAACCTATACATATTTTTTCATATTACGACTAGCTACTTGATTATCCTCCTTCTAGGAACTGTGAAAGTTATTTAAGTAATGTTTTTCTGCGATGAATGAGAAAAAAAATCTAAAAGTTTTATCTCAGTTTTCATTCACTGACATTTCCAAATCATGCAGAAGATTGTTCATAGGAAAGAGACAATAGTCACTAAAAAAGTTTTAGAAAGAACGTATTTGAGCAGTTAGCTCAGTCTTACCTGTCAGCAACACGAAACGAGGAATATATCCTTTACAATGCAAGATTGCAGTAGCTCGTCCCACAGCACTACGCCAGCAGTAGACTAATCCAGCCCAGGAGAACACAAAGAGTGAAACTTTTCCCACTTTTCTAGGTCTACCAGCAGCTGAAGTAATGAAAGAAAGGGGGTAGAGAACAGAAGACCGGAGCTGCTTCTCAGAGAAATCCCAGGCAGGAGAAGTAGGAGGTATATTTTGTCCGTGTCTCACCCAGACTTTTGTTTAAAAGTTTTTTCAACTGTTGCTAGGTGGTGTTAGGCTTTGGCAGTTTAGTTCTCAGATTGTATTTCCCCTCTTCTGGTCTCTTCACACAGTGTTACAGCAATGACTTTGTTGAGCTCAGCTCGCTTGTGCTATATTTAACCAGTGTTCTCAGCAAGTCAAGCCTGTCAACAGCTGAGAAGTTTGGAGCAGGCTTTGCTGAGTTCCTCAGCTGCTGAATTATCAGTGGATGTAGCACTGCACAGCCCAGCTACTACATTCACTGCAAGATTGTGGGGAAACTGTCAAATCCTTTTAAGGGCTTCCAGTGACTTCACGGGAATAATTACTATTTAAAGCACTAAGTACAAGATGTGTATTTAGGCATATATTTAAGACTGCTAGAGAAAGGATACTTGTGTTCACAGCAGATGAGTTCAATTATTTATACAGTGAAGATTTTCCTAGGACAAGTAGGAAGTTTATAATTTGAAAGGTATGCACTTCACTTGAGGAAAAATTACACGTGGGGAGAACTTTCTGCAGCATAATTTTTTACAGACTTTAAATATATTAAGATGACACAGAGAAATTAATGAAAGGCTTAGGCTGGAAAATTTTCAGTGTGATATTTAGTCCAAAGGCAAGTGTTTCTCCCAGAGCAAGAGCTTCCTACAGTAATTTGTAACCTGTCTATAACTGTCATTGAAGAAGAAAAGGAAAACCACACAAATCCCAGTTTGTTTGATATGAGTATTAGGAACGCATTACTCCAGGGCTGTATACATTCTGATGTATCCACACGTGCTTCTGGACCTAATTACTGTTCCTAATTTTAAGCCATAAGTCTCTTAATCAACAGACCAGTAGTAACATTGGACAGCTTTCAGACCACAAACTACCATTATATCAATATTCTCCAAAGATGTTGCAGATCCCAGACTCCACAGTGAAGCTCTACCACCTCATGGCAGAACAGAAAATTCCTTACCCCAACAATCCTGTTCTCATCTGAGTTGTGCTTCAGAGTGAAATGCAGAATGGGCCTCTATTGGAAAGCTTTTCCCTAGTGATGATCTGAGATATTCATCTGGGGTTAGATGAGGAGGAAGGAAAGAAAGAAGAAAGGGAAGAAAAAAGTAGAAAGATGCTCAAAAATTCACTTGTCAATATTTATACATGAAGACACCGCGACCTTTCAGAGCAAAAGTAGAAGATTCAAGGAAAGCCTAACAGTACTCTTCAGTGATGCTGGGTCACTGTGCAAAGAGCAGGATGGCAGTGAAATGGTACCATGTTCTTTGTGGCAATTTCATCATGCAGGAACCTAATCATCCACAACTGTCTGAGATACCAGGGGCTGAGTACAAGCCCTTGCAGGAAACAGCTGTAGGCTGGTGCTCTAACTCTGTCTCTGGAATGACTTCTGCTTCATCTGTGTTATTGTCTAAACAAGCAGGAAACAATGAAAGAATACTTTTCTTCCCAAGGAGCTTATAAGGAGAAAATTAATATTAGGTATTATGTCAAGTAACTGATATTTAGACATGGATGACACATTTATAAATGCCCCAAACACTTCCATCATGTCAAATGTATTTTATTTTGGAGAACAAGTAATAATCACTAGTTTCACGTTGTCCATTTCCATATTGGACTTGGACAGAATATGTAGAATGTATAAAGATAGAAAAACTTCTGTTTTACAGAAACAGCTATTTGGAAGATCATTGTAGAGGCAGATAATATATTGGCACAAAGTTTGGTGTTAAATGTTTACACTTACGCTGAAGTGAGTTATATATATCCACATTCTAAGATGAACATCTAATTTTGTTCCCTCACTCAGACGAGTAACTCTTTGACTATTCTGGCCCTAACTTATTGCTCAAACTGCAATACTATAATAATAGTACTTTATCCATTCATGTATAATAAATCAGGCAAACAAAACTATTAACTTGGCTCATAAATCTCAGAAAAAAACCCCAATTCTCAGCATTTCTCTCCCATTAGTTAGTGGCACATTCACTGAGTGGAAAACAATACAACTTCTTAGGAGGCAATCTCTGCTGCCAGCCCTTGTGGGTGGGTTTCAATAGTGACCTGCTGATGCAAGCCTGCTCATTCTTGTACACTTGCAAACTTACTCCTCAAGCTGTGCACCATAAATATTAATCTTGTAACACAGTGGGAATTTCAGGAAAAAAAATGGGGAACATAGAAGATTGTGCAAGTGAATCAAAGAAAACATAAAGACTTCTAGCAAAAGAAAGAGTGTAATTACTCTGGATTACTGGAAGTGTAAATCTTTTAACTTTGTGCAGTATGAATACGGTTCACATCTAAGCATTTCCCCCACTGAATGATGGAAAAAATAGTTATAAATAGATAGGTTGTGGAGGTTGGGGAATAAGAGAAAAAACAGAACCACAAAAGAGACATTTTAGTTCGGCATTCTACATCAGGTCCTGATGTCAATACACAGCACCATCCTAAGTCCTAGTGACAACATGCAACTAAGTCTAAAATGTGACTTTCTTATAATTTCTGATAATTAGGTTATCTCTTAATTAAGCAACCAAGATACTAGAGTCTAAAGTAAATATTTCTAACAAAACTTCCAATGGTGCATCAAGCACAGCATTGCCAGCCGGGCGAGGGAGGTGATTGTCCCGCTCTGCTCTGCACTGGTGTGGCCTCACCTGCAGCACCGGGTGCAGTTCTGGGCGCCACAGGGTAAAAAATATATTAAGCTATTGGAGAGTGTCCAGAAGAGGGCTACGAAGTTGGTGAAGTGTTTGGAGACGAAGCTGTATGAGGAGTGGCTGAAGTCACTTGCTTTGTTCAGCCTGGAGAAGAGGGGGGAGATGAAGGGAGACCTCATGGTGCTCTACAGCTTCCTCACAGGGGAGGAGGAGGGGCAGGCGCTGATCTCTTCTCTTTAGTGACCAATGACAGGACCCGAGGGAATGGCAGGAAGATGTGTTGGGGGGGTTTAGGTTGGACATTAGGAAAAGGTTCTTCACCCAGAGGGTGGTGGACACTGGAACAGGCTCCCCAGGGAGGTGTCATGGCCCCAAGCCTGTCAGAGACTAGACAACACCCTAAGACACATGGTGTCAACTGTGGAGTTGTCATATGTAGGGACAGGAGTTGGACTCAGTGATCCTTGTGGGTCCTTTCCAACTCAGGACATTCTATGATTCTGTGATTCTAAGCCAAAGCTCTCAGCATTATTTCAAACAAAACGCTAAAGGCCAAAACAATGTAAAGCAACGGGGACAAAATGTGGCTCTAGAGATTGAACAAGAGCAGCAGCAGGACTTGTTGCCATTTTTCAAGATAATGTTAGTCACAAATACAGAAGAGGGGTTGTCATTGTTCATACTATCATATTTCTTTGTGCTTTACCAGAAAATGGAATAAATTTTTTTAAGACCTGAGCTGCTTTGTAGAAATTCCAGGCTTGAGGTAGAAATCACTGACAGAAACTTGATTATTTTTATAGAGAAGGTCAAAACAGATGCCTTCTTCTGACCTTACTGGTCCCTCTTGACCTTAAAATATGTACCCATAAATAAGCTTTTTCTTGAACACAAACAATAGTATTACTATGTAATTTTTATCTCAGCTGTCCATCACTCGAGTTATAGTGGCATCCAGAGATACAGCCTTCTACCATTATCCTTTTCAAATATTTTACATCATCATTAACTAGACCAATATATTAGAAACAAATTTATCTAAGTAGGCTTAGTGTGTCTTAACTGTATGTCCCGAGGAGCTCTACTATCTGTATAATTCTGTGTGAGCAATTATTATCTGTTCTTAAGTTGCTCCTTAAAATGCATTGAAGTATTTTAGTTTCTAAAAAATTTATTTTTCATTTGCTTGAAGGGTAATACACCACAGTCTTCTGATAACCTGCTTTCATAATACTTAGTGCATACTTCAATAAAAGCTATATTATTTTAGATTGTGCTGCTGCTTTTAGCTTTGTTTTGGCTTTACAATATAACTTGTGCTGCCCTATACTATGTTGGAAGGGAGGGTGTTTGATCGAGTTTCGATTAATCTGATCTTGGCTGCACCCCCTCAAACCTCCATTTTGAGAGGGGTAGGTATTTATTCTTTTCATTTTTCCAGATACTATTGTCACCTCATAAAAGCTGATATTACTTTTTAGATATTAGTTCTGGTATACCTGCCTTTTTAGAACAAAGAACACATTTCTGTCATTTAGCTCAGAAATGTAGTTTAGTTATATGTTTTATAACCTTGCCAAATTATTGAAAATAAAAAAAAACCCAACACTTTGTAACATTTTTCAACCCAAATATTCTCCCAGGTACATAAATTATTTTCCTAAGAAAACCATGTAGAATTTAAAAAGTGAATTGCATAATTAACACTGCTATTTGCCTTACGCTATTTACTCCCTTTTTTGAAATCTGCAAACATTATGCCATTAATCTTAATTTTGCTAGTGGTAAATATGTCAGATATATTAAAAAAATCAGTGTCTTAAGATCTTTGACACAGTCACAAACCTCCAGGAACACTTACTGGAGTTTATAGTCTTTCCTGTAACAGTTTTGCATGCTTTATCGACGAAATAAAAACAGGGTGTCTTTTGTTTTGAGTCTTCATATGCTGCTGTGATCATACATTCTGTCTTCAAAAACATTTTTTGCCTTCTTTTTGGTGGCAATTTTAATGAAAGAAACACATGAGAAGACTTCGCCATTTCCATTATTTTAAAATTTGTGTTTCTCCATTGTGCCAACAAAAATACTGGCATTTCATAAGTCTTCTCCAAATGAAGTGAGGTGCAATTCAAAGATGACTTGAGACAGTTAAAGACATAGCCACATCAAGAACATCAGATAATCCATCAGACTTAGAGGGGCACAAAACTGTCTATCAAAAATGTCAGAAATATAGTGATAACTTTAGAATCATGTTTGGATGCTTTTGAGTCCAAAGCCCCAGAACCTGGCTCTCACTTACAGCTGGGTCAAATGGAGACAGTCTGAAGCACAAGCCTAGAGGAACGTGCCAACTCGGACCTCTGGAAATGCAGTAAATCGTCTTATTTGCCTCACTGCCACACCCCAGGAGTGGTATGCAACTTTCTCAAAGACTATGATAAAAATGAGCTGAACATGGATTAATTGCTTTTAAGGCCAGAATAAAATATTTTCATAATCTAATACAGCTTCTTATGCAGGAAAAGCTGTGGAATTTTCCTCATGCAACACAGCTAGTTGCAGTGAATTGAAGTACATCTTTTAGAAATAATATAAAAATCAATTATGGATAATTGGCCACAGCAATATATAATGCAGTCCGACAGTTAATTACAATTAATGTTTCAAGGAAACCAAAACTTTGCAATTTATTTCCAGCTTGATGGTGGGTGACTTTAGCTCCTGGCCCATGAGATTGCTAGTCAGTGGCCTCTCTCAATTTATTCGATTCTAAAAGTGTTCCTGTGGAGATTAACAACCCTGCAGAGAAAATCTAAGCCTACAGGAGCTAGCTGTGCTTTTCCTGGGGTTTGTGCCCCCCTTGGACATAGTGCACAGCTGTCATTGGACCACAGAGTGAAAACAATTTTACACCACTTTTCACTAAGTAGGTAATTAATGTATACTATGAAAGAACCCACTCAGATTACCTAGAGTTGTTAAAAAATAATCAAGCAAATAAGCAAGCATCCTACTTGTCTAATCCTGTGCCGTTAGATTATCCATCAGATAAATCTGGATAAATACAGACAAAAATAGAATACTATTTTGAGGCTTAAATATTTCCTTGAAAGGACACCTAGAATATGTTTCATGAATAGTCCCATAATGAGATGTTGCACTGAATGAAAATAGTCCCGTATTTTCTCAAGATTCGTTTGTGCACCCTTCAACCCTGAAGGGAGGTCAAAAGGATTGCCACAGATTTTTGTAATGCAATTGAAATATCACCTTCTGTTTAATATTAGTATTAATCTTACTTTAATAAAGATTTACCTAAGGGAAAAACACTCCGAAAGGAACATGAAAATATTAGCTGCAGGTAGGTAATTATCAGTAGCACATGCGAAGAGTATTATAAACATTTGCTCTTAATGAATTAAACACAAACTTCATTTACACTTTTAATGGAATAAGACCAAACAAAACATTCTTCTTGTTGTAGCTCAGCTTAATTGTGTTCAGCCCACTCCACACCCCAGTCTTTTCAGAAAATCTAACAAGCTGTGAAACAGAAAACTGTATATTAATTGCAGTCAGTAGATCAACATCTATTTTATAACAGTGGAGGGTCTGGTCATATGTCTTTAGGATGGCTTCAGTTCTTTCTGCTGTCTTGCCTTCATTAGTCGAACAGCTTGCAGGAAAACTGGAATTATCAGCTAGATGCAATTCCATTATTGTAATTACATAATGGTACAGACATCGACAGAACTTGGTAAGATCCCTCTGCTGTAATGTGATCTTTACTAGATCTCTTGCCTCTATGCAACTGCGCCATCTTCAAATGAAATGCAGCACATGGCAGCCTTTGCAAACTAAGAATATTGCACAATAAATATGCAGACCAAAAGTAACAGAATGCTTTATCCAAACAAAACAGATCCTCTGAATTTATTATGAAAGCTGCAACACCTAAGGGCTAGATCACCAAGTACAGCATCTCTACCCTTGCAAACAGTGTCATGCACTCTTGGATGTCCCCGAGTGGTTCAGATCTGGAGCTCTGGTTTGACATCTCCAGGAACACAGTGCCACCTATCTATACGTTAGGATTAATTCACGGTAGGCGGTGGGAGAGGATGGAGAGAGAGGACTGTGTTCCTTGCACCCCCTTCAGCATCATCCGCTGCTCTGCTGCTCCCTGGCTCGGTTTCCTGCGGGCCGGGGGAGGCTGCACCCACTGCCCACCCCCAGACTGCAGCTGCGTGTCCCAGCAGACACTGGTTTCTGTCACCAACTCAGTCCCATTTACACGTTGCGTTTCAAGTTCTGGTCATCCCTTACTTTGCTTAAGACATTGTCAGCTAATACTCATATCATTAGTACTCCTGTAGATTTTATTGACAGAAACCTAAACTCATTATTACATTTTCTGTGGACCTGTAGAACTTGAATTGCTGAGAGGAAAGGAGCGGCTAAAACATGTATAAACATCCTGATAGCTTCAAAATAGGTACCTGCCTGGAGTTCTCTGGGAAAAGGCAGGCTGGCAGGAGCAGCCTTTCCTGATTTTGTCTCCTTGGAAGTCTCAGGACAAGACGCCCCAGAGATGAGCCACAGATGTATTCCAGATGTAAATAACAGTCCAACTAACTTTTTAATGAAGAACTGTGTCTAGTCCCATGACCAAACTGTACACATACACCTCTCAAAGACAGTCATAGCATTTGCAAGAATAATTCATGTGCACTGCGTGGGAGAACAAGAGGGAAGAGATAAGGTACTTAGATTCAGGCAGGAGTCCATGCTTGAGGAACATCTCTGCAAGGGGCCAGAAGCAGGGTTTTGAAATTCTAGATTATAATCTCCATGATTTATCAAAGACATGCCATTTTAAATATAAAGAAAAAAAGGATATATGCAAAATAGTTTACTTCCGTCAAACAATAGGCCCTGTTTTCCAGATATCTCTGAACATTTGCCATAATTTACACTTTGTGGTTTTATTTTCACAAATGTGGGGAAGAGGAATCTGCTGAAGCACTTCTTTCTACTTCCTATTATTTAATAATTTGGTGAACAATAATGAAGAAGGCTCAGTTAAACTGCTGTTCAATTCACTTGCATGAAGAGACATTGCTTGCCAGTGACACTCAAAAATAAAATGGTTTTCAAAATGTTTTGTTTATAAGCAGTGATGTTTAGAACAGTTCTCTAAGCACATAGTTTACAGGGGAGTGTTAGGAGAGACTTGTTTTGCCTTTTTTATTGACTGCAGGAGAATTTAGATAACAAAATTTTAACAGTAACATGTGATTATGAAAATAGGAAATGTGAATTAAAAAAAAAAAGATTTATTGCTTTAAGGCCAGTTATGCCCCAACTTTTCCATATTAGCATATACACCTTCTGTATATTTTGGCACTAAAAGTATACAACTACTCTATTTTTTCCTCCCAAACAGCAGGAGGATATGTATTTTAAAACATATCTGTTGGGAAAAAAACATATCTGTTAGGAAACATTGGGTGTAAAAAAAAAAAAAGTCCTGTTATTACCAGTCAGCAGTTGGAATAACAAAACCAGTTTAAACTATAACATGTTTGGACTGAATATTAAATCTGCCACCTCCACTCTGACCACAAAGCACCATGCTAGAACATCACTGAAGTAGGAAAAGGTTACCAGGATCACGTCAGTATGTGACTCACTGAAACCATGTGCTCACGGTGCTAAAGACCAAGCTGACAAATATAACCCTTTTTCTTCCATTTATATTGACTATGCAATTGCTTAGAAAATCCATCCAAACCAAAACCTACAATGCATGTCTGGTACAGACTGGTGTCCAATAGCTGTCTATTAACAGAAATTACTGAGAAGAAAATCCCTTCAGATTAGAAAAAACTACCTGAGGTTCCTCTGAGTCCTTGTAAATAAGGATGTAGTTTTTTAGAGAAACCAAAATAGTGATGGGAGGTGAGACAGGGAATCCCTAGGCAACAGGGTAATGTGATACTGCACACTGCAGAAATCAAGAGTGGGGATACACAGAGGAACCAGAACCCACAGTAGCAAGAGCACTTGCTCTTGCAAGGAGGAGAGTGCCTCCTCACAGGGAAAATGAAAGTGAGACAAACACAGAAAGTACCTTAAACGTTCTACATCCACTAAACTGTTGGCTTTCAGGATGTAAGCAACCTCAACAGAACAAAGTACATACTACGTCAAATGTAAGGAACAACCACCACTGATGGTAGCAATGTAGTCTTTCTTCTTTTTCTTACCTAAGTAAAGTAGATCTATAATATATTTAGCTAATTCCTGAGTATCCCCTCTTTCAGTATTCAAAAGCATAACAGAACAAAGACTGCTGAGCAGAAAAGCCAGAGCTAGTACTGGCTAAAGAAATTTGTAGGGAAATTACATTATACTATTTACTTTATTAGGCCACATTTCCCTTTACGAATCACTAGTATTGCTACTTTCTACTTGCAATTTCATATTTTTTAAAAGATGTCACAGAATCGGGTTGTGGTTGAGATTGGGAGGAACTTTTGCAGGTCATTTCATTCAATCCTTCTGTTCAAGCAAGATGACCTACTGCAGGTTGCCCAAGACCTTGTCCAAATGGCTTCAGAATATCTCCAAGGACTGAGTCAACACACAAAATGAGCAGGACGTCAGATCAGATTTAATCTCACCAAAATCAGCCATGAAGTTAGATATACAATCTGAGGTGGTTGTTTATGCTCCTTTGATAGTCAATCAAAGCAAACAATTTCATCCAGAAGAGATGATTAAACACTCTTTTTTTGGATGGTCCAAGGAATGTGAGAAGAACCTAGTCCGCAGCACAATTCTATATCTTACATTTATCATTTTTCCAGAGTAATAGTTTGTATTAATTTCATGAGTATATCTAGTAGTATTTTCCATTTGCTATTTTATGTAACACATTTTTAAGAAGTAAATAAACCTTAGGTTCAACGCTAAAGTAAATAAAACAGATATTTTCCAAAAATTTCCCAGAATTCTGGTTATTTTTATGTTTTCAAGACTCTTGAGCATCAAGACCTAAGTCTTCATGGTTAGCACATAGCTAAAAAAACCAGGGTCAGGCAGGAAGTTCAACTGCTGGTTGTTAAACTCAAAAGGTCTGTCCTGGTCATTTAAGTGCTACAGGTCTTCCAACGCTGAAGAGCACAGTATCTAACTGCCTTTGAAGGACAGTGTTTAACTACATAAGAAAAGTCCAAAGAATCTCTTGAACTACACATTTAGCTGATATTGAGAAAACACATAATTCCATTAATATTCAGAGCTGATGCACTTTTTGCCACTTCGGCTGTATTATTCCTAGAATCTATATCAAGCCTAAGATTCCTTTAACCAGAAACAGATCTCTTTTTGGCAAATATTACCCTCACATTCCTCCTTTTACAGAAGGCGGGAGGCCAAGATTTTTAAATGTTTTGTGCTTCGCTCCCATATATATACCTTCAAAAACTGAAGCTTACTTTATTTTGTCATGTTTTTCCCACAACTCTTTCATATTAAGCAAATTTTCTTTCTCCCTCAGGTCTAAGTAAATCCTTCTAGAAAGTCAGTAAGACACTCATGAATCTCGAATTATTATTCCATACTTCTGTCAAAAGGATGCCCTCCAGATCATCCACTAAGTGCCTCTGCATTGCTTGCTTTTTAGTGTTGCATGTATGATAGGCTGGGATATAAAAAATTTCCAGCAAATAACAAATCTCCAGGGCACCACCACCGAGATCCTTCTAGGGGCAGTTTACCCTTCAGAAAACAAGTAATAGATAAAAAGCTAATACTCTCCAGACCATAGTGACACAGCCAGAAATTAATTCAAACAGAATAGTACAACGTGACCATTTTAAGTTAAAAACAAGACAAGTCAGAAAAACACTGCAAAACAAGTAAAATAAATCATTTTCAACAGAGGCTAGCAAAGTATTGAAGCAGAACAAGAGCACCTGAAGAAAATACTAATTCTGCTGTAGCTGAAGGGTATGTCTGGTTCGTTACACACAGCTGTAGTGCTCTGTAAGACAAACAAACCAAAATAATTGCTTGCTAGTCAAAGCAGGAGGAAAATCTGATTAAGAAGAGCTCTGTACCCTGCACCTTAAATGTTAGTAATTATACTTTGCTATTAAGAAATAAGATGAGAAATGTGAGAGAAAAAGCTCTTCAGAAATAGCCAAACCATCCAAACAGGAAAAGGAAGAAAACAGAAAAAGGTAAAAATGTCCTGATGCAGACAAGAAAAGAAACCAGTGAAGAGGTGGGATGGGCAGCTAGTGCACCCAATATATTGTAGCAGGAGTGTAGAAGTTTCAGTGATGAGTCCAGTTTAAGAACCTAACTAGACATAAACGAGTGTTTTGTGCACTCAGTTTGGCTTACACTGGCAGCTGTCAGACATTAAATGTAAGTCCCTCCAAATCCAAGATACTCTTGGTAGGAGCATGAGTTTCAAGCCTTTAACTGCACTAAGGTTTATTTCCACCATTCATAACAAAAACAGAGGCCATCACATAAAGCAAGAGACAGCCACCAAGATAGACCTTTAGATGCAAACACGGCGATTTGATTTTTTTGATACGTATATGTATAGGAAGATCTATAGAGACATATAATAAACCAATTTACCTCCAAACATCTAAACAAACTTCAGCAATCATTAATGCAAAAGACATGTTCATGGACTAGTGTAATATCAGAAGTGAAATATGATGAGAAAATAAAATAGCAAGAGATTTTAATTTTTTTTTTTGCTGATAATTGAAGCTGGTTAACTATTATACTGAAGTAAAAGGTAGCTTCTTGTGAACAGAGATTACTATAAACACTCTAGCTTCACTCAGGCCTCAGAGAAAGACTTTAAATCAAGATGTTGAAACTCATCTGAGGGCAACACTCATTTCTAAAAGCCTGAAATATTGTACAAACATTGTGTCTTCAAAGGATTTTCTTTTTGAAAGGAAGTAACAGAGAGGAATGGGCAGCCTACCACCATGTACAGTAAAGGCGATGGGCAGGCAGTGTGTATGCTTTCCACGTGTTTCTGCACATATTAGCATTTTACACCTTGTCACTCATATGATCAACATCATCACTGTGTTCAAAGTGCAAAAAAAAATATTCTTTGCAATCCTCCAGGAAGTACAGAAAAAATAGAGAAAAATACAGAAAATAACTGTTTTGCATTTGCTAAACAGCATGTTTGGAGTAGGTCTTAGGAACAACAGAATGCACCAGGCAGCAGCATAGAAAGAGTCACCGGAGCTGTAAGTGGGACCTGCAGGGTACAGCAGCAGATCACAGGCCTCTCACACCCTGTGAAGACCTAGAACTGACAGGACAAAGCAAACCTGGACAAACACTGTATTTAACAGTAGCTGGTAATCTGTGTGACACTCCTGGGCAATGAAACTACTGATCTGAAATCATCAGGATGGCAAAGGTGGAACTGAGTTGGGTGTAGAATGAGAGCTACCTATAAGAAGTTTTATTAGGATGATAGGAAATTATACAGCTCCTCACCAGCTGCCTGCTACACATTTTTCCTTTTGAATATAAGGGATTTACTGATAGTTGAGTATAGTAGACTCACAGAAAGGCAAAGGATGGCCAGGGTTTGAAGTTCCTTGACTGCACAAAGAGAGAGCCTCCACTCTTCTGACAAGGACACAGGCAGGATCAGTCACCCTCAGGAGGGACTTGCTTCCCAGTGAAGAGTAGTATCTCTTTCAGATTTTTCTCCATCAAAACCAGGAAAACCTTTACAGAGGCACTGTGGGAAGTGGTCCTTCCACTACTGTCTTCAAGTCATGGACAGAAGCAGGAGGGTTTTTAGTGACTGTTCAGGCACTCTTTTTTTTTTTTTTTTTTTTCCTGTTACCATCAATTCCCTGCTTTTTAATTTAATCCTAGGTAGTGCATACCCTTTTATTCTATCCCAGATTTTTTTGTCCTGGTTACGTTACAAGAATGAATGGAAAGATAGGTTACTCCGAAAATACTAAGATGCATACCTTTTAGAGATTCCACAAAGAACAAAATCTAGTCCAAACATACATGGATCATATAAACTTTAAACCTATTTATAGAACTGAACGTGAATACCTCTCTATTCTTTTACATAAATATTTCTGACATCCCAGATCTCGCCTCAGGTTTCCTCAATGAATAAGTAAGTAAACGAGAAGGCAGCAGAATAAGTTTTCCATGTTTTCAATAATTCTCCAACATTATTACATTTACAAATTAGAATTTTATAAATATTATGAAAATACCTCCTTTTTTACAACAGGGTAAGTATACCTAAAGCAAACTATTTATAAAGAACAACTTCAAAAACAAAGACATTGGCATTTTCTTCTATACTGTTTGAACGAAATAAAAATAGATGAGTTAAAGCATATAAAAGGAAAAGCACCAAAATGTTATTCTGAAAGATCACTAATGAGTGAACCCTCCCAAATTCCTCTTCTTTGACTTCACCACAATCATGAAATTAATTCTTCTGGAATGTAAACAGGTTTGTCTTCAGTTCAGCTACTAACAAAATTAAGTCAGCCTTCACCTGACCTTTGCAAAAAATGGAATCACAGTGGTATACATTCCCCTGGACTGCCCACAGCTTCTAAGCCTTCTCATTCTTTCTGTGGTACACCTCATGGTAAAACAGCAATGTGCTATTTGTCAAAAACCCAGCATGGAAGTTCCCCAATTGACTTGTCTAGCTCCACATGTTTAACAAACTGTATATTGCAGCTTTTCACTGTATTATAGAATGAAAATATTGCTCAAATTCTATCCCACACCTCTGAAACTAATTCAGGATGCTAATAGTGGTTACACAGAAATGCACCATCTTATTACTGGTCAGAAGAAGAAATCCCACAATTGCTCTGCATACAAGTAGTACAGCTGTGAGAAATCTGAAACCTGAAGAGAAGACACTTCAGATTAGATATTCCAGTTTAGAAAACTTCAGAGGAGTTTTTGTAACTTTGTGCTTCAGCCAATTTACATTAAATGGAAGAAAAACACAACTATAATGACCTTGAAATAACTGTGCTTTATACGGGTAAGTAGAAAGATGTCAATAAATTGGAGCTAAAAACTTGTCCAAATTTATTCATTTTGTACCAAACACCTATTAATTTTAAAGAGTTTTGCATCTCAAACCTGAGGAATTTCTAGAGGAAGGACAAGCAAGCAGGAGCTCTTTCCCCCACAGTCTGATTCGAGCAGCAAGATAGAGCCCCCATCATCACTATATTATGATATCCATACCACAGATCATATACATTAAGATCAGCATGGGATTCAGCTCTACTAATACAGAAATCTGTAGTGTTCATGAATACTTTTGCGCTAGTTGCCCTGTCCCCCTCCGCTGTTGAGAGAAACAAGCACTTCTAAAAAGTAGCTCCTCTCCTACTAATACAGTTGGTGAAATCACTCCCTAGGAGTGTTTATTTCTCTCCACTGATCATAAAATGCTGAGATTAAATCAGATGTTCCTGACATCTGAAACTAGATGACATGATTCTTACCCTTACCATCCTAACTGTTGCTTTCAGATTCCAGGTATCTATTTGTACCACTGAAAACAAAACCGCATTTCTTTCACAAACCTGAAATTTTCATATAAGAATCTATTTTAAATAGCTAATTTTCTGTTCTCCAATTTCATTAAATTAAGCAGCATTATGTTTTCCATTTTTTTTCAGCTCTTCTGTCTAGCCAGAGTATCATACCACAGTTCATGAAGACTACTGAGACCTATTGACTAGGGATCAATAGAGTTATGTGGCTTGGGAATAAATGCAATTATATGCTAATAATGTTTTGCTTTTAGTTTCACCCAAGCTTTTCTACTTGAACTCGAGCTTGATGCAAACTAACTCTGTGGTTATGCTTACATCAGCTGAAGCCAGCATAAAAAAGGAACGGCATAGCAGAAAATACCAAAACCCCTTGAAAGCATCCTGATTATCTCAGGAAAGCTTAATGAGTCTGACCCAAGCCCTATTTACATCAGATCTTTCAAAAGAACACTTCATCATACTCAGGGTGTGCTAAAACAAAGAAAGAAAAAAAAAAAAGCCAGAAAACAATTAAGATGCCTTGGACAGTCATACGTTGGTAGCAAAGAGACTTAACATGCTATATTAGTAAGCTACATTTGCATGTATATGTCCCAGTATGGTATATAGTAGATGTTACGTTACTATACTACCCAGTGTAGAATGAATGTGACTGGTGACAGAACAGATTATGTTTATTATACCTATATTTGAATAAGACTTTATCAGGTTAATCCTAAAAAAGAATAAAACTTAAAATAACGTCCATTTTTATATCTTCTGGTCACATATCCTAATGACAAATAATAAAAGCATGTAGGATGGAAAGCTTCTTCCTGTAGTGATCCACTGAAGAGTTTGTCTACTCTGGCATTCACTAAAAATATTGCCTCTGGGGTTTGACACTTGTGCTACAAATGGGGGATTTCCACCATGAACCGCTCTGGAGACTGATGTTCTCTCTCCACTCCTTGCTGGTACTATTACCAACGGCCCATATGAGCTACTTACTTATCACCAAACTGTAGTTATTATTACAATTCCTTTGTTCAGAGAAACCTATGTCATGCAGCAGAAACTGTGGGAAAGGTTAAAAAGAACAGTTCCCTTCCTGATTTTGTAGATGCTACTGGGGAACAACATCTCTTTTCTGTTGCCAGACCTGTCCAATACCTTACACAGAGCATGGTACTCATTTGACAGGAGTTTCAGGTTCTCCCACTGCTGCACCTCCATCTCAAAGACCAGCAGTTGCCCATCAGGGCCACTCTCTTGCCCCAGCCCTGAGCACATGCCGTGCAGCTGGCTGGCCTGTTCCAGCTGCACCTCTGCCTGGTGTCACAGGCTGATGGGGACCTGCAGCATGCACATCACCCGGCACCGACCCAGGCTCCCAGAAGCCTCACTGGCAGTCACAGTCCCAATCAAAAACTTTATGCTTGAAGCCCTTGACATGCTATGACAGGACACACATGTGTCATGGACCTTTTGGGTAGGCTTTTCCCTACTCTAATCAGGTGATGTAGCATCCGGGAGCTGACGTATTGGAACAGTACAAAATTGAGACAATGCTTGGCTTTTCTTCACCTTAAATAGTGTCAGGTTTTACTACTCTAGTAAAATGGAAAAAGACTACAGTTTGCTCAACATCAGTATTGTTTTGTCTACTTAGTACAGGTCAGAAATAAGAATTTTTTTAGGAATTTAAACTAAAAGCATTTACAAACAAGATTAAGAGATAAGTAAAATTTGGGGGTTTTTATCAAGATTTTTGAGAAATCTAATGATTAAATTTGCCTTCATTTATAAAGGTGAATCAACAAGAGCTATATGCCTGTAAAGAACTGGTCAGAATTGGGGCCATTACTAATAGAACAAGCCTTTGGGCTGTGGGCATTGTCTGCAGAACTGAGGCATTTGAAAACTAGTTTCTCATGGATATTTTCTCTCATTATGAAGTCATCGCAGCAACTGGTATGCTGAATAGGCTTTGTTAAAAAAAGTCCCAGGGGCCACAGTATTCTTGGTACAGATATACTGAGGCCTCAGATTTTCAATCTGAGACTGGATTTGAAGCACACTAAAGTTCACAAATAATTGGTTCCAGGAGGTAGTCCCATTCTAAACATGGGGAACATTTGCAAAGTTCCTAACTGGAAATGAGTGTTGAACATCATCAGCGTTTGAAGTTATTAATCTCCAGGGTTTTAACTGAGATCTATCTGTAGCTGTAAGTCAAGGCTGGATACAAATGGAGGTACTGAAGAAGAAACCTTACATCACCACAGAATCATAGAATGATAGAATAGTTTCGGTTGGAAGGGACCTTTCAAGGCCATCTAGTCCACTCACCCACCAATGAGCAGGGACATCTTCAACTAGATCAGGTTGCTCAGAGCCCCGTCCAGCCTGACCTGGAATATCTCCAGTGATGGGACATTGTGTGAGTGCACAGTGCCTTTGCCATCTGTCCCCATTTTTAATATTAATGAATTTTCTGAAGATCATTTTAAGTGTGTGCACACACTGCTAGTCTGAGTTAATAAGCTCTCAATTACTAGCATGTCGTTAAAAACAATATCCAAATATCATATCTTACATCCCGCCCTTACAGTGATACCATTAAAAGTTGTATGAGACATTTTTATTACTACTTGAAAACAAAAGAATTTATTGTGGTGCAGTAATACTTACCCATTTCCATACGATCTGTACGGGTTATTAGTATTCTGCACCTTCCCATGGATCCTAGATGACTAGATAATGCCATCTAGTGGTATAGGGCTTCAGTTCTTTTAACAACTGCTAAATTTAGATTAAAGTTTGTCACTTAAGACGTCTAATTGTCCAACTTGTGACCAAAACCATTGCAATTATGACTTCAGTGTTTAAAACAAACTGATCTTCTAAATCTAAAGATTTCAAAGCTTCTTATTAGCCACTTAGATTTAAAAGTGTTTTATTGTCCATTTATAACAGGCACAATAGCTAACCAGTTATTAGAGTCTCAGGGCAAATATATAGCATCCATTGTCACAACTGATGCAAATATATTTCAGCTATCAGCAAAAGAAAACACAAGATTCACAGTGAAAAATTAATCTCAATGTGATTATATGTTTATAACTCTTCACATTTAACATAGATGCTCCACCTGTGGAGGTCACACCTCAGAGTCAGTGCAGAACAGGCCACATGGTACACGCTCCCCTGTTCTATGCCCTGTAAAGCAAGATGAACCACTGAGGCTCTTGTTCAACTGGATCCTTTATATGACTCCTTTGGAAATAAACCATTTTCTACCAGCCTTTAAATGTCTCCATTTTGCCAGTCTCACCACCCTGACACTGGGTTTCTGGCTTCACCATCTCTGGCTACACCTGTATTAATAAATACTGCTGTGGTCACATAGGTCTCCTTTACCTGCTTCCAGACTGCCTACTGGGACCAGACCCTGGCCTGTGCTAACCTGAACCTTGCCAAGGCACTATCTAGGAAAATGTTGCTTGGCACAAACCAAAATTGTCACAGGGTCTGCTCTGATAATTTAATGGTATGGTCATGTGTCAGTGCTCAGGCCCACAGTTTAATTTACCACTAAAGATGTACCTTCCTTTTTTTCATAGATGTTCTTTCAGCTACATCCATAAAGCTGAGTCTCTATTGGAGAGCTTCCCACCTGGTACAAAAAAAACCCTCTGATGTTCTGGGAGATGACGGGGCAGCCTTTTCAGAAATAAATTATGTTTTACAGTATTCAGATTGGAATGGAAAGAAATGGTTTATGAACGTTCCAGCAGCTTTACACCAACCTTCTCAGGCCTACAGCACAGTTAACCACAGTGTCACTGGACAGCAAAGTTCCTGTTTTAGAGGCTTGAATTGGAATTGAAATTTAGGCACCTGGAGCATTGCATGTGTATTTTCTATTTTCTTTCTAAGGCAAAACTTCTTAGAAGGGGACATTCTGTCATAGTTCATGTATACCAAGACAGTCCTGAATATACGAGCTACAACCATCTCTCACTGCCCATTCTTAAGAAGTTGTCAACACTTCTGGCCTTAAATCATGATATACAAGTAGGTGAATAAAATGAACCATACTTATTAACATTTCTCATAAAAATAATTCAAAAACTCTTTTCCCTTTTCCACTTCCACCCTGTGGTCTTCAAAGTGATCACAGAGGGAGCACTTTCAATGCTTTGTTACACGTCTCCTGAACAGCCCTTTTCAGTCTAAGCTTTCATTTTAAGATGGTGTGTTTCTAGTGATTTTCACTGCAAGACTGAGTGGCATGTAAAGCACATCGTACCCTTTTCAATTCGTTAGTGACTTTTTTAAAACACTATAGCTCCCACTTAGTTGTGTGCCCTCTACCTTCTCGTGGAAATGTATAATCTTTTGCCATGAGATCAGTAAAACAGTGATAAAAATACCTTCCTAAAAATAGAAGTTAAATTATTTTTTCTAACTGTAATAAACTTATCAAATATCTTACTATCATACACTTTACATATATGCATATACTGGAAATGTATGTATCAGTATACATAGCCAAAAAATCCAAGTAAAACAACATAACCTTTAGCAATAGCAAAAATGACATCAGGTCTTCTTTCATACTGTGTTCAGTATGGGCTTAATACTTGAAAATATGTTAAACAATACAATCAATTTATGCACTGAATTAAGCTTCAAAATTAATTTTCCAACAACTTTATTGTAGGAGCGCTAAATATAACATAAAAGTGAAATAAAAAACCACTTTCTTACCATTGCCTTTTTCACTGTTTTCCAAAAGTTTCTGAGCATTACGCTTTGTTACTGAGTTCAAAATCAAACAGAAAACATCAGCTACACATCCTGAATGGTGTTTTCAAGTGCATAGGGAGTAAAAAGTCCATTCACATCCGGAAAGATTTCTTAGAGGGCACAGCTAAAACTTGCAAGCACAGTGTCCTGAATGCTTGCCATCTGGTCTGTATCACTGGTTAGATTCTAGAAAATGTCTCAAAGAATACTTTGATTCTGTTTAAGTGTGGGATGTACTGTCCGTAACAACATTATGCATATTTTTCCCTTACATAATGTCCTGACTACAATGAATAAGGTCAATACACACCAGATTTACCAGTAGGAGTAATGGCAGCATGGAATAAATATTTGGCATAATAAATACATTTCTGTTTGTCTCATTAAGTATTACCATGGGACACTTAAAACCATGAGAAGTATATGTAACAATTATATAACTTTAAATAACACCGTTTTGATGTAGAAAAAGGCAAAGACAAACTGACATCTTGTTCTTTTAAAAACAGCATAAATTTCAACAAGGCTTTTTAATGCCTTTCTTTTTATCTTAGAACAATCACCACTCTGTACTTCATCCCACATACATATGACCTGCAAATGAAGAAGAGTTATCTAAGGCATTTGCTTATTTGTAACAAATCCTGACATCTGAAGATACATGTGCATATATATACATGAAGATACATAACCCCGTTTAAAAAATTTGTGTTTGAATTTGCCATGAGAATTTAATATGTCAAATATTTTAGTCAAATGCCATTTCCTTTGACAGAGCTTTTATCACTATACATATATATATTTATACACAAATATACATATATGTAAACATGTATATATAGTATGTGAAACTGCTAGATAGGTTCTATATCCTACAGTTTTCTCCTAAAACATTTGAGCTGAAATTTTCTACATGTGGTCTGAGTTGCAGGCTTGGGTTATTTTTATTTGGTTTGAGACATTTTATTTCAGAAAAAAAACCTCTTGCCATCTTCTAATGAAGATTGATTGCAACTCTGCCAAAATTAAGGCTTGTTTTTCTGTTTCTTGTCTTACATAAGAGACCCAATACTTCTATAGGTGGGTTGTTTTTGCAGTGTAAAGCCACTATTTGATATCAAATTATAACCTTCTCAATCATCTTATTTTGCACATATTTAAGAGGCAAATGCTTAAAAGTTTGCCTGCTTGTTAGAGATTTGCAGAGAGAAGGCTCTGCCTATATAGACTAGTCTCCATGTTGGAGTCTAGAAAACAGACAGTATTTTGGTGAAATTCATCCCTGAAAATCAGTTAGGCTTGCTTTCACATTATCATCTGTGTTTCTTGTATTTTCTCCAAGAAATACTAGTAACATTTCTGTTGTATATGGTCAGAAGTGGAAATCACTTTTCTCTTTCTCCTGTTAGCAGCTTCTTAATATATATTGATTTATTATTTATATCCTTATTTTCCTAGAATCATAGGTATTAAAAATGAGACATTCTTTAGTACATAAATATGTTCTAAAAATACTTGCTCAAATAAAGTATTACTGTGCATGTTCAGTCTAAAACTTCTCAACCCAGGAAATATTGTCATGCTACAATAGAATTAAGCAAGAATTTTAACAGAAGTGCTTTTTTTTCCTCTCTTTACAGCATACAGTAAATTAAATTGATTTATTACTGGTTTTCTCTAGTATACAAAGCAAATTTTTGTTTTCTATTTTCTAGATCTAAATTCAAGGGATTCTTCAACAGCTCATTTGAGTCAGACACTAGCTTGTGCTAAGCGTTTAAGGTCTTGAGCACAGCCTTATCTTGAAAAATCCGTAAGTTGAAGTACTATTCCTCTTTCAGTATATACATAAACATAGCGAGGCCAGATCGAATATAAATAATTTTGAATGCTGTTACTTTTAATTCAGTAAATATCAAAAAAGGAAACTTAGAATTTTACTTTTCAGCAGAAAATGAAAACCTAAAAATGAGTAGAATTCACAAAATGGGGGAAAAGTATATGAGAAATATTCAAGGTAAATTGGTTTATATCCTGCAACTGAGTGGGCTATTGCATTATGCTTGTAGCAAAGAAACAAAGAGGGATGCAGTTTGAGGTAAGAATATACTGCATAAAGGTTTGGGTTTTATTCTGAAAGGGATCTACTTATGGAACTCAATTTCTACTGTTTTAATTTACCTTCATAAATAAAATTTATTTTTAACAGGTACTACACACTATTATTACATGATTACCAGAAACTGTGAAAGAGTTAGAAGTTTTTGAAACAAGGTTTGATGAAGTTAATATTTGTCATTTGCGTTTATAAGTTATAAAAGTTACATACATGGCAATAGCTAATCATTTGCAATGGTTAACCAAACATGTGAGTAGTGTGACAAGTAGAATGGAAAATCCGTTATACTATATTGCTTAATTCTATTTCTTGCATTCCAAATGTTACAAATGCAATCCCTCAGAGCAAGCACTTATTCTGTGATTGAAATATTTAAATAAAAACCTCATTATTCAATATCGAAAAATAAAACTGTAGGCAAAAACGTACTGCAAGATTTCTCAAATGATCAGTTTGAACATACGTCTTCTCTTGTAGATTGCTACTGCCGATTGCTGGGAAAAAATTAGAAACTTCAACGGTACTAATCTGCCCCCTTGTGACAGACTAAAAAAACTTGTTAGATCAATCAAATCCTGGAATCTTTACACTAAAAAATTTAATGGACAGTTCAGTAATTGAAACTGAAATGGAAGCTGGACTGGCTATATCAAAGCTTCTTGAAGCTGTTGTGAGTATACAGCATCACTAAATGTAGTCCACTAAAATTCCACTGTAATGCATTCACTAAATGCCAGTCATAGAAGAGGTCTGTCATCAAATAGGGCAGTGTCTCCTGATGGCTTATATATATACCAATTTGGGCTACTTTTATCCTAATGTTGAGGTTCCTTGTGTCATAATAAGTGATATCACAGGGCACTTTCTAAGATTTGTAAATTCTTCTGAAGAGTGAGATGTTCGTACCTACTTTCATAGTTAGTTTAACCTGTTTTTACAATTAAGACTGCCAGGACTTTTTGTTGTTGTTGTTTTGTAAATGAAAGTAAGCTAATGGCACAATCTGGTCAAGACTAGCTTCATAAACATGAAGTATTTTCAGCTGCAATTCATCTGACTAAAAGTATAGTTCTAAAAGTATGATTTGAAAAGGTGACAAAGTAATATTCAAGGGCATTTCCTCTTTTATTACTGTACATACATAGTTTAGAAAGCCAAGACTGCCTAACTACTGACATTTACAGGAGCTGTTCTGCATCTCACCAATTAAAACACTCCTGCAAAAACTTGAAAATAGTCATTCTTCAGTTTCAATTTTATAAGATAGTAAAAAAATCAAAATAACATAATCCTTCAATTTACTTTGTAAATGACTTGTGGAAGGACAGCATTCCACTTTAGTCTGAAACATGGACAAGTAGTCTATAAATTCTTATGCTTGCTTAAAATTCCGTAATTACATATATTCACCAAATGCATAGGTCAGCACTATGAAACATGGCCATAAAAACATAATTACATAAGATGAAAAAATGGCGAAAAAATTTTCATTTCAGAGATGATAGAATAGCGGAGTCCAAACCAAAACTGATTAAAGGTGCTGCTTCCACAAGTAAAATGACATCTGTGTGAGGCAGGATAAGAAAGAATTTGCTCTAAGTTCCCTGTTCCCACGAGATAACACAACAGTTAAGGGAAAATGTCATATAGCTATTTACACAGTAAGTGATGAAGCTCAGAAAAAGAGAAAATAATACTGTGGATGAGATGATTATAGATACAGACTGCATGAGGTGAAGTTGTTGCTTGAATTTCCTGGAGAGACTTCACATATCATTTTTGTAAAAGCCATCTCACTGCAGAATCTCAGTCTTAACCACACCCCAATGGCTGTACATCACATCCTTTGCCCAGTATAGGACATCGTCTAATCTTAATCACTCTGATCGCAACTTTAAAAATAGCTCTTGTTAGTTACTCGTTAGTCACACTGGTGTAACACTACTTTTTGGCTCTTCCTATCTAGAAGACTGGACATTTTTTTCTTGAGAGTTGTCTACTCAGTCAGATCACACAGAAGAGAGAAGAAGCTATATGCTCACCAACTCCGACACATCATTAGCTCTTTTCTATTTTACTTATATGCAGTGATGTGCTCTATTAGAGTCCTAATCCTAATCAGATGACAAGCAGACTGCACAGCTGCAAAAAAAAAAAGCAGAAGGAGGGGTTATAGCCTTTCTGCAGCTTTGGCTACATGATGACTTTAGACTGGCCCCAGATCACCCTGCCTATGTCCTGTGCTGATCAAGAGATGTGTGAGTGCAGTAAATGTTGCACCATGCCAGAGCTAACGAGGCTGCTATGCAGCACAATTAATTAGGCAGGACCAGGCACTGAGTTCACAGGCTCTCGGTTGGCTCAGAACACTTGCAGTGTGAGGTTGCATCAGCTTTCAGCACCAGCGTAGAAAAACTGTGTCTACTCACAGCATGACCTGCAGGCATATTCTGAGCATAAATCAAGGTCCAAAAGCATTAGAGAACCTGCTCGGAAAAAAACAGTGAGGAAAAGAATAAAAATTTAAGTTAATCTTGAGTCTCTTGAACAGGGCATAGAAATACAACATTATGCAATACTTTCCTCTTTAAGACTAGGGGTGTATGTGGAACTCAGCCAGCTTGTATTTTCTGATAAGTCTCTCAAGATACAATTCATCTAATCAAATAGGGACTCCTACACTACAGAAATCTACATCTGAGTTGGATGTCTAGATACCCTTTACAGTTAACGGAAAGAAACAGGAGATTTAAGATAGCAATTCCTCTCATTCTCGAGTAGATATCTAAAAATATCTCAGATGACTCACACCTTAAAAGTGCCTGTTTTTCTCCATTAAACATAAAAGAATGCTAGACCTCTACCTCAGATGTAGACTACAGTTCTGCAGTTATCTAAAGACAAGATGAATCCCACTGTCTGTGCCTATGTTCCCATAAGCGAGGATAACAGTACTTCTTAATTCATTAAGAGAATTTTAAGGCATTACAAGTTGCAAATAGTTCAAAGACCAACTTCTCATGGGCCAGGTAACTAAAATATAATTTTATTTTTATAATAGTATTTCTAAAAGAACTCTTACCTTTCTGGGTAGGTATTTTGAGATTATAAATGTGATATATTTTGTTCTTAATAAGACCTGGTTTCATCCACATGTTTTATAAATACCAGTCAGCATTATCTGTATCATGCAGTTATTTCCTAAAACACAAACTAAGGCCAAGTGCTAATTTTCTGGTTTCATATTTAATTGCTCAAGTGAATTACCCAATTCTCCAAAACATTCACCAGCTGTTCCTGCTGATGGACTTAAAAGCTTGATGTGGATCTCCTTGTTCTCTCTCATGTGCTCTCATTCACAGTATCTTTCCCCTCTCAGCTTGATCTCTACTTTTTTTAGTACTTCAGATTCCTTGCTCCCATAATTGAAAGGGTTGCTGTATTCAATAGCTTCTATCTGAAACCTAAACGAATTGCCTTTATCAGCTTCTTTCAAGATCTTGTATTAGAGATCAATTTGAAATTGAACAAGAGTAAAACTGGGTTTTCCACTCCCTAGCTGGCTGCTGGTTCTCAATTTCCTTAATGGTGCACCAAAGCAAAAGAGTAATAGTCTAAGTGTTCATTTATCTCATAGTGACAGGTTAATGTACTTTGCAGCACTGGTATCTCGTTGCTAATCTTTATTGTTTGGATTTATGAGAAAACAACATATTTAAAAGTTATGTTATTGCTGTAAACAGAATAGTAATAATTGTACCAGAAGCTGCAATTAAGAAGCAGGCATGCCTCAGACAATCATACATGGTAGATCTCTAGCAAACTAACCCTAACTTCTGCTCCAGAAAGGCATCCACAAAATTTTACCTCTGAAATGTATGTTGCCAGTTTCTCAGTTCATCTAAGTTAGAAGTGGTGGTTATTTCTTAAACCAGAGAGGTCTGTATCAGAATGCCACTGCACTGTTCCAAGATGGTTCTATGGTATCTTAAAAGTCGACGCTTCCCATGGCACTATGGGTTTCAAATGATACATGTTGGCTGTAAAACCATCAAGAAGATCTTCATGACCCAAAAAAGGCAAATGTTGATGATAAAGCTAACTTCATCTCTTTGCACTTACCCTTGGTGGTAGGCTATTCTTACAGGTACACATAAATTATGGGTAATTCAGAACACTCTTTGGTAAGTTTTTGCTTATGAGTTACTACTGTTTTATAGAAACTGAAATATTGCACTTGTTATTTGCAATGCTAGTATCATATATATCTCTGAACCTAAGTGTTGCGAGGCTAATCTATTTATTTTTATTAACCTAAGTGCTATGACCAGCATACTTACTTCCTGCACGTGATATGAATGATGGTGAAAAATGTAGATGATTATGAAGTTTTTAACAAATAGCTTGGGCAAAATAATAATGGTTTCACTCATTGCCTAAGGAAAAAAAAAAAAAAAGAGAAAGCTCGTGAGTTTTCCAGTTGAAGATAATGCTTATGTTCACTATATTTGTCAATTGCTTTCTTAGAATAACACAGGGTTGTGGTTTAAGCTGGCAGGCAGCTAAACATCACATAGACGTTTGCTCACTCTTCTCCAGTGGGATAGGGGAGGGAATCAGAAAAAAGATAAAACTCATGGGTTGAGATATAGACAGTTTAATAGGTCAGAAAAGGAAGGGGAAATAACAATGACAACGATAATAATAACAAATATATAAAATAAGCGATGCGCAATACAATTGCTCACGATCCGCTGACTGATGACCAGCCAGTCCCCAAGCAGCAGCTGCTGCCCCCCCACCAACCTCCCCACAGTAATATATACTGAGCATGACATCCTATGGTGTGGAATATCCCTTTAGTCAGTTGGGGTCAGCTGTCCCAGCTGCGTCCCCTCCCAGCTTCTTGTGCACCCCCAGCCTACTCGCTGGTAGTGCAGTGTGATAATCACAGAATCACAAAATGGTTGTGGTTGGACGAGACCTCTGGAGATCACCCAGTCCAATCCACCTGCTAATGCAGGTTCATTTAGAGTAGATTGCACAGGAATTTGTCCAGGCGGGCTTTGAATGTCTCCAGAGAAGCAGACTCCACAACCTCCCTGAGCAGCCTGTTCCAGTTCTCTGGTTCCCTCAAAGTAAAGAAGCTTTTCCTCATATTCCTATGGAAACTGAAAAGTCCTTGACTTAGTGTAAGCACTGCTCAGCAACAACCAAAGCATCCCTGTGTTATCAACATTATTCTCATCCTAAATCCAAAGCACAGCTCTATACAAGCTACTAGGAAGAAACCAGGACACACAGTAGTGGGTAACACAGTGCCTGTATTTAACTGTATCTGTAACCTCAGGTTTCATTACACAGAAAAGAATCCATTTTTACACTTGGCCAAAAAGATGCTTTCTCCTCACTTTTTCATGACCAGCACAAACAAGAAGGCAGCCAGAGAAGAGAGTGATGCCAGAAGCCCTTTGAGGGATGGCTCCACTACCACCATTTACCATGTGAAGTGTGGAGCCCTGCGCCTCTGGGCAAACACAGGGCAAACCGCCCTCGCGCCCCACAGGCCGGGCTGGGCTGGCCTTTGCCTGGGCTCTGCCGGCCGGGAGGCCGCCGGGTGCTGAGGGGGGAGTGAGGCTGGTGGGTGCTGAGGCGGGGAGTAAAAACGAGGGGCACCGAGGGGGATGCGGCAAGGCTGACAGGTGCCGGGGCGGGTGGTGAGGGGCGCTGAGGCGGCAGTTGGTGAGGTGGCGGTTGGGGTGACCGTTGGGTGGGTCCGGGCAACTGCCAGAGCAGGTGCGCTGTCGGCTTCGCCCAGGCAGCCCCAGGCTTTCCTGCAGGTGCTGGAAGAGGGAGCTAGTCAAGAGTTGCCTTGGAAAACCTCACCAGAAGGCTTTCCCAACAGGTGACCGTTGTTTCTGGATCAGACGCATCTTTTTTGGTTCTTCCCACACGTCAAAGCTTTTCCTTCCTCTTCGGACACGTGGGCATTTCCTTTGGCAACGCAGGGAAGATGTTTTGCTCTCCTGTGTCAAAACCTGCTTTCTCCAGGCAGTCACTACAAGACCGTAAGTAACTATGTGTGAAGTTTAAAAAAATAGTCAACCTAAAACCTGATAAGAATATTTTTGCCTGTGGACCCTCAGGACTAATGAGGTTTTTGTCTCAGGCTGCATTAGTTGAAGCATACGGCACTCCTCACGCACTGACTGGTGCTGATGGTTGGATGCTGCTCTCCTAGTGAGAAACTGCAGTTATTTCTGTCTTAGAAGAGGAAATAATATACTGTTTTCTGTGAACTTTGTACTGTAGGTTAAAGGTATAGAGAATGTTTTGAACTGTTTCAACTAAGAGGACAAATTGGTGAGGAGGTCAAATACTCATGTTGCTACTCCATTTACTTAAGAGAATTTGCAAGGCTCTACTTCCCTGGGTATAAAAAGATTTAGATAACGTAGCGTTCCCCTGTTCATAGCATCAGAACCCATTTTAGCCTGTGCTCTGACATATAAACCTTGACTTCAAACTGTGGTCACACACTCATACTCTTCAAACTCTCAAGGTTTTTTTCCAATTATTTTTGTCTTTGTTGTTTATGTATTTTCATCTGAGATATTTCCCCACTTCATCTTCCTGAACTGTATGTGGATGAAAGGTTTCAACTCAGACCATTCAGGTTCCTAGGATCTCATGCATTTGCTTTTTGTCTGGGTGAAAAAAAATCTTAGCTTTCTCTCACCACTATCTTAAATGGAGGTTTACATCTAAATGTGCTACTTCCAACAAAGTTTAATCCAGCATAGCACAATACGATTACTGCCTTGCAACATCTCTGTGAGAAAATTAGTTGAATAGCTCCTTATTATGATTTCTCAGAGGAACTGTTCAGTATTTCAGACTGCTACCCACTTTTATTTGGACACATTGTCTCATTGTTGTCTATATATTATTATGGCAAAGCAGATACTTCAGGGATTTGCCAGCCATCTAATTGTTGAGTGTCAGATTTCTTCAGAGCTAACAGTGGCTGAATGCTAGCAGCATCCACCTGCTTAGCTTCTAACAACTGTCAGAACATTAACCAGGTTTTTCTCTGTAGGTCATTTTTACAAAGAAACTGAATACGGAAAATTTATTCTGCAGCTAAACTGAGGAAATGGATGACATTTCTCTCTTTTGTGTTTGGAGTATTTCTTTCAATGTTATTCCTTGCTTTTCTTCATCATACCATTCTTGCTTTAAAATCCTCTCCAAACTAACTGACTGCCATCTGGTTTGCCAGAGTTTTGTATCAATGTCATATAAAACAATTCCAATTCCAAATATACATTTCAAGGGTACAGATAAATTACCAGGGATCTCAACTTTGTCACCTTGGTCTAGATCCAACAAAAAACTTAGGGTTTGATTACTTTTGAGCTGTAGTGCCTAACCCAGCGTCCAGAAGTAGAAATAAAAACTCATGAGTTGGCTGCTGATGCACCTTGCCCAGTGCCTGTGAAGACATATACCTAGGTTCTCCGAGACAGTCCTATATTAAAAATGTCACAGCTGAAGAATGTGAATGTTAACTCATTCTGCTGGCTCAAGTACACATAAACACACAAAAATGAAGTGTTTCCAACAGTCTTCATATATAAAACAGGTATTATTGTCTGCAACATTCTAATATTAGGTCAAATAAGGTATCGTTTGTCTTTCTGCAGTCAATGAACACCCAGAGTACTCACAGTATTGTTCCTATATCTGCTCAAAAGTGGTGGCCTGTGTTGTCCTATCTAATCCAGGACAAATTTGTATTGTCAAGTGAACATGAAGTCATTAATTTAGACACTGATATCAACATAGTCTGTGGAGATTCCTGCGTCTGACCCGTAAGACACACTAAGTACTCAGAGATGTCTGAAAATCTCATTCTTTTTTCTTGGACAATACAGCTTGTATTTATCATACTTGAAGCAATAAATTGTGCTAGGAAGGAATCTTGACTGGTTTCTCCAGACCTACTGTATAGTCAATAGAGTAAGATAGGCAGAAGGCAATTCACATCTCAGGAGGACTGAATCATCCTCTGGAGATGTTACTCTGCCTCCCTAAACTGTGCTTTAATGTAGCTGCCTACTCTGGAAAATAATAATTTAAAATTGAAGTGTCTTGTATTATTTTTTAAGAAATATCAGCAATTTTCCTCCTATAATTATTTAGCTTTTATATTTTCTATATATACAGGGAAATAGATAATTGGTAAAATAAATACAGGCCAAAAATTCACTTGCAGGCAGGATTTATATTAATGATGTTTTAACATCATGTTGAAGCTTACATGAAAATTTCTTCTAGTATTTATATATGCACAATACCTCCACAAGTCACACTAATTTAATTTCCTTTGAAGACATATATAATTTTGTAAGTCCTTGCGTAGTTAACTCACCTATTAAACTGATGTTCTATTTATGGTATAATACAGCACATTCTCTAGCAATATGTGGTCAAGTAAAAAAAGACCCTATCACACAGACACAGAAGGAGATAGAGTAAGGTTGCTATGGGAACCTTAGCTCTAAATGGTCTGGCTTTTGTTGGCTTAAAATCTCAAACATCGCGTTGCATTAATTATGTTTTTGTTGAGGTTCTTTGCACTGAGTATGAAATTTGCTGGATTGCTGTTCCAGTTGCAATGTAACAAAAATGTATGCAACATTTTTAAAAACAGCATGACGTGTTGGCTAATACAAGACGACAAGAACGTGTTTTATTACTAAAATGAATTGTGTCGCTGAAGAAAATATACTAAAGAAATAGGGACAAGATTTTATTCATCTAGATAAAATTTACTTTCACTATCTTCAGTTATTGAATATGGATCATGGATCCTAACTAATATAGCAAAAGCAGCAGTGGGAGGGAGCCACAACAAAAGGCAGGAATGGGGTAGCAATTGTGAGAGAAAAGGGTTGGAGAAATCTCTGTTAGGAGGATGGGAGGGATTTTGGTACTGAGAGAGTACGTGGAAAGGAGCTGAAAACAGAAACTGAATGAAGGGAAAGAGAAGGGAAAGAAAGATTTGAGGGAAAACTGAGGGAAGGGAAGAACTTGAGCAATGACAGACAAGAAGTTGAAGGATTGCGTTTAGTGCAGGAGGCACAGGGAGAAGTGAGACAGAAGTGGTTAAAGAGACTCTGGACACAAGGAGAGTCTGTCTGGGGAGGAGGAGAAGATGGTCACTGATGGTTTGCTATTAGATAAACTGACAGTAATGGAACTCAAAATACACTCAAATTATGAAGACATTGCTAATCAGATCCTACAAATTAGAAACCACAAAACCATTGTAAAATAGTTTAATATACATAGCATATATATTGTTCTAGGGCCTCTTCAAATCTTCTGCTGCATGAAAGCAACAAAGTTTCATAAAATAAGAATGGAAACATTCTATAGCATTTAATTTCTTCCCAATATATTTAAAATGACATTTGATCATTTTCCTCTTGGAAAACTACTTATGGGTAATGAAGAAGAGTTAATTTTCCTTTCTTTAAATTATATTACCTATTCTTAAGAAGATTATATTTCATTTGCTGAGTTTTCCATTGAATTATTACAATCTTTATTCATCCTTATGGGTGGTAGAGAGTCTGGAATTTTTACGATGAAAATTGATATAGTACTTTAAAACTTTTATATGCTGAAAAACAATACATTTATATTCTGTACTACAAGGCAGCAAACAGGATAGACATAAATAATAGGTCAGCTCCACTTCAAATGTCCTCATATGATAACTGTAATTTAAACAGTCTTCTAAAATTTCACATTGTTTTAGCAACCATAAATCCTCAAAGTACATATATCTTCAAACTGACAGAAAACTGATTAGTTTTCATATTTTTATTTTGTTAAAAAATAAACAGTGCTTGTGATCTAGGTACCTTTTATAGAAATTTACAGAATTCAATATATTGAAGTAGGCAATTTAATCACAGTTACAGGGTTTTCTCAAAAAGAGAGATCAATATCTTCGTAATATTAAAAGGAATAGTATCTTTCTTCTGAGCACTAAATAGTCTGAGTAATATACCTACACATGTTCACAATATGCTTACAAACTGCTGTGGACCTCATGCTCCCAAAAAAGACAAATAACTTCTGAAATGACTCTGAAGAGTTTTTAGCAGAAAAAGGAGTGAAACACCAAAATCAGTCTGATCCACTCCTGTTAAAATCTGCAGGCCAAGCACATACCAGTTATGCTCATAGTAGTTAACAGCTCCTCAGCTTTTGACTAAATCAACAGTGATACGAGTGACTCTTTTAGGTGAGACTCTTTTATGTGACACGAGTGTGTTATTATAGGTGCTCCAGTGATTTCTGACAGAACTCAGAGTGGTAGCAGCTATTCCCTGATCCCATTGTCTCCTACCCTCTTGGCCCCTGACTTTTAACAGCGACATGTGACCACTTGAAGAAGGTGACCTGATGGTACCCATCAGGAATAATACACCAATGACAACCAGATTTATCTCATTTTTACACTTGCAGATAATGATGAGGATGATATATGCCTGGAATGAATCAAAGACAGATACATAATGACAGACACTGTCTTTTATCAAAGAGCAGAAAGACTTGGAGAATCTTTAAACCTCAAACAATTGCTTGTGATAGGCCACTTTATAAACTAGGACAGCTTGTTAACAAATACTGCAGAACTCACCACTATGAGTTAGGACATCCAGTCACACAGAGACGTCCTTACACAGTATAACTGTGAGCACACAAGACAACTCTCATTTCTTTAACCTCCCCTACCTCAGGGCTCATACTGCTTACACCAATGTTCTCTGCAGGCTCCATCAGGGTCAAGGCTCTACTCCATGAATATTTCTTAACTCTTATTTCATAGGGATTACACAGGAGCTAGGTCAGTTATCCACACAATTTTGCGGAAAACTTCATCTTGCCTTGAGGCTTCCAAACACACATTCTATCATTTGACTATTACTGTATGGACAACTGAGTATTTCATGTGGACCAGCACTGTTAGGATATGCCTCCCTTAAAGAAAGTAAACGACATCTTCAAAAATAGCAGTGGACATCCACATCCTTCTAACAGAGGAAATAATGTCCCCAAATGACATTCCTCATCTTGTGGAAAAGAGGAAAAAGATGGAGAAGAGCAAAGAACTTTGGGCTTCTACACACACATGAAGGTCTTTTCACACATCTCTGGGAGTTCTATACCAGTCTCCTCAGAATCACCGGAAAGCTGTGATGTCACACTACAATTTTGTCCATTTTCATTGGAATAGTTAGCACGCAGGATAAATAGGGAGAGAATGGAGGTGATACTGACTCTAGTAAGACATTGGCCACTGTCCTGTATGACTTCTTAAAACCAGAGCCAGAAATAGGCTGAAAAAATACACTGTCAGTGTTTCAATGAGAGTGTGAGAGGGGCACTTGATTCTACACAGGTTTATCCCAGACATAATGCTACTATTATTTTCACTGCCAGACCACAAGAGTTGCAAGCACCTAACAGGTGTTTAGGTTAAGGACAGGATTAGAGTTCAAAAAGATCTGGATAAATTGAAAGAAATTATCTAAAACCAGCAAGATGATATGCAGTGAAGATAAGCAGACAATCACACACCTTAGGAGAAATCAAATTAACTAATCCAAAAAGAGATATAGATGGCTATACAGTACCAAAAAGGACACAGAATTTATTTTGGATTACAAATTGACCACGATCTAATTGTGATTTTGTTGAAAATTATTTTAGCGTATATCAAAGGGAATTGCAGTATGTCAGAAGCAGAAGACAGTTATTCTGCTTTATTCAGCTTTGGAGAGACCTACATTTAACTGAGGAAGTGTGGACTGGATGATCGGGTAGTGAGGTGGACTGCAAACTGGCTGAAGGAGAGAAGCCAGAGAGTCGTGGTCAATGGGGCAGAGTCTGGTTGGAGGCCTGTATCTAGTGGAGTGCCTCAAGGGTCAGTTCTGGGACCAATACTATTCAATATATTCATCAATGACTTGGATGAGGGAATTGAGTGTACTATCAGCAAGTTTGCTGATGACACCAAGCTGGGAGGAGTGGCTGACACGCCAGAAGGCTGTGCTGCCATCCAGCGAGATCTGGATAGGCTAGAGAGTTGGGCGGGGAAAAATTTAATGAAATATAACAAGGGAAAATGTAGAGTCTTGCATCTGGGCAGGAACAACCCCAGGTTCCAGTACAGGTTGGGGAATGACCTATTAGAGAGCAGTGTAGGGGAAAGGGACCTGGGGGTCCTGGTGGACAGCAGGATGACCATGAGTCAGCACTGTGCCCTTGCGGCCAAGAAGGCCAATGGCATCCTGGGGTGTATAAGAAGGGGGGTGGTTAGTAGGTCGAGAGAGGTTCTCCTTCCCCTCTACTCTGCCCTGGTGAGACCTCATCTGGAATATTGTGTCCAGTTCTGGGCCCCTCAGTTCAAGAAGGACAGGGAACTGCTGGAGAGAGTCCAGCGCAGGGCCACAAAGATGATTAAGGAAGTGGAGCATCTGCCTTATGAGGAAAGGCTGAGGGAGCTGGGTCTCTTTAGCTTGGAGAAGAGGAGACTGAGGGGTGACCTCATCAATGTTTATAAATATGTAAAGGGTGGGTGTCACGAGGATGGAGCCAGGCTCTTCTCGGTGACAACCAACAGTAAGACAAGGGGTAATGGGTTCAAGCTGGAACACAAGAGGTTCCACTTAAATTTGAGAAGAAACTTCTTCTCAGTGAGGGTGATGGAACACTGGAACAGGCTGCCCAGGGAGGTTGTGGATTCTCCTTCTCTGGAGACATTCAAAACCCGCCTGGACGCCTTCCTGTGTAACCTCACCTAGGTGTTCCTGCTCTGGCAGGGGGATTGGACTAGATGATCTTTCGAGGTCCCTTCCAATCCCTGACATTCTGTGATTCTGTGATACATTGGTACTGCATCCTGTTTTGAATGCCTCACTTTAAAATACAGACAATTTAAAGAGACTCCAGAAAGATTCAAAATAATTAATGAAGACTGAGGGAACGGTAGAAAAGACTGGAAAACACAACCGCAATCTCCCAGTAAAGAAAAGTTACTCAAAAGAGCACAGTGAACTTAGAGGCAGAAGAAGAAACTTTTTTGTAGAGAAGATTGTTTAGGTTAATATGGAAAAAAACCCCATATTTCTAATACACTATCTCTGGAGACTGAAGATCAATCTTAAGATGAGATTTTTAAGGCCAGTGACATTTTAAGTCTTTACCACTTATGTCTATGTAGAAAGACAAATGAAGTGATCTCTTCACAGTTTTCAAATCCTGTATTGTGTGGCTTCTATTCTTTGCAGTACTGCTATTCCTACATATGCTTTTTCTGGTTCCACTTCACAGATGAGACCAGGTACACTACTGTACTTAACCACTAAAGTACTCAGAAGCACATCCATTATCATAGTCCAGATCTCTAATCTCCTTTGTACATTAAGAAAGAGGTTTCAGAAATTTTTATTAGAAAGGGAATTTGTAAGAAACAAACTCAGTGTCTTAGCCAGCAGCATGAGCAGTAGCGGAGTAAGTCATGCACACTGACTGTAGGTAGGATGTAGTGATTTTTTGCCCGTGCTTTCATTATGATTATAATACAATCCCTTGTACATAAACCTGACCTTTTTCTTTGGTTTAGTATGCATTTCTTCTGGTATGTGTACAGCTTAATATTTGCTGGTTTATGTGCCCTTGTGTAGTTTATTTTTACAAACATGATTCAGATATCCACAGAAGCTTCCTACAAAAAAACACATAATAACTTTTGCTAAAAGATTGCTCTGAAACCTAAGTATTCTTAAAGTTTTAGACAAATAGACATCTAATGAAACAGGCAGAGGAAAGGAGATTCTCCTCTAAGACATGTGACCCCGCTGAAACAATTTCGGTTAGGTATTTTCTCTTTATTATATGCATTTGTTTAAATTACACTTCTCTACTAACAAAAAGTTCTTGAGGCTAATGATTACTGACAACGTCTCTCGCAAGGGTTTCAGCTACAAAACAGGGTTTCCTTTTCTGATAGGTGTGAGACCATTGTAAAGAGAGACCACTTGCAAGTTCTGCTTTCTTAGCTGCCAATTAAGAATACGTATTTATTTCCATGTGTGATTGCGAGAGTGATTTCTGTATGACTTCATACAAAAAGAAGTTTCAATATCTATTAAATGTGCTTAAAAATAGTTTACAAGTTGACTTGGGCATATTTCCCATTGATTTGAAAAGGAAGAGATGGGATACAGGGTCTGACCCTGTGCATATATGCATAGTACGTTTTGTATGCTGGACGGTTTTGGATGCCTGACATGCCTTAAATAACAATCTGAGTCTCAATGTGCTTTTATTTTTATTGTGGCAAAAATTTCTATTATTTTATTTTTCTGATTACATAGTCCCTGATTTAAATATTTTGTGCTGTAGATGAATTCATTATATTATTTTTGTTATTAGAGGAAAGATTATTATTATTATGCCATACTTTTAATGTTGACAAATGCAACTCTTTCTAATTTTCCTCCTTTAAATCGGTTAGAACTTCTGTTCTTATTAGTAAAATGATGAAAGAGTCACACTGAAAGACAAACAGCAAATTTACACTGTTGACTCATCATAAAGCTTGGATTGCAATCAATAAATGGATTTAATCAGTCTACATGCAAAAACATATTTCCATTAGAGTATCAGCATAAAAATATTAGATAAAAGGAAAGGCTTATTTCAAATTAACACAGAGTTGCTTCAGGAAACTTCCAGCAAATATGATAAAAGTATATTGAAATATCTTTCATACAGACATTTTGATACGCACTGGGAAGTATATTCTAAGTACTCAGATCTCGTGCATTCTCTTGAGCCTTTTATGTGCTCCTCTTTTAACACAAAACTACCATCAGCACTTTTGTTTTATTTAGTTAAAGATCAATCTTTGCTTCAAAATGTGTCATAATTACCCAATGTACATTATTAAGGAATAATGAAAAATATAGAAGATTATCCCAAATTTTTCAGATGGAATATTTTATACTTGATTTATAATTGGTCATTTCTTCTTTGATTCCATGCATACATTTTAAATTATTCTCTTTTATAAAGTTCCACTTTTTCTGACAACCATAATTATAATTCTGTTTAGAAGAGATCACTGATATACTGGTTCTGGGCTGTGCACCAAATTCTGTTACTTTTTTCTTCTAGAAAAAATAGCCTTCTAGGTGTAGCCCACTCCCTGAAAAAAAGAAATGTTTCTTTCCAAAAGTAATAACTAATGCTGTGATGTGGCTAACGATGCTGACGCATCTCTCAATCACTTTTAGATCTATAAATCTCACTTTGATACTTAATAAGTCACAAGTTTTTTAGCCCAACACAGTTGCTTGATCCCACTGTCTAACAAGAGAACTTGCAGATCTAAAGCTAAACTGTTTCTTTTTGAATTACTATAATGTAGTAATGGCTAAGACAGTGCAGCAGATATTTCAGCAACAGCCACAGCAGTGAATAACGGAATTTCTATTTTCAAAATGTTTATGACAGTAGTAGGAAACCTAACAGGTATTTGTTTATTATGGTTACTCTCTAGCAACACAATAGTGTGTTTTGAAACAGGCTGATCAGATTTAAAAACAGGTCTCCTTCAAGGAAGAATTAAGAAAACATTCTAGTCAAAGTGCCAGTGATCTTAAGCAGTCCGTAGTTATTTACTACTTACTCGACAAGCTATCTTTCATACCAAGATGTAACAAAATTTTTTTCACATCCCGATGTACTGTTATAAATCCCAGCCCCTAGACGAATGGTACTTTTCCATTAGGGAATGTTCCTGAAGAGGTAACTACAGTATGTCAGCTACCCTGCAATAATATCAGGCAAAACTCCCCTAAAATTAAAACACTAGCCTTAATAGCAAGAACAAGACATAGCAAGCACAAGAAATAAATCTGATTTTGCTTAAAAAATGCACAGAGAAAAAACACGAACCAGGTCAGGAGGACAGCAACAGAACTTTATTCTTTTTTTTAACAAAGGGCACAGATTGTCCGTCATCAATACATTCAAGGAACAGTTCTGAGCACAACAGTGGAAAACAGTGAAAAATAATTCAACCCATAACCATTAAAGCATTGATTTGTAGTCTGTTGCGTGGGTTCATGGGCTGTAAATAACAAAAAAATTATTCAAGGTGCCGATAAATTCCCTTAAACTTCTATACGTAATTCCTGTAACAGTAAAGAAAATTTAAGTAATGTACACTATCACAACTACAGAAGCTGCAAAACTGCAATCCCAATTCCATTTTATTCCATAAGTAAGGAAATAGTGTTCCTATGGAGTAGCCACCTCCATTTTGTTGGCTAACCTTACAAAACATAGAGGAAATGAAGTAATTAGAAGGAATCAGAAAGACAAAGTAAAAAAGACTTATTTTTTTCCACCATTTCAGTACTGAATCATCAAGCCACATTCGCTAATAACAGTTTTTTCATCGTGAAAAGGAAAATCGGATTCCCAAGGTGAAACAAAAAATCTTCATCATTGCCTAATCAAGTAATCAGCTTTTCAGTTCTACACAGAGCTGTGCCAACAGAGCTGTGCACATGCAAACGTCTGTTAATTCAGGACCTTAGACAGTCTCCTGTGATTGTCAACTACCCATACTGGTACTAGGCAACTTCTAGTGATTGTTGACGGCCAGGAAGTAACAATCAGATGCATCTTATCCCTGGACTCTTACTCTGTGAATATAATTAACACTTGGCTGACAAGGAAACTCAGTAAATTCTCTATGATTTCCCTGAGCAGGAAGGGGAATGGTAATTTTCCCTTTCTCACTGATCGCTCAGTCCTCTGGTTCTAAGCAAAGTTAAGATGATGCTGAAAAGATCTTGTAAGACTTGAGTGTCATCACTATTGCATTCCCTCACAAATTCTTCTCAAAAACAAAACAAAACACAACCCAAGACTCTAAGGCTGAGAATGGACTACTAATAAAAGCTTCATGAAAAACAAACAAGAGATTTGACTACATATTATTCAAGAGCTTTAAAATAAAGGGAAAAAGAACACTGCAGTGAGATGTGATTTTGGGGCAGCTCTTCTCCATAAAAAAAGTAGATGTTAAATTATGAATCAAAAAGTCTAAAATCAACCATGCATCCAGATGAATATTGACAACTTCTTCCTGTTATTTCTACTTTAAAAGGTATTCTAATCTACTTGCCTCAGTTCACGAAAAATCAGACTATGAAGCTGTATTTCATGCCTTGACTTGATCAACAAAAGCACACTACTGTGTATCAAACACTTTTTCAAATAACTCATAATTGTAACTCGTAACCCTTAGTTTTTAAAAACTTGTGAAGAATTAAGTAGACTTGAACCAGTCTGGTCTCAACTGTGACTAGGAACTTGTTTCTGTGGATTGATGCTGTAACCTGCACAGTAAACCCTCTGTCTAGACAATGCCCTTCTTAGATACAATAGGATGTTCTTTAAAAATTAGATTCTAAATTTACATGTTTCTTCTTTTTCTCATCTTTTTTTTTTTAATATTAGATTTCTGTTAAATATATGGTCTTCTGGTTTCTGGATAAGTAGCTTGCACTGATTTTTCCTAATTGTTTCCTGTTAATTTTATTACTAATGAAATGACTTTTTATGATCCCTCTTTTGGCAAAGTCTTTTTTAGAGATTTCTAAGGAGATTTTTAAGATTGAGATATGTAGGTTTGCCAACACTGTTCCAGCTTTTGGAATTCTAGTTGCTTGGTAGCTCTAGTGGTGTGACACAGCATTCAAGGAGCAGTCTGATGTCTCTTGTGTCTTGTTCCAGGCCAGCTCTGAGCTATTCTTTGCTTCTTTTTACCTACTATTTGTGGAAAAACTAAGCACACTCACTAAAAGTATTTTAAAACACACTAGCTTATGAATATTGTTAGTATTGATGCAGAAAATTCAGGAATGAAAAGAACAAATTTAGAAGACTTAAAGGAAAACTAAGACTTTTCCTGTCTTTAGCTTTTAATTTTCATATGCACTAGGTCTTCAAACTTACCTAATTTAGGACTTTAGCCTCAAAACACTGAGGCTCAAGCATTTTTGGAAGCTCATTTTTCAGGGATTTGTCATTTCAGAAACAAGGTACTTCAAATTAGACATAAAAATTCCACGATTCTGCAGTGTAAGTGGGGTCAGTAGAATTCTAGATGAAGGAACCTGTCCAAGAAAAGAGCATCTGGCTTTCCCTAACTCTCAACTGTTTACATTCCAGTTTTTAATGGATGCATGGTTTTGGTACTTAGGTACTCGTGCTTCACAAGAAAGCTTTTTAAAATCTAAAACCTTACATGCTAAACAAGGATTTAATTTTAAAAGTCAAATACACCTGAGGTCATGACTTGCAATTTCTGTATAGTTGGCTGTGCAACGCTGTATGTTTTGCAGAATCCAAGTTTTGGTTTTAAATATGCCGTGACAGGGCCGCAGAGGAGTTTATGATTGGTAAGAATTCGCAAAGCCTTGGTGGCCTTTTGTCCGAGAGTGAGGAGCTGAAGGCCGGCGGGCCGCAGCCCTGCGCCATGGACTCCAGCTCTCCTCAAAGTTCATTCATTTGACGCACGCCGAGCCACTTCCTCGCCTCCCCGAAGCTGCTGTCTCCGAGCTGAGCAAGGGGGGAGCGGCAGAGCCCGAGACACTACCGGGCGCAGCGCTGCTGCGGCCATTTTATCGTCTAGGGGCCGGGGAAGCCGGCGGCCCCCGCTGCGGGTGGCGGGCGAGCCGGGGGTCTCGGCAGGGGAGCGCTGCTGAGGCCCCGCCGCACCGTTCATGGAGGAGAGGGGCGGCCGCGCGGCGCGCACCGTTTCCGCGTCCTCCCCGTGTGCTCGGAGGAGCCTCAGGCGGAGCCCCAGCCGGGCCCGTCTACCCCGCCGGGCGCCGTCGGCGGCTGCCAGGCCAGGCCCGGCTGGCCACTGCTCGGGGGGCAGCTGGTGGCGGACGCGGTGAGGGAGGAGCGGGCGCGCTGCCGCCGCTTCCTCTTGCACGGGGCCGGAAGGCAGCGCGGCCGGGCCCGCCGTGCGCGCGGACTAGCGAGCGGGAGAGGGCCGGGCCTCGGCGGCGCCGCCGCCGCTGCGGGTCACCCAGCCTTCCGCAGTGGGGGTGGGCGGCGGAGCGCGCAGGCCGGGGGAAGGGCCAGGCCCCGCCGCCTCTCTGGGCGATGGAGTGAGGGAGCCAGGCTCGGCAGCAGGAAGATGGCCGGTGGCGGCGGTGGCGGCGGCTGCAGAGACAGCTTGTTTCTGGAAGGTGCGTGCACGGCTGAGAGGGGAGAATGCGGCCCATGGGCTGTGTTTCCCTTCTGGCAACCAGGAAGGGGCACGGGAGAGACTGGGGAATGGGGGAGGCGGGCGTGTGTGTGCATCTGGCGGGGGGGGGAAGAAGAATGGGTCCCCTTTGGGGGACGACGACAATGAGAGGTGGCTTCGTGGTGGGGGAAGGGTGGGTGCCGTAAGGGGTGGTTTGATTTGGTGTGAAGAGACCTGCTTTTGAGGGAGAGGTTAGTGAGGGCGATTCGATTTCTTTTTCTTTCTTTTAATTTTCGGAGGCTTTGGAAGTGCAGTGTTTTCTTTGTAGAGGCAGAGCGGTGAGAGCAGCCCGGGCTCGGTGCGGCAGGGCCGGTTTTGCAGCGGGAGGCATCTGCTGTGAGGTGGGCGGCCGGGCAAGGTTAGCGCTAGGTGAGGAGGGGAAGCGCGGATGGCTCTGCCGCCTCCCGCTGCATTGCCCTGCCTTCCTCTGCTCCCAGGCCCCGGCCTAGCCCCGACCTTTTCCCCCAACCGTAAAATGAGTGTCGCATGCTTCTAAAATGCTACTTTAAAGGTCTGGGAGTGAGGTTAATTTTGTAAGGGGGATCACTCTTACATTTATGATACGAAGATGGTGATGAATCTATCAGCTGAAACTGAAAGAAACCTTTAGGCTTTATAAAGCCTTGAGTAATGTTTTTGATGTGCGAGTTTGGTGGGGGCTTTTTATCACCGTAAAGCCCTTGATTGTAATGGAAGAAGTCTCCTGAAATTCGAATATATTTAACTGTTGAGCCTTTACAATTTCACAAATTTAAAAAAAATATATAAAAAGACCCCACCAACCTGCTATTATAGTCTTGCAAAATTACTTTAAGCACATATACTGACGACATAGGTCAATAGTCTGTTAAATTCTGCTAAATTACTGTGACAATAATGAAGAAAAATATATGTTAATGAAATAAATTACTCCTCATAAGTAGAGTTTTTCAAGTCAGGGATAAGTTTAGCATTGAAGATTTTCGTAGTACCTGTGTTATGCAGAACATGTATCTTGCAGATTTTCTCTTGTTACTGTATGTTGGGTTTTGTTTTATATTACTAGAGGTTCTGGAATAGAAGTGCTGTATGAACAAAATACTGCTTGTTGTTTTGAAAAATTAATCTGATATTCAGAAACTCTTTCTGATAAATAACCTCTGCCATGTTACCTCCCTTCTACCTGTAAAATGTTTGGTGGTGAAATGCAGACACTCCATTTTTTCCCGAGCTCTCTCCACAGAGCGTAGTGAGGTTTGTGCAGACAACTAGGCTGATGACTAGTCACTGTCTTCTGTGTGCACCTTGGCTGCTTGCTATTTGGACAGGTGGCTAAGAAAAGACAGGTTTCATGTGCAACACTCACACATTTTTTACTTCTGAGATCTTTTTCCAAGAGCAGGACCAACGTGACACTAGATAGCATCCCCATTCAAAGCTTCAGTGTTCCCTGATTGGTGAACCAAGTTATCAGCTGGTTTTATGTTTCTCAGTTATTTGGGAATGTGTTAATTTTAGGACTGATGATGTGATAGAAACCCTAAGAGTGTGCAAGAGTGCACACACGTGTGAGGAAAACCTAATGTGGATGATGGTGACAAAAAATTTCTGAGGGTGGCCCAAGTTCAAATGGAATGATAGTACTATAGCAGATCTAATAAGAGCTGATAAACTTTGTATTTATTTGAAGCAAAGGAAAAAGAAGGCTTTCAGACGTTATTTGAGTTGTTCTTCTTAGGGATGTTGATTTTTATGGGAAAAAGTAAAGGCATAGTTTGTATGTGTGTATATATATATATATATATGGGGCTTTTGGGAATCTGTAATGTGGAAACATGCAGCAGCACGTTAGATCAACCTAATGATGTTAGAACCACCATTATCCAAAAACTAGACAAGCACGAGGGTGCCACACTTTTGAAATAACTGTTAGGTGGACAAAACCAGGAATAACAGTGTATAGAGTAGGAAATATGGCAACTTCTGTTGCAAGATGATGCTTAATACATGAACCCGGAGTTATAACTAGGCTGAGTCGTGTATATTTCATGGATTCTGTTGGAGTCTGCGTAAGCAACAGCTAGAAACTGTTTACTTCATGTTTTTGGCAGTGTTATATTAAAGGCTGGTAGAGAGGAAGGAGAGGACTTCTCTGTCCATCCCTGCCATTAATGCACAAAACAATGAATTAGTGCCAGATGTATGTTAGGTGTATTACTAATTGAACTCGGTGTAATGGAAACTGTGCTGTTTAAATATGTACCTGTATGTGTGTGTATATATATGTACACAGAAACTTGTCGTGCTGTCATGATTACGTTAACTATCAGTCAGATTTAAGATCAATATACAGTTACATGAAATTAATTGCTTTTAAGTATGATAGTTGTTAAGAATTTTGGTTTTGATTCCACATGTCCAATAAGATACTGCTTTTCTCTCATTTAGTGTAACACATGTTACTATAAAGAAATATGACTGTCATTGTGCTATTAAAGTGCTTCCTTTTAATATTTTTATTATTCTAGTCTCCAATAAAAACAAAATGGTCATTCTGGAAGCATGTTCCTTGAGTGATTTATCTGTTGCCTTTCTGGTAATGCTGTTCTTGAACACAGTGATTCATACTAGTACATGGTTTTTGTCCAGTTTTGCGTATCTAATGTGTCATCATTTTTTATGCTGTGTCGCATAGACTATTTTATGGAAAATGTGAAAAAGATCCCTAGAACTCTAATGTTTGACTCTTTTTAAAGCATCATTTATTATCATTCTGGAGCAGTGCTAATAGTTGATACACATCATATACATTGATATACATGACCTGTGTGATTACTTTTCTTGAAATGTCAGGACTGTTAGAATTCAGAAGTGTTGCAAGTACCTTATTTTTGTTATTTAAGCTAGTTTGCATGTGGAATTAGTAAAACCTTTACCTCATTTTTTGAATTTACTTTCCTAGGTAAGGTTTCAAAGTTATGGGCAGAATATGCAGAAAATTAACACTTACAAAGTAGTCCTGTTACATGGGAATTCTTTCCTGATTTGGAGGCCTAAATTTTAGTATATTTCCATCTGCAGGAATTCCCGTGTTTTTTAATTGATAGTCACACCTAAAATACAAAGCAATGACAGGCAAATCTGTTTGGATTTAGAATTGGGGGATGATCAATGTGTAGGAATAGAGAGTACTGTTGATCATTACTCCTGGAGAAAAAATTTTGGGAACTCGTGTTATATCTACCTCCTTGGATATTACTGAGTTGCAAGGAAATTGTGATTTCTCTTTTCCAGCCTTAAATGTAAAGTTTCACTGTGTTTGTGCAGTAAATAACAGGGATACTTCGAAGTATTCCTAAATGCAGGTATTTTCCAGAAGAAAGAAGAAACATTTTATTCCTTCCTGTTGTATTTTTCAGTCTCCTGGTGGTTACAGTAGTTATACTGGTAACCAATACTGAAGTTAATTTTTGAGGACCTCCTTTCTAAAGAACGTTGCCAGTCCCTACCTTCAGAGCTGCTGAGAGATTTCAGGGCAATCATGATGAGAATTTGCTCAATTTTCATTCCATTTTCTTGGGAACAGGTTTCCTAATAGCAGTAGAGAAATGTGGACTACAGATTAGCAAGAGCAGAAGAAACTTCACTGTTGTCTGCCAGAGGACTCTGTTTTTCATTCAGTTTGCATGTGAAGAATTGCCTTCACCAAAGAAAGAGTTGTAGACTTGTGTATTTTATTAAAGGTAGCTGAGATTCTGGAGTGCTACAGAAACACACATCTTTTGTATATTAGTATGTAGACATAGAGCTACCATTTGAAGAGGTGGTCAGCCTTTTCTGCCTTTTTTGTTTTCTTCTTAGTCATATTGAGATGTCTCTGATGGGGTAAGACAAATTAGGTCAGAGTGGAGTTTATATTCAGGTAGAACACTTACAAGTTTTCTACCTGCTATGACTTAATTTTTCTTTTAACAGTGAAATTTAATTATTACTTGTTTTAATTGTCTCTGAAGCAGTCTCTGATGCTTTGTTTATGACCTACTGGAATGACGTGTTAGTTTGAAAATGAGGGGAAGGGATCTTTCAGGTATCATTCACCTTCTTGTGTACCTTTATCATAATCCAAATTCCTGCTTTATGCTGCTGAATTCTTCTCTGGTTTGTATCAATCTCAGCAATACCCAGACATGTTCTGTTCCTTCTGTTTTTCTTGAGAGTAGTTTTCTGTCTGAAAGTGGGAAATTCTTGACTTTTCCATGGCTCGCTTGTGCCTGTCTCCCAGTTCTCCAACCCATTCAGAATTTCTTTCCAGCACTGCATATCCGTCTTCTCAACCTTTGTTCAGCTGTCCTTTCTAGTGAGTTTAAGAATAAGAAACTTTCTCATTGACTTCAATGACAGATTAGTTTCTAGGAATACAACCCACTTGTTGAGAACTATTTCTCAGCAAAGTCAAATTGAAACTATCTTCTGCTTTGTTATTTGTATGTGCCGATCTAACTTGGGTGATGGGTAGCATGAAATATAAAGACAGGCTGCTTCTTAAAGCATGTAGAATGATACTAAAAATTTCATTTATTTATTAATGCTCTATAACATATGTTGTAATATGCTTGGTAGCGCATTTTATAATAATAGCTTGTGTCCAAGTCCTCTTACACATCATCACCTTCTTTTTAATTTTGACATGTAAGATCGAGGCTTTTATTCGGCTTTGTAGATTGGAAAGCATCTGTGTGCAATTTTCTGGTTATCATTATGGAGGCATTTATTATTTGGTAGTTTTTCCTAAGTAGCTGCTGCTAGAATAAGTTTGCACAAAGTGGGACATAGAAGCTTCAGGTGTAAGAGTAACTATCTTCTATGGGATGCCTCATCTGTTGTTTTCTGGCTCTTGGGTTTGGTAGTAAAGCACTACTGTTTTCTCAGAAAAAGTACAGAAATTTTACTGGTTTTTAGTGGCCAAAAAAAAAATCGAGAATGTTCCTGAAGAGATCCTTACACTCTTCTTTATATAAGTATAAATACAAAAGTAATAGGAATAATGGAAGTAATAATGTCAATATGTGGCTTGATAGCAAGCATAAACCAACATTTTGCGAATGTCTTGCTTCCACAGATACTTTTATGATGAGCCTATTTGGCTATTTTAGTCTTGTGCTGCTTGTTTTATGTACAAGGATAAAATGTAATGGATTATTTATTATAATGGTTTCAACAACAACTTTGGCTTTTATTACTGTTGTTTCTCGAAGACTATGCATGCATTTCAGTGCAGTATCAGACTTTACCTTTTCTATAGAGTTTTAGCGGTGTCTCTTAATTGGCGTAACTGGGGAGTGTCCAGGTGTTTTGTGTTGTAGTGGGTCCTATAATGTGAGACTAATCACCAAACTCGCCACTTTTAAATATTGCTTTATAAGAAGATGAAAGGGTTTGAGTTCTCTCTCATAATTTTGTCTACTCCCTTCCCACTAACAGTTATTAAACCCTTTTATTTGTAGATTTATAGGGATCTCAAAAGTAAATAGCTAGAAATTTTGTCGAACTTGCCCACTTCCATAAAACAGAGAAGTCAAAATTAGTGTTCCTGAAGTGAAGGTTTCAGTCTTGGCTCAGCAAGATGGGTTTGCTGCTGCCTGGTGTCCATACGTGCACTGACTGAGCAGCTGGGGCTCAGGTCAGCTGGAGGACTTGATACCCAGGATAGGGAATGGCTCCGTGTCTGTCCACACTCCAGAAAGGAGTGGAGGAGTGTACAGGGTAGCTTAAGATACTGCAGGAGGCTGAGACAAGAAGATAAAATAAAAATAGAGCTGTTGTGGTGGGGCAGGCTGTAGAGATACAGGAAACAAATTATTTTGGGGGGTAAAAGGGCAAATGTGGCTCTTCTCTTGGTTGTTCTGAAAGGTACTTCCATTGGGGCTGGGGGTGGGGAAAGCAGATTTGGAAAGTTCCTTTCTTTGGGCCCATGTTTTGGCACCTATTTGGTTTCAATTTGGAGGTTTTTAAGGTAGGGATATTCTTACATAGGTTGAAATCTGTCTGATGCTCCCCACGTGATTACTTCTTGCTTAAAATTAAGAAAATTAAAGCACTGGTAAAAATATTACAATTATTATTCGATATATAGAAATAAACCTGGTGGTAATTTTATCTTGCATATTTAATTTTTTAAAGTATGTGTTCTTAAGCTTCCTATTACTGTATTTAGCAGCCTAGCATTCGTAATATTTTCAGGTGAAGCTGATCTTAAGCTGCAATAAAGTCAAAGTTGATGTGTCATGCTGCTTGAGTCAGTTGCTTATGAAAGTCGTATTCACAGGAGTAAATGGCACTTCCATAGTGGGTGCTCCGCAGCCTCTGTTGACAGATGTATTGATGCAAAACAAATTACCTGGCAATCCTTATTTCCCCAATCCTTCACAAATGTAAGATAAAAAAATATTCTTTTCTGCTGCTGAGGCCACAAAATTTCATTTCTTTTAGGAAATGTGGAGAAGATAACCAGTTCTTGAATAATGGGTTAAAACCAAATGTTGTGTCTCAGGCATTAAATCACTGCCTAATTCAGTGACACACGTTTAAGTTGGAAGCATTTTTGAGAACTGCTGTCACGTTATAAGTAGAGCTTAGTAGTTCATTAGTACATAGACACATTTGTGAGATGTCTTTTGAGTACTTTCAATGCAATGTCATAAAAGTAAAAGTACTGAAAACTTATTTAATTTTCTCGTGCGCTGTAGTCTCCCTGTACAGAACTGGGGATTGTGCCAAATGGAATTCAGTCTCTGAATTACAGTCTAGTATAAATTAGATTACAGAATGGCTAATGGTTATTTGGTCACTGTGGCTAACAAGGGCAAATAACTTTTGAGAAGTTGTTTTGTTTTCATTTATGGCGTAATGTCTGCTACAAGTTAAAGAAATAGTGTTTTTGCAGTGCTGTTGTTTGAATAACTTTTTTTCTAAATAATCTGTGGAAGGAATTATGTTCTAATATATATGTTCTGATATATGGGGATAGTTGATTATTAAAAGGATTGTAATAAATGCGTAAGTACTTATATCTTGTAGCTAATGTACGCTAGACATTTGTAGCATGGATATTAAATTTGAAAGTAATTCTTTCAAAATAAACTGTCCAAAGAATAGTAAAATGATTAAGGTACACTGTTATTGTCTTACACAAGGGAATAATAAATTTGGCGTGTGAATTCCCTAAAGCAGTAAACTGTGGCGTTGCTGCTTTTATCTTATCGTGCTGTGACTCCATTTTGGATGTAAAGCTGCATGCCAGCTATTTATTGGTTTTCTTTGCAAGGCTTAAAATTATTAACCGGTTTGGGCATAGGGAGCAACAGAACGTTATTAACTGATTAGAGCGAGTTCTGTGTTGCAGCTGTGCTGCTCTTAGTGCTCACTGCTGCAGGTAGGAAAGAGGGGGAGGTCTGCTGCTCTTACGCCTTCGCCACCTGCACATTCCAGCCTTGTAGTTTGTCTTGTGGCTGTCCACCACCCCTGAGACTTACCAGTTTATTGCCAAAGAGATTGAACTTGATGTGTACTGTTTTGCCAGACTGGCTCTTTGCCAAACTTCTGTTGAATTTGCTCATTGAAGGGTGATTGGGAGAGGTAGGACAATGGCTTGGATTGAGGAGAGCAGACAGACTCTGCATGTGAGAGGAGTAGGATGTTCCCCTTTCGTCTCTCTCTGGTGAGCTGTTAAATCAGGTTAAGGTGTTATATATGGCTTAAACTTTAAAATAAATACTTTTGTGTAACAGCAGCTTTATTCTGCCCAGGGAAATTCAATTATTTTAAATAACAGCTTAACTTCTGCACAGAACAAGTTTATGGTGAAGGCTGGAGACTGGAGGGAATAAATTAACAGGCTGTGGTTATTCTTTCCAGGTTGGTCGGCAGGCCTTTAAAATGGTTTTGTTAACAGGCAAGTGCTCCAAGTGCTGCGTGAGGCAAGGAAGTATTTCTGAATGCATGTCCCAGTAATTCCTATGAAAGAATAATTTGGAGTGAAGGATATTGAATTTGGGATGTCTTTCTCTGACTAAATCTTGAATTATTACAAATAAAGAACAGTGATGATACAGAAACTGTGAGAAGCCTTCTTGGGGTTTTGTTTGTTTTCAGACTATTTATGCTGTAGCTATAGCAAAGTCTCTTTGTTTGTTTGGGTTTTTTTAATAAGACTTCCCACAGTGATGTTTTAGGAATGATAAATACCAATAATATTTTGCTGGTGTGGCAAAACATAATACTATATAACATGATTAATATCATGTAATCTTAGATATTTATGTCTTTAAGAAACAGTTGCAAAAATATTTGTTATTTTCATGACCATTTTTTTAATCCAGTGCCATACAGTTGTTTGACTTGTACTAAAATTCATTCTACTGATGTATTTTTATTAATTTTGTAGGATACAGTGTTGTATTTGTTTGGCATGTCCAATTTTTATGGCCCATTTACCAAAATATGACTATCCTGCTGATGACAGAATCTAATACAACAGTGTAACAGAAAGATTATTCAAGAGCCCATTAGATGAGAATTTGAACTATGCAGTAGATGTTAGGTTTCATATTTACAATGGTCTTTGTAATTTCTGAGGCTCACTTCTGTTAGAAACACTTACTAGAGTCCATCGAAACTTTATTTCTACCAAGGATGACTGCTCAAGAGGCAATTTAAGGATCCTTTACGATTGTGAATAAACTTTCAAAAGTGGACTCCTGGCCTACTCTGGTTCAGGTTATTATGGTTGCGTATACCTGGCACAGTGGGACAGTAAACCTTTAACTAGAGATTACTAGTTCTGCCATAAGGCAAATATGTTGCAGCTGAATCTTTAACAGGTGAATATCATAAAACCAAAAAAAAGCCTGTCACTAATGTAGTAAAGAAGTTGTTTGTCATATAGCAAAGCCTTTGTTACATGGAAAAGACGCTGCTCCTTATTTGGAAGAAAGATGTACCCTGAGCTCTGTGATAGAAAGAACTGATAGATAGATAAGATAGATAGATAGATAAGCATGTAACCACATGTTTGGATGAAGATGACTGAAACTCATCTCCAGTTGCAGGATGGTCACTTAAGAAGTTGGATGTTTTGCTTCAGGCTGTCTTTTGAATGATATTTCTTGAAAACTAAGTTGATAACTAGGTGCAATTAGTGAGCTGGTATGTGTTAGCTTGTTTTTTTAAAATTAGTTGATCGATTGCACTTCCTCATCTTCACTGCCTTTACAAGTTATTAATGAGAAAATATTTATATTTCCAGGGATACTAAAGTTATTTTTTAGCTTTTTAAAAATAAAGCCTGCTTAGAGAATTTTAGCATACTGTGGTTTAGTTAGCAGTTGTCAATGTTCCATAAACTTGCTACGTCTAGTGAAGTTTGTAATTACAGAGATTTCTGTGTTTTTAGTGCAGTAATGTAGTTGCATTCCATCAATGCCTCACTGCATTGATGATATCTAATTGCAAAGGGATTTGAAGTATAATATATAGTGTATCTAATGCGAGCAGGAGGCTGTTGCTTATATTTGTGTTGCGTTTCTCTGATTCTGTTTATTTACTTCATAAACAGACATCATTTCCTTGATTTTTTTACTGCATGTGTATTTGCAGGGGGGCCCTGTGGGGGGCCATACTGTATGGCCATGCAAGTAATTTTGCCAGCAATGTACAACACAGTCAGTACCTCTCTGCCCTGGGCTGCTTGGAGTGATGGTCCTGTTGCCCCTCCCAGAGACAGGGCGCTCACCGCTTTGATTGGGTCAACACCGGCACTTCTCTGGCTTCATGGCAAGTTGGCTGAAGGAACTAAATTGGCAGAAAACTAATCCGGGTAGGGAAGTGTAGGTGGAACTAGTCTGTATTCCTTTTCAGCCATATCAGCAATCGAATCCAGCTGACTGCCCTCTCATATGGGTCTGAAAGCTTGCCAGTGTCACTAAGAAAGGAAAGAAACCAGGTCTTTGGCCTTTACAGAAAGGCACATGTAAATTTTTCTCACAGCTTAGAGTTTAACTAACTCTTTCATCCTCATTTCACCCTTTCCTTGTTCAGATTTTGCTGAGATGTGCCTTTTTCCTTTGACCCAATTATTGAAGTTTTCTTGGTTTTGAGTGTTCTCTTTTTGTGTGCTTTTTACGCTGTCCAATTCAGGTGAATTTTGAACAACATTTTAGAGTTTCTTCTTCTGTCCTACATTTGCAAGTTATTTTCTTGTAGAAGGCATGGAACCTTTCTGGACTTTAATTTCTGTATGTTTTTATAGAGGAGATAATATCTACCTGACACCGTCCTTGAAAGTTTGCAGGATAAATCCAGAAATATTAAATAATACAACTTCTTGGGTTTTTTTCTCTTCCTTTTGGTATGTAGATACAGTGCTTTATTTCAACCCGATGTTCCAATTATTGCAGCAAACCTGGAAACCTTCTCAAAGTGTTGCTCGCCTATTTTCCAGGTACTTAGGCTAGGTTATTAATCTTATTCTGTATGTAACTGCCTTCAGCACTTTCTAAAAATAGATCGCTGTTTGTTTAGTGCTGCTATATTCTCAGTTGCACAAGGTTAGCTTTTTTAATGCAAATGGATCCTACAGCGCGTAAGTAAGTCTAAAATAAGAAGTGTGCAAATCAGATGCATAATATACTATAAGGTTTCATGCTGTATTTTGCTTATTCTATGAAATTCTTCCAGTGTTTAGAATTTGAGATTATATATGATTAACATCACATACTGATCTGCCACAGAAATCGTACTCTGGAATTCCAATTCAAGTGTCATCTTCCTTGAAATGGCTGGTTAGCTTTGTATACTTTTTCACATTTTGAGAGTAAATTGGCAGTTCAGAAATTGTCCCTAGCCTATCCTAACCTTTTATCCTCCAATTTTTCATATAAAATAGGAAGATATCTCTCCTATATTTATCTTTCCTTATAAAAGTACTAACTTCATCTTACTTTCTGAATTTTTAGTATCTCTCCAGTCTAGTAATAAAGGTCTTATGTAAGTAGAGAATTATATAGGTTCGTAATGCTAGAGATGAAAAAATTACCTGTTTTTTTCTTTCTTTTGCCCCCATTTGTTGTATCCTGGTTTTGGTGTTATTTAAATTATTTTACTTGTGTGGAAATTTTAAGCGGGTGGCAGACTTAGAGAGAAAAGAAGGAAAATGACTGAGGTACTTCATTTTGGAAGTGTTTGATGATGGCGCAGTTGCCTTAGGTGATGCTTTGTACCTCTGAGTAGTCACTGGTTTTACCTGGCTGCTGGTTAGAATCATGTGGGTTGGAACCTCCTGTCCAAACCAAGCCAGTTAGTGCAGCTTGCTCAGGGCTTTGTTCAGTCTCCATGACCTCTCAGGTCAAGCTGGTCCACTCTTGAGCACCCTCGTGGTAGAAAATAAATTATTTCAATGAGTTGGAATTGTCTTTGTTCCAGCTTGCGTCCAGTGCCTTGTGTCCCTTTGCTGTACGTCTCTGTGGGGAGTTTGGCTTTATCTTCTCTCTGCCTTCCCATTAGGTAGGTGAAGACAGCAAAAAGGTCTCCTCGCCCCTCTTTTGATGGCTGAATAAACCCAGCTTTTTTAGTCTCTCCTTGTATGCTCGTTCCCCCTGTCCGTCTTGACAGCCTTTCACTGAACTTGCTCTAGTGTGTCAATGTCTTTGTTATGCTGGTGTCGATTCCCTAACAACTGAAGAGCCTCAAACTGAATGCAGTGCTCTGGTTAGAGTTTCATATGGAAGTGCTGTATGGGGGGCAGGAGTCACTTCTCTTGACTGCTGACTACACTTTTGCTAATATGTCATATGGTTGGTTTTCCTTGCCATGGGGAGGCACTGCTGACCCATGTTAAATTTGTTGTCCATTAGGACCCCCAGATCCTGTTGAAGAGCTACTTCCCAGTCTTCTCACAGCCTGCCCTGCTGCATGGGATTATTTGGTCCCAGATGTAAGACTTTGCATCTGCTTTTGTTGAGCTTTGTAAGCTTCTTGTCAGCCCATTTCTCCAGCCTGTCAGATCCCTCTGAATAGTAGCACTGGCTTCCAGTGTATCAACTGCTTCCCCCAGTTTGGTACTGGCTGCAAACATTGTGAGTCCACTTGGTCCCAGCACCCAGATTATTAACAAAGACATTAAGCAGTATTAGCTCCGGTACTGATCACTGAGGGATTCCAGCAGCTGGATTTGTACTGATAGTCATCACCCTTTGACCACAGCGGTCCAGTTGGTTTTCCCCTCACCTTCTCATTCATTTACTCTGTTCATATCTCTAGTCTGGCTATAAGGACCCTGTGGGAGACTGTATCAAAGGACTTGCAACCCACATTGCTCTCCCCTTACCTACACAGCTGGCCATCTCACTTTAGAATGCAGTTGGGTTAGTCGGGCATGATTTGCCCTTGGCAGATCCTTGCTGACTATTCACCTTCTTGTCACCACGTAGCTGGGAATGGATTCCTGGAAGATTTGATCCATAACCTTATCAAGGGCTGAGGTGAAGCAGACTAGCCTGTAGTTCACCAGATCATCCTTGTTGTCCATGCTGAAAATATTCCAGTCATTGGGAACCTCTGTCATGCCATGACCTTTCAAAAATAATGTAGAGTGGCCTAACAGTGACATTGGCAAGCTTCCCCAACACCACCAGAGGCATCCTGTCTGATCCTAGGGACTTCTACATGTACAATGGGCATAAGCGTTCCTTAATCATATCTTCCTCAATGATGGGTTATGTTACATTCCCACAGATTCTGCTGGTAGAGCTGGGGAAATAGGAGTTCAGAGGGCGGAGCTTACCGGGGAAATCTGCAGAGGGGGGGAAAAAAAGGATCAAGTTTTTCCATTTTTTTTCATGTCCTTTGTCACTAGGTTCCTGTCTCATTGAGCAGTATGCCCACATTTTCCTTAGCATTCCTTTGCTGCTGGTGTAGGTAAAGAAGCTCTCCTGAAAGTGTTTCTGCATTGTTTTCTGATCCTACCATAAGGGTAGCATCCTTCAGTTATACCACTTCCTCTCTGTTGGGAGAATCAGTAGAAAAAGTCAAGAAAAACTAGTTGTCCATTGTGTGGTTACCGCCACTATCTTACCAGATAAACCTTCAAAGACATCACAAAGAAAAGGTTTAACATACTTCAGAGGTCTGTCGTTCTTTTATCCTCATCTGTTACTCCTTGTTGATACTGCAAAAATGTTAAACACAGTTCAGCAAATGATCAAACATACTCAGTTCTGTGTTCTTGAGTTCAATCATTCTACATGATATTCTGCATGGTAGGCAACCCAATGTGTATGAAAGTACTGAAAACAAGAAAAAGTCGTTTATCAGAATATACAGATGATTTTCCATCTTTGAACTACAGACCTCTTATAAATGCTTTTTCTTTACAAACCTTTTGTCCAGGGCTGGATGCTCTGTGTTTATTATTGGTTTTCTGTTTACATCACATTCTTGAAAGAGTGGAGTTTTTATTAGCCACTTAAGAAATTAGATTGCCTTCATGTCTGAAATAATGTCCATACTTTGTATCCGTTACACTGGTATCATAGAACTTTACAGCTGAACTCTATGCTTCATATAATATCTCACAATCAATTTATGATTACTGCCTATTATTGGAAGTGATTTTGACAGATTTTTTGCATCTGTTTCTAATTTAGGGATAAGAAAGTTCAAACATCTTTTAGGCAGTAGATCTCTATATTTGTACCTATAAATGTAGTGTAGGCAATGGTTCCATGCAGATTTCTTTACAGAATCACAGGAAGTTAGGGATTGGAAGGGACCTCGAAAGATCATCTAGTCCAATCCCCCTGCCAGAGCAGGAACACCTAGGTGAGGTTACACAGGAAGGCGTCCAGGCGGGTTTTGAATGTCTCCAGAGAAGACGACTCCACAACCTCCCTGGGCAGCCTGTTCCAGCGTTCTGTCACCCGGACTGAGAAGAAGTTTCTTCTCAAATTTAAGTGGAACCTCTTGCGTTTCAGCTTGAACCCATTACCCCTTGTCTTACTGATGGTTGTCACCGAGAAGAGCCTGGCTCCATCCTCGTGACACCCACCCTTTATATATTTATAAACGTTAATGAGGTCACCCCTCAGTCTCCTCCAAGCTAAAGAGACCCAGCTCCCTCAGCCTTTCCTCATAAGGGAGATGCTCCACTCCCTTAATCATCTTTGTGGCCCTGCGCTGGACTCTCTCCAGCAGTTCCCTATCCTTCTTGAACTGAGTATCCTTAGTATCCTTCAGTATCCTTAGTATCCTTTAGTATCCTTAGTGCCTAAAACAGTCTTGGTTCCTGGATGTCCCTTGCCTCTGCTGTGCTCTCATAGCTGTGCTGTGGTTGAACAGAAGAGGAAACTGGTCTCTTCCAACTCAGGACCTTCTTTTATTCGATGGTTCTATGATATGGCTGAAAATTAACTTTCCCCCTCCCCTGCTGCTCAAGATATTTTTACCTGAATTAGTTTACTTTCCAAGGTTTGCTGTCAGTGAAGGAACAGCTGTGCTGACCTACACAGGATTCAGAACAGGAGCAAGAAGCTCCAGCTTTTAGGAAAAGTGGGGGTGTGTAAACCTGTTCATGTAGTGGCTGCTTCAGGATGTGAAAAAATGCAACCTTGCTGTGGTTACACAGTTGACATACTAGAGCTGATGGTATCAAAGCTGGAAGATGAGAAGCTGTTTTGCACAGAAGCCTGAAGAAGCCTGTCTGAAAGAATAATGAAGCAGCAGTGAAAGTAAAACAATTTACAAATATTTCTGTGTCAGATTTTTATGAGTGCTGGTATGCTCTTAACAATATACATGATGACTCTGAATGAGCAGCAAGTTAGAAAGCTCAGAAGCATTCTTTTTAATTTACTTAAATATGAGCCCGCATGAAGGCAATGATTCTGAGCGCAATTAATTTAATTCACATTTTTGTGTGAATGCTGCAGTATCTAATAAGTTTGTTGCAGTTGTGATGGCCTAAGCATTCGCAAGGTGAGACTTGTATTATTTCTTTTTTCCAGACTAGGGTAACTGAGGAAAAAGAATGTAAACTTTGTGTCCTCCTGTTAGAACTCCTTGGTCCTGAACCAAGCCTTTGTTTGATTTAGGCTTCACGTTTAAGGTGGTTCTTGGAGACGCAGAAAGAAATGTGATCTCAGCAGATGAAAGACTTGTAAAAGCTTCTGTGTGTTGTAATAGAAATCTTAAAGTTGTATTCCAGGGGTGGTGGGGAGTTCTGGCAGTTCAGTGATACATCTGAAAGTGTTACTTTTCTAGGAAAGTTGGTCTTCATGTGGCCAGTAAATGCATTTGACATCTGTGGTGGTTGACCTTGACTGGTTGCCAGGTGTTCACTAAGCCTCTCTGTCATTCCCTTGCCTCAGCTGGACAGGGGAGAGAAAATATGATGAAAGGCTCCTGGGTTGTAAGGACCAGGAGATCACTTGGCAATTCCTGTCATGGGCAAAACAGATTTGACTTGGGGAAATTAATTTATTACCAATCAAATCAAAGTAGGGTAATGAGAAGTAAGAACAAATGTAAAAATACCTTTCCTTCACCTCTCCCTTTTTTTGATGAGCTCAACTTCACTCCCAATTTCTCTGCCTTCTCCCCTGGGCAGTGCAGAAGGACAGAGAATGGGGGTTGTGGTCACTTCGTCACACGTTGTCTCTACCTCTCCATCCTCCTCAGGGCAGAACTCCTCACACTCTTCACTGCTCCAGCAAGAGGTCTGTCCCACAGGAAACAGTCCTCCATGTACTTCTCCAACAGGGGTTCTTCTCGTGGGCTGCAGTTCTTTATGAACTGCTCTAGCGTGGGTCCCCTGTGGGGTCACAGGTCCTGTCAGTAAACCTGCTCCAGCCTGGGCTCTGCTCTCCAAGCGGCTACAGGTCCTGCCAGGGGCTGATCCTGCTTCCCATGGGGTCACAGCCTCCTCCAGGCATCCGACTGCTCTGGTGTGGAAACCTTTCTGGGCTGCAGGTGGGTATCGGCTCCACCAGGGACCTCCATGGGCTGCAGTGGGACAGCCAGCCTCACCATGGTCTGTACCTCTGGCTGCAGGGGAATCTCTGCTCCAGTGTCTGGAGCAGCTCCTGCCCCTCCTTCTGCACTGACCTTGGTGCCTGCAGAGTTGTTTCTCTCACATATTCCGTCTCCTCTCTACTGATTGCTGTTGCACAGCAGTGTTTTCTCCCTTCATAAATGAATTGTCCCAGAGGTGCTACCACCATCGCTGATGGTCTTGGCCTTGGCCAGTGGTGGGTCCATCTGGGAGCCAGCTGGAACTGGCTCTGTCACACTGTGGGAGGCAGCTCCTGGCATCTTCTCACAGAAGCCACCCCTGCAGCCACCCAGTGCCAAAACCTTGCCACGCAAACTCAATACAGCATCATTTCCAAAACCATAAAAAGAAATCGGTATGTTTTTCTGGTCAGCTGTAATATAGATCCATAGGGAATGATTTGCCTTAGAGCACTAGGTACAAGACGTGCAAAAAAGTCTTCTAAGATGTTATCTTCTGTTGGACACCAACACTTTACTAAGTACTGTATATGTCACTCCTCACTTCAGTGTTTTAGGCAGGCTTAATTTTAGAGGATTTTTTTTGCAAATGCACAACTTTGCTCTTTTTTCCTGGAGATTCACTGTGAACTTATTTCCTTCCGTCTAGGGATTGCTTAACGACATGGTTGAATGATAGTAACTCCTGCTAAGGAGTTTACAAAACAGTGCCCACACACAGTAATTTAAAAGTGTTAATGTACTTTCTGCCATTCTCCCTATAAGCATACCTTGTTTTGTAATCCAAAATTAGTTAATTGGGTTTTACACAAATAGACCGTATGGGGATTTTTAAAAGGCTAGCTTCAGGATGTAGTCGATAATGCCATAAAGGTCCTAATAAAAACTAAAATACAAATTATTTTTTCAGCAAGTTTTTTTTAACTGGCTTTTTAAAAATTGCTTGTAACTGATACCGATCACAGTTGTTTAAAAAAAAGCGGTGAAATATGTTAAATACACGTGTTTAAGATGTCCATTTAAATTCCGTCTAGTTTCTCAGGCCCAGAATTGCTTAGCACCCTTGATATAACAGCACCAAAGGGAGTTTGTAGTGGGAGAAAAAATGATTTGTCATTGCTAGTGAAATCTGCTCCAGCATGATGCCTTATATAGCTCTTGGACAGAGCTATAGCAATGGGCTTCTGTTGGCTCAATACCTGCTTATTTAAATATTTCATTCTGGCTCTGAAAATGTCTTGCTGATTAAAATAGCCTTGATAGTACATAGTAAAAATTGCAACACAGAGTTTCCAAATTCAAGTCTTACTACAAAATAGTTAGAAACTTTGCCTGTGTGACAGATGACTTCTTATCCCTGTTTAAAAAAACCCAGTCCTGTATAGAATTGGATCCCAAGTGACCATTCAGAACAAGTAACTCTGTTAAGTGAACAGTCTGGCTAACATGATGGTAAACTTCTAGATTTGCATTTTGGTAGGACCAGGAATGCTGGAGAGAGTAAAAATTGATTCAGAGCTGAGTGAGTAGAGCTGGGATACTAAGACTGTTTTTCCATGGGCAACTGAGTTGGTCTGTAGTGGTAGGCAAACCATCCAATACAGAAATGCTTAATTTAAAAAAAGGACTACAAAAAATCCTAATAAACTTTTTGAAAAGGAACTAAAAGATGCAGATGGAGTGTAAAGTACCTGTGGACGGCTTGGCAGTTTTTTAAAGACACCATCTTGGAGGCTTGCAGCAAATGCGTGATGCTTATTTAAACAGACTTCAAAAGGCCCCCCAAATGGTGGCATGGAAGGGTAAGAAGAGATGTCTGAAATAAAACATCATCCATCTTCAATCTGAACTTTTGTCTGAATGAGGAAAATAGATATAATATAAAAGCTAGTAGATTAAACCTGTGATTATAATGAGGTAGACAAAAAAATTGATTAATAACTCCTTTGATGAATAACAGTCATAAAAACTATTGTTAAGTTTGTCTTCAAACTCAGCAGAAAGGTTTGTAAAGTATCTGTAGGGTCAGTAGACAACCAAGTTGTAAAAGGTAGCTTTGGAGAATATATGGTCATAGTTGAAAAATGGAATTGCTTGCACTCGCTTTGACAACAGTTACAGAGTTTGTCATGCCAGAATGTTTCTTAAGATGGAACGTGATAGAGTATATGACTCAAAGTGAAAAATCAGTGGAAGAAATTGCAGTACATTAAGTAAACAGTGAACGAGGCAGCAGGATCAAATGGCATTCATCCCTGTGTTGTAAGAGGAACTCGGGGATAAAGGAGCTAATGACTGTAGTTGGTTAGTATCGTCTTTCTGCTACCAGTAAAGAAGGTAGCTAATGTGATAGCAGCTTTTTAAAAAGGCAGTTGGAGGTATTTGAGGAACTTTACATCTGTGAGCTTTGTGACCATAGAACCCAAATTTGTAGAAATGGTAGTGAAGACCGGCATTAATTTCATTGTTCTCTCTGTAGAGTCTATTACCAAAGGCTGTTGGAGAGGCAAAGTTGCCTCTGGATAAAAAGAATACTTGTATAAGGAACAACTAGTGAGAGATGGAAAGAGAGATTAAAACTGGTTCATTTTGGTAATAGAAGGAGTAACCCATTGAATTCCACAAGGTTCTGTGTTAAGGTTGGTGCACAGATATAAGGAAAAGGGTTTGTTAGGGGGGTGACAAAGATGTTGCAGACTCTACTTGGCTTAGTGTGATGGCTAGCTATTTAGAGAAAATTGCAGATGCTCATGTTTTGGGTTATGTGAAATTCAGTGTAGATAAATGCCAAGTAATCTAAGTGAATGAGAAGTAGGAAAGAGAATTTTTGTAGATAATAATTGTCTCTGAACCAGTTCTTACCAGTTGTGAGTGAAAGACGGAATTATCTAGTACGTAAAGATGAATGCAGTTTTCCACAGCAAGGAAAACAGCAAATCCAATGTTAAGGCTTATTAGGAAACGAGTAAAGAATGAAAAGGAAGCATCATGCCTCATCTGTAGAAATTCATGGCATGTATATATCTTGAATATTCCTCATAGTGTTGGTATCCGCATCTCAAAAAGGGTACAGTAGACAAAGAAAGGTTCAGAGAAAAGCATTGAGAGTGGTTTAAGGATGTGAAACCACCAGTGAAGAAAAATTAAGTAGAAAGACTCAGTGTTTTTCTTTTTCTGCCTGGGAAGAGTATGATGGTAAAAGAACACAACATAGATCTATGCAGTCGTGAGTGGATAGGGAAGGATGACTTATTATCTTCCAAAGTACAAGAACTGGAGAAGTGGAGTACTAAGTAGGAGCAAAAGATGCCAGATTGGATCAGGACAAACAAAAGTAGATACTTACTTATATAATGTGTAATGCAGCAGAGAGTACCTCAGCTTAAAGATTGTGTTGATGCTATAAAGTAGGGTTGATTTTAAAAAAGCAAGTGGGGAGAAAAAACAGGCTAGCAAAGGCTATTAAACACAAAAATATCACCCATGATTTAAGAAGTCCTCAGGAGATACAAGTAGCTGGAAGCAGAGGCTGAATATGCAGTAAATATTTCTGTGTACACTGTTTATACTTTACCCTAGACATCTGTTGTTGCCTGTGTTGTTTGTTTGTTTTTCTTTTCTATCAAAACATAGTTTCATGATTTCTAAATGCATTTCCAGCTATGTAAAGAAAAACGTATTAGGAAAAGTTACATTTAAATTATACCAAAATCAAAGCTGCTGCATAGTGTGGCATACAGAATTTGTGTGAGACAGCTCTTAGCCACAAGAATTAGGTCATGGGATGAACAGTGCTGTGCTTTAATGAGTGCTATCATATTATATCAAAATGTCCATACTGTTAGATATTGCAGTAGATAAATCTGAAATTTGATGTAGTATGACAGTTCTCAGAATGTCCAGGTTTTCACTTAGTTGATGCTAACACTGAAATTTCAGCCAGCATCAGATGTTAATTCAAGTCAGTGTCAGATGTTGAATTAAAAAAAAAAAAAAAGAAAAAGAAAAAAAAAAAGTTGCAATTTTACTTGGGGTGGTTGCTTTTATATGGAAAAATTAATGATGTGCTTGGATATTAGACATTTCAATCATAAATGTAAGGACCTTTTCTCTGTGTGGCGTATAGTTGATATCAGAGAAGGAGCCCTTAACTTTACAGGTGTAAGTAAAACAGTTGAAATCCTTGTAAAACTACCTCATGTCATCATTTTTAATAACTTGCTAGCTTGTCGCATTAGTAATCAAGGTGTTGACAGATACTCACTTTCATTTATTTAGGAAAATGAATCACCACTGCATTGATGAACTCATTTTGTTGTATGATAAACATTGACATCAACAAAATAAATACTTGTGGAAAATATATACATCTGGTTTACTCCTCTAGTTTGTGTTAACTAATTACTCAACTTGAAATCAAGACTTACCGTAACTTGTTCTCATTTCAGCTTTGGATAGATCACAGTCCAAGAGAGATGGAGGTTTTAAAAATAATTGGAGCTTTGATCATGCTGAAGAAAGTGAAGGAGATGCAGAGAAAGAGTAAGAATGCTTTTATCTAGGCTATTGAAAGTATAAGTGTCTATTTATAAATACAAATTTTTTGTAATTTATTAATAAGAAACAATATATAGTATCTTGAAAATGTCAGTGATTAAGAAAAATGTTTTCAAATAAGTGATTATTTTAAATGATATTGCCATATAAAAATGCATTATAATGTAAATTTAATTGTGAACGTGAGGCTTCAACTTTTCCTTTTAGTGGTGATGCTAGTCAGTACTTCACATTTATGATTAAGGTACTTCAGTAGCTGTAGGCCTACATCAAATTAAACTGAGCTTAAAAGATTGTAGGTTTTTCTCCCTTGTACTTAGCTCACTGGGTAGAGTTATGGCTGGTTTTCTTCCCAGATCATTTATTTCTTCGTATGTTTGGATTTTGACTGATGCTTAAATCCCATGTGTGTTGTTTGAATACATACTTTGTCCTTGTGACATTTTATTGTTACTAGCATGCTTTCTCAATATTAATGCATTTATTCCAAAAAAGACTAAAGAATTGTTAAAAGAACAACATTTCGTGCATGAAGAATACATGTTAGCTTTATTTGTTTTTCTTAGATATTTGGAGAATAGGACCTGTAAGTTTTAAAAGGATGCTATGGATCTCTGGTAAAGAGAAACAGAATCCTTTAGTTCAAGTTCAAAAATAATTTTTATATGAACTTTTATCTTATAATATTCTGCCAAATGTTGTGCACTGGAAGGGAGATAGGAAAGTATTAGTAGACACATAACCACCTAGGCTGCAGCAGTGGGCTATGCTGTAATCTTACAAAAACATTAAGAAATGTGATGTTTTCATCATTAAAACATGAGTTCAGGAGTTCATTGAAGTGTGAGGTAAACATTAAGGGCTTTTGTCAAAACAGAACTGTATCAGAAGTTAAAACCAATTTTTAAAAGGTTCTCAATCTAGGGACATTTTAGTTTTCTAAAATTAAACTTGCTTTTTTCTTAGCAATTTTACATCAGTAATTTACAATAATATGTTCTAAAGGTAGTGGCAGTACATACAATACAGTTAGTATTTGCATTTTACTTGAGAAATAAAAATAACTCATATTTGTAAGCATAGCAGCTTTTTTTCTTCTAGTAATTCACTGCTGTTTTCCATCTGTCTGCAGCTGATGTTGACTTAAGAACACAGATGAGATATGCACAGTGTAGTGATGCTAAAAAAAAGTTTAAAAAATGATTATAGACCATATGTTTTATATAATTGTATCTGGTTTTAACATGGTATTTCTGAGTGATTTTTCATTCCTTTCAAATATTCTGTACAATGAACAGTTTTGCCATAGCCAGTATTGAAATTTTATTACCTACTCACATCAGTAATTTGGTTTTATACCTATGAATTATGCAGAATCTTATTTGGAAGTATAGATGAAAGAGTAGTTGAAAATTGATTTAAACTGGAGATCCTGCCTTTTTTGCTTCCCCATCCTCTGATGCCGTTTCAGGCAACTTCTTGCTCCCTCCAAACTGCTTTATGTTTTAAGCTGCCCACGTATTTACTTTTGGTAACACCAGATTTTTTTTTTGGTCTCAATGGCATTGTAAGCTTTGAGCATTTTCAAATAATTTATCTGTTTTACTTTTCTGATACATTTTTGCTTTGTATAACAAAATACTGACAGAAAGAAATCTTGTGAAAACAGATGATTTGACAGTAAATTGTGCTTTTCTTTCTGAATTCCCTTTACCCTTAGCAGAACATTTCAAAGATTATCAGCTTTAGTTCACGGAATTGTTCCAGCATAAAGCTTTGTTTCCCACAAATATTTTGAGTATACTATGCGATAAGTATGCATTCTGGCAATTTTTTTTTACGTGTCATTCTTATTTGTTATAGTATGCTGATATTTACTAGCAATGCTTGGAACTTAGTGTATTTCTGCATGGAGAGAGCTGTAAATCTGAAGCAAACATCTGGATCCGTCTCATGCTTATTGTTGAGGCACCAGCATTTTAGTGTCTGACCTTATCACAGCTTTTTACCCTCCTAATGGCAGACACACAATAGTTTGTTTTGAACTGGCCCAAGAATAACATTCCAGTGCTTAAAGGATTGGCTGTATTCTTGTATTGTCCGATGAGATCTGTGGTAACGTTATTGGTCAATAATGGATGTCTGTTTGGACTATCTTTCCAGTGAGATGAGCATAAAGTTTGTGGCTGATGACTTCCTACCAAAGCGTTTTTTAGAGTAGGTAGTTTATTTTAAAAGAAGTGTGTTGTTTAACTTATTTGGGGAATTAGATGAGCTGTCTTGTAATGGTAATGTGTGAAGTAACGAACACAAAAAGAGTAAAGAACTTCTGTAAACTGAAGAAGATTTGGAAAAATAAATGATCACCCAACACAATATATATTTCTTTAAGTGCTGACGGAGTTGATACTCAGCATGAGTTATGGAAATTCAAAATGGGAACTGACAAGTATCTTATCCCAAAGTAAATGCTTGCAGATGCTTGTCAGTCCACTTGAAAGAGTAAAAATAACATTATTGATGATTTACAAGATTTGATCTACTTAAGATAGCAATCAAGATGATAGCAAGTGACTTAAGACTTTTTCTTGCTTTGTACTTGGAGATCACACAGAAGGAGAGGAACCTTTATGTAGAACAGCAGAAAAAAAGACCAGTTTATATTTACTTCCTTTTTAATAGCTCAGTAAATGTGTGTGAAATATGTCTTGATATATGCCACATAGTGGTTTTGTAAATTGATGGGCTCAGTTTGTCTTGTCTGTCATACTGGTTTTTTTAATAGTCCAGACTTGGACCTTCCACTGAGATTTGTTCAAGAATGGCCTTGTCAAAAAAACGAATACAAATAAATGCGTCTGTCTAATTTACTTGCACTATGGTATCGTTTCTTAACTAACATTTTCTTTCAAAAAGTTTACATTTTTGTTTCATTTTATTTAGGGGGATAAGCTGCTTGTTCCCTTGTATTCCCAACTGGAAAAATAATTATAAGTTGTGGGGTTTTTTAATTTCTGTTTAGCTTTTTTTCAATTCGTTTTTTCTTTTTATTCCTTTCTCAAGAAATGTGCCATATATACATAGGTGTTTTATGCTTCTTTTTTGACTCCGTTAGTAAGGCACTATAACCTTTAAATTGATAAAAAACTTTCTATTCAGAGCCTCAGTTCTTAATTTTTAATTGTTTTAGCTAAGGTTATTTTTAATAGGGTGGCATTGTGCATGAGTTGAATAATACTGCTGCTTCTCTTGTACCTCTGATACCAGGGCTTTTTTTAATGTGCTGCCTACCACCATGTAATGTAAAATAAAGAATGTACACAGTGTGCTGTGAGGGGAAATATGTCAGCTGCCTGGTTTTATCTGTGAGAGTTTTCAGAAGTAAATTCCAATTATGTTTGAAATGTGACTGCATCAGTTGGTAGTTGAGTAAAGAATGCTTGCAGCTCATTGGAGTGTAACCTCAGTGATCAACAGAGGTTTAAAGTTTGGGTTACTTGTAGATAGTACTAAAAACACGGTCTATTTAACTGAAGTATCTAAGTAGTTATTGCACAGTTCTTAATGTTTAAGAACATTAAACAAATGGCAAGTGATTAGAGTGAAGTGCAAAGATTTTTTTTTTTCATATTCAATGCCTAAATTTGAAAATGTAATTATGAATTGCGCTTTGCAAAGAACTCCGGTTTTTTTTTTCTTAATTTTAGTAAGGACTTAACTTTAATTTGTTATAAAATTTTAATTAAAATATTGAAAAGTTAGAAATGATTGTTCTGATGTGGAAATCTTTCTCTGGTGCCCTGGTTAAAAGTGGCAAAGTGTGGAGGCATCACCTCCTCCCAGTGAGACTACTGAGGTTTCATTTCAATACTGTTAATATGGTATTGTCTGGTATGTGGGAGTGTGGTATAGTGGGTTTTTTCCTTGTCTGTATAAATTGCACATTTTAAGCAGACAACTGTAAGCATGTGATACATGAGCAAATAGACATTACTCAGTTGCTATGTATTCTGCTGTCTGAAAAAACAGCCTTTTTGTTACTGGTGCATATACTTTGCATTCCTTAAAATCTAAAAATACTGGTTCTTTAAAAACATCCAATTCCCAAATATTTTTCTAGTCCTGTCATCTTAGTTGCATCATGAGACTTGTTCAGTTTGGTTTAAGGATTCTTTTCACTATTTTTTCATTTGTAGTCTGTTACCTTCTCTTTCACTGACCCAAACCCCCTTTGTTAAAATGGTTGCAGTATTGTGGCATCTTGAAGCCCTAGAAGTATAGCTATGTACACAGGCATTTTGAAAATCATCGTGATTTTTGTACAAGCTGGAGCTGAAGGAGGAAAATGTATCGTGTTTGTGCTGCAATGTTTTATTTATTCTTAAAAAAATGACAGTATTTTAAAATTTCAATATCCATGGATAGTCTGTACAGAAGTACAACTGTACTCTTTTGTTTTTGTGACACTTTACGTTGGAAATTAGTCATGATCCACTACAGTGTTTGTTTTACCATTCTGCACCTAGAATTGTTGTGGTCTGTAAATGGAAGGAAAACACAACAGCGCCGGTGGCAAAGCGTTGACATTCACAACATTCTTCCCATATCAAAACCAACTGTGCGCGCAGTATTATCTCCTGAACTTTCAGGGTCTGCAGTTCTCACTCTACAAGTCAAAAACTTTTTTCTTTTATTTTGCAGAAGAAATATCTGTATTGCATAAGATGGAGGAATAAATTGTATCATGAAGGGAAATCTTGTGCATGGAAGAAGTTTTTTAGGAAATTGGGAAGGGTGGAGTCCTGAGTAGTGACCTTATATCTAAAGAGCTGAAGTCACTATGTATATTGCAGTCAACATGTTGTACCTGCACCTAAGAAATATTCCACTTTCACCTCCATCATTGTTTCTGTTCTGTAGCTGTTCTTTGGAACTCCTGGCATAATTGCTTGTGTTCTTAAGTAATTTCTGCCTGAATGATCTTAACCAAAAGCCCTAAAATACATGCAATTGCAAGTTGGCTAAAAGTTGTATTATATTGTTGCAGCCAAGAGAGGAGTAACCATGTCAGAATTAATGAGATGGGATTATCTGCAGGTTGCTTCTCCTGGAAGCAAGAATGCGTTAGCCTAATCTCATTTCTATCAGTATAAATGTATGATGGGGGTTTTAATTTAAATATTCAAGATTATTTGAGGATAATTGCCTATTACTGAAAAGAGTACATTTTCACAGTATCATGGGGTGGGTTTCTTTTTTTTTTTATCTTCTTCCCCATTATAATAGTTGAAGATAATAGACAGAAGTACTGAAGAAACACATTTTAATGAGCAGTTGAGCCAAACTGAATACAGTATTTTTAGCAAAGACATATTTTGGCAGTAATTGCTATAGGGTAAAATTAAGTTATATGTGAATTCTTCTCCTAAAGCATTGCGAAGGTTGCAGTTATAAACTTCATACTTGAACATTAATATGCTTGAACAAACTAAAACTATGGTTTATGGGTTAATTTGGTATCTGACTCAATTTATGCATAGGGTTTCATAGGATCTTTCATGTTATCTGTAATGTTGCCATAACAGTATTGAAGGTTCAATAGTATTCTGTATTTTGAATTAATAACATCGTTCTAATTCTGCCTTTTGTGAAATAATTTGATGTGTGCTTCAAGTTCACATAATACATCTGAATCACTATGTTGCCCACTTTGTATTCCTGTTGTTTTGGGCAGATAGATATATAGATATATATATATGTGTATGTGATACATTTAAACTTAGGGAAGGGGAAAAAAAAGCACCCTTTGTGTGTTTAAAGTGTTTTGCTGGTGCTCTGCTGCATTACAGTGTATCTACTTTTCTCTCCCTTATCTAGTGAGGCAAATCTGCTCAGCATAACTGACAGTGATGGACCTTTCAGTCTCAGTGAAGAAAGAAAGGTAAGTACTGTTTATCTCATGGTGAAAATGTATCTTTAAAGCTTGCTAGATTCTTAAACAATGTTGCATAGTCATCTGTGTGGTATTACAAAATGAAAGTTTGTGTTGATATAGCAACATATGTTCAAAATGTTTATCTGTGTACCCTTAATTTGTGTGTTCCTCTAACTTCTGTCATAGGCAAAAGCCATGCTTCTTGTGGTTTTTGATATATACTGAAATAGCTTACTACTGCACGATGCTTCATAATACTTTGAAAATATTCATATTTTGGTTAGTAAGGAATCGTAGTGAGTAAAGGTGTAGACGGGGTGTATTTTACATGAAATTTTGTATAAAAACAGTCTGAAAATGAAGCTTAAGTAATATTTACGTAAATGTTTTGTAATTTGTATTTTCCTTTTAAATTTTATACAACTATTTTAATGTACTTGAATCCTCTTGTTACAGTCACTTCGTTGTCGGCCTGGAGCTGTTGGCACCAGTGGTGATTCCCTAAAACCATATGCCAGGCGAGGCAAAGCTGGAGGCTTGAGACTTTTTAGAGGGAACTCAATTGGCCTCAACATGATGGGAAATAGCAAGAAACTGAGGTACTACATTTAGTTTTATGTTTACTTACTTGATCATTGATATAAATCAGTAATAAATAAACAGAACTAGATCGTTAAGGTCTTTCCTCTTCCAAAATGTTAAATAGCACATTATTAAAATTCCAGAAGATTATTAAAATAGAGCATTCACTGGCATACTTGTCAGTGCATTGCCAATGTTGTTTGCGTGTGCTTTTGTTTCCTCTATGCAGTGTTAGCAAGTAGAAGGATATTTCTAACATCACCATCAAGAATTTCTTTTTCCATGACTGCGAATTGCCAAGGTTAACTCAGGATGTATTTTCTGTTTTCTTTACTGCAAGATACCATTTGATTTAGGAGTCATGGGCTATTCCTTTAAAGGATTCAGCAAATACCTGTACTCCTACATGGTAGCTTGAGACTGTCGCTTGCATTTAGAGCTGACAGGAACCGCGTTTAAACATTCAGTGCTGTACTTGTTTGCTTCTATTGACCCTAGCTTGTAACAGAGCGATCTCTTTATTTAGTGTGTAATAAAAAGTGATATGTTCATGTAACTTTCCCTGGGAGTGTTTCATATTGATAAAGTGCACTCACTCAATTTGGTTGCCTTTGCAGGAAGGAAAAATTCATAAGATAGGTAGCTCTAGTTGGGCCAGTTGTCGAATATCTAACCTATACATAGCTGTGTGAGGGATGTCCTCGTCTTCATTCGTGCATGCTGATCCATAGGGCATTGTTGGTTAGTAGAACTGTCTTATCAGAGTTACTTGAGAAAATAAGTTCTTGAGGTTCTATGCGATGTGTGTCCTCTCCTGCTGCTCTGATCTTTGAGGCTGGTGTACAGGGAACAAATCCAGAATTTCCAGTCTGGACTGGTGGTCCATCAGTTTGATAGAGAAGAACTACTACAAGAATTGTACATATTTCAGTCAAAATAAGGATTCTTCTTGCCTTTATGTTGTAATCATAACCTATTCCCACATATTAATCTATCTTGTTGCATTTCGAAACCTGGATGACTCTTCATCCACTATCTTAACCAAATGTGATCCATAGCACTCTAATTTAGTTTTTCTGTAGCTTCTGGTTGGTCTTAAATTAATGCATGCTCTTAAATCGAAACAAAACAAACAAATGCCAAAAAACCCCCATAAAGCAAAACAAAAAACACAAAAGAAAACAAAAAAAGCTGAAACAACAACAACCAAAAACCCCACAAAACAAAACAAACAAACAACAAACCCAGAACAAAACTAACCCCCACAGATCCTGAATTTTCTGATGAAAGAATACCAGTTATGAACATTTTCTTCTTAGGGACTACTGCTGTAAGGGCCACATAAACAATAGTTTAATGTACTAGGTGAATGATGGCTATTCTTATCCTGCATTCTTTTTCTGGTGGCTTCGTTTTGACAAAAACCAGTGGAACTTTCACTGATGAGTAAAATTCTGCACTTGTAATAGTTCAAGTTATTGTTCTTATAAATGACATACATTATTATGTAATGTATGTTTGGAGCAGTAACTACAGAATAATAAGTATTATATAGTAGGGTATTTTGAATAAGCTTAAGTGTCTATCTTTAACACTTTTTTTTTTTTTACATTTTATTAAGTTTTCGATCATGAACTTGTCTGAGATGCATGCTTTCTAGCTAAATGTTACATTAGTGAAAACAAAAAAAAATGCTTGTAAACGTACATAAAAGTATTACTCTCTCCCATCTCATCACTGTCTAAAAATTCACCTCTAGCCATGGAGTTTTGTTGTATAGGGTTTGTTCATATAAACCTAAACCAAAGTCACTGCCTTCCCGACGTCCAAGGAAACATAAAAGCAAACTCTGCATTCTCTCCACAGATGTTTCAGACCTGATCAGATCCACAAATCAGACATTTACAAGAACTATTTCGCTGAGCTTTTTGATGAGAGCGCACCTATATTTTCCCTCTTTTCTTTTGGTGGGAATACAGACAGTGTCTTGTTTTTTGAGGAAGACTGATAGGATGTTATTTGGAACTTAAAAGCTTTTTTTAAATAAAATAGATTTAATAATGGCAGGTATTTTTTTTCATAGGTTAGAATTTAGTCATTGTACAGGTGTCTGTTATTTTTCAACCCATTCAAGCACTTCCTTGGCAGTTCTTGCGAACTCTGCATATGGGTACTTCCATCCCTGTATTTAGTTCTTTTTACACAAATTAACGCAGTACTTCATTATCCTTGATTTATGCTATGCAAATGATGTTTTGTGTTTCAGTCTTTAATTTTTAAGACACACAGAAGATTTATAAGATTAAATCCAAGTTTCTGGCTTCCTTCTTTTCAAATTGGCCAGTTCTCATGGAATCATTCTGGTTACTTCCGTTCTTTAGGATTCTATTCATGGATGTAGACATAAAGATAGAAATGCCTGTTATAAATCTGTCAGGACTTCTTTGCTCTGTTTTAGTAGTGAAGAAGCCCATGCATGTACTTGTATTTGTTGTTTGAGAAACGTAATCATTTAAAGTATGATTCCTCTAATCCTCTGGAAACTAGATTTTTTTTCTATCTGGCTGTGGGATTTGTACTGAAATCCAACCTTACTATGTAATTTTTGTCCCTCTTCTGTTAAAGCAGTCTTGACTTGACTGTATTTGTGTTTTTCTTAAGTTCCAGAAAGGTATGTGGGTTTCTTCTGTTTTTAAAGTAAATAATTGCTGAGGTTTTTTTAGACAGTGTAAACATTTAATTCTATTGACAAATGCTGCATTATAAACCTAAAACTTAGTATGATTTAGAAAATTAAACTAAAAAAAAGTAAAATCTGTTGCATGTATATTACCTTACTTAAAGGTCACACCTTCTACTTTGAAAGCACCGTCTACCTTCTGACTAGTACTGAGCTGCATGCTGAATTTAAATGGAAAATATAAGTAGCCACCTTCTTCTTAATAAACTGTCATTAATGAAGAAATTTTGTGGGGAATAATGAATGTGTGTGGGCCACTGTGACTGCCATAAGCACTTAATGTTTGATTAAAACTCACACTACCAACATTATTAAACTCCTTTCAGGTTTTGGTCACTAAGTCTGCTTGAAAATGTGATTATCTTGATTTAATACCTTAATTGTGACAGCGTGTTATATTTCGTAGCACACATGTGACAACGAAATCCCCAAATCAATAAAGATTTGTTATCCAGTCACTGTCTGTAGTGAAGATTGGTGATGTATTCACTTTGACAGTGCTTAATAATTATCCTTTCAATAGCTGGATTCTTCAACTAGAGAAAATTCTGAAGGCTGATTGTGCAGTTAAGCTGCTAGATTCTGTATAGGAAGATGAGATACTTGAGCTGTTCGTGGTGACTTTGTCTGCAGAATAGGGATTAAAGACTCTTCAGATCAGTGGGGCTTGATTCAAATTAGTGTTATTGTAGTACAATATTACCTAGAATTCAGGGAATGAGTGACAGGAAGAAGGGATGTGTAAAGACAGTGAGAAGAAATTTTCCCTGTACATCTCCACTTGCGTGTACAAAATTTTAAACCAACTAAGAAGTTACCATCTGTTATCTGGTTAAGGAAATCTAGTATCAAACTCTAACTTAATAGTCCATTGCTTCTAGAACCACCTCTTTGCCCAGTGCAAGATTTCTCTGTGCTTTGCCTTTTGAATCTGTGGCGTTAAGAAGTTTCTAGGATCAGTTGACAAAATGAAATAGTGTAACCTTGTTTTCATCAGAGCCTAGACTTTAAATGGTTCTGTGGCTTCTAAGATCAGGTTAAGGAGACATATATTGTTAATATATTGTAAGTTCTTTGAGACTTCTACAACATTTGTTCTTTCAGTGAACTTTCTGACCGTTACCCTAGTTTTAGTGTTGTATGTTAATTTTCTTGAAACTGCAGAAACTTGCAAACCCAGATTTCAGTTTGGTTGTGCCCATTTTGCGACTTTCTAGAACTTTATGATTAAACTTTCTGGTGATTCTGTCTGTACTGGGTATGTTCTATTCAAAGAGCAGGATAATGGAGCAGATTGTATTTTACAGCTGGCCTACTTGGAAGCATATCTGATGCCATATGAACCAGTTAAGTGTGCCATCTAGAACAGTCTGCTTTGATTAAAATCTGATCACCCAGCAGGCTGCGATATTCTATTCCAGCACCTACTGGAGCTTCTCACTACTTGAGTGTAAGGCAGAAAGCAGAAGTGCTGCTTAACAGTTTTTTGTGCTGCGGGAGCACAAGACTTAGAGTTTCCCTATCATGACAGTTTGGCAAAACTCAGATTCAGCAAATAAAATTATAACACATGAGATAGGTATATTTATAGACTTGCTTGCTTATTTAAACTCTTTAAGTCTTAAGCATTTGAGAAGGCATTCCTTCTTTTCTAGTATCTCTCTCAAAGACATTAAACCGGAAGCCAGAGAGGATTTGAGACACCCTAAAGTATTCAGGGCAAGTGTCTGTCAGCTTTTTATTTCTCAGGTCACAACATTAAACAGAAGGTCCACTGTAAATTAGCCTGGATGATGACTGACAAGCTAGAGTTGCATAGACTTGGTTTGGAAGCATGGGAGATGAGTGTATTTACTTTCAAGAGGTTGGCGATTGAATGGGACACTATTAGGTTAGTTCTGGAGGAAGTTGAACTGTTAACCCAGAACATTTATGATGTTTCCAAACTTCATATCCTAGAAAAGAGTTCTACTGTTTGGTTGGTTTTGATAGGTCTCGTTCTGTTATGTACATGATCATGTCACGTTCAGATTGTAATAGTCTTCTTGCAATCAGTCAGAAATACTCTGAAAGCTTCTAATATTGACTTATGATACTCGATATAAGACTCCTGAAAGATTTAGTAGTGCTAAACTGAAAAGAAAGTTAAAAAGCAAGCAAGCAGTTGGCTCACTTTCATCTTTTGGGGGAATGTAAAGGAAGGATTAGGAATTGCATGTCAGCTTTTTTGAGAATTTTGGTACTTCAGTTTTTTTCATTGTTCATAACAGCACAAACAGCAGGAGCAAAACTTCTGCTGAATAATTCTGAGAAATATTTTAAATCAATCAGAATGCTTTTCCACATAATTTTATTTAGTGCAATTAAAATTTCCAAGCAATTTTACAAGGAAAATTTAAGTGTTTTTTTCCATAATTACAAACATTTTGCATTATCAACATGCTATCTGTTAAAAGTTGCATGTTTTTTGAACATTTCAAATGTAGTATTTTGTGTCCTGTCACAGAAGAATGCAGGAGAATTGTTAGGGTCTAACAATCTTTCAAGCAATACTGTATTATTGATCTACTGTATTTTGTATCAGCTTTCACTAGAGAGGATAATGGCAAGTAATGTTCTCTGCAGAATTACTTGTTTCATATAGTAATGACATTAAAGTGTCAAAAGGCAACAAATGAAGAAACCAAAGAAATGCTAAAAGGCATGAGTGAATATACTATCTTTGTGCAGAGTCCTGCTGAGATATTTGAGCACCTGAGAATCCCCGTCTTTTCTTTTTGAGATGTGTTGTTTGAGTTACCAGCCATCTTCCATACATACATTTGCTGGTTTCATTTTTCCTTGTGAGTAATAAGATGAGGGAAATTCCTGAACGTGCACTTCAGTCTGTTCACATATTGTGTCCTTTAAGTCATATTAAATAAGTTAATATTATGTATTATTAAAATGTATAGTTGGAAGTATAATATTAATAATAGATGGCTATAATTCATTAAAAAAGGCAATGTCTTTCTGCAGTGACGGGGTTGAGTAAAGGAGAGCTAGTTCAGTGTTTTGGATGGTGATAAAATTATTAAAAATCTTTACCTTTTCTTCCAGGAGAACAAATAAAATTGTGTATACTCTTCTATGTCTGTTTTATTATAGGAATTAATGTTTTTATGCCTGTCAGATGATCCTAACAAGTTGTATTACTGATTCAGAAATACTCTGTTGATTTTTGGTTTTGTATGGCTGTTATTGTAAAAGCAGGACACCACAATTTTTAGCTAAGACAGTGTACAAATACATGAGAGTCTTTTCTTAAACAATTTTTCTGTATATTTGCAGTGAAAATACTCAGAATATGTCTTGTCCCGTAACTGTGGTCCATGGTAGACGTTTTCATCATGCACATGCACAGACACCAGTAGTAAAAACAGCAGCCCAAAGGTAAGACTACGTTTGTTTCTCCAGATGTTCCCATTGTAAAAAGTCACTTCTGGTTTTGTACGTAATGGTTTTCCTTATGCTATGAAGTGTTTTAAAGAAACATAAGTAACTATACAGTGCATTCTTGATCATGAGCTTTGATCTTAATTACTAAAGTTTAATAAAACTTACCATTTAGGACTTAGTAAATTCTAAGATTATATAAATAATACTTTTAAAGCACACTATGACACACATGCAGTGGGAGAGCACCTGCTAATGTAAATATATTTAGAAGATACTTTGAAATGGACAAACATGGTATGCAGTAGAAATTCACATAACTGACAATATGGTCATCAAATACTAACTCACAGAAACTCCAGCTTGTGTAAGTTCCATCTAAAGATTGTTACCGAGCTGTTGATCATGTATATTCTGTAAATACAGCATAAAACATATAAACTGGGACATCTCGCAGAAGCAAAGTTTTGCATTTATATAAATAGTTGTTAGAATGGATGACTGGAAAGTGGGAATCTTACTCAGCTATTCTGAATTGAACTTCATTGTTTTGAAAACTTAAATTACATCAGGCTTCTATAAAATGCAGGGTTGTTTTTCAGGTGTTTTTACGGGCTTTTCACACCAAACACGTGTCACAAACTTATGAACTAACCATTGCTATAAGGAATTTTCTTTCAAAATTTGTCCATTCAGAGCTCTTTTTATCTACAAATTTCATGGATTTCCACCAACCCACAAGAGTGCTTTATCCTGTTAGCAATTGGAAGCCTCCTTCTTCTGCTCCCTTCTTTCCTCTCTGTTTTTTAGTGTAGATTTTTTGGGGTGGTGGGATCATAGGTAGGCATCATACTCTCTTTCATCCCACTTCACTCACTTTCATTTGCTACCTTCAGAAAAACAAAGCCTATATACTGATGTGAATAAATGATGTGATCCAAACATGCATTAGGGTAATCTGGTGTCGAAGAAACAGTGAAAAATTGATTTTACAGTCATGTCCCTGAGGACCTACACCGTTGTTACCTCCTTCCATTTCAAACTGTACTGTTGGTGGTAACTGGAAAATAGCATGGACATTTCCTTCCCCTTAGTAACAGTGGATGCAGTAGAGATCTCTTTGCGTTTCTTCCCACCATTGCAAGGAGAAATGACTAAGAAGGATTCGTGGAACTTTTCCCGTGAACTAAACTGAAAGATGAGGTTTGTGTTGCCAGTGTGGTTTATGATGAACCACCTGTGCTCTTTTCTTCTTACACGCAGACCTTATTAGAACATTTTTGTTCGATGTTCCATTGAGGAAAGCATAGGGTATCTCTAAGCATTCATGCCCTTGCCTTTCACTTTTTTTTATTTGTAAGTCTGAGTGATAAAATCTTGATCTGCAGTGCTAATTAAAATGACTTGAAATAAGCAAAACCATGTGAGACTGATTCTTCTTGTGTCACGAATGTTGACCTTAATAATACTAGTGTATTGATTAAGCTGTAAGATGGTTGTTTGAAACAGCCAGTCAACATGGATTCACCTAGTTCAGTGCCATAGGCTTCTTCAGCATGCAAGAGTCTGCTCCGGAGATAACTTAATTTTGAGGGGATGTTAGATTTGCCTGCTTGTCTTTCTCAGCTATGGGACTTGCTTCTTTATAAGCCTACAATGTAATGTGGAAAAAAAAAAGTAACAACTTCTTTGTATGTGTGACATGCAGAAAGCAAACTAATGCATAATACAAGCAAGCTGAATATTGCATGAAGTAATTGGATAATAGTCATCTTGAATGTTTCTAAATATGTTTTCTTTTCTATTGTTGTTGTACTTCATTTACACAAACAACAGACAAATAGCTCTTATGCTAAGAATATTTTAGGAGTTTCAAAGGCAGGAAATAGTCATAACAATTCCAAGCCATGTTTTGCTACAGAAAGATGTCAGTATGAACATGATCTTGTTGACTGATGGTGAGCTTTAGAGGAACAGTGCAAAGGATATTGAATTTCAGTATCTTTTGCCAATTGGCTACTTTTTAAAAGCTTCTAAATATCTTTCTGAGTTTAAAAATTGAAAATTAATAGAACACGGCCTCTTGTAATACTCTTTTTTTTTTTAATTAACAAAAAAGGGGGATCTCAAGACTACTTGGTATGGGGAATGGAGGTTTATGAATGAGACAAGAATAGGTGTTAGGGAAAAAAAAAACTAAGAGAGGACTATTTAAAACTGTTCATATTACAAAATTCCAGTGCATATAGAGTGGGTAATTTTTTTATCATATATTTTTAGTTGTTTGGGATATTTTTTTTGCTAGTTTTTTACTGTCTTTAGAAAATAGTTGAGTTTAAAAGGGAGTTCTGGTGGTGTCTCATCAGAAAGGAGTATATGCAGAAAATGTGGATGGCAAACCAAGAATAAAATTCAATGTAGATATCATGACAAAGAAAATCTGGTAGCAGGGAAATTGATTTCTAAGGTGTTGGGGTTTTTTGCTATACTAATTTACAGACAACACAAAGTTATGTCCTTTTACATTATTCGCATTTGTAGAATTGTTTTATGGTATCGTGATCAATAACAACATGGGGAAAATAGTCTGAAGTAACCTAACGTATCGTTCTTAAATCTATAGTGGATTATTGAAAGGATAACCAAAAATAAAAACATCATTAAACTAGTTCTGAGCAGATTGAGTTTCTGGCACTGGCGTTACAGATTCTGTTATTTATGCTACGTACTTTGAGTGAGGATGGTATCACATGGGGCAAGCTAATTATGAAACTCACTTGTAATCTTTATCAAGTTGAATTTGGAGCTTGTGATGTGTACTGTATTTCTCATTTCTTTCTCTGCTTTTTTGCATGTGCATGTTAAGTTAAATTCTGGCTGAATATCTATTGCACTTGTTTTTAAAATACAAGTTTCCAGACAAAATTGTCATTTCAAAATAGTATTTTGATAAATATTATCCATGTTTTTTCTAGTGGAATCTGGGGAGGAAATTAAAATTCGTTCACTTCTGATACAATGGATTTTCAGTTACAGCTTAGCCTGTTGTTGTAGTTGGTCCAAACTATTTTGCTTGATTTAATGGATGCATAGTTCTCTTATGCTATTGACTGATGGTTCTCTAAAGCTTGGCGTTAGAATAGCATGTATGTACAGCATGTCTAACAAATCTTACGCATGAACTGCATGAAGCAATTTGTAGGGACACTGCTCACTATGTTTCCTGGATCTATCCAGGATTCTCATTTCTTAACCTTTCTGAGATGTAAAAGTGAGAATTCTTTTAAATAGATTTTAATAATATGGGATTTTAAAACAAGCAAGTGAGGCATCTATTGTAATGACAATGTACAGTATCAGGCATTCTGGATCTTTTTTTCCTGCCTTTAAGTTTCCTTATTATTAAAGTTTACACTTCTTAACAGTTGGACTCTTTACAGCACCTATAAACAGTTAATCCAAGTTACATATTAACTATGCCAAGAATATGAAGATGGATCTGACCGGAGTTATAAACTCAGATGTGACCCGCACAGACATGGTGTTTAGCATTGACTGCCTGCCCCAACCCTAGTCTAAGTGGCAATGGTCACATTTGGTTTTGAATTCCTTTTACTGTCTTCCCAGAACCCAGAGCACCTTGGAGACTGAGTGTGTTTTCATACTGCACTCTCTAGGATTATCAGGATTACCTTCTTGCCTGGTTTACTTTCAATCCTGCTGTTCCTCTGAGTAACAGAGGGTTCAGTTTGCTCTATTCTTGTGAGCGTTCTGTTTGTGAGGAGGGTGTGTTTATATTACTCTGTAATATTATTACTCTGTTTAATTTGCCTGAAGTAAAACAGGAAACAGTTTGAATTTGTGCTGGTTTAGAATAATGTTAGTGTAATGTGTATATGACATCAGTTTGTCAGGCTTTTGATATTTGGGAGGAGCAGCCCCACAGATTAAAAGCTTACAGCATTCCTTATTACAAGTTTTGAAAAGGCAGGAGAGATAAAGATACTGTTTTCAAGTTGTTGTCATGCTGGTCTTAGTTATATCTATTTTTATATCAGTCTTGGTATACAAAAGACCTGAGTTGTGAGCACCAGCTACATTCCTTAATGTTAAAGGAGATATTTCTGAAACTTTTGTCCCTAATTCTTAAATATTTTTAGAGATTCTTTTTAGCCAGAAACTCAGGCTGATTGCTTCTGTTTATCCTTCTCTATCCAGTGGGTGATTGCATGTGGTCTCCTAAATATTTTAGTGCTTTCTGATTTTTTTTTTTGCTCAATTTAAACACTTCAATATTTTTGAATAGTTGGAAATGAGTTGTTATATAAATTTGTTTTATCTTTTTTGCATGGCAGTCGGGGATCAGAAATGAGGCTTGATCTTAATTCATGTGTTAGGATTCTGTCATGTCAGGTTCTACGTTGCAGTGAATTGAGACGACCAGATTGAGTTCAGAATTAATCAAATTTTACAGATGGAAAAAGAGGCAAGACAGTGTAGTATTTGGACCACTGACTGTTGCTGTCTGTGAAGTAACATTTGTTTATGCATTTATAATTACTGTTACAAGAATGCTGTGAAAAATAATAATGCTCATTTGAAAACTAGTCCAGTGAATGCAAGAGACAATGAAACAGTTATAGTTCATATTTAATAATTTTTGAATATAGTGATATGCAACTCATGTGGGGCTTTGCATCTTATGTTTTTTTTTCTTTTTTCATATTTTAAGCAATCTGGACCGAAAGGAAAGGTAAGCTCACTGTTGATGAAATGAGCATGGCAATGAGCATAAAGAAGACTAACTGAATGAGTGCTTTATCAGTGCTAGTTAAAGAATATTCAATCCACCAATCATACCTGCTCATGTGTGAGGGAGCTTGATTGTTTTTGTTCTGTTTTTATGGTTCACTTACTCCCTTTGACCAAAAAAGGGCCTTTACATCCACCTCTCAATAATGCCATGTTAATGTGTACTTTGGGTACATTTCCACTGGCAGTTACCTATTTATATATCCAATGTGAAAATAAATTCCAGAGAAAGTTATAATTTATCTAAGAATTCACTGCTAATTCTTTTTGTAGAGCAGCAAGTTTGTGTAATAGAGTGGTTCTGAAGCTTATCTGAGTAAGGTGTTTAACAGCTTTCACTCTGTCATCTCAGCTTGGTTTGAACAGCATTAAAGGTTTTTATTGCATTAGTGTGTACATTCTGTTCACGAAGTGCATATGTTAAAACAATTAACAGAAAACATATAGCAAAACCAGGCACACTGGTTTTCTATTGCTCATTTCAGGCTCATTTCTCACTTGTTTTGCATCTGGTTTACTGCTGTTACTATTTTGTTAGCAATATGAAATACCAGACATTTGTTTTTCTTTCTGTATAGCTTAAATTTATATGTTGGTGGAAATGTTGATAGTAATGAATTAATTGACCTGTTGTAAATATCCTGTCTCTGTAGGTGTTTCTTGGCAGTATACACTTGATATCAAGTAGAATTGTTTAGACAGTGTATATAATGTTTAACCGATAAAGATATAAATAACACAGAAATCTAGTGTAGATCTGTTCTTTTTGAATTCAGGATTTTCTAGATTTATTTCAAATCCAGTAGTAAAATCAAGCCTTTCTGTTTTACAGCCTTTTGTAATTTCTTAAATATCAAAGAGATACTCACCAGTTAGTTTTGGCTCTCTAAGAAGGGATCTGATCATCCTCTTACTGCCTGGGCTTTGAGTTCATGTATTTTTTCTTGTTTTTCTTTGTGCTGGATCTATGCTATTAGTTAACTATTCAGCTATTAATATTTTTAATTTGGCACTATATGTCACAGAAGACTACAGCTGAGCTACATGCTGGCGATTGTAATTTTCCCTTGGGGACACCTGCTGCTTCTTAATCCAGTACTACTAGATATGTTCTGTTTTCCTTCCCTGCTTTATGTTGCTGTCCTAGCAGGATGATTTAGGCAGGAGCTGCTAAGTTTAGTTTTAATCATTACCATCATGACAAGTGCAGCTGGCTTTCTGGGCCAAATGGGGCTACTGACCTGCATACTGAAAACTCAACTCCTTGTGCTGCTGCTTCTCTCTTTCAGCTTTTGACTTTTGTACTTTGCTTTTTCTATAAGACACACTGAAGGTAAATCTCACCTCAGCAGCTTGGTACTTCTTATCGTGCTTTACTGATTTTTTTTGTGTAATGATGTAGAAACCAACAGCCTCCCTGCGGTGGTGTACCTGCAGGCAGCAGTATAGCGAAGCAGGGTGAGGAAGGGCTGAATAAGGCAGCCACTCAAAGAGCCAAGCTGCACATTAAACATAGCTCTTGTGTGAGCCTACACCTCAACAAAGTTTGGAGTTGGTGCAGCCTCTGTGATGACCATAGCCTGTTGGGAAAGGATGGGATCCAGCTGTCTAGGAGAGGCAAGGCCAACTTGGTGAGGCGGGCTTTAAACTGAAGTACCTGTGGGATGGGGTCTGAAGTGGCAACACTCACGCCATTGCATCCAGCTAGGGAGTAAGCCAGGCCAACCAAAGCAGTGACAAATGTTCCTTACCTGCCTCCCAAAAGGAGAACCAGAATGACCAACCACCTCAGGTGTATCTATACCAGTGCACGCAGCCTGGGAAACAAACAGGAGGAACTCGGGCTCTGTATCGAGTCGGAAAGTTATGATATCATAGGAATAACTGAAATATAGTGGGACAGCTCGCATGACTGGAGGCTATAGGCTGTTTCATAAAGACAGGCAGGGAAGAAGAGGAGGAGTAGTCACCTTCTGTGTTAAGAAGAACCTTGAATGTGTAGAAGTCAACTACGGTGATTCTGGAAGCCCTATTGAATGCCTCTGTTTCAAGATCAGAGAGGTCGTCTCCAGGGGGAAACTTAGTTACTGACCTGCAGACAAAGGTGATAAGGAAAATGAAGCAGTATTTGGGTCACTTAAGCAAACTTTGGGTCAACAGAACCTGGTTCTTATGGATGACTTCAACTATCTGGGCGTGTTGGAAGAACAATACAGCAGCTCACGTCATCCATCAAGTTTCTGGAATGCATAGAGGACAACTTCCTCACACAAGTGTTAGATGTGCCAACCAGGAATGGCATTGCTGGGCTTGCTACTCACAAACTAAGAAAACCTGCGTTGTAATATTTTGATTAGTGATAGCCTTGGCTGCAGCGGTCACAATATTGTGGAGTTCCTGCTCAGCACACCGGAGGTTATTACTAAGACAAAGATTTTAGATTTCAGAAGGACAAACTTCAGATCACTCAGAGCTCAGTTGGGAGGGATTCTGTGGGAATTTTACATGGATGATAAAGGAGAAAACGAGCACTCAGAGTTTTTCAAGAACACTCTCCTGGAAGCACAGAAACAGTTAATCCCCTTTAAAGGTCAGGGAAGTAGATGGAGCAAGAGACTGTGAGCTTCTGTGTTTGCTCAAAACCAAAAGAGAAATGTACCAGGGGTGCAAAAGTGGATGAATAACTGTTGAGAACTACAAGGGCATTGCCAGGGTGTGCAGAGATGCAGTTAGAAAAGCAAAAGCTCAAATCAATTTGAAATTGGCCAGAGATTTCAAAAACCACAAGAAAGGGTTCTTCAGGTATGTAAACAACAAACTGAAACAGAAGGAAAATGTTGGCTCACTGTTAAACAGGAGAGGTGAAGTAGTCACCAACAATGCTGAAGAGGCAGAGGTTCTCGACATTTTCTTCACCAGCAGTGTTGGGCCCCAGGCCTTGGGAACAGAAATCCGGGTTGATACAAGCACAGACCTGCTGTCAGTGAAGGAAGAAGTGGGATATGAGCTGTTACAGGAGCTTGACCCCTATACATCGATGGGCCCTGACACTATCCACCCGAGGGGGTTAAGAGAGCTGGCTGGTATTGTTGTAAGGCTGGTCTCTGTAATCTCTGAGAAATCATGGAGTTAGGGGGATGTCTAGACTGTGCTTTTGCCAAGAAAGGTTGGACCAGATGAAGTCCTATTCAACCTGGTATTCCATGATTCTATGATGATTCTGCCATACATGGTGGGTTTGATGTGGCTCATACCATACTGTGAGTAGTTTGGAAAACTCTTTAAGACAGCACTTTATCCTAAATGACCAGATCCAGATGTTTCTTTAGGTTTATTCATTTCTGGCATAGACAGAAATTGTCCCCATCTCTGAGTTGTCCCTTCCCAACCCCATCTCCCTCCCTTTTATTTTTTCTAAAGAAGAAATTTTAATAAGAAAATTTCACTTTGACGGGCAGATATCACAGAGGGCTGTCTACCAGGTCCAATTCCATCAGCAAAGGAATATGGCTGTAATCTTGAATGCGTACTGAAAGTATTAAATCAATGACACCATTTTGTGTGGGCAAAACATGTTTAGTCAAGAATGCTGTACCATTTAACTTTTAAGATGTGTCAAAAGTTCAGAACTGTTTGCAGACTACCTCAGTATTTTTATGATGTGTGTTGCAGGAAGAGCCTGATCTTTCTTGGTCTTGTAATTCATGTTTTGCGGTTTGAAGCTTTCCTAGTTCCTAAGGTTGCTTTTATCAAATACTGGTCTACCTCCCTTGTACTTAAAGGTATTAAAATCATAACTGCTTATAATGGGTGACATAAGTGAGATGCCTAAAATGATTTAATCTCTGAGTATGGAGCTTTGTTCTTCAAGCAAAATCTAAACCTCCTAAGAAATATTTTTGGAACCCTAACAGGAAGAAAAAAAGAGTGTATTTTTAATATTTACTAGGATGACAGGAACAGCAATCAGTATTGTATTTCTTGTTTTTTCTATTAGACACAGGATGTAGTCTTGTATCTTGATGTGTTTAGCAAGAATGCGTTTGGGTTTAAGTGCTTTATGTTTTTTAATCTCTTATAAAAACTTTTTTATTATCCAAATAAACCTGGTGTCACGTTCGATTTTAAAAAAACCCAAAACCCTATAGTTTCCATTCTATTTCTGCACTTACAATTAAAGCACTCTGTGTACTAAGTACTTTCCTGGAGAAGGTATCAATAGATCTGCAGCTGTTCAAAGGGCAACAAACACTGGGCTGAGCTGGGAGAGGGCTTAGTTTTGTCATCTATCCAAATTTTGTGGTGGTGAGCTCTGCCTCTTTGTTTACATGTGGGTTTTTCAGGATAGGAAACTAAGAGGAGGTGCTTCGAGTTGCTGCCCTCGTGTGGGAGGGCTGTTACTATCTCCAAGAAAGCATTTTTTTTCAGATGAAATCTACAACTAGGTAGTGTTTAAAATTGTCTTCACTTTTGTTTCTAACTCAAAACAACTTCAAACCCGGCCTTGAATTTCTAACCAAGTAAAACTCTGTTGGGTGGCCTCAGTTTGCTTGGAGCTGTTTTTCGTGACTTAGGTTTGGGTGTTACTGGTTCATTGTGAGCAAAAGTCTTATGTTGTGGGAGAAGAGAGAAATTTGTTTTATGCTGGCCCTTGCATATTCTTGCAAGTGTTTGGCCATTTAATAAGTATCGAGTGTATCCTGATAACACAATATTCAGACAAGGGTAAATAATGCTACTGTGTTCCAATTTATTGTCAAAAAATTATTTAGCAATATATAGTAAGTGTTGAATTTGTTATCTAAAAAAGATAAATACCTTTTGCATGTTGAAAACGTAATACCAACCTGTATGATTTTTAGAAAAAAAAAATCATAATTTACAAATGTCCAGAGAATTTGAATTGTCAAACTAATTTTTAAAAGAAATTTTAGTATTCTAAATCTACCATATTGTTTTAATTGCTTTCAGTTAAATGTCAAATAGTTTTAATGTTATCTTATCAATTAAATGTTTAATATTCAAAATATTTAGAGAAAAAATTTCTAGCAATGGTTATGTTCAAGACTTATTGTTATGAAATACAACCGGAAGATAACTATAGCACGTCTGACAACAGCTCACGTATCCTTGCTGCAAAGTTTATATTATTCAAATCTCCTATAATGATGTTACAGGGTATTTACCCTTTAGAATGTCATTGGGATTGGTTTTGATAGTAACAGCTTCTCATTATGTAATGATTAGTTTGAGCTCTGCCTTTGAAGTAATGCCTAGTGATTTGAATTTTAAAACAAAATTTTGAAAAAGTCATACACTTAATTTGTGGACAAAGAGACATGTCAAGTTTCTGATTTTGGTTCAATTTTTGGAGGGGAGCAGGATTGTTTGAAACATGTTTGACACAAACAAACTATTTAATCTGTCATCTGTGATGTGGTTGCAGGCACTCGTGGTGAAGTACTGTGACATCTGTGTTGTAACCCAGCCTGTCCTCCTTTCTGCCCGAGTTTTGCTTCATGCTGCAGCCCCTCAACACAATGTTTGTGTTTAGTAATGGCCTAAGTACATTCAGAGGGCCAGATTTGTTAAGAAATATGCCAAAGGGCATTGTAGATTCATCTTGTTCCAAAGATATTAGTTAATAATAATAATTTCACTGAGAAATGTGAAGAAAATTCAGTGAAGAAAATTCAAAGGTTTTATAATTTGGTGCATTAGAAAATGCTGTGCTGAAAGAAATGAAAACTTCTGCCTAGTGCTCAAGTCTGCTTCAGCCATAGCCAAATTTCTGTCAGGTGGATCCTCAAAATGTAGCTGCTAGTTTGAGATGTTAGCACCTGCAGCTGTTCTATTTGCCCCTTTGCTGTCGGTTGACGTCCTTGTAAGCAGCAGAAGCTGTATGGGATGGTGTGACCCATTTGCAGCCCAGTGCACTGGTTTAAATTGCCAATAAAGACAGTTTCTGCTGAAGTTGTTGGCAAGGCCTCCTGTGTTTCAGGTGCGTTATAACAGGGACAATTATCTCCAGCTGCAGAGCAGGGTCAGGCAGCTGAGGAAGAGAACTGCCACAAGCACTAACTGAGATGCAGTGAGCTTCAGGAATCTTAATTTCACAGTAACACTATCTGACATGCTTGCGTGTAAATGGAAAATAGGTTTCAAGAGACTCAAAAAAATCTCACTATAATGATTTATATTGCATTAGCTTGCATGAAAAACTGTGAAATGCATATTATGCAAATGATACCAACAAAAGTTTTATTATCCATTAATTTGTCTGTATTATTATATTTTTAAAACTAATATACAGAAACTATATCTTCTCTTGTCTTGTTCTTTTATTTTTTGGCCACAATAATTTTTGACATCAGATCTCTTTCGTCTGTTTTGCATCTTTTCTTCTTGCCTTTTTTGTTTGTTTATTTTTGTTTGTTTTGTTGGTTTGTTTGTTTGTTTTAAGTTGTGGAACTTGTGGAATCTACTTTAATATTAAAATAATAGTTGTTGCTGGTTTTGGATTTTAAAAGTACCTGTCTTGTACTTCATGAATGAAGAGAAAGAGAAGATGCAGGCTGTGAGAGACTCCGGAACTATTGATTACTATCAAAGGGCATTTAGATCAGAAGCATTTCTAAGACCTGTACTGTAGCTGTTCCTGGCATTCTGGTAATTTTAAGTGTAAAAATAGCATGTAATAGGAGAAGTTATTTATTTGTAGCTTTCAGATACATTTCAGATTTATTTTGTTCATGTGTAACTGTGGCTAAATTAAAATAGTGTCTGTCAAAAGAACAACTCTATATCTGATTTACTTTCCAGAAAAGAATACCCTCCTCAGCTTCAGAAAGTAGAAGCAGACCACATTAGATTACCACAGTCTCAAGGACTGGGTAAGTTATCTTTAGAGTTTTCATTTCTTTTAAGCAGGATAATTTTTTGAATACTTGCTTTGGGCGGGTGTGTTGCCGAACTTTGTGTAACCTTTAGCATATCTGTTTGTATCCTTATATCATGCTATTCTAGATTTATACAAGTTTATGCATGAAGGGAGGATTTTGCTCTTTTTGATGAATTTCTGCAACCTATTCAGTCATGTTATAATTAATTTTAAATTAGGCTTCAGCTGTTTTGAAAACAAATGAAATTGGGAAAATTTAGAATCACAGAACTCTTGGAGCTGGAACAGATCTCTGGAGATCATCAAGTCTGAGCCCGAGCCCCCAGCATGTTTGTGAACTATTGACAAGGAACTTTGGTAGCACTGGTAGTATGTGCAAAATGTAACATGGTAAATAGCACTTGATATGAAGCATGTTCAGGCAGCGAAGTAGTGAGTAGAAGAGTCAGAATCAGCACTGCCTTGTAGCTCAACTTCAGTATGCTTTTATATTATTGGTTAGGGGCCATTGATGGAGATGCAAGAGTGAAAATGTAATTTGCTTTGGGGCGTGGAAATTGTGGAATTTGGAAAATAAAAATCACTGTGTTTGGTTGAGCTTTGTCAGTAAGGACATACATACAGTCTGTAAACCTGCTATTCAGCTGCTTAGCCATCCACACCAGCCAGCTGTTCTGCTGTGCCTTTTTAGGTTAATGTTAAGTAGAACTTCATCAATTCTATGCAAAAGTGAGTTACCTTAGAAAAAGCTCACTTAGCATTGTTTCTTTTTTGGAAACAAGTGGTTCTTTAGTTTTGAGATGTCTTCTAATAGTAGAATGTTTGTGAGACTATTAGTATCTATATTGAAAACGTGTTTATATCTGTTAAAAAATACAGGCTTAAAAAAATTCCAATATGGAGACTGCAACTAAACTAGGGAGTGTAAATAGCACCTTAACATTAAACTGAATTACAGCATTCTTGTACTTCTTAAAATAAAATCTCACTCTGAGAAAATCTCACTCTGTACATTGTTAGGTTTAAAGTAGATTATGGGTTTATTTTCCCTTACAGTCTTCCAGTATTTAAATGAATGAGCCAATATAAAACAGGATATGGCAAGATAGTTCACTGTACTGCTGAGTCTTCTGTTGAAGGAATAAACCCTTATTACACTGAACATTTCCAGTTATTCTAAATACAGTCTTTTAGTGAAAATTACCATCAGCATCATCCATCAGATCCCCTTCTACTTCACGTAGCAGATGCTCCATTCTAGTTTTAGTGAAGTTTAGTATAGATTTCAGAGTCCAAAGCCTCCTCCAAATATATTAAGCTACAAAGTGCCACCAAGAGACACTGAAATAGTATTAATAAAACAACATTTTCAAAGTTACTTTGGGGAATTTTTTCTTATGCGTACAACAAATCATGAGATGCTTGAATCAGTGTAATTTGTTGGGTATTTAAAAGGGTGTTTATGTTTAGTTCAAGTTAGTGTATGTGAAGAAATAAGTCGATGGTAATTTTTATGGCATATGAGTAGACATTTCTTATTAACATTTTTGCACTTTTTCCTTCCTAGACAGTACAATGGAAAACACAGAAGAGTCAGAATCAGAATCTGAAATTAAGAGAAAGGTGCAACAGAAACGTCACTGCAATTCATATCAGTCTGACTCGACTCTGTCTTCTACAAAAAAATGCTTAACTCAGTTAAAGGTGGGTTAGATTTTAAAAACATGGAAACTTCTGTTTAACTATAAAAGTTGATGCATATTTTGGAAACAGGCATTCAGTTGTACAATAAATTGATGTTATTTTAGAGATAGGGCAGAGTATTTGTATTTTGCAGATTTCAAAGTTTAAAAAAATGCTGTATTATACAAGTTATAAGGCAGATACGTTTAGGTAGAACGCATCTACTTAAGTAGTCCTCTTTATTGGAAAGGTGTTCATGGCTGGGGGTGGGAGGTGCAAATTGTAGTAGCTATATTTTGAAAATAGATTCAAAAAGTTTTTGGTGGAATGTAGGTATTTATTTATTATTTTCAGTAGTTCACAGTACATTGGTTATCTCCTGGAGCACTGAGCTCAAATGACATAATAATGTAGATTAAATTTCAGTTGTAGAGATGTCCCATATTCAATTCAGTACACATTCAGTAGCTTATGTGTTAGTATTGAATCCGTTAGACTTGGAAGTCCAAGTTCTGCACTTGTGATACTTAGTTAAGTGAGACCTAGTACATGTGAGGAAACAGAACACATCTGTGTCTTTGCAGTGATAGGATATATTTTCCTTTGTAGCCCCTGCTTTCCTCTTGAAAGTTTGAAGAACTCCTTTTCCTCAGGTCCCATTTTCTTTTCTGAGATACTGGATTCTAGAACAACGTATTTCCTTTTCCTTTTTTTTCTCTCTCTCCCTCCATTTTTTTTTTTTTTTTGGTTTTGTTTTGAGGAATAATTTTTCTGTATGCTTTGCCCCAGACTATTAGAAGATATCTTAGGAGGACTAAAGAACTTTATGAACTAGGAGGTTGTCTGTTTTCCTATTCAGCATTGTTCTGTGGATCCTTAGATTACTTTATTTTCATCCAATGAAACTATTTTTATAGAAACGATGTAACTGGAGCTTCTTGCTGATTTTTATATATATATACGTATGTACATCTGAACAGTGTGCAGCCTTTTACAAATGGGAGGAAAAAAGGCAAGAAGGAAAATCTGAATTGTCCAACACCAATCACTTTTTAAAAATGTCTACAAATGGCATTTGTTCCTCTTAGAACATTTTCATTTTCTTAAATGAAAAAAATCCAACTGTATTTTAATGTTTACTTTCTCTGTTTACTGTAATTGCTAATACAGTGTTGTTAATTCTGAACAGAAATTAAATGCAAGATTTGGAAACAGTATCTTTATACAGTGTGTGTGTGTGTCCCCTCTAGCTTTTGGAACAAAGTGATTATGTGACTGATTGTCCAAATTGTGGACGGGCAATTGAAAATCAGACCAAATGCCGACATTGTGAAAGTGCTTCTCAAAAGGATTTGCAACGAGTCCCCAGACAAACTGTGACATTAAGTGAACCTGTGGGACCTTTATCACGTTCTTCAATACATCAGAATTCAACAGGGCAAAAATCTTCAGGTACAGGGTTCAACACAAAGAAGTTTTATAGTTCTGCTGTTGGGAAAGGCCCAACAGATATTCTACTGAGTAATAATGAAGTTGTAGGACATTCTATGTTACGACAGAATGGAAAAGTTGGTCTTATAACTGGGACAAAAAATCCTAAAATTACAGGAAGCTTAAGACAGAGGACTGCAAGACCATCTGAACTAAATGATCCAAGTAAGTACCTTTTTATGAACATAGCCATAAACTGGAAACCCAAAATATTGTGTAATGAAGGAACTATCCTTTGAGGTTTACATTACTAATTTTGTATTGAATTTTTTTGTGGGTGTGTTCATGGGGAAGAGGGACAGACCTTTTTATAATTTCCTTTTCATACACCGAGGTACTATCTGATAAAAATGAACATTGGGGAGAAAAAAAATATTTCATGCATCTTCTTTTTATTTGTTCCTTTTTAAAAAAACTCACACTTTATAACTAAAAAAAAAACCAAAAACATTCTCAGCAGAATTGCATCATTCATTCTCGCAAAGGGAAAGAGAGTCTTTTGATTTTTCTTTTATATATATATATTTTTTTTTTATATATTTTCTCCATTTTTCCTTTCGAGCTACGCATCTGAACACTATCAAGATTTTATAATTTATTTAAATTTCATGATTTGCAAAATGTTAATTTTTGTGCTTTTTTGGTGTAAACTCAAATTAATTTATAAGCTTGAAGGAACTGGAGTTTGGAAGATTGTTTCTAGCTCCATGCTTAGTTTACTAGATCGTGTTGTCTTACTGATTTGAACAATTTAAGTCATAATTTTTTGTCAGTTTTTCTTAAGTTGTATTCACTGTCAATTCTTTATTGAACCATGAAATGTATGCCTTTACTTCTGTGTTTAGAGGTGGATTAAGGATACCTGTTTCTTGTATAGCTAGTCATGAAAAATAAAAAATGAGGGAGTGCCTGTGAGCAGATTGCACATAAACATTAATAAAAACATAATGTAATGATAAATGTGGACTTCTTTTGGCACTGCAGGACACTTACATAAATTACTTCTAAGCTATTCCTTGAAAAGAAATTTCTTCTATAGAAAAATTTAGTGGTTGAGAATTTAATATTTTCTGTTTAGTTGTTTTGTCTAGTGATGATGATGAGGAGGAGGATAGTGGCAGCACTAGGAGAATGGAAAGCATTTCACCTCGTCCTGCAGATTCAGCCCGCTCCTCCCCAGCTCCTTCTACAGGAAAGGTGGAAGCAGCATTAAAGGAAAACAGTTGTGGAATAGAACAGAGAATAGGTAGTATAACAACAGATACAGAAATTGCAGTCACACTACCGAGAAAAGCAAGAATGAAAGATCAGGTACTAATTTAATACTTTGTTTAAAGAAAATAAAAATCAAATCTTAAATGGAAAATGTAAAGGCTTTTCTTGCATTCTCAGAAGTTAACTATATTTGATTGCTTTTCTTATTTAGCAGGTCATCGAGTAGAATTTCTGCTTACATAATACTGGAAACAAGAAAATATGTTCGTTATATTTTTACAGGCATTCATAATTGTTTGAATTATGCTTTTAACATAGATGCTTCTGTGTTGAATGTATACTCTTTGAGACTGGGCAGGGTATCCCTCTGAGACTCAAGAGCCTACTTAGTTTGCAGAAGAATGTCAGTACCAGCTGTTGCTTGGTAAGACTTGGGACATTCAAAGTTAAATATGAAAAGAGACACTGGGAAGAATAGTGGCCCTTTAAAATGAAAATACTTTGACAACCGTCCCAGTTAATAGCACTTATTTGAAGGATTTAATCATGGGGCTTTTGTTTTTTAGTTCAATACCACTGCAAGAATTGGATAAACAAAGACAAAAAATGCACCGTGAGCAGACTCCGTAAGTGCTGTCAAAGGGGACAGCTTTCATGGTATATTAGAAACTTAACCGCCTCAATAGTGAGCCATTAAGAAGAATAAATTCCCTGTAGCATCTGGTGTTGAATTAATAGTGCTGATTAAAACAATTCTTGGGTCACTTGCCCCATTTCACTATTGTGACTTTGGTTCAGCAAGAGTGTCTGATCAGATTTCCACTTGCAATCTCAAATCCTTTGTGTTTTCTGAGTTAGAACACTTAAGTAATGATGACAAAACCTATGTGCTATGTTGAGATTCAGAAGCCAACATTCTAGTGCTGTAATTGATGAAATTATGGATGTTTATAATGTGGTGTATAATTAGTCACCACTATCAATATAAAGCTGTGAACCTTTAGCCTACATAAAGCTGTGGGGCTGAAAGCTTGGATGGTAAACAGTTTTGAATTTCAGTTATTCTGGCGTTATGTGCTCGATTAATTGAAAGCATTGCATTGTGAAGGCACTGGTGTCTCAGACTTCTGAAACTCTCCCAAATGTTTTGCTTTGTATATCCATATGTTCCTGTTCACTGGTATTTAAGAACCAGTTCTAACATTGGAAATTAACTGCGTGTTTTAGGAAAAAAGTAGAAAAGCTTGCTTTTGAAAGCAAGGGAAGCAGATTTTTAAAAAAAATTTAACGCAAATTTCACATTGTTTCAATGAAACTAGCAAGAATTTCAGGTATCACAGTGTGTTTATCAGATATGATAGAAGCAGCTTTAAGAAGCTTTGTTTATTTGTTTTTCTCTCCAAATAGTCATTAATTCTTTAGTGAATCAGCTCCTTGAACATAGCACCACTTTGTTTACTGTTTTACTGTTTGTCTGTGATTTGAGTTTTGAGCTTTTAATAATATTTAGCCAGTCCAGCAGACAAAAATGAAAAGCTGCCTTCAACAAGAGTCCTAGGAAAATATTTTAATTACAGGGATTTAGAACCTCTGCCTTCTCCACTGCATTTAAATGAAGCATCTAATAATATATTTTGAATGATGGTCAAGATAGGCTAGTGATTAGGGACATGGAAATAATTGTCGAGATTTAGTCCTAATAGAAATATTGAATCCCTTAAAATGTTTTTCTGTGGGAGTTTAATTGTATTTTGTAACCCAAAAGTATGTTTATTAATGGACAGCTTTATGAAACAATATAAATACCAAAGACTAACGTACAGAAAATCCTTCAACAAAGTAATATAAGCAATACGACAAATAAATATGTTAGTCTGATGTCTATCAGTCAGCTTTCATTTTAATAGGTTTTTGTAAGATTGTTCTGTTGGGAAACAGGAGCCTTCATTGAGATTACGATTTCAGTCGGCTTCTAGAGACTTTCTTGAACTGGAGCCAAACTCCACGTGGCCGCCTTTCAGTGTTTAGTCTTCTGACCCTGGAATCTGTCCTAAAAACATCGTAAGAGTTCTGTGGAGTTGCTTTAAGGAATTTTGATAGGGCTTATTTATTTATATTTCTTGAAGATTCTACTCATGCTAATATGGTGATGCACTGTGGTTCAGTAATTACAGAGTGTTTTCACTCACCAAAAGCTTGGACTAATAAAAACTGAAGATAGGAACAAACAAACAAACCAAAACAAACAAAACCCAACAAAACCACAAACAAACAAGAACACCTACAACATTGTGGTGATTTTACAGTATTAGTGTTTTAATATAAATAAACAAAATATATTAAAAATAACCTTGTTTTGCCAGAATGCACAGTGTTTCAAAATGGTGAAAACTAGATTGGTGTTGGCAATTTTAGAAGTGTTAGTTGTGATTTGGAAATGTTAACAAAACGTCCGTAATTGTCAGCTTTTTTTTCTTGAATATGGCAATATTATCATCTTCAGGTGTTCCAAAAAGTCCTTTAGGAAATTTCTACCTGCTGTATATGATTGAGGTGGATGCTGTCGACCAACAGAAAAGTAGCTGAAAATTTAGTCACTAGTTTTTTATAAGCTTTTTTTAGCAATAAATCTTAGTGAGACATTCTGAAACCTTGAAAATTGCTTTTCAGTTTGGGAACATTGTGTCTAACACTCCAGTAAAACGTCGTAAAATTATTTCTCAAGAGATTGTGACTGAGACTGTACCTCTAAATTATCAAAATTCATGTGAAAGTGTCATTCTGAACTGTCGAAGTATACGAATAGGAACGCTACGAAGAATGGTAGTGGAACCTGTGATTGTAAGTAAACTTATTATTTGACAAATCTCCTTTCAGTTTTTGATGGACTTTTTTTTTTATTCTTGAACAATGTAATATTTTGCCTTAGTCTGTGAACAGTAAGTTTGTCTCTAATTTCAGAGGCTGTGATTCCCAAAGAATCCCAAAGTCCTTTTAAGTACTAACACGTACAATGTAGTTCTCATGTTTAATAGAAACATCATGCCTGCAAAACCCTTGAAAACCCTCTTTACTTGTTTGTGAGGGCTTATGGATTAGCGTGCATTTGTTAAGAAAATTGAAGGCAACAATTACCAAAAAAATGGATATTAATAGGTGAGAGTAAGAAACATGTCTGCAGGTGAACAGTTTTGCTTCTGTAGAACAATTTTTTTGTTAACCTTCTAAGTTACATGAAGACTTTCAAGGAGACATTGAATGTTAGTTGTATGCAGCGAGCCAGATGAAATGCATACTTTTTCCTGGGGTAAGCACGTAAATAGCAGAGATGTGTTACTTGTTCTTTCCAACTCTCTGCAAAACTATTGTTTGATTTGCTTAAATACTGATAGAAAACATTCTGTTTTGAAGATTTTTTTTTTCCCTCCCTGTAATTCATGGTATTTTTCAGAGTATTGTAAACCTTTTTTGAAAACAAGGTACTTAGGAGTGTTCTTGAGTTTCAACAGTCAATATGACCAAAGAGACAATGAAGAGTAAAGAATATACTTGCTTCCTTAAGTTGTGGTAAAATGTCCACTTAAAATAAAAAAAAGACATTTTTGTTTTAAAATTTCCATTATTTAAGTACTTAGCCAATTGAAATATGTTCACTAACAGTTAAAAGGCATTAAGTCAATTTAGGTTTGATTTAGAGAAGAAGTGTAATCTTATTATTGTGTTGTCTTTGACAGTTTTGCCTGGATTATATCAAAATACGCCTGGACAGTCAAGAAGGTGAGTACATCTTTCCTTTTATGTTAATAGTCTCTCTCTCTCTCTTTCTATATAGATATTTTTTTTTTTTGAATGAAGTAACTTTGTCAAAGGAATTAACAGGTGAATCATAATGATTCTGGTTTTGTTATGTATGTAATAAATTATATTGGATGCCTGTAGTCAGGAAAAAAAATTGAGAATATAATTTTGACCTGAACTGCCTGGTGAATAAAAACCAAGATGATTTTGCATTATTTCTGCCTTGAATCGCCACACCTGAAGGCATTTAAAAGATGCATAGATTAAGTTCTTAGGGATGTGGTTTAGTGTTACGTTAATGGTTGGACTCTATGATCTTGAGGGTCTCCTCCAAGCAAAATTAGTCTACTGACAGAAAATTTGCAGATAGCAGAAATGAGCAATTCGTGGTGGGTGTGCAACTGGGTCACTAGCTCTTGACCTTCATCCTGGCTGAAGAGCTCTAGATATTCTGTTGATCACTGGCAGAGGTTGTCTTGAAAATTATATTTTTATTAGAAGGACTTTGTGTTATCTGCATTTCTCCTCTCTCCTGTCTTGTTCCTTACGTAAAGGAACAAAGCTTTAAGTGCCTACCATTAACCATTTTTCTGATCTAGAAATAATTACTGGCATTGAACTTTTGGGTCTTTTCACTAATTCAAAGAACTTTGACTTCAAACTTTTTTCCTTCCATTTCTATAATTCAGTAAAAGCTGTGAAAAACTCAGCATGGGCCTTGGCAGCATCAGATGTAGTGTTTAAAATTTTTCATGTTGCTGACGGTTCTCTTCAGTAGTAAATTTAGAGCAGTACCTTAGTTTCCTCAGGCAATCAGATCATTTCTCTGCATGTGTTTATTTGCCTCTTCATTGTAAAGTTATTTTTCATAAGGGAACTTGGTCAAAGATAAATCTACAAAGAAGGTTTTACAAACCTATTGTAAAATATGTCATAGTAATAGTTGCAAATTTAATTCGTCACTGGAAATGGTGTTTTTTCTGTGCAATAAAAACTAGATAAAACTTGGCCAGAAAAAACCAGTTAGTTTATGATTACTTTCCTGAGAGGTGACAGTAGAATTCAGTTCATCTTTTAAGATATTAACAGACCACACCTCCTGGATATATGTTAATTTCAAACTTTTTTTAAAAGCTTTCTTAAAAATTAATGGGCACATACTGATTTCTTATTAAAATCAAGGGGGAAGGTGTAAGGGAAACCTACGTATTTTTACTATAATTTAATATAATGTCATTATTTTCTTCTAGAATCAGAAAGTGATGTCCGAGATATTAACCTGAAAACTTCAGAACTTACCAAATGTGAATGGTGTAGTGTCCGAAAATTACCAGTAGTTTTCCTACAAACAGTACCGTCAACATGTAGTAGCCTGAGAGACCAACTGAAAATGAGTAAAGATAATGTCTGGTACGAATGTAAAGGAGACAGTAAGTAAAACAATTTTAGTCTACTATTAACTTTAAACGTTTTGGTTCGTGACTGAGTGCACTAAAGAATAGAACTGCCATCATTGGCTGAGGCAGGTGTAGTAGTAATATTTTTCCAGGAACTATTGCCATCCCAGGAGGGAAGGACAGTTCAGACAGCTTGGCAAAACTGTAGTCTTCTGTCTGTGCAAACACATGCAATTACATGTAGTCAGTTTAGAGTAACTTTTTTCAGTAATGGTTGTACTGTGTGAAAGCAAGTTGGTTTGTTAAACTTTAGTATATGGGACCTTTACATTTATATGACAACTTTTGCCATACTGACTTCTGCTTTTTGTGCTGTTCTGCTTAAAGGCTTTAGTTTCAGTAGAAACTGTTGTGTGGGTGGACTTGGGTATTTTTTTCCCCCATATGCTTGTAGTGATGTGATATAGACAAATATCTGCTTGGAAAACAAGTGGATTGTCTTCCTGTTTCTTAAAATTAAGTTTAATTTCAACACTATTTTTTAAGGTAGCATAGAGCCCTCTTTCCCTTAAATAGGCTTTTATCCAGGTTAAGTTTTGTGGTTATTTATACCTGTACTCAGCCTCATAGATATGTGATGCATTCAGATGGAGGAAGAATCCTTTCAACAATCTCAGAATTGTCTGCTTCCAAAATATAATACTGTTATACTAACATCATCCAGCTCCTATAAAAAGTATGAGCTGTAAGGAATATTACAGTTACAAAAGTAATTGGAGAGCTTGCAGGGGAGCTAGAGACAATCCTGGGAACAGGCATTAGATCCCACATGAACACAGGTGTTCACAGATGAAAAAAGGAAAAGCCTCCTGAGTTGTCCAGTGAAAAATCCTCCCCTTTCCATGTCACTCTCAGCCTTTCTCCCCCACAGCTTTTCCCTCTGACGCTGTGATTCTGGGTTGGTTTTACACCCAACTGCTTTATTGTACTTGATACTTCTGAGGACTTTGTGATGAGACAGTTGCTATTTGCTTTGTGAGCAAGGAAACTGCTTTAAGCCTGAATCCATAACTGTGTAAGCAATTGTGTGTCTCTGCCTAAAAAAATTCCTCTTAGTACAACTTACTGCTGTTTTATTTTTCAGATGCTGTAAGCAGATGGTATTTATATAATACCTGATTGATCTAACTCACTTTCTCCAACTTTTAGTTAAGGCGTAGGCTGACCTGTTGAAGCTAAGCCACTGTACCAAAAGAAATACAAGATTTACTAGGGCTAGCAAGAGTAAGCATGAGAGAGCTCCTGTCTGTATTCTGTTCACAGAATGTTCGCAGGGGGCAGAGGGGTTTTGGTTTGTTTATGTCACAGGACCTGAAAGCAGGGCTTTGCTCTTCTAGGTGGTAAGATCCCTTTATCTGTGTAAGAAGATGAAGATTTTTTTTTTTATTACTGTGACATTTAAAATTCCTTTTCTTGTTCAGATGCATACTGCTCGGAAATGAAAACTGGTTGCCAGTGGGTTGGCGATCTTGAAGAGATTTCTGTTTCTATGGTAACAGAAATCTGATCAGAGAAAAATAACTGTTTCTTTTGTGAAATTGCCATTACAGGTTTTTGTACTTTTGTACCAAGCAAGTGCCCAGAATCAATAAGAGTAGTTTTCTTATAAATTTGTTCTTCTAATACGTGTTATACAGTTTCTATCCACTTTTTAAAGAAGCGTCATGCTTATGTTCCCATTGAAGACTGGAAACAGTGGGCTTGAAATTCAGTCCCTCAGTATTGTATTCAGTTTAGTTTCTAAGCAGTGGTTTTAAGTTTTGTGTCCCACTTGCTAGCTACCCCAAGTTAAAGTAGGATTTTTTTCAACTTGTCACTGTTTCTGAGAATCTCTGTTGGCTGAAAGAGTTGCCATGCAGATGTCAGTGCTGTATATCCATGTAAAAGTGGTTCTTAGAGACTTTTTCAGCTGAAAGGCTGCGTACCTCTGGGCTTATATACTGTAGTGACTTTAATATGTAAAATTTTCAAAAAGCAATAATGTTTTTTATTGTAGACTTCTAGCATCAGGACAGACCATGAATCTCTCTGAATCATGGGGTATCATATACTATTTCTTTTAAAATTTGATATATGTTGTCTTAGTTCTCTCTTTTTTCTTCCTTCCCCTGTTGCAATCACATCTATTTGAAAGTAAGAGAAAAGCAGAATGAAATTTTTAAAATGGAATACCGTGTTGATTTTGAAGGAGTTAAGTTGATGAAAGCCATTTTTATAATAAAAATTAAGACCACAAAAGCCCATCTACATTCTTAATACAGTTCTCCTTTTCTAGGAAATTTCCACAGGTGGATGTATCATGATTGATTTTTGAGAGAGCTGCTCTGGATTTCTTAATGCTGACCTGGGAGAAATTAGGGTGTGGTGTTTCCCTATAAAGAGAGGAAATTGTGCTGTATATGTAATTTCTGAAATTGTATTGAAACAATAGGATAGGAACTGTAGTAAGAAAAAGAGAAAGTATTGATTATGGACTCTTAGTGTCAGTAAGCAGAGAAGCTGTTCCTTCAAAATATGTTTGGGCTTTGCATTCAGTGTCTTAAAAATGTAAGAGGTGTAAAAATTAACATTTCTGGATTAAGGCCAAAATTGAACGCGCTCTTTTTGTGTGTATAGGTAGAAGGGTTTGGTAGTTCATCCTTCTGTCATCTACATACATGTGTTTTACTGCTTGTGTGTATTGTCAGCAGTGTGCACGTGTTGGCCCACGTTTCTTTGAAATCTGTTTATAATTGTGACGTATTTTGTTTCTAAATGAATAATTTTCTCTCTGCTTCTTTGTAGGTCAAGAAGAACAGTACATCATTTTGATTTTTGAAACTGGTCTTGATCCTCATGCGAACTCAATATTTGAAAAAATAATTACTGACATTGGTATTAGAAATAATATTTCTGACTTCTTTGTGAAAATTTCCTTTGAAGAAGCCAATGGCAGGCTTGTTGCATTTACTAAGTGCTTGGAAGAGAGTTCCAAAGGAAGCCCATCTCACAGAGAAAACAAAATTAAAAATGTAATTATGTTTTTGTTTCAGAACAAAGTCATTATGTTACTTGGCTTACAAATACACTGAAAGTAGTGTGTTGGTCACTAGACCAAAAAAAGTCCCAACAACTTCTGCTGGTCCATGGTGGGTTATGAAATTCTAGGAAATAGTCTGTGCATTCACAATATTTTTAGTGTGTTTAGTTTGATTGTAAGGTTGTACAATGGTCCATAAGTAATGTTGTCATTTAAAAATTAAGGGACAAGAAATTTGCACCAGAGTCAGACAACGTAAATGTTTCCAAATTCATCTACTGGTGAAATTGGAATATTTTAATCAAGAAACTAAATTGCAGTTTGTAGTTAAGTCTAATAAATTCTTTCTTTAAACAAAACTGCATCTTAAAAAATGTGAAAGTTTTGTGGCTCTGCAAGAAATGAGTACAGACTGAAGTGTAATAAGTTAACTAGGAAAGGAAAAGAAGCAAACTTGAAGTCCTTCTCAAAAGCAATGGATATTACACTGCTGGACTTGATTATCTTTCGGTAAATTTCAGCACAGTGTGCAAATTAATATTGACTTTATTCTTTTAAGGTTGCCCCTGAGTCCAAAATGCAGCAGCGAAATAAACAGTTACCATATTTTGATGATGATGAAGAAATTGGAGAATCACATAAAGTATTTATTGGTCCTATAGAAAAGTAAGATACTTATCTTTGCCCTCTAACAATGCTCTTGAGGTTTTTTGGAATTTCATATTTATTATTGAATGTATTTTACTTTTCAGGTTGATAGTTTATCCACCTCCTCCAGCTAAAGGTGGTATTTCTGTGACCAATGAGGACCTCCATTGCCTAAATGAAGGAGAATTTTTAAATGATGTTATTATTGATTTTTATTTAAAGTAAGTTTTCTTTCAAATCAGTTTTTAGTCATCTTTTACTTTGAAACTGGAAAAGTTCTGACATTAAAAATTCATAGGTCAGTTGATAGCGGTTGGTCTCCAGCTATGTATAGCTCTGATTTTAAAGGTTTTGCATCTTTGCAAGAAATTTTGGTTCCTCTCCTATCCTGCTTGCTAGTGACATTGTCCTCACTTGGAAAAAAGGTTCTTTAAAATTTCTTAGCATCAGAAATTCAGAGCACTTAATACCTTGAAATATTGACACAGATTTTTGCATTAATTAGTTCCTGTGGTTAGTTAGCTCTAATATTCTTATAGCTGTTTTGTGAGAGGCTGCAACAATTTGGTGGGGAGGTAGCGCTGTCCTTTTTACTCTGGTCATGGATACTTTGGGTTAACATCTCCATTAATTTTTCCCCTTTTTGAACTAATTAGGTATTTGGTACTTGAAAAACTGAAAAAGGAGGATGCTGATAGAATACACGTGTTCAGTTCATTCTTCTATAAACGCCTTAATCAAAGAGAAAGAAGAAATATTCATGAAACTTCAAACCTTTCGTAAGTCATATAAATCAGTTTAACTAAGAGCTAAGTACAGTGAAGGCTACCAGAACACATGCTTTACAGAAATAAAAACACTTACAGGCAATGTTATGATACCAACAGAACTCTAGGAAGCTTCCAGACCTATAACACACATAGAATATGCCTTGAAAAAATCTTAAGAAGCTGTTAAGGTGAAAATATCTGAAAAGTAGTCTTCCAATTAACATGCATCACCTTGCAAATCCTGTGTTGGTTACTTCTTGCAGAATACAACAAAAACGACATGGGCGAGTGAAAACATGGACACGGCATGTTGACATTTTTGAGAAAGATTTCATTTTTGTTCCTCTTAACGAAGCGTAAGTAAACATACCTTTTTATTGCATTTGGTAAAGGCTTAAGCTTCACAATTTTAAAACTAAAAGTTATAGCGGGAATTGAAGTTAAAAATTAGGAGACTAAACAATTTTTTCCAGGTGATAAAAACAAAATAGTAATGTAAGAGCTTTTAAGTGCGTTCTTGTAGTTTAAGAAGTATCAGACAGTATAAAGACTGCACAAAAATGAACTTTTCTGAGTACTTTTTCTGAGTTTTACCCGGTTCTCTGGAGTTCTTTCTTCTAAGGTGTTGTCATTGATAACTTTTGGATTTACCTATTTTAGTCCTTTTTCTTCTAATGAGATCTCTTTGGTATAGATGAGATTGTTCTTTGGTTGGAATAAAACTTTATTGGAAGAAAATACACCTGAAAATCTCTATTGCCCTGTATTGGGAGCTTTATGCTTTTTCTTTATATCCTTTTGTCTTGATATTTTGCTTAGATCAGGCAGCAGACTGTTAACATTCTAATGGTTGTTAAGGACTTTTAATGATGCCTGCTTTCCTTAAGATCAGAGCAAGTTGTCACAAACACATTTCTGCATTTCAAAAAAAGAATTTAAGCAGTCCTTAGGCCAAAATATTTAGGAGCGTTAAACTACTGCATTTTAAAAATATACAATAAAAACATAAATAAAGTAGACAGAGAGACAGGAGAATTGTAATTAACTTATCATAGGCATACCCAACTGATCTTTTAAAAATTCAAAGATTAGTTTGTTGTTTTTTTTTTTTTATTAAAAACTCTTCAAAGAAACCTATCTAGATACCGTGCCATTTTGCAGCAGGAGCAAAACTTGTGAATCTTCTCTTTTCCCACCTCCTCCCCAGCTGAATTCTCAGGCTAGCTGACCACAGGTCTGTCTTTGTTATAAAGTCGTAAGTAAACCCTTGAGAAAGCTGTTCACAAGCACTGACTTAAGATTTTGAGATGCTATGACCTTTGTACAGCCATGGGAACACATCCAGTACTTAGGTGATAAAAATGACTCAGGTGTAAGATACTCCTCCTGTCCACTTCAGACTTCATCCTTGCTATCCCTCTCTCTTGAAGCTTGAAGTACCAGAACCTGGAAGTCTGTCATTTAAATTTTGATTGTCTTAGAGCTTGTTATATAGTTTACTTCCCACCGTTCCTGTCTTATGTCATTGCCATCTACATTGGTTATGCATAGGAGAAATGATACTGATCATGCTGCAAATACCAGACAGCGTGACTTAAAAGTCACCTGAAAATGAAATAGTTCTGTGGCATTACAAGAATTAGTCATCTTACTAGTAAATTAACACAAAGTACTTTTCACTGTCTTGTTCATTTACTGATAAGGAACTAAAGCAATGTCTACCTTGGCAAATAGTGCAGCTCAGTGGGAATGAATTTGCAGAGCAAAACAGTTTGTACTGAGGGCAAGATGTTCACACCATGTGTGGGTTGGAGATTTTGCTTTGGACGACCTTGGTCTCACGTACCCATCCAGTAGTGATTAGAGCATGAAAAGTGTACTCTTGGTGTGCATCTTTCATCTGGAAATGATCCTGTTCACACTTTTCAGAAAACTGTACCGTGAAGTCAAACTTGGTAAGTGGTGATAGTAGGACATTCATTTGCAAAAGTGGTTTCTTGATGTGTGCAATAAAATATTGCAGAGCAGAAAAAAACGAGTATCCAGGGAGATAAGAAAGTGCTGGTTTGATGGAGGGGTGGAGAGGGGGCGGGGAGAGTGGATTTGCTTTTTATTGTTGTTTTTGACCTGCATTCTGCCAAAGAAAGAATAAATTAGAATGTCTTTCTCTTTTTTTTTTTTTTTTCCTTCTTGGTTTTTGATTTATTGTTATTAGTTGCTAGCATTTTTCTTGGCTGCACCTTGCTGTTTTGTCTCCTGTCAAACATCACAGGATCACAGAATGACAGAATGTTAGGGACTGGAAGGGATCTCAAAAGATCATCTGGTCCAATCCCCCTGCCGGAGCAGGAACACCCAGATGAGGTTTCACAGGAAGGCATCCAGGCGGGTTTTGAATGTCTCCGGAGAAGGAGACTCCACATCCTCCCTGGGCAGCCTGTTCCAGTGTTCCGCCACCTGGCTGTGAAGAAGTTTCTTCTCAAATTTAAGTGGAACCTCTTGTGTTCCAGCTTGAACCCATTACCCCTTGTCTTACTGTTGGTTGTCAAACATGTCACTTCTTCCATCCCCTGGAACCAATTCAGTTTTGAGGAACAAAAAGCTGAAGTTTTTGGGGGAGATGCTAACATACTTACGAAAGAATCAGTGACTTGACAATGAAATACTCCCATTATGAGGAGTAATTGGTATGACAGGACAGAGAGGAGGCTGGGGAGCTCCCTGGGAAAGAACACAAAAGCCAGCAAGTATGAGGCTTCTAGGCCTCTATGCTATTAGCACAGCTGTCACTTGTGAAGTGTCCCTTCCTTATATTGCCATGGCACAGAAGAATATCAGGTTTTACAAGGTTACTGTATATTTGACTCCTCTTTTTCATGTATTCTTGTGTATCAAAATGGGTCAAGAGCAGAGAACTGGAATAATCTTAACTTTTTTCAGTTAAAAAAGTTACTTTGTTGCAAGTTATCTCTCTTACTTTGATATGTAGCTCTTGTCTTTATGTTGAACTGACGTGTAACTCCTGTTTTATTTTAGTTAACTTCACTACAGTAGCACTTCAAGTGCTGCTTAGTCTCTTTGATATAGAACCAGAAAGTTTTATTTTTAGAACTAAACGTATTGCTGACAAAAGAGACAACAAGTATCAGTGGTGATTTTTGTTCGTTAATGGCAAAATACTAAGAAGGATTTTTTATCTGGTTAGCAAGTACAGTATAGATCCTGTTTGTGTAAAGTTACAGCTTCATGTTGCGTTCTGGGCCTGTGTATTTAATGCGTTATGAAATATATAGTCCATGGACTTTATTCGTTAATAGGAAACCACCTTGCTTCTGTGCCGAATTTATGTATTTGTGGTGCTGATTTGTATATTAGTTGGCTTCTTAATCTGTAGTGAGTGTTTTGGATATTCAAGTTTTATGATGAAGGCTATGGGCTGGGACCTAGCAACTGTAGTAGGTTACAGCTTTTTCAGAAACTCCCTTGTGTGCTGCCTTTTGTGTCATCTAATTTCCCCAAATTTCCCCATGCTTCTGTTTCTCACTTGCAAGTTGAGGACTGTCACACTTTGTGTTGACAAGAATGAACATGTGGAGATGCTGTGTGTTCAATAGAATATAACTTCCAACTACTTGGTGTTTAGCTGTCTAGGGGTTTTTTTTGTAATCGAGGCGTTGCCTTGTAACTTCACGGGATTGGTGAAAACACTAGGAGAATCAGTGGTGAAGAGGGACAGCCAGTTAATGCCTGGTGTGCATAGAGAGTAAAATATATGCTATTCTATGTAGGTTTTGGAGAACCTGGTTTTCAGAATTTTTTCAACATGCCTTTGGCTGGACATCTGTCAGTTTATTCCTTGTCTGGGTCTTCTGTATGATCATATAACTCATGTACAGCCTTGAGTTGTTATGACTCTCCTAGTGTTCACAACTTGGCGCATTGCAGCACTCTCTAAGTATTTTTCAGGAATTTGCCACCCGGTTTGATACTGGTCATTAGTCCTTGTAACAGAAATTTTCTCTGTGTGATACAATAGCGGATCAAAGGTGGGGAAGAGTTTCTTTGGTCCCACTGAGAGATCAGCATTCATTACTACTTCTAAAAGGTCTCAAACCTTGATCTGTGGCAAAATCGGTCTGGTTGAGAGCCAATCTCAGAGTTTCTTCCTTGTGTCTTGAATTACGTACTATGTGAAACAAGTTATTCTAGGATTTGAGGAAACCCGAGCACTTCTCTCACATTATAGGAATGCTGCTAATGGTTGCTTCTGATAATGCTTGTCCTGTGCTGCCTAGGATGATGCTTTTTTGTCTTTTAGGACTCAGCGGTTTATTCTGGCATCTAGTTTAAGAGTACATTCTAGAAATGATTGATTTGCCGAACTTTAGTATCTACTTCCAGAAAGTCATTCCACTAGTTTAGGGAATGCGGGCTTATCATCTAACAAGTTGTCAAACTGCAGTAACTGGAGGTGGGCAGGATGAATCTAGGGGAGAATTAACTTCAGAACAACATGGCAGATTTAACCATGACTACATCAGTGTCCTTTGTCAGTATAGTCCTTTTTGTTTCAGTCTCCAGTGGAAATAGGTTGTTCTTTTCAGAGTTGCAAGCTATTTTTTTTTTTTAGATCCAGGTTAATGTGTTTACATAATTGGTACATAAAGCCTATATTAATATAGCACACACAAATGCCAGGGTTTGGCAATACTTAATATATTCATTGACTAGGTGTGGTAAATCATTGAAGATAAAATGCCTCCATATTTCACCTGCTGCTTTCAAGGGCCACTTTAACTGCCATTGAGTTTTGATAGAATTTAGGATTCATAATAATCTAATTAATTTTTTAATATCTCAGACATACATTTTTAGTTACTACTTTTTCTTTTTTTCTGAAACATATTGAAATGTGGCTTCACCTGCATAATACATAACTAGGTTCTGTTTTGTTATTTGCTGTAGAGAATCAGAGAACCTTCAGAAAATTTCTAAATCAGGTTAGTCAATATTTACTTGCAATGCCCCAATCCCTGACTTCGCTGCTGCTCCATTTCTTATTGAGTGGCAAGTTAGTAAAGTCTCAAGAGGCAAGGACAGCAGGAGGAAACTGGGACAAAAGTTATTTTGTATTGGGGGATATAATGATTTTTGATCCTGAAAGGGTTGGAATGTCATTTCTGTGAAGGGTGAGGAGGACAGCAGTCATGGTGATGGCATTACAAACACTCTTTTCTCCCCTTTTTTTAATTCACTGTTGACAATATTTCTTTAAAAATGTGAAGTGTCGTCTGTGATTGGAAGATCTCATAGGCAGAAGAATATGGGCAATTCAGCTATACTGTTAGATCTGACTAGTTGTGTTGCTAGTGCTGAACTACTAAAAAACTTGATGCAGCCGTAAAACGTGAACTTGACAATAAGTAATTCATGCAGTGATAAAGAAAATGTTAAAAAATAAATAATCTTTTTAAATAATTTTTTTTCCTTTGCAGTGCCCACTGGTTTTTGGCTGTCATCTGTTTTCCTGGTTTAGAAAAACCCAAATATGAACCAAATCCCCTCTATCATGAAAATGCTACAATGCCGATAAAGTCCTCCTCTTCAGATAGAGAGAGCAACACACCATCTCCTTTGCCAAATGATTTAGATGCACAGAACTCGCCTTCCAAGTCCACAGCAAAGAAGACATTGACCAAAAAGTATAATACAGCTTTAATTGACCCAAACACTGAAACCGAAGACAGTGAGTCTTCATGTTGTAGAAGAAGTCCTTGTAGGGGAAAAAGTGCTTTCAAAAAACTAAATCAAATGGACAGTGATGTGGAAGAACCTAACACTGTGGAATCAGCATGCCATACACTAGACCATCGGACTTCAGACGAAAACGGTATACAGGGTGAATTCACAGCTGCTAGCCAGTCTATGGGTATGTAATTGTAAAAATATGCACATTTCAATGAAAAATTTGGAGTTTTCACATCTGTTGCTACTTTTGTAGTTGTGTAAATTTCATACTGTGAAAGTTTAGTACATGCAAGTTGAATGCTTGCAATATAAGTAGTTCATAGCCATTGCGTATAAAATGTTTTTGTAGGTGTGGATATAACTCTCATGGCAAAGGGCTGGAAATAAAACACTTTTCCTAAATCAGATTAATTTTTCAGTTGTGTGAGCTTTCTTCACACAAATTCATTTTGTAGGTATCACTTTGCATCACTTACGACAGCAGTTGTTAAGAAAAGAATAGTAGTTGGCCATGGATCCTCATAATGTATGTACATGGGGGGACTGAATTAAGATTGTGTGAGCAATCGTAATTCCAGTGTCTTCTAATATTTGAGGTTTTGCTTCAACACCATTAAGTTCTTTAATGTCCCAGTAGAAGGTATGTAAAAAGAGTAAGGAGAAAATAATAATCAAAAAAAATTCTCTCACATGACCTCCATGTTACATTTAGGGAGGTTTTCTCCAACGCGTTTCTGCTGTGGAGGCTGATTTCAGTGTCTAGAACAGTGTTTGTACCAAAGTGAACAAAGGAGCTGACATACTTTTAAAGGCAGATGAAGGAATTAGGAAAAGATTATTTTCTTTGCTTGCTGCAAGTTTTGGATCCCCTTGAGGCATAGAGTACAAAATATGTGTTCATGCAAAAAACATCTGTTCATGCAAAAAACATTTAGTTACTGATAGTATTCCTACTAACTTAATTTACACAGGAAGTAATTGCATAGCTTATAGTACAAGATTTGGAAAGCTTATCAGTGCTATGATCTAATCTGTATATTGTGGACCAGTACAACTTTAACATCTTTGTGGGTATAAACACTTTCCTACTTTCTAATATAAATTTATTCATTTGTGATAACATTATCACTTCTCCTAGAAGGTCTTGGGGGAGCAGGGGAGGTGCATAGGTTTCCTCTTGTTCAAGTTTATTTTTCATTTTACGTGTGATTGTTACTTTTTATGATATCGCTGCTGTATGACGTGGTCTCATGTCTTGGATGCTGCTACTGTTATTTGTGATTATTCAGAATGTACTTTATGACATATGGTTTTGCTAGGATTACATATTTTTTTATGGCTGCATTATATTGGTGGCTGCATTATATTGGATGGTCATTCTATTGCTGACTAAAGCACTCAGACTCTCTTGCTCAGCTGTTGCAGGTAATGCACCCTTTCATTAATGCAGATGTTCTTACAGGTCACAGTCCTGGTTTAAGGGTGAGATTCAATTTGAGATTGACACTAAGCCTATGTTTAGGCAGCGAAATTGAGTTGTGTATCTAAACTTCCATTTCAGCCTGATGGAAAATGAGGATGTAGTCCTTAGGTTTTCTGCCCAGCCTTCAGCTGTTGCCCTAGAAGGGTGTGGGTCTTGACTGCCAAATCCATACGTATGTCCTGGATATCCTAGGATATCTCAAAAGACAGCAGGTGCCTCTGATAGTATAGTCAATAAAACCAAGCGACCTCATTTTCTCATCCTAAACCAGATATAGAGTAGCTGTTCAGTTGACTAGTTCTCTGCTCTGATTATGGTCTCCACTTAGCATTGTGAAACCCTAGGTGCCTACTATACATGGGAGCCTGTACTTAGATGTCTTGATCTCCAACTAAATCCTGGTTTTGGACTTGTAATTCAGTAGGAGTTGATACCTAAATAACTTTGAAGAAATAATCATATATATATATATTTATATATATATTTATTACTTACCTAATTTAGGAATCTGTCAGCAATAAATCGTATTAGTATATGGCCTACTTCTTGTGCTAAGGTCTTTTCAAAGATATTGAGCAAGACTAATTCCCAAGTTTGTCCCTGTGGAACTCCGCTGATAATCTCTTTCCAGTTACTTCAGCTTCTCTGTTGAAGCACTCTTGAATGCAAGTCTTCTCCGTTTTTTCCATTAGCTAGTTCATTGCCCTATTTAATGTTCTTAGAGAAATCCTGTTTTTCTTTCATAAGTAATAGGTCCTACAGTGACACCATAACCAATGCTTTTATTTTTGTAATTGTTTAGATATATAGCCCTTTTCTAGGAAAAGTTTTCTGATGAAGATTTCAGGTTTTGCTGGCATAAGATATTAATTTTTCACTTATTTCCACATAGCTTATTTTTTCCCTTCAAAGTCTGTTCTGAAGTCTTGCATGGTTTCTTCCGATGCTGTTTCCCTAGCGATTAAATAAGTAGAGGAGTGAGAGAGTGAATTTACAGATAACTCTTTTGTGTAGCTAACAGTGAAGTTTCACAGACATCTCTAGGCTGCTGCTCCCAGGAGAGCTGATCCTGCATTCTACCATCCCTAGCAACATGTTCCCAAGCTGCTTTTTTCCCTTCATATAACTTCACAGTGAATCTGATCAAGAAAATTATTCAAGTTAAAAAAAAAAGCGTTCAAGTTAAAAAAAAGTTCTCAGTCTGGTCCTCTATGTGTGGATGTATTTGGTGACATGGAAGGAACCAGCTGAGGATGGGAATGAGTAGTTATATTAGGGATCAAATGAGACTGCCCCTTTTGGCAGCGGTATCAATTTATACTGTTGTAAAGGTTTCATGGAACTACAGGGTAATTTCATGGTGGGTTTTAGTTTGGGTCTCTAGAATTTTTTTTTAGGCATTTCACAGAATAAGGAACAGTTTCTGCTATGTCACTTAGAATAAACTTTTCACTTCTGTTCATATGCATGAATAAAATACTATATGGCAGCTGTATCACAGTTATTCTGAGCAATCCTGAGGCAATCTAAAATATTTAAAATTAGTTTGGTCTTCAATGATCACATAGTATTTGATGTTTAAAGATACTGCTGTCTGATTGATACAGATGGATTGCACAAAATCAGGCTAAACTACAGTGAAGACTCAGCTGATGGTAGTAAACTAAATGAAGATGAGCTTATAGATTTTTCTGAAGACCAAGATAACCAGGTAAAGAATTCAGCAATTTTATTTGGGAAATATGAACTGTTGTGTTTTATTTTGAATGGGCAGCTTAAAAGCAGTGTAAATCTGTGTTGTCTAAAGCTAGTTAACTTTTCAATTGTCAAATCCAAAGCACTGGTTGCCTATAAACATTTGCAAATTAGCTGACAGGAGAGGATTGTCCATTTGTTCATTAAACTGTTTAATAGGAAACTGCTGTACTGGTCCTGCATTTCATTTTGTGAGCCTTTTGCATAGTAACAGTATTACACAACTATTTCAGTGGAAACTCTGAAGGTAAACACATTTCTGCCTTTGTTCTCCATATTTATCTACCAGACCCAGGAGCAAGTTACTCTTCTTTCAGCTGCATTTCCTAGACATAAGCAGACACCTTTATATAAGTAGGTTCTATTCTGTTGTTTTGTTTCATTGGGGGTTCTCCAAATCAAATTTAAACAGCATGGATTTATAATCAAGTGGTATTCTTCTTCATATTGGAAGACGTTTAGATTTTAGAGCTGTGGAAAGACTGATCATCAAAATGTCCTTTACTAACTCAGTACTGGGTATGTGGACATTATTCCATAGCCCTTTTGCTTCTACAGTGTAAGTTCAATGTAAGCAAACTGGGAGTTACACATTTACTCTTCCTAATTGGATTTCCTGTTCATGTTCCAGGTAGGTAACTCCAAGTTGTCCAAAGTAAAGAATCTGAGGCTATCAAATATATGTTCTAGGAATTAGCTATTTTTCACCTTTGAGTCTAGAACAAATAGTTGTTTTCCAAAGTCTGCAGCTATTTGTAAGGTCTTCCAAATAGTATGTATATGTGTGCACACCTATAAAAGCTCCAGTTTATGTTGAAACATAACTATGCTTTTCACACAGACTCAACCCATCTCTCCTGTCATGACACTTGCCCAAACATTCTGTGATTCTCACCTGATGGAAGTGCCTTTCTGTCTATTTGGTAGCAGTAGAGTTCCCTGAAGATGGAGCATGAGCAGTAGAGTGTTTCCAATCTGAAGTATGTGGCATGAGGCAGGGAAGAAAGCACATGACCAGCTGTGTTCCTTGAGAGGAGGAAAAGATGCCGAGTTCCCTGGTTGCAGTATAGCTTAGAACTTTACTCAGGCTGAAGCTGTCACTGATATCTTCTAGAATGGATAAAGCCAAGTATAGACATGCTGGACTGTGACGAGCTGAGTGTACCTTCACATCTGCCAAAACCAGAGTTGAGGTTGCAACGGAAACAAGTGTATTAGCAACTAGGCAGCAGTTTCTAATATGATAACATCTTCATGGTGTAGAATGAGGGTTTTGTTCATAGGATCCTGCATATTAGTGAAGTGTACATAATTCTCACCAAATATTTCACAAATCATGCTTATACGGGGGTACCCATTTTCAGAAAGCATCTCTTTCCCTATAATGCAATGGTCTGTGGTAGTGATAATGAACTCAGCAGAAGGGTAAGAAACTATGGATCACACTGATATTTTTAGATACGATAACTTAGTGGTTTTGTTTATGACTTCCATATCCTTCATAGCAATCAATATTGAAATCAAAAGGTCAAAGGATATTCCTAGATGTGTGGCATGACTGTTTCTGCAGCCCATGATACATAACATCATGGCGGTTTAATTTCCTTTGCCCTAAGAACCAAGTTGGTGCATTCTGAAGCAAAGATCAAATTTTACATCTGAGTTCATTGCAGATTTTGTCTCATTTCATCTACAAGATAACATACGTGAAACAGCCAAGCAACTTTCTAGTAATAATTAGCGAAGGAAAGTATCAATAATTTGGATTGTAACTAAATACTGGAGATGCACCTATTTTAAGCCAGCACTGCTTTAAAAATGTCAGTTGCAGCTTTTTTCTAGTTTCAGCGGTCGTTAAATAAATAGCGCCATTCACTCCGTGTCATTCCAGCATGGATTTGAGAAGCCGTGTGACTAGAAGTCGGTAATGCAAACTGTACAAATAATGAATGCTTTCAGATTAAAGCTAACACTTCTTTATTAAACCTATGTTATTGGTCTTGAATAAAAATGGTAAGTATAGCAATAATTTATTTTGCATCTGTTTGAAAAACAATGTTAGCTTTTAAACACCTGTAAACATGTTGCTTCTGTAGGATGACAGTAGTGATGATGGTGGCCTTGTAGATGATAACTGTAATTCAGAAATGGGACAGTGGCACCTGAAGCCTACTATCTGCAAACAGTAAGTATTAAAACAGTTAAAATGGAGATTTCATAAAGGTGTATGAAATGTAAAAGTAGCTATGGGAAAGGGCTATACATCAGTCTTCGAACACTTTAATCAGCATGTTATTAGTGTTGGAGAACTTTATACTTTGTAGTATCATCTTCAGTAAGCAGAAAATTTAATTAATGAAACTGCTAGTGAAATAATAGTTTTTTTTGTTTCCTGTTAAGCCTGTATGCGCTTCAGGCAAATGAAGATTGGTTCTTTAAATAAGGGTGTTCTTTGATATCTTGCATTTAGATTCCTGCAAAAAGAAGGTACAGAAGAATGTTCAAATGCATCCTATATTAAAAAGCAGATTAATGTCTTAACTGAAAATAATTAAACTAATACTAAAGAAAACCTTTGTCACCACTCAAATTAGTACAGGAAAATGGGAATCATTTTTAGCTGCCTTCATTTCTTACTAGAAGTGTTCTAGCTGTTTCTCTTTGTCTCTCTCTGTTCCTAGTATTGCTCTTTTTTCTCTAATAGAGTGTTCCACAGTACTAAACTGTTACTTTTTTTGTTAATTTTTTACCTGGTTTATATTTGAAAACTCTTAAAATTTTTGTTGTTGTTGTTTGAAACCCTGAAATTATTTCTTAATAGTCATTGACTGCAGTTGCTTGCATTTTGGAGTGACAGAAATGTATGATTCCAAATCCAGAAATACTCTTACTAGTATTGCTGTCTTGACAATTTCCTTTTATTTTTTCACAAATTATTTATCCATTTTTATATTTCCTTCTTTGTGAGTATAATGGTTACTACAAAGGTAAAGGCTTTCACAGTACAATCTTATGGTGCAGAATAAAATTGTATATTTTTACGTTATAGGGAATCTGTATGAATTATTCTTAATACATTTTCATGAAGGGGTAAAAATCCATCTGTGTTGTGAATTTTAAGAATATTTATGAGCTTCTGATTATAGCTGGGCTAAATTTGTCCCATTCTGGTAATGGATTATCTGTACATAATACTTTCCACCAGACAATATTTTAATCCAAGGATGAAATTTTACAAGATATTTGACACTTAAGCATCAAAAGTCATTGAGGGCACTTAAATACTTTATTATTAGCATATTTTTAAATTACTTCTACATGAAAAAGAAGATGACCTTGAAAAAACTTTCACTTATTGTCGCTCACCTTCCCAAAGTACTGGATTGTGTATTTTTAAAGAGCATTGCCTATATAAAGAATAATTTTATCAGAAATCAAAGAAAGTAGAATTAAAAGCAAGTATTATTGAAGTGGTTATATGGTTATGTGACAAAAACTGCATACATTTAAAATAATTTATAAATTTAAACCTATACATAAATGCATGCAGATATTTTGTCTGAATTTCCTAGTCTTCAGTTTCTATAAAGGATGCCTTGTGTGATGAATGCATGTGTGTTATTGGTAGGAAAGAGAAAGCAGAGCTTTGCAAAAAGTAATTTGTTACCTATTTATCCCTCAAAATACATCTTGCATCTAATGCTGAGTTTCTGTACTCTGGTATAAGGCAGCTTTGCTGTATAAATCCAGCTGTTGCATATAAGGTGGCTGATAGGATCATTATGGTTATAAGTACTGCAAAGGTGGTGGTATCCTCTAGAGCAGGGGTGTGAAACTCATTTTCACCGGGGGCCACATCAGCCTCGTGGTTGCCTTCCGTATACGGTCCTAAAATTACATTCGGCCCTTGGAAGGCAACCGCGAGGCTGATGTGGCCCCTGGTGAAAATGAGTTTCACACCCCTGCTCTAGATCAAGTGATAGGATGTAAGCATCTGTAGTGTACAGGACTGTTCATGCAGACTCGGTTCTTCAGAAAATGTGTGTTTATGGATACATTATTTTTGTCAAGTCTATCCAATAGAGTAGGTGTGTGTTTTTTGGCTGTCAGGTAGATTTCTGATTCATTGGCTGGGATCACTTCTAGAACATGTATACCTAGTGTTGTCTTGGGTACTGTGGACTGTCCCATCCGTCCTCCGGCTGCCCCTCCAGAAGGATGTTTATAGGTTCTTAGCCTTACTTTTTAGTCTCTTGCCAGTATCCCAGACGTCTTGTGCAAATAAAAGAGCGCTACAAACCTGAGGGGGCTTTAGGCAACTAGACTTTGCCTATAAAAAATGCTTTCAGTCTGACAGTACTATATGTGCTTTCCTAAGTTCTCTGTACTTGGTGTATGCTTAAATCTAAAGATAACTTTGCATTTTGCTATCCCAGTTAGAGGATTATAGCAATGCTGGCAAAATGTCATAATATTGATCTAGTTCTGTTCGATGTCACGCCACAAATTATTTCACAGCTAGCTAGCTGTGTAACATTGTGTTTTTGAAGCTGCTGTAAAATATTGTGTACTTAAAAACTGTGTTCTCTCCTAGGCCCTGCATTTTGCTTATGGACTCACTGAGAGGCCCTTCCCGCTCAAATGTTGTGAAAACACTAAGGGAGTAAGTTTCACATCTGGGGTTTGGGGTGCTTTTTGGTTTTTTCAAAATTCTGCAAGAAAACAAGAGTTTTAATTTGCATGGTCTTTAATCATAGGTATTTAGAGGTGGAATGGGAAGTCAGAAAAGGGAACAAAAGAAGCTTTTCCAAAGAAGTCATGAAAGGTTCCAACCCTAAAGTGCCACAACAGAACAACTTCAGTGATTGTGGAGTGTACATACTGCAGTATGTGGAGAGCTTTTTTGAGGTATATATGCCTGCTTGTGTAACTGTTTGTTTTGTCTCCCGTGGCAGTCAAATATGAGCTATTAAAATTATTAGGAATAAAAGGCTGTCTAGTGTAGCTCTTATAGCTATTTATTAGATGGTGCATTCTAATCTAATTTAAACATACATAATAATGAATATTTTTTGGAAAATAAATGAATTATCATTATTATTTACACATGTATCAGAAAGAGAAAGCCATGGAATTTTCTGAGAAAATGTTAAGAAAATAGATTTAGAGTCTTCCTGTATGTTCTTACAGAGCATACCCTTTAAAATTACCTGGTAAGAGTGGAGTTCTAAATGTAAACTAAAGATGTTTTACAAAAAGTTTGTTCTTTTTTCTCTATGAACTGTGACTCTGGATATATTCATCATTACACCACCAGTAGCTTAGACTTCTTTTACTTGCATGAAAACATGTAAGTGGAATCATTACAACTAAAGGTCAAATCTTGATTCCACTGAAGAAATTGGTTAAACTCGTACTTTAACTGTCGTAGCCTTCAAGTTACAGCTCCTTTCACAAGTGGAAGGAGTAGCACCCTCAAGTCTGGGTTGGGAGAAGAAATGGTCGCATGAGATATTGCCTGCACGGGACACTGACTGTTTACAGTCCATAGTGCTTTAGAGCACTGTTCCTAAACTCTCCTGTAACAAACCTTTCCTGAGAAAGCTGCTGGTTTCTTCTCCATTTCTCCTCCCTCCCCTTGTTCATTCTTTGTATGAGAGCATTTAGGCTTTAGCAGAGTGCGTTTATGCAAAATAAAGCCCAAACGTGTGATATGCTTTTGCTTTATCAGTGAGCCCTTGAGAGCTTGAAACCATCCTTGAGTACTTCTTGTTTTGCACACAGGGGATATGAGGAGAAACCAAGTTTTAATAATCTTGGCCCCTCCTTTTTGCTGAATTACGTCAGGCTGAATCCCTTCTCCTGCCTGGTCTTGCAGTATGGAGCAGCTTTGTCTGCCGGGCAACAGGGCTGGCACGTAGATGTGTCAGAGAGCAAATCACAGGCTATGCTCAGAAGTAACACTAGTGGGAAAGGAAAACCTGTACTGACTGTTCAGTGCTTGACTGTTTCACAGCTATTGAGCTAATAATTTCAGCTGCTAATGTATTTGAGAAATGTACGAAGTCTTGCTGTTTTCAGCAGCTGTACAAACTGAATGGGGAGTACGTGGGGAGGGGTGCTTAATTTGCTGTTTGTGGACTATTCAGGCAGATCTTTTTCTTCTTTGTGGATTTATTTCGAATATCTTCTTTTTAATAAGGAGGGTTAAAATCATGATGTGTATTTTTTAAAACCAAGACTCATTTGACAGGCTAGGTAGTGTAATAAGGCGCATACCTGTCAGCTGTCACAGCAAGCACTTCTTCAGTCCTCCCTCAATACCGTGCCTGCTCAGCGTTGCCTTTCGGCCCACGAGAGACAACTCTGAGCTGCCAAATGCGTGGCCCCCAGTTTCCCTTGGGGGGTTTGTGGGGGCCAGGTTAGCGGGGCTGCCCGGGCCGTGGCTGCCACCGCCAGGGGCCGCCGTGGTGCCGCCTGCGGCGCTGCCGGGCCGGGCGGCCCTGGGGCGGGATCCGGCCGCGGACACGGGTGGGCCACGGCTGCAGGCTCGAGCGGGCTCCGGCCGCGCACACCGCCGCCCACCCTCTGAAAAGCCCCTACAGCGGGAACTGGGGTGCTGGCGGGGGAATGGGTGCCGTCAGTTGGCGGTGAAAGAACTTGCAAAGCAAGAAGGAAGCTCCGAGGCAATACGTGCACAACTGGCTTCTGACCCATGTCCCTGCTTTTCTTCCCCACACTGAACAACAACAAAAAGCCCCACTTAAGGATGTGTTCGGATTAATTTGAAATATCTTTCTAATGTTGGTAACCACACTAATTAGTTTCTGCTAGTGTTCTTACTCCTTTGGCCTATTTCATAACTGTGGACAACCTAGTCAGATTTTGTTTAAGGTGTTCTGCATTCTGAAACCTACCTACTGCTGCTGTTGGGTAGCTTCATTGGCAAAGTCAGTTCAATGTGGTTTTTTTATTGCCATATTATCTAGTTGATGTTCTGCTTGGATGTGGAGTAATGTTGCTAGTGCAGCATCAGGCATTGACATGTTCCTGTGTCAAATGTCACTATTTTTTTCCCAAGTAGCCTTGCTAGTGCTATCTCAATGGATTAATGTAATTTACTCTTAAATAACCCTGTTAATGATGTAAACTGGAATACACAAAAAGAGGAATTTCTTTGAGAGAAAAAACTATTCCACAAATAATTATTTGGTTAGGGTGAAATTGTTGTAGGGTGTCACAGAAGTGGCATAGATAATGTCTCATAATAATCATTCTCTTAATTCTTTGGATGAATGACCTCTAGCAAGAAAACAGAATGTAAGTATAAAAAGGGCTGGCGATAGCCAGGGACTTTTCACAGGCCCTGTTTTTTAGGGTGAAATGTAAAAAACCTGACTTTTCTAGTTGGCTGTGGTCCTAAAGGATTTTATAAGAACCAGAGTATTTAGCAATGGATTCCTAATCAGCTCTAAATTTTGATGCTAGTCATCCTTAAAAAATATGCTCTGTCATTACAATAATTTTCTCTCCTTTTTTTTTTTTTTTTTAATTAGAACAATTTTATATGTTTATGCAGTCAAATACTTTGTCTAAAAGATGTAGCAAACAGAGTTGATTATCTGAGCACTTTTATAACCAAACTGATCTGGATGAATGTTACTCTGTAACATACTGAAGTTTGATTGATTTTTACCTTAATTACAAAACACACAGATGGTAGACGTTTTGTTCCATACTGGTGGAATGAGGTGAGGAAGAATGTACTTTACCCCACTATGGTTGTCTCCAGTCTTTTAGTTTATAACTCCTTTCTGTAATATCCAAATGACCTTTCTTTTCAGAATCCCATTCTGAGTTTTGAGCTACCAATGAACTTAACAGACTGGTTTCCACGCCCAAGAATGAAAACCAAAAGAGAAGAAATACAAAAAATAATCCTGAAGCTGCAGGAACAGCAGAACAAGGAAAAGAAGGGACAAAAGGACCCAAGTTCAGTTGAAAGATCTTTGCAGGAAAAAACAGAACAACTTCTCAACAGCAGCTCAGAGTGAATGTTGTATCTGTTGCATGTTAGCTCCACAGTCAAAACTAAAATATACATTTTTGTCTGCCCAAACTAAAGATTTGGCGTATTCTCTGCTCAAAGTTACTTGGGAATGTTTAATGCCTGTATAAATGTGTGTCATAAAATGATTTAATTCCCACAAAGATGTGTATTAAGTAAGCAAGTCTGTACATATGTTAATGAGGCCAACTTTTTCAGCATTTGTAATTACTTTTTTTCCACTTGTTAGGGAGCTTTTGTTATGTATTTCTGTTAATAGAACTTAAATAGCAACTTCTAAACATAAAGCAAATAAAGAAATATTTATAGGATAAAATGGTTAACTTTTTCTTTTTAAGTAAAGTTGTAATGTTACAGGCTTAAGTAACACATAGGAAATGATTTGGTAGTGAGATAATTCATATTTTGACCCTATTTAGTTGCCCCTTTACAAGATTATTCTGCTTGTGCTACAAAAAATAATATGGGTGTCTCAATGTACCGTGGCCTCAGAGAGGGTGATTCCCATCCTCCCGGTATCTAAGTGCAAGCAGTGTAATAGTTAATAGGACTGCTTCAGATTTGGGATTTTTAAAGATATGCGTTGCAATTAAAATTTCACCCTTGCTTTAGTGGGACGGGCTAGGAAGAGGGGGAGAATGCTCTTTGACCAGAGATTACTATTCAAACAGTATTATAACAGTGGTTTCAATGAAGTGATCTTGAGTGATACTATTAAATCATATTTTGTGGATCCCAGTTGTTGTACAGGTGTATTTTGAGACTTTCTTCATTATAAAATTGTATTTTGGTAAGTGTACTTGGAATAGCAGATTGCCCACATTACATTTTCTATGTTACAATTCTGAATGTTACATTCATATGTGCTTTATCTAAGTAATGAACATTTAAAAAGAAAAAAGTGTATGATTACTATTTTTTGTAATATCCACGCAAAAAACCAAAATACCAGTGTTCATTGCTTGCTTGTTTGTTCTTGGCTTTAGGTAGCATCAGACTAATGTTGGGATTTGTTTAGATATTTCCAGTGTATTTTGATTTCACAACCATCTAAAATGCCATTGTTGCTCAAACTGCAAAGGTAGCCTTTTTTCCTTGTTATAGAAAGGCTTTGGTAGTCAAATGAGGAAAGTAAGAGATGTTTCGTGCAAGGATATATATCTCTCCAGTCTTCTAATATAGATATCTTTTGAAGGGAACCGAAACTGTCTCTTCCCAGGAAGGAATCTTGTGGGGAAAAGAAGGACTTTTATCTCTCCTTGCAAATAATATTTTCTCTCCTGATTTTTCTGCTGAAAATGTCATTTGTCATTCCCATCGCCCAAAGAGAAGCAGCAGAGAATTCATGAGGTGACCTCTGTGTCCCCAGAGATCAATTTTTATACACCAGATCAAGTCTAACCCACTACTTCAGGTTCTCCATGAGGTTTCATTGTTGCTAAACCCTGAAGACGTGGCTGCTAATGACGTTACTGCCAGGGCTTTTCTGCACCGATGACTCTGGCTATGAAACTCCTCTGTTTAGGAGGGGATTCACTCACCAAGGCAGTGATTGCACATAGAAGAACACAACCATGAGCTGCTCATCTTTTGCATAGGTAACCCTGGGGATCTGGGGGAGTTGTTCATTCTCTTTATTCTTGCATAGACTCTGGGCCCTATAGAGAATATGTAAGCACCACATATATATGTTATTTTATGTTAGAGGTAACTCCTATGCAGGTTTCTTGCTGAAAGTATGTGGGGGAAATCTTCTGGACTACAAATTAAGTATGTAATGCTCACACCTCCAAGTTGTTTCCTCCGTCAAGTTTATCCAGCATTCTTGCCATTGTTGGGGAAAATCTGTGAAGAAGTATTTTTGAATTGTTTTCCTGCAGGGTCTTGTGTATCTGGCTTTAGTGCAACTGACATACTGGAATAGTAGTTTATACAAATGCACGTAAATCAGTGATGGCTTGTAGAGAAGGAAAAGAATTTCTTGGAAATACATAGATGAGACAATTGCAAATAGAATGTATTCCTTCCCAGTCTAGTCTTTCCCAATGGTATGTTCTAATTATATGGAATATATCCAAATTTGATCAATATAATAGTTTTCTTTTTTCTAACATTTGTGATGCAGGTTCTTAATTTGATGCTGTAGAACTGTTTGGTTCTCTTGCTAGGAATGGCCTGGTGCTTCCTCCTGTTCCTTCCTCTTTCCTGTCCTCCCCTTATTCCTCTCTCCCCTTTTTCAAAGCTGTGAAGAAAGTGTTTTATTATCATTTAATGTTAAAGGTCTTGAGATCTTCAGTCGTATACAGCAAGCTAATACACATGTTAAATATAGGAAAGTTATTTTTTTAATAAAATGTGATGTTAATAGAAAAAAACCCACAGAATTAAGAATGAGTTATTTAAAACCTTACTGACTTGTTTTGAAAAGCTCACTACCACATGTACTTGTTAGGTATTTGTTCTTAACATAATGGTCCAACTACACTACAGTGTTTTGCAATCTAACAAGGAGTTTCACCAGTGAATTCTCTGGATCGGATTTATTCAGTGGAAGTTAGTGGGGTGGGAACTAGATATGTTTATTTAATAATTGTATGACAACACATCCACTGAGGAAAGTAAAAGTTGGATATTCCTTTATAAGATTTAAGATTACAAATGCTTTAAGAGCAGCATGACTGTTTGCAGTGTAAGGTATCAGATGGCTACCTAATTAAATGTATCTGTATTGTGTTTCACCTCAGGTGGAATAACAGTTAAGAATTCTTATAAAAGTTTTAGATTACTCAGCATAAAAAATGCATGTACTTCTGGTGCACGTTTGCAGGATAGCTGCAAAAGCAGAAGAGAGAACTAAGTAGTCCCTTGTGACATTCCTATTTATCTTGCTTAAGAAACTGAGCTCACTCTTCGAAGACCAGAGACTTCAAACAGAAGAACTGTGGTGTTGATTTTTGAGGTTGCACTGCATTCTCATTTTGGAAAAATCTAACTTCCAAAACATTCAGTAAAGAAAGAATTGAAAAATCAAGCAAACTTTCCACCATGATGAGAAAACCACGCTGTTGTTTGGGGGATTTTTTTAAATGTTTTGCATAGCAAATGAGTAAAGCAGAAGCAGCAGCTTTTGCATGTATGACTTTTAATTGCTGTTAACATAGTTCTTCTGGAAATTGGAGTGAACTACTAGACTTTTCTGATAAACAAACTGCAGCAGTTTCCTTACTTAACCAATCCACTGTAATTCTTTGCTCAGATTTTTAAATAGAATGTTTCCAGTAACTGGTTAAAGCTTTGCATTACCCTTAGTAATGATATTTGTGTTTTAGCATGTGAGCAGAAGAAGTAGCTGTAAAGGTGCTTGTTCTTTGGAGTCCTGATTCCTGGGGCCACAATGATGAGAGGTAGTGGAGCCTGGACAAAGTATTTCATTTAATTTTGGTATGACACTTTTTATACCTTTTTATACCCCTGAAGAGCCGCTGTGCAGTGACTTGGGTTCACAAAGGTACTTCATGTCTCCAAGTCTTTTGAGTCTTTCCATATACTTCTGGAAATCAAAGGGGAGCTGATGTTACAAACTACAACTTTGAAACAGTAGGAGTGAGGTAACAGCCATTTTGCTTATTGTTCACCACTGTATTTTTAAACCCAATCCTTTCTGCTTAGCTCAGTCATGCCTGCTCAAGGATGTGATGAAAAATGTCTGGTTTGTAGGCTCCCAGATGGTTAAGCGAGGGTGTAATTTGGAAAGGGACTGTTCTCTCTGTTGTGGTCTGTTGTAGTTTTCTGACAGGCTAGATTTTGCTTGCTTGTAACAAATCTGCATGTGGACTCATGCAAACCTGTGGTTACAAAAGGAAACTTGGTCATGTACACCGTACCTTAGGCATTCTTTATTCAGTTGTGCAAGTAATTGCTAGCCGCAACCTAGATTCAAACAACCAGGCTGTTTCTTCACTAGGTCCCTTTTTCAATTTTTTTTTTTTTCCTAAGTGTCCTAGTTGATGTTCTTGTGGGAGAGTGAACAGCGCTATTTGTGATGCATGATGCATATATTTTAACTTGTTTCCCTTATCTTTACGTGTATATAAGATAGAGTGCAGGGGTAGTCTGGATAGGGACTTCAGTATATATTGAACCAAACCTATGACATTAATTGTAGGAACTCTCAGGAAATAATTGGTTGGCGATTTAAAGCTCTAGGATGAGCTCACTATGCAGCAGGCTGAAAACAGACCAATTATTTTAGCTCCAGAGAACTTCATATTCCATAGCTTCCGGCCTGGAAATTTATTCAAACTGTACATCAGTAATATGTGTGGATTCTGTAGTACAAGAAAATTAGGCTAAGCCCAAAAGAACAGTAGTGAAAGCATGACAAGCTTCTAGCAAAAAATGAAACTAAGTAGGACTTAAGTTGTGCTGGAATGCAAACAAATGGAATATGTTTCTTACTTAAACGTTCCTTGGTTCTGAGAGCTAAACTGCTTTGTAAACAATATAGTAATAATATCTGTCTGTGTTACAAAAGGGCAATAAAAGGCCGTGAGAAGCTGCACAGCTTCTGCCCATCCTACAAGACCACTGAAGTTTCTAGACTTCAAACAAAATTTTCACTGACTCCTTCCACTGTAAATGAATGTTTGGGTTCCAGAATCAACAACATGTTTTTAACAAATGTCTGGATTAATGCATTGAACGTATTTGTATGGATAGCTTATGATATGATAAGATATTCAATTAGAAAGTGATACAGCACTTTTTTTTTTCCCCCCCAGGGAAGCCAGGCCTTTGTGCAAAAGCAGTGTTCCCTGAATGAATTTATTTGTTATTTTTTGCTCAACACCTTACTGTACAGTCATTTTTGTGAGCTTTTCATGCTACTCTCCATTAATCTTTCATATACAGTTAATGAATTTGGATGCAGGGTAGTCAGCCTGATTTCAGGATCTAGCTTGCATCTCTGCATCTCAGTCATCTGTCTAAAGCAAGTTAGTTAGTTCTGAGCCAAAGGAGGTTCCCTTTTGCATAGTGACATTGCCTAATTCAAATGCTTTTATTTAGACATTAACTTTTTCAGGCCAGTTAGGAGCTGGACAAGGTGAACTTGGCTTCACTATCTTGTTCACAGTCCGAGTTGCTTGATATCGTTATCTCCATTTTGCAAATTGAGTGCTGAAGTTCGGGGAAAGAGGTTAAAATCATTTTGGTTTAACTAAGGTAAGCTACTCTTAACTAACCTGCTGAAATTCACACTCCAGCTACTCTCACTTGTGGGTATTGAAATGTAAGCTTAAAAAGATGCTTGCTGTTTACTTAGCTACTTGAAGAGAGAATGTTGTAGTTAGGAGGACCGTTCGCCTAGACCGAAATTTTATTGACCTGAGATTATCAGAAACCAGCATTGAAGCCAGTGTTTAGGTCTGTCTTCCAGTTTTTGCTCTGATCTTTACACAGGTGAGTGCTTTTTACAGTACTTGTGTTGAGCTGTCATTTGATTTTTTTTGATTTTGCAAATACTCCTGCAAATCTGACCGGAAGCGTCTCAAGTTAAGCAACTGAAAACAAAAACATAGCTAATGACAACTGGAGAATACTTTTAAGTAACTTGCCAAATATTGGATAATTTTCCTGTAGCAATGAGTCGTGTGCATGTCTGAAATATGGTTGGCTTAATGATGAGAACTTTTTCTTTCATTTTCTTATACCTTTTCATGGAACAGCAGGAATCACACAGCTCATAGTTGTCTTTACTATAAAATTTGAAGTTCCATAAATACTAGACTTGGTATCCATTGAGAGAAGTGGTATCTGGAGAAAACATTACATGTGATTATGTAGGTGTTTGTACATGCAAGTGGACTAAATTAAGGTTCCTTGGACAATTTAATATTTTTTAATGTTTCCTACATTTTGAGTGCCTGTGTTTAACTGTCTCTTTTAATCTGTATTTTGTATATGGGTTTTCCTGACTTCCATCATTGGTATACAATGGCCACCAGTAGGACTAATTCCACAACACTGATTTTTTCTTCTTTTTTTTTTTTTTCCTGCTCTTTAAGCAATCACAGCATGTTGTCATTTTCTTGCCCCCTGGAGTAAACATGGTGCACAAATCCCCCTGACTTTTCCAATTGTTTGCCAACAGCAGAGGAATGCTGATGCACTTCAACCTTAGTTTTGTTCTAGGGCGGACCTGTTCTAGTGGTTACAGATTTTGCTACAGCGCCACTTGTCTCTTGCTGTTTTCCTTCCAAACCCCAGGTGATTCCCTTTCTACACTGGTTCTTCTCCTAGTTTCTCTTGGCTCTATGTCTGTTAATCTTTTATGCCGTCTAAAAGCTCAGTTCTTCAATCTACACTCAGGGAAATGGCCACTGTTGTCTTTCTCCTCCGTGTTCCTGTGTTGCCAAGGAAGCTTTATCAGTAGAGAAGCTGTTGCAGCATGGGCTGGATGAGCAGACAGGTGGATCAAGTACTGGCTGAGTTGCTGGGCCCAGAGAGTGGTGACCATGAAGTCTGGTTGGAGGCCAGTAAATAGCGATGTACCCCAGAGGTCAAAACTGGCTTCAATCCTGTTCAATATCTTTATTAATGATCTGGATGATGGGGCAGAGTGTACCCTCAGCAAGTTGTCAAGCAACACAAAACTGGGAGGAGTGGCTGGTACACCAAAGAGTTGTGTTGCCATCCAAAGGGACCTTGACAGGCTGGAGGAAAGGGCTGACAGGGACTTACAACAAGAACAAATGCGAAGTCCAGCTGCCGATGGGGAACGCCACCATGCACCAGCACGTGCTGGAGGCCAACTGGCTGGAAAGCAGCTTTGCAAAAAAGGACTTAGGGGTCAAGTTGAATGTGAGCCAGCAATGTGTCCTTGTGGCAAAGAAGACTAATGGTGTCCCGGGCTGCACTTGAAGAGTCGCCAGGAGGTTGAGGGACGTGATTCTTCCTCTCTACTCAGCACTGGTGTGGCCACACCTGGAGTGCTGTGTTGAGGCCTGGGCTCCCCAGTACAAGAGAGAGAGAGGGACATACTGGAGATGGTCCAGCAAAAGGCCACTAAGATGATGAAAGGACTGGAGCATCTCTCCTGTGAGGAAAGGCTGAGAGAACTGGGGCTGTGTGGAACAGAAGGTTCAGGGTGAATATAATTAATGTGTATAAATACCTGAAGGGAGGCTGCAAACAAGACAGAACCAGGTCCTCTTCAGTGGAGCCCAGTGACAGGACCAGAGGCAGTGGACGCACACTGAAATACAAGAGGCTCCATCTGAACATCGGGAAACACTTTTTCACTCTCAGGGTGACTGAGCATGGGCACAGGTTGCCCAAGGAGGTCTCCATCCTTGGAGATATTCAAAAGCCATCTGGACATTGTCCTGGGCAACTGGCTCTAGGTGGCCCTGCTTGAGCAGAGGCCTGGGCCAGATGGTGTCCTGAAGCCCCTTCCACCCTCAACCACTCTGTCATTCTGTGAGCTTGCTCTCAGTTCCTGTACTTGGTGTAACAAACCTGGCAGGTGCAAGGTGGCTGCAAAGGACATCCTGGGCCATGCTGCAGCTACAGGCATGCCATTCTGAGCACAAAGCTATGGTGATCATGGCCAGCCCACAGGTAACACTCATCAGAAGTTCATAGCTTGGCTAAATTTGGTTGCCTTGTCAGACCAATGGCAAAAGGCACATCTCTGGCATACAGACACATTGCTTGCCAAATTTAAATCTATGCTACAAGTCTATGGGAAACTTTCTTACAAAGCTTAATCAGTGTTACTGTTCTTTAACATCATTATGAGCAGAACCACCTCAGCTAGCATTCTGTTTGAAGCAAATAGATGATTTGGAAATTTTTAAACCAAGCAGCTGAAAGTTAGTAAAGCTATTATCAGCAACTGAAAGCAAAACTCAGCAATTTTTGATACCTGCTATTTATCTAGAATGATTTGGGTATTCTGTTCAGCAGCAAGGTCTTTCAATTAATTAAAAATTAATTTAAAAATTCATTAAATAGGTAATTTTAGTGTCTTGTAAAAATATTTATTAAATGGTTAGAAAGTCTCATTAAATGGTTAGAAAGTCTCATAATTACTCTCACCAAGAATCAGTGACTTTACGTTTAGAACAGAAATATGACTTAGCTGAGCTGCTCCTGGGGAAACATACAAGTTAGATATGCTTTTAAGTAGAACCTGTCAAATATATTAAATTTTGTGATTTATGAATTATTGCTGCTCTTTGCGTATAGGACATTCAGTCTGTGTCCTACATAGTCTGCTAGTATACCAAACTGTCCACAGTCCTCCCATTTTTCAGCCAATGTGACACTAAATTACTGTGATCATCAGCCTTTTTATATAGTCAGAAACCCCCTGCGTTCAGGGAATTGAAGGAAATACATTTTTATTTCAAACTTATTTTTACCCACAAAGTTTATCCTGATTTGTCTGGGAAGCTGACCATACTAAGAAGAGCTGATACATCATTCTGAATCTACAAGGTTTGATTATTTATGCCAAAAAACCCCCACTTACTAGTATTTGCATTTAATGTCCATGCTTGAGATGTCATTCTGCATGTTTCAGATATGTGATTTCACAAGGAATTGACTAAGTTAAGGGGCTATCTTTAGTCTTTCCCACCTGGGTCCCATTACTAGAACTGTCTGTGAACAGATAAATTATTCAGATTATCAGCAAATTTAGTAACTGAATCAGAACTGTACGATTTGGCACTCCCTGGGCCAAAGAAGCATGCCAGGAGAGAACGTCAAGCTGCGGTGGGTGTTTAACGCCTCAGTGAGGATTGCCTTCTCTTGTTCTGTAAGTCCTACCACAAGGGGCTGAAGAGCTGGTGATGGTATTTAAGTGTGGGTGTAAAACCCAACTCAGGGGCTGTTCACCAGCAGGAAAGCACTCAGGGTGAGGTTTGAGGTTATCTAGTTAGTTAAGGTATCTGTAGCCTGTCCATGCTTTTGACAGAATTCAAGTAACCACATCAAGAAGAGAGGGAGATGCTGAAATGTGTTGCTTTGGCAGCCTGCTTTTCTGGCAAAGTATTCTTCTTCTGTCTTGATGATGCTCTTGGTCACATAGTTCAGTTTTAGGTAGTCCTGCAAGGAGCAGGGAGTTGGACTCAATGATCCTTATGGGCCCCTTCCAACCTGAGATAACTCTGAGATTCCTTCATGCAGCAATGGTCCCCAGGCAAGTTCGTTGAGTGGTTTGCCCAGATGGATATCAAGAACAAGATGTACATCTTTGAGAGTGGATTTATTCAATGAGCAATGTAAATTAAACTGTCTCTGTCATGTATAATAACCCCACAGTGATATTTGAGGGCTAGACAGGAGCAAGACACCTGCAAGAGCTTTGCAGAATTTAATTCTTGTCTTAGCAGCATTAGTGATCTTCCTTTTCAGCCTAGCAGCATGTTCCTCATGCTGCTTTATAATTGAGACTATATTTTTTTTCTTCTTTCATCAATGTGAAGTGTAGGAGAGCCACAGCTGGACCCCCTTATTCTCTGAATTAGATGACTGCTAGACCTCCTCTTGTCCCTGCCCAAAGGTGTGTTAGAATTTTAAGTGGATCACTCATTCCTCTTCAAATTTTCTTAGGTCTGGCTCAAAAGCTAAAGCTAAAACTGCCTAAAATGAAATGTCTGAATGGAAGAAAAGTCCTCACAGTATAGGACACAGTCATTTGGGAACATGCTAGATGAGCACTGGCCTTCACAGAAACATTTGAAAATTAGTTAATTATCCTCCCAGAATTCACTAAAAGTCTCCACTTACCTAAGAAGTGTGAGTAGCTATCAGTACCATGACCAACTAATCCATACTGAAGTTCGTTTAACCGCAGGTGGGTAGCTTCTGCTCCATGAAGGAAGAGCAGCCCTATGCCTGAAATCTATAGGTTACCTATTTACTGCAGCCTACTTTTGTTTTTCAGATGAGCCTGCAGTTATTTTATCCACAATTGCTGTTCATCACCAAAAAGGAAATCCATACAGGTGATCAAAGCTAGGGGGAACAGTGAGGGTAGGGGTGGAGGAAAGCAAAAATTTCAAAAAAAAACTATGGTAATTGCTGTTGTGTGTTATCTGTGTGGCTTTTACTGGCTTCTCATTCCTGTACTACAGCTCCTTCCTGTCCTCCAGATGAAACATCTAAACCAGTGGGGCCCATTTGACATTTAATACGCGTGAGAGTTGGGCCCATGATATTGCTGCCAGAGAGAAGCTTCCACATAAACAAAAGCAAATCCTTTCCGAAGAGAAATGGGGCGTGTTGCACCAGGAATGGAATCCATCTGTCCCTAAATACTGGGATGACTCCAGGGATATCTTCCAGCTACTCTGGGGCACTGTAATCTCATTTTCCTGTCCTCGCCATTTGGGTTTATAGAATGAATCTGCTCACAAAAGTGAAATGAAAAGCGATGGACCTCAGAAGGACTGATTTGACAAGTTAGGGATTCTTCTTGCCTCCTTTCTTGCTCTTATTTATGCAAGCCTATTTCTCTGGAGATACCCAAATATATCTGTTTTGCATAATTGAGTTATTCTTTAAGGAGAGGAAATACAAAAATGAGACCAGTCCAAGAGACCTACTCCCAGTCAAAAAACAGAGCTTCAGAAACCGGTCACACATTGCTAGAGGTGGAAATGCAAAACCATCAACCTTCTTAAACTAACATGTTGTCTGATAACACAACAGAAGTAACTACTTACCAATTGAAATGAAACACTTAAATGGGAGCTCTTGCCTTAAAACATAATGTCTATTTTTTTTTGTAACTTAAACAACGCAGTTGGAGTACAGAAGGTCCATGGAAACATCAGAATATTTAAAAAATTAGGTGTGGTTAAAATCGGGGTTCACAAAAAGTCTACTAGGAAGAAAGAGGAAAAAAAGCATTTCACAGCTGTTAAAATCAGAGAGTTATGTATGTACACATAAAACGAAGTGAAAGGGAGCAGATAAAATAAGACTTTCCAGTAAATAATTTACATGATAAGAAAATGAATGGCTCTTATCTAGAGTAAGCCGCCTTGGAAAGAAACCAAAGGTTGATTCTGAAAAGAACGTCATCTTGGCATCGGTAAGCATATTCCTGCTAAAAGTCCCAGCAAGTTTGCTGGTTCTTTCTCTGTCTCTGAACATAAACTGCTAAACCTTGAGCCAGTTAGAAATGTTCTTTTGCAAACATCTGAGCAAACTATTCTTTATCCAGACAATAAGAGATAAATTGTGCTGGCAGCTACAATAGCTGCATTGGGAAACTGCACGGGTAAATCCAAAATGCTTTTAAAACCAATGAGTTCAGTTTTAGGTTTTTGGAAATTAATTGCAAAACTATAAAGTCATTTTAGGGAGTATCAAGGCACTAAACTGCAATACGTAACAGTCAGGAAGCTCCAAGGGTTGATGCTGACAAGCTGTGAGGTATTTTAACACGACCACATTACACAGACACAGTGTAATTACAACACATTCATATATATTTAGAGAATGCCAACAAAGCAATGTAAAGTAAATGAACTTCTGGCCTCCTTAAGTCATTGGCTGTGACTTAAGTCAGCGCCCATGGACATTTTTACAGGCCCAACTCTACCCATTACATGTGATGTGTAAAACAGTTGTAGCTATGTGTAATCCACAGGGGAAACCCTGCTAATACCAACATGATTTAAACACAAGCTTTCCATCTGAAGAGATGCATACAGTAAAGCCTTGTAGTCGATGTCAAACCTGATTTTTGCATTTAATATTTCATAATGAAGTCTAGGGAGCGAAACTTAACACTTGCGATACTAACCACTTGAGAACAACCATCTTGGGAGTGAAATTTCTAGCTGTGCAAATGCCTTTAACTTTTGGTATTTATATTGAATGGTCTAAATCTTGACTGACTGAATTATACATAAGAATTCACTTTCATAGAAATTTAAATAGCCGGGACATTGTATGAAATTCTTTGAAATGGAAACATCCATAATATTCTCCCAGGGTTTTCTGAGAAGTCACCTGGAGTCCTTTACCTGCTCATCCTTCCAAACCACCATTCAGCAGCTCTGATAAAATACAGTGGCTCAGACAATTAACATACATTTTTTTAAAATATGTGGGAACTTTAATGACAGAAACTGTTTACTATAAGCTGTAACAACCTGAATTCATATTAAAATATTCGATTTTAAGATCTAGGTGAACGAAACCACCTTTGACATCTGGAATATCGTCAGTTCTTTGCAGCAGAGCTACAGGAAAGAGGCACGCATGCACGTCGATAGCCCTTGTTAAAACGTCGTGCTGCGTTGTCTCAGGGATCCTTATGCCTTTGCCGTGCTCACAGGATTCCTGCTAGGCTGTCCAGAATGTTGCATTTGCACATTCAGGATGGTACTAATATATATTTCTTGTTTAAGATGCTCAGCACAACAGCCCCTCGTGGTCTGATGGGTACAGTGTGAACCTGCCTGAGTGACAGCTATGCCCACAAAGCTCACCTGAGCGCTGCACCTGGGAAGGGATGCTCCTCTGCCGCTGATTCCCCCGCCTGGCACACGGAGATGTGGGAGGAACGGGGCGATGCTCAAGGCTCTCCCTCCCAGCCCCCACTCGTGTCCATCCCTCATACAGCTATTAAACAAAAATCGATTGGTGTCTCCAGCCTAGACATGCTGTTCCTGGTGGTCTGAAAAGTCTCGGTTAAACTGAAACTACAAAGGTTGGTCCAGCTTTCCTAGGAATGAATGCCTGCCTCCTTATATACAGACAATGGGTACAGTAGAATATGTTTTGCCTTGTTTTCTATTTCCATCTTTTCCCTCCCCCTTTGCTTAGGTTCAAGTTCTGATGCTCAGATTTTACTTGCGAGTTTTCCTGTATTTTCCCAGGAGATTTACAGAATAGACGCTGCTGCATCTTGGGTTACTTTTGGATTTTCCACGGAGAAAAAAGGGGTGAGAGAGTAGAGACCCGTTCCTACTGATGAGGGGGTAGACTGTCAGACGGTGACATAGTGCTCAGCGCTGCTTGGCTTCCCTGGCACCAGGAAACTGACCGGCTTGTTTACACTGAAAATATTTTGTTGACCATTTCCTGACATTGTATCCTGTTTTGCTAACAGAGAGGGTTTTATCCAGTCAGCAAATTTACACTTTCATTTAGTTGTCCAGTCATTTTTTTCTTCCCAGATAGTAATTATCCTTATCTGTCTTTTATAAATAAAAGTAAGGCTGAACATACAAAGTCCTGCCCTGAAAGGTAATGCCAAAGAAAAAATCCCATTCTCTAGAAGTTATACAGTATTTTGATTTGTCCAAATTCTGAAACATTCCTGAATTACTTCAAGATGCAACTGTCAAATTCGCCTTGTTGCTTTGCGGGCATGTTGGACATTCTAAAAACCAAAACAAGCTCACGGGATGTTTCATGAGCTGTAGGAATGTTAATCGGGACACAGGATTTAACTCCACCTGTGCTCTGCCCAGGATGCAGGATTAGTCAGGTGCTTTGTGTACTCCCATTTTCCTTTCCACGTGTACGGCCACACCGATCCTTGACAGAAGCCTTGCCCTGGAGATGCCCTGGGCTTTCTCTTTATCCCCTAGAAGAGGCCAAGGCATTGTTTTGACTATCGTATCTACAGGGGTTGATATGGCTGGAAGAAAATATTTTGTTTAAAGTATTTATTAGCTAGTAGCTACGCTTACAATGTCCCTGGTGTTATCCAAACACTCAAAAAGGATGCAGTGAAGCACACCCTGTCTAAGGAAAGGTAGTTAGGGCTTCATGATTAAGGAAAAAAGAGATTTTTGAAGTGCGAACTGGTTTGTTTCCCTCTGTCAGCAAAATACACAGGAATTTTACGGCCATCAGGTGGAGAGGGAAAAGGCTTTGTGCATATACTCAGGGTCATTGTGCCACTCATGAAGTATTGCATGAAGAGAAGCAAAGTGTTTACAGGAAAGCTGACAAACCAGGCGGCGACGCTAGGAATGAATGCTTGTGAAGCTGAAGGACGGGGAGGTGACACAAAACTCCAGCATGGCTGGTCAGGGAGGGGTGGTTGTAGGCGTTGTCCGCGGCGTGACGCTGCGGCCAAGCATGATGCAACGCTCCCCAGTCGGACCGCTCTCTGGAGTCACACCAGCTCCGGGATGAACAGCCGGGTGCAGGCAGGTGAAGTGCAGCGGAGCAGCTGGGGAGGAGGTGGGACGGCAGGGCCAGTGCCTGTGCTGCCTCATGGGACCCGCAGGATCCGGGCGGACAGGGCTGGGGCAGGTGGACGCTGTTCTGCCATTGAGCAGTGGGTATGTCCATCGCTGCTCCTGCCCGTGTAAAATCCGCCTGGGGATGGGGCTGCGAGGGCAGGGACACCCCGGGGCCTGGCGGAGCCCAGGGGAAGGAACTGGGGCTTCAACAATTTCTGACTTCCAAGGCCACAGCAGGAGACCCGCCACCTACCCTGGACCTTTCTTCATGGGTTAACGGTTAATTGAAACACAGACAGCACAAAAACTGACCCTTGAGTCAGTGCACTGACCAAAGAAAAAGGAAAAAAAAACCCAACCTCTCCCAGAACAACCACGAGCCAGCTCCGAGCAAGGAGCGTCCCCAAACCAGCCCCCCCGAACAACAGCTCTGCTGCGGGAGGGCGAGACCCCGGGGTCGGGCTGCTCTGCCCGGCGCGGCCGCGGGGAGTCCCGGGGCGGGCGGCAGCCCGGGGCTCCCAGTCACGCAACGCCGCTGCGGAGCGCAGGCCGGCGGCCCCGGCTTCCCAGCTGCCGCCACCTCCCCCTCCCGCCGCCCTCGCCGGCGCAGCCCCCGCCCCCGGCCTGCCCCTGTGGCGCTGACGTCCCGGGCGGCCGGGCCGGGCCGGGCCGTGCCGGGCGGCGGGGGGCGGCGCAGAGCAGCGCAGCAGCCGCGGCGGCCGGGCTGGCAGGGGGACGCCGAGCGCAGCGGCAGCAGCAGGTAAGGGCGCGGCGCCGGGCGCCACAGCGGGCCCTTGGCCCCCTCGCCCCGTCCCGCCGCTCCTCTACATCTTCCTCCCACCCGGCTTGGGAGCGCGGGCGCTCCGGCCTGGCTGCGCCCTGCTGCCCCGGCGCCTCCCGCCCGGCCCCGAGGCGGCGCGGCCCGGCCCGCCGGCAGGTGCGATCGGTTCCCCGGCGCGGCGTTCGCCAGTGGCATCGTCGCGGGGAGCGGGGCTTTGCGGGGACAGGCGTCCTCTGGCTAGAAACGCGGGCTGCAGCGGTGGCTACTTCTCTAAGGGCTGCTGGGAGAGCGACGGGGCAGCGGGGACGCCGGGGAGGCAGCGCGGCTGTCCCCCCCGGTAGCTGTCACCTTGCGGGTCTCGGTAACGAGGGGAACGTGACCGCCGTCGGGCGCGGAGGGCGGCGGGTGCGCCCTGGCGGCGGCCGCGGGGCCTGGGGGCTCGGGCCGGGCCGGGGGCCGCGGGGGAGCGACCTGTTGGTGCGGGCAGCTGTACCCACACCTTCCCGGTTCCGTGCAACTGCAGTCCCAAGTGCTGCTGCTTTACTTTTTTAAGTTAACTGTCATGGGAATTTCTTTCCTGTTTGGTGTGGTTTATTTTTTTTTTCTTTTTTCTTCCCCCCCCCCCCCCCCCCCCTTAGTATCGTCCTCTGTAAGATGCCGCTCCCGCTGAGTTACAGCTGAGCTCCTCTTCTTGTTTCACATTTCACATTTCTGTGCTGATAGGATTGTCCTTGTCACGGAAAAGAAGTTTTTTTACAGCCTTGACCGGACAAACACAGTGTGACTGGTAGCGCAATTAAAATACAGCCCCTCTTGGCATGTCCCTTGTTGAAGTGCTTTTGCAGGCTGTATTTCTGGAGAGCCCTGCGTGTAAGCGTGATGTGCTATCAAAAACTGATACCCAGTTCATGTAACTTTTATTCTTTTCTGATTAGGAAAAGTTAAAAAGGTTTGTCCTATTAATGGGCCATCCCTTGAATACAGCTTGCAATGCAGCGTATTTATTGTTGGTGCTTGCCTGATAACTTCGCCCTCAGATTCCTAACTAGTAAATCCTAATGCCACCAGAAGCCCTTAAGATTGAGATAGCTAAATTAATAGATTACAGGTTGCATAAATGGATGGTTGCAACCTGTTACTTCATCTAAATATTGCTGATTGCTAGCCTTTTTTTACAGAGGTGGAGAGAAGTAGTTTGTCATGCCTTGCTTCCTGTCCTGCTCTCGGAAGGAAAAGACCTTTGAGGTGATCTAATTTCTTACAGTTCAGTTGGCATCGCCGGGCCGTGGAGCGGCCCATGAACTGGGTTCGCAGCCACCAGAGTACAAAGGTTGGCAACCGAACTGGGTCTTCCTTCTGTTATTAACGTGACAAATTAACAGAGGGTAGCGATGAACTCCAAAGTTAAAAGTCATCTGCGATTTTTCTTTTCAAGATAGAGGGGAATGCTAGGAAAAAAGCCTAATAACAATAGAAATGATTTAATGATTCAGCTTATTCTCGTGCAAATTTAAAAGTAAGTAAATGTGTTCTTGCAGTATTTGCTTAAATATCATAAAGCTGTGCTAATGTACAATTTAACTATGAAGTATATGGTTTATAAAATAACTGCAAAAAAGGTCTGAGTGTATAGTTGAGGTAGGAGACTAAATATTAAAATTGTTAGAGCAAAAGTCAGAAACTGTTGTGTTGTTGTTATTACTTAGAAATTAGGATTTAGCTTGACTGTAATTTTAGTGGATGTATTTTTAATGTGTATAAGTTAATAAATTGTTTAGTGATGGTGTAGTTATGCCTTGGAGTGTGAAACTATAAAGCCAGCAGAGTGCATATAAAGGCAGTAAAGTTTGCTGTGAGGCTTAATAGCTTTCTGCATTAAAACCATGTCAGTATTAGCTTGCAGAAATCGTAAGTAAGTTGAACTAATTTCCCCACCCCCATATTTCTAGCTTGAGCGGGTGTTCATGTATAATCTGCGCTAAGCACTGTGTCCTTCAGGATCTGGGATCGCCATGGGCCTTTGTTGTGATAGTGGTTCAGTATTTTGACCTATTAATCATAATGTTCTCATTAAGAAGGTGAAGTAGTGCTTCCTTGTGCCTGGTCTGCAGGGGTGGAGAATGCTCTGTGACCCAATGTAACCTTCGTATTCTCTTGGTATTTGATAACGCTTGTCTGAGGAAAACTTTTGAGGTTTTAGGCATTTTGACTGTTTTGTGAGTGGTGTGGTAAAGGTGAGTAGGGAGTAACATTTTATTGTCACTTTCAGTACAAAATATGGAAGCCTGAGATTAAGCTGACAGGTTCAAAACAAACAAAAGGGTTGTGTTTTGGTTTTGACCCAATGTGTAGTTAGTTAAGCCTTGGAAATCCTTTCTGAAGCATGTGGATATTGAAAGTTTACAGGGACTTGAAAAGCAACTGGACAAATTAATGGAAGAGAAATCTACTAAGGCTGGTGTGTACAGGGTACCTCCTGTAGCTCAGGGAGTCACTGAGCTGCACATGGAGCCTGGGAGAATATACTGGGATGTCATTTACCAAATCTTTATATTCACGTCAGGCACTGACTACTGCAGGCGGCTTACTGAAGACAACAGGCCTGCTGTCTGACCCACTGGGGCTGCTCTTAGAAAAATTATTTATTTGTCTGAAGTGTTTGGGAACAGCTGAGCCAAAGGGACCAGGCCTAGAGATGGCAACTCTGGGTGATTATGAGTTGTCATCAAACTGGGAAGTCAGCTTAAGTGATGCTGGGGGGCAGCTAGACTCATAGAATCTCCTGAGTTGGAAGGCACCCACAAAGATCATCGAGTTCAACTCCTGTCCCTGCATATGACAACTCCACAGTTGACATCATGTGCCTTAGGGTATTGTCCAGTCTCTTCTTGAACACTGTCAGGCTTGGGGCCATGACACCTCCTTGGGGAGCCTGTTCCAGCACTCCACCACCCTCCCTAGTGACTTTAGCAGCTCCTCATACGGCTTCCTCTCCAAACCCTTCACCAACTTCGTAGCCCTCTTCTGGACACTCTCCAGTAGCTTAATATCTTTTTTATCCTGTGGGGCCCAGAACTGCACACAGTGCTCCAGGTGAGGCCGCACCAGTGCAGAACAGAGCGGGACGATCACCTCCCTGCCCGGCTGGCCAATGCTATGCTTGATGCCCCCCAGGACATGGTTGGCCTTCTTGGCTGCCAGGGACACTGTTGGCTCATGTTCAATTTGCTGTTGATGTCAAGTTCTGGCACCTTTGCACTTTGGTGTTGTCATTTATGTCTTTGATCAACAGAATTATCACAAAGTCTGAAGGAGTCTGAGTGGGGGTTTCAGGCCTTATTTTTGATGCTGTGTTTTGGAGAACAAGAGGTTTTTGATAACTTTGATGGCTGTATTCAAGTCCAAGTTACGATTTTCAGGAAGGAGATCCCATAATACAGACAGGTAAGGTCAACTTGGCAGCAGTGCCATGGAAGCACATCTGAAGGTTATGGAGGATCACAATAAGCAGTGGGATGCAGTACTGTTGAAACTTATCATTTAACTTTTTTTACTAGTGAAGCTTATCAGAATAATGTGTTCAGTTTTGGTTATAGCCCTTTAAGAAAGATAAACGCAAACATTTCGATCTGGCAGAAATGGTCATCAAGGCTTAGGAATGGTTTGGAAAGCATCATCTACAGAGACCACGTGTGTTTGGAAAGTGTGGTCTACAAAGACTAGGCAAGCTCAGTTCCAGCAGAAAGAGGATGAGATGAGGGGACGAGAAGATGCCACAGTCTTAAAATTAGTGAGAAGTAGTCTTTGTCCTTCTGTCAGTGATGGTATTTAAAAAGATGAAACTAGCTTGTACTCAAGATTTTATGTAGTTCATAAAATCTGTTATGCTTTGGGGAAACTGGAACAAACTGAGGTTCGTCAATCTCCTTTTTGTGAAGGTTTTTGAAAGTCAGATAGGACTTGGGTTAAGGATATATTAAATACTTTTGCTCACGACTGTTTTACTTTTTTTCATGCAGGGTGTTGAACTTGGTTTCTTTAGATGCTTTCTGTGTTCTGGCTGGAGTTTATGTGGAAAAAGTAATTTTAGTGCTCAAAAGAAATACAACGACCAGCAAAACTGAAACATTCTAGGTCTCAAAAGAAATAAAGTTTTCTTTTGAGACCTAGAATGTTTCAGTATTGCTGGCCATCTGATGTTACAGCTTGCTGTTTTTGCTTTTTAAATAGTTAGTGTTGAGCCAAACTATTGCATTCGACAGCTATATGTTGTGGTTTAGGAGTGTAGCCCATAATCCCATAGGAAATGTAAGTGTAGGATCATACTGTGATTTAAACCAGGAAAATCAGAGGGATAAAACCTGAAGTATTCATCATCTACTATAGTATATACTGTGTGTGGTGTCATAACCTATGTCCAAATGTTGCAGCATCTTCTGAATTGCTTTTAAAGAGCTGACATCCTGTTTAAAAAGAAATCAGATGTCTCAGACTTGTTAAGTAGCGAATGTTTCTTCAGTTACCCTCATTTTGAATCAGTTTTTTAAAGTATGCCTGAGCAGATAAAAATGTTGTAACATTTTAACATAGCATACCATCTATTTATGTTTTTGCTTGGAATGACTGTGTTGTGTTTGTGGTAAATACTGGTGATTGAGACTTATGTTTCTGAAGTATGGATAGACACTATAATAATACAAAAAACACATGGAAAAGATAGAGTTTTTTGAATGTCTGTGGATGAAGCCATGTTTTTTTTCCCCAAATAACAGTTTTGCAAAGCTAAGTGTGGAGTATCAGCAGCCTTCATAGTTTTTCCTAAGATTTTGATGACACGAAAAAGACAGATAAATCTATGGGTTCTTTAATCTCTGGCAGAATGATTTCTGCAAGTAATGACCATACGTATTTAATAGTATGTATTCTATTGGAAAGAGCACCCTAGTTCTGTCTTTCAATAAGTGACTATCTTAGCTTAGCAACTAAAAAACAATTGTTTTTCCAAAGTGAGTTCTTGCTTTTTCTTTTGTTGAACAGCACGCACAAGTCTTAGTGAGGACCGGCTGATGGAACTGGGGCTGTTCAGCCTGGAGAAAAGGAGGCTGAGGGGAGACCTTATCGCTGTCTACAACTACCTGAAAGGAGGTTGTAGCATGGAGGGTGTTGGTCTCTTCTCCCACGTAGCAAGTGATAGGATGAGAGGAAATGGTCTCAAGTTGCGCCAGGGGAGGTTTAGATTGGATATTAGGAAAAAATTCTTCACAGAAAGGGTTGTCAGGCATTGGGACAGACTGCCCAGGGAAGTGGTGGAGTCACCGTCCCTGGAGGTGTTTAGAAGTCATTTAGATGAGGTTCTTAGGGATGTGGTATAGTGCTAGAGTTAGGTTGTGGTTGGACTTGATGATCCTGAGGGTCTCTTCCAACCAAAATGATTCTATGATTCTACAAACGGAGTGGAGGGTGATGGGGCTGGGAGGGCTGGTTCAGTTGGGTCCTGACTCTGTGCTACATGCTGCAGCTCAAAGCTAAAGCCTCTTGCCACCCAAGGACCACTGAGCATGGCCTCATGAGGGTGATTTGGGAGCCCCCACAGCACCATGAGTTTTTTCGGAGTGCCCAGGGGGTAAGTTGCAGCTGGGCGGCGTTTGCCCTGCAGACACGGTGCTGGCTGCAGCGCTGCCAGCTCAGCTGCACCTCTGGCAGTAGCACGGCGTGCACAAGTGCTCGGCTGCCGTGGGATGGTGTCTGTGCTGCCCTGACCATGTTGTGGGTCATACCCAGAGTTTATGGAACTCGTGAAGCTCTTCTGTCAAGCCGGGCGGGGTTTGTCAGCTGAATGATTCCCCTCACTCTGCAAGTGGTTAGATAAAGTGTAGTGCCTGCTTGCCCTGGAGAATGAGGGAAGGATGAGACACCTGGAGTTAAACCTTATTTTCCATGTGTGCTGCTGCTGCGGTGTTTGCCTGGCCACAGTGGTAAAGGCAGAACGGTGCCAGTCTCCAAACTGGGATCCATCCCCAGCAGTGCTGAACGGAGCTGTCGCAAGCACTGCTAGAGCTGGTGTGGCTGCATCTGGATGTGCATCTTCCAGGGCCCAGCCTGTGCTCAGAAAATTCGATAGAGAAATTCCCAGACTCTTCCATGGAAGTCTGAGTGGACGATGGATTTGTACATATTCAGCAAAATAACTTTTTTTACTTCAAATAAAAGAAAACTTATCTTTGCTTTTTGAAGCAACCTAACTTGAATGAGCTTGCTGAATTTATTTTGCACAGGGAGTTAAATGGACAATTAAATTAACAGTATTATTTACATATTGTGTAATTCTTTAGTTTCTTGAACAATCTTGTTTTCTTTGTAATGAACAATATTTAGCAGACTGATTTGAAATTTAGGGGAAAAAAATGAGAAGCAGGGAATGTAACAAAATCAGTGGTTTACAAAAATCTCTCTGATATCAGCAAGATCTGTGTCTATACTGGTAGCAATATCTTCTTCAATTATATGTAAGTGTTTTTATGGATCCTTCAGGCCTCACCTGATGTCATGTAAGTATTGCTATGTTTTGTATTTTCAGCAAGTCCAGCTTGTGATCTGTGTGGTCCAGAACTTGGTCCCCTGCATCTGCCATGCTCTCTTTGTTACGATTTTGGTCATCTCAGGTTCGTTCTTAGTGCCCTGGATCCAAAGCAACCTGACTAAAAGGAGATACTGTAAAAACTGTGTTTCAGAAGAAGCTGCCTGTGGGAGGGCAGCGTGTCCTTCTCCAGTTCTCTGGCACGACCCGTGAGTGAGGCCATGCCTGCGGCAGGGTGAGGACATCGCCTTCTGAGTCCCCATCCACGCTTTGCTCTTTCCTGATCCATACAAGCGCAGCCCATTCACACCTGCTTTACAGAGGCGGAGGTGACAGCAATAAAAATCTTTCACGAAATCCTCGGTGGCAAATATTGGCTATTTTGCTGCATCTTCCTTTTTCTCAGCTGGGTGAGCGCTGTTTGCATGCAGGCTGAACCTGCCCACCCTGGCCCTCTGCTTGTTTGAGACGACGCACTGGGGAGTTTTGGGAGGGGGATGCTCTGGAGCTGCTCTGCTGGTTCAAGGTTTAATGGTGTGTGGTAACCTCCTGTGCTGTTTGCCCTCTTTATGTGCTGCAACGTGTCCAGGACAAGGATCAAAGCATTCAGGAATGGAGAGACTAACGAATATTTTTAATAACTTCAATTTTAATGATTCTCTAGGTTTGCAGTTTTGTGGGTAGTTGGGCTGATGTAACTGCCTGCCAGCCCCTCAGAAGGAGGAAATCTTTCCTTTACACTCCCTTCCAAGCAGCATCGATGGCCACTGGGCTCTTCCACACCTCAGTGCAAACTGCTGGCTCTGCAGAAAGCAGCAAACCCATCACCTTTCCCATCTCCATATCCCTTCTGCAGAGGGATATAATGTGTTTCAGAGGTGATGCAATGGGGCAGCGGGAGCACGTAGTGGGGAGCAGAACCAAGGGGAGGCAAATGAGGAGTTCTCCCCTCTTAGGGTGGTAAGCTGTTACTCCTTCAGCTCACCCTCTCTCATGAAACTACAGCATTTTTTGCAGTTTCTTAGACCTGTGTAACCCTTCATTGCTTCTACCAAAAGGTACACAAATGCCTCCAGTAGCCCTGTTGCAGAGAGAAATGTGGACAAAAAGAGCGTACGTAGGGAATTTCAGTCATAGCAGTAGGACTGGAAAGGATTGTAGAAGATCACAGACTTCAGAGGGCTGTAATGTGGACTTTTATTACTGTGTAAAGATAAGAACACTTGGTTTAAGTACATGGGGTGGTTTTTATGTGGATGCTACAGGGTGCATGTTTCTCCTTCTCTTGTACTTGTTGGCTTGCCTTTCGATGAGCATGCTGCCAGGCCCATTTTCTCCTCTTCTTTTAATTTTTTTCCAAAAATAGACCTGCCAGCTGTGTCTTCATTGGTTGGAATACATGTGCATGTTGCATCATCACTTTATTGTCCTTATTTGTTCTTTTCTGGGGTCAAGCTATTTCTTGGAGACTTTAATGGTTTTTACATATTTCAGTAACTGATCTTCTTGTGGCCGTGGTTAAGAGCGTTGCTTCAAATTTCAAAGTTTTTGGGACACAGAAGAGAAATAGGCTTGTCTGTTGTTGTCTTGAATTGAAACTGTTGGGAACAAAGCATTTAACTGCAACTGTACAGGAAAAGCAGAAGTTTCAGAGATGGTGTGATGATCTTTATCTTTAGTTGTCATGCCATTAGGGTACTCTTGCATATTCTCAAGCATCTGAAATTAGTCACAGTCAGACACTCAATCTCCGATTATGTGGACCTTGAAATAGTGTTTGGTTCACTGCATGAATGTCATATATTAAAATATTTTTTCTTGGGGTGTTTGGAGACGTGTAGTTGAGGTTCTTAAAGACATGGTTTAGAGGTGGACTTGATAGTGCTGGGCTAATGGTTGCACTTGATGATCTTAAACATCTTTCCCAACCAAAATGATTTGATGATTCTGGGCTTTTGAAGAAGTAGTGTTACAACTTAGTATTTTTTTAGATTATTTATACGATAAAAATTTTGAGCTTTGGTTAGAAGGATGCTTTTTCAAATATGTTTTGTGTCATTCTGGTGGTAATCTGAAACAAATCTTCGATCTTTTTTTATGTTTTACTTTGAAGTTCTCCATCCTTTCAAAGAAGAACATTGTTTCTTACTAACCTAGCAGAGGAATCTTTGACATGAAGTCTCTTATCCTGTTATCACACTGTACAAGTCATGTCTTGCTCAAAGGTCAACACCCACAGAACATGTTTTTTGAAGTGCAGTGGACTAAGTAGCTGCTTTTCTTGTGACTGTAACAGTGTTTCCTATTGTAAATGAAAATATAGTCTTTCAATGATATGGCATCTGATGCTATAGGTACTTCTGTGTTACATGCTAAATTATATTTATATATATATTCAACACCAAAGCAGCAATGATAAATATAAATAAATAAGGTTGACCATATACTCTTATGGATTATTCTCTTTCAATTTTAATCCTTGCAGCCTTTTTGAATTTTTCATACATATATGTATTTTTTAGAATGTTATATCAGGTTTCTTTTAACTTGGAACTGAAAGTACTTTTTTTTTTAAAAAAAGAGATGTGTTGGTGTTCAGCTTCTTTGTTGATACAGAGTTTTGTCTCTGTTCATGTAGTAATCAGCCTAGCAGGGGTTTTAAGATATTAAGCTGGTTCATAGACTTTTTTTTTTTTTTAAATTGCCCTTTGCAGCTCCTGTTGCAAACCTTTCTTTTACGGTCCTAGAACTGTTACTGAGCTCTGTAGAAGGTTAACTTTTTTTATCCCTTAAAAAAAATGTGGTTGTATTATTTCCTGATCTATTAAACTAAGTTTTTAGTAAAAAATTGGGAATTCGAATGTGTTGTAAGTACTGAATGCTTGAGTGCATCAAATAGAAGTGGAAATTTGTGTGGTTTCAAAGAAACTGGCTATTTGAGATGGGTTGTTTTCTGCATGAATCCTGGTTTCTTTATGAATCCCTGTGGGAGGGAAGAGGGCGGACAAAGGCCACTTTATGCCGCTGGCGTGTTTGCTGAGTGACTCTGCTGCTTCAGCCCCAGGGAGGAGGTAGAAGCAGGGGAGAGAGAAACTAGCAGGAGGAGGAGGAGTAGCTTGAGGTGAGCTGCTTCTTGAGGAACACGTGAAGGCTGAAGGATGATGCCAAGGTGGGAAAAGCTGAGGAGCTGAGAGGACTGAAGGGACCCCAGTGGATTTAAGAGGAAACACTTGAAGATTGTAGTGGAAGAAAAATGCTGGTTTGACTGCTTGAAGGCGAGATAGGTTAGCATCAGGGGTTGCCCTTCCTACCATGCCTGGGCTGGACTTCAAAGCCATGTTTTCATCCTCGACTGAAAGATGCCACCTGATCCTCAACATGCTCAGGCACTGACCCCGGCTGTGCCTGCTGTGGGTGTCAGAAGACCACAAGGCCTCACAATTCAGGCTAAGTATCTCACCCCAAGACAGGCAAAGGTTTTGGAGTAACATCTGAAGGTGTGCTGAGGTGTGGTTAGTTGTAATTAATGAAAGCTAATTGGCTCATGTTTTCCTGGAATTTGATGCGTTCTCTCTAGCAGCCTCTGTTATTTCCATTGGTCATCTCGTTGGAAATGGCCAAGGAGTTTTGAGAGGATCCAGGTAAGACAGGAGCCTTCTCAAAAGGAGAAGACTTCTCAAAGCCTTCTCTACTGTACGTACTTCATGAAGAAATTTTAATGGGCAAGATACAGCTGTGCATGAGGCTTGTGTGGTTTGTTTTGTTTAGTTGGATCAGCTGCTCCATTTTAAATTTGTGGCCTGAGTTTGTGATGAACATCTTAAAGGCAGGCAGACCCACAGAACTCTAACCAGTAGTCTCCAGTCTGACAGTGAGGTAAGCACATCTGTGTGATAAATACAGGCTTTTTTTTCAAGTACTTAATTTTGCTTTTTTTTCAGGCCTTTGCTTAAGGAAAACCTGTGTAACTATCACACACCTGAAGATACAGGAGAGTCAAGTCACAAATGAAATAGTAGCAACATTTGCAGGAAAAATAATTTTAAGTTGTGAGGAATTAGCCCAGTGATCTTAGCAAGCATATAAGCAAAGTTTGGTCATTGGTGTGGAGGGCTGTTTGTTTTTGAAACTTATGTCTTAGCAGTCTTCAAGTTACTACTGTTGAAAAATAAGGTGGGATTTTTTTTCCGCTTTTTTTCTACCACATCGCCGCTCCTTTAAGCATCTCCTGCAAGTGTTTGGACTATGCTCAACTTTTAATATAAGCTAAAAGCTTATACTAGTACCTAGGGAACTTAGAATAGCTGAAGCACCTTCTCTGTAATTGTACCTCTGTCAAGGTCTTCACATATATTTCAGTACTAACAAGAAGAAAAGGTGGGAAAAGAATGAAGGTTTTTTTAAAAGATCTTCCTGCAGCTGATGGAGGATTTCCACTTTTTCGGGTACCGGGGCTCTTGTCCAAGGGCTCCCACCCAGCTGGGACAGGAATAGCTTGGTGTGGAGCTCAGGTCCTTCAGGCTATAGTGAGTCATATGTGGGATGGAGACCTTGGTTCCATGATAGCTGATAACACCTCTTCGCACTGTTGAATGTAATGGCAGTCAAATTTTGACCCAGATACATGTGATAGCATTCATTTGGAGTTCATCAGAGTGTAAAACATAGTGAATACTCTAGTAGATGTTGTTACCGTGTCACCTGGGTTGGCTTCCTGGGTTGCGTTGTGTCTTGCCCATTGTTCATCTGCCTGGATCACTCTGAGATCCAGGCTGCAGCGAAGGTGTGGTCTGGATCCTTGGTGCTTGAGTGCAGGTATTTGTGGGCGGCTTCACAAGGTGGCTCCCTCTGAATCAGACTTCTGTTTTCAGGATTAGCTGCTGCCCTTAAAGAAGCCCTGAGTAAGCGCTATTCCCAGGCCTTTTCTGCCTTTTTTCCCCCTTTTTTCTTTTACTTTACTACTTCCAGGATATCCTGCCTTTTGTGTTTCACAACTTGCTGGAAATGAGAAGGATTTGCATGGCGTCAGCCTTACAAATAAGCATGCAGCTTTTCATGCTCTTCATGGACGGCATATATCAAGATAGATTGCAAATGGAGTTTGTACAATAGAGCAAGTAAAACTGGCTGCATCAGGATGGTTTTCTGAGGATGAAAGAGATGCTGGTTTTTGTTTTACTTGGCAGCCAGGCTTGGTGTCTAGTGAGAAGGGTAGTGGAGAGATGCAGAGCAGAACGTCTAATGGAAGCAGAACTTAAGGATTGGAAAGAGAGTTTTAATCAAAATCCGTATTTTTTTCCTCTACTCTGTCTTGTTGAGGATGACCAATATCATACCAGTAAGTGCTGGATTTGGGATGGCTGTCATTACTTAGAAGCTGTCACCCTACAATTACTCCTGCTCATCAGCTTGAGGTTGGGAGAGTGACGTGGAGCACACGTTTGCTGTGGGGAACGCTCCGCTCCGGGCAGGCTTTCCTCACGTGTGTCCAGCACAGCCTGGGAAGCCCTGCAGTGGAACGTGCTTCCTCCCCATCCAAATCAGCAGGAAGGAGTATTTTTTGTTGTTGTAGACCACTGTGGGTTGCTGCTCCGCTTAGGACTCCTTTGAAAACTCACCGCCATCCTTGCACTGGATGATATCACGCTGATCTTGTTCTAGGTCAGCAGAAGCACCTTGTCGCCATGCCAAGAGCATCCTAACAGAGAAACCCCTATGCCTTTTGCTGCCCACAGTCTGTGTGGATTCACTAAATTCCTAGACTGGAGCAGCAATCTGTTTTCCTGCTTTGGGAAGAATGGAACTGCGGGGAATACTTCTGTGTTGAGCTGGAAATCTATTTTAGAAGCTAATTTTAGCTGTAGCTTAATGTGTAAGGGGGAGGAAGTTTAGAGTAGAAGGACTTGAGAAGGATGTAAGTACCAGAGGTACAAAATTATTAATGCTGGTGCTGACCAGGGTGACGTAGGGAAAGCACGATCTGGAACAGTGACTGCGGACATGCTGAACGAAGGAGGCTGAGAAGATGTGGTTCATCTTCCAGGCTGGGCTCAGAGACAAAACCACGGTGCAGGACTAGCACAGTTCGCTAGCACTATGCGGAGCTCCTGGTGTTCCCCAAACTCAAAAGCAGTCCAGAGCGTTTCAAGGAGTTTTTCTTACCCGTAATGGCATCAGTTGTGATTTTCTAGGATGTCACATTTTCTACTGGCACATTTTCCCATAAATATTTTCAGTGATCCTGCCATGTCTGTGTTTTTTGACTTGCTGATAACTGACAGTTTTAACAACAGATGTGAGTTTCTCTTTAGAAAGCAAAGAGAAACTTCAGAGTTTACCTTCAGAGAGCAAAAAAGCATTTTGGAGCTGGGAGAAGAGATAAACTATGGGATACCTAGAGAAAGGGGGGAAACTGAGTGCCAAAGAAGATGAAAATCATTCACTGCAGTCAAGGTCTATCTTTTGTTGTACTGCTACAGAGCAGGCCAGGCAAAAAAATAAGTCCTCTGTCCTAAACCTCCCTTCCCTTATGTTTTTTCAGTATAAAACTCTTGAAAGAGACCTGCAGCCTTTTAGAGCACTTCTGGGTGGCTCAGTATTTGTCTCCAAAGCCCCACGTGGTGTATTAGGGTTTCCTATGCTGCTGTCACAGGGGCCGCTCTGGGTACGATTCCAGAATGATGTCAGAAGGGTCATCACACAGCATAAGCTTCTGGATGCTTGAAGAAATTAGTTAAATTACAGCATCCACTAAAACTTGAATGAGTTTTGTAGAGTAGAAGCCGAAAGAACAAATACTTCTTGAATAAACTTTGAAATATGCTTGTGCTTCTCTGTTGTGCTCTTAAACTTGGACGTCAGCAGATTTTGCTAACTTGTCACTTCTAAAAAAAAAAAAAAAGTATTTGTTATCTCTTAATAGACCAGATGCAGTGGTATTTTTCTTTTAGCAAAATTAGATTTGTATCCTTCACAGGTCATAACACTGGGAGGTTAACCAGCATGGCCCACCCTTGTCTGTGAGGGGAGTGCAGGAACCAGCTATTGCTGGTTGTGCAGGTGTTTGAGAAGGCGTTTGATTGATTTCTTATTCCCAGGTTATTTGCGTTATTCAAGAAGCATGTGTATTTTCTTTAAGTTCATCAGGATAAATCATTATAGCTAACAAGTTCTTTTTATTAGTTACCAAAATAAAGCAGAAACTGTGGAAGATGTGAATTTCCTTTTAACAGAGCATTGGTACTGAAATGCAATGTCAGGTTGATGTTTAATATTAGTAATTTTCTTTCTGTTTAGCTAGAAAGAAATGTTGTCTGCTTTTGTTTTTTTGGGGTATACTGTGGCCAAAATGCACTCCAGGTTTAAATATAGTCTTCTGAATGATAGTCTAGTGCTTCTTTTAAATATCCTCTATTATTTTAATATAAATAATAAGATAATTCTTCAGACCCTCTGTCCTTCAGTCAATAAAAGGAAATGTGTATGTCCCTGTAATTGTATGCTATTGTGGAGGGTGGAACATGAGTCTTCCTCAAGAGAGGTGGAGTCTCCAGTAACACAGTGTGACAAAGGTACTGATTCATCTGTTGATGCGTTTTGCAAAATGGGACTGTGGGTTGGGTTTGTTTTTTGTTTTGTTTTTAATTCAATAGGTTATGAGTTGTATCAATGGCCTTCTTTGTACTACCATCTTACTCTTTTTAAACTTGATTATTCTTGACTTCTCGCCTCAAGACTTCATATAGGTCTCTAGAAGGTGAATGAACCCCATGTATTTATTGTGTTCTCTGTCTTGGCACCAAACAAAGGAATTGGGCTTTTCTGGATTCCTGAGGAAGTGCCTGACTGGAATTAACCTTCTGGGTTAGTCAGATTTATCTGTATTCTACATGTGATTTTTTTTCTTACGCTGTGTTTTGAATCTCTTCTAAGATAATCTTAGAAGCTCTCTAATCATATGATATTGTAAGACAACTATACTCACAAGTGTTTAGTTTTGTACTTCCTGTGAATAATTCCAAACCAAAACTCATATCTGAGGAAGATTTTTACTCCAAAGAGGAAATATTGGAAACCTGTGAGGGGTTTGGTATTAACACGCCTCCCCACCCCTCCAAGAGGATGCTCGGATCCTTCAACAATGTGAAGATATATCCATCATGAGAGATTTGAAATAGTTCTATTCACAAGGAGGAGTTTGCATTGACCATATCTGTCTTTCCTGTAGAATTTCTTGATCACTATAATTTAAGCTCCTATGGAGCTCAAATTTTGTACGAATATACAAAGAAGATATATTGACTATGTGCATGTACAACAGAGAATATATTTGCTGCCACGTAGGAAGTGCTGAAGACCTCCAGACCGGAGTCCCAAATAGAGTGCTTGAGTGAACTTGAGCTGGAGCGTTGTAGAGCAGAAGTTCAGAAAGCTGAAGAAGATACTTTGTAAAACCCTGCACAAGGGAATCATCACGTTCTTTTCCTGTGAGTCCATTAATAATGAGTTCCACAAGATCACACAGTCTTTCTTTCAATAGCAGCACAGCCTCTTCTGCATCTCGGATCAATCGGTTTGGTTTAGAATTGTATTTTTCGTCCTTCAAAACTAGCAGCATGTTAGTTTTCCTGCAAAAAAATCAGACTGTTTTGTGGTTTACTGTTTGACAATCAGCACTGAGGGTCTTGCTTGTGATCACAAATGCATTAATTAAATGTTTCTGTCATTGTGACTTAGTGCCTATTTGAACTGTTTCCCAGCCCTTTTGATTAACATTGTTGAAGTTTCTGAGTACTTGCAATATCTGCAAATGCTGAAACCAGCCAGGAATCGACTCTCAAGTGTTTCTGGCAAAAGGCACAAGCACTTACCTTGGCTATGTCTGTATATGTTCTGAAAAATAAATGAAAAAGGCAGCTGCTTTGCAGACTGGGTGTGATGTCTTGCAAATCAGGCTGAGAAATATTGAACTGGGAAGGAAAAAAGAAGTAGCCCTGATTTAAAATCTGTGTTGTTGGTAATACTTAAAGGTAATTCTACACAATATTTTCAAAATTATTGCCTTTGTGTTTAAAATAATGCCTGTTTATAGTCTGTGTAGCGTCTGTTTCCAGTGCTTGTGTATTACAGCTTTTTCTGCTAGATTGAGTAACTCTGTAGTCAGTTTTCAATATAAATATTGTACATATTTATCCTGTGATTATGTAATCCTTATCCTTTTTTGTTTGGAAAAGCGTTTGTTTAAGACTTCAAGCAATTTCTGTGTGGCTGGTACTCAGTATATAAAGGAATGTTGAGATGATGTGCAAGAAGAAAATGTTTTGCCTTGGCCTTGGAAGAACAAGGGGATGTGTCTTCAAGCTTAGAAATTAGTAATAATCTATTTTTAAATGTGGAGGATTTTGAAACTATTCAGTTAGATTGGGCTAGAATTGGAGGAAGGCTTTAAAGGTGCTGCTCGTGATCACAGGTGTTTGAATTAAAAGAAAAAAGTATAAGAAGATTTAAGTATCTTTGAAGCACGCTTAAGAATTATTTCACATTATCCTCTTCTCTAATTGATTAACTGGATAATAGGTTTAAATGTGCCAAATAACAAAACCCATGGATTTTATAGCAACTGATCTAAATTGATCTAATTAAGTTTGTTTTTTCCTCTTGTCTCACCTGGGTGCATCCTAATAATGTATAGCGGGTTGAATTAAATTGGGTTGCACCTGTTTCTTGGCAATGATGTTGGGAAAATTAGAAATTTCTTCAAGAATATTAATTAAATAAAAGTACTAAGTACAAATGGCTGTTCAGTGCATTTCTGCTCCACCTACACCTGGTCTTTCTCACTCATTTAGGCAATTCCATTTGATTACCTTTCTTGATGGTCTCCATATCGAGCATATCGACTGCACTTTGTATGTGTAGATGTGTAGCTGATACATGATTTGAACCTGTGATGTCAGCTGCGATGTCAGTTTTGCTCATTACTTTGTAAAAATAATTTAGTCTTTTTGATTTCTGAAGTTTCCATGGGGTGTCTGGGTTCTGCAGAAATTTGACATCTGTGGGGTCTTTGGAATAGTATTTTTTCTTAATCCCTTTTTGGGGACTGCCAAACCAGCAGTTAAAAATAACTGTTCTACAAGAGCGTTACTTAAATCCTCAAGGTCATATTGGCCAAATCTCTGTGATCCCCATGAAGTGCCTGACTTTTACAGCTGGGAATGTGATGTCAACCATCCTTGACATCAGATAGCTCAAAGAAATGCTGGTAATCAATTCCAGAAGCTCCGCACACCTGAACTCAAGCTGAGTTCAGGCCATGCTGAGGCCATGTTTGTGTGCATTTTGAGATTTTTTTGTAAAATGTTGCAGGTAACGTCAGCTGGGGGAGATGAGAAAACCTGCTGACTTTTTAGAAATATTGAAGAAAATCTTCAAAGCTGTGGGAAAACCATTAGGTTTAGAAAGGTCTGAGTTTTTAACCTGAATTGTTAAGAAAATAACATTAGTTAATGTTTCGGGTATTCTCTATTTTTGCATCTAATATTTCACTTTTAGTAAAGGGAAACTTCTATATCTAATACAGGATCATATGTTAAAAATGAATAAAGTTAGTCTGCTTGAACTGTGAATTACAAGTGGACTCATTTCTGTGCCTTAGAAAAGGCAGACATTTGGTCTATATTCTTTCTTTTTGACTGGATCCTTCGCACCTATGCACATATTTTCAGGGATCTGAAGAGCCAGCATAACAACTTGCTTTTGCCTCAAGGAGGAGTTTCTGCTCTCACCTCTGTCTTCTCATGGATATATTACGGATAATACTTTATACTTCTACCTTATGCTGTCAGTGGACCTCACCCATCCTCTTTTTGAACTGGGAGGAATTACTTAAGTGGATTAAACTATGCACTTGGCAGAGATATTTTTCTGCAGGCGCTGGGGCTGGTACTGCCTGAGAGGGGAGGAGGGGATGGAGAAACGAGAAACACGACTTTTGTCCTTGGGGCAGTGAGCTGTTAATTACCTCCCCTGCTTTTTTGGGGGTGTTTTTTCGGAAGCTCTTCTCTAAGTCACAAAATGTTCTGGATACTTCTTGGTAGTTTCCTAGTTGATTGTGAGTGGAGCTTTACACAGTGAGTAAGGGGGCTGAGCTGTCCTGACAGAGGAGAAAGAGGCTGGTTGTGGTGTTATTTTCGAGGGGATCTGTGGTTTGTGGGGAAGAGTAACATTTCACTGATCTTGTGTTTTGGAATTTTAAACTTCTGTGTAGGAGCCTTGTATGCTCTCCTCAAGGGTATTTTTAATAATGTCTTTCAGTGTGTTTTTAAAACAATTCGGATTTACATTTTATATATTGCCCATAAATGAAAGAAAAGTTTACTTTTTATACTGTGATGTTGGAACACGAGCAGAAATTTCGATACGTGATTAGATCTGCACAACTGCAAATGTTAGCTGTGCTTTTGGCTTAAAGCCCTAATTCAAATCTCTCCTGTCTGACAAGCATTGGGAAGATTAATCTTCTCCGGAGAGAGGAATCCATACCCCAGTTTTAGACACAACACGATGATTACAGTTCTTTTCAGGTTGAATAAGCATGAGCCTTTGTTCGGGAGAGCTGAACAGGGTTATATGTCGGAACATGCAGGAACAGGAATTACTCACATTCCTATTGCTGCTGCTTCCAGGCTTCCAGTCAGCAGCATCATCTGATGAGGGGCTGGTGGTAAGTTACCAGCTGAGCCTATGAGCGACATTTTGCTTTGAGACAGACCTGATGTCTGATGAGATGCCCATACTTTTGGGTGTCCCCCCACAGGCGGGGCGAGCGCTGCTTGTGAGTGCCCATGGGGGAGCTGGGGAGAGGTCTTGGGACAATTTAGAGGGTACTAAAGGTGCTTTTAGTCACGCTTTGTTTTTAGAGAGCTACAATTAGATAAGCTCTGAAGGGAGAATCTCAGTCTAGCTGGTGCGTGAACTCTTTTTTTTTTTTTTAAAAGAAGCAAACATTTGAAGTCTTGAACTTTGGAGATCTAAAGCAAAATCTTTGTAGTAGCAATAGTCTGTCCTTGGGGAGGGAAGAAGGAAAATAACAGCTTAAATTATTAAAAAAAAAAGTCATGAGAAACTGTCTTTGCCTTATTTTAATGCCTTTTTTGCTGGTTAAGTAATGCTGTATGGTTGATAGCTGTATGTTATATGATCACTGATGCTCAGTGTTAAAGAATAAAGCTTAGATTAAAATGACGGTAAAGTTGAAGATAAGGTGCAGGTAAAAAAGGGGAAAAAATGCCTTAAACTGGCCTGTGACTGTTAGAGCAACTGTCTGCAATTTCTGTCTTTTCCTGTGCCAGGAACCATCAGCAGCTGGATGAAGAATGAGTAGAGGTCGATCTCCGATAGTGTTTTAGTTCATCTGAGGAGTTTTCTCTTGTGGTGAACCCCCTGGTTGTCTGCACTTACTGCGCTGTAGGTCCAGGCACCAAACTGGATCCCATTTGGATGAAACCAGAGTGGAAGATGCTACTTAGAAAAACACCTGATGTTCTTCAGCTGTGAATGGATATTCAGTCTGAGGGACCAGAGTAGAGATACTTGGTACGGAGTTAGAATTAGTAAAACCCTCAAAATGTGTGTAGTATGGGCACTGGCCCCTCAGTGCTGCTGGTTTGCTCCTGTTGTACTGTGTTACTTGCTAACATAGATGTATCCATCGAGTTTAACATTTATGTTTTCAGTTTGTGTTGGGACAGATAATGACTTGGAAAAAAAAATCTGTGAATAATATACCCTCCATTTCTGAAATTCTCCTTTTATTGAAATAAAGGAGATTATTCAAATCTTTGCAATTAGTGCAGAAATTAAAAAAAAAAAAATCTAAACCAGAAATATCTAAAATTGACTGTACAGGACTTCTATAAGACATCTTTGGTTTTGAAAACATAATACTTTAATTTGTTTTACCCTACAATGTGTGCAGTTTAATTCAGAATATTGTAGGAAGGCCTAAAAAGCAACAAAATGTAAGATAAGTGTTACTTGGAGTTGATGTAATAAGATCCTAGCCCCACAGTGATGTTAAATTCTGGAATATTTATTAAAGAAAGGAAAATGAAATGAAAACTAAGTATTCATGTAATTGAAGGAGGAAAAGGAAAAAGTGGTCATGATGATTCCCATATCTTTTTATGAAGCAGAGAGCTAGCTTCACTCTGTCATCAGATCTTAGATCCACTATCCCCTTAGAAGTCTCTAAGAGTCAGATTATCATCGGATGGATGTGTCTTGGACATCTAGATTGACACTATTCCAGTTGATCTAAATGAAGACTGCGTGGGGGCAGAACTTGGTGACCTGGTGGTGTTCCTTAGACAGGTTTCTTAACCTCTGGAGATGTGCTCTTTGTATAAAGTACTGTGCATAGTCTGAAATGAAGGCTCAAGGGCCATGGATAGATGCTTTCATCTTTGAGCTGCCAAGTCCATTTGGGAACTGGCAGTGGCAGCATGACAGTGCTCATTCTCCCAAGATTTTTTTTTTCCCAGCTATAATTGCTCAGGAAGTTTTGAATTTAAAAACACCTGAGCCATATTTTGTGGCTGAATTTATGACCTGACTAAAAGCTTTCCTTGACTCCACTTCTGGCCTCCTTGCCAAAATAAATAGGCTTGTTCTTAGCATGTGACTGTGGTGGTTTGTCCTCTGCATGAGCTTCTGTACAGAATTTGTAATTATGATTAAGGGTTGGTCCTGGTAGCCGTGAGTCCGCATATGTTATTTTCAGTTTAATTTCATATCAGATTTATTGAGACCGCGTGTGACTGTGGTTTCTGTGCTTGAGTACAGTTCCCAGCCTCAGGGATGGTTCTCTTGTCTGTGAAGAGACAGTGTGTTCACTGTATCGCCTGCACCATGGGACCTGGTATTGAAAGCCTTAAAGCTACCCCAGATTTCTTCTGAAAGATGGGTTTGGCCAATCCTGGTGTCTCTTGTACAGATCTTATAATAGTTGGACAGAAAATTAATAATGGTTTTCTTTGTGGTAATGCTGGTTGTTAATTTCTAGTCACTGTTGCCTTTAGCAGAATCTTTTGAGCAAGGATGCGCTTTCTTGCATCATTCCTGTTAAATTAATAAATAGCATTTTATATATGATGGGGAGTAGTGTTCAGATGATGTATCTTAGGCTTTTAAATGAGTCAATAAAAGACAGTTGGACTTTGATCTCAATCTTCTTCCTTAGATCTTCTAACCGTTTTCTGAACAAGAAGTGAACGTGATGTTCTTGAGCTGGATTCCTACAACTCGTGTTCCGTAAAGTATGGAGCTATGGGAGCTGTATCAGTCACTTTCTGCGGCTCCCGGAGACACTGAATCAGCGGTAAGCAAAACAGCTCGTCTGGCAGGAGTACCTTTGTGTTAGGCTGTGGCTAAATCTGAGCAAAGATTAGCTGTGGTCCAGAGTCCTTAAACTGTGTGACTGTACCAAGGCTGGGGAAAGCCCAGGGCTTTCTCTAAACCTTGTAGAGAGCTAGTGTCTTGCCAAAAATGGAGAAAGTTGAGCTGTAGTCAGGATGTGGCAAATGTGGAAGTTGTTATGGTCTGCAGTTTTCCCTGCTAAGAGCAGATATTTTCTGATTTCTGCTGTTCAGATGCTTAGCCTTTACAGCACTTTGCCTTTTGTGAAAATACGAACTCTTCTGGAATAGTACAAGAATTAAAGGTTATTTTAGAATCACAGAATGGTTTGGTTTGGAAGAAGCCTTTAAAGACCATCTAATCCAACCCCTCTGCTGCAGGCAGTGACCTCTGTCACTAGATCAAGTTGCTCAAAGCTCCATCCAACCTGATCTTGAATGTTTCCAGGGATGGGGCATCCACAGCTTCTCTGGGCAGCCTGTTTCAGTGTCCTACCACCCTCTTTGTAAAGAATTTCTTATGTCAAATCCGAATCTACCCTATTTCAGTTTAAACCTGTCCTGTTACTACAGGCCTTGGTAGAAAGTCTCTTTCCATCTTTCTTACAAGCCTCATTTATATATGGAAAGGCTGCAATAAGGTCTCTCTGGAGCCTTCTTTTCTTCAGGCTGAACAACCACAACTCTCTCAGCCTTTCTTCATAGGACTAGTGTTCCCTCCCTCTCGCCACTTTTGTAGGTTTTAGGTGGATTTTATTCTTAAAGCATACATTCCAGATCTTTTTTTTGAGGTTGAGATAGCGTAAATGATCTCTTTGCAATTACTGTCTTTCATTGTAATTACTATTTTCTTGCATCATAGTAACAGACCCATTATACTCATCTTCCCAAGAAAACCAACAAATTTTCTGGCAAAACGTGTTCTATGTCACTTTGTCTGGGTAGCTTTTCTTGTCCTTGGCTGTTAAGACTGTCTTAAATGGGTCTTATGCTCTTTTATGTTAAGACAAAGCTTTCAGTCTCGTTCCTCAGAATTACTTTATCAATGACATCTGTGAACTTGGCAATAGATTTTTGTCTTTTTTTTCATAGGCCAGATTGAGTTACCTGAAGGGGGAGTTTCTCCTGAATTCACTGTGATCTATAGAGGATTATCTGTATTTCAGCCCATTGCCTATAAATGACACCTGTACTTTTTGTAAGAAGTACAAGCTGATATGGGGAGATGAAAAGGTGATTGAAACTGGTACTGTAAGCATTTTTAGGAACTAATTCTGTCTCTGAAAGAATTGTGGTTTCTGTACAGAGAGGGATGGCAATAAACAATTCCTGGATTTCATCTGTTAATCTGCAGATACTGATTGTCATTAGTTTCTAGTATTTTCTTATTTAATGAAGCGGCCAAATCAAAGTTAGTACTATGTGGAAACTTTTGATTTACTTGCTATTTGTTATTCTGGTAGTAAGACAGAAAGTACAATTATATTTTTTTCCAGTCCAGCCTCTCTGCAGTGGCCTGAGGTCAAGCATCTGAGGTTTCCTGCAGACCCTCCAGCAGCCTTTGATGCTGACATCTGCAGTGCTTCGTTTATTTGATTTGACTTTGGATCCTGGCTGAATATGTATTTTTAATTTTTCAAAAATATCAGTTCCATTTTCACTCTGATATGTACCGGGAAGTGGTGTTTGGCAATGTTTTCTTACTGCTGGACTTTAAAATCAAATTATAATGCAAACGTGTCTCCCTGTTATGCTATTTATACATGTATGTATTTATAAAACTGATAAAACTTAGTGCAGGTTGCTTTCTCGCTTATCTCTGTATTACTACTTAGTTTTGCTTTATTACACTGCAGCGAGAAGCTTATATAGCTAAAGTTCAAATCTTGACAAGAAAAATTAGTTCAGGGAAGGGGCCGAGTTGTGAACTGGTCACCCCTTGGGTGTCCCCAGAGTATTTCTAAAGCATTCACAAGTGCAGCCAGGGAGAAACAAGTTACTTATAGGCTTAAGGTTACCTACCATTCAGCTCTTGACTTTCTCTGTTGGAATTGCAGGGTTGCCTGAACTTCAGGGACTGAACATGATTCATCTAAAAGGACTAAATGTATGTTATTGTCACAAGTCAGTGTAGGCTTTCTTCTTTAAGTATTTTTCTGCAAAATTAGTTAAGTTGTAGAGAGTTCTTGAATTGCTGGTGAATTACCAAAAATTCAAAAGCACTCAAAAGTGTTTCGGTTTTTTTCTTAAATTGGTGGTTAGGAATACGCCTCTGATTTTCTTTTGAGGGGATTAACTTTGTTGGGTTTATCTGTGTTCACAGAAGTTAGAATACTTTACTGGGATTCAGTCTACCTCTACCTTTCTGAATCAGCTTGGCAAAAGCTAATGCAAAATGCAATATATGCTCGCATTACTGGTTTTTTTCATTTGCATAATCTGATTTTCTACTTTTTGTGCTGGAGCTGAGGTCCCTTGTGTTTGGCAGACTTGAGGCCGATTGGTAGCTTTTGTTTTATCTTGTGTACAGAGCTCAAAGAGAAGCCAGTGGGTGCATAGTCTTAAAACAGAATAAACACATCAGTTCTTGGTGTTAGGTCACCTGAAGATGAGCAATAGCTTGGCAGCAGGGTGCAATGGGTGGGGAAACAGAGCACTCTGTTTTGGAGAGTGTGAGATATACGACATGAACGGGTAGGAGAGGCTGGAAAATGCCATAACTGAGAGAATTTAAACTTTGTTAGCTTAGAAAGAGTCACCCTCAGCCTTCAAGAAGTATTTGTTCTTTGTGCTTGGAAAAGTGTAAGCAAATGCTCCATTAAAGTACTAGCTGAAGGGGTTTGAAGTTACCTGCTCTTGCTGAGGCTCTTTGCTGAGCCTGGTTGAAGGCAGCGTGCTGGAGTGCGGTGGGCAGTGGTCAAAGTCGACTCAGCTGTAGGGGTAGTTAACCCCTGAGTTCACCTCGTTAGCTTGAACTGCTCCAGCTGGATCTATAAGAGAGTGTGTCTGTCTGCTTGTAGGTGTTGTTTATACTTCATCATGAGATGGCTTAAGATGCCTCTGATTGTGCGTTGGTGCCTTTGTCTGTTTGCTGAGTTCTGCCTTATACTTCCTCCCTTCCCTTCTCACTGCCCTCTGGTTTCACTAGGGCCGACTTGCACGGTTTGAGGGGTTTGGTTGGTTGGTTGGAACAACCTCTTTCAGACTTTGTCTCTTAGCCATATCTGTTTTTTCTGGTCCTCTTTTCTGTTCAGTAAAGCTTCTGCAGTAATGTCCAGACCACAACTGAGGAGTTCTTTCTTTAATTTTAACTTCAGATTTTTTTTTTTGTCTTGCTGCAATTCGACATTGTGTTTTGGGTTTTGCTTCTTTTCCTCTTTCTGCTTGTTGCTATTACTGGCTTAGGTATTGCTGTTGGTGAAAAATGTGTGTGCATACTTCTTCCTTGGTCCATCAGGAAGCTGCACTCAGGTTATTGTAATTAAAAAGAATTGGGACAGAAACCCGTGTATTTCGTTAGTAGGAACTAAAATAGAAACACTGTTCTTGAGAGAACAGTAGCTTAAAAAGCTGGCAGAAGACCAAGAATCACAGAGGAAATCATCAGATGTTGTTGATCCTAATATGAATCAAGTTTAACTTCCCAGTGTCACAGTCAAAAGACCACAGCCTCTGTGGTCAGAGTTTTACAAGCTTAGAGTTGTACAAAATTAATCTCAATCTTGTCTGACAGTGGTTGGAGTTGGACAAATACTGGCTAATGAAAACAGGTACTAAATTTCAGTGGAATTTTAAAACTAGCTAGAATTTTGTTAAGAAATTAACCAGAACTGTGTTGCTGCAAACACGAGCTGTTTCAGCCTGGCTTTCACGGTATCGAGGATTTTTTTGTTGTTACTGCAGTAGGATGCTACTGCATAAGCCACATCCAGTCAGTACGTGCCGTGGGGAGTGCAGGTGGGCACAGTGCACGCAGGCGAAGTGACATCAGGTGCCACAAAGATCTTTGTTGCTCACGGGGTCTGGTGAGGGGTGCATTTCCAAAAAGATAGTGACCCTGATTGGGCAGAACCCCCTGCAAAAGCTTCTCCATAATCACTTGCTCCTGCAGTGCCTGTTGTTAGCAGATGGGAAGACGTTCCACCAAGGGTTTTGCCTCTCGTGGTTTTTATTAGGCTTAGGAAAAGTGAGATGTTGCTTTATGGTAGATTTGAAATTCTTGTAGCTAGAACTACTGTTACATTTGCATAGGGTCCCCAAACAAAACTTCACATGAGACGATGGCTTTTTCTTTTAAAGATCTAAGCTAAGTCTTTCCATACTACAGCCTGCTGAGAGCTAAATGTATTGGCATTGGTGACAGATCAAAGCTGCTTGTTCCCTTAAGTTTATTCTTTTAGGTTTATAGAAACTAACTTTTCCTTTTTTCCCTTCATGTATGCCTTGGTCCTTCATCATAGAAGTATACCAGGCCAAGTGCAAACACGATCAGGATTACCTCAGGATTTAATACAAGCCACTATCAAACTGCTAGGCAGTCTAAAACATGTGTTGCTGTCTTTGCCAAGTCTCTTTCGACCTTCTGTCTTCTCCACTCCTCGTCTTCTTACACAGGACAGTTTGTGAGAGCGTTTGCTGCTTCTCTTTGCTTGCATGTCTGTGTCCCCTGTTGCAGGCTCATTTCTTCCACCAAACCCACAGAGCTGGTGTGTCTGGTGCAGTTGCCCAAACTGTCCTTCCCTTGGCTTTCTTGGAGCTTCACTGTAACCTCCAATGGCAGATTTCCTTGGCTATACAGTATTTATTTTTGTTTCTTAGGCGGTACTGAGGCCCTTGGCACTTAGTAAACAACATTGGAAAGACACTCGACCTTTTAGAAAAATGTTCAGTTAAAGTATGAATTATGTTAGGTGAGCTTCCTATGGTAGGTGCTTTTTTATGATCTCATCCTTCTTTAATGGGCTACATTTTTGTTATGTGAAAGGTATGTATGCCTACAAAAGTGATAATTGATTAAACGTGATGCATTTGAAAAAGCATGGAACAAATGTATTTCAAAACTGGAAGAGTTCTTCTGTACAGTGTGACACATGTAACACCTCATTTTCAAAATAGTGATAAATATGAAACATTCAGTTCCTGTGAAAGAAATTTCTTACCATTAGCCGAGTTAACATATCTGTTCTTTTTAGGAACTTATTTGGATGCAACAGTCCTTTAAATATTTGCAGACAAAGCAGTTGTGTGTTTTTGCAAAGTACTTGCTTTTACTCAGACCATCTCCTGCCCCTCATCAGCATTTCTCGAGGTGTCCAGGAGGGGAAGAGGCAGGAGCAGGGAGCAAAACCAGGAGCACAGCTGGGGCAAAATGCCTCCAGCAGTGGCGGAGACACAGGAATGTGAGATGGTTTAGGGGAAACTGTACAGGTCTTTCGCTAATCCTGTCCCTACCATACCACCTCTACTTCTTCTTAAAATTTGTTCTTCCAGGAGCATGGATGTTCCAGGGGAAGGTGTTTGAGAAATGACACGGAGTGTTGCAGGCTTGCATTACTGAAGTCCCGAAGTTTTTTGTAATTGGGAATTGCCACATTTAATGTGGAGAAAATAAAATGACATTTCTCCTCTGAGTTAAACATGAGGGTTTGGCTTGTCTTTTCGAAAACTTTTTCAGCAGTAAACACCACAGCAGATATTTCCTATGTGAATGTTGAATAATACAAAGTGCATACAAATACAAAAGAGTGATGCTTATGGAAGTACTACAGTAAACAGTTTCTAGCTGCTCAGTATCGAAAACATGCAAATATGCAGGAAAATGAACATATCATGAGAATGATTCCATCAGCTGCTGTGTTCAAATTGTCTCTGGCAGAGCATGTAGCTTTAAAATAAGTTCTTATCTAGTAATTCTCAAATGTGTGAACTCTATCTTTTTGTTTTACTTGCATGTATCTACAAAATATATTGGAAATTAACATGTCAGCATTAACAGTTTCAAGGCAAATTGTTTTTGAAGATACATTTGTGCCATGCTGTATTCTAGCCTGTTTTCTTCTTTTCTGGATTGGCAGAAGTCTCAGCTTGACACCGTTACCTTACTGATGTTATGGCAAGTAAAATGAAAAAAACTAGAGTGGTTTAGTGCAAAGAAGTTTTATAGTTAATTGAAAAAGTAAATAAGAAATAAATATTGAATGGGTTTGATATTCAGTTAAATAGTGCAGTTTTGACTGTATTGCATTTAGCTCAAAAATAAAATAATCTCTGTACTGTATCTACAGTTCCTTTGAAAAATTATGTCACCTGCAGTAGAATGTTGAATGCTGCCTAAGCTTTGATTTGTTGACGTTTCAGTTAAACAGTGAACTAAGGCTGAAAAAATAACTTGACTATCAGTAAGCTACCACTACGTATTGATGTTTTCCTCTATCTGATCTGTCCTCTATGCTTACAGGACCTTTCCCAAAGCATTCTCATGTGCTTGGTGTAACCTACAGAACTTTGAGCAACTCATAAACACACAAACAGTAGATTTTTTTTAAAAAATATAAAATAATCTACATAATTCTACTTCTACTGCGATAATTTGCTACTGTACCTATTCTGACTAGTTTATTTTCCTTGGATTTAGCCAATCTAAACAACCATCAGTTGTTTAATGAAGTCTAAATTTTTTATTTGTTTTAATTAGTTAATTCAGCAATCAGTAAGGTGTCCTAATATAGTCAACTGTTCATAGGATAGTAAATAGAGTCAGGTCATAGAAATACCTGGCTCTGGACTCTGGTAACAAGCTTAAAATCGCATTACTATATTTTGCCTTCCTAGAATTCTTTCACTTGATGGTTCCGTTTGATTTCCTTTTGAATGTTCTACAAAACCAAAATGTAGCTGTATTATGTTATTTTAAAATCAATAATAGTTAAGATAAGTACTAACCTTCCACTGAGGAATTCTTAGTTGTTTCCTGTACTCAATAATTTGTTTAGATTTTTTTTTTTTTTTTTGAGAAACATTGTCATTAAACATTCTTTAAAAGAGGGAATTATAGTACAGAAAAAAATTAAAGAAGAGCTAGCAGGTGTTTTTCTTGCTATTGTAGTCTGGGGAATGCACTATAGTTTTGTCTTGCAAGCTGTTCAAACTGCTGGCTACAGGTGTTTAGCCAGTGCTGGATGTGTTGAATACTATTACTGATAATTACGGCAAGGTCTTTTACCACTTGCCAATTATAAAAATATAAAATCTGACATTTGAAGGAATAGCTATTAAGTTTACCAGCTTCAGAAAAAGGCTCATTTTATTCCTGTCCCTCTCCTGCCCAACAGGAGAGACCGACTCCAGTACAGGGTTCCTGGTCTCTTTCTGTTGACTGTAGAAAAAAGGCATCTGGCTTCCCTGTTACAAGCGTAACCTTGGTGAGTTCTCTCCTTCGTGCTGGAAGATGTCTTAATTGTGGAGACCAAAATGACCTAGCAATTTACAACCAACTACTTTAATATATATTGAGGACATATATACATCCTTTGGAAGCACCATTCAGGTGACTCCTTGTGTTTGGTGCTGTGGCTCTCAGATTTGTTGCCTCATTTCCTTTAGCCTGGATATGTGTCTTTCTGCTTTCATAGTTTTCAGAAATGGTGTGCTTTTTCAGCAGTGTAGTGAAGTTGGCTGCATGTAGATTTGATGTAGATGGATGCACATGGGAAAAAAAAAATTGTTCCTACTGATAGCTATTACTGAATGATCTAACCAGACTAGGGCTGTCTTTTTTTATAGGGAAAATACGATTTTTAGGTTCTCCATCCAAATCTGTGTTTTTCCTAGTTTGTACTCTGTGATATGTCTGTTTTCATCAGTAAGACATAGTTTCATGTTTTGAAAAAGTGCTGTTTTCTTTTTCTAAAGGACTTATATCAGGTAGCTGAACTTTCAGCTTTTTTTTTAACTTCTCTTCACCTTAAAATGCTGGGCTGGAAACCACCTATTCAAGAGCTGGTTCAAGAATAGATTCATGCATCTGTCTCAAGGGCAATGGCATATACATCAGCTGGAGAGGTAAATAATAGAGCAGGTATGACCTGATTGGTTTCGGTAGCCAGTTTTAATGCGCTGCCTGTCAGGATCCAGCTGACAGGTGGAGTGATGCCAAAACCAAAATGTTACAACTGGTTTTGTGTTGCTTCTCAGAAGACTGTATTTATTAAAAGTAATTGTCCTGTGAGTAACTACTACACTTGTATTTAGATGCTTTCACCCAATGGCTTCTTGGATGCTTGCAAAGCCTCAGGTGTTTTTCTTAAACATGCATTTCCTGGTGGTGGCTGAATTCAATCACTGCTCTGTCCTTCAAGAGCATTTTTTTAGCTCGTGACGCTCCCCTATCATAATTTTTAAATAAATCATGAAGTAGGCTTAAGAATGCAAACCTAAGAACGCAAAAGCCCATGTCAGTAAGCAAAGCAGAAGCCTCTGGCCGCTAATTGGGGAGGTCAGATTCTACCTTTTGGCAGAAATTTTGGCAGTAATTTCAGGGTTTGTTTCTTGTGTGACATGGTTAGTCGGAGCTCTCACCATGCTACTTGGGATGTAAAAGAGAGCCGTGTTTTAGTGGTTGTGTGACTTATCACTTAAGTACTAATTTGTGCTAGCATTTCAAAAGCAAATAATAGGCTTGTGAAGAAATGAAGGCCTGGTTATATCCAGAAATAAACTCAGCTGTTTAGCAACTGTGCCCTCAACAGCACTTGTACTCAGAGGTCAGATCTAGCTAAAAAAAAAAAAAAAAAAATTAAAAAAAAAAATCCATATAACTGGTGTATGCTAGATCTGACTATGCTAGATCTGACTTGCAGTATCCTAAGGTAAAGAATCGTGAGTGAATACAGATGTTGTTTTACAGGATTTATTGTACAATGCTGCCAACACATGATGAAGATGAAGGTGTTCTGTAGAGTTCATAGGATGTGGCAAAAGGTTTGAAGGAAATAGAAGTGAATGTGACACTTGAGGTTTTAGAATGTAAACTTTCTATGAATAGTTAAAAGAAGTTAATACGCTTCGTTCATGAGAGAAAAGTAAATTGCATGTTTTCCTGTATTAGATATAACATTTTAAATAACATGAATTACATGAGTAGGATACACTAGAAACATTTGTTAAAGTCTTCATGTGTTTCTTGCATCCTGAACTGCATCCAGGGAGAAAAAAATCTGAGTAAATTTAAAACCAAAACCAGATATCAACACTAAATTAAGAACTCTGTATCTATTTTTTTCATCTCTTCAGAACATCATTTAAAAAAATACTTGACTTTACATTTTAAGTCTTTGCTTTAATTTACTTTTTTGTCTTCTATGATTTCACATTAAAGTTAACAGCAAATTGTCTTATTCCTTGACATGCAGAATGTTAAGACCAACAGCACCCTCAAAGCGGTCACAGCAAGCTTTTTCCTTCTCTTCAAACCTTTCTAAAGCCCTTGGAGACAGCAAAAAGCAGGTCATGTGCAGCATGTCCTGGCAGATCCTCTGTGGGATGAGAGTCCCTGTTTCAACTCATGGCTGTGCAGCTTTCTAGTGGGCCCATGACTCTTTTTCCTTGCTGCTGCTTATAGCAGGTCTGGTTGTGAGAAATTTTGGAGCTCCTTTTTCCTTCAGATGCGGAAAAGAAAAATGTGGGGCGTGTTTCCTAGCTTACAGGCTCTTGGAGTTTGCCGGCAGTGTTTTCTTTGCTGCTCGGCAAGCTCATTTTATTCATGCTGAGAGGGGCAAGTTACATCTTGGTGATATGAGATACTTTTTACAAATTTCGGAATTACTAAAATGTCAGTTTAGTGTGTGAATGAGTTTTGGAGGGGAGTAAGAAATGGCCAGGAGGAGTGAGGCTTTCAAACTGCATGGGGTCCTATTCTTATTAGGGTAAGGTCTATAAAGTATTAAAAAAAAAAAGAGAGAGAACTAATTCAGCATATTTCAAATGGCACTGTTTGCCATTCAGAGTGTGCCAGTCCTGGCAACTTTCCTGGTTAGTTCAATGAGCATTGCACACAATCAAATACTTCTTTTAATTGGGAGCTTATTTAGCTGCATAACTTGGGGAGCATGAAGTTTGAATGTCTTGGCCTTTGCATCTATTTCACTTGTAGACCGTAGATTCCTCTAAAATGATTTTCATATCGTGTTTTTATAGAAGATAAGGTTGGTGTTCCTTAAGAGGCAGAGTTGTAATGTCACAGTATCAGGGGTCAGTCCTCAAAAGCTTGTAATACGATAAATCAGTCGTGACTGAATATATTAGTGGGTTATTTAAGAGCCATATGCCCAGCCACGTGAAAAGAGTGGGCACATTCTTTGTCTGAAATGACAAGAAACTGTGTTTCTGCTCACATGCCTCGACATGTGCCCGTTTCAGAAATTCAAGTATTTACACACCAAATCAGGTACAGACAAGTATATATTAGTCATATGACCCACTGCGTGCATGTATATATATGTGTTTACATGTAATACACATATATTTATGTATATACACACTCCTGGTATAATCTTAGCTTTGAATGTCTTGTACTTCTATTTTGATTGTGAGATAGATCCCCTCTTTGGTTCACAAGTTAGGGAGACTGGGGAAGGAGCTGCAGAGATTAGTCTGTGGACCCACCCAAAAATCGATCTGTTCTTTAATCTTCTCCATAGCCGGGTCTGCAGGGTCCTCTGTAAGCAAAGTATCACAGGCTGGAAAAAGGCTGGAAGAATCTTGTTCTGACAGGCTGGCTCCTTCCACACAGAATAACAGGAATAAACATAAACTAAAGTTTGTGTAGTGAATCCTGATAGCTGACTAAAATTGTATACTTTTTTTTTGTTTAATTTTTATCTTATTTTTGTTACAGGAAAGAGTGGACAGATCCCACAATGGAGGACGGGAAGCCCGTTTGGGCTCCACACCCAACTGATGGGTTTCAGATGGGGATGATTGTGGACATTGGGACTGACAACTTAACTATTGAACCTTTGAATCAGAAAGGCAAGGTAAGTGTCTCACAAGCAAAGGAATGGAGAAGAACCTTACAAAAACTGTTTTACCTATAGGCCAAATCTTTGCCAATATCTGCCATTGCACACAATCTGAAGGAGTGGAAAATCGGTTTTCTCTGGCTAAGGATTTGTCTTTAGCTTTAGCTTGCATTGGAAATGAAATATCCCACTGATAAGAAGTGCTTGCTCTCTGTCAGTTATCCCCATGTATGTATGTGCTTCTGAAAGACAGAAGGGTTGAGTCTCCACAGCCATTTGATTCAGTACTGTATACTTTATTTTTCTAAATAAGAGGCTGGTTAAGAGTCTACTGTTGAGATTAGCTTCTCTGTTTTCCCTTAAATGCATAGAGGGAGTGTCCTACACAGATGTCCTAGACCGGCTTACATTAGGCACTTTACTGATGACTGATGAAGATTGAGAAATTAATTCTCTTACCTCAAGTATCTTGAGAAGTGGCATGATGTCAAGCAAAGGTCCTATTGAATTTTTACATCAAATTAAAGACAAAATAAATGTAGCTTTCAAAATGAAGTCCTAATTCATCCTAATTAGTGTGTTCGAAGTGCTTTGATTGTCATGCCATCTTTCAGATTCAGTATGTTGTAATTAAATGTCAGTTTTTACATGAAGTACCTTGTATCTATCAATTACCCTAATTCAGATGATCAGCATCCTGGTTTTTACTAGCTGGAATAAGATCAGACACTGTTTCAAAAGTTGCCACTTTGGTATTTGTGTATATGTGATAATGTGCCCTTTCTAACAGTTTTGTCCTTTCTGTATCTTCAGGTATGGAAAAGACAAAATTTTTTTTGTAGTGTCTTCTTTCACATCAACAATAATAGAGAATTCCTTGTCACAGGTCAAAAGATTATGCAGCAGTCCTTCCTTTTGGGGAGGAATGTTTATAGGCTACATCTTGGAGAGGAAGTTGATTTTGGTTTCTTTAGAAAAATAAAGCAACTGTAATGTCTGATTTTTGTGTGTGAGAAAGTCTGTAGGTTTTCTAGTAGTAGTATGTGTTCTTCAGTTTGGGGAAGAAAAAATTATTCAGAGAAGAATATTAAATATTCTGAAACTGTGGCTAAGTAGACTTTTAACTGACTTAAAAGATTTTGACCCCCACACCTATTTCAGTTTATATTCCCAAATGGTTCTGATGTGGTAAAGAGCAAAAGTCTGTACATTGAAACAGAAACAGGCAATAAGGAGATTCCTGAGTCACTATTTCTAACATATACTCCTTTCAGGTAGCATATATATATATTTGTGAAACAAAAAAATGATCCTAAAATACAAATATTTTGCTTCATGGTTCATAACAAACAATCTCTTTTGTCTAGAAAGTTCACTGTTCTGCTGTTGGCTGTTTTCTTGAATTAAGCAGGTCAATTAAGGGCCTAATGTCCATTCATCTAAGGTAACAAACACTTCACAGTTTACTGTAGAGATTATGGTCCTATATTTCTAATTATCAAACTTATATTAATAGAGATGGAGTAAAACATTTTCTTGATTACCTTCTCAGTCTTTTCAAGGTGTCATTGATTTCTCTTTATAGTGAAGTGTTTCTTGTTACTTTTTTGTCTTTTTAAGAAGACTGTTCTTGTGCACTTAGATGATTAATTTGAAGTAGTCAGCATCAATACCCATTATTATCAACTTTGTTTACTTAAAATTATGGTTCAGAAGTGCTCCTCCATAAGAAGGAGTGATCCAGCAGCTCCAGAGTCACCCATGGTAATTACAGGGAGGAGAGGAGTAACCTGATCTTGTAAACATATCTGGGCAGTGTAACTTATTATTATTTTTTAATCTGGGTCATTAACATGTCATAGGTATTCCTGTAGGCACTGGTAGCTCACCAGCGATCACAGGCTGAAAAGGAAATGTGTATGCATATGATTGTAGCCTCTTATACTGCTTAATGGTTAATTAAAATATGTTGTTAGTAACTCCAAAAAATGCTGCAAGGCAGCAGTTCCATGATGCCTTAAAATCTGCCCTCCTTTCCCCACCCGTAGCTGGCTCTGGTGTTGGCACCCGCTCAGCTCTGCCTGCCGAGCTGTGCGTGACACAGCAAACGAGGTCAGAGAACGGATCCACCTTAAAAACGAAGAAGTGGAAAGTTTTCAGGATGGCAGCAAGCAGTGGCAGGAGGACGAGGACCTGAGGCCAGCGTGGCCGTAAATTGTTTTGCATTATGAAACCAAGTCACCCAGTCCAGACTGGGTGAAGATAGTTGGCCAGCACACTGTTTAACTTAGAACCCAGCAACAGCAGGTTTGGATGCTGCAGCCCATGTGTAGTTAACAAGAGCATTTACATTTCAGTGCTGGGGCTGGATGTCTAAGGGGATGTGGGGATCTGAGTCACCCAACCTGCACCCTGCAAGGAAGAGTAATCCAAGCTGGAGGAGCATGTTATCAGAACAAAGGATGCGTGTGTGATATGATGGGAGCTGCTCCCCGCAAACTAGGTTGTCGGCTTGCAAGGCTAATAAGTGCCATGGCTGGAAAGAAAACAGAGAAACTGGAGAGTGGTTTGCTAATGAGCGTGGTCCTACCGAGGGCTGGAGCACTGCCCTGAGGGTGGGCTCCAAACCGGAGCAGGGGATGGGGCCAGGAGCCCTGGCCTGTGTCCCACCACTAGTCACACGCTGGTGTACAAGGAAGAAGGCGGGTAGAAAGGCAGCCGGTTGTTGAACTCAACTAGCATTGCTTTTACATTTCTTCTACTTCTTTGACATTTCGTCTGCTTTTCTGAACGTGCTGGGAATCCTAACCTAAGGTCCTGCTGCATTATATCTTACTTTGTTGTGTTGCCTGGTGATGTGACAGGAAGGAGGCAGATGACAGCACAATTGCCAAACTGGGAATTTACTCTTTTCTTGGCGACAGAAAATCCAAGTAAAGCGGTTAGGGAGAGATGCATCAGAGGGACTTGCACCATGAGATGCCATCCTGGGATCCTCATGGCACTGAGGAGTGGGGGCAAGTGTCTCCTTGAGCATCAGCAGTGGCAGTTTTCTGTCAGTTTTTGGGAGGGTGGGGGTGCTGCAGGCACCTGCTGACACCCCTCCTGAGGTCAACTGAGACGCTCCTTGTGGCTCTGCGCCACTTCTGAAGGGTCATGGAGGGCTTTGCGGGACACCTGCTCTGGTATGCTGTGAATAACCAGAAAGGTATTTTTTCAGGCTGAGTATAAACGAATAAATGTACTTTGAAAGTAAGGATCAGGATGTCCAAAGTTCAGTGTTTCAAGCTAAGGGATTTTTTTTAGCAGTGAGCGCAGCTTGCTTCTTTGAATGAGACATGTTCTTGTCTGCCTTACGTACCATTTGTGCTGCTTTAGGTTGGTTTGTGAAATGCAGCTGAGGATGTCTCCCATCTGTATCTGGAAGGGATAAAAGGAGGCATGGTTACATGTATTGGATTACATGGTAGAAAGAAGATCTTGCTTGAATGGAAAGATATCTTTTTCCACTCATCTGGTTTCTGGGAGAATAGTTAAGATTGCCATTGGACTTCAAGGGCTGCTTCATTACAAAGAGAGGAAAACAAACTTAAACTCCTAAACCCTTGGTTTTGCCTCCTGAGCCCAATTTAGTGTCTAATAAGATTAATACCTTCTCAATTTTCTTAGAATAAGTTTATTCTAAGCTATGCCTCAATGCAAAAGTCTTCCACGAAACGCCTGAAGGGTTTTCTCCTTACCATAAATACTTAAAAAAAAATATGAGACAACATAGTAAAGAATATATTTGGATATTTTTTTATTAATAGAACCTGGCATACCTTGCTCATTTTCCTATTTAATATGTTAGATTTTAGTAGTAATTGGTGATACTTAGAGCTCTGCACATCTAGCTAGTGTACTTACCTACATAACAAGTAATCACCTTACATAAAGCAGTAGTCCAACTGTGACAAACAGGAGTGAAATTCTTTGTTGACAGGTTGAAATAGAAAAACATCAGCTTTCAGATGAGTCTTCTTCCTATTGCTTATTTTTTATTGCTTCTGAAATATTCTATAAATTAATTCACAGTTGACATTGAGTGTAAAAAAGGAGGACATAATACAGCATGAATTCTCATTATTTTTTTAATTGATATTTATTTTGGATCAGAAGGCTGAGTGATCAGGACACTGCAGAAGCTTTTCCTCTTCTGGGATAGATCTGGTATTGTTGGCTTTAGATCCATGAAATGTTAAAGTATCATAGATTTGTGAAGAGTCTTACAGAATAGCTGGGTGTTGTCTTTATTCTCTTCTGTGAAAAAAAAATTCTGCCTTTGTTAGTGGTTAAACTTGGGTTACACATCAGCAGACAAGAACAAGAAGTGAAGTTAGATTTTTGTGAAGCCAGTCGTACTCTTTTTAAACTTTTCCACTGTTTCAAGCACAGGGAACTTATTATGTGGGAAACTGTTGTGTTCAAATATACCTTTACCCAACAAGGTACACCTTTATCATTGAGAAACTTGCAGAGAAAATTATTATGATAGTATGTTCTAACTTCAATATTGTGAGTGAGAGGAAAGGGAGGGGAATCTCTGGCCTGCTAAAACTCCAAATAGCAGCTGGCAACTTTTTGAGGTAGGTAAAGACATCCAGGTCCTCTATGGCTCCACCAAGCTCTAATACAGGATATTTTGATATTTTGGAGGAAGTTGGTCTGATGGACATTCAGATGTTCCAACATCATCAAGCACCTCTATTTCCCTCAAGAGAGCTTCTTGTGCGTATTTTTCTTCATTAGACAAAGGGATGACAAAATATAATTTATTATGACTACAAGTTGCATACTTTATGTGAACTTTGTAGGGAAGAGATATCATAGACTTACTGTTTTCTGACTGGCAGTAATTAGTTCTGCTCTGAGACATTTTTAACCCTTCCCACTTCAGAGGGAGCTGGAATTTGTGGCTGTTCTGGATGGTGTAAGCTACAAGAGCTCACATATTGTGTCTGTTGTACTGAAGCAAAGATGAAGCGAGTTGCTGTATTTCTCCTAAACTTCCTTGTGAAGTTTTTCTCCTGGGACTGTCTTGCTGAATACAATGTTAAACAAGCAAACATGTTTGTTTATTAAGCTCATTCTTTTAGATCCAGTTGGTTGCCTTTTCAAATATTAGACTAGACTTCTTGTCTCCTTTTCCATGGGGAAAAACAAGACAGTGCTTGCAGCAGCGTGGCAGCTATCGTTTTTAATTGCTACAACAGAATTTTTGTTCATTCCTAGGTAGCTCAAACAAGCTATAACTACGGTAAACAAAAAAGTACAATTAAAACCCTACCTCTTACAATAGGTATTTTTGTGCAGACGCTATAATGCTTGTGTGCTAGGATGTTTTTCCTTCCTTTTTACAACAATATAAATTATGATTTCTGGAGAATAAAGAACAAACAAAGTTGCTTTTGTTATGAATTTTTCCAGTTGGACATGAACACTTCATAAATGGATGTTTTGTATAACTGGAATACAAGGGTTGAAGGAAGGTCTTGTTTTACTTCAGTATTGATTTATTGAAGAAAAAAAACCCAACAAGCAACAACCAGAGCTACAGTATTTGGGCATATAGAGGACATTATATATTGAATGTTTATGTTTTAAATAGGAATGTTTTAAAACAGCATATGGTAATGATAGCACAGTCCTTCGACTGAACTAATAATTTGATTTTTATTCTTTGTGCTTCTTTGCAAAACTGAGGAAGCTGTGTGTCCTTTACAATACTGTTCCCTTTGCAGTACTTTTTTATCCTTATTTTTTTTATATTATGCAATATTAAAATATTACATGCAATTTTGGAAATGAGCATCAGTATTATTACAATAAAAATATATATTACAGTGCATTTTCATATGGTAGTGTAGTAATGTAAATGCAGCAGCTCCTAGCTGCATCTAGTGACTCAGTAAAATTTCCAATGCTGAAGTATAAAGCTGGCAACTTCATTTTAAACAATGCACCATTACAGTGCACTCACTTGTATCATTGCATCAGACATCTTTGAACTATATTTCTATTTTTATGTAATTCTGACAATGTTAATATTTTTAATCTAACAGACTTTCCAGGCTGCTATCAATCAAGTATTTCCTGCAGAAGAGGACAGCAAAAAGGATGTAGAAGATAATTGTAAGTTATGAATTTAAAACTAAATTATGCACTTGAAAAACATATCTGTATAGAAGAGAATATTGTTTCCTTACAAACTTCCTCTTTCTTCCTTGTAGTCTTTGGCTTTTTTGCTTGAATTTATGTATGACCTCTACTAGTCCTTTAAACTTCTTAAAGCAGGCCATTTTAAACATAATTTATTGCGTTTTTTACTTTGCAGTTGAATGCTCTAGAGGAAGTCTTACTTACATTATCCTCACGTACAACTGTTACTTGACTTCATATATATATATATCAGATGTCACCTAACTGCATCAGGTTCAACTGCACTCAGCATTATGGAGTTTACCTATATTTTTATAGTGCAGCAAAATAATTAGTTGCTTTATCAGCAGTATTATACTGCATTTTCCTGCATGTAACCCATTTCTCAGATAGCATTCCTGTGGAAGTACAGGTAATTGAAAATAAATCTTAAGATAACCTTCTCAAAACTGGAGTCAGGAATCCGGACCCGTCAGGGCCACTGGAAAAGGAAATAGGGTGTAGTGAGTCAGATACAGGAGTGCTGCTGGAGGAGTTTTGTGTAATAAACTTCAGCGTTGATCTGCAGGGCTTTTATTTTGTTAAACATTTTACAGTTAGATGTGTGGAAACAAATACAGTATTCAAATCTGGGGAGAGAGGGAAGAGTACCAAGAAAGGTGAGTAAGCCCGAGCCTCAGCTTTCAGGGAACTCTTAGACAAATATTGATTTTGCTGCGGTTGCTCTGTGTGAGAAAATCACAGAGACTCTGTCTTGAAAACCTGATGAAGGCAATTCTTTTAAATGTTTCCTATGGTGTTCACTGGTTGGTGAAAATACTGAGAACTTTGTAAATAGTAGGCAAAAGTATCTTCTATTGTTCTTCATTTAAAATAGAGACTGGGACTTTGAAAGTTGTTTAGGTGATTTAACCGCAATTCCTGTTTTGGAATAGGGGTTAGTATTTATGTCCCGTGACAGGAAATACAGCTGGTACAGCTGCTCCATAAGGAACAAGAAGATGAGACCTGAGGCTTATGATCTGACTTAGATGCTGCAGTGTTATTATAGGTGGAACCAAGCTGGTAACTTTGTTTCCAGTTGCTTATATTTTTGCAAACATTACATGGGTTGAAGCTTTTCAAAGCTGGTACGTGTATTCTCTGCACATAATGAGCATTAGGGAAATGCATTTAGTCTGTGCATCTGTCACAGCGGTTTTACCGAGATGTCCTGGCACCTCAGTGCCCTAGTCAAGGAACTGAAATTTTGAATGAGATCATGGAAATAACTTGAGATTCCAGAGAAGTACTATTCAATCAAGTTAAAACAGTCTACCAATCAGAGGAAATGTCTTCTTTGGCTTAGTGAGTGAAATATAAAACTCAAAAATCTCCGGTAATCTTGTCAGTTTCAAACATTATTTTGAGACTTATAACATATTCTCGCTTTTTGTTCTCTAGTTGAGGTTTATCTCCAGGATGTGTGAAAGCCAAGTTAATTTTTCTTCTCTGTCAGGGAGCAGTTGTGCTGAGCATCATTAATGTTTAAGAAGAAACTTTATAAAATACTGAGTGCTTTCAGTCTCTCCTTATAATACTGTTCTGAAAAATCCTGAAAAACTAGTTAATAATACACTTACCATTCCAACCTAAGCTTAGTGATTAACTGCCTTCTAGGGAGTAATTTGCTGAAGTACTGCTTTTTTTCACCCTTGGCCTTCAATATCCCAAATGCACTGGCTGCAAGATACACCTTTTTGAGAATCCAGCCCTTCCTCAAATGTGAATTTTTAGTGAATATGGCAAACAGTACAGAGACAAAGCATTTACTTTTTTTCTTTCTCTAATTTCTTTTTAAAAATTTTTATTATGATTCACACTCCTGCTTCCGTCCAATCCCACTCTGTTTTGGGGGTTTCCACCATATGTGGAATTTTATTTTTTGTGGCCAAGAAAAAGATTTTGTTTTTATTTCTGCAGTGAAAAAAGTTTTAAATAATGAAGGGAGCAGGGTATCAGATCTGAAAAAAACATTTAAAATCTTAAAAAAATAGTTCTACAGGTGCACAGCATTGCAGTTACATGATAAAATTATTTTCCATACAAGCCCTGGTTCATTGTGTGCACAGTAGAGCCAGTGTGAGTAAATTTGACGTTGATATTTCCTAACTTTTAGTTCCTGACTTCACTTGTGTGAACTTTGTGTGTGTAAGTAAATATATGGACTATTAAATGCACATGCATACACTGGCTATATTAAGGCATGAGCCATATGAATATTCAGAATTCTCTCTGGTGACTTGTGTAGCATCTGGATATGGATGCCTTTTTTAAAGGATTTATTCTAAAGAAGATGCATTTTGAAGTTTCTGACACAAGCCTTAGTTTGTACGTCTTGAGCGAAGGCGGTGACATTCCCTCAGGGAGCAAGCTCCCATTATGCACCAAGTCTGCAGGTATAACTGCATGAACAGGGGTGGAATCATTTTGCGAAGAGTACTGGGGGTGCACTGAAATCTGCGGTCCTTTGTTGTTTAGATAATTATCAAGTTTTTACTAGGATGCTTAACTGATGGCTGTTTTAAAACATCCTACAGACCCCGAGAGGTTCTGATGAATATACAGTCAAGGGAGAGGATCATTTAAGTGTATGTAGACAATTACTATGTAGCAGATTCTCAGTATTGAGAATCAAAACGACACAAAAAATTAACAAACTTCAAAAGTTAACACCCTGCCCTCCCACAAGGCATACACAAGGGGAGAAGGAGGCTTTAACTTTCATTAGAGCGAGAATGAGTTTCTGTTTCTGGCCCATTTGCTTTTAATGTCTGTCTCTTGGGATGACTTGATTGAAAAAGGTCTGTGGAGGCGGAACTGCAGTTTGTGGTCCTGGCACCATTTTCTCAGCCCCATGGACTTGAGCACGGCCGGGGAGGGTAGGAGGAAAAGTCCCACAGTGCCGGTGCCCGGGGACCACACAGTTAGTGGGTGGTGAAGGTCTGCTGGGGTGGCCGTGGTGATCAGGCCAGGCCGCCTGCTTCGTGCGGGTATCCTGCACAGGCCTGCTTTCAAGGCTGTTTTGATCCAAAGGGAGATTTCGCTTCATATAAAGCTAAAGCGTGCCTTGTGTGCCTGCGCCAACGCAGCCGTGTACCTGCAAGGGATTTTGCAGAGGAAGATGGTTTCTTCTAAACAACCCAGAAGCTGCGAGGTCCTGTGAGAAGTGTGAATGACTCCAGCTGCATGAAGCAAAGCTCTATTTAGTCATTTAAGGGAAGGAAGGGCTGTTATTCAGTGGAGCTGTGCAAGCCAGAGTGGGGCTGCAAGTGGCTGCTGAACCTGCCTTTGCTTCAGGCCAGTCTGGGGTAGGTGGTAGGAGGCAGAGCCACTCCTCCCTCCACTGCAGAAGGAATGGTATGAGATTGAAAATGAAAACACAAATGCTCTTGTGAAGCTCTCGTTATCCTTTGCCAGAATCTCTTGGTTCAGCAGGAGGAGCATTGAAGGAGATGTTAAGAGCTGCTTGCTGAGCTTCAGGTGTCCTTGCAGGGGAAGGTGGCTGGGCAAGTTGACTTCAGGTCATAAGAACTTGCAGCCTTTCTTCCACATTTGTGTAAATAAGCTGGAATGAATTTTTCTTTGCTGAAGCCCTCGAGAAGGGGCATTGGTTCGACTTGGTCCGACTTGAGAAACAGCTTTGGTCGTTACAGACGGGAGGTGTGTATGCGGCCCTCGTGTGAGGTGCAGGGTCGCAGATACTAGTGCAGGCACAGAGCTCACTCCATCAGCAGCAGTCAGATGTATACACCTTTTAAAGTTGGCGCTACTACTGTAAGGATAACCAGTATGGTAATCGGTCAGTTATAATAAGACAAAGTAGTGTTGTGCCCTTGAATTTTAAGTGGTGAGAAGAAGAGGACTGACCATATTTGAAAATGGGGTTTGTGTAATGAGTAGTCCCCTCAGTTGGTTTAGAAATAACGTTTTTAATATCGTTACATGGGGAACTGGTAATGGCCTCTGTAATTAAGGCTGTTAACACTTTCCAGTGCTTTATAACTGAAAACAAGGACCAGCTTTGGCAGAATGTGAACCTGTGCAGTCTGAAGCTTTCTATGGGTGCCTACTCACTGCCTTGAGCCACCACCTTGTAACATTTCAGCAGAGTTGGTTCGGTTATTTTTTTTATTAATGAGCTAAGGAGAAAAAAAAACGCAAAACAACCTAGGTTTTGTTGTGTTAACATTTCCCCCTTGCCCCCCAACAGTTTCTTTGAGGAGGCCTGGTAGCAACAAAATTCAGAATTGAAAGACAGAAGGTTCTGTTGGTGCCTGGTGTTGCTGTGATGCTTGCTGCTGCCTCTAGGACAGTATTTCCCAATTGAATCAGTGAATATAAACATCTAAAGATCACCAGGAGACAGCAGATATTCTAAAGGTCCATTTAATGGTATTTCCCTGGGGATGGGATTAAAATACAACCAGAGAGAGGGGAGGTAAAATTTTCTGTAATCCTAAAATTTAGTTGTTTGGCTGTACATGAAGCTAGTTGTGAGCTCTTAATGGTAAATGATTGTCTTTAACTTGCAGGTTCCCTTATGTATTTAAATGAAGCCACTCTCCTTCACAATATCAAAGTTCGGTACAGTAAGGACAGAATTTACGTAAGTATTACAACCAGTCTAATTCATGTCCTCTCAAAAAATCAACAAAACAATTGTTTTCAATTCTGTTTTTTCCTATAACAGAAAAGAAACAGAAATGGTGACATTGGAAGATTAGGAGGTTTTGGGCCTTTTTTTTTTTTTTTTTAACATTATACCTTTTTTGAGATCTGAATCACATTAGTAATATTAATGATAGCAAATTTTTACCAGGCAGAGAAATAGATTTTTCTCTGTGTGACTGTTCATGTGCCACAATAGCACAACGTTGTATCCCAAAGGTCTGTTCCTACAGGTAACTTACTTCGCCACTAGAGTAGCTCTTAGCAAAGATGGTTTTCTTTCTTCATTATTTTTGAACGAAGCGAACAGGTGCTGTCTTTGACACCTCCTAGCTCAAATGTCCATCTTAATCTTTTATATTGCTATCAAATTGCCTAATTGTACTTAATGAATTCTGACTAAATTACATTTTGTCCTTGCCATCTGCCTGGACAGTGACAGCTGTGAAATAGTAGAAAGCTAAGAGCTTGCTTTCTTTTTTTTTTTTTCCCTAATAGAAAGCTGGCTAGTGATAATACAAAACAGTTCTACATATTTTCTAAGTGTATTCGTGAAAATCATCAATTTCTATGTTAGTGTGCTGTCCTAAAATTAATCTGAGTTAAACCCTTTTATATAAATATAAAAAGAAGCTATAGTTGTTTTCGTTTGTTGCAGTTAACTTTACATAGCTATAAATTCTTTATGACTCAAGATCAGACACCAGCTTTAAAATAAATAAATTAAAATGGCCATTTGAATGCTGTCCTGGAAAAATAGTAATTAAAAAAACAAACAAAAAACCCCAAGGAAGCAAAATTCTAAAACCGAACTGGTTGTGAAGTAGGATAGCGTTTAGGTTCATAAAGCCTTTTGTAATTTTAAACAAATACTTACTAATATGTTGTCCTAAGCAGGTGTATTTTCTGAAGAAAAATGAGGGGTTCAATTTATATTTTAACTACGTTTCCTTGTAAATTTAAGATATAGTTTGAATCAACAGAATTTTTTGCTTTTTGTTTAATGCTGGTGAACAGAATTTGTCTTGTTACTAAAAGGAAAACTAATAGTAGTACTTGCAGCTCTTGAAGAAGTTTTTTCCTTCAGTGAAATAAGTGCTGAAAATAGAAACTTCTAAGAAAATCCATACATTATGTGTGATCCAGCCTTCTATCAATGTATCACAATACAGTCCAAATTTCAGTTGTCTAGGGAGATGCTCAGTAACAGCAAACCAAACAAGTTATTCAAGCTAAAGGTTTATCTGATTTTTTTTTTTCTTCAGACCTTTTACTGCAGATCTGCTTTTTTTTCTGTGATTCAGACATCTGTTCTTCCTTGTATGTAATCTGACCATTATAACCAAGCTATAAAAGTTTTTTTCCAAAACCTTAAAACAGTTATTCTCAGTCTTTTTTTTTTTTATGTTTTGTAAAGGTAAAAAGCAATCTTGATTTGAGATTCTTCTCAAATTCCTTCTCTATTAGAGAACATTTGCATTCTGTATTTCTCACTGTGGAAGCAGCCATAGCTAATTTCTCTCAGCTGAATGCTTTTATTGCCTAGCTTGAGTGTGTTCCCAGGCAGGATTCTGTCAGTCCTTCCTGCTGAGTTGCTTCCATTAGATATTGAAAAATTATGCTCCTCACTAGAGGAAAGTGTGTTATGTGAGCCAGGCGCTTAGTTTATTCAGTTTTTAGGAGGAGGTTGTGGCGTCCTATCCTTGATCCAGTAACTCGGACAATAGGAAATAATTTAAAAGGAGATTGGGAGAAAGGTCAAATTCAGGACATGCTCTCACAGCTCAGTGGTTAGGAAATTCTCCCGAGAAGTGCTTTTTCACAGATGTCCTTTGAAGATAATTAGAGGAACTCTGAAAATATATCCATTCTTGTATCTGGAGAGAATTGTAAATGTAATTGTTAGGCTAGAGTCTTCAATAGTAATAGAAAATTGCTGTTAACCACATGGTTGGATACTAGCTAACAGTTTGCTCTTAATTGTTTTTTTTCACAGACCTATGTAGCCAATATTCTTATTGCAGTGAATCCATATTTTGATATTCCTAAGTTATATTCTTCAGATACTATTAAAAAGTACCAGGGTAGATCGCTTGGAACATTGCCACCACACGTTTTTGCTATTGGTATGTATTGAGCCTGTATTTGTCTTTTACAAAACAAACATAAATACTTTGCAGTTACCTATAAATTGCCATCTGTAACAGTTATTTGTTTATTTTTGACTGTTACAAAATGAAAACATTGCTAAAATTGGAAATCTTCTCATCCTTGATATGCAGTGTGGAAAATTTGGAAATTAGCAACCCTGGCAACCCCCTTATGATTATTCTATACCTCCAGTGTTTTATGTCTTAGTGGTTTAAATATAATTTGCAACCATATTAAAAAAAAAAAAAAAAAAAGACATTCAGATTTTAGAAGTTAAGAATGACCTAATTATGATTGGCACTGTCTTTCAGTGTTGTGATTTCCGTTGCCTTTTATTATGTTGCCAGAGCACATGCACTGTTTCTTTTTATATGCTTGTGTCAAAGGCAGGAAGTGCATCTAAATGTTATTAACAGGATAAACCTGATTTCAGTCACTTTGTTTAAGAAAAATATTGGAAAATACAAATCAACATTTGACTTGTTTAAAGCTTTCTCACTGTGTTGCGTTTGGTTTAGTAATCGAAAGCATAAGTAGCTGGGTTTTTAGTACCTGTTGCATAACAATAAAACTACCCATGTTTTTGCAAGTTTTCTTGTCTCAGATGTTACTTGTTACAAAGTGCAATTGAAAGTTTTCTTTAAAATATACCTTAAACTAAGATTGGTTACAATTTTGTACATGCATTTAATTCAAGAGATCTAGTTCTTGGTGGTGGTTTTTGTTTTATTTTGTCCTGGATATGACTGAGTAGGTCATCGTTTTCACAGACTTTAAGCTCTTATATTTCACTGTTTGAGGGTATGCAACTATAATGTGATTTAAAGGGAAACAGACTTAATGTAACACACACAATTGTAAATATTTACTTTTTTATTCCTGAAAATGTTGCATCTAGCTTAACTTTATGCTTGCATCTCTCCTGAATATTCATTTTTGTCTTGTTTGACATATTATTCTCTTTAAGCTGATAAAGCATTCCGTGACATGAAAGTGCTCAAGATGAGTCAGTCCATCATAGTCTCTGGAGAATCAGGAGCTGGCAAGACAGAAAACACTAAATTTGTTTTGAGGTTTGTGCTTTTGGACCAAAGTTATTCAGTGAATCCCTTGTGTTGATGCCTTTGGTTGACAAACAGAGAGAGCAAATTGTAAAGTAATCAGATTTCAGGCATAATTCAGTAAGATGCTTCTACGTACACATTAATACAAGAAATACATAGGGTTAAACTTAAATACTGACATGATAACATATGTAACTGGCTACATATTCACAGAAACCTTAATTTGGTTGTAGCAACGTCATGTAGTAGTTTTGGTTTATGATACAGTCATTTTGGTGTTGCACATCTGGTATTGTGGTAGATAAAAACATAACTAGGCATTTTAACTGTATCTTGCAAGACTGTTGCTTTTGCTGTAAATGTGCATTTCTGTTTTCTCTTTGTTCCTTTAGTTTGCTCAAGCAAAATCTTGATTTTGAGATCACTGCAGATTTGTCATATATTTTACCCTAATTTACTGAATAAGATTGAATAATGGGATCTATTTATTTATTTATTGATGTTCTTGATGACCGATACTAGATCAAGCATAGTAGACTATATGGAGGCCATATTGCTGATATAAGAAGAAGCAAGGCTGATTTATATGATTTTAATGGTTTTGACCATCTTTGCTTTATACTTTAACTGCTTTATGTCACTCTGGAACACTGTAACTGCAAAGCACTGCTCCATTAAATTCACTGGTATCATAGGTGGCCTGATTATCCAGGGAGGCACAGGCAGTATGGATACACTCCCTTCCCCCTCTCCTCCTTGTTTCCCAGTATAAATCTTTAATTCAGTTTTCCCTGACATCATGTATCCTCTAGTATGTATGTACAGTAGCGGTATTATCTTCCACATCCCACTAAGAATTGTCACGTCTGTCTGTCCATCCTTCACGTTGCTCTTCTCTGCCCCCGTGCAACCTTTAGCAGGCAGCTGTAAGAATTGTTGCAAAGTGCTGGCAATGATTTTTACAGAGGATATCCTAACTTTTGTCTTGCTAAGAGTAAAAAAAGATGGCAGGCACTGGGAGAACGTCTCGAAGGACATTATTCTCAAAGGACATTATTCTGCTTCTTGGCAAAGGAAGTTCTGATTACACAGCAGGCAAATATCGCTGCTGCTGCTTCTCCCTGCCACCCGCCCCTGGGAGTCTGTGTACAAAACATCATTGAGTTTTAAAAGCAGGAAGGTTTTTCCTTTGTGTGATCAGAAAGCAAAAGGTACAGCTCTGTTAGTACTCCAAAATTTTTTTTGGAAGGCCCCATTTTTGAGAACTGTTTTTAACTTGTCCCAGATTTACTTGTGAATTTCCAGGAAGCATGCACTGTGCATGGGGAAAAAAAAAAAAAAAGCCGAAACTTTGGAGCAAGTACACTGTGGATTTATTTTCAAATTCTTTCTTCAATTGCTAAATTGAATCTTACCTTAATTTTACACCTGCAATTTCCTATCTCACCATCCCCATATGAGATTTTTATTATCCCTAATAGTTATGAGCTCAGAAATTGTATGCACGGAAACAGCCTTTGGTTTAGGAAATACATATAAAACCTTAGACATTTACTAAGGTTAATATCAATACAGATTTGCTAAGATTAATAAATACAGATAGTACAGTAATAGTTTTATTATATTTGTATAAAAGTGTAATTTGCATATGAACATCTAAAAGAAATTTCTAATGTGTCTTGGAGTATTGAAAAAAATCTGACGTCCTCAAGAATATTTTTGTTTTAACAAAAAAGAAAAGTCAAAACTGCATTTATTTTAAAATATACAGGTATTTGGAACTTATAATCAATATGCTTTCCCTTTAGTAAATGGTTAGTAAGTACGGTACACAACTGTGTGCATGAATTGAGGTAACCTAACACATGATAGGTACTGATATTTTTGTCTTCCTTTACAGGTATTTGACAGAATCCTATGGTAGTGGCCAAGATATTGATGATAGAATTGTAGAAGGTATTGAATTTTCTTTCATTGCATTAAAGGTTCCAGTGTTTTAATTTTTTTCAAATTTGAAATGCTGATCAACAGCAATAAAATAAAATCTGGGATGGGAATACTATCAGACTTCCTAGGGAAATTTACTGGTAGTTTACCTCGATCCTAAATTCTGAAACCATTTATTTTATTTGTGATGCACTTTATTTTTTTAGTATACTGTCATACAGTCCTTGCTCTAGAAAATGTTTGTGTGTTTTTGAGTTTAACTTCACACGTACATGTACCCAAGATGGATTTTATGCTGTATGAAGTCCGCAAAGACAAGATTATTGGGAAGAATATAAGGCTGTTTGGGAAGAATATAAGGCTGTTGTTAAAGGATGTAGGGAGGCAACTAGGAAAGCTAAGGCCTCCTTAGAGTTAAACCTGGCGAGAGGGGTCAAGGACAACAGAAAGAGCTGCTTCAAATACACGGCAGATAAAACTAGCACCAGAGGCAATGTAGGCCCACTGATGAATGGGGTGGGTGCCCTGGTGACAGAAGATACAGAGAAGGCAGAGTTACTGAATGCCTTCTTTGTCTCTGTCTACTCTGCCGGAGGCTGTCCTGCGGAGCCCCGTACCCCTGAGGCCCCAGAGGAAGGCAGGGCAATGGAGGAGTTTGCCTTGGTCGATGAGGACTGGGTTAGGGACCAGTTAAGCAATCTGGACATCCATAAATCCATGGGTCCAGATGGGATGCACCCGCGGGTGCTAAGGGAGCTGGCTGAAGTCATTGCTGGACCACTCTCCATCATCTTTGCCAAGTCTTGGGAAATGGGAGAGGTGCCTGAGGACTGGAGGAAAGCAAATGTCACTCCGGTCTTCAAAAAGGGCAAGAAGGAGGACCCGGGCAACTATAGACCGGTCAGCCTCACCTCCATCCCTGGGAAAGTGATAGAACACCTTATCCTTGGTGCCATCTTAAGACATATTAAGGATAAGAGGGTCATCAGGGGCAGTCAACATGGCTTCACCAAGGGTAAGTCGTGCTTGACCAACCTCATAGCCTTTTATGAAGACGTAACAAGGTGGATTGATGATGGCAGAGCGGTGGATGTGGTCTACCTTGACTTCAGCAAAGCATGTGACACCGTCTCCCACAGCATCCTCACGGCTAAACTGAAGAAGTGTGGACTGGATGATCGGGTAGTGAGGTGGACCGCAAACTGGCTGAAGGAAAGAAGCCAGAGAGTCGTGGTCAATGGGGCGGAGTCTGGTTGGAGGCCTGTATCTAGTGGAGTGCCTCAAGAGTCAGTTCTGGGACCAATACTATTCAATATATTCATCAACGACTTGGATGAGGGAATTGAGTGTACTATCAGCAAGTTTGCTGATGACACCGAACTGGGAGGAGTGGCTGACACGCCAGAAGGCTGTGCTGCCATCCAGCGAGATCTGGACAGGCTGGAGAGTTGGGCGGGGAAAAATTTAATGAAATATAATAAGGGAAAATGTAGAGTCTTACATCTGGGCAGGAACAACCCCAGGTTCCAGTATAGGTTGGGGAATGACCTATTAGAGAGCAGTGTAGGGGAAAGGGACCTGGGGGTCCTGGTGGACAGCAGGATGACCATGAGCCAGCACTGTGCCCTTGTGGCCAAGAAGGCCAATGGCATCCTGGGGTGTATTAGAAGTGGGGTGGTTAGTACGTCGAGAGAGGTTCTCCTTCCCCTCTACTCTGCCCTGGTGAGACCTCATCTGGAATATTGTGTCCGGTTCTGGGCCCCTCAGTTCAAGAAGGACAGGGAACTGCTGGAGAGAGTCCAGCGCAGGGCCACAAAGATGGTTAAGGGAGTGGAGCATCTCCCTTATGAGGAAAGGCTGAGGGAGCTGGGTCTCTTTAGCTTGGAGAAGAGACTGAGGGGTGACCTCATCAATGTTTATAAAAATATAAAGGGTGGGTGTCACAAGGATGGAGCCAGGCTCTTCTCGGTGACAACCAACAGTAAGACAAGGGGTAATGGGTTCAAGCTGGAACACAAGACGTTCCACTTAAATTTGAGAAGAAACTTCTTCTCAGTCAGGGTGACAGAACACTGGAACAGGCTGCCCAGGGAGGCTGTGGAGTCTCGTTCTCTGGAGACATTCAAAACCCGCCTGGACGCCTTCCTGTGTAACCTCACCTAGGTATTCCTGCTCTGGCAGGGGGATTGGACTAGATGATCTTTTGAGGTCCCTTCCAATCCCTGACATTCTGTGATTATGTTCTCATTACTATCTGTTAATATCAGGAAAGAATAATTCCTACTCCTAACCATAAAGTTCTCAAAGTCAGATAAAACAGAGAAGTTCTTCTAAAATATGGTTCTGGGTCATTTTTCCGTTAGGTCTTTTTTTTTTTTTTTTGGTCAGAAAGCACATAATTTGGATGGACACTTTCATTGTGTCTGTCTTTATAAGACTCCCAAACCAAGTCAGAAGATACTGTGTTGATCATCCAGTTGAGCCTCTTTAATGTTGGATGCACTTCTTAGTTGAACAGAAAATAACTTTTTGAGAAAACATAAATATCTTAAAACCAAACATCAGCCAATCTAAAAATGCCTCATCAGTCAGCCTATTTTTCTATAGCATATAGTAGATTTAATTCAGAATTTTCTTACTCTCATTGTCTTATTCTTAAGCAAAACTTTTTACTTTAAATTTTTCTGTTTTCAAATTTGAGGCACTGAATTATTCAAGAGAAGTACTGCAGGCTTTAATGTCTTGTTGCTGCTGTAGGTTTGCTTAAACCAATTCCTTAGTGAAATCCACTGTGTGCTAAAGGAACTCAGAAAGTGGCCAAGAGCTGGATAATGCCTGACACAGTATGCCATAAAATTAATTGGTACTTGAAGGTATTCTTAGAAGAGTTTGGGCTTTTAAATCTAAACCAGCATTTGATGCATGAATTTTGAAGTTTTTTAGGCACGATGTTAATGGGCATGCTTGCAGCCTATGTATTACTAGGGGAACTTTTAACTTATCTAAAAGACCTCTGGCAATTTGGTTTTATTCATAATATATTCTTCAAAGCTGTTAATATTATGTAAAACATTTGCATACCTGAATAATTATCAAAGATCTCTTAAAAAACAGTTTTGAAAGTCAGCTTTGCATTTTCATAAGCTTTAAGTATTAAAAACTGAAAACCTAGCCAGAACAAAAAAGTTAGTGCTGATGTTCCCGAATTTATTAATCTGTTGTAGTTATTCCTTCATTCATTAATTTTTGTAGGAGCAAATTTGTAGATGGTTGTCAGTGGGAGGTTTAAATCTGAGATTCTGCTCACATAGTTTCCAATGTGTATTTTTTACCCAAAAGCCTTAAAAAAAATCTTGCAGATATTTTCCGTGATTTAGTGTTAGTGCAATTTAGTAAATCGGTCTTTTTTGATCTTCAGAGCTAACAAAATGCAGTCTTCCAGAGGCCTTGTGTTTCATAACTACTAAGCATTTTCAAACTGCTTAAACTGTGCATGATGTCTATATGTGTGTGTGTATATATATATTATATATGCATTAGATTGTTGCCATGCTTTCTGTATGTGCTTTAAGGGTCTTGACAACTACAGACTGTAAAAAATAAAATCACTCAATCACTTAATTGAGCTAATTTGAAAAGGGCATTTTTAAGTTGTTTTTGAGACCAACATGCTCTTCTAATCCATTTTTTATTTCCTCATCAATCTAACATGTTGCATGCATGACCTTTAAATGGCATTTTTGTCTGTGGGATAAGTGGGTAGTTTAGATTTTATAAATAACAGCTCATTGGGAAATGTCAAATTGTGTGTTGTATCATATAGTTTATGTATCAGTTATTTACCTACTTGCTGTAGAACAACATCACTGAAAATTTTGTAGTAGTTGTCTCTGAATTTCTTACAGTGTCAATTCAAATACTTTGCAGTGTTATGTGATATTTAACTACTTAATTGTAAGTTCCACTACAGTATATCCAGTAGAATTTGCAAATTTGATTATTCCTAATAGGTAATATTTTCCTTTAATTTTCAAACCTGATTCCTAAGAAGTTCAATGAATAATTAGTATGTATTTGTTTTCTCTTTCTATTTTGTAGTTTATTGATCATTTTAACACTTTAAAATCTAAAATTTTAATTTTTAAACAGCAAATCCCCTATTAGAAGCCTTTGGAAATGCCAAGACTGTTCGCAACAACAACAGCAGTCGTTTTGGGAAATTTGTAGAAATTCACTTCAATGAAAAGGTACTGGAATTTTGTTACAGAAAACCGGTCATGATTTTTTGCCATGAAATGGAAGTGCTAGCATGGATGTAGACTGAACAGAGTTATTAGTCTTGCAGCAAATGGCTACTGTCCTACTTTACAGATTTGATTTGTATTCTATCACCTTGAAAGGAAAAGCAGAGCCACATGGTTCTGTGTCACTTCTGGAAAGCGATGGGTGAAGTCAGTAGGAAAAGTGCTTCTATCCACAAAAGAATAAAAATTGTTCCCTTCATTGCAAAAAGGCAAAAGGAGATACCTGAAGAGTAACTTATTTGCTCTTAGGTATTTATGCATTCCTTTAATGCACAAATAAGTGTGAGTTGCATATTAGATATAAACAGATATAAACGTATTTTAATGCTTTAATACTTTAAATGAATTATTGGTGTTTTGATGTATTTGTATTAAATTCTGGGACCTCACATTAGTATTATGTATGTGGCAGAAGTCATGGAATTGGTTTTTGTCAGATGTACTATTTGCTGTGTAGCTTATGAAAAATTTTTTTGTTTGGGTGTAGTTTGGCTTGGATAGAGTATGTATACACACATTCCACAATTCAGGATGACTGTATGGCTGTCCAGCACGCTGAAGTTGAAGACTTCTGTCGATGATGCTTGTAGAGATTATGTATGTGCCTCCTCATCTTTCTGGTTGAGGACATAAAGAAACAAATTTTTGCAGTCCCTTCCTGCAGGGTTTAAGCTCATCATCTGGTCTTGAGCTTGTGGTCTTCTGTTTTTATCACCAGGTTTTGTAACTAAACTTCAGATTTTTGGTTAATAGTTTAGATAGTAAATAAATAAATTCATTTAAGGGTAGAGAGACTTTATCTGTTGGTCCAGTTCATGTTAACAAATTTATGGAAAGGACCCAAATTTCTGTTTGGGATGCATTCATGACCTGTCAGCTTATCTGTCAACACTTACACAGTGTTTCAGATTAATTGCTTCAGCTGAAACAAATACTGCTCAGAGTGTCTTCAGAAACTTCTTAAAAGCCTGTTTCAGCTTTCCAGGGCAAGATAGCCTGTTTACTTGAGCCCTGTTTTACAAGACTTCATACTTCACAAGACTTCACATTGTGGTAACCTTATTAGGTCTGATTTCTCGAAGAAATAGAAGTATAGACAGGGCTTCCTGCATGAGTGAATGACTATATAACCATAGTTAAATTTTTCAGTCAGTAAATCCTTCTTAGTTGCTGTAATGGCCAGAAGCTCAGGAATTTCGTAGCTATTAAGATTTGTCTAGGCACACGGAATTTTATCATAGGCCAGATAACAAGTGGCTTTTGAAATATGTGTCAGACTTCCATCTCAGAAAAGAAGTGTAAGTGTTTGAAATAAAACGTTCATTCATAATTAGTCTGCCTAAGATGTTATCCAAATATGTATTATTTGATTTTTACCACCCCTTTCCCTTTGCAAGAGTCTCAGTGAAATGCAAGTAGAGGTTATAATAGCATGGTAATGGCACTTAACTGCCATCCAAAAAATGTAAGGGTGGCTGTAGTGATGCTCTTTGCAGGAATTACTGGAATTCTACCAAGAATTTCTGCTTATTGGGATGAAGCAGACCCTTCTTTTAAGAGGAATGTATGTATACACCATACCTGACCTGGGGGGAGAAGTTATGGTAAAGGCAATGGTTTATTTTCTAAGCTTAATATGTGTTAGGTATAGAAGATGTATTTTAATCTTCTTTGGAACAGTGTCCTTTTGGCGAACTGTGATCAGACAAAAATTGAGAACTTCTGAATCTCAAATAATCCAAAAACATTCAGATAATCAGAAAAATATTTCTTCCTTCTAGAACTCGGTGGTTGGTGGATTTGTATCACATTACCTTCTGGAGAAATCTAGGATCTGTGTGCAAGGCAAAGAAGAGAGGAATTATCATATCTTTTACAGGCTTTGTGCTGGTGCTCCGGAAGACATTAGGGAAAAACTACATCTAAGTTCTCCTGACAATTTTAGGGTGAGTATCAGAGTCAGTGTTTGTAAACCTTTTCATATTGCCGTACATGGATTTTCCATATAAATCTTATTAAAATCTCTGTTTATTATTTTTGACAGACTCTTTTGTGTTACAAAAATCAGAAGATTTTTTTGTTAAATCTTTTTCATCCTGAAATAAAGCTGCCCACCGTTTTTCCTTATTGGAAGATTTCCTGTACTTTTTCTCTCTGTCTTAAAATTGAGGAATCTTTGCTGTTTCCAAAAATATACTATTGTGTACTCAACTGCTAGTAATGTTGTTATGGGCTCTTGTAGAGGTGTAAAGTGTGAATATCTTGACTGTGATGTAACTGTTCTGTGGGTAACCCATCTTTTAAATCCTGAAAAGTGCATTTAGTTCTTCCTATTCCAATCATGTGTTTAGGAAGATGTAGGAGTTGTCCCACGATTCTCTCTCTTAAATTAATTTTTCCTCATGCTTCTCACTAAGGATCAGACCACAGTGACAAGGCTGTTGTGCCTCTCTGTTCCAGTCCATGTGCTTTCACATCACTGGCCTTTTCTACTCTATTGCACCTTGTTCCTATCATACTGTACTCATTTGTACCACTCCAGTTCTGAGCCTTTCCCTTTCCTCTCATCATACTCTGTCATTCTTGGTCACTCCAGGTTACATGACAAGACTCACCAGTCCCTTTTAGCTGAAAGCTCGCCCTTTTATCTCCAGTTTACCCAAAGCCCGTGTTCAGCTCTTCCTGCCAAGATAACTTCTATTCATTAAGAATGATCCTCTCTCTTAGATTTTTCTTCACCTAATTTATTATTTCGTGAGCACTACTTACTATTTCTGAGTTTTGGCCATCTTTCCACAATCTTTTACAGGTCCAGTCAGTCAAGTAAAGGAGAAGCCAATAAAATGCATATAAAATCAGTGCTGAATGTAGTACTCCTAACTGTACCTAAATGAAAGGGAACTTAAAATAAAACAGCAGGGAGATAAGACTTGAATCATTGTGTATACTTCTTTAAAAATGTTCAGTGGCAGCGCACAAGCAGAGCAGAATTTTAGGAATTGTTAGGAATGGATGGGAGAATGAAATAGTGAGTTATGCTGCAGTGTACATCGATATTTGTAAATAGCATACGCAGTTTTGTTATCCCAACTCGGAAGAGAACAGTAAAATGCTCAGGCGAAGCAGAGGTCATGGTTGAAGAAAAACTCCTGGATAGTATGGGCCTTTTAATTTAATCCAGTGTGCCTGTTCTTAGGACTTCTGCTTTGTTTACTGCCTTTACTTCTCCTGATGCTTTATTTTTAGAGTTCTTGCCCTTTTCTGAGGTTATGTGGTTTCTCCTGATTAACCCTGATTCTGCGTTGTGATTCTAGTAGCAATCCCACAAACAGGCTGGCTTTCTGTCCTACCATTATGTTCTTGCATTCTTTTCCTCCCATTTTTCCACTGAACGGTTTTACTACTTCAGTTTAACTCTTTTTTCCTCCAGCTTTCCTTCTTTTTCCTCCTCTTCTCTATGTTCAGATTTCACAGAATTGTTTTCAGAAATAATTGACAAATAACATGTTGTTTCCTTTGCTTTCTTTCCTTCCTTGTTAGTAATTTTTTTTCTCTATTTTGTTTTCTGTCTGCCTGAGTGACGCGAACCTCATTTCTCTTATTTTTAAATTCTCTTTTAATTTCTCAGTGTGTTAAATCTTGATTATTGCAGTAGTTTTTTTTCTTGAGAAATGGATATTATTGACCTCTTATCCAATCAGTGCAGCTTTACCAATAGAGCTGTTTCTCATTATTTTTCTTATTGTCCCTTCTCTTTCTCTTCAAAGCAAGCTTCTGCTGTCCCATTCAGGGTCCTTCTAAGCTTCTTCACATCTTATACTGTCATCACCAATTTTACTAGTAAGGTGGAAACTCTTGCCTTCATTCATTCATTCCTGCTATTTAATTAAATATATATTGGTAGGTCTTTGTTTTGTTCTTCTTTTTTGTTTTCACAATCACACTTGAACTGCAAATATCTACAAGTTTCACCATGTGCTTTGTTGACTTGCATCGGAAAGAAAAATATTGACAAATCAAATCCTACTGGTAAATACTGGTTAGTTGTTTACTTGTGTTCTGTCATTTGTCTCGATCTCTCCACTGTCTCTTGGCTTATGCTTGACTTGGAGTCTCACAGAAGGAGAATTTTGTGTGTTTTTAAAATGCGCAGACCACATCTCTGCTGTGGGTTTGGAAGGGTTTTCTAACACAACCCTGGAGAGCATGTGCAACTACAAGGATATAAATTAATTGGCTGTCATCTTTTTAGACTTCCTTGATCTTAAAGTCGGGTGAGGAGTACTGCTTACGATGAATTACATTACGATGTTGATTGTTTATTTGTTGGTGTATCTTCCTACTTGGTTTTCTAAATAAAACTTGGACTGTGCTTATCTGTTACTTTCCTCAAAATCTTTTGTACTCAGTGTCATCAGAATGCAGGAGAGAGCCAGAAGCCTTGAAGATACAAAGCTCCTACTAGTTTGGTTGCATAGATGATACCTAAATTAGCGACTCACTATAGGGAAAGCGTGTGTGCGCTGGGGATCCAACAGGTGGCTGCTGCCTCTTCCCTCGGCCAAGTCAGTCTCTGCTGACTGATGTTCCAGGCAGTGGGCACGGAGCTGCAGTTCCATCTCGGGCACATCGTACACCTGCACTGTGGCATCTAGATGATCTTGCTCCCTAAAAGCCATAGCAGTAGTTTAGGACAAATTTCCTTACTTCCTCAAAGGTGTTCCTAAGGGCTTTATAGACCTTATGTTAATTCTTTAAATATTTAGTTTGTATCTTATAGTTCGTTTTTTTCATTTGATGGAAACTTGATCTCATTCTTATTGAGAAAGAATTGCTTCTGTTCTTTAGAAGGAAAGCTTTTATTCTGAAACACCAACAAAAGCAATACTTAAATCCAGCACCATTTATTTTTATGTAATACGGACTTGTTTTTCAAAACTTTCTTCTTTACTGTGCAATTATTTTATGCAATATTCTCTTGCATGTTTAAAAAGTAAAATCTCAAATTTTCAAATATGTATTTTTACTGTGCAGCCACTTTTCCATTAAAAATATTTCTTGTAGTTAACAGATTTTCAGTTTTGGAACTGAATATGCTGTGTGCCCTCTCCGGGGGATTTTTTTTTTTTTTAATCAGAAGCTCTACTCATGAGAGCACACAAAGATGTCAAGGTCAGAATTATAACCTGCTTAAAATCAGACTGCTGCAGTACAGTACTGAACAGCCTGAGTGCCTGTACAGAAGACACTCACTTGCCTGTTCCATTTTTGAAGAGTTTATAGTCACACCAGCCTTATCACACCATGTTGTGTTGTTTTTCTTACTTGTACTGAGTTTGCAGCAGGTACTTTCATTTCCATTAAGAATATTTATTGCTTTACCATAAGTTAGTATTTGAATCATGAGTTCCTTGCTGCATATAAAAAGGTCTACTCTGCATGTTAAATTTTAAAATTTTAGCACTTTTTGTTTCTCTTGAAGTTAAAGTAGACTATCTTTGATTACCAAAAAACCCGTAAGATAATTTCCATCTTTGTGTGTATGTAAATTAATATAAATATACTTAAAGTTTATTAGTCATTGCACTAAATTTTCATGTAGTGTCACTTTATAGGACATTTTCAGGAAATAAAGCTATAAAAGGTTAATTTTCTTCCTCAATTTGTATTACTTTTGTTAGGACTTCCCCCCCCCCCGCCGCCTGTATTCTTCATTCTCATGTGCTGCTTCAAGTTTTATCATAAAATGGCTCTGAATAATCATGCTTATGTCACTTTTTAACCACATTTTTTGTTGACTGCATGTCTTTCTGGTTCAAATTTCATGGAAATATCATCTTTCAAGCTGCTAATATTAGATGGTGATATTATACCAGGCAGGATTTGATGATTGATGAGTGTGTTGATATTAATGCTATTTTTGGGGGCAAGAAGAACATTCAGGGAAAAAATCTTACTCTGATTATTTAGAATACCCCATCCCTGAAATCACAGGTTTGCATCAGCTCTGTTGTGCTGCTTGTCTTGTAGCTTTTAGCTTACCAAGTCCAAGTTAGGACCAGCTTGGGTTCTAAGACTAAATCTGATAGGGTTTACCTCTCTGTTAATTCTTCCTTCCCCTACAGTTCCCTTGGGGAAGTGTGAATTTCCTTAGCAAAGGACTATGAAAAGCTGCAAGTTTCTTCTCTCACCCTTGCACACCCCTCCTGGTTTAGGTTCCTCTGTGGAAGTTTTCGGAGAGTGAAAGGCATTAGGTAACCATGTGCTGAACCTGGTAGGTCCAGGTGGCTTGGACTGCACCATGTAGTTTTAAAAGTAAAGCTGTGCAGTAAATCTGTGCCCCGAGAATAAGTGATGAAGACGAGATGCTGAATTTTTTTCAGATCTTAATTTCTGGAAGAGAAATCAAGTTTGAGTCACTGATGTTGTAATGGAGTGTTGTACTTCAGAGTTAAAAAAAAAAAAACAAAACAAACCAAGCACAATGATATTTAGATGTCATATGTCATAACCTCAAGCTCTGTATTTGTTTGCTTTAAAAATATTTCTCCTAAGTTTAACATGTAAATTTACTCAAGTTTTTAGCTTTCAAATAAAAGCCATTATCTTGTGATTAAATGTCTCCTAGATTATTACTGAATACTGTGCTGGTTCACATTCTCAGCCTGTCAGATAAGTTTCCACACTCTCTTCTTTAAAAGTATGACCTTTTTCACTTCCCACCCCGTTTCTGGGATCATGTTACTAATACTGTAATACAGGGATATATTGTTGTGCTTAAAGTATACTGTAATTTGCATTCTTATTGGCTGATAAAGAAAACCTTTCAATTTTTTGTTAGACACCAAGCTAACTTTGAATGGTACTTCTTGTCATTTTGTTTTAATATTAAATTCGTCACCTAGTTTTCTTCCACTGTTAGAAATGCTTTGAAGAATAGTTTTTTTTCTAGAAGTTTGTATATAAATTTTCATCAAAGTGCAGAATTATCTGTGTTCACCTAGTTGAAAACATCTTCTTTGTTCATGGGCTAGAGCAAAGAATCGGTTCACTTCCTTTAAACAAAGGGCTCTGTCCAAGCTTGTGGACAAAGATCTTACTTTCAACTGAACAAATCAGAAAGAAGAAGCTGGCAATCACATTTTGTTGGAAGTGTCATTCATTATCTGAATGCCTGGTCTATTCCCTTTGCTATACAATGTGAGGCTGATATCAGAAGCCAGATTCTGAATTAGGCTTCTGCTAGTGTCACAATATAAGCATTGAATATTCTTAAAGCTTTTTACTACACTATGTCTCTTACTACCTGTAGAAATATTTCACTGGTGAGGAAAAAATGACCATAAAACTACACTGGACTTAGTACCAAAATTCTTTGATTCTACCCCTTCACCCTTGGATATACTATATAAAGCCTGTATGTTGTTAAAAAAAAATTATTGTGTTTTGTTTTGTTTTGTTTTTTTCTGATGTTTTACACAGCTTGCTGGAGTAAAGTTTGGTATTACACATAGGGGAGAGAATTTATTTTCTTCGTACCTAATTTTGATTGTCTTTTCTGTAATCCCAGTGGTAGAGTCAAACATTAAGAAAAGATTGTGGGACTAACCAAAACTAATATCCAGCTGTGTCAAAAAGTATTTTAGTTGTCAAAATCAAGAAGCTTTCAATAGAAGTTTGTTACTGTTGCACTTCTCTAACTTTGTAGATGTAAATAAATACATTTTCAAGGAATGATTCCTGAATACCTAGCATGTTGTTGGTATCTTATGATTAAATCCAGCTATGTAGAGCAAGCCTTAAAAAAAGCATATGTTTTCCTTACTTCTGCCTTTAAGTGTGTGTTTCCACTTTTTTATTGTTACAGTATTTAAATCGAGGCTGTACCAGATACTTTGCTAACAAAGAAACAGACAAGCAGATTTTGCAGAATCGCAAGAGTCCTGAGGTACGTTTCTATCTTCAGTTAGTTTATATTATTAAGTAATGCAGATAGACTTGAAAATTTATGGTTTTACAGTGTGGAATGAAATGTTCATTTTGCACATCTTTATAGGTCTAAATGGGTACCGTCAAAGTTGGTATATTCAGAACTCTAGTTTTGGAGTTCAGTCCTAGAAATACATTTTAACATGTATCTTAAAATCCCAAATGAGACACTATATAAAATTGTTTCCTTTTTATTCTTACAATAATAGAACACTTAATGATGCAGCTTGTCTTCTCTGGAAAACAAAATTCAATCCAAGATTTTTTTTTTTTATCATTTTCTTTTAAAATCTTTGTAGTGCTAGGAGTAAGTCAGAAACAGTATTTTCCAGAGCCATTTGAACTGTCTGGACTTTTGAAGCGATGCTCCAAACTGTTTTATAAAACATTAGTGCAACTTCTCTTCCAGGACAAGTATATCCCCCTCCCTGGTACACTGCAGTTTTTATTGTTTTTTGTTGTTCCCTTGCTATGAACCATTACTTACGGCAGAGCATGGCATTTCCTGGAAGAGAGTGTGAAACTTCCAAACATTTATTTCCTCTTGCTCCATCTCCGTTTTAATTTTTTTAAGACTGGAATTACCAGAATTTCTAGCATTTAAGCCTTTGAGCTTGTTTGCATGAAGACACTAAAGAACTTAATCCAAATTAATAGTGTATGTGAATTGGAAGTTGTGTAAACTTCTACTCTGCTTTCTAATATAATTTTCATCTATTTATACCCAAAGTATGAATTTTTCATTTGTATAGCTGGAAGATATTTCAAATCTTAATCACATCCATACTTGGGATTCAGTAGCAGGGCAAGGTGCATATACATGTGGAATAATGCAAAAATAAGTTTACTGAAGAGCTCCTCTCCCCCAATGATCGTACCATCTCTTTCACCTTTGAGAACTTGGGCTTGAGCTTGTAGATAGCTCGTGCCTAGCTATGGAAGACAGTATCGATACTTCTTTTGCTCAGGTCAGCATTGTAAATTCTACTCCTGGATTTCTAGTGTTTGTATATTGTAACACTGAGCACGTAATTCCACTTTCTTTTGCTTGAATGCAGGCTATTTTCTATAATCGGGGAGAGTGAGTATAGAACTGCTGTTTTGATATTAGTCTGAGGCAGAAAGCTGGTAGACGCTTAATTCTTGTTGAGCATACAGGCTAAGAGATGATCGGGAGATTTTGCCTCAGTTTACCTAATTTGCCTTAAATTAAGACTTGTAGTGGAGTTGGTAATTTATTCTTACTACTGGAAGATGAACCTGTGCAATCTTCTGTTACTGATATGATTTACAGCTGGTTGTTCTGTCATAAAATGTGGCCTCTAAAGGACTTAATTTGAAATAAGCGTTTGTCTAAACTAAGACATACTGAAAGATTAATTCTGAAAATATGTATTAAACATTACATAGTGGAACATAGGATGCCATAATACTTGTATTTTACAGCTGTGTCAATTTGAAGGCACGATTAATAATCACATTTCAATGATACTAAAACTTAGTCTAGCCACTTAAATGGGAAATATATTGAATTGTTCCATTTTTTTTTAAATTAGAAATTTAACATTTGCTCTGTCATTTTGTGAAAGATATTAAGATTGTTTATTTTAATAAAAGTAAATGGAATAGTAAATTAATACTTAAATTATTTTTGTGTTTTCCTTATCAGGAAGATGAGGTGATCATTTTACATAATTAAGATGGAGTTTAATTTTATTGATGTGTCTAAATGTTGTGTGAAGTGAATTTTTCAGATGCATGTGATGTTTTGTTTTGATAGAAATCATGTTAGCTTATTTGATATTAACAAGGCTTCTATTTAAAGTTAATTATTCTTTTTAGTTGAAAACATTTGAATGTAGTGGTGAAACCTTAGATCAGTCTGTGCATGTTCAGTTAGTCTCTTGATTGCATGCAGATGTGTTACTATCCACTATTTAAACCATTAATAATTAAAATGGCTTTTGTTGTATTTAAATTAGGAAAATCAGCAAAATGTTAAATCGATACTTTAAAATGTGGCTGGTATTATTTTAACCCGCAGAACACTGCAAACAACTTTACTGTTTCTTAATCACCAGCAAACTTTAACAAATATATTTCTCTGAAGAAGTCTGTTTGGGATAAGGATAACTCTTCCAATTCTGATTTGTCCTGTACTCCCTTCCCATGGCCTGTCAAATTTTCTGTCATCCTTTTCAACTGCTAGGGGATAGGAGCACTCCTTGGTATAAGGGCTTTGAGAGCTTCCTTTGCCAACATCTTCCTTTCCACTGCTCACTGTCCTGTATTCCCCTCTCCTTAGTTGTCACACTCTTCTGCTTTCTGAAGGTAGTTTGAAGTTTGCTTTGAAGCTGAAGTTTGAAGATCATGCTTCAAAGTATCAAAAAAGTAAAATAAATTAGGGTTCTTGCAGAGCCTGTGCTGTATGAAGAGCTCTGATGTCTTTCGACTTTGTTTGGCATGCCTTTTTATGCTTTTTGTAATGGTTTGTTCTTGACTGGAAATAATTGCTTACATTTACTTTAAAATCACTTAGTGAATATTTGATTTATTGTTTTGTTTTATAGTATCTCAAAGCAGGTTCTTTGAAGGATCCGCTCTTAGATGATCATGGAGATTTTAACAGAATGTGCACAGCAATGAAAAAGATTGGACTGGATGATGCAGAAAAACTTGATCTTTTCAGAGTAGTAGCTGGTGTCCTTCACCTTGGAAATATTGATTTTGAGGAAGCTGGGAGCACTTCAGGTTAGATGAAACATAAATTGTTTTCTGTAAAAATACCAAAAATGTCTCTTGATTATAGATTATTCCTTTCCATGTGAATTATTGCTTTAGAAAGCTATCTTGTGTTCAAGGGTAATTTAGTCTTAATTCATACCATTTTGAAGTCAAGTCTACCTGTTTATTTTGAAGTTTTACTTCTTTAAATGGTCTGAAAGAAAATTAGATCTCACTGAAATTGTTCAAGAAATTGTTCAGTGCAGAGTCTGATATGAAGAAAAGAGATTTTTGTATTTAATAATAATTTTTAGAAGTCCAACTTCTTGCTAATTTCATGAAAACATTTTGAAATTAGCAAGTCCGTCTGTAGGGAAAGGCATTATGTCCTTTGGCTTCCAAAAATTACCATCACATTAGTATTTTGAGAGGTGAGGAAAAAGTTACAGCAAAAACTTAGGTAAAGGTAAACTTCCTAATTTTAAGATGTCACTCATAAGATGAATTGGTATGAGTGTAGCTGGGACTTAGTAGCAGAACGTGCAGGAAGGCTGAGGAAGAGGAATGAGTATTTTGGGAATAGTCGTTCTTACCTTACTACTGAAATCAGCCTCTCTAAGTTGAGAACTGCTGTCCATACATTCCTGAAGGACTGAAGAAACTCTCGGTCTGGACGTACTACAAAAAAAACTATAGCAGAAAAGATACGTATGTAGATATTTGAGTTTCGAGATACACGAGATACAGTGAAACTGGTTCCTCTTAGGCCCACTTCAAGTACATATAGCTGTTGCCAAACTTAGTAAAATTGATAGGGAGAGCACAGCAAGGAAAATTTTAAAGGTGTTTCGAATGATGAATTAAATGAGTACTAGGCTTGTCGGTTCACTAGCTCCTGACCCCAAGCACAGACTCACGACAGAAATGTACAAACATTCTGTTCAGAAGAGATTGTGGCAGATCTCTAGTCCAATGTGTCCTAGTCAAAGCAGGCCCAACACTGAGTCCAGACCAGGTAGCTTAGGGTTGTCACAGGGAAGGTGGGTTTTTTTTCTTTTCTTCCTTTTTTTTAAATCTTTTTTTTCCTCCCTTTTTTTTTTTAATCTCTTTTTTTTTTTGTTTCCTCCTTTTTAATTTTTTTCTCTTTTTTTTTAATTTTTTTTTTCTTTTTCTTCCGTGGGTCAAGTCAGAACCTCCCCAGTGTCGGTTCATGATCTTGCCATCTTCATGAAGATGACTGAAATGAACATGATTAATGTGACTGAATCTGGGAAGATGTGAGGGTAGATAAGGGTAATGGCTTTATGGGGCTTGGCAGTAAGGGTGTCAGGGAGCTTCCCTGTTCGGGCCTTCTCTGAGTTGGGACTTTGGGGTCAACAAGGTGGGAGAAGGTGTGAATGTGAGTGGAGAGACAGTTTCAGGAGGCAAATGAACAAGGAGAGGGGGAACCTCGGATGGTGAGGAAAGTCAGTGTTTGGAGAAAGGAAGGCAGGAAACCAGAAATACTATTTTCTCTGAATGCTGAAATTCAAACCCATTTTTTTCTGGGATAAATTATTAACACTTCTAAAATGTTCATTGCAAATACAGGCTTTATTCTGCTCTCACCTTGTACGTGTACACACGGGGTGTTCATTTGAACTGCTCCAGGCAGTATGTCTCTGTACCAGAGACCCTCTAAAGTTTTATTGCTGCTTTGAAGACCTGGGAAACACCAAAGAAAATCTGTTTGCTACAGGTCAGATGGTGTTTAGGAGCTTCCAAAATCAATTCACAAAAGCTTTTAAAGTTTAGGGACTCCTTCCTCCTTTTTTTTTCCTTAATGTCACTGTAGAGTTAAGGAATTGAAGCAATGTCGACTAGTTATTTAACCCTTTTGGTCTCTTCACTTAACCTTAGAAATAAATTGTATTGAGAATAACAGGATGTGTAATAATGTTTACGTGTTAGATTTTTCTAAAGCGTTTGAGCGTTTCCGTTAAGGATTTATGAACCCATAGTGGCTGGACAAGCTCTGGCGCTAAGGCTGTGGTGTGGAGCAGAAGGAAGCACGCCCACCTCTCTGCTGTTTACCTGGGGAAATGTACATGCCATTATCTGAAAATAAGTGCTAGGAGGCTGCTGTGCCAGGCACTTCTACTGATCCATGTGTATGTAGCAAGGAGGTCTGAAGGATTACAGGAACATCGAAATACGAAAGTTTTAAAATCAGTACAGTTAGTTACTAGGCATTAGCGCTTTAGCTCTACATTTTGGGATAGTTCTTTCACGTAAAAGCAGGTTAGACAGCCTATGTTTAGAAACTGTTAGAATGTCTTGAGTTGGAAGGGACCCACAAGGATTATTGAGTCCAGCTCCTGTCCCTGCACACGACAACCCCACAGTTCACACCGTGTGTCTGAGGGCTTGTCCGGTCTCTTCTTGAACACTGTCAGGTTGGGGCCGTGACACCTCCCTGGGGAGCCTGTTCCAGTGCCCCACCACCCCCTGGGGGAAGAACCTTTTCCGAATGTCCAACCTTAACCTCCCCCTGTTGTGGAAATACAGAATTTCATGCATGGTTTTATTTTGTTTGGTTTTTTGTTTGTTTTTTTTTTTTCTTTTCTTCTTTTGGTGTGTTGTTTGTAGTTTTGGGTTTTTTTTGTTGTTGTTTTTGTGTTTGTTTTTTTTTTTTTTTTTCTCCGAGAAATTACTGTTCATGTTTAATATGTGAAGTTATTTCCAGAGGCAAACTTTCACTGCTTCAGAGCTGACGTTCGCTCTAGCCGTCGCGGCAAAGTCGCCGGTATTTTTCGCTGGAATTCTGTATAAAACCGCCGTACCGGCGGCTGTGGCTCTGACACGGGGCGGCCCGCTGTGAGGGAGCGCGGCGGGCGCGGAGCGGTAACGGCTGTGGCCTTGCCCGCAGGGGGCTGCACGCCCAGGCCGCGGAGCGAGCCGGCGCTGGAGTGCTGCGCGGCCCTGCTGGGCCTGGACCCGGACGACCTGCGGGGCAGCCTGACCACCCGCGTCATGCTCACCACGGCAGGGGGCGCCAAAGGAACGGTCATCAAGTGAGTCCCGGCCGCACCGGGGGGGGGCGGCGGGAGGGACGCGCGTTGTCGTGGCGCCGCTGGGATGAGTCGCCCGGGGCCGTCCCGGGGTGTGCACGGAGGGGGCTGCGGTCAGTGTGGCCGGGAGCCGCCGACTCCTCCCGGCCCGGCCGTGCGAGCTGCGGGCTGGGGTAACCCCGCTGCCCCCTCCCAGCGCTTGGGGATCTGCCTCCCGATACCGCCTTTGTCCGTGTTCTCACGGGGCGGGGGGGGGGAAAAAAGGGCCTCAAAATCCCGCTTGACCGTTTGCAAGTGTGATCTGAGTTGCAGTTAGCGTAAGCACAGCTATTCAAAATGCTTGCTTAATGGTTTACAAAATACGAGTAAAAATACGGTACTACGAAAATATGAGAGTGCAGAAAACTAGCAGGCTCACGTCGTTAGTCCCCTCAAAACAGAAACAGCCTGCTATGCTTTTCCATCGTGCCAGTGATAATTTTGAGAAGCCAGATTTTTAACAGGGCTTTGATTTTTTTTTTTTTTTTTTTTTTTTTGGTTTGTTTGTTTTTCCACCAGTTGATCCAAAAATGCACATTCTTAGATACACTTGCTTGTTTCGTTGTTCTTAGGTCATTTGAGTTTTTTAATTTTGATTTGGAAGAGTGGCAGTTGCGCGATGTCTGACCAAAATGGCCTTTTTTTCAGGAAGAGAACAGCTTTGAATAGGTCACTGTGACATTTTACAAAACCTCTCATGTGTCAGTGAGTACGCTGTGTGGCCAAAGAAAGTATAGCAGTCCGCCTGTTAAATCCATAACCTACACAGAAAATTAGATATGCCAATAGATTTAACAGATACGCTGTATCAAGGAATGTTAATGCTGCACCTAAAGTATTTCAGAAGATACGTGGATGCATCTTTCTTGTTGTGTGGGCTGCACAGTGCTCCCATGACTGCTGCCCTGTGATGTTAGATCTGGGATGCTCTAATTAGCGGGCAGTATATCCACCCTTCTCAGTCTCTGGGTGATCAGCATCCCTGTGTTTGCCACATCTAATTCTTCTGAAATCAAGTTTCAGCTTTAAAAACATCACCACAAATGGTAATCCAGAAATGTGCTGCTGCTTGCTGTTGCAGTCAAGATTTAATGTTTGTTTACCAGCAAAGTTAATATTGTTTCATAGAAACAAAAAATAGTGGAACAAGATAAATTTAAGAGAAAGGTGTTTTTTGTTTGTTTGTTTGTGGGTTTTTTTGGTTGGTTGGGTTTTTTTGTTTGTTTTGTTTTGTGGGGGTTTTTTTTCTCCTCCTGTAGCTATTAAGAATGTATCACAATTGAAGGAAATAATGACCTTAAAAAAAGAGTGATTATCCCTTTCATTTTGACAAGAAGCTATTTTTGAGGTAACTTCCTAGGCACAGGAGGAGGACAGTGAAGTAATAATTACGAAGAACGTGTTTGAACTAATGATGACATTTCAATACTGTGAAAGTTATGCCTCTTAAGAAATTGAGTTCTATGAAAATGATTTCACTACAATTGCCTTTTGTGCTAGCTTCCACCACAAATTTTCTCTTGTTGAGATTGATCCTTCCAGCACACAAGCTGTCAGGGATGCTCACTAAGCTGCATGCAACTGAATTGTGTGTTTTAACACTTGGTTTTCTATATTGTGTATTTCCTGGAGTTAAAGAAAACATCACATCAAAAACTGAACTTGGGCTAAACAGTTTTGAGCAGATTAAAAGTAGTTCTCAATGTTTAGCGGAATGCATCAATCTTTTAATTAGGAGACTAATTAACATTCACTGGAAGAATGCATGGGTGCTTCTTATTGACTTGTGGAAACAATCAGATTGTTTTAGTGAATCAGAAATACAACTTTATGCACATTACATAATATATGAAAGCCATAATTAGTTATCTGTATTAATGTGGTTTATATAAGTTCCTGTAGTATTTTATGTCTTTTGAAATGTGTTACTATTGTTTATATTTATGTGTTATAGTATGAAGTATTTGTTAACATTTCATAAACTTGTGGACTGAAACAAAGTAACATCTGCTTGATTTAACCTGAGTATGTCACTGGGGCCGGTAAAGCTGACAGGTGTTCCTTAGTGCATGCTTAGGTTATATCAGACTTACAGGTGAAAAGTTGATCTTTGAGCGCTTGAGAGCATTGGCTTTTTTAGTCCTCAAGGGAGCAATGAAGGTTTCCAGTGGTCAAGAGCTCATTCTGTGCAAGAGAAGTAATCTTGATCTCTGCCTAATTCCAACCAATAAGGATAAATTAAAAGAGAATATCTGCAGTGGAAATACTGTTCAATGCCCGCTTCACAGAATCACAGAATGGGTCACAGAATGGTTGGGGTTGGAAGCGACCTCTGGAGATCATCTAGTCCAACCCACTTGCTAAAGCAGGTTCGCCCAGAGCAGATCACACAGGAATGTGTCCATGTGGATTTTTAATGTCTCCAGAGAAGCAGACTCCACAACCTCTCTGGGCAGCCTGTTCCAGTGCTTTGTCACTCTCAAAGTAAAGAAGTTTTTCCTCATATTCAGATGGAAACTCCTGTGCTTCAGGCGGTGCCTGTTGCCCCTCATCCTATTGTTGGGCATCACTGAAAAGAGTCTGGTCCCATCCTTTTGACACCCACCCTTGAGATATTTATAAGCATAAATAAGGTCCCCTCTCAGCCTTCTCCAGGCTCTTCTTTCAGTCTTTCCTCATGAGAAAGATTCTCCAGACCCCTAATCATCTTCGTAGCCCTAGCTTCCTGATCTCCAGGGTGAAACTGATCTTCCTGGCCAAAAATTGAGCGTTATAAACCATCAGTGACAGCCTGTGCTGTTTGTATATTATTTTTTTTTTTAGGGGAACGTAGACGCTCTTCTGAATTAACTCATGTTCAGGAGTCTTAAGTTTAGCATGGGTATGGGCTGTTATTCCAGTTAGAACTTTCATAGTGCCTACCATGAAAAAAGTTACAATGCAGTGCCAAACAGTAAGTAATGACTGGGGAGGGGTTATTCTGCCTTCAGTTAAAAGCTCAAGAGCTAGATCTCTTTGTAATATATTCAATAGTGCATTTCTGGAAAGTGGATATCAATTCTTCTTCCCTCCCAGTTACTACAAATCAAGGACTCTTACTATCATCTTGCTGCCTTATCAGCTGATATGGAAAGTTACAAATAATTTTTCTCTTTATAACAACCTTTACATGTAGGAAGATGTGGGTCTTGCAGGACAAAGTGCCTCCAATGGCCAATATTTTCCAAGTTTTACTATTTGCTTTCCTCCAGACCATGTCTAAATTGGCAGCAAAATCTTTGATATATTCACCCAGGACAACCTTTGTCTGTGTTACAGTAACATTAGAGTAGAAAATTCTATACAGTACAGGTGGCACTCATATTAACACACAGTGATATGAGAATTGCAGGTTTTGAAAGTTAGTAACATTTTTATGTAATTTAGTTTGTGGTCCAGTATAACTGCTGATCTTTTTCTATTGACTCAATGCTTACCTGGTTATTCTCCATGTTGCCTTTGTATTTTTGAGTTCTCCTGAGTATACCACCACATGCTTTCCTTTACCGAAGTCTGTCTTATGGATTTTTAGACCGTACCTTGAATTTGTGAAAATAATTTTTTATGCCAGTCTTGTTACCGAGATTTTCTTCATTCGGTATTATCAGACCGTTTTTTGAAAATACCCTTACTTTCACATTCCTTTTAAGTGGAAGTGTTAACTGGGAAAGGAGAAGGGGTTTGAACAAATCGCATCCATGTCGGATTCAGATGGCACCCTACTGGAAATTCTCTCAGTGAACTATTGGCTCGGCCTCTGAGAACAGATTAGCTTTGGCTGTTGCACACATGACATATAGGTAAAGCGTATCTCTATAGTTTCCTTTTGTGACTGTTTGGTGGGATGTAAAGTTGTATCATAATATACTGCTTTCCTTTCACCACATCTCAAGTGATGCTGTCAAGGAAGGTTCCTTAAGAACAAATACAATTTTTGTTAAACCTTCAGATTCACTTTGGATTAAGACTGTAAAGGTTTTCTGTTCAGCATATTTATCCTGATAAGCCTGGGGCGTTGTTAGCAGTGTACTGTTTCAAAAGTCTGCAAACACAAGGAACTATGTTTTTGTGCCAGCAGATCTTATTTTTCCCCGGTGTTTTATTTTGTGGATGGCAAAAACTCCTTCCACCATCTCAAAGGATTACTGCATTAAGCCTCTTTCTCTAGCCTTTTCTAAACTTGTGCAGTTAAAACAAAACATATGCTAATAAATACACTAATATCTTTTTGTGTGGCTTATTGCATGTACAAGGACAGTGGACTGGACTGTTTTACATACTTATTAAATATCCAGCAGGTTTTTCTATGGTAGCATAGTTTAGAAACTATTTGATTGCTATCAATATTAGAGTTTTGACAAGTACATTGTTTTATTTTGTTCCAGCAACCCAAAGAGCTACTCATTCCTTTCTCTCCTTCTTAGGGACCTTTTGTGTGCAAGTAGATCATGTGGATCCTAATAGGTCACAGTGAATAAATAGCTCAGCTGAAATCACTGTGCTCAGAGTATAACAAAGGCTTTGTTCTGCTGGGCACAATGAAGCCAACAAGGAACAGTAGGAGAGTGATGCTAAATGCTATCTCTGTGGATTTTATTAAATACTAATGTGCAGTTGATTGCCAGGGAGACTTGACAGCTTCATTACATTTATCTGTCCTTGTTAGTCCCCCCATAGTGATCATCTTATTGGCTGATGTTTTTGCCACCCATGCAAAGTGTGTTTACAGAAAGAAAATATGAGTTAGTTTTTTAAATCGGGTACACCTTAGATACACTGTACTGCTCTTTTATTCAGCTTCTCCCTTTCCGATAAGACTTTCAAAGAGTACTCTCATCACAAAGTAAATAATTTTACACCATGAAAAATTTAACTTACATAATTCCAGGTCCTCCAGGTTCTTTTGGAGTACATTTTCTACCAAAATGCATTTTCTTTTTGGTGATGGTACTGGAGCCTCTGCTGGAAAACATTGTGTTTTTCTAAAAAATGTTTTTCTATAGTTTTTGGAACTTTAACTTTTCCCAAATTATGATTGTGCTTCTTGTATTCTTTATATTCTTTAATTACATAGGGCTTTCACTAGGTAGGGTTATTTCATTCAGGCCATTTTATATGTGCAGCAGTAACCATATTACATGAGGGTAGCTGATGGGTATTGCTTCGCCTGCTCTCTCTCTCCCTTAATTGTTGTCAAGCATGGGCAAATTATACGTATTTTGATTGCACTTGATTTGTTCTGGGAGGTGTTTGAGGAATGCATGGAATTGTCCACAGGATAAATCCAGCCCATGAGAGTGTTTTCCAGTAGACCTGAGACTCTGTGGGTCACTGGAAACCTTGCTCAAGAAATTAGTATGAAGACCAAGCAAAGTTTTTTTGTTCCAGCCTTACCAAACAGCTTAGAAATTTGAAAAATTTCTTCCCTGTTCCTTACAAATAGGTGTTGAATGGAGGAGAGGGGGAGAAGATGAAGTGGAGGAAGGAAAATGTATCTTTTCCTGTTCAGATAAGAAAGAGGAGGAGGAAAAGAGATTCCTTTGTCAGTGTGCAGACCAGAGGAAAGGAGGAGCTGAGGGAAAGCGGGTTCATAGGAAGGAAGTCACTCATTCTGAATGTCAGTTCTGTAATAGGACTCGTCTGGATCTCCTGGCTCAGTGCAATTTCAGCACTATTTTGTGGTTCTGTACTTTCAGCTGTGCCAATGCATTGCAGGGTTACATTTTTCTTTTCTACAAGTATGACTGCCATGTTGTTTAAAAAAAATAAATCGAAAGCATAAATTATTTTGCTATATTGTATTATGTAATAGGCCTGCAGCTGACATGTGGGAATTAGTATTCTGATCTCTTAAACGTATCAGAATGGAATGTAAAGGTACCTTCCTTCTATTTATAAGATAAGATTTCTGTCAGTGCTCGTTACCTGAAGATAAGTCAGGAGATACTTAGTGGAAGATTGTGTGTTAAAGCTAATTACTATCTAATGTAATGTAGCCGCATGTGTCCTTAGTGAACGGAGTCTCTGGTTCCCTGACTTACCAGTCACAATGGAAAGTGATCTACATCAGTCTCACGTTTCTGCATTAGAAGTATCATCTTTGAAAAAATACAGAAATAATAAATTTGAGTTAGTGTAGTGCTTGTGAATTGTGGGAGGTCAAGGAAATGATGCAATATGAGTCAGCTGTGTAGCATTAAGTTTTCCTTTTCTAACCAGTTCTTTGTGCTCTTGTGAACAGAAAACTACCTGGAGAGGGCAACAGAGCAGTTCTGCAGTGGTGACCTCTTGAAACTTGCTCACAGGGCTTACTTGAACAGTTCAGATAAGAGGTTTTTTTAAATGCTGATTTGCTGCATATTTGAGAAGTTCCATAACTGGCTGTCCACCACCTTAGCTGCACAGTCGATCCTTTGGTTATTTCTAATTGTTATTGTAGCACTGGTGGACCAAAGATATGAGAGGCAAGGTATATGGGGAGAAGTAATACAGTGAGTTATATGAGGAGAAGTGATTTATTAAGCCAACTGATTGAGATATTTAGGAAAAGCATAAGAGCTTTTGGCATACAGCCATCACCTGTGTTCTTCATGACGAAGGAAGCTTGGTGTGATAAGTCTTGACATTGTTTCTCTCTGTTCTTCCCTGCAAATTTTATCAGTTTGGTTAGCAAAGGATCTCTCCCTAAAAAATCTCTTATTTCAATTTACTTTAACATTTGATATATCTGTATGTCATGATACAGTGTTGTGCAAAGCCTTTGTGTACCCGTAGTTCTAAATTGTAGGACTTTTTTCCATGCATGGAATTTTGATGCTGTCTGGTCAAGTATTTAATTTTTTTTCCCCTTTAAATTTTTTATTGACAAGTAAAAATCCATGGAGTTTTGATCTTTGGCAGTCAGATTCTGTTTAGATTGGTGGGACTTTTGCTTTTGAATTATTTGGCAACAGAATTAGGATCTAAGTGCAATTTGTAATCATACCATAAAGTCAAAAGTTCATTTTTCATACTTCTCTCACATCATTTCTTAAGCATTTCTTTAAGGCTTTATTCTTATATGAATTGCCTTGTTCTGAGGACTTCTACAGGTGTTTCCTCAACTGTGTACAGTGTAACATTTTTAGTTTTGGTACTCTCACCTGTTAATCTGAAAGCTGTTAAAAAAAAATTGTGGAATGTATTTATCCAGGAAATGAGGTGGTTAAATGTGGTTTGAAAATATATACGCGTTCTAAGCATGTCACTGTCATACTGAGTTTGTGAAATAGCTAAGTATATATTATTATATGTATAGCTAAATATGTAATTACATTTGCCTGACATTGCCGCAGTTTTGTCATACATTTCATAGGCTTTCAAGTTGTGACTCGTGGGGGTTTTAGTTGGGCTTTTGTTTGTTTGTTTATTTTTTTTAACTGCTAAACTGGGCTATAGACTTGTAATAAATAGTCAAAATGCAGAGTAAAGGTTTATAAATAAGGGAGGGAGAATTCACATCTCTTTGAAGGCCACTACTTCCAGTGTTTAAAAGAATCCTTATTTTGGGATTGCATCTGTCTGTCACTATGAGAACACACTCACTTATCTATGCTTTTTGTACTTTTGCTACCAATTAACCAATTAAGGCCTTATAGCCTTCGTATAGGCCTTATGAACCTATAGGGATAAAGATTTCAGAGCAAAACTGAACTATAGGTTTTTGTTGTAATTAGGAAGCTCATAAATAAATAGTTGAATTTTTTTTTTGGAGATGGGAATGTATATATTTTAACTATCTTTCTCTGGCAATTATCAATATAGTTTCTAGTTATCTAATAAATGAGTAAGAAAACATCTGCATCTCACTTCTGTGGAGGATAATGAAACATTTTTCTTTCTTTTTACAGGTAGGACAGTTAGTCTAACTTAGTGAGATTTTTTTCCTATCTGGGCCCAGAGCTCAGGGTTTTTTATGTCCTAATTTAGAATAATTAGAAAGGCTCTTCTTTAAGTTTAGGGTCTAATCTCAGTATTTCAGAGTAAGGAAGTCTGAAAAATAAAATCTGTATTTTTGGTTTTTAGGGTTCCATTGAAAGTGGAACAAGCAAACAATGCTCGTGATGCCTTGGCTAAAACGGTGTATAGTCATCTGTTTGACCATGTAGTGAACAGGGTAAACCAGTGTTTCCCATTTGAGACTTCCTCTTTCTTCATTGGAGTTCTCGATATAGCTGGTTTTGGTAAGTATACTTAAAAAAAGAAGTAATAAAGCCTCATTTTCCTGAGATACAAGAATGTAGAGGAGATCTAGAGCTTTTCCTGACGACCTAAAAACACTATCAAGTGTTAGTGTGAACCTAAACATCTTTATAATGGTTTCAGATTCCTGTAGTGTCTGCATAGACACAGTTTTTGAAGGACTAAAAAATTTGGAGTGGAGTCTTACTGTGGCCACCCAGTAAAAGTAGGGAAGATATTGCCTGTGCATGCTGTTTTCCCATTCAGCCCTGAGAAGATGACTGCATCGCAGACAGGCAGATGCAGTCTCTGAATTAAGACGGATAGTTCTGTTATAGAGTTGGACTTTGGGCTCCTGGTTACCCCCTGGAGGTGTTGGGGGTCGATGGTTCCCATAAAGCTTTTGTCCTGTTTGGCTCGCTGAGATTCAGAACATGGCATGTTTTCTGGTGTGCTCTAGCCCTGCTAAGGTGGTCCAAGAACAGTGAAAAAGGGAACCTTTGGTTTTCAGGTCTTTAAATCTACGATATCCCATGCCAGCCTGTTGTAACATGGGTGCATGAGGATGTGTTGGTACAGTTTCACTGTATGGTAGCACCTTGCTTTGGTTTGCTGCCAGATTGTAACTGTCCATTATTTGTCTTAGAGATATTCTCTGCTGCAGTAGTTTTATATCTGACTTACGTGCAGCTTGAAAATCTGTAAAAGCTTTCATTTTACTGAAAGAAACAGATATGGATCTGAACACATCTTTAAATATTAGCACTGTGAAGCTTCTCTTATTTACTGTGTAATATAACTTACAGTCTTGGAACATGGGTTTGTCATAGAAGTTTAACTTCTGTTTTTCAGAATACTTTGAACACAACAGTTTTGAACAATTCTGTATTAACTACTGTAATGAAAAACTGCAGCAGTTTTTTAATGAAAGAATTCTGAAAGAGGTATGTTATATTTAATGTTATATTTGAGGATTTATTTTTTTAGTAAAGAGATACTTAAAGTAGCATTCTCTCCATAAGATTGCACATTATGCTTAGACTAAAAAAAAAATCACTTGTCAAACTGGTTTCCTACTGTGTGACATCTGGTTGTGCCAGAAAAGAATACGGCTTTTTGAAAACAAATAATCTTTTTTTCTTCTTTTTCACCATTCTTTAAAATCAAACATCCAGATACTGGACAATATCTTATAACTAATTAGAATATCTAATTGCATGGGCTTATCATTAAGGAGGTGAAGTTGGAATACATTAAGCTGTGGAAAGAACTTCTAAAATGTGTGTTGATTCATGCAATATTTAAAAATGTCTTCATGTCTCTTTAAAAAAAACTTTTTTGATGGGTTAAAATATATGGTGAGTGGTGTTGTCTCTTTTCCATTACATTTATTTATTTATTTATTTATTAGGAACAAGAACTTTACCAAAAAGAAGGCCTGGGGGTTAATGAAGTGCGCTATGTAGATAACCAGGACTGTATAGGTATGTACTCTTGAAATGTCATGCTATTCGTTAGTGTCGTGGGGAAAAAAAACAAACCTTCAAGCAAAAGAGGTAAAATACATGTAGCACTAGTAATTTTATACTATTAGTGGCTGTTGCAACCTTGTGAATTCTTCCAGCCTAAGATCACATTCCAGTTCTGGTTGGTAATAGAGCCCTGTTGTGCTACAGTGTGTCATGACTGTAGCTGGGGCTTGTGAATTTCTCGTGCATTTTTCTAGAAGACTAATTAGAACACCTAAATAGGGTAAATGAAGTCAAGAAGGGCGTGAGGGTGCCTGGGGAAAAATATTTTATGAATGAAAGAAGTCCCGTTGCGTTCTCGCCACCTTTATTGAGCCGATGAGCAAAGAAACAAAATGAACTCTAGGCAACAGGCTGTAGATGTTACTGCTGCTTTTAGCTTTCCACAGACTGATTTACCAGAGCCTTAAGATGTTGTTGGTTTGGTTTGGTTGGTTTGTTTGTTTGTTTGCCCCCCTCCCCCTCCTTTTCTTTTTGTCTCTCTGTGTTCTCCTTGTGTTCTCCAAATTGGTGTATTGTGAACAAAAGTTCATCTTGCTTTTGCATTTACAGGGATTTGTAACTAGTCAGTCCTGGGTGAGCAGAGGATTCAAGGTGACAGAATTTAACAGCTATTGCAAGATGTCTGTTTTTTCCGAGTTTTTGTAGCTCTGATGAAGTTTTCACTCTGTCAGCTAGGACTGTACAGTCACTACCTCTGACTTAGCTAAAGAAAACTATTGTCAAGCAAACCTCTCAGCCATCTTGTAAAAAAGCAGCAGGGAGGTGTTTGGAGGAGGGAACGAAAGCATAGCAACAGGAAAAAAGTGACTTCTACGAATACAAATCTTAACTCTCCTAGTGGTTTCGTAATGTGTTTCGTAATGTGAGCAGGCCTGAGCCTGCTCCCAAAAGTGTTATAGTTTAGAGACTGTCATGTTTCTATAAAAGGGATTGCTTCCCCCTCAATGCATTTTTTTTAAATATATCTCAGGATCAAAAGGGGTTCCCTGGTGCCTATTGGAACAAGAGGTCTCTGTCTGACTCATAGGGAGAAAATGGGTCAGGTTGTAGAGATTGTTGCCAAGTTGTTGCCTTTTCCTGCCATAGAAAAGATGGGGGCAGCTTGCCTTAGGGTAGAAGTAGCAGTCCCTCAGTCATGTCCCCTTGTACTGTTCCAACCAGCATACAACATGCCATCACAGATTTGACACATTTGTTCATTGTACAAGTTATTCTTAGGTAAATTAATAAAATTACTGCTTAGTTATACCCCAGCATGTATGCCTTTTTTCTGTTCTTGCATAGTCAGGAGAAAAGGATTTTCTACTGCATTTTGGAGTGAGAAAAAAATCTTGGTTTCTGTGAAAATATGGTTTTGTTTAAGGTGTTGGACCAGGCCAGTGACAGTGGTGAACATGTAGAAGTAATGACCATCACAAAAGAGAGGGATATTATGTTGACATGGGCATTAGAATGCTTTGATGGAATGGTAGTCAACTCTGTAGCTAAATTAGTTTATTCAGATTTTATAAGCACAAATTCTTTGGTTCAGGGCTTTCTTTTATACTTTTTCTGTATAGCCTAATACTGTTTACAGCCTGTGGTAAGAGTTCAGATGCATTGCTGGAGTACAAACATTAGTCATTTCTTCCTTTCCATGGCAGAGGGGGAAAGGTAGTAAAAATTCCTTTTGCAAGAACAGCTTCGTAGATAGTATAAGAAAACTTTAAAAGCTGAAAAATTCTTGTATCTAATTGTTTCAAGAGCATGAATTTCTGTGTCAGCTTTCAAGGGATTTTGTATATGTATGTGAAAGGTCAAAGCAATACACTTGTAAAAAGTTGTGAAACCTCCACTATATGCTCAAGTCTGATCTGCCTTTCTTAAAACAAATGCATCTCATTTTTCTTTCTGGATCCTGTTGAGAATGGAAGTATGTGCCTTTTCATGCTTTTAGTTTTGACATGTGGTGAAACATGGATAAAAAGCTTAAAAGTTCCCCAACAATATAAGCAATTATTCCATAAAAACCTATGGTCATACCACAAGAAACATTTAGGCACCTTTTGGGAACTGGATGACTAAATTCAACTTGAGACCCAAAGTAAAAAATCATACAATCCGTGCCTGGTCTTTTTTCCCTCGTGTTCCTTCTGTTAGATTTAGGACTTAGTATGCATAGGTTATCAATTAAATCAGCAGTTCAGCTATGTAGAATTAATTTGCAATGATTTTTGTGTTTTGTGTTAACAGTTTTCCCTAGATACTGTTATACAGAATCAGATCAGTAGTGTTTTAAACTTATAATGTTCAGTTCTGTTATGAGGTTATATATATATTCAATTTTTGTAAACATTTTTTGTTTTATTAATAGATTTGATTGAAGCAAAATTAATAGGCATATTGGATATTTTGGATGAAGAAAATCGTCTTCCCCAACCAAGCGACCAGCATTTTACTTCAGTCGTGCACCAAAAACACAAGGACCATTTCAGACTCTCTGTAGGTTTATTTTTGCTGTCTGTCTTGTTTTAGTAAACCAGTTCTTGGAACAGTTGATAGTAACACTTCAATTTAATGAAAACCTTTCCTAAGAAATCTCATACCACACCAGTCTGCGCAATCCATTTTCTTTTGTTAAAGTTTGGTTATTGCGTTTCTTGAAAAGTTTACTTAAGTCTTCCAGCAATTCTCATATCCTGCTGAAAGTAAAACCATATTCTTCATTCACATTTCAAGTTTGTTAACATGTAATGCATGAGAAGGAAATAAAAACACATTTTAATTTAGTTTATTTCATATCATATGAACTGTTTTGTTGTTCCTTTCAAAAGCTGCTTGCATTGGAGAATACCTTGACTCACACGGAGTGTCTAGCCAGCACTTCAGAGATATAGGAAAATATATCCAGAAATAGGGAACACACAAGGAAAAGATTTTTGTTGTTGATAATTCTCTAACATACAGCACTCTGTGGAAGATTAATGGAAATTATTGCAATTTATGTACATGACTTCTGTTAGGAAAAAAAAAAAAAAAAAAAAGGAAAAGAAAATCTCCCTGGTGAAAAAATGCAAGCAAAGGCCAAGTAAAATTGTCATCCATTTACTTTTTTTTAAGTTTCCACTTATCAGTGTATGTACGATCAGCTAGATGTTTTGCCTTTTAAAATATACTATCTGAAAACATATTTTAAGTTTCTGTCTAATCCTATTCATATGACAAGGCTGTGGAATGAATGGTATAGAAATTGTTGATTTAAGGCAAAAAGAAAATCAACTAGGAGGTGTTAGCAGTCTTGATTACTTTTATTTTGAATGTGAGGTATCTAAAGATGTGAAGAGTGAGAATAGGTATTTGGAATATCTTGGATTTGAACAGGAGTGGTAGCGGTCACCAAAACTGTACTGCAGGAAATGTTATTTTTAACATGTAGTTCTCCTGGCAGAATCATAATGATGGTCTAAGAATAAAATTTTTCTCACTCTCCAGTCTATTTCTTTGATTCTTCTTTGTAATTCAACTTTTTAATTCCAGATTCCTAGAAAGTCTAAACTGGCCGTTCACAGAAATATCAGAGATGACGAAGGCTTTATTATCCGACATTTTGCAGGAGCAGTATGCTATGAGACGGTAATTTCACTTGCACAAAACTATTTTTTTGTTATGCTTTGTAGTACTTTTATATTTTTCACTGTATATAGGTTAAATACAATTTCCTTTCATCAGAAAACACATTCAGAAGTTGATTTGGCTTAGCTTTGAAACTGATTTTGGGAATGTGTGACAGGATTGACAGTTTCTTTAAACTTCTCAGATTACAGACTGTTTTAGTGACATATTTTGTGTAAGAGTTTGTTACAAGTTTATAGGTAATGGTGTCAGTATTAAATAGGTTGATTGATGTTCTGCTGCAAATCTTACATCAACGGATGTTTGCATCTTGGGGAGAGGAATACACTACATGATCTAAAAGTATTGTTAGACTGAAGAGCAGCTTTTTCAGAAGCATGCTTATCCTCATATGCAATCACTGTTCACGTTATATTAAAAATCACATTTTATGCTTTTTGTTTTCTGTTTCTACTGGCAATAGAGTCATTCGTATAAGAATACAAAACACTTGTACTTTTTTCTATTCATAGTACAAAAACATTGAAGCATGTAAAGCCAATATCTAAAATGTATTTTTTTTAAATAAAGAGTGTAGGATAAACAGAAGATCTATAATGCTTGTCCTTCTGGTCTGTAAATCCAATGTGTAAGAGGGAAGCCAAAGATTTTTTTTTTTTTTGGTCATATGAAACTGTGTGCTTTAAGGGCTTGTTCTTAATTACTTCAAAATACTCCAAGAATGATAATGATTGCTGTGCTGTTTTGAAGTAGGCACATTCTGTAGCTCATTTTACAAATAAAAAAATTGAAGCCTGTGAGTTACCTACCTGGTTTTTCTGAGGTCATTGAGTGAGTCAATATCAAAACAATAAATAAAGTTGGAACACCTTTGTTCCAAGTGCTCTATGTTTAACTATGTACTTCATGATGATATGTTAATAATACTTTAGGGTGTCTTCAGGAACAGAGGTACCAGATATGAGCACATAAGCTCTGCTGTCAAAGCTAATCAGATACGACGTAGTTTTGGTCCAGAAGCTATGCTAATGTGCCTGACTTAATTTATCCCCTCCCTCAGAGGGACTTACTTAGCTTGGGCCTTAAAACTTTTGGACTGTAACTGCCCTGTACCTCACCTGTTATGTGCTTCTCTTCCTTACTCACTTGTGGCAGTTCTCACAACCTGATTTGTGTTGAGGATGCTCATCTGGCTGCATTCATATTCCAGTCTTGTGTTTTCATAGTCCAGGGGAATTTTGGAGGCCCATGTTTGTCCTTTGATTCTCATCACCATTAAAACCCTTTCTGGGATATCTGGTAAATTAATATTTTCTTTGAATTAGTCTTGATCTCTTCTGTTCATAAACATCAAAGTCACTGTTAAAGTTGCACCAAAAGCAACTGAGAATTTTGTTAGTGTGTGACTGGATACTAGTGTCCTGATATCTGAATTTCAGGATAGTGTATTGTTCTTAACTTATAAAATTAGTGAGCTAATTTAAATAAACCAGAGAGGTAGTGTTTGTAGGAAGGGACAATGTCTTTTATTAAATCAACTGTTCTTATGCAGTCATAGTACTACTAAAATAACAATTTTTAATTTCATTTTCTAAACTATGTAGATGCACCAATTTAAAATGTGCATGTTAACTCTCATTTCACAACAGATCTTAAGTGATATTACAAGCAGGGAAGAATTAAGCTTCCCAGAACTCCCAAGTGATGATGTGCTGAGTGCTAGAAATGGAAAGAAGGAGGATAATCATTGGCAAAACCACAATGGATCTCTTAAAAGGCACTAAACCTTATCTTGGGTTTCATGATTCCAGCATCCTTCAAATTTAAGAAGATCTTTTCTCTCTGTCATTAAAGTTTTGTGTGTCCAGTTGAAAAGTTGCTTGAAATAATATGTGAATATTTACCACATATATTCTTGCTGATTTTTGAATTAAGTATATAGCATTGTTTTCTTTAATTTTCTTTAAGACTTAAGTAACTGGGGCAGTGTAACTGTACTGTACTATTATTTTTTTGGGTTGTCTTTTCAGATGCAATTTGTGGAAAAAAACAATGACGCTTTGCACATGTCCCTTGAATCTCTTATATGTGAATCCAAGGACAAGTTTGTTCGACAGCTGTTTGAATCTAGCACTAATAACAACAAGGATCCCAAACAAAAAGCTGGGAAACTTAGTTTCATCAGTGTGGGAAACAAATTCAAGGTAACGTGATGTAGGAAACAATCTTATCTTCTTGTAATAGATGCCACTTTTAAGTTATCTGAAATAAAAAGAACCTAAGGTTGGGAGAACTAGTGGTAACTTGAGATTCATACAAAGAAAATTGTTTTAAATAGACATTTTTTCTATCGAATTATAAGAAACCAGTATATTCAAGTTATGTGCTATGCATCTCTGTCAAAAAAGATGTTTCATAATAGTCCTTACAGAGATTACACAGTAATTTTAAAGTCAGAATTTTGCAAAGACATATGGAAGTCTTTACTCAAAATGTTTAAAATCTTTAAAGTTTGGATTCTGTGGACTTTAGGAGTTCTAAATATGATGAAAGGTGTTCTTCCATCCAGTCCTCATTGTGCATTCTAGAAGATGTATCAACTGGCTACAGCTCACCATTCTCAAAATTCAGTACCTAACCTAACCACTGTTTTTCCTCTTCTAGAATATATAGTCATGACTCTCACAGAAAGATGTTCATTGTGCTGAGTGTTTGCTTTCTCAATACCTGAATCTGATGCTTCTCCTCATTTTCTCCTTTCTTCTGCTTCTTGTAAAGCTGACCTTCAAACCTTGTCTTCTCCAAATGTTTTCTGCATCCTTTTCTCATTCAGCAGTTTTATTTTAGCTGGACTATTCCAGCTCGGGATGGCTAGAAAGAGAACTATAGGGGAATTAAGAGATGAAAAGCAGGCACAACCGTGGGCTGCAGGTAAATTTTTCACTCTCATGGATTTACTGTTGGTAGAGCTGCTGCAATTTCAGCAAGAGCTCTTCTCAACGCATCTGGGCCAGATCCAATGAAGGATTTGCATGCCTTTCAAGTCAAGTGCTGCAACATTTTTGGTATGCTGCCTTACCTAGGGCACCTAAAACTCCACGTCATGTTCCTAGCTAGATTCCTAATACAGTCTCTGGGGAAAACAGGTATCTTAGACAATCCAAAAACATTATTGTAGAGTGGGATGCTGCCAATAGCAGAAGAGTTTCTGCATTTCTGCTCCATGTCCATGTTAAGTACTGAATCAGCACTGCAGGATAAATTCCTTCTTGTATAATTGTATCTTGTGGCTGGCATTCAGAACTGTTCTCTAAAAATGCAGAGGCTAAAGAACAGGAATGGTATGGTAGCAGCACTTGCTTTTTGTATAGCAACAGTATTCTGCCTCAGGTCCTATACTGTATTCAGTGTTTTACGTCTACTGTACTTCCCATAGCACAAAGTTATTGGTCAGTCTGACAAAGGGGATTCTCCTTATGCCCTTCTGGAGATGGGTTCTTATGTAGCCAGAAATAAAATTTTGATGGGGCCAGGAAGAGTATTAGACAGAGGCTGACTTGTAAGGTAGTGGTTTGGGTATTTAACTGGGCATCGGGCAGCCTGCTCTCTTGAGTTTTGATCTGACGATTATTTCCTCCTCCTTCTTGTTATATAGAGGTTGTAAAATTAAACTGTAGCATTGGTTTAGTGTAAAGAGCATGATCACAAGGCAGACTGAAAAATCAAATTACATACAGATAAGCAATCTCCTCAGCAATCACCTGCAGCCATGAGTCCGTTGCAGGTGAAGCTAGGATCCCTTGTTTTTTATAACCGCATTTTACAAATGAAACCAACTGTGTTATCTTTGGGATAATTTCCACTTTCTTCCATCTGGGTTCTCAATTCCTCTTTGATTAAGCACCTCACATCCAGTAGATGTGGACATGTGAATGATACCATTGCCCAAGGAGGGCTGAAGTAAAAAGGAGGCATTTTTTAAGTTAAGCAGCAATTGAGTGGGGAACTTTATGGGTTGCCTTTTGGACTTTGGTGTTCACCTCTGCACCTAGAACATAACTAAAGTCCTCTTTGGATCTGGCCCATTAATCTATAATTCTTTCAGTGTTTTCAAGTTTCATGGCATTTTGAATGTACGTGTTACTTCCAGTAATTCATTTAGTGTTACCTTCCCAGACACAACATGTGCTGCTGATGAACACTAATACCCTTGAAAATTTCACTTCAGATGACATCAAAATAAGTTCTGTTATCTTAGTAGAAATTTCATCTCTTTAAGAATAGGAATTCTTAGTGCTTCAGTGTGTAAGTCAGTCTCAAATTCTTCTTTATTAAATGATGGTGAAGGGACTTCTCTTTATGAAGTCCTTCACACAACCCTTCCTTATAACTAATTAAATTTTTTTCACATAAATCAGTGGAGGAAATAATGATTAATTAGTTCACCAGATCTACTCAAGAATCTTTGGGATAATTTTACCTTAATACAGTAATGATGGATTAAATTGTCATAATTCAGAGAGCAGTAGTTTTAGCAACATGTTTTATTCATAGGATCATTTCATTAGTGAAATTTATCTGAGAATGGCTCTGGCTTATTTCTTGTCAAATCGCAGACTATAAGGAAGGGGTGTTTTTCCCCTAGTGTCAACTTACTTTACTGATGGAAATTAGGCTGTCCCCTCCAAAATTAAGCATTTCTAACTCAAGAAAAAATAAAGATTATATTCAAGTAAATATAAAGAGCATGTGTAAGTGGGAACTGAGCAGGAGGTTATTAGTGTTTGTCATGCCTCTTGTGGCATTCCTTCTCTCTTTCTAACCATATCCATGATTAGTTAAAAAAAATATTAAAAAAAAATTATCCACTGGAAGGACAACTGGCATCTGCAGGTGACGCATATCGCCCATACAAATCTGGTTTCTTGGATTCAAGGTAACTGAAAAATCTGGTTCAGAAACATCAGTGAAAAGTCAGATCCCTTCAATTTTGAGGCATATGTTAGGACATACAGGATTTTGTCTTACTTCAGCCTGTATGCTTAATGCTTGCTAGTAAACTAGAAAGGCTGGCACAGCAGTGATCTATGTGGTAAAACAGACACGTGTAAATTGAAACTGTTTTCCTGATGTGGTTCTGGAATATTTGAAGTCCCTACCTATTACATTCATTAGCAACTGTACCTCGTTTTCCCTGATAGCCTTAAGTCTCTGGTGATCCTGTAGGCTTCCCTCCATATAATCGTAGGACTGTGGTCTTTTCTCATCACTGTGTGTTTAAATCCAGCCTCAGTAAATATGATTTTAAAATTACAGTCTGCTCTCATCAACAGAGAATTAAAAATTTGGAGATTTGGAGTTAAAAATACATTATGCATGTTCATTCACTGAAATGTCGACTTATCTTCAGAAAAACCCCAAGAAATATGTTAAAAATTTAGCATACAAATACATGCATGTCATAGATTAAATTTGGGCTTTGACAAATTTTCAGCAATAATTAAAAAAAAATACACTGATCAGTTTCATTTTCTTTATCATTTTATTACATAGCCATTATTTCATTTATTTTCCCAAATGTACTTGCATTTTGTTTTATAATTATGTTATAGTAAGTAACTAATCCGTACAGTGCTGTTGTACAATTAAACACAAGCTATTTCCTCAGGACCATTCATGCACACTTGCATGATTTCATCTGTTAAAATTTGTGAACCTTTGATTTATCAGTTCTGTCTGATTTACTAACAATAATCATGCATGCAGTAATGCTATACCACTATTCTGTGTGTATATTTCTGTAGTTGTCATGGTGAGACTCTTGAAATATCTGTTTTCTTTTACAGACTCAGTTAAATTTGCTTCTTGAGAAGCTTCACAGCACTGTAAGTATATATACAGGTTCATAATTTTCTGACTTAAGTCATAATTGATTATTTCAACAATATGATTACAATAAACATGATAAATAATCACTTTAGGGTTTCCAGTTACATGGCACTTCCCAAATGGCTTGCTGTGCAAGTGATGATTATTGAGTTACTTCAAAAAAAACTCACCACCTTTAAAAAAATTGTAGAATGAAAATTACACAATTTGAGTCAACAATCTGAAATCTGTCTGGTCTGCAATCTCCTTTTTTGTCACTTTTACTTGCCTCCATTCACTGGTTATCATGATGACTAATTTGCAGAAGATTTAGATATGTCTTTTAGAGGTAAGGCAGATCATAATTTATTATTAATTTCTGTTTTCAGATTCCATAAAGCCTTTAAAATGGTTAATTTCACTTTCGTGATAGGCTGCAGATGCACAGATGGTCAAAGAACCTGATTCCCCCAATGAGTATTTGCTAATTTAGCTGATGCAATTTGAGATTTTGTGAAATTCTCTTATGTAGCTCAACATACCAACTTTTTTTAGAACTTGTATTTGTAGGGACACATTCTTGTTTTTCTTGCCTTCATGTTCTAACCAATTCTAGATATCAGGAGGAAAAACATGGGAAACAAATGGGGCAGGTGCTGGAGTGTAGCCAAAATTAAGATTTTGCTGCACTCACGAGGCTGGTCTGAAAGAAGGATGTTCTCTTTCACACAGAACACCCTGGAACTGAGATCCAGTTCTGGGCAAAAGTATGTGCCAGGCTCGCTCTTTAGATAACCCATGACTGAGGGTGTGTTGTTAGTATAGAGCTCTCTTGGCAGGTCTCTCTCGCTCTCCTCTGGAAAAAGAGAGAAGACACTGCAAGCTAGAAGTAGTGTTATGTTTTCTCACTCCCACCTGTTGCAGGAAGGTCTGAATAACTGGATGGTGTTTTGCAAAAATGTCATCCATAATTAATGTGAAATGCTCAGAGAAAGCAGTGGTTTGAAGCCGTAGAGACAGCACACACGGTGATAAGAGAGGAGCAGACTGGAACAACATGAGAAGGGGGAGCAAAGCTATGAGCCAGAAGAAACTGTAAAAGTTAGAAGAAAGGAAGGTCGAGTTTATCTGGCATGATTCCAGAGTCGGGAAGCTGGTAGCTCATTGCTGTGAACTCTGGAGGACTGAGACATTTAGGTGATATGACTGTGGAAGATGAGGCTAGTAGAATTGAGACTAAATCGTAATTAGTTTGTACTAATGTTAAGAAGAACAGTTGAGTGAAAAGGCCAAAGCTGAGGATCCAATTAATAGCTTGAGCATTGAGATCAGTTACATCAAGACAAAGGTTAGAGTGCAAAACTGATATACGAGATAAAAAGAATGTCAGCATTTTTCTATTAGAATACTATTATTTTGTATCTTTTTTTTTTTCCGCCCATAATTCTTAAATGACTAACTGTTATTTCAGGAGGTTTAAAAATGTGCAGATTCTGCTAACTTCTTACTTTGGTAATAGGGATCTAGCTTTATTCGCTGTATCAAACCTAATTTAAAGATGACAAATCACCATTTTGAAGGAGGACAAATCCTGTCTCAGCTTCAGTGTTCAGGTAATGTGTGCCTCTGATATTTTTCCCTCTATTACTTTGTGGGTTATAGATTTACCTAAGTTTGAAATATGTGGAATGAAAGCGATATTTCCTTGCTTGAACTGTTGCTTTCTAGAAGGTAGCTTATTTATGCCTTATGAACAATTATTTATGTTCTTAGTAACTTAGCTCTTGTTTTAGTCAACAGAACCCTAGAAATAATTCATCTGAACAGCCATAAGGTCTCTTCTTTGCAAGAAGAGTTGATGTAATTTCCATCGACTGTTTTTCCATTGATTATAATGAGTTCAGACACCAAGTACATATATAAAAAGCCATGTAGCCATATATTGGCACATAAACTTAGATTTCCTGACCTGGAGCTGAATCCCATCTCTGTGTTGTCCACAGTGTTAATAGGGCAGCAGTTCAGTCCTGAACAATAGAATTCCTTTGAAATACTGTGGCAATTGAAGTGTTAGAAAATCCTGTGTGCATTTAGAGACAGTCAATAGGAGCTGAGATATCTAATAATTGAAACACACCTTTTTTCTTTGGTTTTGTAGATACTATGGTTGAATTGAATCGTCTTGTTTTACTTCTTCAAAATTTCTTCATACCACTGTTTCAATTTTACAGCTTTATTTTAAAGAATAAGTATTAGCAGTTCTGCTCATGCCCCACTGAACAGTGGGAGGAATTGCTTGCTTTGGAATTAGAGTGCTAGTATTGTCATTCTTCATAGCGTGTTTTTTCATCAAAGAACTTCATTTTTTCCCCCCCCTTTTCTGTATTTTCATACTTTCAGTAGATAGTGCTTATTTGTTTCTCTTTTTGAAGTCAAAGATATTTCTGGGTTCTGGAGCTGATGTTTTGACAAGTCCACATTTAACATGTCGTATTATCCTCACAAAAGTTTAACAACTTTTCAGCAATTAAAATTCCATTAACATCATTAGTAGTAGGTCTCTTCAGGTTAACAGCATTTAGCATGTCAGAGAGGAAAACTCCCCCCCTGCAACAATTGCAGTGTTTTACACTAGTCTTACAAGCTCACTTTTCTGTATGTGCTTATATTCACAACAGTAAATGAAGCTTAATCTAGTAAAACAAAGGTACAGTATGTAATGTAAAAAGAGCAAGATGTAATGCTATAAAATATTTTTTTTAAAAAAAATAAAGTGTAAACAAATCAAATTCCCATTGAAAGCAAAAATGGAAACATGAAGTTTAGAGACAGCAACCACAAGTTAAGGGCTAACTTAATAACTTATACGTAAAATCTGTTCATAGGGTTATGTAAAGCAGCAGACAAAAACTGGCACGGCCTGTGCTGCTTGAACTCATTTGAGCCTTTTATTGACTTTATGTCTGTGCTTTACCGATGTCCTAGTTGCACCCAAAATGTAGTAACAGTATTTGGGACATTAAAATGACATCTTAGTAGCTGATACCTAGTACTGCAAGTACACTAAATGTTCTAGCACTGCGTAGGTACTTGGCACTGCATCTGTACCACATCACAAATATCATTGACATGGTAAAAATAAAAGCCTGATCAGGAATTGTTGCTGTTTGTGATTTGTTTGTTTTTTGTTTGGTTTGGGGTTTTTGTGGGTTTTCTTTTGGTTGGTTGGTTTGTTGTTGTTGGGTCTGCCCCCCCCCAGTGAAAATGTAAAGTCTGCTGAAATGAAAAAAATAATTAGAAGAAATATAAGAAAAATGATCCTCTGCTTACCTCTCAAATAGGGAGAAAATTCTATGGGCCATTCTCGTTTGTTCAGTATTAACTTTTTGTGAATGATCCCATGATCAAGAAGTGTTAGAGACTGGATCAAGTCCCAGCTGAACTTTGTGGTTTAGTCTCTGAACAACGTCTTTAAGGCTTCCATCATAAACTGCTGGTTATGATAAAAATCACGGCTTCATTTGCATTTTACTGGTATCAACTTCTGTGCATATGATTCTATGTATCTAGGAATGGTGTCTGTTCTGGATTTGATGCAAGGTGGTTTCCCTTCGCGAGCTTCATTTCATGAACTGTATAATATGTACAAGAAATACTTGCCCGAAAAATTGGCTCGACTGGATCCTAGGCTCTTTTGCAAGGTAAGAAAGAAATTCATTCTTCTTCTACATCATCCAGGACAGAAAATGTATTGTGGGGATTTTTTGTGGGTTTTGAACTTTTTTGTTTGGTTGGGTTTTCTTGTTGTTGTTGTTGTTTGTTTTGGTTTTTTGAAGGAGGCGGAATTATAATCCTAACTGTTTTCTGTGTTTCAGGCACTATTTAAAGCCTTGGGACTGAATGAAAATGATTACAAATTTGGGCTAACCAAGGTGTTTTTTAGACCTGGCAAGGTAATGTTTCTCTTGGAGTTTGTGAATGTGAATCTTAGAATAATTTAAGTTGGAAGGGACCTCTGAAGGTGACATTGTTCAACACATGGCTAAAGGTGTGGCCAACTTAAATAACGTTCCCCACAGTTTTTTGTAAATACTGTTCATTTTCTGTGAAAAAAATCAATATTAATACTGATATAGTTAGTTTCATAGTCTTGTTGCTAATGCAGCTATATTCCTAATGCAATGTTTGTATTCCCAGATGTTCTACCAGTCACTTGAGACTTATGTTGACTATTAAAAAGAACAAGTTAGAGCAAAGAAAAAATATTTTCTGCTGAAATCTATTTATAACTGAAATATCTTTCCGGGATTCTGAGCATTGCTGCTACTATGCAAAGAAGATGAAGTGGGGAGCTGTTGTGACTAGAAAAGAAGATTATTGTAGTTTCAGCAAAATGTTCCTACTGTCTTAATTACCAAAAAAGAGAAGTGCAGGATTTTCAGAAAAGGTTGCATTTAGTTGGATTCTTACACAAAGGTTAAAAATTAAGAAATGCTTTCAGCCCTCTATTTTTCCCCAGATGCAGAATTAGAGGTGTCTTGTTAGTTGTAGAAGGTCGAAGTGTTTAGGCTGTAGAGAAACAATTAATTTAAAAAAAAGTTGGCAATAAATATTTTTAGTGATTAATAAATGATTGGATTATTCAAAATGCTAAGTGTTGCACATCAGTTAAACAATCGAACTAAAAGCCGGGGTAGTCATTTCTGTCAGATGTACCTGCTCACTTAAATTAATTGAAAGCTGATATAATGATGACATACAGTTTGCATTAAAAATATTTTGGTTTTAACCTAACGTGCTCTTAAATAATAATGTCAAACAGTCTCTGTTCTCCTGATTTGTAAAACGTTGTGGTTTGTTTGTTTGTTTGTTTGTTTTTTAATTTAGTTTGCGGAGTTTGATCAGATAATGAAGTCTGATCCGGATCATTTAGCAGAGCTAGTTAAACGAGTGAATCGCTGGCTTATCTGCAGTCGTTGGAAAAAAGTTCAATGGTGTTCTCTCTCAGTGATCAAATGTACGTATTTAATGTTTTATTAAATCAAAATATTTGTTAGAAATATAGTGGAACTGGCTGACCAGAGAAGCTGTCGATGACCCATCCCTGGCAGTGTTCAAGACCAGGTTGGACAGGGCTTTGAGCAGCCTGGTTTAGTGGAAGGTGTCCCTGCCCAGGGCAGGGGGTTGGACCTAGATGGTCTTTAAGGTCCCTTCCAACCCAAACAGTTCTGTGATTCTAGGATTATCACCTTGAAACGTGGCCGAGGACATGTATAGCAGATGGTTACATACTAAGGTCTGAGTAATTGCTTTCAAGGTTGGTGACATTTTTTTATTTAATGCTTTATCTTAGGGAGGCATAGAGCAGAGGTTTTTCAAAGTGGGACATACAGCCCACCACGAGTCTCTTGCGTGCAGTCTGCTTGGGTGCGCACTGAAGCCTGGGTAAACATTTGCACAGAAATAAAGAGCTGTCATGGGTCTTGTGGGGGAGAGACTTCCACATCAGCAGGGAAGAACAGGAGTTCAGCTCTCAGCCAACATGTGTTATGGGACCAACATCTCCGCTCCAGCAATTACTGCTGATCGGCACATAAGCACCCATCAGTATAGACAGGCAGTTTCTACGTGCTTGGCCTGCCCAGTTTACTATGCAGAGTGGGAATCAGGGGGTGTGGTACAGAGTTGTGTTAAATTGTATAAAACATTAAGACTCGGTATCTTCTGTGTGTTTACAGTGAAAAATAAGATAAAATATCGAGCCGGTGCCTGCATTAAAATACAAAAGACTGTTCGTATGTGGCTTTGCAAGAGAAAGCACAAACCACGGTAAGAGAATATTCCTTGGTTGAGGAAAATGGATTTTTAATAATACTTTCTTGTGAATGTAAAGAGGAGATTTACTATGCTTAACTAAATATATCTAAAGTGATGCTAAGTATGACTGAAAGACACTTTGAGAGGTGCCGTGTTCCTCCTCTCTTTCCCAAGGATGAACAGACTAAATCTGAACTTTTCCTAAGGGAAGTTTATTTAGCAGTTTGTTCATAAAATCCTTCAGTGATAGCCTAGTTATTAAAAATCCTTAGTTAAGTCTCTCTAAATTAAATTTAAGCTCATTAATTCTTGTCCTGTACCCATTCACACCTTCCTTTATAGGCCCACTTCATTTTTTATCTTGCAAATAATTGTGTGTTCTGTCTGTCTTGTCTACTCTTGAAATTAAGTAATTCCATTAGTTTTACTATGCATGGAATAGCGATGGAAAAACCACTTCAGTCATTAAGCTCTGCTGACACCATTTTGTTCTTTGATAGATGTCCAACTCTCTGTTCTCTAATAGTAAGGTTCTTACAAAATGTTTTCTTTTACATCCTTTGATAGTTACGTTTCATTTTGTACCTTGGCATTTCTGACCATATCCCTATATTTTTAAGCTGTTCTGTAGTAATCTTTAACGACTCAATTTAGTTTCTACTGAATCTCATTTCAGTGATTTTTTTTTTTTTTTTTTTTTTTTTTTTTTTTTTTTTTTTTTTTTTTTTGTTCTAGTAAGACTGTCTCTGCAGAGATGTAACTTGTATCTGTGGCCTCCAGTATTGTTTCTTTAAAAAACTCCAAGTTTTCCTGGACTCTTCCCTTTTTTTTTTTTTTTCCCTGTGGAGTCTAGTGACTGCATTCCCTGCTCTGTAGTTAAATTTTATCTGATTCACTCCCATTATTGGTCTTTGAGTAAGTGGCACATCTCAACCTTTATCCACTCCAGTCAGAATCCTCTAGTGGATAATAATTTGTTATTGGAAGAAAAAAACCCAACATTAATTCTCAAAATAAAAATGCATTTTTCCATTTTGAGTCACTGTCTGCTAAGCAGTTTTAGTTATTTTTTGCAAGACATCATTGCTTAGTTACTTCTTGTGTTAATATTTAAATACCAAAAAAAGAGTGAGTTTTATCAGAAGGTATAACTTGTCTCCCTTATCTACCTCTTTAATGTGAGTGATTAGTGGTAGTTTTAAAAATATCACCTTGTAAAAACACCTCAATATACAAATAAACTGTCTTACCTTCACAGCATTGATGGCCTGATAAAAGTGCGTACACTGAAAAAGAGACTTGATAAATTTAATGAAGTAGTAAGTGCTCTGAAGGAGGGTAAGGCAGAGACAAGCAGGCAGGTCAAGGAGCTGGAATCTTCTATTGATGCTTCAATGACCAAAATCAAGGTATGCTAATAATGAGAGAAATATTTTTTTATTACCAGAATCTTTAAAAATCTTAATCTAAAGTAGAAGGCCAATGTATTTTTCCTAATAGAAAAGACATATTAATACAGAGGTCTTAATATTCAGAGGCACTGGGTAAATCCTATTTAAATTATATGTGAATGTAACTGAAGTGAATCCTGAAACTGGGTGCATACATCTCAACTTTGGTATTAATTTGTGTTTCAAAATTGGCACTGGAGAATTTAAAGCAAAAATTCCTGTTGATATTGTGAGGCAAGTGTTGCTAATAATTTGCTTGTTGCTTTTACATTGGAATAATGCATTTTAGCAATGTTTTAAATTAATCAGGGCTGAAGCTTTCAAGTATTTATCACAGAGTGAAGAGTTTTATATTCCAGTTATAAGTTTTTTTCAGACTTGGTGGTAAAGAGAATTCAGCTTGCTGATTATGCTTCAGGGTCTATAGTTCTCAGTTTCTTACCACATGAGCACACAGACAAAATAAAAGCACGCTGGGATTTGTTAAAAAAAAATTATGTGTTGATTTTTTTGTTTCCTGCAATGTTATAACTTTCTTCATGTACCATATTAAGATTTTTCTATTTAAAATCATGTTTGAAAAGATGACAAGTTAACCTGTCAACTTATAGTTCTCTTTTTTAATAAAAATAAGACAATTTGGTTATCATTATGATACACCCTCAGTAAAGGTCAGCAAACACCATGTAACACGGTTTTATTAGTATGCATCAACATGAATTGCAAAATGAAATTAAATTGTAGCTATCAATGAGATTTGAAAACGTGTAACGAAGGCTATTGTTTTAAGTATTTTCAAGTTATTTGCTCCTAATACCTTTTTAAAAATATTAGTCACAGCATGGTCCAATATTTTTTCTAAGTGCTAGCACACATAGTAAGCAAAACTCTTCTGTGCTATGACATAAAAAGCAGAGCTGTAAATAACCACTATAGAAGCTAAGTACACAACACAAAATGCACACAGCAGGCCCTTAGTTTGGTAAGAATTAATTTCTGTTGCTTAAAACTACAGGGTTTAAAAGATGAAGGCGTGCTTTCAAGAAAAGTCATGTTTACTTTCATTAATAAAATGGGGATTCTTTATATGGTTTTAAATGAGAGAGGAGAGTAATGGATCCCCAGGATTTTAGGAAGGAAGTGGAGAATGTGCTCAAGCTTCCCCACCCTGAAGTGTATGCATAATTATACTGCTCAATTCTCTCATTTCAATATACACTTTTTAAAAGTGAAGTACAAATGTAGAAGAAAATAATTCCCTCTTATTTTGTTTTACAGACCACTATAATGACTAGGGAACAGATACAGAAAGAATATGATGCTCTAGTCAGAAGCTCAGAGCAACTTCTGAGTGCACTGCAAAAGAAGAAACAGCAAGAGGAGGAAGCAGAGAGGCTACGACGCATCCAGGAAGAAATGGAAAAGGAAAGAAAGAGACGTGAAGAGGAAGAACAGCAACGAAGGAAGGAAGAAGAAGAAAGACGTCTGTGAGTCTCGAATAAGTTGCTTGTTATAGAATGGGAAGCAAATAGGAAAAGCACTTTTAATGAAGTTGGTTTTAATGCTCCTATGCTTAAAGAGAATCACTTGGATTGTACTTCTGGTGCGCTATGCAGCATTAAAATGTTCCCTTTTCCGGTGATTTATAAGGTAAGAATGGAGTATGGAAGAAATTATAGGATGCAGCTGGAAATATAGGTGGACTTGAAAGGTTCCTTGCCTTTACGTATAGTGTCCTGTTGCAAGGACTGTACCGACTTCTGGATTGCCATTCAATTTTATGGAAGATGCATTGTAATGACATGTTTTTATTCCTTCTCCTCTGTTGTAATAGGAAATCTGAGATTGAGGCAAAGAGAAAACAGGAAGAGGAAGAAAGGAAAAAGAGGGAAGAGGAAGAAAAACATATTCAGGTAATGTTTTAGCTGTGTGTGGGTTTTGTGGGTTTTTTGAGGGGAGTTTGTGGTTGGTTTTTGTTGTTGTTGTTGGGTTTTTAAAAATCTTTTTCATGGCTTAGGTTCCCCACTGAGTTTAACAGCTTCCTTTTATAAATGTGTATCTCGGAGTCATTCAGTGGTGTTGCTTTATTTGTAAATGTAGGGCGAAAATCCTGATTAGTGCATCCCAATACAGATCACCTGTTTCTAGTCTATGTGCAAGTTCAGGTGCATTTGTTTTCAAAGGGTTTCAAAGGTTATTTTAAAGGTAAAAATGCACAACACTGGAGAATCTTACTTTAAGCTTTGGGGTTTTTGCAGATGTTCCATGTCAGGCAAGTTTGGCACTCTTTCACTAGAAGTCACGTATACATTCAGACTATGTCATGTACCAGCTTAACTGTAAACACTTTGAGAATATTGGTAATAATAAGAGGTTACAGAACTGTCTCTAGTAGCCCCTTTGACTACATTCATGTAGAATAAATACATGCAGTTCAAGCCCTGCCCATCCACTTCTCCCCCTTGATTCCTGATACTTCTTACTGATCCCATCGTGAACTCTCCCTCTGAGGTGCATTTGGCCTCTACACCCCTGTTTTCCTCTTGTGTTGGAGATTGCCTGGGTAACCCAGGAGAGCAGACTGAGAGAAAAAGCTTCTCTGTAGGGGCGGTTGTAGCAAGTGCAGGGCAGTGGTCACTGATGTTTACACACTCTTAAGCCCTATCCGTGATTAATAAGAGGCAGAATTTTTCTTCTGTATCTTGTTATCCCTGGAGTTAGCCTGGCACTGCTTATCCTTCTTGCCTCTGCATGCACTTTTCAATCACCTCACCTTTGTTCCTAACAAACAAGTTACTGGAACTAACACAGAAATTATAGCATAACTTTGAAAAACGAATCCTTCCTATGTTATTGGGTCTGCCACCTGTATCAGAATAATAAGCACTACCAGCTTGCAGAAGTTAAACATAAGAAGGGTAAGCTGCTATTTGGCTAGTGTCTAAATCATTGCTTGGAGACCATTGCAGATGCGCCTAGTGTTTTGTGAGAAATTCATAGGATAAATTTCCATTCAGAGACAGTTTAAATGGATTAAACTTGGTCCACTGAGGAAGCAAGATGGACTGTTGCCAGAAGGTTTAAAAATGTGGTCTGCCAGCACTGTGAGCAACTCTAGGGATTGTCTTCATTTATGTTTCTTTGTTTCTGAGATGTGAGTATCTGCAATGCAGAATGTAATTTAAACTTTTACTTACAAACACTGCATTTGGATACAAAGCAGATACATAATCCAGTAGGGTATTTCTTACTTCTACATACAGTTAATTACTCATTATCTCTCTTTCTTGTGGTTGTTGCTGTTCACCTGATCTAAAATGGGATTCATAGGGTAAGGTCACTGGTCTTACTGGTCTGCTTTAGTGGTGCAAATTCACAATGCTGAGTGGGAAGTGACTTTGTCTCCTTTGTTGACTTCTGGGCACCAAGACAGGCACTTGATGTATGTGACTTTCAGAAGTAGGAATTGGATGGTCACATTTTACTTACTGTGTGTGCAAGAATCTTTGTTAAATAATGATGGAACTGGAATTACAGTTTTGCTCTGCAGGGGCAGTGTATCTGTATTGCTTCTGCATTGCAGGAAGTGGGAATTTTACCATTTGCTTACATTCAAAGGCAGGTCCACAGAGGATTCCAGTGTTTGTCTCAATCCCTTTTCAAAATGAACCACAGACCTATATGCAGAGCAATGCCTATAGCAAAGTCCTGTAATGCTAAGTGCAGAGTATCAAGGGAGTATTGTGTTAGGGCTGTGCAGGAAGAATCATATTGTTCTCTAGCATCTGAGTTTTAATGATTCTAACAACTTTCAAATCTAATTTCCATAATAGTTAACAAAAAGCTTCATGTACTTTTAAAATAAGGAATAATTGATTGGCACTTCAGTTTGAATAGGTAATACAAGGAGTGGACACTAATGGTTTGATAAAGTATATGAAAACCAAGATGCAATCTGTAGCTGTTTTGCTTTCCTTGGGTCAAACTAAATACTAATGCTGTTACTTTTTCAGTTCTGTGAATATTGCATGTTTCAAAAGCTATAAATATACTACTATTTTCTAATTGTTTGCTTATGTAGCATTTTGGTTTTGATTGGATGAGGTTAAAGGTGTGTTTTTATAAAACAGGCTGAAATTGAGGCTCAGCTAGCTAAAGAACGAGAAGAGGAAACCCAGCACCAGGCAGTTCTTGAACAGGAACGTCGTGATCGTGAACTTGCAATGAGAATTGCCCAGAGTGAGGCAGAACTCATCAGTGATGAGGCCCAACTTGATTTAGGATTGCGCAGGTATGTCCTTAAGTTTTTAAATTTCTCTCTTTTTTTTTCTTCTTCCTATCCTGATTTCTTTGAGAAGACTATGCTCTTGTTGGTTTTATGTAGTTTTCTATTAATTAAATGGACCTTTTAAATCAGTGTATTGGAATATTTTTCAAATTAACCTGTGAAATTTGTTAGAAATAGATTGGTTTTCCTTAAAGACACTGTCCGTTTTGTGTCTTGCTGCATGCAGTTCTCTTTCTCTTTTTGATTTCTGGCAAGGATGGCAACTAATTTAAATTATTATTTCTATGACTCATTTAAAGTAGTGAATGGAATTTCTCAGTGTTAAGTAGTAATAAAGCATACTCTTTTCGGTACTTGGTGGTTCCAGTAGTGTAGTGTGAGTTTGTCAGTGTCTTTTTTAACAAGAAGCCCTCTTGGAATGCAGAAATAGTAGTTATTTCTGTGGGCTGACTGGTAAGGTTTTTTGAAAGTGGAATTAATATATTAGACATAGATGGGTTTGAACATTAAATGTTGTCTTAAACATTTCTGGTTTGTTTTGTTGGAATTTTTTGATGTGTCACAAGAAGTGCTTGGCTTTTGGTACACAGATCCACACTGCCTGCAAAGCAAGATCTCTTCAGTTCCAGTAAAAAGGGTACTTATTTGTCAAATTACATAAAGGAACCTATGAACATGATAACGTCACTGGTGACATCATTAGTGCTAGTCTACTCAATTTCTTGTTGAAAAAAGGAGTGTAAGAAAATCCTAACTGTTTCCATGGAATTTCAATGTCCCAGATATGTTCTCTTTGCTACTCAAATTGTATATAGATGTATACTTTTTTTTTAATAACTGTATGCTTATGTGAGATAGCTAGCTTTTTTTATTGTCATGTACAATACTGATTTGTAGATACTTCCACTAAAATTATTGTGGTTTTGCCCTCAGTTATACAATAGCTGCCATATTGTCTCAGGTAAGACTTTAACATGCTCAGTTGGATGTCCAAGTGCTTCACAAACAGCATTCTGGAGATTTTATACTTTCCTTATTTGGATTTTGGTGCAATACTTTGAAGGTAAACCCAAAGTCACTCTGCTGTTGACACCTGGCAAATGTCTCTTAAATATGAAAGCTCATGGGTGATACTGGTATTTGTCTTCCTTGTGTAATCCTGGAATGGATGATGAACTAACCATCCTGATAGTTAAAACTTCCAGTTTCTCCCAGCTGTATAGCTAGCAGTAGTAGAATGACGGCTCTTTTCTGAATGGTTCAAAAGTGTAGAGCGGTCTGAACAAGTTAACATAGCGATGTAAACCCTTTCTTGAACAATATAATACATAGATCTGGAAAAAGTAGTGGATTTTTCCGCTTATATGAGATTTATTTTTATCTCATTAGCAAAGTTTTTTTCTTTCTGCTTCTGCAGTCTACAACGAAGAGTTTTAAGCATGTCCAAAATTTGAAGAAAATTATTTTAATTTCAGCTTTGATTTTAAAAACAAACAAAAACCTTCCCCAGACCCCAGTATCTTCTACTGAAATCCAAGGGTAGATTTCCATGTAACTGCGGGAATCAGCTTAAATGTAGAAACTGTGAGAATTCCTTTCTGAAATGAAAGCTCTTTATTGATTTGAACAAATCATGTAACTTAACAATTTAAACAGAAATTCTCAGGACTTACTTTAATTGATATCAGTTAAAATCTTACCAAAGTCTAAGGAAGTTATATTCTGCCACCTTCTGGATTTGAAACATGCATATTACCATAAGATACACTGAAATCACTGTGACTTTTCTGTATGTATATTTCCTTTTTCTGTTAAATTTTGCTGTAGTAAGATAAAGTGTGTATCACTCCATACTGAATTAATGCAGTGTACTGGTTCTACAGGTTTTTCACACAATTTTGTAAAAAATCATTTCATGCTACCACATTGACATGAATAGAAGGGTATTTTCCACTGTGAAGTGAAAATAGTAAGAACAAGGTGATTTTTATGTGCCATGTCGAAGGAACTTATTTTTAAGGAACATGTGATATGTACACGTTATCACATTTGAAAACGAGTAGTCTCTATTTTTTTCCTCCCTAATACCTTGCTGCAGTCACCATTATTTTCATAGATACTTAAAGGTTCATAAGTATTAGTAGTTTCTTTAGGAAGTGTAGTCATTTGTTCCTGTCAAAGAAGAAAAGTTGTTTGTTCTGACAGTAGATCCAGTGTTTTTATTTGTGCTTATTCTATTCTGGCTATTCTGGACCTCCCTGACCTTCATCCAATTTTATTACTCATCCACAATTTGAAAGCATGCATAATGAGGGATTTACTGCACCTAGAGGTAAATTAGCAGAACTGCATAGCACTCAAGTAAAAAATGAGTTAAATAATAGATGTCTGTTTTCAGCTGTGCATTACATTTAATTTATGTGGCTTACTGAAACATATAGTACAGCATATAGCACCAAAACAAGCTATTCTCACTGAAGGTAGTGTGAGTACATCTGTTCTGTGTGTTCTGTTGGAACAATCCAAGTAAGTTCTAATTTGTAGCGTATCCAGTGCTCCAGGTGTGCACATATGGGTCTTCAGTGTGGCAGTTGGACTCAGTGTCTTCTTACGGCTTGAATGAAGCAGCTTATCTGACCTGTTCCCAGAGTAGCTACATGAGGATTGCTCTTACTTCTTGTGATATGCTTCTCCAGGCAAAAAATGTATCAGCAACATGTCTCAAAATCTTTGATTTTGAAAGTTGGGGACAGGGGGAAAGAGTGGGGGAAGTTTTTTCTTGTATGTTTTTTCCAGATTATCTTAATTTAACTTTTTAATAATATAACAATATAACACTCATGACCGAATGAGAAAGATGAAGAAAAAAGGTCTATATAATTCTGTTTCTCAGTTAAAAAAAAAATCATAAGATAGTAGATAAAATGTGAGAGAGCAGTAATACTATGCGCTGCCTTTTCCCACTTCAGATTATTAGAAAGCTAACTAGGAAGTAGTCTATCTAACATATCTATCTTCTATTTGCAGAGCCAATGGAACAAAGCTGCAAATGACTGCGTATGGCATTTTTTCCATTTGAATGCTCTAATAGAAAAAAAAGTAACACTAATTAATTCCAAAGAAATTTATATTGTCTTCTTTATTTACTAATGCCCTGTAATAATCTTTATTAGCGGGCATCTCTAAACTTTAAATCAGTTTGTAATACCTTATATCCACTACTTTGCTTATGTCTAATAAGCAAGTTAATCATCTAATATACCTAATATCTATTTAAAGATGATTATATAATTAATGTAAACTTTTTGCCATACCATCACTTTTTCACTGCCCTGTGTGATTATTGCTCTTCACAGAATCAGGACTGTACATATATATAAGATATATACATTTCCATAAGAATGGAAATTATTTAAAATAAGTAGACCTTTTTGTGTGCACTTGCATGAGGTTCAGTGGGATTGGCAAGAGACTATCAGAGTTGTAAAGGCTGTTTCTATATTATGTTTGGTTTATGCTTATTTGTCAATTTTCTTATAGGAAACAAATGGCCACAGAAATGTCAGAAATATTGTCTAGGTAGGTGAGAAGACAACACCAAATGAATCAATAGTTCTATGAAAAGAAATCACACATTAAATGGGTTGAATTTTTATGGAATGGAAAATAATGGAATCTGGCATTTTAAAGTGCTAAGCAGATAAGATAATTATTTCTTTCAGATAAATTTCCTTTATCAACACCTTTTTTCGGTAATTATTTTTCTGCTATTTTAATTGATTATATTAAAAAAAAAATAGTTCACGTACCCTTGTATTTAGTGCAATTTTGATAATGTTCCTCCAGTTTTCTTCTCTTTTCACCTTTCACCTTTCTCTTTTCGCCTTTCTTCTCTTTTCACCTTTCTCTTCTCACCTTTCTTAATAATATAAAACAAGGCTCCACATCTTTCAGAGGAGTATTTCTACAGATTCAACACAGAGTTAATGAAGTTGTTTAATGTTAATGTAACTGTTAGTGCTTTTAATAATAAAATATTCTAGTTATAGTTCCCTTCAAATAAAAGCAGTTTTGAAAATTAACGTGTTAAAAGCATGTTAACACCCCTCTTAAGATATCTGAACAAAGTCCCCTCTGAGAATTCTTGAATGGTAATTCAAGGTTTTATGCACAATGCAGGAAGAAAGGAGAATACAGGTTTATATCTGAATACAATTCTTCTGGTACAGTTTCCTACTGGTTTGTGTTAGGATACCAATTCTCTGTTGAAAGAAATTGTAATAGTGTTGTGCATATCAATGAATAATTTGAAAGTGTTTTATGCAACTTGAGGACAGAAATAACCTTTTGACATTCATTTTCTGAAGCTTACATAAGCGAAATTGTTTAGAGATTTTAAAAGTGAATCTGTTGTTAAACAAGCTCCTATGCTGTGTGTATGTAGTCTGAAGATGATTGGTCTCATGTGATTGAGTTTTCTACAGTTGCAGCACTGATAGTTGGGAAAGCAGCTGTTAACTAAATTTGTTTCTTGTAGTAGCGTTTTAAGAATAGCAGTAAACAATATTGTGTGTAATTAAGTTAGCACGTGAATTTAGATGACTAGGTTGTATTGCATGTAGTGGCGTAGTTCCAGTGACAATGGCCAATTCTTAATGTGCAAAAAAATCACAGAACTTTGGGGCAAAATCAGAAGCTCTGTATTTTGGTTGGATTCAAAATGCAATACTTCTCACTGCAGGCTTCTTTAACTATTTTTTTTTTTTTTTCCACTTTTCATATACTGGAAACTTTTGATTTCGGACTGATCTTTTAACTCTGAAAATACTATTTGTGATACATAACTTTGTCAGATAGAGCAGTGAAAACCCATAGTCAAGTATGATGCTCTTCTCACTGCCAGACTGTTACGCTTGAAGTCATGCAGAAAACAAAAGAGTGATCTGCAGAGTGCAGAGCAGTACTGTAATGGAAAGGCTAAGCCATTCAATGGGATTAGCATTCTTAAAGATTACTAGTTTAACCAGAGATCTTACAGCCTAGTTCTGCTGCTCTAAATTACGTAGCAAACTCTTAGAGTGGTGGGTAGTGTTGCTAAATAAGGAAAATCCTTAGGATTTGCCAAATGAGGTTCAAGAAGGTTACACACCAGGCAGCGGAAATTACATGTAGCAGCAATCCGTTAATGTCCTACAGATATGCCAATGATAAGAAAATATTACAATAGATATTTTGAAGGAAACTGTTTAGTGATTTGTTTTACACTTATGAGTAGTGCTAAAGGTGAGGAAAAGTTCCTGTCCCTCGGCTATGTACTAATCAAAAGTCAAAGTGGTAATTCTCTTTGTTGGACGTCTCATATACCAAAACTGGAAGCTATGTGTTGACTCAGATTAGTAGTATGAGTAGGCATAATTAAGCTGATGCTGCAATAAACAGTAAGATTCTGTAGTTTGAATTACATTTGAAGAGATGGTTCAGTTGCTATTAAGAAGAACATTTGGTTAAACAGATTTTTTTATTCTATGAAGCTTTGTGATAAAGAAATGCAGTTTACTTTTATTCTCAGAACTGCTGCATCTACCTAGGGAATTTTTTCACAAAAAATGCATTTATAACATTAACTATAATGAGAAAATAACATAAAACTTTATAGTCTCACATGAGAGCTTTATGGAAAAGTAAACTTAAAAATAATATTTACTGGATTACAGATACTTTAATAATATAACAGTCCCACAAACATATTGCTGCACAAACAGACTTTAGCTGAAAAGGCCTGGTTTCTTCTGTTTTTCCTCTTGTGAATTTTTTAATGTGACATACTGCATCAAGTATTTTGCCGCCCTGTTAAAGATCTAGCTGCTTCTGAACAAATCCTCTCAGATCCTGAAAGATAATTCAGTTTGCCTCATGTTCTTAGTCATGGGCGTTAGCAGAGATTGGTAAAATCACGTGTCTGTTCTTGAATTCCTTAGTGTTTAAAAAGTATTCTGATCGTCACTGAATCGTCAGTGTTTTGAATTTAGTTTATATCCAAATAATCCATGGGAAGTTTTCTGCTCCTAAGGGAGAGTTCTTCTACTTCTTACCTATACCATCTTTAAAGGAAAAAAAAGTATTTTTTTCAGGTTTGTCTTTTTACATATACATGTAATGTTTGTCACATGGATCAGCATATACACACTATTAAAGATGACAGAGATTTTAATAATAATTTCTCACTTGCATTTGCTGTTGACTTAATTGCATACTAACCTACATGACAAATACCTTTGCCTTTGCAAAACACTGTTTCTGGATGAGTCTTTTTACACTGGTCAGCCTTCCTTCTGAGAGTGGTCTTTTTTTCCTTGGTACCTCTTAATTATTTTTTTTCCCTTTCCAGAATAAATATTGCTGTTCTCAGAGAACTACTATACAATTAATATACAATTATCATAGAGTTAATTTGATTTCTTCTCTCTAATTAGGCTTTTCTCAAAACCATGTAATATTTTCTCTAGTCTTGGAACAAGGATTTTGGCCTAATCCTGTTCTAAACAGCAGAGGAAACGCCTTTTCTCCCTTCTCCTTGTCTACTTCAGAAATATTTTTCCTCGTCTGTTTTTTGAATGGAACTGAAAATGGATATGGCCACTCTGTTGTCTGTATTCTGCATCTTGACTAGTGCCAGGAAAAATGTGCATCAGTGCGGGGTGTAGTGCACATGAATAGAATATGCATCTTTTCACACATAAGAACTAACTTATGAATTCCTTTTAAACTCTAGGCAACTGATCAGATTATTATACGATTTCAGACATAAAAGATGCTTTCACTTTTTCATAATCATTTGAACATCTTGAAAATAAAATGGTACTTTGCCTTTGAGTTCAGCCCCTCTGCTGCTGATTTCCATTGTAATATGCGTGCTGCAGTGTTGATCATGGGATCTCTTCCTCCTGTTGTAACAATTCCTGTTTCATACTTGAAAAAATACATACATGTTTTTTAATAATTGTAGGGGTCCTGCTGTTCAAGCCACAAAAGCTGCTGCTGGTACTAAGAAGCATGATCTCAGTAAGTGGAAATATGCAGAGCTTCGCGATACAATCAATACATCCTGTGGTAAGTTGTTTGTTTTTCTGATTTGAGAAAGAAGTGAAGTTGTAGTTCCTATGACAAAGATAAAAACTTGCTCATTAATTTATTCAGGATTGAATGAATGTCAAATGAATTTTTAGAAGTTCTGTTAACCCAGTGAAAACAGCAAACTAAGCTGTTTCCATATTGAGGAAACTGAATTTCCTTTGTTACCTCTTTTACTGATTGTATATGTATGATGATAAACTTCTTGGGCCATAAAATACATATTATAATTTTGTAATTAAATTGTCTCAGTTTTATGTATTTTCACAAAGGGAATAATAGTAATTATGTTTTAACTAGAATTTGTGAGTTCTAAGAAATTTTCCCCTATCTCTTCTTGCTGCCACCAAAGCAAATATGTCATGTAAAGGACAGTGTAAAATATTTGCTCTCTTAGATGTTCAGATTATTCTTTAATTTTCAAAATGTGTAACTTCATTTGGGTAGCTCACAGTTGTGACATTAATTACTTTCCCCCCAACGTTATGAAGATAGAAACAGATGAGAATTATTCCTTTATCAAGTATTACTGTTTCTTCTTGCTTCTGATTGAAAGCAATTGGTTAATTTCTGATTTAAGAGAACTCTGAATTTCTACCTGGATGTAGAAATTGGAAACAAACCCATTTTCTGTATTTGTATTTAAAACCCGAAATTAACTCCAAATTCTGTGTTTCTATTGGTTTTGTATAAGCAAGACTGGAGTAATGTTTTCAGCTGAATAGGTGTTGCAGTAATACAAGCTGCTAATTTATGTTGATCCATAGTGAAGCCAGCTTGGATACTCTTAGGTGACTAATCAAAAATCCTTGCAATCATTCAGTCTCTTAGTGTTATGAAATTCAAGAAAATTAAAATATATTTCATAGAGTGGAAAAATAACCTAGATCTGAGTAGTAAAATTGCTGATTTTCTTCAGTTGCAGAAATAAAGTTCAGTGGTAAAATTTTATTTGTTTCTGTATGACTATTGGCTTGTGATAATGTCAACAGTCAAATTTAGTAGAGTGAACATTTTATTTGTAGCATTTTGCTGTTCCAAATCACACAGTGAAACAGCTACTTTGAGGACTCCCGTTCCTCTAAAGGAGAAAAGATATATAGCACTCCAAGGGACTTTCTGGGCAATAAAATCCAGGCCCTGTTGCTGCAAAGAATGAGAGTTTATTGTATTATATGATAACAGATCAATGTTACAACCTGATCTAAAATTATGTACCTATCAGTACAGAAAAGCATTTCATAAAGAATTGTTCTGATTTTTCTCCCTTCTCCCTTCCTTCCCTGTTTTTGAGACAGATATTGAACTGTTGGCAGCTTGCAGAGAAGAGTTTCACAGAAGGCTAAAGGTGTATCATGCCTGGAAATCCAAGAATAAGAAACGCAATGCAGAAACAGAACAGCGTGCTCCCAAATCAGTCACAGACTATGGTGAGGACAGATAATTTTGGGTTTAAAATAATTTTTTGTGACAATATTCTAAAGAAAACGTTTCTAGAATGAATTTTGGTTCTGTTAGGGTGAAGGAAATTCTTAGGTTTTTGAAGAGTATTTTTATATCAATTTAAGGTAAATATTTGGAAGAGGTTAGAACTGGCAAATACTTTGCAGAAAGTTGAATACTTTCAGGAGACCCAGATACACGTACTGAGCAGCTATCCCTCCCTAAAACCTTTTGTCATACCAACGCACATGTGTTAACAGTTCTTGATTTGATGTTGCAGTTGCTGGCATTTTTGCTAAATATTCATTGCTGTACTACTTAAGACTACTTAAGATAATTTTCCATTTATGAAACGGTGATTTGCATTTTGAGACTTTTGAAACTTTTTTTTTAAGTTGTACTAGTTTTAAGTACTAGTTTTAAGTTGTACTCGTTCTAACCTCTGTAGTTACAAATGTTGCTTTCTGAGAGTAGTTAGTTATAGTTCAGCACAGAGAATTATACCTAAGGGTAGAATAGAGAGTCTAAAAATAGTTCTTGAGTAGTCCATCTATCAGAGAATTGTATAGGATTTTCTGGTGTTATAAAAAACAAGATTGGAAGGAATCATGCTCTCTTACGTAAATCACATTTGGAGTCCAGAGAAAACAAAAAGTGTTGATGATAAGGCTTTTTTTCTCATGCTTTTATCCTTTCTTAAGATAAAAATACATAGACATAGGTGTAGATGCTTTTTAAATGTGCCATTCATGTCCTCATTTACATTACCGTAAACCGTATATATTTCAGCTTACATTCTCTTTTTTAAATTCTGGGTGTTGATATCGAAATTTTTGCTTGATGGGATGACAAATTTTGAATAGTCCCTGCCTTCTTATTAGGCTGTCATTCTGCTGATTTCGCAGGTGGGTGTTTATTGTCAAAGCGATGCACTAATGAGAGTGACTGCCTTTTAAATTCAACAAGTAGGAGTTGCCATGATTAACACTGCCAGACCTGAAAATCAGATGCCCAGTTTCTGGAGTGATATTTGCAGAGTGGATTGTTACTCTTCTCCTGTCACCTCACCCCCTAAGTCCAGTAATGATCTGTTATAAAAGGAATCAAACAGAATCACAGCAAATGGATATAATAGCTTAGTCAGATCTTTAATGTTACCTTCTGTTTCCGTGATTCTTGTGTTCCTGGTCACATAGTTAACGGGAGAGGCACAGGAAAGAGAAGATGGGGAGAAGATGCTCTCCCCAAGTCCCATTAGCCTGGAATTAGAGCACTGTCCTGGAACATGGGGATACAGGTCCCAGGGGATACAGACGCCCTACTTACTCTCAGTGGTAGTGCTCTCTCTTTCCCCTTGATTAATTTACAGAGTTACGCATTGCTGGAGCACTACCTGAGAATTTGAGCTTTTCAGGGAACTTTGGTACAGGTATATGGCAGGTGAAACCCGGATCCCTGGAAAAGATGTTCTCAGAGAAAGGGTCCTTGTGGCCCTGCCTAGTTTTAAGTGCTTAAGAAAGTTCATGACTGAAACAGCAGGGAAAGGCATTTGAAGCACTTGTGCAAAATGGTTAAATTCACAGAATCACAGAATGTTACGGATTGAAAGGGACCTCAAAAGATCATCTAGTCCAATCCCCCTGCCAGAGCAGGAACACCTAGATGAGGTTACACAGGAAGGTGTCCAGGCGGGTTTTGAATGTCTCCAGAGAAGGAGAATCCACAACCTCCCTGGGCAGCCTGTTCCAGTGTTCCGTCACCCTCACTGAGAAGAAGTTTCTTCTCAAATTTAAGTGGAACCTCTTGTGTTCCAGCTTGAACCCATTACCCTTTGTCTTACTGTTGGATGCCACCGAGAAGAGCCTGGCTCCATCCTTGTGACACCCACCCTTTATATATTTATAAACATTGATGAGGTCACCCCTCAGTCTCCTCCAAGCTAAAGAGACCCAGCTCCCTCAGCCTTTCCTCATAAGGGAGATGCTCCACTCCCTTAATCATCTTTGTTGCCCTGCGCTGGACTCTCTCCAGCAGTTCCCTGTCCTTCTTGAACTGAGGGGCCCAGAACTGGACACAATATTCCAGATGAGGTCTCACCAGGGCAGAGTAGAGGGGAAGGAGAACCTCTCCCAACCTGCTAACCACCTCCCTTCCAATACACCCCAGGATGCCATTGGCCTTCTTGGCCGAAAGGGCACAGTGCTGGCTCATGGTCATCCTGCTGTCCACCAGGACCCCCAGGTCCCTTTCCCCTACACTGCTCTCTAATAGGTCATTCCCCAGCCTGTACTGGAACCTGGGGTCGTTCCTGCCCAGATGCAAGACTCTACATTTTCCCTTATTATATTTCATTAAATGTTTCCCTGCCCAACTCTCCAGCCTGTCCAGATCTCGCTGGAAGGCAGCACAGCCTTCTGGCATGTCAGCCACTCCTCCCAGCTTGGTGTCATCAGCAGACTTGCTGATAGTACACTCAATTCCCTCATCCAAGTCGTTGATGAATATATTGAATAATACTGGTCCTAGTACTGACCCTTGAGGGACTCCACTAGATACAGGCCTCCAACCAGACTCCGCCCCATTGACCACGACTCTCTGGCTTCTTTCCTTCAGCCAGTTTGCGGTCCACCTCACTACCCGATCATCCAGTCCACACTTCCTCAATTTAGCCGTGAGGATGCTGTGGGAGATGGCGTCAAATGCTTTACTGAAGTCAACGTAGACCACATCCACTGCTCTGCCATCATCTATCCACCTTGTTATGTCTTCATAAAAGGCTATGAGGTTGGTCAAGCATGACTTCCCCTTGGTGAAGCCATGCTGACTGCCCCGATGACTCTCTTATCCTTGATATGTCTTAAGATGGCACCAAGGATAAGGTGTTCAATCTCTTTCCCAGGGATGGAGGTGAGGCTGACCGGTCTATAGTTGCCCGGGTCCTCCTTCTTGCCCTTTTTGAAGACTGGAGTGACATTTGCTTTCCTCCAGTCCTCAGGCGCCTCTCCCGTTTCCCAAGACTTGGCAAAGATGGTGGAGAGCGGTCCAGCAATGACTTCAGCCAGCTCCCTCAGCACCCGTGGGTGCATCCCATCTGGACCCATGGATTTATGGATGTCCAGATTGCTTAACTGGTCCCTAACCCAGTCCTCATCAACTGAGGCAAACGCCTCCATTGCCCTGCCTTCCTCTGGGGCCTCAGGGGTACGAGGCTTCTCAGGACAGCCTCCGGCAGAGTAGACAGAGACAAAGAAGGCATTCAGTAACTCTGCCTTCTCTGTATCTTCTGTCACCAGGGCACCCACCCCATTCATCAGTGGGCCTACATTGCCTCTGGTGCTAGTTTTATCTGCCATGTATTTGAAGCAGCTCTTTCTGTTGTCCTTGACCCCTCTTGCCAGGTTTAACTCTAAGGAGGCCTTGGCTTTCCTAGTTGCCTCCCTACATCCTTTAACAACAGCCTTATATTCTTCCCAAGTGGCCAGCCCTTCCTTCCATGATTTGTAAACTCTCCTCTTCCACTTGAGTTTGCCCAGCAGTTCCCTGTTTAACCACGCAGGTCTCCTGGCTCCCTTCCTTGACTTCCTACGTGTTGGGATGCCCTGATCTTGAGCTTGGTAGAAGCAGTCCCTGAATGTTAACCAACTATCTTGGGCCCCTTTACCTTCAAGCAGCCTTGCCCACGGGATTTCCCCCAGCAATCGTTTGAAAAGGCCAAAGTTGTCCCTGCTAAAGTCCAGGGTTGCAATTCTGCTTGCTATTCTGCTCCCACCACAGGAGATCCTGAACTCCACCATTTCATGGTTGCTGCAGCCAAGGCAGCCCTCCATCTTTACTGCTTCAACCAGACCCTCCTTGTTAGTGAGGACGAGATCCAGCAGCGCACCTCTCCTAGTCGGCTCCTCCACCATTTGCATCAGAAAGTTGTCATCAATGCACTGGAGGAACATCCTAGACTGTGGCTGGATGAGTAGTCCTTCCAGCAAACATCAGGGTAGTTAAAATCCCCCATAACAACCAGAGCCTGCGACTGTGAGGCCGCGCTCAGCTGCCCGTAGAAGGCCTCATCAACATCCTCACTCTGATCTGGTGGCCTGTAATAGACACCCACAACAGTGTCACCCCTGCCAGCCTGCCCCTTAATTCTCACCCACAGACTCTCAACTCGCTCCTCAACTGCACCTGGACAGTACTCTATACATTGTAGTTGCTCTCTCACATAAAGAGCAACTCCACCACCACGCTTGGCTGGCCTGTCTTTCCTGAGAAGGACATAGCCATCCATGACCACATTCCAGTCATGTGAGCTGTCCCACCATGTCTCTGTAATTACCACCAGGTCATAATCTCCTGACCGAACGCAGGTTTCTAACTCCTCCTGCTTATTCCCCATGCTGCGCGCATTGGTGTACAGGCACTTCAGGGAGCGAGCCGAGTACACCGATTGCACCCTAGGGGCCTGGGGGGCCTCCCGGTCTTTATGGATTCCAGCATGCTGCCCCACTGATGCAAGCCCAGCTACAACCCCATCCCCCTTCAAATCTAGTTTAAAGCCCTCCAAATGAGCCCTGCTAATTCCTGTCCCAGCATCCTTTTACCCCTGTGGGATAAACCTTTCCCACTATCACTGACCGGACTGGTGTCTTATAAAACCAGCCGTTATCAAAGAACCCAAAGCCCTGCCTGTAGCACCAGTCCCGCAGCCAATCATTTATGGACTTAATTTTTCTATTCCATTCCACATCATCACATGAAAATGGAAAGAGGGAAGAGAAGATAACTTGAGGCCCAGACTCTTTCACCATTCGTCCCAAGGCCCTGAAGTCTTTCTTAATTCCCCTCAGACTACGGGATGCTGCTTCCTCCCCATCTGTCTGGAAGATCAGCAGCGGGCAGTAGTCCGTTGGGCGCACCAGTTTGGGGAGCGCCCTGGTGATGTCCCTGATCCGAGCTCCAGGTAGGCTACAAACTTGCCTATGATGAGGGTCAGTTCTGCATATCGGGCCCTCTGTCCCTCTCAGAAGGGAATTGCCTACCACAATTACCCTTTTTTCTTTTTTATCGGAGGCAGTCTTGAGGCGTGGAGTCAATCGCCTCTTCCTATGTGACCTCGTAGGTGGCCCTTGCACCACGTCCCCACCTACATCTTCTTCAATATCCAGGGCCTCAAACCTATTACGGAGGGGCACCTGGGGAAGCAAAGCAGGTAGGGAGGGGGGTTGCCCGTGACGCCTAACTGGAACTCGCTTCCAACCCTCCTCAGCTCTTTGGTCCCCTACCTCTGCCTGACAGTGACAGGGCAGGGACTGTCTCGGGGCTTCCCCCTCTGCCCGACAGGGCAGGGGGTCCATCATCTTTTGGGGGGTTCCCCCTTGGGGCCTTTCTGCCTGGCACGCCAGGGAGTTACTCCACCAGTCGATCTCCCTTTCACACTCCCTGATGGACCTCAGTGTCTCAATCTCCTCCTTAAGTTTTGCAACCATGCCGAGCAGATCTTGCACCTGCTCACACCTCACGCAGGCTGAATGCTGCCTCCCTCCCCCGGCAGCAGCAGGCTCTGGCACTCCCTGCGGCCGGACACCTGGACAGCCACGGTTCGAGGCAGTAGCTCCGTCTGAGTCGACACAGTCTTTTTGAGGCAAGCCCTCTTCCTGGAGGAGACTGTGGTCGGCAGCAGACTGGGACACTAGCAGTAGGTGAGAAGGTCTAACAAGCGAGGAGTGATAGTCTCTGCGCCCTACAGCACGAGCTACCCCACCTGCCGCTGCAGCACAGTGTGGGTGATACTCACCCGCGTCACAAGCTGGTCGCCTCTCCCAGCGCCTGGTGTGCCTTCCCTGAAGCTTTTTCAGGGCGAGGGGCGGGGGTGTGATCGCCGTCCCCGTGGTAACGCCCACGCCACATCAGCCGCTCTCGCAAGGGCTGCCAGGTCCCGAAACCGAAACCCACCCGCACGCTTCTCCTCACCTCGAGATCGCTCTGACGGCTCCGGCCGAGCTGGTCCCGATCCGCTGATCTCGACGACTCTGACTTTGAGCTTGCAGATTCTCTCTGGAGCTAAATGGGTAAAATAAATATTCATACACAGTATTGCTGACAGGCACTATCAAAAATCAAAAATTTAAATTTGTGCAGATAAAGCTTGGAATATTCATGATCTCATCACATTTGGTTAGACATTTACAACATTCTTTTTAATGTTTTTCATTGCATTTTTTAACATTTCTTGAAATATGGCTTCATATTTCTGATGAAAAGTTAGAACATTGCGGTTCAGAACGAAGTCACTGACCTTTAGACACTCCTGTTAATGTCAGAAGTAATCCTCTCTGTTGAAAATAATTATACTACATGGGCATTTCACATCTATGTATTATAATGATCCGAGAGGGGAGTAAGGAGGAGAACTGATTTCTTAGACCTTTAACCTAAAAGTCTTTTGGGTCTCTCTGGATGTGTGTGTCAAGTGATGTAGTTTCTTCTTTCAGTTTTTTCACGGAGGTCATATAATTTTACAGTTATCCTTTAATTAAATTCATACATCCAATGTAGAAGCTAAACACCTTTTTGTGCATTAATACTAAATATGCCTATTCCAAAAATAATAGAGATCTGGAAATTTTTTTCCCAGCGGAAATGTCAAAAATTAAAATAAAAAATAATTAATTAACTAGAAGATTTGTTACAGCACTTAGCATTTATACAACTGACATTTTAGAACAGGCATTGTAAATTATTAAAGTAATCAATTTCAAAATTAAATCCTGATGAAAAAAGAAGTGGTTGGAAATCTATGAAACTGAGGAAAGGAGACATTTTATGTGTGTTTGTGAACAGAAACTGAATAGAAGTACTTAGCTCAACACCTGTGCTTATTTTGTAACTAGAATTTCCATTTATCTGTCATCAGCAGAGATGAAAAAGTTGAGGTAATGAAACTATGACTTACAGAAGATCAGCACTTTTATGTTTTGTTAAACATGTAATATTTGTTCGCAGATTTTGCACCATTTTTGAGCAACTCACGTAAGTGGGGAGACGGTTATTTAAGCTAACTTTGAAGAATAGGAACACTTGAGAGCTCTGTACTAACATTAATTAATCCAGTGTTTTGCTACGTGTGTACATAGAATTTAATTGTTAAAAAAATGGTGGTTTACAATTTGGCAACACTATGCAACATATGATTACCATATGTTACTCTAGTAATTTACAAATATACTTTTACTGCTTCATGAGATCCTACTCATTTGAGCAGTCTTGGGAAGGGAGAATGAAATAACCTTTTCATGTAGGTTATTTGAAGGTATCATCTCCTATTCTTTTATTTTCCTCTTCCCCTACACCACTCCAAAGAAATACCGTACTCGTTCTAACATTTTTTTACTGTCTGCACGTGGGTTTTTGTTGTAGCAAAACTCTGGAATCAACTTAATGTAACAGCTTTTCCTAGCAAACAAACTAACATTCAGGTGGTGGTTTCTTTTGAATAAAACACTACAATTCCATAAGTACTGGAAAGCAGACTCTATATTGGCTGCTTAGCATTCCCGTCCTCTGGATTTCCTCTTGTATTTAGGTATGCATAGGGGTAGAAACAAGCCTTAGCAATTACTGTAGCAGTGCAAAAAGTATTTGACAATACTGAAGCACTGATCTGCTGTGATAGATGTTCAGACAATTTGTAGAAAATAGAATTAATTTCCTATACACTGTAGACTATGTCTCTATAAAATACATGCTTTATTAGAGAGAATGTATAAAAGTAGCATTCATCTATTAAATTCTGTTTTTCCTTCTCTTTTTTATATAGACATGGAATAAATTTGGGGGTATGATTTGTATAGTACATTTTTTCTTAAGATTCTGCTCTTCACATTTAGAAAAACTATTTTTGCTTGAATATAAGTGGAAGAAATTTCAAGGTGCAGTTGCTAGTCTATTAGACTTGTTCATACTGTAAAAATGCATTATTAGAAGTGACCGTCATTTTTCATGTTATTAAATTTCATGTCAAAAATTAGCTTTGCTGCTTAATAGATGATGGACAAAAAAGGATTTAACTTTTAATTATGCTGAAACATGGAACTGTTAATACTGATATTGTTTTGTAGAAATGGCATAGATTCACATTCAGAATTTCTTAAACAGAGTATTTGTACCAGTGGAAAACCACTAAAACAAGATCAGTAACAAACCTTTGCAGGTGGAAGTTATCAGACGAAAGGATCTTGCTTGTAGGAGCATTTTACTGTTTAAAACTGATTATGATAGTGTATACATAACATTTAAGAAGTTTGATCAGTTGATGAGTTGACATGGAGAGTATTTGCTCTTATTCGAAATAAAGTTTCTCTCTTCTCTCCAAAGTTGGAAATGTGTGGGACTCTTAGGGAGTCCAAAAATACACATGGGAAATGGTTACCAAAAATATATGTGAAGCTTTACAAGATTTCATATAACTCTATCTTCTGCTGGAATTTGGTCCGTTGATCTTAATGGTCTGAAATAAATAATGTATTTAAAAAAGAAAGCAGCCGGAGAGTAGTTCTAATTCTGGAGTTCAGCACACAGAAATCTAGGCAGAAAGTTATGTTTGGTGGCAGCTCTGTGATAAGCAGTATTTGTTGTCAACATTTCTATTAACATGTTAGTCATTTCTAACAGTATTGCACACCCTTCTGTGTTGACTGTCAAAAATATTAAAGTGGTGTTTTATACTTTTATAAAAAATGCAAAAATGCTTCTTTGCACTGACCTTGCTTTACAAAGAGATGGACTAAACTAGAGCAGTTACTGATCAATGTTTCTGGTTGGTAAGAAATTTTTTTTGGTAAGTTTTACCTTAAATATTGATTTAATGCAGCATATGTTATTTTACTCACTTTGTTTTGTCTAAACGTACAATAGTTAGTGTGAACCTCTCCGCACCAGTGTTGTAGCTGGAGTGATTGAAAGAATGCACATTATATGAGGCGGGAACACTTTTTGAGTTTGAGATTTCAGATTCAGGCAGAATTTTTCAGGTTTTGGGGGGTGGGTTGTTTGGTTTTTGGGGGGATGTTTTGTTTTATTTGTTTGGGGTTTTTTTGGGTTTTGGTTGGTTTTTACTTTGCTGATTATCCAAGTAAGTCATAATATGGCTTTTTTGTTTTCTATTTTTTGTTTGCTTGTTTTTTGGGTTGTTTTTTTTTTTTCATATGATAGCTCAACAGAATGCAACTGCCCAGCTACCAGCCAGACAAGAGATTGAAATCAACAGACAACAGCGTTACTTCCGCATTCCCTTCATCCGTCCCGCGGACCAATACAAAGATCCCCAGAACAAGAAGAAGGGTTGGTGGTACGCGCATTTTGATGGGCCGTGGATCGCTCGACAAATGGAACTTCATCCTGACAAGGCACCCATTCTCCTTGTAGCGGGTTGGTATTGAAAGCAAAATTCACTTGTTGAAAGGGTTTGGAGTTGATAACTTTTTAAAAAGAAGCTGATGATAGAGGTTTCCCAAGTTGTATCCTCTCTTTCTCAACAGCTGTTCTTGTCTGGGCAGAATTTGAGGATTTGGGGCTGCTGTTGATGGTGGCTGAATGTTATGGAGGAGACATAACTGGTCATGCGTTTTACTTTTGTACATGTACTTTAATCTGAGAAATCATAGCGGGAATCCAAATTTAAATGGTTTTGTTATTAAGTGTCCTTAGATTATTCACTGGACTGGAGACAGCGTGAAGATAAAACATCACAATTTATTTGGGAAAGTTCTACTCATCATTTTATCGGGTTTTAGTTAGCTGTGAAAAATTGCAGCAGTTTGTAGCAAAACAATTTGTGCATATGATATATTGTCTTTCCAGAGTATGGCGCCAACAGCAAACTGATGCTTTTATTTCTGCTGCCTAGTATGGGAGAATAGCTTTTTAATCTTAAACATGTAAAATAAAAACTAAATGTGGCAATGGATAGGTAGAGATTTATCTGGTAATGAAATGATCCTCCTTTTCTGGAGGATAATGAAAGAGGGAGAAAACACTGGGGAAATACTGTTTACAGTTCTGTGTTTTGAGTTTTTGTATTTAACATGGAGACTGAGGCAAAGACCATAACCAATTTGTTTAGCTTCAGAGTGATGGTTTACTAGCAACAAATGTTCCTTTGTTTTCTGCTAATTATTTTTAATAGAATTCCTTATACCAACTGTAGCCTGTTCAGTGTCAAAGCCCATAGCTGAAAGTAGCATTGCTGTCATCAATACCACACTCAATGGATCACCTATTAAAAATAAGATTAAAATATAGCAAATGAGCTGCACTCATCATTTCATTGGATTCCCCGTGTCAGTGCCATTTGTTAAACAATATTTGTTTAGCATGGGAGGCTGACAGATTAAGAATGCTTGCTGCTTGATCAAAAGTCTCAAGTTCTTAGTCACTTTGCTACATTTAAACAAACTTAATAATATCGGCAGTTCACTGTAAAACTGCAAGTATGTGTAAAACAAATACGGTTGTCATCCCGTAGTAGATTTCAGGAGAGTATTTGAAGATGCTGATCTTTTCAGTTTCTTTCCTTTGTTCTTTTTTGCCCTCTTTTTAAGCACAATTTTGTCAGTTGCAGCATCTGGCGCTAGTTTATTCTGATACTGCTTTTCCGCTCTATGTGTCTAACAACAACAACAAATTAAAAAAAAAAAAAAATCTGTGTCTGAGGACTGATTTCCCCATAAGCTCTGAAATCTGTTAAGAAACCAGAGCTTGCTAGAGGAAATCTAAATAACAAAGATCTGATCTTTGTTAATGAGATCTTTGAATGATGTAAAAGCTTTATAAATATTTTTTTCTTTTTCCCTTTACCATTTCAGGTAAGGATGATATGGATATGTGTGAGCTTAACCTTGAAGAGACTGGCTTAACTCGCAAGCGAGGTGCTGAAATTTTGCCGAGACAGTTTGAAGAAATTTGGGAGCGTTGTGGAGGTATCCAGTATCTTCAGAACGCAATTGAAAGCAGACAAGCTCGTCCGACGTATGCGACAGCAATGCTGCAGAGCCTATTGAAATAAATGGTCATTTTGCACAGTAGCGTTTGAGATGAGAACCCTTGCCCGTGATACAAAGGGAAGAGTTCCTCTGGGCAACAGAGGACGTAAACATTCTGTAATCATGTTAGAGATGTTTAATATAAAGTGAACAGATTTTATTAATCATGTGGTTTGTTAATTTGTACTTTATGATGTTTAATTTGTGTAGTGAAGTTCACCAGGTATGAGGACCTTGAAGAAATTTCAGTCAGTGTAGTTTGTTGCATTTTGTTTATATGTTGCATTTTCTTTAACATTTTCTGTTATAACTCTTTACACTTTTAAGTAAACTGCCTGTACATGGGTACATTATTACAAAGAACTGCATTGCAATCACCTTTTTATAAAATCCCCTCTTTAAAACACTGAATAGTTGGCTTCCAGTGATGGCTTAGTAAAGACAATATGCTGTTTTGTACAACTGGAATTATGAGGCCTTAGCTTTGACTTCTGTTCCAGAGAAGTTGTAGTGTACTTTTAAATAATTGGAGACATTTTATGTCCTGATTTGAAGACTGGTTAGTGTCTATAATTACTGACATTTTCAGAAACTGATGGGAAATCCTCCCAAACTTGAGACCCATAAATTCCTATTTAATGCATTCTCTGTCTTGGTTTAAGAGAAATGGTTTTCTGTACATTCTGAGAAGAGCGTTCATAGGTGTCAATAATGTGTAATATTGGAGGTACTCAAAGAATGCACTGCTCATTAGGGCTTACACCGCTTCTCTCTTAGTTGTTTCTTCTTTTTTCTCTTTAAGTACAAATTTCTTCAGACTTTTATTTTTCTGACCATATTTCCATTAGGAATTCTTGGACAGTTTGTTTATCCAGGTAGCGTGATTTCGATATATTATGCAAAATTGTCCAAGATTTGTGACTGGAGGCATGTAAGATTAAGGATAGCATAAGGGAAATATGTTCAGCTTTTTGGTGGCAGAAAAACTTAACTGAATATTGAGGCGTGAGCCTCAGACATCCTGTTTCTTTGAATTTTAATGAGATGCACAAGGTCTGTACCTTTTGTTAGATTGTATAAAAATTTGGTCCAATAACGTGTCATCTTAATGCTATGTGCTGATGAAATAGCTACAATTTTTATTATACTGGAATATCATAGTGATTCGGACACTGAGCTTTATTTTAATCTCCTTTGTCAAGTTTCACAGCTTGTAACAGTTCCCTTGGTTTGCAGTTTGCTTTGGGAGTTTTTGTGGGTGGGAATTACTAATTTCATACAGTTTTAAGATGCATCTTGTTCACTTATGTGAACACTGTTTCACAATGCTGGCCATTATTTCAACAAATTAAAGTTGATTATTTATTATCTCTCTGATAGAAACTCAAAATTTAATTAGCTTGATGTCCAGTTACTTATTCGAGCTGATTTAGAAATGAAGTCTTGCTTTTTAAGCTTGCTTACATTATAAAATAATTTCCTTGTTGTTTACTCAGTCTGAAACCTCTTGGAAACTTAGTTTTTAAATGCAGAAATATACTTAATTAATAACTTCCAAGAGGTACAGTTCTATAGCACAAAGAAATCTCGTGGTGCAAAATACATACATCCTTGCTGACCTGAGATTGTGCTTGCCTGCCATGGTCTGCTTGTTTTAAATGTACTCTGTACTGTAATACATGTGGAGACATTTGAGTAACACATTAACTCCGTATGCATCGCTGCATCAGGGAATCTCAGTGCCCACTGTGTACCCGCTCTGCTTCCTGGTCATGTCGTTGCAAATGAGAAAATGTTTTCATTCTACCCAAACAAATTCTTCCCTGAAGCAGTAATTTTTGGCTGAAAGATGAGAGGAGAAGCGCATCAGGCTGCTGGCTAGCAGGTCGTGCACAAACCTGTACAGTGTTGCGTGAGTTTAAAGGTGCTGCTTATGGAATTTAGATTACTGGTTTAATGTGTTACTGAATTGGAACCAAAGTTTCAGAACTCCCAGTCTCCAGGAACTTGGCACTGCAGGGACCTGTGATCGTTCATGCGATACAAGGAAGAAAAATCACTGAACTGAAAGGGCTGAGATGCCCTGCCCTATATTTGTTGCTATCCACATTTAACTTCTTGACTTAACACATTCAATCTCAGTTCATATATATATATATATATATATATATATATATGGATCTTATGAGACTGAACATGGTAAGCAAAGAACCTCAATGCTTAAGTATGTTTGTGTATGTATATACACATATATATGCTTAAATATTTTAGTGTATATATATGTAAACATACTTGTGGGAAACTTAAATAAAAATAACTGTTTTTTTCCAGTCTGTTCATTTAATTATGCCAAGATTTCCTTGACTGGCATCAGAAAGAAAATTTATTTTTCAGAATGGAGTGTGTAGGAATTTTTCTTAACTGAGTGACTAACTAATATGAGCTATCAGGAAAATAATAATGACTTTGAAATAGCGGAAGAGGAACTGGTGGCTGGATGTTCTCAAATGAGATGTTCCCACCTCTCTGCATTGCTCCAGCAGTGTGCCTGAGGCAAGCAGAAGACACATTCCAAAAGTCAGAGTATTCTAGTTTGCACAGTACCGTGCTTTTTTTTTTCCCTCTGCACCAAAAGCATCTGCTTTTTGTTTTACTGATCTTGTTGTCCAACAAAATTAATTTTCAATTCATTTCAGATTTTTTTTTTTAACATCAGGCAATATTCAGCTGCTGACCTATTGTTTCTGATGTCCCATCTACTGTATCAGACAATTATACTGTTGGTCAATTTGGAGGGGAAATAAAAAAGGGCAGGAAGGGGTTGATCTGTAGGATTGTAGTATTAGCTAATGCCCTCTTGATCTGTGGTTATAGAGAAAAATGTAATTTATTTAAGGCAAATGATAAACATGTTGGCTTGGTTCTGTGTGTTTGATTAAAAAAAAAAAAATTTCTTCTTGCCTCTCCGTGAAGCTGCGTGTTATAGCTGAGATCTTCTGCATGAAACACTCCAGAAAACAAAGGAGAGGAAGAGAATCACCATGCCAGGCCACGTTCCTGACTAGGTGACCCAGGAATATGGATTGTTTAGAGAATGCTACTTCAAATATCACAAGGTCATTAAATACTTGTTTTTCATCCACTGATAAGATTGTTTATCTAGTTGAATCCTCTGGTTTTTTTTCTCTCCAAAATCTGTATTTAAAGTATTTAAATGACCTCCTAATACTGTACTGAAAAGTAAAACAAATAAATACATTCCATGTTGAAATCTCAGTTGTATCTCTCACCATTTTGTCTTTAAATATTAAAGCATAGTAAGGGTAAATTAAGTTACGAGAAGGATAAAAGGATTTCTGTGCTCAAACTGCCTGATGCTTCTATGGTGCTTAAAGCTACTCTAGCAAATATTTTGTCTTTACTTTCTAAGGTAAGTGTTCCTCTAAAATACCATTCTGATATTAAAAAATTCTCATTTTATTATCTTAAGTCTCATACCTCATTTCTCACTATTTGTTGAAGTAATTATCTTTTAACTTTTATTACTATTTTTTTAACCTTTATTGCTATCACTTCCAATATATTTATCATTTGCTGTGCCATGTATTATTTGCATCTTTTTCTTTGGCTACCATGATGGTGGATAGTGAAACCACTAAGGCTTTGAGTTTCTATGCTGCAGTAAAAGCTGTGTGTTTGGGGTGGGGGGTCTGGTGTTGCTTTCATTATTTTCTTTTTTTAAAAAAGCGTTATCAAACTTTCCTGTTTTAAGGGCAAAATCAGAGTGGTATTCTTTTAATTTAAGAAGTGGTTCAGACTTTGATATCGAGCAGATATAATTTTGTTTCTTTATGGCCTTTATCTTCAACTGTAGCTTTACTTCAGTTTCAAGATAATGCGATGTCTTTTAGTGTGAGATTAAATACCAATTCACTTCCTTGTGAAATTTTTCAAGTAGTTTTATTATATTTTATTGAAATACAAAAGGCTTACATCCAGCAAATATATTTGGTAATTAATAGTTGAGAGTGATAAATACAGTCATGAATAATCATTGTTAAAATACACATTTTACAATCACTTATAATCTGGCTAGCGATAACTAGTATGAATTGAAATATACTAAACACATACAAAAATACATTTGTAATGGAAAAAAAAATGGAATGCTTTCAGCATTCTTAATGCATTCTTAACTTACGTGAGCAGTAGTGAAAAGCTAACATTTGTTAGCAGGGATGGCTTCCAGTGCCCTGCAAGAAGTATCTTTAAAGTAGAGTTTTATTCTGAAGTGTTATTGTGTAAAACCACATCTTAGGTTTCCTTTTTTTTTTTTCTTTCCTAGTTAAAGTAAGTAAAAATCCTATTTCACCTTTAGAAGCTCAACATTGTATTCTTGGTGCATTGCCTTCATTTGTACACCATCACCAGTTTTGGTGGTTTTGCAGGCAAATTTGTGCAGTTAATTGTTTGGAGTTCGTAAACAGTTCTTTTGAGTGTACATAATAAGGTAAACTAAAGTTTGCTGTGGTAGCTGTGTCGTGCGAAGTAAAAGGAATTGTCCCTAAAGTCAGGTACTATGCTGAATATGTGAAAGTTTCGGACCTGAATGAGGAGCCGTCATCCAGTAGAGTCATGAACTTTGCAGAAGCTCAGTTTGAGCTGTAAGTACAACTTCTGGTATGCACCAAGCAGCAAACAGTGCCCGAATATTATACAACACTGGTGCAGCATATATATATATATATATACTCAAGAAAAATATATCCAAGGTAAAGTAATGCTCATACGTGAATCAGGATTGTGGATCCATAGAGCACAAATTATTAAGTCTCTAAAATACTTAATGGCCACCTGTTGTCTGCTTATTTTTCTTCTACAAAAACTAATAGTAAGCTCTCAAAATTATGCGTGTGTATACTGACTTTAAAGTGTATGTGCTTATGTGCGACTCCGTAATCTACGTGCTACTGGGAGGGTGCTTGTGAGTATAAATCTCACATTCTGAAAAGATGAAGCTGCAGGTACTGTGCCTCAGCAAAAAGGTTGAAGTCTTAGGATAACCTGGCAGTTTAACTGTCGCTAGAAATTAAGCGGTGAAATGTGTATGTACATATGTATACATCGTGTGTGTATTAACAGAAAACCAGGAATCTGATATAGAAACCATTACAAAAATTAATCTGAACTTCTGTTTGATTAGCAATGTGAGCTTTGTAGGGAAAGAATGAAAAAGTTCCCAGTTGCTTTTAGTGTGGCCTTTGGTCCATGAGCGCTCGTATTTCCATGTTTGCCACTTACATTAGTGTACATAAGGAAAGTTAATAAAAGGGTATGGAAATGCAGTAAAGTTTCATTGACTTTTTTTACCACAATGGTTGTGACGTACAGTATTGAAAAAAGCCACTTCTTGGCAAAATCCACTTCTAGCACTCAGCTCTTAAACAAAAATACAGTTAAGATGTGTAAACACTGGATACTCAATACATGTATCTTAACACTGGTGACTTCTTACGAGGCAAATTTTAGACATGATCAAATAGTTGGTCAACTTGGTCATACTGGTTTTCTCTAATAAAACAATTAGATTAATTTGTAGTGATTTTAGAGCTAAAATATGATATCTTTAGGCATCCTTGACTTTTTTTTTTTTCATATGCATAATCAACCTGAAGTCCGGTCTTGAATAATGCAGACCTTCTTTTTTGAGTACCTGTAAGAGAAACTCTCATAAGACATTTGAAAAGCATTTTTAAATTTGAAAATATATTATTTATCTGCTGCTAATAGGCAAGATCTCACCAAAATCTGTTGAGATAATCTCCAGTTCATTGTAAGGAGAACTGAGTTAATCCTGAACTTATTTCTTACATCCTAAGTCATTGAGCTCAGAGTAAAATTACTATTTTCCCTCCCTGGTATAACAGTTCTGGTTTTCTGTGTGAAATAACAAAAAAGTACCACTGATACCATCAGAATCTGAATAATGTGATTTTGACTGTAAATTCAAATGCATTGTGCTACAAAAGAAGCCATAATGAAAGTATCTACAAGATTCATAATTAGAGCAGACCTAGGATAAAATGATCTTTGGGACGTTCAGCCTCTCTGCATTGTTTTCAGTGGAGGAGCAGGAACTGTTCCATGCAAACTTGGACGTTTGTAAAACCTGATGCCTGGTACTCTTGAACTAAGAGCACCACATTTCCATCTTTGTGTGGTATCTTTGTGTTGTCTTTCCCCCTTGATTCTGGTAATGAAACACTAAATCTCTGTCATTGGTGGGGGAGCTCTAAAAGGCTAACTCGGATTGTGATATTGTTTTAATCCAAAATACTCTTTGTTTGATGATCCAAGTGACTGACATGAGGATGAGACAAACTGCAGGCTTTGTTTTCTCAAATTTAATTTCCATTTTCTTTCTTGGTGGCTGAGACTCATTTTTTCAAAGGACAATGCTATGTGTCAGTTACTGGTTTTAATGAGCAGAGAATGATGCATTTTATATATTTCTTAGGGAGAATCTATAATGACTTCCACGACTTCATCTGAATTACATCAAATGAAGCGGTCTTTGTCCATGCTTATTAGATTAGGAAACACTGTGAAATAATTTCACCGTCCTCTTAGCCAATGCTTTATTTCCAATGCCTCTGGGCTATTTTGTGTCAGATATTTCTGGGTCCTCTATTATTTAAGTTTGTTAAAACTGATTTTTTGGTGGCATCTTTTGCAAGCTTAGAAACATTTGTGAAGACACTTTAGATGAGATCCTTTTCATTTTCAAGGATTGGATCCATTACTGAATTTTGCCAGAAAATGTCTTGAAAAAAGCAGCCTTCTCACCCTAAATGCCATATAGGAGCACAAATAAATGACAAGTTTATCAAATAGCATCCATTCGATCAACTGAAAAATAACAGACTTTACAGACAGCGGACACAAGACCCTTACAGCTGAAAAGCAATGTGCTTTATTTTTCAGCACCTTTTTCACTGGACGGAGAATGTCCAGCACAGTCACTAACAGGGACAGCCGATATTGCAAAAGAAAAGTTGCATTTTGAATGAGGCTTTCATCTCAAAGGAGTGGAGACCATATGTGTAGGTGAGGAAGGTGGCAGAGGCTCAGATCAGCAGGATCGTTTTTAGAGAACTTTGACATGTTTGACTCTAAACCATCATAGACCAGCTGGATGTGGACTTGTTTGAACAATCAATCTGAATGAGCTGATCCACTTGAATGTGTAAATTCTGGCTTGTTGTCACACTCTGCTTTGGCCCAGAGAAAGGTGACTCCCACAGTCATTTTGTTCCTCATATTGTACTCTTTGTGGAGTAAGATGCTCCAAGTTCCCAGAGACCTAACCATGTAGAGAGGTAGCTGTGGTTTTCAGCTGCTTGCAAGAACTTGTTTTTTCTACTGAGCTCAGAGAGAAAGAAGAGCAATTTCCTTACCTTGACATGAAACATTTGTTAATTCCTGGATGACTAATTGGGTAAAAACCAAACCAAACAAATCCCACTCTGACTTCTGCGATCATTTTCCATATAGTGACCCTTTAAACTGGAGATGTTTTTCATGCTTACCAGACAATCGAAGGTTATTTTAGTTTCTGCTATAATTTTATGCTTATTTTCATATACACCTTTCTAAATACAGAGCTGTACTTATTGTAGATCATATATCCTAAAATGCTGCGACTGCTGTCATTGCAAAAGAGAAAGACTGGAATTTTCAGTTTGGCCTAAGAGTTCTAGATATCCACCTTCTGAAAATTCAATTCAAGTGCCTTATTCTGTTTCAAAAGTCCCAAGCCCGAAGAATCTATCCAGATTGTGACATGGCAGTGGTGCTCTTAGTTTCAGCTAAAGCAAGCTGTGTTCTACACACATTTTTCTTCCTCCATCATCTGCTATCAAGTCATTAAAAATGTGTTTAACATAAGAGCTCTGATTTAAACACTCATTTTGAACTTAAGTAATGGTGAAAAATGGGCAACCCCCCTAATTTTGTTTTTAAAAAAACATTTCTATTTTGTGGTTGCCTCACTTCTCACTAAATTAATTTCCATAACTAGAGAAGAACTTTGTCAACGTACTTTCGACAATTCAAATAGAGTGTAGAGTGACACAGTCCTGGTTTTCTCCCACAAATGTGCCATTTTATTCCTCTCATGAAATATTTAATGCTTTTGTAAGCAGTAATTTTAAGTAGTTCTGATTGTATGGAAGTGTATTGGTCTACAGTTACCCACAGACATATTTCTTCTGAAATGGGTATAAAATTCTATTTGCAAATGTCTGTGTGCTTGTTATCAGCAGCGAAGCGAATTCATTCTTGAGCATTTCTGAACTGCTGCTCCCTGCTGACTCGTTGATCTCTATTGCTGTGTCCCAGTCCCCCCCACTTGTCACCTCAGTCTGTAGCTGTGACCTGAAGTACCCGAAGAAACCAGACCTGGGCAGGAATCCTCTCTTTGATGAAGATCAGTGAAAATACGTATTTTTCTATGGTATAATTATTTCTTCCTTCATGTAATGATGTACTGGCTCAGACCAAAGATGTGTGTAGCCCTGTGTCCTGTCCCTCATGGCCTATACCCAGTGCCAGGGCAGTCCCGCGCTGAGATTCCCCTCAGTAACAATGGCTACCAACAGCCATTGTGAAACCTCTTTGTTCCTAATTGGGCTGTGATTCAGAAAACCAGAAATGGCAAAGTAAAAGCTTTTTGTCTACTTTTCAAGAGACCGTACTCGGATGCATCAGAATTAAGAGACAGTCCAGCAGTTTTAGAGAATGTCTTGACTCAGTTTTTCTTCTTTCTGTCTTGTTTTTTCCCCAGAGATACAAGAGGTTTCAAGTTGCAAAACTTGGAAGAATGTCTGAGATATGAGCAGTATTCTGCTCAAATTAGAATTCCTACTTGTTCAAACTCTTATGTAGCTTAAATAGGTACCAGTTATTTTTAGTTGATCTGTTATTGCTATTAAAACCTCCCCTTCAGTTTGCATTTTGTGTTGTTATTTCATTTCAGATAGTCCTTCTTCATGTGTTTCAGTGGGTAGCGCATTAGCAAATGAGCATACAGAATGGAACTTGGTTGCATAAAAGCAATTAAGAAGGGATTGTTGTTGTCATACCAAACCTCCAAAGAAAAGTGAGCTTTTCTTCGTGTGGAATTAGTACAAAGAGGCTTCCTGGTGACATTTACAAACAATAAACTCAACAGAATTTTAAAACCCTTGAAAGTAGTTACGAACCTTATTTTTGTCTGGCTGATGCCGGAAATGAAGAATTTTGGAGACTAAATTGTCAGTCTTGGCTTTGTAAACTGGTCTGGTGACCTACAACCATTGAAAAACAAAACAAAATGAAAAACAAGAAAACACTAGATTAGTTATTTCACTAAATCACAAAAAGCACTCAGGATGGACCAACAAAGCCATGCAAGAAAGCTGTAAGAAAAGCAGTTCTATGATCCTGTTATGAAACCTGAACAGCAGTAAATGTGGAAAGCAAATAAATGAATTAGTGCTTTTAGTTCTGAAATTGCCAAGCAAGAGGTTAGAATCAAATTTGATTTAGTTGTAGGGTTAATACATTAAGATGGACCTGTTATTTTAGGTGGGGGCTGTTTGTTGAGGGGTAAGAAAAGTATTTCCATGCATTTTACCTCCACGCTGAATTGTGTTTTCAAGTTCGTGTAGTGCTTCGGGATCAGTGATCTCTGGGGAACTGACATGAGCACTTACACTATAAGCCGTACGACAAAAGCTAGTTATAGGTTCATCATGTTCAAAAGCGGGATTAATCCTTACAGCACTTTCTGAATTGCAGCTGTTGAGAGTAGGACTTCTACAATGCAGAACATGTTTGTTTAGGTAAGATTTTAAATGGCAAAATTAAAAAAGGAATATTTTGAAATGAAAAAGATTGTGAGCAGCTTACTGCAAATTAGAATTTCTTTTGCTTTTTCTTCTAAACTTAAGAATTAAAATGATGAAAAGAAAAACAAGGCTTAGTAAGCCAAGAATGAGAGGTTTAAAAATGAAGGGTTGTGTGGGTTCTGGAGCAAGTTTTGCACAGCGCTGTCCTTGGTAAAACTCCTGTCTAGGTAGAGGGCATCTAAAACAGGGAGAGGAAGAGAAAAATATGCAGAACTTGAAGGCAGAAAATACAGAATACCTCAAATGAAAACAAAGGAAAATCTGCCACTAAATAGAAGCACAGTATTCCTGATACAATTAGTTGTTATGTGTCTGTATAACGTAATAGGATTGATAATAGAGGAAAGAGTATATTCCTAGACTCATCATATTGAGTGTTAAACAAAAAGAAAGTACTGTTTGTAAGTTTCTTTGTAACTTTCTATAATTCACAAAAAGTTTTATTTATTATTTTTAATACTTTTATCATTCTAAATGATGGTTTGGTTATTGGCGTCCATCAAGTCAAGGCTTTTCTGAAGTGGAAAGGAGTTATTTTTCTTAGTGTGTTGGTCTTGGGTGGTTAGGCTATATTCTTTGCTATTTTGCTAATACTTGAGCAGAGTTTTGAAGAGGAGCTCTTTAGCTCGCAGGCTGATTTCTAGTACAAAATACTGCAGCTGCTCTACTGTGACTCCTCAAGTCAGGAATTTAGCAGTAACTGTGCTGAATTCAATATAATCTTCTATAGTAATTTCTGTGACGCCCACTGCAGCAACTGAATTATGGCAGTTCTGTTGTAACAGCGAAATGATAACACAAATATTTACTCAGTAGTCTTATTTTTTGACATTAATCCTAACTACACTAAAACACGTGTCACTAACTTAGTAAAGTCAACATCAAGAGAGAATAAACAAGCACAAAGATTGTAATTTGTCTTTTGCTTATACACATGGCTGGTCAAGTAGTGTCTGCCAGTCTGGGGTGCAGTTTTATAATATGCTCTGGGTAGTCTAGTCTTACAATAAGATGAAACTTGATACTTTCAAAGGAGAATCAATATGCTCAAGTGCTGTGGTAGTTCTCAGTATTGGCTTGAGATCATTTCAGGTAAAAATCCTTATGGAATATGTTTGCAGTTAGAAGGAGCTGCTAATCTTTGATTTTTTTATTTTATTTATTTTTTTAAAATTAATTAATTTATTTTTTTTCCCCAGAAATCCCTGAAAGCAGCCTCAGCCTTCATATGCTTCATTGGGTGGTCTGGAGTCAGAGTAGTGTTCATAGGTGTGTTTGTAAGAATATAGATTTCCTTTTTAATTTTCCTTTAAAATTTTTACTTAGAAAAACTTAATTTCTTAAAATACTACTACATAATCAATAGCGAAAATGTCAATGAATTATTTCATTTTTCCAAGATATCTTGGAAATCTGAAAAGAACGAATGGCTGCGTACTCATCGTCTCTGCCAATGGTGCTGAATTTCTAATAATTTTTCTAAAGCATTTCTAAGAACATCTAGATCGTCGTGTTCTTTGTGTACTAACAGGCAGCAATGCATTTATCCATACTGAGACTACTTATACCAAAGAAGGGTATTGCAATGCAGCTTAAAGTGTCTGAATATTAAGGTCTTGGCTTATTAGCATAATTTATGCTGTTTAGAAGCGTACGCTCAGCCCTGCTTCTTCATGCAATAGGCATATCAGTGGTCTGTTAACAGAATTGATGTTGAGCACCATTTATTTACCTGCAGACAGCTCCTCTTCCTGGAACCAACTCACATTTGCCACCATTGACGCAGAGATGAGGCTCCAGCTCGCACAGGCTCCGGCAGGGTAACCCATCTTGGCTGGCGTAGCCGGGTTTACAAAGGCAGTCAGCCTCTTTTGTCCACTCATTCATTATGCATTCGGAAAACTCATCACATGCCATGAATTTGCAGGGGTCTGCCTGATCAGCTGTAAAGAATGGGTAAATCATTAACTGATGCATTACCCCAGAGTAACTTGGCAGGCGCTGTGGCAGCTAGAGAAAACAATTCGCATTGGCTGGCCTCCGACTTGTGCATGTTAATAGGAGGATATAATCTAGCATAAAAGAACACATGTCCTTTCTTTCTGTAGATGATGCAGCAAGCATGCAAGCTTATATTTATTCGTACATTTGTTTACCCCATGAGTATTAAGCTGCGATTTCATTTCACTAACAAGGATTTTTACATTTGGATATTTTAATCCTTTTTTACTGTAAGCTCTAGTTTTATGGATACTATGCTACAACCTTGCATATGTGGAAGAAATAGTTTTGGCTATAATCATCCTTAACACATAATTTAGGACATGACTGGGGAGGGAATTAGATTATTGAACACTGCACAATACTTGATGACCACAACCTTGAAATACTGGCACTGCCTAGAGAAAATACATGCTTGTGGAGCATTTTTGGAAGCTATGTGTTAGCACTGGAAAAACTTGTTTTTTATTTTTTTAAAAAATATTAGTAAGGGATGCTTCTGTGAGATGAAGGGAAGATGAGGCTGCTGATGGTCATAGTGAGGCCCAAATCAGAGCGAGCTTGAAGCCCTTACTTCACCTGTTACAAGAGCCTACTTCTCCTTTCCCATTCTCTGCTTCTCACCAGAAATAAATAATTGAAAAAAAAAAAAAAAGATCCAGGAGGAGTCATTTTAACACAGTGCTGAGCCCAGCTGTGTGCTGATGTGGTGATCAGAAGGAAGGCTGCATCCATCCATTTTGTCTCATGGAGGCAGTTTCCTGTGTACTATGGAGTAAAGTCCTTCGAAGGTAAAAGATGAGAAGCAGACCAAGAGGTGCAAGTTGTGTTCTTGCCAGCAAACAGTTTCAGTAAGATGTGTGAACCCACACACATGGGGGGGAGAAAAAAAAAAAAGAGAGTACCAAAACAAGAAAGGACACCTCGGAGAAGGAAATGAGAGCAGATGTACAGACACAAGCTGGGCTGTGCAGGACAGCAGGTCCTCAGTTATGGGTATGTTCAGAAGAAGTTTGCACATGTAACTTCAGCTATAGAGAGGAACTTGGTCTCAGATCTGGTCTAGAGAAATCAAAATCACCTTCAGGTGCAGAGGAAAACTGGCCTCTTTAATTATGTGGCCTTAAAATTTCTTAAGAAGAAAAATCTGTAGTTTAAAAAGAAGATTTGTACTGGATATTGCATCTAGTTCTTGTAGGTGCTATCTGGGCTGAGAATTTTCTTCCAGAGCCACTTCATGGTCCCAGATGCTCCATAACATTAAATTCAATGAAAAATTAGCATCCTACTCCTTATAGCGGTATTTGGAATCTCAGACATACGCTAGGATATGCTTAAGTGATAGAAATTAATCCAGCAGAGCTATTCACTTTTAACCCCTCCATAATCCTATGGCTAGTTTTTTGTTTTGTTTTTAAGACTAGTGAAAGCAGGTTTAGCATGCTCAATTTCCCTTTACTACATACAGTGTCCCTGTTAACTTGGGATCTCTTCGGCTCCCGGACTGTAAATCTATGTACATGTAAACTCTAACAACTGGGCATCAAAGTAATAAAGTCAATTACAAGGTAACTTCATCGTAAAGCAGACTTTTTCTTATATGTAAAAAAAGAAAAATAAAATTCCAAGTATTCTGCTCTGGTCATTGATACTACCAATTGGGCATCACAAAGTAATTAAAACAGTAACAGCTGCATAACTGCATGTCTCCTGCAAGTCCTTCCCCAGTTCTGATGGTCACAGTTTACCTTTAGGGTAGTGGAAATAAAGGTTGCTACTGCTAATGAGGAGATATAGGCTGTCTAAGCATTACCTAGGGTTGTGCACCGCAGCCCTGCACCTTCCAGAAGCTGAAAGGGCTCGTTGTGTTTCTGTTTGACAAGCAGAATTTGGCAGGAGCTTTTCACTGGGTTCGAAGGTCGTTTTTCGGTCATAATGTTTCATTTTCCTTAATAAAGTGTTGGGCTACGTACCTGCCGTACTTTGCCACCTTTTCTGTGGCTTCACTTGTTTAGATTACAAAAAACAAAACAAAGATAAAACCATGCTGGTATATTTAAAAGCCTGCTATGCTATTCTTTATGGTACTATTTATGACCAATGCCGTCAGCTTTTTGCAGCTGCTGAGTCTTGATATATATTTCGGACTGTCAGTTCCCATCTGTGTTTCCATGTGGTAAAACATTATTACCGCTAGATGGCTCTTGCTCTCACAATAAATAGGAATTTGCTTAAATTACCTTAATTTACTAAACAGTTTGGGGATTTTGGGGGGGTTTGTTTGTTTTCTGAAGTAAAAAGACAGTAGGGTTTCAAAACACCTATATGGGAATATATTTGCTTTCTAAACATAACTTCTTCTATTCGGATGTTGTATTGCTGCTCATAAGCCTTGAAAGAATAGCTCTCTCAGCAAACCTGTTGTACTGTTTTCTTGAATTAATGTTGAAATACCATATCAGTACAGCCGCTCATATAGGTGAAAATGAAAGATTTAAAATTTTTTCTATATAAGCATTTTAGCAACTTTTGTGTTTTAATTTTTACTTAATGAAAACTTCCTACTGAAGCAGGGAATGTCTGGTAGCCTCAAGTTCACACTTTCTAGTGAACTCGTTTCTTCCTTTATTCAGTGAAAACTCTTTTTATCATGGCAGCATTTGAAAGATTAAATGCTGTGATTTTGTTAACTTTCTTTACCATACACTATCCATTCTCTTAGTGGCCACAGTGAGTTACGTATATTGAAAACAGATTAGAAACTGCCTCCATGAAATGTAAATGGATTTTTTTTCTCTGGAGCTGTCAGAGATTTGTACATAAAAACACAGCTTAACCAAAGCAGCTAAAGGCATTCGCATGCTAAGGCATTGGTATTGTTCTTTTCCATGCCAATGAAATTAGATTCAGCCCTGAAATAATTACCAGAACCTGAAAATAGATCCAGGCTTCGATTTTATAAAATGATATAGTTTTTGAAAACTTTAAGCTTCTGACATCGCAATAGTGTCCAGGTATGTTGTTGCTGACTTTCTACTCTTTAACAAAGACTACAGTCTTATTTGAAAGGTACTAGATCAGGAAATATTCTGAAATTATACATCTATGGAGTGCTACACATAGTGATGTTCCAGTGAGTGAGTAGCTGTAGAATCCAATTATTCCTAGAAATTATCTCTTTCTGTCTTGAACTCTGTAGCCTTTTAAAAATAGATTCAATGATGCTCTAAGCTATGGTTTGCTTACATTGCAAAAAATTGTCAGAAGTTATGTTCACATACTCAGGTGCAAGACTTGCATAAGTCACTTCTGTAAACTGTGCATTCTTTATACCTGTCTTCACTCAGGTCTTATTCTAGAGAGTTTTTAGTTTCTTGTATTTGGCTCTGAAAAGCAGTTGGTGCACATGTGCAGACCACCACCTCCACTCAGCATTTCATTATGGTATGAAAATATGTCTGCAGATAATTTGCAACATCTTGGGTTTTCCTATTAATCCAGATCACCGGGAGGCTATTGCTAATACTGCTACTTCCAAAAGAGTAATACTTCAGAAGCTGCAACAATCTGGAAAATATTATCTGCTTGGTTTTGCACATACATTATTAATTCAATCTTACCTGGTTCAATATCCAGGGAATAGCTGTCAATCTCCAAATTGAGGAGTTGGGCTGCAGCATCACAGAAATCTTCCAAAACGCAGTGTACTGCTTCTGTGATATTGTATGGCACTGTCCTGGCGAATTTCATTTTGCTATTCACAATCACACTTCCGTTCCTGAAGTTCAGTATTTCCAGCTGCTTAAAACCTGTAAGGTTGGACTGGAGGTATGGAAGTAGCTGCAAAACAGACATTTGCCTTTATTTTAGCTTACTGTCAATGTCTACCTGCTATTAATTTCTTTTATAGTCACTTTGCACTATCAAGTACACACATCACATGCTTATTTCTCTGAATTTAATACAATTGCTAAACTCCACCACCAAATCCACTTTTCTGTTTAGCACTGTCTTCTTCTGGACTTTTACATCTTTATCAATAATGCACTGAGATGTATGGGCAGCAATTTTGCCTGTAATAAAATGCACAGCAGTTGGGGAGTTTATTCATATGGAAGAGAAAAAAGTCACCTGACACAAAAGCCAACTTTAATTATTTTCAAACATTCAATCCAGGCAGGTTAGGGCATAGCATAATAGGCATGTTACTGAGCTGACCTTCTGCCTTATCGTACCCATAGAGAAAATCCATATCTAATTACATCCTCCCTGCTAAGCTATGATGTATATTAAAAGGCCTATTTTTAATTCCAGCATGTAGGCACAAGCCTTAGATGTAATCAGCACTGCTATACTGGTGACATGTATCTTAGAAAAAGCCAAGTAAATTATGTGCCAGGTGTATATCTGGAGTCTCTTGAATAAGTGAAAACTTTCATCACTGAATTCATAAACTCTTTTTCATACCCTGAGAACATCCCAGGCTTATCAGTTCTTTAAATATACAGCTTATCAGACTGAATTGTAGTAGGGTTTGAAATTTTTAAAATACTGTGCTCTGCCGTGTATTTCTTTAAAATCTGCCCGACTACTGCAAACGTTATTCAACTTGATTTTCACCCACCAATTGCATGAACTGTTGTTCTAGTGCTTTGTATTCTGTCGAACTCCTATTGAAGAGGTCATCGGAAAAGTGCATGTTGGTGACCCTCAGGCTGAAGAAAACCACTAGCTCTTTGCCTTTGGCTGCGGTTGTCATGGAGCTGGTAGTTACATACTTCAGCGTAGGAGCTGGGGTGGCTATTGCAGGCTCAGTTGTCAGCACTGAGATGTAACCGCTGCCGTGCTCCACTTCATCCAGGGCTGCTGTGCTCATCACACTGACATGATCCAACTCGGCAGCGATATCCTGCACTCCTGTCCCAGTGTCATCAGGAAGAACAATCTCAGATGCAGGCAGTGAGGGATCTGATACTTCAAGGGACTGTTTGATGATCTGAGACTGGCTGTAGGATGGGCTGGTTGCTGTGGGCTGTGGTGCTGTTTGGTCTAATGGTAGTGCGCCTGTAATAACACCTTCGGGCTGCGTGGTAGAGAGATCACTTGAACCAATAAAGAAAGGCAACATTTCATAAGTGCTGGTTGTAACTAAAATGTCATTGCCTGATGATTCTGGTTCATCCACGATCTTAACTGCTGCAGAAAAATAGGGGAAAAACAAATAGCTATTTTGAAAAGCAAGTATAACAAGCATCAAGCATGGATATAACATGCATCTTGTATTTCCAGTGAAGCATTTTTAAAAATTAGCTTTAACGGTATTTAACACGAAAATGTTATTGCCATCACCAGGGAAAAACACCCCATCCACATATTTGAGTGATGAGATTTCTGTGAGTGCTGTATTTAAATAATAATTATACTTGGTAAATATTTCCTGAGCCATTCCAAAGGGCATTCTTGTTTTGAAGGTACATAATCACACTGTCAGTTTATATTGACCGAAAGAGTAGATCACAGCTTTGAGCTGTCTGCTTGGATCAGTTGCATGACGGAGTCATTCTGTTCCCTCTGTGAGAGGTTGAAACTGTTATTTGCCAGTAATCATAAAATGTGGTTAAGAAAAACAGTAGTGCCTCTTCAGATGCAAATTGTGTCAATTTACCTAAAAGGCAACAGCAGCAGTGAAACCAAATTCAAACCTTAAGAAATCATCTGCTGCACCTGAAGCAGCCATTTGACGCAGATGCTGAACTTTTATGAGGTCCTCATTGGGGCTTGGTTTGAATTCGGGATGTGTGGTAGCTGTAGCTGAAATCCAAATCTAAAGCATGATGAATGGGACTCTCTGAATTTGGCTTGCAGCTACCTGGTCACAATGACTTCACGGAAAATGACGGCCTCTGAGCAACAGGCATCTACCCAAGGTGACAACTTTGTCCTATTCCAGTTATACACTTGTGTGGGCTCTTCACGTGGAACTTTCAGCAGCCCCCTGCAGGCAAAATCACTTATCAGCTGATAGGGAAGTTTTCTCCAGCTGATGAGCTCTTCCATTCCCTATGCACTAATTTCTTCCCAGTGGCCAATGAAAGTACTAAGGGAGAAGAAATCTTTGCATTTGGAATAACCCTGACTGAAGGAGGGGGCACCAATCCTGTCCATGGCATTGGAGTTGCCCATGGATGTTCTTCACGTCCCTTTCTAATTCCAATCTTCTGCTTATTGTAGTGCTGTTTTTAGGAACAAATGTACACTTTCAACAAAAAAAAAAGAGCTTAATATGAGACAGCTGTCTATCTTCTTGACACTGTTCATTTAACAACACAGGTCTTTGCTCCTTCACTGCAGATACAATGTGTTGGTCTAATGTGGATTTTTTTCTATATAGCCACATATAGCCCCATTCTGCTAAGCTGAGCACACTTCTCAAAACAGTAAAGAATGGCTCTAAGGCACAGTATGTGGTTTTAGCAGAATCAGGTGCTTGAAAATAATTTTCTCCCATCCGATTACCGCTTTGCATAAACCTACGTTAAGAGCTGCTACATATATATTTTTTTCCCCTTTATCATTTGTTTCATTAGGTGTGTTGTAGTATATGTATCTTTCTGTTGACTCCAGAACATACAGAAAGAATTTATGTAAGATGCCTGATTTGCCTGTTACATAATTTCTGTTATCTAAATCAATTTCTTCAGCTCCTTGTAGCATTACTGAGGTTCATTGATTTCTCTGAGGTGCTCAACTATCAGAGCGGTAAGGACTATTACAGTTTTCTGAAAATGGGAAACACTTTCCATTGTGTCATAGTTTGACATCACCAGTAGGTCAGCAAATTTTGCCCTGGAATACCAGTGACATGGTGTTACTGGAGTGTTCCTCCTCTCAGTCTCAGTTCCAAGGTTTTCTGTTTGTTACAAGTGTTTCACATGCCTTGGCTAGGGGGAGAGCTGGGGTTTTTTCGTCCTATGGGGAAGTGAACTTCTAGAAACAATTCCCAAAAATAACCTGGACACTGTGAAGCAGAACTCCTCAGATAAAGCAGCCTGGAAGGATCACTCCTGCATCTGCTGCTATTTCTGCAGTCACTGTATCAGTAACTAATGCAAATGTTATTCCATTACAAATAAACCCATCTGAAAGCACAATGTATTTTAAGACTGTTTTTAACAGATATTGAGTAACAGATGCTAACATCGTATTTCAGCAAGGTGCTGAGGAGTAGCAGGCAAGTTCCTGCTAGAGCAGAGTTTAGCACAGCACCAGCATGTGTTCTAATAGCTACACATGAAAAAAGCATTCTAGAAAACAAAATGTGGAGTACTCTGACAGGGCTAATCAGGGAAAGGTCACCTTCCACATTTGCTGCTTTCTGCATGCACAAAATATTGCAAGTTTGTGAGGCAACTGCCTGCAAGATGCTCCCCCTCTTTTGAAGACCTGGTTATTAGCTACTGTTACAGGTTCTTGCAGGATTCCCCTGTTATCTTGCAGCTGAAAGCAGAGCAGTCAACAAAGACACTTTTTCCAAACAGTTCCCAAACTGGCCTGGACAGCTGATGACGATGGACAAACATTTTGTTCTACTTTGGCACATTGTAAGAAATCAGTAGGAGCTGGCTGTTGCCAAGGTTTTCAAAAAAACAGGTTTTAGGGGAGGCAACTGCAAAGGAGTGGCATGCCACAGGGATGCCTATTTTGCTCTGAACACTAGCTGGCTGATGGTAATTCTTTAAGATCACTCATCTCTGTCAATATTTAGTATCCCTTTCCCATATTGGACAAGGCATATTTTCATAGTCAATTTTGTTACCTTCATCTGCACGTATGAAAACATTTTCCCTGAAGTGCCTCATTTTAGCTACCAGAATGTATGGAAACCAGAATGATTTAGATGACAAAAATTTCCACTTGATAAGAGACTACATTTTGCATTTGATAGGAGTTCTAATCCAATATTTATCAGCAGTGAACTCAGCGAAATCGGAACTGTGGTAGCATAAAACCTGAACAAGTGAGATCAGGATTTGCCCTGGGGATCAGGAGTGCCTAGTCCTATGGCCCTCAGGTGAAAAGCATTCTGCCAGATTATAAAATAGTTCCTTACTTTTCACATGATGAGCTCCTCCCACATCCCCAATGACTGTTCATGACGAAGTGTAGAAAATAGCAAGCAAGCTTGGAGTACTGGTGATTCTGGAAAAGACTCTGAAATACACTGCTAATATGAAGCATCTGTGTCTGATGGGATGCAGAAAAAGACCAAGCGCTGCATTGTCCTTTGCTGCAAGGCCAGACTGTGGTGATTTGGAAGCACAACAGGACCATGAAGTGGGTGCAGCAAATTCCCATTTAAACTAGCACAGTTGTGCAGTCTCCTTTTGTTTGTTGGGATATGCGATTTGCACTGCTGGCAGTATAATACAAGGGCTACCATCCTAGTCCCTCTAGTCCTACTGAGCAGCCAAAAAAGAATATCAGAGTGTTGTATGGAACCCAGAGTTGTGGATACCACATGTATCACCAAACTCTGCACCGCAGCCTGATGCCCTAATACTTCATTGAGAACTTGAGATGCTTTTCTCTTGGCATGTCCTCATGTTTCTTGTGTAATCAAGGATATGGACAGATTAGAAAAACAAAGCCTAGTGATGTTCTCTGTTTACAAAGCTCTTGCTATTACTTGTTATGCTGATAAGCAGTGAGAGTCATTTATTTAAGGGAACTCAGAACAGATTTCTTAGCATTAGTGCTTGAGGCATTAATGCAGGATGATCTACTGATGGGATGAACCTGCAGCTCCACAGAGCAACCTCCTCTCAGCATGACGACATACACGCGAGTATATGATTGTGTTGATATTTGTTGGGCAGATCATATTTCAGAAAGAAGTAACTACAGGAGAAAGAAGTACTGAAATGCCTTTGAAACTGCAGCGAGTTTGAAGTAAAATAACTGTATATATATATCACATTTGGCATAGAGCTGTGCATACACATACATATATATAGTCTATACATAGACTATAAAGGTCTTCTGGCATCCTCTTATTACAAGCAAAGTAACTTAAAAGGCCTTGAGGGCACACGAAGATGATCCCTGTGCATGTACCACCTGTTTTTCTAAGCTGCCAATTCTTATCAGTCACCGTCTCTCCAGCTGAGACAGCTGGTGACTGACCACAGAAGTGCTGTCAGTCCCTGGCAATCTGAAAGGAAGCGGGCTCACCTAAAAGGCTGTTGAGCACTTACTGAAGAACACCACCAGTCCCAAACCCAGGGGTTTCTGACCCCTTTTATTGGTTGCCCTTTGTCTAATGCATGTGACAGTAGTGCTGTAAGAATTGCCTACACAAGTGACATGTTGAAATCAACAGTAGAAATATTTGCACCTGGTTTTGCCAAGCTTTTCCACGTCTACATGACACTTCAACAAAAATCAATCCTAAGGGGTTAAAAAGTATGGATGAAACGAAGAAGACCTAGACACTTGGAATGAAAAAAATAAACCCTTTGCATTTAAAATATTGGAGAGATATATATATATAAAATCTTAGTTTATTTATAAAACCAATATATATCGGTTTTCAGACTAGGTATAAGGAAAAAGTTTGTCACGATGAGGGTGTTGAAACACTGGCACAGGTTGCCCAGAGAGGTGGTTGATGCCCCATCCCTGGAAACATTCCAGGCCAGGCTGGATGGGCCTCTGAGAAACCTGGTCTAGTTGAAGATGTTCCTGCTCATTGCAGGGGAGGTGGACTAGATGAGCTTTGAAGGTCCTTCCAACCCAAACTGTTCTATGGTTCTGTGATTCTACATGCACATATATATAATTTCGAACACATAATACACTTGAGCTGGTTTAGCATAAAGCAATTATTTGTAAAACTTTACCCAGTTTACCTTGTAGATGAGATTTTTACAGTGGAGGGCTAGAAAAACCACAGGCAATTATTTTATGAAATGTCTAAAAGTACAAACTTTGAAAATTTAGACATTCCTAATCCCAGCATATTTATTTTCAGCATGCATTTTGGTCTATAACACTATCATTCAGTTGTAAGGAACCCACAGAGAACACAAAATAAGATGCTGCACTCAAATATACCCTGAGAGTAACCGTATTGAAGGTTAAACTATGGCATGGATTTAAAAACCGCTGTCGTGTCAGCCACAAAAAATTCTAACTCTCAGCCACCACTTACCTTCCCGCAACGATGTTCACTGAACTCTCCAGATGTTTTTTTGTATTACATAGACAAGGAAGGACAATATCGTACTGAGAAGAATTTTATATCTCAAATTAAACTGCTATTGGCAAAGATGTATAAACACTAAAATAAGAGGCAATTTCCTGGGTGCATTGTTATATTACATCTTTGTTAAAAGAGTGCTGCATGCAGGCATTTATTCCCAACTGAAGGAGTAAAATATATAGGTTTGACTTACCAGAAAAAAATCAACTGGCATTTCAACAACTTTATTTTAGATATTTAATTAGTTGGTCCTTTTATATTTTAAGTGAGGGAAACCACTCCTAATTGACCATGAATAAGGAATTATTGTTTGAGAAAGGTCAAATTGCCATGAGACATTTTTCTAGAGGGTTTGCATTAATAAGCAGGCCCAGAAGGTTGTATATCAAGAGGTCCTGACATTTCATTTCACTCATGAGCTTAATAAGCACTGACATTTCCTATTGGCTATAGACAAATTTTCCAAGTCCACTGATAGATATTGTTCTGTATATGAAAGTAACAGCATAACAATATATATGTATATATTTGTATACATGCTGGCTGAAGAAAACAACTAATGAAGGAAGAAGTGTGCAGTTAAGAGATTGGTCCATAATGCAAGGTAAGTACGTCCTTATGGGCATATAAATACCAGATGAACTGGTACAGCAAGTAGCTGGATTCAAATTTTCATATTTTGTTGGTACCTGAAATGTCAGAAAATCCCTGGATGCAGGACTGTTCTGTACAAACAAACAGGTAAAGTGTTGGATTGGTGTTTGAGGTCTTTCGTTTTTAATGAAGGCACAAGTAAGATGAGGATTAAGAGAATTAAGAGGATTGCTAGCCTAACATGTCACAACAAATGCCTTGCAGCACATACTCACTGATTTAGTTTGTCTTTTTAACTGTGAGGCCAAACAAGAAGAGCCAGAATGATCTATGGCTGTCATTCTGTCTGTCTATAAGAACTCTCCAGAAGCCAGGTTCAGTGTCCTGCAAACCCAACGGAACCTCTTCTCCACTGACTCCAATGAACCCCATCACTTCTCCAGTCCTAAAAATTATTGTATCTCTTGACCTTTTTTCCTTAGCATCCTTGCTGAAACTTTTTGAGTAGTCTGTTAATAATTTTTCACAGAACAGCCAAATAGCTGCAGCTTTAGCTCCATTACTATGTAGTGCTCTGTGTAACCCATATAAGATGCCTTTGGTTTATTCTGAAAATTCTGCTACCTTTCAGCTGTGCTTCATCATCATGTTCTCATTACCAAAGATGCAAAGATCACAAAATGAGTATTTTCTATGCTAATAAATACTACTTAGTAATGATAATCTTCTCTCGTTATTCTCAAAATAATGTAGTTCTACATGACACACTGAAAACTAAGAGGATAACAAAACTTGCAAAATCAAGAACCTGAAAAGCTAAATCACTGCAGAATTCAAGGTGTTGAATAACTGTATTTCACTAATCTTTTCTATGTTTGTTACGAAAGAGTCTTCCAAGGGTGCTTTTTTAGCTGGGCTCCACACAGTGGCATCAAGGCCCACCTCCTATTTGGTAACAACTGGACAACCTGAACAACCCCGTTTTACTGACTTTCATGCTCAGTTGAGTAATTTGACTGGGGCAACAGACTGTGTTATTTGAGACCTTTGCTCCCGAACAGAGCTGTGACATGGCCCTCATCTCGCTTTGGGATCTTTACCACGATTCTTTTTTTAGAGGTCAGTAGTATTGTATACTTCTACAGCGACTGCAGAAATAAAAAGGAAAGAATTTCTCACTTGTTCCTCAAAGGTACATAAAGATTTAGAGTAAATCATTAAGAACGAAGCCCAGACCTGAACTTTTACTCACCTGCAGCTTTTCCCTCAGCACAGCTAAATCTGCCTGCGAGTAGCAGAATGATGAAGCTCACAAGTCTGACTGCCTATAAACTTTTCACTGATGTAAATCAGCTGGTCTTACTCAACTTGCACAGTACAGAGAAAGAATTCCCTTTATAGAATGTCTGAGTGTTAATATTTTTGTTGATTCATCTTTGCTTGGGGAATGCAACCTTCCTCAGCCTTCCTGGAAGTCAGTTAGTAGCAAAAGGGAGTCACATCTACCTTTAGAAATTTCATGTTTGGTCACTGTACCTGCAAGAGCCCTCTGAAACACTGGTTTCTTGTGTGATTACAAATTTATTTTTACTGTAGTTGTCACTATCACATGCATTGACCAATGTATGGCTGGAAAATAATAATACAACTTGCTCTTTTCTGTTTTATTAACGACTTACTTCAATTAACTAGCTGCTGATAGTTTTCTCATTAAAGCTTTTTGTGCATTTTTTTTTTAAAAAGCCTGCTTCTTAAAAGTCTTGAAATAAATATAAATATATTTAAGCCATGCATAAATATATTTAAGCAATAAATATATTCAAGATTTTTAAAACTTTTTCTGCTTCAAATTAGTCATTTAAGTGCAACAGGTGGAAATACAGTATATATACAATTCATTGGGCAAGCTTACTTTATAGACCTATATGTACTGAGAGACTTGACCATTAAATTTTAACAACCACCTTCGACATTCTCATATTTCAGCAGTTCTAAAGGATTAAGCATTTCAGAAAAGCATAAGTACTTTGAACAGTACAGGAATACCTGGTGTTTAAAGCATCCTCAAAGCTCTGAGTAGCAAGGTTTTACTCCAGTCTGCAGATACTATGAGATGGAAGTATCTATGGAAAAGAGACTGGAGAGCACTCAGTGATAATCTGTTAAACCTGGGCCTGAACCATCACCCTGCTGCCATCTCTCCACTGACTTTAGGAACTGCTGCACCTGGTTATGGTGACTGTTCTCCCTAAGTTAAGACTCAGAAAAGACGCAGAAACACCCATTTGCCTTGGTGCTCTTCTGACTACAGCAGAAGAAAAGTCAGTATTTCCATATTTATTGCTTTAGTCAGTTAACTGTTTCACACTTGTAATTAAGGGATTATAAGGTTGGATGTTATAGAAGTATTCCTGCATTTTATAAGAATACAGATACACAGATAGATGTATAATTAGATACCTTGTCTGGACAGTAGGTCAGTAGTAGGTCATTTCTATAACGTGACAAGTTACTGTTAACATTTACAGAAACTTTACCTTATCTGCTACGGAGATTGCCAGATAAAATGACATTCTAGTGCTCAAATGCTCTAAAAGTCAGTTTTCTGATTAAAACCCTCACTAAAGAAATTATTCAACTGACATTAGAATACTCTTGTGCAGTAGGGGAATTAGTAAGTACATTTACAATGAAAAGATGTTAAAATGCCAGAGGCTTCTGTGACTATCATTTCTTGTAAGTTATTTTGTATTGAAGTTCTGCACTATTTGCCACCACAGTAAAATCATATGAAAATATATCTTAGAAAAAGTAAGATACCACGTTAAACTGAAAAGTCTGGACTAGATTGATACTCACATCAATGAATTAAATAGAGACGTAAAACCAAGAAGCAGTGAATTCGTGAATATGAATACACTTATATAAAGGAAAGGAGTCAAAGCTGAATAAGAAACATCTCACTTAAAACCATAGCTTCAGGAGGATTCTCATTCCGTTATGCTCATTGTTGACTCATCGACAATTAAATTTGAAAAATTTATTTCATAAATGTAAAATAACAAAGTCTGTGTGAAAATAGCCTAAAGTTTTACAAACACCCGGAAACATAAAGAAGCATCCATCTAAATGTTGCAAATACTCCTGCATGCCACTATAATGATTTTGGAGCTTCCCAAATGGAAATCTGGAGCCTGGAATACTGTTTTTGATTTATTTCACTTTAGAATGACTAGAAACCAAATCTGACAGGTTATAATACTAGAATTGAAAGAACCCTCCAAATCCCTACTCATTTTCTCTATTTTTCTCAACTGCATGATAGGATAAAAAAGAACAACTTTTTGTAGGTGATGAGACCATCAGACAGTTTGTGGTATTGAAGTTTATTAGTTTGCAAAATGGTAAAACCAAAACCGAAGTCACATGATATACATTCAAGTAATATGTCGACCCAAGGACCTAAAAACAGAAAAGACAAACATGAAATTAGAAAGTTAAATCCCGTGACTCTCTGAAAATCTTGTAATCATATGAGCACTTGCTAAAAAAAATGAAAACACTGAATACACATTTTGTTTTTTCATACTATATAGTTACTTGTATGTGAAAACCATGGAATTAATGGAATGAAAGTCACAGAATGAGGTGTATCTTATTCTTCTAAACTGTTGTGCCTTAGCTGTAGGTAATCTGATTTTTCTCATAGTTTTGAAATGGAACAAGTGACTGCTAGAGAGAGATGGAAGGAGATATTTAACTGGAAATATCCTGCTGGTTTTACACTGTGATGCTTTATAAGAATTCATTTCAATTTTAGTGTTATTGGTAATGACTTGGGACCAGATGCCTTAGCACTGACTTGGCTTGCTAAATCCGTCCTTCATGGTTGGATTCTGAATCTGAGCAGCTCATAACAACCGGAGCACCATTGTAGGGAACAGATGGTTTAAATATAAAAACCAGCAATAACTACACAGTCCAGTAAAACAGATCCATACAGCCTTTAGTGGTGTGTTTGCTTTGAAATTCCCTAAGAGACCGTCATATAACTCTGGGGTGCAGAAGTCTTAAGACATATGCTAGTTTCTCAAAAAATGGCATTTAAATAAATATTTGGGACTGTTCTCATGTAAAATGTTTGGATTAAGGTACATGGATTGCAATAAACTTTTCTTAACAGTTGTTGGGTAGTGGTGATAATATGAAGATGAAACATCATTTGTTAGTGTAACAAAAAATGTCACTAGTAGTAGAACTTACAGATACAATGGGAAACTAAAACAAGGAAAAAATAACTAGCTAGCTCTCTGTAAACTACTCTGCTTCCCTCACATGAAAGAAATACTAGGTATAACTAGCACTAACCTTACAAGAACTTAAAGAGAAATTGTCAATAAAGGGGAGAAAACTGTGCTGTAACTGATGCATCTGAGACAAAGAGAAACTGATAGTTTCTCATTAGCCTTTCCCAGCAGAGGAGGAATATTGTTGTTTTAACTGCACCCAGTTCTGGGTGCATTCTCTTCTGCCCTGCCATATGTTGCCAGCAAAGTTGCCCAGTCTGAGGCTTTCAGGCCTGTATTCTCCTCAAGCCACACTACTTTATTGGAGATTTGCAGTATCCAGTAGGCATATTCCAAAGTTCTCCAAGAATAGTACAGCATGATTTTGATTACATCATTTCACTTTAGAGTGGCAGTTAATGCCCAGTTCTGAAATGAGGAGTAAGATATGTAACAGGGCTGAGAATTGAACTTAATGATCTAAGGCAAGTTTGGCCATGTCTGCAGCCACTGCTCTAGGCCATGCATACATTTAGGGGAAAGGACTGAAATATATTACTGCTGTAGTATTTTTCCAGCCTCATTATTCCTGATCTCTTGAAAAATAAACAGTGGCAAGATTTATTGAAATGTATTGGTTAGGAATTGAAATCCTCAGATATGAAGATGTCATTCATGAATAATACTTTCTCAGTCAATCCCTGGCATGTTTTGCTATGCCAACAATACCCTTCTTCCCACTCTGCTTGAAAGCCCATCGTCTGAAATTGCATGGCAATAAAGATGGTTATTAAAGGAATATTTGGCCATATATAATTTTTAACTGTGAACTCATTTATCTGTTATTGGCACCACTACTCTACAATATCATATTCTACAATACTTTAATTAAAAAAAAATCCACTAGCTGGGGAAGAATGAAAAAGACACCCAAACATGTAAATGCAATAAAATGAACAAGAACCTGATTCATTTGCATCCAGGCTTGGTTTAATCATGTTCTTACTGATGCACATAATGACCTTACCGTTCTATAGAATGAAAGTGAAACTTTTGCTTCCTTCTAACTTACACCTGGCTATTGTTGCTTGAAATTGTGTCTAGCCCTTTCTATAAAGCTGTATTGAGAAAGCAATATTACGAACATATGCGAAAAAAAGTGCTGTTATCTTCAAGCAGAAGTCAGAACAAAAACTAACCAACAAACAAAAAAACACCAAAAAGAACCCCATACCAATTGCAATGTGCAAATATATGCGATTTATCCTGGCAAGAGTTCTGCACATTTCTAGATTTTCACAAGCACAAACCCATTAAATTTAGTATAAATATTATTGCAAATTTGCCTCCATTTAAGATTTTTATGTCTTTTAGCTATAAATACTAGTGCATCTTTCAAATTGAAGAACATGCAACTTAAATTGATATTAGCATCAGCGTCACCTATGTGAGGCGTTTCAGGTATGGCTGAGAGGATCTAAGCTGGAAGGCCAAGCCCTCTCTGGAGCTCATAGACAGAGGTACAAAACTCGATCCAGAGCTGTGATTCAAAATATACAAGTTCCAACTTGCCTATAATGGTCTAATGCAGGTGGCATGAGTTATCCCCTAACAAGGAATTCACTCTTCAAAACACGAGGCTGAACTCAAATGGACTTTCTTAAGCTGGAAGGATACTGAATCCTCTGAAGAGAAGAATCTAATAATTTTAGAAAATAAAAATTTTAGTACCATTTGATCATAACAGGTTAATTCTGAAAGGCAGCATTTCTAGCTGGATTTTTAATGGATTTTTAATGAGTGAACGAAATGCATTATTCAGAGCATATTAGTCTCAGCAGTGCCACTTTAGCTGTATTTGTTCCAACTGGACTATCTGACATGTAAACTGGATTACTTTCATTCAGTTATAACCTAGTAAAGGTAGTCTTACACCCTTAGCCTAAAAATCTGTCCTATTTGTTTTAAAATAGTTTTCTTATTTTACTACTGCATTGGTCACAGGTTTTAAAATTATTTTATTCAGGACATGAATAGGTTATTTGTCTTTGCACACAGACAGAAAGGTGACCATGAGTTGTTTTTAACACAAGGTGAGATCTGAGACTGGAATGTACGAAAGCCTATGTTGCATTTTTTGCATCTCACTCATAGTAGAGGGTTACCTGCAACTAATGAAAAGCTTAAGTTTTGACTAGTGAGCTGATCTCAAGTAAGCAGTATTATGATGAATTTGGAGGGAGGGAGATGGTTAGTTTGGAGTGAAATAGCATTGAACATGGAATGGGACAATCACCAGGCAAATGGCAATTATAGGAGAAGTGATAGCATTTGGAAAACAAAGGTACTGAAGGACGGTTAGCTTTGAAAGCCTGAAACGGAGTGTATGAAGTACATGAGAATTAGCTGCAGGAGCAATGGAGTTTACTAGCAACAGTGATGACTGTGTGTGAGAGAAACTCCAAGCGTGTGTGTAGAATATGAGTATCCGGTGCAGGTGTGCACCTGTAGAAGCAATGAGGTAGCAATGTGTGCCTACATCTGGGGAAGAGACTTAGGACTAAAAAGTACAAGTGAACAAGTGGCAGAGCACTGAGGTATATCTGCCTGCTGTCTATATAGGAGGAGGAGGTGTTACATTTTTTCACTATACATGTAACTCAGAAGGTTTGCCTCTGGATAAGCAAATTTTCTTAGCAGAAATATAAATCATTTTCTGTACTTCAGACAGTCATTTCACCGAGTCATTAGAAGTACCAATTGCATATAAAGTAAAATTCAGTTGTTTTGGTTAATGTGAGTTTATATTGCATATTTGGGGCAAGGAGGCATGAATAAAAATCATATTTGAAGGAAGTGAAGCTTAACCTTAAATAAAACTGAACTGAAGTGATTGGACAGCTTAGTAATTTAAACAAGTGATGTGTTAAATTGGGAAAATATAGTAGATAGTACTCTGTTTCTCTCATACCCTTTTGCTTGGATTAGTCATTTCATTTTGGCATTTTCAAGTATGTTTTGAAGATGTGATGCAAGTTTTGTTCTATTCAGGTTGTAACCGCTGTCTCCAGCACAGAGATAGTTGAGCAGCAGACCGTCATTAAATTTTGGCCATATACTAATTGCATACTCTAATATCTTTAGAACTCTTCAGGATACCTGTGGTACTCCAAGTATGCAATTCTAATTTTATTACAACAGTGAACATACTATGAACCTTTTCTTAAATCTGATGTATCCTAATGTGGGCCTGCTGAAACTTTTGCATTCAGCTTCATCTTCAACTCACAGATAACTTTTAGGCTAATCAATATCGTATATAATGCTTGAGAAAATGATGTAGCTAGACATACCTGTTCACTTCTCCAAGAATCAGACTGAAGCAGCACCTCCAAGAAAAGCATTCTTTGCACATCTGAAGCGGCAAGCAAGAGACTGCAGAGAGGAGCTGATGCAGGAGAATGTTGAGAAAAGCCTGTCAGTTCATCATCAAAGAAAACATAAGAAAAACAGAAAAATATGCAAGGAAACAGAGGAGTTCTTACCTTGTATAACCATCAATGTGAAAAAACTGGTGAGCGTTGATGGCACAAAGAATGGGAGAATTCCAATCCTGGGAATATCCAGAGTGGTTCTTGCAAGAAGTAGCGGCATTTTCTTTTCCATGACAATGCTGGTTATATCAAATAGAAAGCTATGCTAAGCACAGATGGTGCTTAGGCATCTAGGGATGAAGCAGAGGTAGAAAGAATCCCCAGACATCCAGGAAACTGAATTTTTTGAGAGATTGTTTAGCAATAGTAGTGAGCAAGGAGTGCACAATCCAAATAACTGTTGGGCATGTGGATGATGTCAAATAAGACTACTCACAACAAGGCAGTGTGAACATGAGAGCAGTTATAGAAATTAATCAGGTTCTTATCAGTTACACATACAGAGATGTGACCACCATCTACTCGTCATCAGTGTGGGGTTTTTTATCACAGAAAAAACTCTGTGACACACTCTGCAGAGTTGACTTCTCTCAGAATCTTTCTTGAGAGCTTGAGGATGATGCAGGCTGATGAGACTGAGATGTAGTACAACAGAATGGCTGAAATATTTTACTGCTAGATTTATTTTGTCCTATGCCTCTGGAATAACTTCTTCAGAATATTGCTTCCTCCATGGTGGTCAGGATTTTGGGATAGCCATTTACCTGGATTATATAATTTGTTAGTAGCTACCATTAAAACAAATACAAACTAATATCATTCTTACTGTTTTGGAAGTAAAATATATAATAATAAAATATATAATAAAATATATAATAATTGTTGTTACAGACTTCATGATCTCATTTATCTGTTTATACATTTGTTTGCATTTGTTTTACTGCTGAAATTTTCTTGGTTTCTGAAACAACCATCTGACTAGTGTGTTGTTACACAAGTGGCTTCCTTTCTGAATGATCATACTGTTTTAGATAGTCACAGGAAGACTGCAAACACAGGGAGAAGAAATTTAATGGTACAGAAGAGATCTTGATGAGTTAACTCCAGAGGGGAAAAAAATATGAAGAAGAAAGAGGAATGCTGGAGAACATGGAACAGGTATCATCTCAGACAGTAGAAAAAATCTTTTTCTTTTTTTTTGCACTGGTTGTAAATGGAAAATGGAAATAGTCTAAATTTTGAAGATGCTACAGCAATGAAAGACCTTTTTTGAGTAGTCAAATGTTTAAATGCCTTCTTTGTCTCTGTCTACTCTGCCGGAGGCTGTCCTGAGGAGCCCCGTACCCCTGAGGCCCCAGAGGAAGGCAGGACAATGGAGGAGTCTGCCTCAGTTGATGAGGACTGGGTTAGGGAGCAATTAAGCAATCTGGACATCCATAAATCCATGGGTCCAGATGGGATGCACCCGCGGGTGCTGAGGGAGCTGGCTGAAGTCATTGCTGGACCGCTCTCCATCATCTTTGCCAAGTCTTGGGAAACGGGAGAGGTGCCTGAGGACTGGAGGAAAGCAAATGTCACTCCGGTCTTCAAAAAGGGCAAGAAGGAGGACCCGGGCAACTATAGACCGGTCAGCCTCACCTCCATCCCTGGGAAAGTGATGGAACACCTTATCCTTGGTGCCATCTTAAGACATATCAAGGATAAGAGGGTCATCAGGGACAGTCAACATGGCTTCACCAAGGGGAAGTCGTGTTTGACCAACCTCATAGCCTTTTATGAAGACGTAACAAGGTGGATTGACGATGGCAGAGCAGTGGATGTGGTCTACCTTGACTTCAGCAAAGCATTTGACACCGTCTCCCACAGCATCCTCACGGCAAAACTGAGGAAGTGTGGACTGGATGATCGGGTAGTGAGGTGGACTGCAAACTGGCTGAAGGAGAGAAGCCAGAGAGTTGTGATCAATGGGGCGGAGTCTGGTTGGAGGCCTGTATCTAGTGGAGTGCCTCAAGGGTCAGTTCTGGGACCAATACTGTTCAATATATTCATCAATGACTTGGATGAGGGAATTGAGTGTACTATCAGCAAGTTTGCTGATGACACCAAGCTGGGAGGAGTGGCTGACACGCCAGAGGGCTGTGCTGCCATCCAGCGAGATCTGGACAGGCTGGAGAGTTGGGCGGGGAAAAATTTAATGAAATATAACAAGGGGAAATGTAGAGTCTTGCATCTGGGCAGGAACAACCCCAGGTTCCAGTACAGGTTGGGGAATGACCTATTAGAGAGCAGTGTAGGGGAAAGGGACCTGGGGGTCCTGGTGGACAGCAGGATGACCATGAGCCAGCACTGTGCCCTTGTGGCCAAGAAGGCCAATGGCATCCTGGGGTGTATTAGAAGGGGGGTGGTTAGTAGGTCCAGAGAGGTTCTCCTTCCCCTCTACTCTGCCCTGGTGAGACCTCATCTGGAATATTGTGTCCAGTTCTGGGCCCCTCAGTTCAAGAAGGACAGGGAACTGCTGGAGAGAGTCCAGCGCAGGGCCACGAAGATGATTAAGGGAGTGGAGCATCTCCCTTATGAGGAAAGGCTGAGGGAGCTGGGTCTCTTTAGCTTGGAGAAGAGGAGACTGAGGGGTGACCTCATTAATGTTTATAAATATATAAAGGGTGGGTGTCACGAGGATGGAGCTAGGCTCTTCTCGGTGACAACCAACAGTAAGACAAGGGGTAATGGGTTCAAGCTGGAACACAAGAGGTTCCACTTAAATGTGAGAAGAAACTTCTTCTCAGTGAGGGTGACAGAGCACTGGAACGGGCTGCCCAGGGGGGTTGTGGATTCTCCTTCTCTGGAGACATTCAAAACCCGCCTGGACGCCTTCCTGTGTAACCTCACCTAAGTTTTCCTGCTCTGGCAGGGGGATTGGACTAGATGATCTTTTGAGGTCCCTTCCAATCCCTAACATTCTGTGATTCTGTGATTCTGTGATCTGATCCAGGCATTTCAGAACTTTTCAGTAAGAGGTCTGGAAATTCGTACCACATTTTTTCTCTTAATTCCATTGAGAAATCTCAAAACATAGTTTCAAATTCAAAGGTTAGGCTCACTTAAAGACAGCTTAGCATCTTCCTAGTAGTTCTGGACTACTTCAAGGGCTGGAGTAACTGCCATCACTGGCCAGAACGGCTGTCTATCCTTCACTGCTCTTTACTGCCCATGGACAGTATCACTGTCCAGAATGAGCACAGGACCATCTGAAAGAAGCTTCACACTTGCTTCTGGCTCCTTCCGCCCACAGTCTGCCCAAATCTGACAAATCTCATCCTGCATGGCTTAAAAGGATACCTCTCATTAGTTTGGCTTCTTGTCCCTCCCCTGTTTTTAACATCTTTCCCTAGATGTTGTATGCAGAACTGCCTGTGTATTTGTGTGTGTGAGGCTGAGTCTGATTATCTTTTTGAGAGCTGTGAAAGACTTTTTTTTATTGGTTTGCTCAGGTAGGCACAATTAAAGTAGTTGGTGTAGGCTGTAGACATTCAGCGTTCAGGAATCTGTAGTAATGTTAATCCTGTAGTTACACATGCGATAACCAATGCAATAAAATCCATCTGTGAAACACTGAGCTGATGAAGACACCTAAAAGAATCTCAAACTATGTTATTTCTGTTAGCCAGCTGTTCCTTTCATGGTAAAGAAGTATACATTTGAAGTTCTAAACATGTGATGAATAAAATTTGTTCCATCTTCTGGACTGTAGGTAGGGAAAATGGCTGGAAATTAATGTCAGAGAATAGCAGGCAGCTGTTTAAACCCTAGCCCTCTCCCCAGCCTTCTATAGCACTGTCTAAGTAGTTCCTGCTGTTTCACACCAGCAAGAGTTAAAAGGGTTTTTTTGGTTTTGTTTTGGTTTTTGTTTGTTTGTTAATATTACTAAGAAACATTGCTGTGAAATGCAGCCAGGCACAAAGTGTGAAAAAATGTGTACTTGCTATGAGGAATTCTGCTTGCTATACTAAAATTAATATCAGTGACATTATTGACTTTAATAAAACCTCTGTCATAAATGTTGTTAAGTCCTGAATTTCCAGATCAAATTCTATCAGTTCCTATGAAACATGCAACATCTAGGGAAATAAAAGAATGCAAGGAATGCTATACAAAGGACTTCCAGAATTGAAAAAGCTATTAAAAGAGAAAAACTTTTAAAGAGTATACACTATTTACTATTTTAAGAACTCAGTAAATAGATATTCAACATCTCTCTTCTGTTAAGCATGCAGTATGTTTTGTGTACTAAAAGATTTTAAGCAAATATAGTAACTACAGTTTTGTGTCATTGCTAACATGGCATACTTTCTTTTTAGATATCAATCAATCTTTTTTGTCCTTCTATACAGTTGCAGAGAGGATGATGGAATTCTTATATTCTAGTGCTTGTTTTAGACGTAACTTGTGTTCAACAAGGAGGAACAAAGAGTTGGTCTTGTTTTGGGGAAATTTTTTTACAGCTCTAGACAGTTCATTCTGTTTTGCAGATTGACAGATCCCAATGCAAATGTACAACAGTGTTTAAAGGGTCAGTACCAGGGTGCTTACAGGATCAAACCTGCACTCACAAAAGAGCCACACCTCTTTAAGCGAACAATTCCATGTTTTTTAGGCACTGGCAATGATGGCTTTAGGAAGAAGAAAACCTTTACGTGTTTTTTTTACTGAATTTCAAATGAGATGAGAAAAAAATTGTTGAAGAAATCTGGGTTAGTAAGCAGTGAACTTTCCATTTGTATTACCCTTCCTAAAATTTCCTTTGGTGCCAATATTTGCCTGATGACATTGAAACTCATTAAACTATGCAATGTGTTGTCTCTGAGGGTCATTTAGAAACACATAAACTAATCCCCAGTTTGATCTGAGGTGTCAGAGCCTGTGCAAGAGTCAAATGAACTGTGATCTCACACTGTCACTGGGGAACAATCAAGCAAGCCTGAACCTCAGGGCCAGAGAGAGTTCCATCTTCTGTATTCTTTCTCCCATCCAGAGAGAAACAATCGGGCAGTAACTATAGTAAATTGCAGTAGAAAATATGGAGCTAGTATTTTCAGCATTAGTTGCTCTGCATTTTTGGTGAGTCAAATACCCTTTGCTTCTTTTCTTCAGTCATTTGGAGCTGTTAGGCTATATAGCTATTTAGCAAATTGCAAAATAGATATGTTGGTTTTATGTGGCTTTTATGACATCAAATCCCTAACCCAACAAGTGAACGGAATGAAAAATGAATATGACTTTTTTTTCCCTCTGAAATTATAACACTTTTTCACAGTTATAATGGTTGTTATTTAAAAGTATGCTGTACTGTTATTTGAAGATATGCTGTGCTTTTATCAGTAGCACCACAAGACTTCTCAGCATGCATTTGGAAATAGTTGTGTTTAACACTTTTCATCACAAAATTTATTTTCAGCAACATCTCGCAATTGATTCGTACAAGAAGTGATTTTCTAATCTTTAAGTCATTCTGCTAACCATAAAGTATTTGCCTTTCTCTCACTTCAGAACTCTGTGCATAAAGGCAGGACATTCTTACTCAGTATGTAAAATACCAGGTGCAACAACACGACTATGGAATATGTGATGCTCTTCCCTCTCCCGAGCTAATTAGTGTATGATCCCAAGTGGCAGCTTTTACGTTCTTCATTATTTAGAATGCTGTTCTTGTTATTTACTGGATTCAAAAAGAACAATACTATAGACACTACAATACATGGACTTTCCCCTTCTAATGTTTCTGCTGTGTGGGCCCATGGCGAATGATGCTGACTCCAAGCAGTGGGGTATTTCTGATTTCTGATCAGCTATGCAAATATTGCCTGTTTGCCTTACCGGACATGGCTGGGCAGCAGGGATTAAGGTGCATTCTTGCTGTTTCTTGGCATGCGGGGTCGGGAAGAACATTTTGAAAGGGGGGAAGGGTTCATCATGACTATTCCAAGAGGCTTCTGGAGTACAAGGTGGGACATGAAATGCCAAGGACTGAGCAAGGAGGGAGCTGACAGAACAGGGACAGAGTAGAGCCTTTTATGTGAGCAGGGGACTTCCCTGAAGCAGGCAGCAAACTTACAAGCCTTGAGGATGACATTCTTGGGCACCCAGAAGCCCTGAGTGTTGTCATTTAAGCAAATGCGGGAATTTTGCCATTGAATTTATTTTTTGTTTGTTCTTCTTTGCAGATCTTTTGATATTGCTTAGAGACTACGTGGGGACTTCAGAGAATCCTGCTGATTCCTATGAAGTTCTTACCTGCCCTCTGCTTTTCTATTGAGATGGTCAGTCAAAAATCTGAGACAAAGCACATCTGAATATTCATAAAAAAACCCAATTCCTCCCATGTGTTTGTGATGACCTCTTGCATGTGACACAGCTAGCACAGTCTTCTTAGAAGGGTAAGTAAAATTGAGGTTTAGTGACCTAAGGCTGAGTTGGTGAGGCCAGGTGGGGGGACATAAGGAGATATCTGTTTGCTTGGCCTTTTTGAATTTTTACCATAATACCACATAGAAAGCAGTCTTTTTTTTTTTTCTTTGACAACCTTGACTTCAGGTACATTAGGATTTTCTTGAAGTGGACATCAGAAACATAATTTTTTTACCTTTGAGGGTCCAGAAAAATTACTGTCACAACTGAAAGGAATGCTTACTGTACTTATACAAGACTGTATGTGTAATAACAACCACATCTCTCCTACTTTCTCTTATGTAAAAACCTTTGTGTCTTACCTTGTCCAGACAGACTATCTTGGTCAGCTACCTTGGAAGGTGGTACTGTTACATCTGTCAGTTCTTTCTTCTCCTCAGCTTCATTATTCTCATCTCCGGCTTGCAGGAGATTAGGTGAGGTAAAGCTATCTGTGGTATAAACTGCCACTGTGGTAGGCTGCTCTGTTGGAGACTTGTAGCCGTCGGTGATTAATTCATTCCTAGCAGAATCATCTGCTGGAGGAGGCAAATAAGAATCCTCTGGTTTTGGAGGACTGCTAGTGCTACCCAGAGCATTGAAAGGCACCGTGACACTTTGGTAGTCAGTAGCAATATCTTCTGTGTCTGGAGGATATTTGTCCTGAAATGGTTCTCTCAAGGGTTTGGTAGGGAGCACAGGTTCAGATGAAACAAAATTATTAAAGTCTTCAGTGGCACTAATCTCTCCACTTAACATCGGGATTCCAGTTGTAAATTCATTGACAGAGATGTCTCCTGTTTGGTCCACTGTCGCTGGGCTGGGGTAACCTAGTGGGAGTTCCACACTCATGGAGTCCTCCTGAAAAAGTTTTTTTAAAAGCAGCTCTCATTATCATATTTATCTTTCATTGCTAAAAAGGCCACAGGAGCCTGCAAACGGCTAACTCAGCATGAAGTCATGGGATGTATCAAGTGTTTGGCATCTGCCTGTGATCCTAATCACATTGCCTGTAATTTAAAACATGGTCAAAGAAAAATGACTTTCACTATCCCTGACAACTGCTCTCCTTCTGTCATTGAGATGTACTATTGAACTGTAAAATGTTTACTTTATAATTAAAACTGGAGAGGTAATTGAGCAGTAATATTCACCTGTAAATGCTGTAAACAGTATCTCTCTTCTGTTATAACACCACCACAACATTCATCCTTACAGTATTTATAAAAGGCAGATATGTATTTTGGCATAAGAGCCTTTTCCTGTTTATTCATGTACGTCTTAACACTCTTTAATTTCATTTCTCATAGAAAAATAAATTAATATAACAACCAGCATTAACTTACCAAATCAGGGCCTGTCAGAGGAATAGTAACCATGCCCTGGATATCATTATCAAAATCACTGGGTGGTATAATGGCTTCTGAAAAAAATTTTTAAAAAAGTGAGAGAGAGCATAATATTTCAGCGGTGGCACATTGAGAACTGATCAGAACACATCAACTCAGTAAAAAACAATATTAAAACTATCCTTCATCAAAAAACTTTTAAAAATCCATGTTAAGAAGAGGCATAAATTTCCATTTAAACTGGCAATTATGAGGAAAACAGTAATTTTACATGCATTATTCTTTGTACACTTTATTTAGTTTAAATAGGATAGGTCTGCAGAGAGCTGAACCACAGATCAATGCTTAAAATCAGCTGAAGTATGAAGTGCTCACTTAGATCTGCATGGGCTATGATGACTCACTATATTGTGTTGTTCATTAAGCTTGAATTGTTTTCAGATTTATCTGAAGTACACACCATTCTTAATCTTAGAGTTTTGGCTTTAGTGCCCAGTGCTCCCTTCACTCCCTCAGAGGAGCTCTTGAGATGTACTTGCATGCAGGCTGTTTTTCTAAAACTGATTGTTAAAAATAACTAGTCGGGAAAAGTTGATTAAAATAGTTATTATTAAAGTGTTCTATATCCATGAAATTTTTACTTAGGATTTTTAATCTACATTAAAATATGATATTATTTCAGAAAGTACTGGTTTATTTTTTTTTCCAATAAAATGCTGTTGCTTGTAATTGAAAGACTACAACTAAAATTTGCTGTGTGTTTTAAGATTGTTTTGGTGCATATACATATAAAACCATTTAAAATTCTTTTCCCCATTTTTAACCCACCTCCTCAAAAGTAGGGCTATGCCAGCTTTGAAAAAATAATTGATGGAGTAAAAGAGGATATTTATTAGCAGGATTATTAAACAGTATGAAACCCTTCAACCTTCTGCTAGAGGTCTTCACACCCATCATGTCACCTGCACTCCCTCTGTGTTCCAGAGAGCAAAGTGAACCTTTACAGTGAGTTCCATAACACTGATTTTAGCTTGAGGTCAAAAGCTCTTCAATGTATCTGTCTCTCTGACTTCACCAGGAGGTTAGATGGCTTGCTTACGAATGAGTCTTAGCTTTCAGAAAGCTGGATTTATGTTAGAGGAAACCCTCACTTTTTGTCTTGTTAAAGAAATGAGAGTGTCCATACTGGGAAATTAAAATGATGTTGTGAATATTCATAGTATTTTTTTTCCTCCTCTTTTTTTCTTAGTGTGCAAAACATTCAGCTTATCTAAACAACCACCCACAAAAAATAGAACCTCTAATATGATTGGAAACTACGTTGTATAATTATAAAGGCACATTTTGCTATAAAATTTAACTTAGATCTGTGCATTCTCTGCATGCTATGCAACACTTAGGAGGATGGGATACATCACATGAAAACAGTCTGTTAAAGAAGCAAAGAAGACTTTACTGAGATTGCATCAATTAGAAAGGGCAAGATTTAGACTTGCACCTGGACCCAGCCTGCCAACTCACCCTCAGTAAACTGGAGTGTTCCCAGGTCCATTGGCAGGGACTGGTCTTCATGGAGTGCTATGGCAACCAGCTGCTGAAGGTCTGTTACTGTGAGCTTAGTTGCTGATATGTCCTGCTCTTCCTTTGGAGAGAGTGGAAGTTTTTCATTTTCAACTTTATTAGATCCAATAGTTGAGATGTCATCTGCTGTGCTTTTGATTTCTGAGGCATCTCTCTCAAAGTTTACCACATATCGTGCTATAGTGCTGCTTGATCTGCAAGAGGAAGATGCAAAAATGCTGAATGAACCAAAATTGGTTACTGGCTGAGGACTGATTTTACAAACAAACAAACAAAATGTATGCAACCATAACATATTATCTTCTCTAAAAATACTGTAGATATTCTTCTTTTTAATGAGACTGCTATCTTCAGATTACTTTTGCTATAGCTAAATCTTTTTTTTCCTGTGCATAATTTTTAATAAAAATTCCAATACTGAAGAAAATTATAAAATGTTGTAACATAATCCAGTTTAATCTGACTACTCAGAGAAGTGTAGAACTGGTAATATAATTCGAAGTAATTGATTATTTTTTCAAACAGTCAGAAATGCGTGCTCGGGTTACTAGAAGCCATAATCACCTATTAAGTATGCAGGAACTTATGAAAAGGGACTAGACAGTTCATAAAGCTCCAGATAAGCAAAAATCCTATCACATCTGTGGCATTTTTTTACTCTTTTTTGAAGAACAGCAAGAAAGTTAGCTATAATGTGGCAAACGAGTCACTTTTCACAACAGGAGTTATGTTTTCCAAGTCTAAATTAATGTGTATAGCTTCTCCCTAGATGTACTTGTTTAACAGAAGTTTCAAATTTCTACCACTATTAAGACATTCCTTTTCATAAATACTAAATTCACTTAATTAAAATGAAAAATAACATGTACATCATAAAACATTTGTACTCCACTATGTTGCTTTTTATAATATCAGATAACTGGAGAGAGAAAGTATATGCTATGTATTTACACTTATAGGACACTGCAAGAATTCAGGAAAAGCCTTAGAAAATTCTTCCTTTTAAACTACAGGTAAAAGAGAAGTTCTGGGAACTGCTAGACAAATTACTCCTTAGCAGGACATTTAAGCAACAGCAATAGTCTGTGTAGTTGTTTCTATTACCAGTCAATGGCTCCCTGCATTTTCTCAAGCTAGTCGCTGGTCTGTTTGTCATTCTATCTGGCCTGATAAATGGAGATAACAAATCAAATTCTACATACTTATTGAAGATAATGTGTATATGGGAACACATCTAGGAAACAGCAGATCAAAAAAGAAAATTTAAATACGAAGTTTTCCTATTTTCTTTCACTTTCAGTTTATGACTGATAGAAATCTTGAGTCATCTGAATGTAAATTTTCTTAGGTCAAACAATTTTCTTTCCTTCAGAGAGATCCTGACAAAATTTGATTACATGAACCCTCCAGATTAAGGTAAAAGCTGTCCCTGCTGCTTTATATCACAAATTTTGTACTTAGGCAGAAGACAAATCAATTCACTTTATCACATCAAGTTAAATAACATTTATTGATGTATCTATGTACATCTCATAGTCTATAAAATGATTAATGTTAATTATGAATTAGAGACAAATTACCCATCTTTCTCCTTCTTCTGTCTTCATTTCATCATAGAAGGAAGGATGTAATAAAGGATTGCAAAAGAAAGAAAAACAAAGATTCATGTATACGGTAAATCAGTCAGTTGTACATCAAAAACATCTTTTGACAATTTATCTTATCTTCTATGTGTCATCTGTAATTTTTATCTCTGTGTGAAAATGACAGGCTACTCTCCATAATTTCACTCTTTCTCTTCCAAACAATGGGAAGCTTCATGTTTTGAGTAGGGAAACAGAAATTTTACCTTGATAGTTTGAAATATCTGCTTTCTTATTTGCCCCTACAAATGATGCAATTTAAGCCCTGTCATTGATAATCTGTATCTTTATGGTGGCAATGAACACCTGTGACAGTAGTAGCAGCTATTATTGTTACCACACATGGTGCCTACTCAGATCCTCGACCTATTAATTACCTCTGGAAGATGTGCCTATTTTGATCTTCTGTAACATAATGCCCTGCTATTTCCCCTAATGAATTCTCTAGCATATCTCTAATGTTGTCCTTTCATATTGTCTTGTGGGAAATGCTGCTAATATATGTAGCAATATGGCTAAGGGATAATGGAGAGCAACACCTGCCTTTGCTGATCTGTAACTCTCAGGAGCTAAGTAAATTACTAGATGAAGGGAGGCAATCCCGGTCTTCCACCCCGATGAATGTAATTTCATATCAGCTCCTAAGGCCAAGATACTAAACAGAAATGGATCCCAGATCTCCTAGAGTCACAACTGAAAGGTTTGTTATTGCATGTTGTAACTGTGAGATGCTACTACAGACCTTTTTGCTTGAGCAACCAATTTTCATTTTCCTTTGCTCTTTCTTTTTTTGCCAGCAATTTTGCAGAGAGAAATGCAATGAAGAAGAATGCTCTTGTCTAAAATTACAGTGCAATATGAATGTTCTCCAACATGTATTTAATATCACTAGAAGGAAGGAGGACTGAATGTGCCTGATGCTGTGCAATAAGCCTATATGAATTTGTTTTTTTCCTTGCTCTTTATTCCCTTTCAATTTTATGTTACTTCTTACTATTAGTAATTCATTTTCCCCTTGATCCTTTACGTAATATGCTCTTATCTATAGAATCACAACCGTATCAAATACTCAGTTTTAGATCCACCCCACCTTGTATACAGAGTAGCTGTATACATACAAGGAAGTTAAAACTAAAAGACATGGCAAGCCAGAACACAAATTTTTTAAAATATGAAAGATTTTTAATTGCATGAAACACCTGGAAAACACGTATTTGAAAAGCTTCATATGTGTGAACATGTACCCTCCTGCAATCTTCTCTTGGCAAGGCACCTTCACTGTGCCCAATGAAGGGCACAAGATCCATGCACAAAAAAGGTAGCCACCTAAATAATCAAACTCCTCTCTCTCTTTACCTTGTCATTTAAGAAAGTCCTTAATACACCATTGCTAGCAATTTCAAAGGATTTATTGATTACTTCATCCCTCAGGGAATCAAAGCTACTTCTACTTAGTAATTCAAATTGTCTCACTTGGAATGTGTTAGCATTTCTCTCCATAAACTATTTTCTGTTTATAGCAATACACACCCCACTATTATATAGGTCTCTTCATGTCAGAGGGAAAGAAGGAAGAGGAGAAACCTAGTAGCCAAAAAAAAAAAAAGTCCCATTTTCTTACTTACTTAAATCCTAATACGTGGATTTCTTTGAATCCTGGAAGTTTCTCAAATATCTTTTGCATCTATAGAAAACCATAAAATCATTAATTCAGTGTAAGTTCTACCACTAGAAAGCAAGCACAAGTTGATTATCTAGACAATATTTTCATATTTCAGAAAGAGCTTTAGGAAACAGTCTCAACTGCATTCTGTGCTGTCACCATTACTCAACTTGAACATAATATTTGGTTTGTATATCCTGCCTATATTACCTGTTAATAAGCAAAGTGAAGTACAAAATACAGCTTTTTTTTAGTAATGTAATTATATAAATCAATTATAATCTAGTTCATAATAGAGTAAGTCAAACAACATGAATCAAATTATTTTCTCATTTTCAGCAGTTTTGGTTCATGAATAATTTTGTGATTCAAGTCACCTTAACAGTAAATTGTTAATTATGTAGAAATACTAACCAAATGGAGATGGATTTACATTGTTTGACAAATCATTTATAAATTGAACAGTTTTAAATGTCCTGTACAAATGGAATAACTTCACATATTTTTAATTCTAATGTTAGCAATTGTACAATTGTATGGTTTTAAATAGAAGAGACAGTATGAAGAATAAACAATGAGCAGAAAGCCTGAATTCTGCATAAATTTTTCAGACTTTAGGATAATTGTTTTTATCAGCACCTCAAGAATTAACGATGTTTTGAGATCCAGCTGATTGATCTTTTGGTCTTTTCCAATTGTAGAAACATTTATTGAGGTAAGTCAAATGAAATATTTTATGTATGTCTACTATGTCAGAGGAAAGGGATTTTTTTAAACAGTTCCGCAGTTCCTTTCTAATTCACTTCCTGGTCCTGTTAAGTACCAGACAACACATCGTCTAAGGCTTTCATCTGCAAGCAAAGCAGGGAGCTGAGGAAATTGAAAAAGTGAAAAAGCCTTTTGAAGAATCAGATCCTTTTAATTCAGCATATCATTTAAAAAGTATATGAACTAAGGTAACGATCTTTCCTCTTCCTTAGCTATATGATTCTGCACAACCCAGCATACATTTAGAACTCACTCATTCATATGTGAGAGTTTGTCAGAACTGGTAGGGAATGAATAGTCAGACCCACAGCTTTCTCTGTGTCTCTCATGTAGGTTAAGTGAAGTAGTGGAAGATCGGTATGTTATCACAATACCAGGGATCAGCTGCACTGTATAAGCCTAGATATCTTTTTCACCACAGCAAACAGAAGATAATGGTTAGTGCAGAAAATAGCCTGCCATTGACACTCCCCTTAACCATCTCTTGCAAGAGGACAGTAGGAAAGGAACTGAAGTAAATAATTTTGAGCTCGGTCTGACTTAGTAAAAGTGGTGCAGAAGTAGCAACTAGACTGTGGGACTAACATGATTAATGCTCACTGAAAGTAACAGAAGTTAAGGGCCTGAATCATTAGGATGCAATTAATTTTCCTAGACTTAGGCAAGCACTATCATTTTAGATGCCTTAAGGTTGTTTTCTGCTCAGTTGCTGGTTCAAAAGAACGCAACTTTCTCATATCTGAGAGGGCCTTGAAGATGTACCAGATAGCCACGTTTAGGTAACTGAATCCCATTTTAGCCATGTTCTACCAGCTGACTGTGTCAAGAGCAGCTTTGGACTCTTTAAAGTGACAGATAAAATTTGATAACAATGGAAAATAATTTAACAATCAAGAAACTTTGCATTGTTCCCCCTCCAATTAATGAAATGACTTAACAGTCAGATTGCTGAATTACATCTTTATATGTGTAGTAAACAAAGTCTGTAAGCAGTTATGTTTGATAATGTTGGAAATCTCCAGAGAAGGCACTTTTTATCAGCTCTGCCAACACATCCTTCACAGTTTTTCTATGCATATCTGAAATTGAACCAGGATGGTGAAATGGCTTGCACTAAGAAATACTGATGAAACTGATGAGAAGCTTTAGTTAATTTTACTAAGAAAACCTTTTGGGAACCTCAAGTCATTAACTGCTATCTATTAAATTGATAGTTAGTATTATTAATTATATGAAAACACCATAGATGTTCTAGTTCTTATGGAAACTATGATAATGCACAACAACATGTGCATTATGGGCAACAAATGATTGGAAGTCCTTTGAAGAATAGTTCAGACAACAGTGGGTAATTACTTTTAACGTTTATATTACATTTCTCATTAGGTTTATTGTAGAAATTAAACTATGACATAGTACTGTCCATTAATTCCTGATTAAGCCCAAATGATACTTCTGAAGTTACTGTGTTCATCAGTCATCTGAGGCTCTGCTGCTGACAAAGACATTGGTTTGTTAGCTTGGTTGCTGAACAGATAGCCTAAATGAAGGGAAAAGCTGACTACACATGAAGGAAAACTGAAGGTCTTGAGAAAACAGGAATTATCTATTTCAAGTGAGGCAGTAGATTCTAATTCTGTTTCATGGTGAAGGTAGTTTCATAGTACGAATGTTAGCCAAGGCACAAAGCCAACATTTTGGTGTTCACTCAGCCTCCTTACCTGTAGCTGAAATTTGGCAGCTAGTTGTCGGTACTGTGGAGAGTCTGGATCATTAAGTTCAGGTGTATACTCCTGGTCAGTGAGAGTGACGCTGAATTCTACCATTTGCTCCACAGGCAGTTCTGGGACTGTGTTTGTTCCCAGCTCCTGGAAAAGGAGAGGAAAAAAAAAAAAAGGGAGAAATAGAACTAAGTGATTTTTTTCCCCACATTTCGGTATATGACAGGTAGAAGGATCCCCTTTTAAGCCTGTCCCAAAATAACTTTCTGAACCACATCCTACAAAAGGCAAGGGCTCCTAGCCACGTCTGTTGGCTTAATTCTTCTGCTTTTGCAAACAAGTTTCTGTTACTGTGACTTTTGAGTTGTCTTTGATATGCATAAATGAAGGTGATGAAGAGAATCAAGCCATTTGGGAGGTTCTGGAAAGTTCCCTGAAGCCACACGTGTGTGCTGAGACCAGGGCCACCTCCCTGACAGCCCCAGATGCAGCAGCCAGGACTAGTTTAGACGTAACCTGTGGCCCACGGTAGCTGCTGTAAAGCTGCAGTGAAGGGGGCAGCCCCTGGTGCCAGGCTGCACGGCTGCTCTGAGGAGACATCAGCAGACATTCCCTGTTTGGCAGCTGGCTGTCTGGCCAGGAAAAGGCAAGAAGGTCCAGTGCTATACCCTGTGTTGTGGACAGCTCAGAAAGTAGGCATTTTTACATTATTCAGTGAAGAACAAGATTAAAAAATGGTGCAAAATAGGCAACAGGATGCTCATTAAAAGAGTTAAGACTCTGCCTAAAAGCTGGTTGCCATGTTGTTATGCTTTCTACTGCATATGCAAGAAACTTCATGCACTATTTCAGTGCAGAACAGATGCTAATAAAACCCTTCAGTCCCACTAGCAGTAACAGAGAGGAGCACTCATGACTTGTAAGCACAAAGTGTTTCTAAGGCTTCCTTCTCTTTTCTGCTAGCTGAGCTCAAAAAGAAGAGGTGAGTGAAAAAATGAGATAAGAAAATAGGCTGCCCTCACCTTCACAGGAGTCTTCGTGTCATTAACAATTTCATTGAGCAGTGTGCCGTTAGGTGCTGGTGCATATGGAGAGAGGGATGCGCCGGGAGAGCCTGTAAAGTAAAATCAGGCAAGAACAGGTTTGTACATCGAAAATCTGCTTTCTGTGTTTGTCAGGTGTCAGCTGGCTGGAGAAGCTTTCCTTATGGAGGATGTGTTTGAGCACAAGCCTGTGTCAGTAAAAGGTGGTCATGACTTAGGGCATGGGTAAAGACGATATTTTTTGTGCAACAGATGGCCTTCCTTTCCAGGTCAAAGCATGAGTAACATTGCATGTGTGTGACTGAAACCAAAAATAGCACTGACTATGCATCAATGAAATTGTGTGGATTAAATAATATTTGATCATTTCCTGTCATACTGTAATAAATATCACCAATGTCTAAGCTTCATTTTGTCAATTGAGACCTTTGTCTCTATGGTAGCCACCTTTCTTTAGGGCTCAATTTAAAGTGACAAGAGACTTTGACAGAGTTTTCCAGCTAGAGGCAACATTACCATGCTGGAAGTTGCTATCAGTAAGACTCCATCATATTTGGCTCTCATAAAAAATATGTGTGCAGGGTGTTTCCCGCTTGAACCAAAATGCTCATATTTACAAATTTTTATCACTGCATAAATTTCCAACATTATTTTAAAGAACTGTAGTACACAACAGCTTTGGTAGGTCTAATTGGAACAATCTGGTCAATTTAATGTCTTGGCAACACTGTGACTTTTTGGCTAATGTCATTCTTTATTTTCATCTGCTTGCTTATTTTGACAAACAAAATGCAGCAGCTGACACTCTAAATGTTATTTTATAACTGAAGCAAAATTAGCTTTACCCTCTATTCTCATGAAACTAGGAAAACATGCATTTAAAGACTGCGAAACAAACGTGGAATGCCACATTTGAGTAGCAGACATGTTGTAAAGAAATAAAAAAATGCATATAGATTATTTTACTAAAGCATTTTTATTGTACTTCACTGAACTTGTCATACTTCTGCATTCATTAAATTACAGCCTTCTAAGATCTATGAATCACTGGGTTTAACAATTCTATTTTATGGGCAAATGCACAGCAAGCAGATTTGATTTTACCTGTAGAAATGGAAGGAATGTCTTCCACCTTTTTGCCACCTGTTTTCTCTGTGGATATTTCATCTTTCCTATCAATCAAATAGAAATAAATGATTTAATGATCAGCATGCTGTACTGGGAATCGCAAAGATGTAAAATAATGTAGCAATGACCCCTATATTAGGTATACTTTCAATGAGAGAAGTTATTTCTAATGGAATAGTTGATAAGCTGGCTAAACAGGCAACGGAACAGTAGATCATATTTTATATTCAACGGTTTATATATTTCCTTTCCTCTCCTTCACTATGGTATTTGTCCTTACAATTAACAAAATACTGATTTGAGATATTCTTCCAACAAGGACTACCAATTCTGTCAGGAGTCTGCTCATGAGGTTTCATGACTGATTTTCTCTGAGCAATCGGAGGGATGGGGTCACAGAGATTAAATGAGTGCAAAGAGTCTGCTTTTTCTCTCTTTGAAGTCTATGAATGGTTGACCACTGGTTAAATGCAAGCAAGACTTCTTGTACATTATCTAAACCAACTTTTGTCTCCTTTGCTGTATCTCTTCCTATCAAGATAGTTCAGTGAAGGCTTTGGGTTTCTTCTAATTTCTGAGCTGATGGACTTTTGATGGTTCCAAGGGTGTTTCGTGGTTTGTTGTGAGGAGAGGATGGGTGGACTTATTGTTCTGTTGTTAGCCTGCATTGTAATATCATAAGGAAGTTTCCAACTAATGATAATTTCAAATCAGATTCCCAGATCAAGACTATTATTATGAATTGTAGGAGTGTTTATGTTTGGATCTTGATGTAATATTGATGGGTTAATGCCTACCATGGTCCCCGTGGCAGAGAGCTGAAAACTCAAGTAAGAATACAGTGGATGTGATGTACAGATTGTCTGCCCTGCATCACGGGATTTGTTTTGTTACTGTTGGTATTGTTTTCTTTTCTAAATTTTACAGTCATGTGCTAATGAAGAAATTTTGGAACTGAGACTGTTAGCTTACCTGAAATGCAGAAGTGGTTTGAATATACAAGTACATTTTACAATAGACGTGTCAAAGATTCCTGCAGTTAAGGCTATAGAATAATTTATGTTCTAAAACCAAATTTGTATTGATTTGTAGTTTTTGGAAAGTGTATTGAAAGTGACATTTTGAGATTTTTCTTTCCTGAAATTGGGAAGTGAAGAATTTCAGTTGGTTTGGGTTCTAAGTAGAGTGTGGAAAAAGACACAACATAAACCAAAAAGCCCAATCATGAAAACAAATGAGGAAAGAATTCCTCAAAATTTCTATAGAAATAGCTATTATTAAGGCAGTGCATACAAGTGGAGTGTTTGTGAAAACTGATATGAATGAAAGAACTAAGGGGACCATAATCCACAGTATGGTGCTAAATGAGACAACGTGAAGCTTGTAGCATAGACAAGATGGCTGGGCTGCATTTCTATACAAGACCAACCTAAATGTTTAATAACATAAATAAAGAATATGAGCAACTCCTGATTTATCCTCTGGATATCTTGTGTGGTGAGAACGAAAGTATTATTTCTAATACTATTTCTAATGTTTTCACAATGTTAACTAACTATGTGTTGTGTCTTTAATTGGAGACTGCTCTCTCTACATGACATCTATAGAAAATACAAAATGTTTCCCAAACCACACAGTAGTAAAAATGAAATCCAACAATGCATAATCATGGCTGCCTGTATTTCCAGCTAGAGTATGAATAATTTCATAGCATCCACTTCACCTTCTGTACTGTGTCTAGGGAAAACCATACTGTTCACAAAGACCCTAAGAACTCTGAGATCAGTCACTTCACTTATTGCCTTGCTGCTGCTGTTTGCACTAGGCTGAGTGAAAAGACCTCCCTTTGGACTTCCAGAGGAGTTTAATTAGGCCCTACATGATTAAAAATACATTTCTGAGAAAGAAGAACACTCAAAGCTCCAGTATCATTATGAATAAAGATACCTAAGACCTCTGTGATCATGAGACAGTATAACTTATGAATGGGAAAGATTATTTGCTACACCTGAAAATCTAAGAAAATTTGAAGAAAAAATAATACATAAATCATAGAAACTGTGGACAGTGATTTTCCTGGCTATACTATAGTATTTATATGCAGAGATACAGAGTTCAGTATAGTAACTTTAATCCTGCCATTCTCAGACTTCTGAACATTGCCTGGAGCATACATTTTTCCCTAGAGTTTATGGAATAAAGCTTGACATTAGTAAACACTATCATGATGTGTAAAAGTACAGGAGAAAACTAGAGTGAAGACATAAGAGTTTTCATATTATTGCTTCATGTATCCTTCCAGATAAACTTTTGTTCAGTATTCTGACTTTCCTCTTGAGAATTATAGCAACTGTGGGTAATCTTTTGGCACACTCCCAGTCAACACTAGCCTAACACAAAGCTGTGGCTCTGGGTTTCATGCTCACTGTAGTCTAAGGAGACATTCTGCGATGTCTCAAAGTGAACAGGCAACTCAGACATTTGGCCATCTTAATGATTACTGATTCAATTACTGTGTACTATGATACATACAGTATACACATCTGTCACAGCACACACCAAATACACCACAGTGCTATCTGTATATCTGTTCACATCCACACACATCTACACATATCTTTTTCAAAAAAGGCAGTAACATCAAGTGGCAAGGTTCTACTTGTGCTACTTACCTTTCCTGGAAGGTTCTATGTTTTACTCGCTGCAAAAAGATTAAGAAAAACAACATTTTACTAGTGGGTGTATCCAACCATTGAGCAGAAGCCTGTTAGCTCTTTTGTTTACTGTACTTTTATGTTTTCCTTATAACACATGCCCCCTCCTCTTCCTGAACAATATTTTGCCCTTATATAAGCAGATGGGGAGGGACTTGGAAGTCTTCCCCAGTTTCTAAACAAACATAGTATTCCTTACCCGTTGGATTATTTCCAGGTGCTCTTGGGAATTGCTGAAGTTTTTGCCGATGTCGAATATGCAGAAGGTTTCCCTCTGGCAGGCAGTAACCCAGTTCTGATATTCAGAAGTATCAGGAATCCGATCCAGAAAAATACGAAAGGCTTCCCACACAACTTCCTGGCAGACTGAGTAAGAAGAAAGGGGATGGGAATGGATGCTTTGCACCAAAAGTAAACCTTTGAAAGTGATTTGGGTTTTATGCATTTTACTGTACTTAGTAAACAAATCCAACATCTAGGTATTTTTAGATATTTAGATCTGCTAGGTATTTTTGAGTTGGCAGTCATTTGCCTTTATGCTAAAGGATTAACCATCTTTGAGTTAAGGATTGCTAATTTCCCTCAAAGAGAGATTAATTTGGCCTGACATCATCATAATGAATACGGAGCAAACACAAAGCACACTTCCTTCATCTCAAAGGTACATACATACAAAGACACATACTGGATGTTCTGGCGAGACCAAACAGCAAGGTAGAGAAAAAATAATCTAGCAGTCATCATATTGAATAATCATAATTTTAACTGTATATAAAGGTTTTGTGCATTAATATGGTTAACTATGCATAGGACAAGCTAAACAGATCATATTTAGGATTTTGATATTCCCCATACATATAGCAAAATATTTTGATGGAAAAAAAGAGTTTTTTAAATGCAGCAGGCTAAAATGATTTGATGATATTTCAAATTTTCAATGTGACTAGTCTTTTCAAAATCTTAAAGACATTCTGCAGCTGCTACATGTTTATGTTTCCTTAAACACCTCTGGAAAAATTGCATGACTTAGTATAGGTAAAATTCCTTTAGAAAGAACATGCTTTCCTTCTTCTCTACACAACTTTACAGAGACATTTGTTCAATGTTAAACACCTCCTTCACGGTAGTGAATCACCCAGTTAAACACCAGCTTACATCAGACAAGGTTAACAGGTACTGTGGCTGCAGGGAGAACAGTAGTGTTCTGCATCATTTGAGAAAATGAAAATGAACATGAAGAGAATATGACAGTGGGGAAGATTTTGAAATTGTGGCAGTCAGGAATAAGGAGGAGCTTCATTTACAGGATGCAAACTGGCTTAATTACATGAGATTATGTAAAACACATAATATAATAATGGAGAGAAGGACTTTTACATATTCTGTTGGCCTACTCCTTGTGCAAGAAAGCTCTGAATTTCAGCGGCATTACATTACAAAGTACATTAGAATGCATATTTGGGCTTGGCATCCAGTTTTTCACTTGATTTTCTGTCATTCAGAACTCCGCCAGGCATTTCAGGGAAAACTTGTAAAAGATAAGTTCCAGCTGCAAAGTCCTTGCTCTCTGGGACTGTGAGTGAGGATCATGACATGCAGGAGTATGTGAGGGAGGGGAGAAAGTCAGCAGCAGCTGGGTTACAAAGTGGCTGCTCAGAAATACTTTATAGGGTTTACTTTCCCTAGATGATTCTGATAACACAGGTCATAGGTATGTCTGCAGAAGTTATTTTTTGAGAGTCACGGATGGCCAGGTGGGGCTACACTTCTAAGTGCACTTTTACCATCATCTTGCTGAAGTCTCCTTTTTTTTGTAAGTTGAAACTATTTGTAATTTTAAAAGACTGAGGAGGATAAACTGTTCCCTCCTCCAGACAGCTACTGCCTAGCTGACTAACTATACTAATAGGTCTTTGAATCTCTGTTCAGATACTAGCCTCTCCCCACACACGAAATATTTGAGTTTCACTTAAGTCACTTTGCACAGCTTCAAACTAAACATAGAATGAATCCTGCCTGTACCTGGGTCATATTTCAAATCACTGAGTGGTCCGCAATGATCCTCAAGCTGGCATGGAACAGGACTTGCTGTTCTGTGCGAACTTTTCTGCTTAACTGCAGAAATGCCTACCTATCCAGGTTGTCCTCTGCAGGGGCTGTGAACTTGCTTGTGTAGGTAAACCAACATGGCACAGTGGCTGCTGGAACCAAGGTGTTTTGCACAAAATCAGTTCAGTTTATCTCAGCTGTCACTATACCTTCCCATTAATGGGTGACTGCCTCTGACGCTACTTGTTGATTCCTTTGGAGTCAACAGAGCCAGATGTATTTTTGGCTTTGTGAAAATACGTACACTCAGACAAGATGAAGGAACACACTTCTTCAACACGTTTAAAATTAAATGCTTTTAGAGAAGGGGATTTTCAAACACATTAGAAAAAACATTTTAACAAAAGCTCGCTAGCAATTTGAAAGCTGTTGCCTTCAGTACTTTACAAAGTTCATTACTGCAAGATGGGACATTTATTTTCAGTACTCAATACCTGCTTTGACATAGAGTGAGATAATTATCTGCATTATGTAAAATATCGGTTTCTCTGAAATTAGTGCAACCAGTTTCTCTAGGTATTCTCTAAACTTGCTGTAAGGATGTACTCAGCTGTGTTGAGGCACCTCAATAATAAATCAGGAACAACCTGCTCTCCCAGTAGAGCAGCTGTATGTGGAGTAGACGCCATCAGATTATTAAAAAGAACAAGTTGTCTTTTGAAGAGATTTATTCATTATGAGCTAGCAGTTAAGGCAACTTTCTGTCATCTTTTTCTCACAACTCTCTGGTATGCGTTTTTCTAACAGTAACTGCTGAATCAAGATATGCTGTCTGATGAAAAGTAATCCAGTTACTAGAGTTTAGTAAACATAACACATGGCCAGCTGAGGAGGTGTAGTAGCTGATTCCGTGCATGCTCCCAGTTTGCCTCACATGAAGGACTGTCTTCATGGTAGATTAAGCTATGGTGTGTTATTTCAGAGTTGGTACAGGGTCACAGTAGGCTCAGGTGATCCAATAGCAACTGTCTGAGCTCCTATATCTGAGCTGCTTTGTGTTGTGTGCTCATTCCTGAAAGCATAGAATATATATATATTTTTTTTTTTTTTTCAAAGTGCGATTTTTCTTAGTAAGCAGTACAATTTTCTAGAGGACAGGTATGATCCACAGTGCTGTTAGAGTTCTAAATGTGTCATAGGACTTGGAGGGGTGGAAGTGGTTTCCTAGAGTTTAGGTAAGGAAAAGACCAGACCTAAAAGTGCTTCTACAAAACAAAATGAAGGTCAGATTGTCCCATAGACAGGCACAGCCTGTAAGACTCCAGCATGCCTACCAGATTATCTTTTTGTGAAGGCTCGTACTATGGTTACAGCTTCAAGGATAATGCTTGCATCACCACAGTTTCACTTCTACCTTTTTTTTTGTTTGTTTTTTATTTATCACTTTGATCAGGTAACTTAGCATACTCAGCTAGGAGTGCAGAAGTCTTGGATTCTGATGTTTCCTTGAAGGAAAGATTTTTTGAGGTTTTAACCAAGGACATTGTAATGGAAAATGTGCAACTATTCAAAGGAGCAGAAACACCTTTTTCTGACTGTATGTACAGATTATTCAGCTGCAGCCTTCTATTTTCTTACTTAATTTTTGGGAAACACTCCAGCTTCAGTTGGAGAAATGGATGACACTTACTCAGAGAATTTTGTGAGTGTAGGACACTCTACTGAGTAAGAGGAGCTCTAAGTTTAAACCTGCTTGCACTACAAGACTTATAGAGCCCAATATCCCACTCCAAACTGATGTGCTACTCTCTAAAAATGTGATAGTATTGTCATCAACAGTTTTTAAATGAAAATGTCATAGCTGCACTTCTTTGATTTCAGGTCAATGATACCAGCTTGTCCCAGGATAGTTTGTTTTCAGCCCAATTAGGGATGTGACCAGTGAGTTTTAAGGACTTTCAGGATTAATTAGTATTTAAGAAAGGCTTTTTGGATCCACCTTTTAAACACATTTCAGAATTCTGCCTAATGCCCATTGGGTTGCAATTCAGTTCCACAATGGAAACCAAATAAGTTTGTATCTATAAGAATGGTTACAGACATTGGTGTAGCTTGCCCATGGTGCCTATAGTAAGTGGCTGTTAGAGTAAAATTTTTGCAGCTCTACATCCACGTTTCATCTCAGAGGGAACTAGCTGGTTCCCTGAAGGAGAGCTGAGGAGCAGGCAAGGTACGTACATGTATGTGAATGGACATGTATGTGAGGAAAAACAGATGATGAAAGTTGATTTAGAGAGTAGATGTTGCCTTAGATATTTGCACCCCAGAAGTGCTGACTACGTTTTAACTTTGGACCTTCTAGCTGCAGCACAAAAATATGCATTTTTTCTAATAGAAATTGGAACAGCCACAGAATGAAAGGCTGGGAGAAGCAGAGACAAGAAGGGAGGAAATATAAAAACCAGAGAGCTGTTTGCACTGTGCTGTCTAGGGACCTAAAATTGGAATGGTTAACTCTATAGACTCTCTGTAGTCAAGGGAAGAAAAAAAAGGACCGAGGAGTCAGTGAATTAAGTGGGAAAGGGTAGAAAAAGCATTCTAGACTTTGTAAAAATAAGACTAAGGTCTTTGCATGAGCTGCTGGCAATTACCTCGGTGTTTTTAATGCACCAACACTGCCACAGACTTAATATTACACCAACAAATTTGTGCAATGACTGATGAATAGTTTCATTACTTGTCTTGAACTGGTGGGGTTAATTCTGAGAAGCAATGATGATATCTGTTGTGCTTTTGAGAAGGGCAGTACATCTTTACATAGTAGTGCAAGCATAATTTGCTCTTCACATTCTGCTGTGCTAGAACACTATGCAATTGCACTGAGTTCATTAGTCCTTTGAGTGTGTTGTTTTACTCTTATGATAACTGTCTGTCTTGAACTATGCTGATGTTCACGTACTGTTTTATTATCTATGTAAGAAATAAAGCAGAATGCAAAGATGACATCCCATGTCTAAAGAACAAGATTCTGGAAATTTTTGTTTCCTCAATTAAAAGAAATACTTTCAAGGAGGAAGTACATGCTGTAATCATAATTTTACCTCTTAGTCTGTAGTAAGCTTGGTGACTGGCTAAAATCTGCTTCACTGATTCTTGTGGGCAGACTTTCACACCAGTTGAGAAAAAGGATGACCTCTTTGTTCGATGTTTTGCCATGTCAAATATCCGCCTTATGGTTGATACTCTGGACCTCTTTGTTGTTCTTTCTGTTTTGTCTGACCCTGAGGCATCTGCAAGATGTTTGGCTTCACCACGGTTTATTTTATTAGGGATTTCTGGAAAAGATAAAAAGTAAGTATGTACATAAACAAACATTACATAGGCCAGGGTTAACCAATGCGAGATAATGTTTGGAAAATAGGCGTGAACCTAAGAGTTCTTTTTGGTACATAATATTGGTGTCAGTGCCCTGACTGAATTAATGCACTGAGGAGAAACATCCTGTGATAACACTCAAGAGGCCTGGTAACTAATTTTCTTATATCTCAACTCATGACCCTAGGATACACAGGATAGAAGTTTCAGAAGCCCCAAATCTTGTTTTCAAAAATGACTTTGGGTTAGATCCACCAAAGGACACTTAGTTGCTTGCACTTCGTGCTACAGCACCTCACCGTGAGCGTATCAGCCTGTAGGGAAATTTACAGTATGGTGATAAGTAACGGTCTAGAGCTTGGGCAAAGTGAAGTGTATCTGTATCAGCTTGCAGTGTAAAAAGTTGTCTATGCTAGCAGATGAATAAAATGTGAAATAGTTGTACCTTAAATCTGCTCCCTTTTAAGATATCCTGATCTTTCCTTTGGACTTCAAGGCACATCTCCCTTCACATCAGGTTCATAGTCTTGAACCCAGCCCAAGAACTGGACCCTGAAACAATTTCTTTCAAAAGCTGAACAGTAGCTTCTTTTTGAGGAAAGAGTTGTTTCCAGTCTCCCTCTTTCACTCCACAGTGCAGCCTCTCCTACCCTCACACAAGCTGAAGAATTAATCAGAACAGACTGCGATTACATTTCTTTGCCACTAGATGATAGATGTTGAGAATGCTCTGGCATTGTATCTTGATAGAACTTCAACTATTCCTGGAAAAGCGGAACAGCTACAGTAGAAAAAGTTGAACCAGTGAGTTGGAACTGGAGATGTAGGTTTGTTTTCCCTATGGAGTTATTCAGTTATGAAAAGTGGAAATGTTTCCAGGGTGTCAAAATAGGCTCAAGCATAGGAACTCTCATCTTAAAAGTCACACAGAAATTCAGGACTCACTTTGCTGCACTTCCTAAGTATTTGTGATACAGCATTATGTGACTAAGGAGCTAAATTCAATGTAAAAATGTTAATGATGAAAATAGCATATTTAAATAAGCTGAAATATGGCATTTTGTAGGATCATGTGACAGGAACAATTAGTGTCTGTTAGATTATATTCCAAAATTGGGCTTACGTATTAATAAAGATGTTAAAATTAATTTGGAAATGCTTTTTTTGGTTGCATTTCATACAATTGATACAGTCATTACAGATGAAAAATAATATAAAAAATCTAAACAGTACAAAAGATGTTTTGAAAGAACTGCTTTTGAAAGAAAAGTGTAAATTAAAAAAATACGTAGATAATTGGAAAACTTTAAGGCAGATAAGATAGGCATGGTATTTGTGTACCCGAATGCTGACAAATCAACTGAAAAACTTGTTTTGAAGAATAGTTTAAAAAATTGTAAAAGAAGAATAAAAGGAAATAATGTGGTTCAAAAGGAACATATTCAGCGAGAGTAATACTATCAAAAAAATTAAGAGTAAAAAATTATCAGTTTGCTGAAGAAAGAAGAAATGTCATATTGCATATAACAAACGCTAATTATCATGTTCTTAGGCAAAGATAAAATAAAGATGGTAAAAACACATTATCTTGACATTTTGGAACTGTGTTAACTAAATGTTTAAAGAAAAGTAGGGAGATAAATGATAAGAGAATAATAATTGAAAAGCATCCTGTTACAGAAAGAATAGTACTTGAAATAAAGAATGGAAAAAGTTCTACCAGATATGTCAGTATACATATACATAGGTATATACATATATGTCTCAGTTCTTATTTAACTTTAAAATGAACATCCAATGCTTACTGTGGAGAAATCATAACAATGACGTATATTATGAGGTAGGTGGAACTCTGATATGGAAAAAGTTGACTGCTTGATTCTGAAGAATATTATATGAAAGCAAGGAAGTTGTACAAGGAGGGCAACGGGTGATTGTTATTGCCTTGTAAAGCATGCCAGAGGCAGTAACCTGTAGGCTGTCTAATTTTTTCAGGGCAATTTAAAATGATGATGCAGTCATGTAATGTTTGTCATCAAATGAAATGGAAATAATTTTTCCACAGTAGTGTCAGATCTTGAACAATAAGCTGCAGAAAAGGAATTTCTCCTGTGAACATATGGCTCTGGATCCGTCAGAAACCACAAGTAGCCAAATACCAGATTAGTGGAGACACTGAATTATTTGGATGATATATGGGGTGAGAGTGGAAAAAAATCTCGAAGAAGACCCCTGGAATACTCTAGAAGAAAATATCGAAAATCTATATGGAAAGTAGTGAGTCGTAAGTCTATTACCTTTTAAAAGCTGTATTAACTACAATGGCCCAGCTGCCCAGGCATCTGACCAACCGGGGCAGAGGATTTTGTCACTAAGCTCCTTCATAGCTTTTCTATGGAGCAGAGGTCTATCTTGAAGGATTTGCTTCTTCCCTAGGATTTAGCCCTTAGTCATTAACGTGAATTAAGAATTATACTATTCATAAGACTGACAAAGGAGCTCATTCTCTGACGATTGTTATAAAGATTTCACATTCTCTGTGTTAGGGTCACTGTTTGGGTTTTTCATTCTGAGAACATGACCATACATTATCTGTTTCCAGTTATCTCCATTCTGCTAGCCTATTTAGGGTAGGTGTAAACTTTTTCTTTTTTCATTCTTTCCCTTCAATTTCAACTTTTTTTTTAAAAAAATCTGTTTATATTTTGTGTTTAGTATTGTTATTTAACTGGATTCTAGAAAAAAAATAATTTAAAGCCATTCAGATAATCGATCAGCAGGATTTCCTTTTACTTACTTGTATAAACACAGGAGCAAGAAGTTATATTCATACCTTTTTTGTGTAACTATTGGATGCATTTCTATACAGCTTTATTAATTTCTAGCTGTTAATACTGTTACTTTTGGGAGGCCTCCAGTTTTGGTGTGGGTTTGGGTTTTTGTCAGCAATGTAGGCAATCTCAGTGTAGGAACATTTACCGACAGCATTAATTTGGAAGTTACTTTTAGTTTGATTTGACCTTAAAAGATTAGGGTGTCATTGCAGACAAGGAGACAATTTCAAAGAAAGATAACTAAAGGTTTCAGCAGCAAAAATCAAGATGACATCAAGACAAAACTTTTGAAGTCTTAATAATTCATCATTAAAACCATCACAAGGTTTGACATGTATGAAAAAGCAAATTAGTGCGAAAAATAAGTGGATGTTCTTAGGATAGAGAGGAATGCTTGACTGATAAATGAGACATATTGCCTTCACAACAGAATAATTATTAATTAAAAGACAATGCTTATTTAAGGGGAACTGCTGAAATAGGACAAGAGGAAAGCTTATCCAAGGGTTAGTTCAACAAAGATCCTATAAATATGTTGTTGTGATCCAATTAAATATACAGCAGAGCCAACAGCCCCTGTGTTGGTAATTCAAGCAGTACCAAAAGCAGGGGTGACTAGTCATGGAAAGTTGATCCTGAGATCTCTGAAAGGGCTGATCAGTGTAAACACTAGATGGAAACACAGAAAGTACAAATAGAGGTAACATCCTGGACTCGTTGCTTGGAGTCATTCTGCTCCTGTCGTGACAGCAGAGAGTACACTGAATTCTAATGGCACTTCCCGGTGACTGGGAGGGTGCCCATGACATGTCCTCTTCTTATATCCCTTTTTTCTTCTTTTTTATGCCACAGTGCCTCAGTGCCAGTTACATGGGAAGGGTCTGACTGGATTGAAGGGGGTTTTATGACCAGGGACAGATTGATTGAAATGTGTTCTGGTGTTATCATCAAATGCAGCCTAGATCCTGTGTATAAGTACTAGGAGCAGCACCTGTCTTATCCCAGAGAATCATGTAACAACCTCTATCTTCCCATGCAGATGTGCAGTACAGGCCCGTTTTTTGTACTCCTGCTGATGTTCATGGCTGCTTGCTGCCAGTGCTTTGTCAGACACTGTAGCTCTGACTGTGTTTGAATTACATTTCCAAGTTTGTTTTCACAACCGTGAAGGCTCACAGCTCTAAAAACTGAGAAAATGGAATCCCATAAGAGAAAAGTTAATACTAATATTCATTCTGCTCAGGTCATGTCTCTGAGAGCTCTGTTCTCTTAAACGCAAGATTATATATCTTGCTTGTACTTATCTTTGGCTCCAATATATTAAACTATTTTTAATGCACACAGTGAAAGAACTTTGAAAGGAATTGCTGAGGGGACTTGGATCCAAGAGTTGTTGTATCCTGGTGGGTGGTGGGTCTTGTCTGAGAGCTAACTGGCATAGCTGAGGCACAGGAGAGAACTCAGTTTGGATCTCACTTCTTCAGGTTTAGTCCACCTAGCCAGGAAACTGCTGGATAAGAGGGCAGTATCCACTAGGATGGATGAACATCATCAAATATTCATCAAAGTTTGAACATGTGCCAGAGGAGAATGCCTGTGTTCTTAAAAGAGAGGAAAAGGGTTAAGGCATTTATATTAAAAGTAATTAATTTTTATTCCTCAAAAACGAATATTGACAATGATGAACTTGATAAGGCCTGTTTGGTATGCTGGTCTGTGTGAATGCCATTCTTAAATGTTACTATATAGTAACATTTCGTCTGGAATGAGGCCTGGGTATATAATTGTGGTGAAGAACTATGGGGGCCAGGTCCAGGCCTCCAGCTTGGAAGACCCTTTGTTCACTTGACCAATGTTCACTAGCAAACTTTCAGCACAAGTACCACAAAACTGGTGTCTACACACCCAGCACTACGGAACCTTCAATGTAGCTGCTGATATCTTGTGTTATGCAAGACTCAGCATCACATCACATGTCAGGGAGGTGCTAGGCCCTGCCTGTGCAGTGGGGACTTTGTACTGAAGACAAAATACACCTGATCCCTATATCTCTTGCTTGGATTCAGCATGACAAAACATCTCCTGCACATGTTCACAAGCTGTGCTCAAGCTCTCTGTGACACAGGAGAGGAGCTCTGGGCTCCTGCTTTACAGGTAAAGTTCTGTAATTTTCAGCCTTCTAAAGACTATGTTCTTGTTTTGAATTAGATCTCTACCAAGGGATTTTCCTTCTTGAGAGTTAAGGAAAGTGGTGGGTTTTCACAAATCTTGCTTCTTGGCAAGAATGAGTAATCATACTCTTTTAAACATTTATGAAAGATGAAGAATTTAGTTACTGTTAACATAGTTACTGTTAACATAGTTACTGTTAACAAAGTTCTCAAAGTTCCCATGAGTCGTTATGTGATATGTTCTTGTTGTTATCCTTACGTGAAAAATACTAAATGTTTGGTCATAGTGAAACAATCTACACCTCAGAACACACATCGAAATAAACTGGAGATGAATGGGAGAAAATATTTTGAAATGTATGGTATAAAAATGAAAGCATGGAATGTCTAAATTTTAATAAAAACCCAAAACCTTTTTGTTTTAATGGTGTCACTGTCAGAGCTAGGAGATGGCATTAGAAATAGTTCCTTTGCAGAACCCTTTAAATTAACCTGGATTTACATTTCAGTACCAAACATCACCACTGTCATCAACCAATGTGCTTTGGAATTCCAGTGAATGTGAAGAATTTAATTTCTGCAAGTAGGTAACACTGAGAAACTAAACTAGATATCATAATTGCTCAGATGTTCCCCTCCACTCACACAAATCTGTGTGGTTTTCTAAGCCAAGTGGAGAAACACAGTTGTTAACCAACATCAGAAAACAAGCTAGGAAGATACTTTAAAACTATTTTATTAAAATGTATACTTAGGCCTTCTAACAGGCAAATATAATTTTTTCTCCCTCTCTAAATAGGCAATTTGGTAGTGTCTTTGCATTATGTTAACTGTAAAATTAATGGCAAAACAATTATGGTGAATTATCTACCTATTAGAGTTGAGAATAGAAAATATAATATGCCACTGCTAACATTCTCCTGCTTTTGTGAATATAGTTGTCATATATTGACAATGAATCCATGTTCATAACAAATGCAATCTGTAACAACTGCAAATATTGAACATGCTGAAAGCTTTATGAGTCAGCATGTGATTTTGACACATTTCCTTCCTACCTGAAAGAACATCATAAGAAACTCATGTTTACCTTGACATCATATGTCTCATTTAAGGTAGAAATATATGCCATCTCTTTCAAACAGGTAAGTGCAAATTCTGGTAAAGAATTTTCCTTATTATTCCTCGACTCTACTAACCACTGCTACTGGAATTCATTGAAAGTATCAAAGGCCATTTATGGTTTCATTGCCAACATCTGAATCCTGTAACAGTCTGCTTAAGGTCCAGGACCTGGACTAGAAACATCACTGAAGAATGATTGGTTTCAATGTTGACTTATGAAACATATATCTATTTGTATTTCCTTGGCCATCTTAAAAGCTTTTGACCTGAAAGGCTATTCTATTATCTGATATGTTTTACACCAAAGGATGCAAGAAAATGCTTTAAGTGTTCGAGTAGTTCTTTGAGGGATACATCCAATCCACAGTGATTAAACACTCACTTGAGCACCTCTGCTGTTCATTTTCTAATCAGTCTTACTCCAGATGTACAGCAATCCTCTGCGAAAGTCAGTGAGGCAGCATAAATTCAAGTTGCAGCAATATTTTGCCATGCGTGTCAACATTTCAGGAATTTTGATTGTGTGAGTCAGAGTCTCAGTGCAGAATGGGCTTACTGAGGTGTATTCAAAGATGATGATGATTAGAGTGGCTGCCAGATGAGAAAGCTTCCAGGAGCCAGAAGCCATAGTGCCATCTTTCTGCTTGGACTTGTGTAACTGGAACTGGTCAGTTTTACTTGCAGTTTAGGAGCACTCATCATGCAATACAATTTACAGTAACTGGTTAATTGACTCCATCTCATTCTGACAGAGTGTGACTTAGACTTAACCTTTCTTAAGTTATATCTCAAAGCTGCATAGATCAAGTTAGGTTGGGAGGACACGGAGGTCACCTTGTCCAATTCCTTGCTTTAAGCATGGCCAAATTCCGAGCTAGATTAAATTGATCTAGTTTTGAGGGAGAAGAAGAAAGGGAAGAGAACTTGATTAGAAGTGTCTTCATTTTGTGCTGTAACCACAAAATCACAAAATGAAAGATGTATGCATTACTGTTTCCTATCTGAAACTGATGGGGTTTTTATGATCTGTGTTGACTCATATGTATGAAAGGTACACCTGGAGCAATCCCACTAAGACTAGTATCTCTGGTAACAGGTTTACCAAGATTGTTAATACACAATTGGATAAAGTCTGAGAGAGGCACTGAAAGATTCAGAGTGGCCAATAAGAAGGTAATTTTGGCTCTGCACTGAAGTAGAAATTTAAAAACCAGTAGAACTTCACCACTGAAAAGATAAGCATGGTGGCCTAAGTACAGTTAGCTATGTAGCTATGAATCTGGGTCCTACTGATTTGCAGACACCTATATGACTTGGCAGTTGCTTTGAGAATCAGCCTGCTAAACTCTGTCATTCTGCTTTGTGACTGCAATGCTTCTTACAGGTCAGGGCTTCAGCTTCTGCATTACATCTCAGGTCCTCATGCTTTTTTGAAATGAGGATGATAGTGTTTCTCTGTCAGACAGGCATATTGTAAGGTCAAAAATGGTGGTATGCTTGCATAAAATGATAAGGTATACTACAATTATGTAAGGGTATATAAACACACCTACACTGTGGCAGGTGTCAGGATACTCCCAGGTGATTGTTAATCTTATGTTTTCCAGATATGTTACTATTCTAAAGTGTCCAGTAAATAGCAGCTGACAGTGACTAAATGCCAGTACATATGCATATAAAAACAGACAGATGGATAGATATTTCTTTTTAGGAAGTGTGTTGTGTTGTTCAATTTCACACATTCCTAAGGCAAAGAAATTGTTTGAAATACAGCTGGGCTTGCAAAGTGTAAAGTGCATGGAATGTGCAGGATAGTACACCTAATTTCTGATAAAAAAGGAAAATATTTGTAATACAGAATGGGCAGAATACGCATTTTAATTCCAAAGGGGCTGGGAATAGGACAGAGGTACAAAAGCAGAGGAGAAAATGTATATTTAAATTATTTTAAAGAATCAAAATGCAGTAGAATGCATACAAAGTTTTCCTTCTGGGAAGAAGAAAATGTGTTTGCTACATCTGTTTAATGTTGGCCATGTTGCTCAGTGCACTGCTGACGCCACTAGGATACCACAATTAGCTGAGAAATGAAGAGCAGAATAGACAATAATCTGGATTTCTAGCAGGTTACGATTTCAAGTAAAGTCGCTTTATTGCAACCTGCAACCTGTCCATAAGTGTTTTCAGAGAAAAAATTCCACACATCTAACTGTTCATTCACATGTAGTTCACTGATCACTATAGATGTGATTATATGGAATTAATCTTTAATGTTCAGTGACAATATTCTAGCATTTTTATTCAAGTTTTGCTCTTAGGAAATAGATAAGATTAAAACCCGCATATAATCCAGTGTCACATTTGTTTGGGAAGGGGAAAAAAAATGACGTTTTCTTTTCTTTATACGTACAATCTGGAAAGCTACCTTTAACTTGGTGATTCTTATGGATAAAAGTAGAAAATAATCTTAGTGCAAAAGGCACATGTCCGTTTTTTTTTCTTTCTTTCTTTGAAGCCTTATGTTCTTTGACTTCCCTTTCCCTTTGGCACAAATGTGCTTAACCCTTTTTTCAAGGGCAATTATAGTAATGAAGAGCTGCAACACTTATTGCTGAACTGGAACAGCCGAGCGGGAAAGGGTAAGTCAGAATGAATTAAAATGATTTCACAGAGCACACACAAAGCCTTTGTGTCCTAAAGAATGACAGAATGACAGAGTATATAGAGGGTATTTACTCGCTGAATAAAAAATAACACTAAACAGCCTTTAATGCTCGCTGGTTCCCTTACATTCTCAGTATCAAGTGCTAAAATCAAGTTATACTTTTGGGAGTTCAGAGCTCCTCTGTATTTTGCTATTTAGTCTGGATTTTCAGTGGTTTACAATTCAACAGTTAAAAATTACTGTTATATTTTGCACATAGATATTTTGCTGTCACAAAGGTTTTATCCCCCTCACTTTCCATTCCCACTGTTAGAGACAGTTTGTGTCAGGACAGCGGCAAAGACCTGAGTTCAGGTCCTGAGGTCATTTCCTGGATTCTGGCACAAGTCATGGCCAGAGATAAACACTCTATCTGTAAAGTCTTTGTTTTGCTCCCTACAGTTTCCTGTTTGTTTACTGTGGAATTTGAGGTGCTCCTGGACAACCTCCAAATGACTGGGAGAAGGACTCTCTTGGTCCTAAAATAAGGATGGAGATGAAGGACCAGAAGACATTATTGAGCAAGCTCCACTTTTTTAACCCATTTTTTGTTAAATATATATATGTGAGTAAATTGAGAATTTGAATTTAAGATAGTTTTGTTCATAAGAAAAAAAAATCAACTGATTAACCTTATAAATATTTAGAGATTATTAGCCCTATGTTATTTCTCTTAAGATGGGAGTATTTTATATCTTAGTCTCTTATTTCCTAGTCTGTCACAGTTGACATTTACTGCAAACTTGAATATCCATCAAAGCCTCAATTCACCCATGTTGTGATCACTAATAAGTGATTAATACAAGTATTCAGACGACTGGGAGAGCCTGTGTACTTTTGAAAATATTTTATGTAAGTACCTAATGGTTCTGGAATCACCCCTGCTTTGGTAAAGAAGGTTCTTAACACAAGCATTAAGTTTTTTGAGATTTGTGTGCATATGTTTGAGATAACGTAGTTTTAAAATATTATATATGGCATGACTATATGACAATAAAAAAATAATTATTATGCATTTACATATGCCACATGCACTTTATAAAACTGGTGCGAAATAATTTTTCCAATTATCATTCACATGCTTGTATAAAAAAATATTTTCTCCTCTGAAAGCCACCAAAAATGAGAAAATTCCAACACTGCTACATAAACAAGATGCTATGTGAAGTTTATTATTGGTCATTGTTTCTCAAGTGTTGATAAACGTTCTATGCTCCAAGTCTTCTACTACGTCTCTTAGGGAGATGATATACACTTCTCTATTCCTCTCTGTCAAGATACCTTCCCAGAATTTTGCTGAAGTCTTTTAGGGGAAATGTATTGTAACATACAATCACAATTTGTAATGGATCAAACTGTGCGATCCCACTTTTTACGTTATCACTTTCTCAGTTCATAGTTATAAATATGGACTGTAATGATAACATCATTACCTGGCATTCATTCTATTTCTTTCCATCATGGAATATGCAACTTAAATGCAAAAGCAGTGCATTTTGATATACCTTTTCTTCTTGTCAGACATCAACTATTACTCACTCATGTTTTTGCCACATTTCCAAAACATCATTAATGATTAAATGACACTATTTACATAGAATTAAAAAGTAAAATCAAAGAACAACAGAATGTAAATCTAGTGTTAACTAATACATTACTTTTTTCCAAGGATTTTTTCGGTACTGTAATTGTCCACTAGAGAAGATTTACATCATTTCAGTGAGATATAAGAACTGTGGTTTTTAAAGAAAATTTTGTGCAAAGAAAAGCAAGACCAAAAAAGATGTGTAAATAAAACTTTCCAAACAGTACTGACAGCAGACTATGTTCCACACCATCTCTTCAACAAATATTTAAATACCATTGAGGAGACTTCTCTTTTATCATTTTACATTCTTTGCACTTAATTAACATGCCTGAGACTGGTGTAAAATAGGAAGTCATTGACTTGGGCAAACATAAAGCAGTTGTAATGTTGGCTTTTAATTCCATTATATAAACACCAAAGCATAAAGTGAAAACTTATTAAGAAACCTCCCTGCAAATTAAACATGTGTGCCAAGGCTCCATATATATTGGACACAGAACCGAAGAGGGAAAAATCACATCAACATCTCTTCTTTTTTGTTGTTGAAGAAGATTAAATATTGTTGTGAACTTTTTAATCTTTGCGAGGAGCAATAGCTGCTGTCGTACTAAACACAGAGGAACTGTCCGTATTTCTGTTTTCTTGCAAATAATTTTACAATTATTATTACAGTAATCCTCACTAGAATTGTTATTTTTTGTATATTTGTCAGTATGCTTTATTCTTCCAGAATTTGTACAAAAGTTTTTAGAGTTTTTTCTGGTCATGTCTCGTATATATGAAGATCTACTTTACTACTTTCTCTTCATCTCAAGAATGACAGACTATCTTTAATGTCAGTACTTAGATGTTCCTTCAGCTACTTTGCTCCTTTCATATAATTGTTTTTGAAATTACATTTTTTTCATAACAGAACATATGCAGGTAAATCAAAACTAAATGGCATCTCTTACGGAAATTGTAAAGCCTGGGAAAAACACATAAATCTTACCAACCTTTCCTTTCCAACTTTATAAGTGTCAGTAACTGTACTGACTCTAGCTGAATCATCAAAACACGAAATTCCAGACAAATAATTCTGTAACGTGAAAATACCCTGATTTTTTTTTCAGTATTCACAATGCAAATTCATATAAACCTTTAATATACAAACTTACCTCTGCTTCCCTGAACTTGGAGAGCAAGGCAAATGATCAAAAATATTAATCCAGTTCTCAAATGCATGCTGTCTATTGATCATTCACAGTTTTCAAGATCAATCATGCAGGAAATAAGAATATTTATGTCAAGCAGAAGAATTTTGTTTTCTTAAAGAACTAAAATCCCCAGGGTCTTCCCTCTTATTTTTCAGGTGTCTCCAGCTTTGGGCTGCATTGAATTGCAACTAGGCAAAGACTGCAACAGGTGCGAGAATGCAAGAGCTGGACAAACCCCTCCAACGCACACACTTCTAGCCTGGGGGAATGCAGTGGTAAGACAAGAGTGACGAAGTTTTAAAAAAAAGCAGTGTCTGTTTCTGGAATAATCTGTTTATCTGCTGCTCAGACATAATCCCTCTTACGGTCCAGCTGGAAGAGCTTTCTTCATCTTATTAACCTTCTGGAGCAGCATCTGTCAACCCCAGAAGACTTCAGCAGCATCATGATAAACAACGGAAGTTTCTTCTAGTGCCCATTGCCTTTGAACATTGATCCTTTGGGCATTCTGGAGACATGGCGTGTGAGCAGAGGAGAAATCATGGGGACACCTAAGTGTGCTATTTCCAAACCGGTGATCATAAAATCCAGGGAACTTCCATTGAAGAGGAAGACAGCTTTTTCTGAAAGAGCATATGATAGCTTTTCTGCTGCATATGTCTTGGAAGCCTCTCTCCCTTCTCAAACCAAAAGGTTGCTTCCTATCAGGGCAGTGATGATGATGTTCAGTGACAGCGGTGAAATTATGTGACTCAGCAGTAAATCACAGCAGTGTTCAGGGCTGGCACAATCCGATGCCAAACTGGGAGTGGGGGAGGAAAGATGCTGCAGAGAGGGAGAATAAGAAAAGATTGTGGGAAATGCTGTTGCAAGCACATAGCTATAACCAGGCCAAGAATTGGCAGTGAGTGAATACACCTTTCAAACAGCTCTGTTCCAATTTCCCAAATAACTATTCTGGTTACACATTTGGCATGTACAAGTCTTCCATACTTACTTTTTATTTTCCAGAATGTTTTTTACTGTTGCTTTATACCTAAAAAAGCTACCAGGTGAGTGTTTGTAATGATCTGTCTCCCTTAAAGATTTTTCTGTGACTGTGCTTTAACATAAGTATCCAGACTGGCAGCAAGAGTCTGTAACTATGAGTCACTTTAAGAACAGCCTTTGTTTGAACCCAATCAGTATTCTATTTTTACTTAGGATTTAAACAATAGTAACCTCCCTCCCTTCCCAAGACTGCCTAATTTTAACTGCACAGACCAGTTAGCAAAGAGACTGGGCTAGGATCAAACAGGATTTTAAAAAAAATTTTTTAAATTTATTTTCACAATCTTTTTCTGATTTTCAGTGCTCATTTTAATGCTTTATGTATATTTTTTCATGCACACTGTTTTATTGTTCTAACAAAACAAATTAAGAATACCTTGCCAGCAGCACAATGCAAAGCAACAGTGGAGATGATGAGGATTTCTGCTGGAGAAAATTTGAGTATTACTTAAGGATTATTCTTAAGCAGTATCAATATTTGCCTTTATACATTTTATGTATCATAACCATGTGGTATATAGTGTAGTCACATAAGTAATACCTCTTTGAACCAGGGAAGCTTTAGCAAGCATTTATGAGCATGTTATAGTTGAAAGATGAAGGTCCCCCCGAAATGTTCTCTTATTTTGAGTTGTTTCAGCTCTCAGTCTGCAACTATTGGAAGTGTAGGGAATTTTTCTGAGGGTGGTGGGATCCACTGTTTCTGGTGACATCTGAAAGTGTGGGACTGGCGAAAGTCGCAGATTATTTCCTCAGAGCACCCTAGGTAACAAACTCTCTATGGAATTTGGTAGGAATGTGATCCTTTAATTCCATTAAGAATCTAATTTAAGCACCAGACTACATTCTGAAAAAGTGCAATAAAGAGATTTACTTAATTACTATGCAGATACTTGTTAGTGAAGCCTGAGCGAGGAATCAGAGATACTCTATCAAAGTTTTCATTTCAAAATGTATTTTTGAGCCCTTCACATGCTGGAGAAGACAAACATTTAATAAAACATACATTTATCTTTCAGACATTAAGGAACAATCCTAGAACACACCACAGTTTTGTATACTTTGGCAGTGTCCAGGTATGACTTAAAGAAAATATTGAGCTCCCTAGGTAAACTGTGACTAAAAATTTGTAGGACAGGAGTCTTCATACTTTCATATGACCCTTAAATCATGAATATTTCAAGCTGTTTTCTGTTAAGGCATTGCCTTCTATGTATTTCCATTTAATTAAGAAATTTTGTAGCTAACCTTGGTAACTGCCACAGCAGAAAAAACCAGGAATGATAAACACTCATTAAAGATAAAGCAATACTATCTAGGGACCACTCCATCTCTAAATACTGTAGTGTTTAATTAGAGGTCACGGTTAATTAATCTAGAAATGTTTCCTCTAGTTGGTTTGCAGTCAACAGTAATTATATATTGTTAGAGAGGTGATTAAAAAAATTCTAATGAACATCTATAATGCATTACAAATATACTACCAGGACATGGGAAGAGAAAAACTGTGTGCTAAAATACCCATTCACCCAGGATAAGTGCTTGTAAATGGGTTAAGTCAGACCTGATTAATGGTCACCTTAGTGAATTGCTGCGCACATCTAAAATAGTATACTGATGTTCTTGATGTGCTGTTTAAATACAACTAAAGCTGTTTCATTTGCTTGCAGAGAAATGACAGTTTAGACCACCAGGGACTCTGTTGAGAAGACTTTTGATGTAAATTGTTGGTAAGTCTGGGGCTCAAGACATTGTCACATAAATGTCATCTAAAAGTTGCTATGCATAATGCTAAATTTCAGGTGCCCTACGTAGGTATGTAAATCAGAGCACCAACCAACTCTTGTTACCCATAAAAGCAAGTCAGATTCTATACCATCAGAGTCTATACTGTCTGAGTCTTGGTTTTAGTTGTCCAGAGTAATTTCTCCTACTGGTTTAGCCAACAGTTTTCCATATAATTTCCATGCTACATTTCACTGAGAGACTTGTCTCACTCTAAGGAAGGGTAGATAGATAATTAAGTACATTTTAAATAACCTCAATCTTTCTCTGTTATTCATTATTTCCGTAGGAGTCAGATTGGTACCTGGCTGCCAGCACGCATCAGGCACAGCTTTAGGCTGCTGATTAAAGGTGAGGAAACCTGCATTCTTTTTGCTCCCCAATTTGCTGTTGAGTTTAGCCAAACCAAGCCCTGTCTCTCAGCCTTCATGGCTGGGAATGGAGGGGATGGCCCTGGGAAAACTAGAAATGTCTCTGTAGGAACAAACAAGATAATATGTGTAAGCAAGAAAGGCCTTTCCCCCCACTCCTCATGCATTAGAATGTAGAGAAAATATTTCAGAAATTATTTTATTTTTAGATATTCTGTTCTGCATATAAAAGATAAGCATCAGCAGTAGTCTTGTAGCAGATGGCCACAGACAGTGATAACATTGGGATAACGCACTACCTTTCTATTGAGATGTCATTAAAGTAATAGTAAAGAAGAAAATGCCATGGAAATGAAGTTAGTTTTTAGTCTAAGCAAATGCCAGAAGTGGACTAATAGTTTGGTTTGGTTTGGAATAAAGCAGTACATTTGCATTGCAAGAAATAACCAATAACAGATATCAGTGACCCAGGAGTTCAAAAGAAGATTGGACATCAAGATTTTGAGTTTCTGAGTCTGCAACTGACTGCTTAAATCAGCCTCTATATGAGAGGAAAGGGTATTCAGAAAGATTTTGGTAGAAATCTTGAGAATTGTTCTTTAGCAAGTGTAACTTCTGTAACTGGCAAATTGATAGAAAATGTAATAAAAGAAACAAGCATAATAACAAGAATTATCTGGCTGTTACAATATCCTTGGACAATCAACACATTTTCATCAAGTCTGCTCTTAAAGAAACTAACCTGTCATGGAATAAAAAGAAAAATCTTCTGTATTAACAGCTTGTGAAAAGATGAGAAATAACTCAAAGAAAGAGGCATTTCAAAAGCTAAGTGTTACCTTGAGGTTTTATGCTGGAAGAAGGGGCAAATCATAAGGTAACAAAATTTGCTGATGATACGGAATGGCTCAGCATTGTTAAGATTTACACTAACAGTGAAAAGGTGCAGACCTGTGTCCTGCTGCTGAATGTGAGTACCAAAGCTGCAGATAAAATATATCCATAGGAAAAAAATAGTGCTCTCAATGAACAGGTGATTATTTGCTCTAAATTAGTAATAGCTATTTGGCAAGGAAAGTTTGAAAGAATAGTTTTCTGATAATGGCAGCTCAATCTTTAGCCATGATTAAAAGGAAACACAGGATATTTGTGGTTTATTGGAAAGCAATAGAGAGGAAAGCATTTTTTTAAAATAAAATGGTATATTGTGCATATTTAATGATGCTCTGGTCCTGCAATAGCAATAATACCTAGCAAAACTAGAAACATTAATGGGATGGTGGCGAAGATTGATATCAGAGACATGGAAGTGTTTCCATATAAGGAAAAATTACACAGGCTAGGAGTATTTGGCATGAGAAAATTATTAAATTACAGGAAAATACCCAATTTAATTTTCAGGCATCTATTTTCTACTTTTGTCCTGAGCATTTTATATTTTTGGTCTCTGAAGCTTTCTGGGACAATATTTTTTTTTCCACTTGCTTTATATAAGAATAAGAAGGAATTTGACAAATCCATGAACACTAGGTCCATCAAGGAGTGGGATATACATGCTGTTCCCATTGCAACCTCTTGCACGACGTTCGTTAATGACATTGTTGAATGCTGTGAGGGCACGCTGGGAACAGGATCACTTTTGCTTGCCTGTTCCTTATATTATTTCCCTATCCACTTATTTGCCATAAATGTAGACAAAATAGTAGATTAACTGGGTCTTGGATCTGATCCAACATGATTATTCAAGGCACTAAGATGTAGTCCCTAACTCAGACCAACTTGCCATTAAAGTAAAGCTTAGTCAGTAGTTATAACAACTCCTGATCACGCTGAATGGTGCAGCAAACTCATCAGTTTTCTGTGATACCTGTCTCCTCCAAATCCAGGAGCCTAATCCTCTGTTCTGCAGTTACAGCAAAAATTGTGGAATTCTAATCTGAACACAAAATTGAAGTGGACGATGTGTTAATGTAGTTCTTTGTCTCCTTTCATGAACATAAGCCTAGACTTCTTCTGCAATCAAAACATATCTCCAGGATTCTCTGGGATCTTTAAAAAGCTTTGCTGTTTTTCTATTACTGACACAATTATGAAGTCCTCGCGTCCCTTATTATTTAGAATGGGAAAAAGTATTGTGTGCATACATTTACACAAGTTACAGATATATTTCTGATGGCTGTTTGACCCCATCATCTGTGCTTTCTTCTCAAAGTTTTTATACTGTACACTGTTAAAAGGATTAATGTGTTTAGATACTGTTCATTGTGATAAGAGTATGAGAAAAGCATGGTATTAAATGAGTAAGTCAGCCCACTTGTGAGGAAAAGGCCTCAGTCTGACTGATGCTTCAGGATGATCACTGATAAACAGATTATACTCATGTTGGTAGTTATATGATCTTTCTTTGGTATCATCAAATATCTAAATGGGACTAAAATTATTTTTTTCTAGTGGGCAGAGATACAGCAAGCTGACTATTAGCTTCCAGTCAGTGGAGATATAGTCTACATTACATCTGCTCAAACAGATTATCATGCACTTGCTTGTATATCAGTACGCAATGTTCTGTTATTCCGAGAGCTGTAATGAGATGAAACATGTTTCTTCCCATGCTTGACAAGTGGGTTTTCTCCTGATGCTTGGAATGGATCTTCCTAGATTTAACTGATAGAGTTAACTGATAGATTTACTATTCAAAAAACTGTCCTCAACAGTGCAGCAAATTAAGTTGAACATTGTAGTTATCAGCTATAAAAAATTCAAGAGTCAGGTATGTATTTTTATGTGAAGCAAGCCTGTAGAGATGTGATCTTTTACAATATGTGTTGTCTAATCAGCAGCAGAAAATAGGAGTAGCTGTTAGCTCAGTTTCTTTTTTCTGCTAATGGGAAAAGATGTTTAGTAGTGAGTGAGAAGGCAGGAAGGGAGGCATTTAAAGTGTCAGGTGTGCTTGTATCTTCATACTAGCTTAGTTGTTCCCTCTCTAAGAGATTTGACATGAGATAATAGTTACTCTTTATTGCTTAGCCTAATGCTGTTCAGTTATTTTTCACAGTTTTTCTTCACAGTTTTTCTTTCAAATATTACTTGTCATGCACAGTGGTTGCATTTGTTCATCAGTGTTTTACTATCTAGTTTTACCATAGGTGAGTGAATTATGAAATGACCACATTTCTTGTGCACAGGACTGATCTGGTAGTCAGGAGTTTTTGGCTCAAGAAAAGGTCTTGCAAAAAACATAGTATGAACACCAGTGTTGCGTGACATTGAAGTTGTTGAAAGGATCAAAATTAAAGACCTACTGAGAAAGATAAAAGTATGTACAAATGTATAGAAATGTATTATATTTATGGTGGAAACTATATATTTTTTTTATACTTATCAGTTTCTTACTCTCCAGGTGACAGTTAGTAGGACCCTTATGGACCTGACCATATCCTGGAACTTCCTGATCTGTATGCCTGATGATAGCTGTCATTAACAAAGTTAATGGCTGTGACAACACATAGCTCCAGCAAGAGTAAATACCAGAATTTAATTCCAATATTTTCTTAACAAACTGTAGGAGAATTGGAAGTAGCAGTAGTGTGGAGTTTGCATTTAATTAGGCCTGGCAAGGCTTGGAGAACTATTTAAACAATTTAAACACTGCTGTTATCTGTATTTTTGGTCTCTTTGCTTCAGTAACTTTCAGTAATAAACCTGCTGTGTTTGAACTCAGAGAAAAACTGTGAAAAATCTCTTCTGTACAAGATGTTTTGGGTAGCATGTTATATGTCAACTTTGCAAGTATTTGCCTCTCATCTAACAAGCTCGTTTTCTTCTTTTGATAGATTCCTGTCTCTTTTCTATCCAGCCAATAGTACCATACTTGTCATTGTTTACATAATAGATTCTGTGTATGTACAGAAGCCGTTTTTCCCAGTGCTGTTGCCGCTGGATCCCTCCATGGAATCTCAGTTAACTTTGATGTTGTGGTTACCACCATTAAACTCCTTTATGGTTTATTCAGCATAACATTACCACTGTAACATTGCCATTATTCAGATCATGCTTCGCTCCTTTTATCACTAGTCACCTTATCTTAGACTATTAAATAAAATTTTATTATTATTATTTTACATTCTTTCCAAAGAGCTCTGTTCCAGTTGGGTCTTATTCTGCATCTCATAGCTACATTTTTGGAAATGCAGCTCATGCAGACTAAGGATATAGAAATATTTGCTCTAGTTCTTTCAAACCACGTCATAGTTCTTTTTTGTATTGCTCAGTTGCTTTTTCTCATTTTTGTATTTTGATATTGATGAATATTAAGGGAAATATCAATTTGATGAGTTCTTAGAGTCCATTCCAAACAGAAAAATTTTGAATACATTTTGACTAATTTCTATGAAGACAGGTATATCTTTATTGTTTCCAAATGTAGTAATTGTAAAGTTGTTCTTATGTGTAAAAAATGCTTTTTCGCTTTCATTAAGCAGCTTGAGAAGTTGTCATATATTATTTAGTAAGGTTGTGACCTTGCTTTTCTATGAAGATGCCAATTGCCTCTCACTTGCTTTTATTTTTCTTTCTTGCAGACTTGTATTTCTGGAAGTGTTTGCAGTTTCAGTGTACTACTCTACAAGGCCAAATGTGTTATACATGTATTATTCTGTATTCTGGATAGAACTGAGTTTGTTTAGATTTCAGAAGGGAAGACTCAAGGGGGAATCTTAACACCATTTTTAAATACCTGATGGGAGGGAGTAAAGAGGCATAACCAGATTTCTCAGCACTGCCTAGTGAAAGGACAGGAGGCAGTGGGCACAAACTGAAGTACAAGAAGTTCCATTTGAACAGACTTCTTAAATATAAGGGTGATTGAACACTGGGACAGTGATTTCCAGAGAAGTTGTAAAGGCTCCAGTCTTGGAGTTACTCAAACCCCAACTGGACAGGGTCCTGAGCAAGCTGCCTTAGCTGACCCTGGTCTTACTGTGGTGTTGGATTAGGTCATCTCCAGAGGCACCTTCCTACCTCAGCCATTCTGTGATACTCAGTGTGCAAATAGAAACAACTCCCCATAAAGAGGCAAATAACTATTTTTTGAATCAGGTTGAGCACCACTCCAGCCTACTGTAGGGCCTCTATAAGCCACATCCAGCTCCAAACACTATTTTCAATGGGATTCTCTGATCTGGCAAATATGTTCACACACAAAGATGTTAGAGTATAACGTACACAGAACAGGAAGAATTATTCTGTGTACAGTTAGTTTATCAAGTTGTCCTGGTTTTGGCTGGGATTGAGTGAATTTTCTTCCTAGTAGCTAGTATAGTGCTGTATTTTGGATTTAGTATGAGAATAATGTTGATAACACACTGATGTTTCAGCTGTTGCTAAGCAGCAAGCAAGGGGAACTGGCAATCAAGGACTTTTCAGCTTCTCATGACCTGTCAACAAGAAGATGGGGAGTGCACAAAGGGCAGCGAGGGGACACAGCTGGGACAGCTGACTCAAACTGTCCAAAGGGGTTTCCATGTCATAGGACATCACGCTCAGTATATAAAGCTGGGGCAAGAAGAAGGAACATGAAGACTTTCTGAGTGATGGCGTTTGTCTCCCCGGGTAACCGTTACATGTAATGGAGCCCCACCTTCCTGGAGATGGCTCAACACCTGCCTGCCCATGGGAAGAAGTGAAAGAATTCCTTGTTTTGCTTTGCTTGCACACACAGATTTGCTTTACTTATTAAACTGTCTTCATCTCAACCCACAATTTTTCTCACTTTTACTTTTCCGATTCTCTCTCCCATCCCACCGGAGGGGACTGAGTGAGCGGATGGGTGGTGCTTAGTTGCCAACTGGGGTTAAACCATGACACAAGTCTAGAAAGCTGAAATTACACTTTAAACAAACAAAACTTTAGAGTGAATAAGAAGGAAAGAAAATCCTAGAATTTGTTCATTTCTGGAACAGAATTCTGTGATGTGGCAAGAATTCCTTTTTTTGTATTGTTAGAAATGGTGTTAGTAGCCTGTTCCTTTTTTTATTTGTTTAATCATGATTCCTAAACCAGGCTCTAACAATTCATGGCACCCTGCACAAATCCTCAATTAAATATGACCCATTCCCAGAAAAGAATACACAGAACTGATCAAAGGAATAGGATGGGAGTTAAAAAATGTTTTCATGGTATAAACGGGATCAATTGTGGTTAAGTTACTTCCGGTTTATAACCTACATCCTTCAGTTAGGGTACAGTTGCCGTCTGCATATTGTTGATGGTGCACATGGATGCCAAGAAGGGACAAGCTAGGTCAGAAAATCTGTTGCATAGAAATCCTGTTTTTTCTTCCTGTTCAGTCCAGAATGAACCCTAGATATTCAATCTTTCTCTGAGCTTTTGCTCCATTAACAAAAAAAAAAATCACATTATCCACCAAGTTATTATTTACCCAAGCACCATTTTTTGATCCTCTGCCCTGGTGAGCATCAGACCTCTTGTCTGGTCTCTTTTCCCCAGGTTGCCATTCTCTCCATTTATGCTGTCTCTTTTTTCTGACCTTCGCATTTGATCCCATCTGCCCATTTCATTCTGCTTCTTTCCAGTTTTCTCACCTCCTCCACGTCCTTGACCTGAAGTGGCTTTCCAGCCCACTACACTGTGTTATTTTGAAAGCTAAGAGTGGAGTGGAGGATAGTTGTGGTGATTATTAGCTACCCCCGTTGGAAACTCCAAAGTAAGAAGGGAGAAACTACTTATTTTCTTATACAATACCACCCTCCTCTGGCAGTTCTTCCTTTCTTTCTTCTGCATTTCACTAATGGCTACAGCAATATATAGGTAGCTCCTGCCTTCAAAATTCACAAGAGAATTATCATTTTTAAAGGCTGAATAGCTTATTTTTTTATCAGGAAAAAATAAACAACAGCAATGTACCTTCTTTCTACCCCCTACATTGGATTGTGTTAACATGAGGGTTTATTTAGCTACTTTTCAGACATCTTTTTCATTCCAACTCCTCTCTCTTCATTGCTACCTTCAGTTTCCCACAGTGGCCCCCAGCTTCTCCATGCCACAATACAAGAAACCAGTTCCTCTTGTTGGCTGGACTTGGTGCTCTGCTCAATGCAGATGGAAGTGGATGTATTATGTGAGTTCCTCTCACCTCAGCCCGGAGATGACTGGGCAGTGAACTGCATGTCCCTGGGGCTCCTCAGCTTTCTGATCTGGAACAGCAGAGGATGCTGCATCCCTCTGGGATGCATCAGCTTTTTGCACCACATTGACTCTCAGCCAGACAAATTATTTCAGAGGAGCCAGCTCAAGGCTGATTTTGGCACTGGAAAAGTTAAAAACCCAAAACTTTCTGTATAGCAGCTATTTGTGGGGTGGCTGAGCATACCCATTACACATGCAGGGCTGCCTCCTTGCTATTAACTTATTAGAGGCAAGACAAGACAGTGTCTCTGCCCCAATGCGTTTAACACCAGAAACGTCAGGCTGCTTTTTACACTTCTGGTTATGAATAGGTCTCCCTTGCACCATGCAACCACCTCCTGCAACGCTCTGAGCTTCCTTTCTTACAGAGTCTTTGGGCTCAGCCTCACTCCAGCCACCTTGTGTGTGCCTCTTCTCCCTCCCTCTGGCCATTGCATTGCCTCTTTCATGCCTCCCTTTAACACTCTGCCCTCTGTCTTTCTGTCAGTTAATCTCTTACTAATTAAACTTTGCCCAAAGGAGAAGTAAAGAAAAGTGCCTGAACTGACCTAAAATTTGCAGGCTGTTTCTCCTCTTGCTCTGTTCGTATATTTAATCTCTCTCTCTAGCTTTTATCTGCTTGTCTATTTAGATAAGAAGCTGTTGCGGAGTAGGGATGCTGTGTGTGTATTGTACAAGCCCCATTTTCATAAACATTGTGGTAACAAATATAATAAATGCTAATGTCACACTATATTTGAAGGTCATCAGAGGCTGCTGTTGCCATGCCTTGAGGCTGCTAGGGGCAGCTATTTTACTGCTGTCAGCTTGAGATCCTTTTGGGATCCTGGTTCTGTAAAAAATGTCCTGCTTCTGAAACTGAACACCTTCTCATCAGGCTGGAAGACTTTTGGGGGCTCAGATGCTTTCCTGGGTGCCAGCTTCCATGAAAATGTTCCAGGAGCATTTTATAGATTAGCACTTTAAAGCAAGTCATTTGCTCATTGACCTGTCTTCCCACATGAGGATGTGTGGCACTGGGTGGTGGCTCCAACTTACTACCTCATACAGCTTGAATAGCTTGGGATGAAAGTAAGAGAACAGTGTCTTTGGAGGGATGCCACTGCTTTGTGTTTCTTCCATTTACCACAGATGCCTCTGGTTTTGGTTTGAATGATCATTTTTGAGAACTTTTCTAACTTGTGTAGCAATACTCAAAGTCCACCCGTGTTTACATCCAGCTAGTGGTGGAGCCACAGCAGCACACACTCAACATTGCCTATGAAAATCAGGCAAGCAAAAAACTAAACAGCCAGGAAGTGCAAAGCTTCATATTGCTTTTTTTTTAGCAGTGACTGAATTACCTAGTTTAAAACAAGCATGGTCATTAGTCATCCTTATTTGAAGCACAGACCAAGTAGAATCCAGATTAAGATCTGTGATAGCATCTCTCATGGGAAGCCCATGCAAGGTTTTAGCAGCTGTCTTCTCTTGTCCTACAGTCTCCACATGTGTAAGCATGCTCATCATATGTGAAGAAGCCTCTGCTTTCTTGAGATCTAAGTTTTTGTGGGCTGTCCGTGATGGCCATTTACTCAAATACATTTGAAGTGTTCATCAGTCAAATGGCGTCGCTTTGTAGGAATTCTATCTGTTGGATGTTTGTTTTGCATTAGGAAATTGATAAGCATATGATGATCTAGACTACAAGAACAAGGTGAAAGCAACATTCTCTCCTGCTTTCATTCTAAATATGTCAAATTCCTTTTTATCCCTATTTTTATTTCCATATGTTTTTCCCTGGATCTCATTTTCATCCTAGGTAAACATGACTACACATCCTAATGTTGAAATTGGCTCTCTGTTCTTAGCTGGAAAGAACTGACAGTTTGGGGAAATCCAACACCTTTTTAAGAACAATGCAAGAGAATGCTTCACTTAGCTGAAATTCCTGAACTGACATTGTTGTCTTATTAGTAACAACGAAATCTAGACAGCCGATTTTAAAACAGAACAATACTTAGTAAGAAGCAGTTTTTTGTTTGGTTTTGTTTGTGTTTTGTTTTGTTGTTTTGGTAAGGGCTTTCATGAATGAACTCATGAGATGCCTGTGGTTGATCTAAATTTCAGGTCAGAATTTCAGGTCATTCACATAGGGCAGGGTGCAGTGCAAATTGCTGATAGACAGGCTTTATAGCTGTCAAGTGGGGCAGTTTCTCACACTGATATCTTCAGGACTGTAGTTTTGTCACTAGTGCTGCCTGGATTTGGTGTCAGGCATCTGTCAGATCTACTCCTGTCATACAGAAGTGAGACACAGTTTATACCACAGGATGGATTTAAGTGTGAGCTATTCCCTTTTGCAGAAAGTTTAACACTGTGTTAGGATATGGAGAGATCAGTGGCCACTTCTGAGAAACATTACATACGTTTTTAAACTCTGTGCTATAAAATGTAACTTATTGAAATCAGTAAAATCTCCAAAAAAGTTAGGCAATATGACATATGAAGGTCAGAAAAAAGAAGTTAATTTGCATAGATTAAAAGACCGAGTTCTTGGTGTTATGGAAATTGTTAGAAAACATCCCACTGTGATTAGAAAAAAATCCCTCATGGTGACCAGGCTTTCACCCAGAAACATAATGTGAAAGCAAAACGTAGAAACCCCAGCAACTCTACACAACAAAAAGAGGATGGAATAAATAGGAGGTCCAGTGTTAGCAAACATTTAATAATATAAATGTGAGAAATAGCAATGATCGAAAACAATGGATGTATAAACATTCAGAAAACAGAAGCCATTTTTACCTTAAATATCCCAGAACTTTGCTAAACCAGGTAAAAGGATGGCGTTGTCCCAAACCCAGGGTTCTTTACCCAGTATGCATGCATGCATGAGCCAAATTTAGCTCACAAAAATGAGATATTGTTTATTACAGAGTTGCGCAAGTCTGGATGCTGGAATAAAGCCAGCATGCCAGAAAGAAAAGTAACCACCATTATATACAAAATTTTATCACTACTCAGGGAAGTCCTAAAGAGCCAATTGGTTACACATTTGCATATTGGTTACATAATCATTTTAATGTACAATGCGCAACATTCAGCTAAAGGACACTTTATTCAACAGTCTTGAGATATGTGTGCAGGCTTCAAAAGTTCTAAAGCTGCAAGGTCAGTATTGTCTGTAGTTCATGATCAGGTGTTTTGCAAGTCACTCTTATCTCTTTTAGAGGAGCAGACTGATCTAAAACTGAAAGGATTTACATGTCTTTAGGTTAGCAATTGCTGACAGGATTCATTCTTTTAAGTGGTAATGACTACAATGGGAGACACGGACTGAGACTAATCTTACAAATATTTTACAAACCTGTGAATAGGACCACTGCCAATATTCCTACATCACTTTTGAAAAGAAACTACTGTACTCCATGTTCTTTCTTAAGGTAACTTTTTGAATCTAGAAAGAGGCTTCTGTTCTGCTACAATATGACAGTCTGAATCAAATTTGCATCATTTGCAATAGCCTCTTATCGGTATTCATTTTTCTAATACAGTAACAAAAACTCCTATCACATATGTGATAAAAATATTCCTGATAACAAAGGTAGCCTAGGTTAAATAACATGTTAAAAAAATTTCGACTACATTAGAATTCCCTCAGCAAGACTTTTGACATTGAATTCCTTTTGCACCTTAGAAACACCGCTTACTCAGTGAATTTCACAGCAAAATAAACAAATGAGCAAAACTGCTGAATAAAAGCACATCACTACTGAATTTGTAGAAGCTGTCTTGAAGCCAGGTGTGCTGCATGTTTCATGGGAACAGACTGGATAAAAATGGAATTCGTTGTGAGGAAGAATGATGATTGCATATACCTAGACCTAGAAGTACAAGTGATTTACTTGGCTGAACTAGCACTTGTCTGTAAAATGAACTTTGGCTACCACCAGTAGGATGTCTGGGTAGTCAAAAGCAAAGATACATAGATCCTCATTTAATATTACAGAGTCTAGCAAAACGTACAGAAAGGTTTCTGTAATACATCATCATTACTTCAAAATTGGGTCTTTATTCACGATGGAGGAAAAATGTTTTCAAATTATATTTTGCCTTACTGCAGAAAAGCAGTTAATGTCACATAAATTTAAATTGTTATGTATTATACTACATGCTTAATTTTATTGCATTGGTTGAATTATATTACTTTCCACGAAGTATCATGTGCTGTAGAATAGTTGTCAGTTTAAGTGTTTTGTAAGAGTAACTGAAAAGTCCCACATGGGACTTTATCATTTTCTTCTATAGAATTCAGATATGATTGCAGACAGCTCTACTGAAAACTTGCAGAGACTGAAGGTAAGGCTTCTGCTGAATGGGAAGAAAGCTTATCCTTCCAGAAAATTACACAGAGCCAGGAACATCAGATAAGTATCTTATATTTGCATTACTGATTCTTCTTCCCGTAACCCTCTTAGTAGACCGGATTTGTGCTTTTTTAGTGAAAGTGTATTGCCTTTCAGCTCTTAAATTAGCTTTATTCTAATTCCCATTAACACATAACAGATGGAGAGCTATAATCCAACGGGTTCTGTAACTAAGTGTCCCAAGTGTACTCTTAATAAAGGACTTGATTCCACCATCTTTTTGGCTTGAGTTCTACAAAATGGTGTATAATTGACCTAAAGTACACCATCAGTTTCATCCACACTACTGATTCCACTTGTAAGCGAAGTGTAGCACATGTGTATGTGTTCATGTAACTGAAGCTCTGTATACATGCTTTTCTGAACTTATGTTCATAGTTTCCTACTTTGACATAATAAATGTATAAGTCTCCTTAGATTATCAGCTACAATTTATAGAGACAGAAATCTTAGAATGATAAAGAAATGGCAAAGACATTGTATAAATAATATACCAAGCCAAACTAGCTATTTCTTTTTGATTCTGAATTTGGATTTGTTTTGAACTGTGACTGGATTCCAAAAGTAGGTTGTAGTTTCATATACATATTCTTTTTTTTTTTTACACAAAAATTTAAATACATCTGGCCTTTACAAATGTTGGTACAAATTTAGGATGGACTGTATGGTGGTACTTACACACTTTGTCAAAACCTCTTTAAAAATATATAGCTAATTTATGGCATTTTATACAGAATATAAAAATAGTGAAAAGAGCATCAAGTAAAAGATTCACTGAAAATCTTTCTGCTGAGATGTTTGTTTTGGAGTGGGGAAACCTACACAGTCTTACACATGTTCAAAATACATAAAGCAACATAAGGGAAATAATAGGAATGTACATATTTGTTAAAGTGCATAGATTAAATTTCCATTAAAATGTCATCATTCCTTTCAGTGCTATAGGAAAGTAATTAGAATGGTTGCTGCAGTAGTTGCTATTGTCACATTTACAGAGACTTCATTGCAGAGAGAAACATTCAGTATTAGGGAATTCTGATGCTTCTGAACATATTTTCCACTTCATAATATAAAAGGGCTTTGTGAAATTCACGACAGCTACCGAAGCATTAGGGAATATGAAAATATTGTGCAGAACTCATTCAGTTTGCCAAGGGATGGGGAAGAAAAGCACCTTTTATCCCCTGTTTTTGCAAGGCTTATTTCATGTCCACAAATGCAGAATGGTACTTTGATACTGATGGTCAATGCTGAAAATTCCACCGTTTGTTGAGTGCACTGCAAAAAGCGTTCCTCCTGTTGATACAGCAGATAATATTAATTATTTTGCTATAACACAAACTGACTTGTTCTGCTTTAGTTGTGCAGTCAGTGCTCCTGTTGAAGTTGTTTATGGTCTCAAGGGAATTGGTGTGTAGTGTTGTATACCCATGTCTGTATTTTACAATATATTGCTTTTTTAATGCTTTGTAACTAATTTTTAGTCAATATGAGGGGGAATAGTTATAGAATTGCTGAGTCCAGAATTCCAATCTCATGAGAAACTGCAGACTTATGAGAAAATCAGCAGGTTTTCATCCCTCAGAATCTACTCCATTATTCAGGAAACCGCATATTGCACAAGGAGGATGAACGGATAACAAAAGCCAGAAAGTGGTACAGAGGCACTGGCTCAAGTGGAGAGGGAAAGGAAGATATGAAGATACTCATGACACACAAACAAGTCAATCTGATCTCTAGTTCTCATTGGTAAAGCTATTAATCTAAACTGGACAAACTGAAGAGGCTGACTTAAAGGACAGTTGACAGCATCTTGTCCTACTGAATAAAAGGAGCTATGCTATTGAATTAGGATTAGTCAATTGATGTTTCTGCATATATAATCACCTGGATTCTGCAAAATCATAAATAACAGGCCTTCTTAAAGAGACAGCTGGTTAATAGGATAGTAACAAGCATAAATACAACAAGCAGATTTCCCAGAAGTGGTCTAGTTCAGCTGTGTTGTTTACCAGGGACTATACCTTGCACAGAATCCTTCACAGTGCACAGGGACATCTAATGACTGAATCTGAGACTGTAACTAAACATTCTCCTAAGGCTACTTGAACACACAAGAAATAAGAAGTGTCCACAGGAGAGGTTGGGGTGTTCAGAACATTATCTCACATGTATGTAAATATTGCCTTACTTAATTCAAATAAAACTGAGTGTTATCTGAAATACGAACCCTGAATGAAACTGTCAGTGAATAAGTAACTGAGATAATCCTGACCGATGCAATATTAAGGATAACTGAGACAACTTAAAATCAAGACCCCCCAAACCCGCATATTTTTGCCACTAAGCACTCTGTAGCTTTATAATGACAGGAGGTATCTATATGTTAAAAATCAGAGTATTTCTGATATAAGAAAATTATCTCAGCAACCTACTTAAGGCATAGATTTTCAAGGAATTGTAATTATAATTGTATTCTGGGAATTTTGAAAACTGGATTGATTTCTGTGTTCATCTACAGACCTTCAGCAAAGTCCTTGGGTGAGATCCCTATGGCTGCAATCAGGAGTAGTCAGTGGCCTAATAGCCTTTGATCATCTGGAGCTTTGTTGATCAGTCTAACTCATTTCCACAAAACTTTCCTATCTCAAGGCAATACTGGAGGGATGAACATGTTAAAAATTGTGCTTTTATGATAGTAAGAGAAGTACCACAAACATTTCAAAACTAGAAAGCTGACTTGTTCACAGTTGCTGACCTTCAAAAAGTGCATGCAGGAGCCTGACTGAGTCATAGAGTAGAATCATAAAATAGTTTGGTTTGCAACAGATCTTTAAAGTTCATCTAGTTCATCCCCTGCCCACCTCGCCCCTCCCCACCCCCACTGCCCCCTTCCCCCAAGATGAGTAGGGACGTAATAATACAGATTTCCTTTCCTGCATAAAAGAAAAAGTTTTCATGAGGTTTTTTAGATCACAGACAAGGCAACTTCAAGTCAAGGTTGATGATCTGAATAAAAGCACTAGCAAAGAAACTTATAGCTGGGAAATTCTGTTTTCATCAGGGGATGACTCTTCAGTTTGTAGGAATTGTTACAAGAAATTTCATTGAACTCTCATATTATCAAGACAAAAAGATAAACTGCCTGTCATTGCCTACTTAACTTTAATATCTTTCTAGGATTTATATAACTCCTATTGGCTGCCAAAGGAAAAAAAAGAAGAAGAATCCTTGACAAATTTTCTCTATGTTGGAAATGCCAGTGGACTCTGGCGACATCTTCTCATACTTTATAGGCCTCCCTGTTGCTTTTAAATCATTGATGTAATGTTTCTCCATACAATTTCACAATTTCTCTTTCCTTATAAAAATCTATTTGAAAATTTCTCTCTTGAGGAATGAAAGCAAAATCCTGCCTTTGAACAATCTCTCTGTGTCTTTCTTTTAAAAAATGGATTTTCAGGAATCATCTTTACCATCTTTTCAGCAGTTCCTGAAACATAAGTGACAGCTTATTTTTAGAAAATATAATGGCTGTTTTAAGTGTGTTTACATAAGACTACAATAACCACCTTACTTTTGCATTCAGAGAGATTCTTTTAATTTAGATGCACTGATCCAACTAGTGCACTTTTTTTCAAACTCGCCTCTCTAAAATAATTAGAAGCCTTGCAAACACAGAGGTGTAGACACAGACAGAAGAAATGGTATGGAAGTGCATTTATGCTCTTGCTCAGAACTATCAACTTGCCTACATCACTGATTATTAAATGACAAGAATGAATGTAAAAAACCCCTCCTATCCAACGTATTAATTTTTTTTTCTGTTGTGAAGGGTTGAATTGGTGGCAACAATGGCATATTTCTTTCCTGATTAAAATTTTAAAAGGTTTAGTTCTACGCAGTGGTAATTGTGTTCAGCTTCTTTGACATCAAAGGCGCCATACTACTTCACATTAGAATTTGCCCCAAGGTATTTATATAAAAATACATGCTGATATACTGGCCACTGGAAAGCATTGTTACTCAGATCTATTATGTTTGTGTATGATTCTATAAATAACCTTTAGGGGAACTCCTGAGGGAATTAGGAAGTTGAAAAGTAAGATGGTAAACATAATTTATGGTTGATGTATGCGATGTATTAGTGTTAGAAGAAATAATTGGAACTTCTCATATCTCTCACTTGGGTCTGAATATGGAGCCACCAAGATACAAACACCTAACTATCACTGTTGACACCTCGGTGGTTAGACCCCAAACAGAATAGAAATGATCCTGGACTTACATAAAGTTTTCATGTAACTTAATAGGATACGCTTGCCTGGAATATTGTGCTTGGTTCTATCATGTTTCCTCTACAACATTTCTTGCATAACCTTTAGGAAGACTTGGAACCATTCTTTTCCTGTTTCCTTTCCAGCAAAATAATTTGGGGTAACAATGATTTTTTGAGGTATAATTTATGGATCTCTGATAACCATCTTGAGACCATTAGCTAGAAGGTGATATAATAGGTGCAGATCACTATTACTACATCATATTAACATTTAAGATGACAAAGATTTTTTAATGCTTAAAGAGACACTATGTATATTGATTGATTCAAACTGTTAATCCATTAGTCCAAACTTCCTGTGAAACAAGTTTTTGGCTCCTGCACCTATTGTACCTCCAAAATGAGATAAATCATTCATAAAATCCTAGTATCTCTGATGAGGCTCCTACTGAAAATAAAATTCGAGAAAGTACTTTTATCTGCTCATACAAATTAATTTTCAGACCAATTTTTATGTGACTGATTTAACTCTACCATTTCTATGAACTAGTAAAGCATTAAATGCCATGATTATGAAAAATTTGCAAGAATTCTGAAATTATTATCTTTCCTATACAATCAAAGTTCAGAGAAGCTGGAGGGTCAAAGGCTGCTCCTTAGAAGGAAGAAATATTAAGTCTATAAGCAACTGTTCCTGGAATCAGACTGATGGACCATGATCTTGGTAAAAAAGGTGGACCCCTCTAGGTGTGTGTGAACTGCGTTCTTTGTTCTATATCCAACAAGAGCTAAAGTTAGATCTAGGAACCTCAGGGTAGAGTATTCCTATGGACTCAACAGGATTTATGCTTAGAGGTATCTGTATTTAGAGTTGTAGATAAAATTCACAGAATCATGGAATGTCCTGAGTTGGAAGATACCCACAAGGATCATTGAGTCCAGCTCCTGTCCCTGCATATGACAACTCCACAGTTCACACCATGTGTCTGAGGGCGTTGTCCAGTCTCTTCTTGAACACTCTCAGGCTTGGGGCCATGACTACCTCCCTGAGGAGCTTGTTCCAGTGCTCCACCACCCTTTGGGTGAAGATCCTTTTCCTAATATCTAACCGAAATCTCCTCTGACACATCCTCCTGCCATTCCCTCGGGTTCTATTGTTGGTCACCAGAGAGAAGAGATGAGTGCCTACCCTTCCTCCTCCCCTTGTGAGGAAGCTGTGGACCACGATGAGGCCTCCCTTCAGTCTCCTCTTCTTCAGGCTGAACAAACCAAGTGACTTTAGCCGCTCCCCAAATGGCATCCCCTCCAAATCCTTCACCAACTTTGTAGCCCTCTTCTGGACCCTCTCCAGTAGCTTTATACCCTTTTTATCCTGTGGTGCCCAGAACTGCACCCAGTGCTCCAGGTGAGGCCGCACCAGTGTGGAGCAGAGCAGGACAATCACCTCCCTCGCCCAGCTGGCAATGCTGTGCTTGATGCCCTCCAGAACATGGTTGGCCCTCTTGGCTGCCAGGGCACACTGTTGGCTCATGTTCAACTTGCCGTGGACCAGAACCCCCAGATCCCTCTCCATGGAGCTGCTTTCCAGCATCTTGTTCCCCAGTCTGTACGTACAGCCAGGGTTGCTGCGTCCCAGGTGCAACATCCAGCACTTGCCCTTGTTAAAATTTCATGTGCTTGGTGACTGCCCAGTTCTCCAGTTTCTCCAGATCCCTCTGCAGGGCTTCTCTATCCTTGAGAGTGTCAACAGCTCCTCCCAATTTTGTGTCTTTGGCAAACTTACTTAGTATTCCATCAAGTCCTGCATCCACATCCCTAAGATGGAACCCTATGGAACCCCACTAGTGACTGGTCGCCATCCCGACATAATCCCATATACTAGAACCCTTTGAGCCTGGCCCATCAGCCAATTGCTCACCCACTGCGTTGTGTGTTTATCCAGCTCTATGCTGGCCGTCTTGTCCAGGAGGATACTGTGAGAGACAGTATCAAAGGCTTTACTGAAATTCGAAAAGATCATATTGACTGTTTTCTCTTGGTCAGCTAGGTGGGTAACCTTGTCATAGAAAGAAATTAAGTTGGTCAGGCAAGACTTTCCCCTCATGAACCCATGCTGTCTGGGACCAATGACTGTGTTGTCATTCAGGTGTTTGGCAAATACTCTTTAATTTAGTTTCTTTCTTTGTATCATGCTTCCATCCATGGCCAATAGCTTGGATGTTGGTAAGTTTGCACTAGCTAAAGAAAAAAGCTCCCTTTTTCTTAATATTGTTAGATTTGTCTAAATATTGATGGTTAATTTGCTTCTTCTGCTACTATCCAACTTAGGATATGCTGCTTAGGAATCCCCCAAACTACTGCATATTTTACAATGTGCATTTTACTCTGGCATCTTACATTGTTGCTGTTGGGAAGCGTGGCCACCTGCTTTGTTAGTAACTTGTTATAGGTTCAATATAATGTAATATTTGTAAGTTACCTCAGTTTATTGTTTTGAAGTTTTATTATGTTTCATAAAGTTGAAAGTTTATTTTATTTAGTTTGTGATAGGAACTAAAATACTGGCTTAATACTTATTAAATATGTTGGTAGAATTCATATCCAATTTCATTAAAAGAAGTGGAATCAGTTGCAAATGTCATTATCATTTTGAGCTTTTTATTGTTTTCCAAACCTTGTTAACATTCTTAGTTGCTCAAATTAGGATGGCTGCAATGAAAGAGCTATAAGACATCACTTGAGCTTTGTTTAATTCTTTTCCTGGTAAATCACTTATAATGAAAAGTTTAAATATGTTTTAGATATTTGTAGGACTTTAGGAATAGATTATGATCTTCAAATATATTAATCAGTATAAATATAATAAATACACTTCTTAAAATATATTATGGATCTGTAGCTATAGCTATAAATACAAATTTCTTAGCACAATGCTTAACTAAATTGTGGTGTGGGTTTATTTTTTTTTTTTCCTCACTACATTTCAAGATTTAATGGATGAGCAGTATCGGTTACGGTTTTACAAATCTTTACATACATGTACTGGTTGCTGCTTTGTGAAAGTGTACTACCTTACTACCTTTAATATTGCGTTCTCTAATGTGGTATTTGAAACTCTTTTGTACTGTAACCTTGATACATGTTTGAACAGAACCATAGAATGACGTGGATTGTAAGAGGTCTCTGAAGATCATCTGATCCTACCTTCCCACCAAAACAGATTTAGTCTGAGGAGGTTGCACTGGACCTGGACCCATCAAGTTTTGGGTATCTATAATCATGGAGATTCCACAATCTCTCCGAGCAACCTCTTCTAGGACTCAACCACTTCCATGGTGATTTTTTTTCCCCATTGTCTTGTTGGAGTTTCTGTTGCTGCAGTTTTTGGTTGTTATCTCTTATCCTTCAATGCTAACTTCCGAGAAGACTCTGGTTCTGTCCTTTCTATACCCTTCCAGTAGGTAGTTATAGACAGCACTAAGATGCCCCTTAAGCCTTCTTTTCTCTGTTGAATTAATAGGTAAAAATAACTGCGTGAAGCTTTGTTGAAGTAAAATACATTCAGTAGATTTTATTGATGCCATCGTTGCTGTTTTAAAGTTAATATCCTTGAGTCTGATTGGCTTGGAGAACTTCATAGTCTTTGCCAGGGTCTGACTCGTTGCCTTACTTCAAGGGTTCGCTGACACAAGTGATTTCTCCCTTCTAGTAGATTGATGCAGTGAGTGAATAATCTCTCTTGAAAATATTTTGGAAATAAATGCTGCAGGTTTGTTTGTTTCTGTTTGGATTAGTGTTGATTTAATTACATTTTTTTGCATTTCTATCATTTCATAGGCCACATTCTGAGGGGAGCTAAGGCTCTACTGCACTCTGGCTTCACTCGAGTTTCACATAGAGATGTAACACACTGAAGCTATATTTCATCTGAGTCACGTCTCTGCCGTTAAGAAATTATTGGATTTACAGTCCGCTGTAGCAGGGAAGTAACTACAGGAATCACTGAGGCTTTGAAGAAGTGCTTAGACAGTGGTCTCAGCTGTGTTGCTTCTTACCTGTTAAAGAAGCATTTAGTTTGAATTGCGTTAAGCGTTTAAGCAATGGTACGACTTGGAAGTAATTTAGCTGAGTATCTTGTGGTAAACCTCTCATCTGTTAGATCTATAAAAAGTCTGCATATTTTTCTTGTAATTAGAGTTTCTCAATAGCCTATGTGCAGATCATATACATATATTATCTACTATATTCATGCCATTGAAGGAAAATTCATGATGCAGGTGTTTTATTCTAGTACCAGTACATGTGATTTTAATAATTTCTTGAGATTGTTTCCAGCCTCTTACAAAATTCTTGGTTTCAGACTGTTTATTTTCTTGCATTAGACATTTCTTAGTCATTAAAGGTAAGTGGAGACATCTCCACATATGGGAAAACTAGAAGTTGGGTGAAGTACTTCTCTGCATTTTGTGGGTTCAGAATTGCATTTTAAAAACAACTATTTGATAATTTTTCAGGAATATTTTATAAATAAAGTTTCTTCATGCAATTTTTATGGAAAGTAGAGTTTTGGTTATTGATATCACTTTGTTGAACCATGAAAGTAAATTTTAACTCTCTCTGATGTTTAAAAAAATGATGGAACCACATTTCAATTTGAAAGATAACATTATGTTCAGGGTTTTATATGAGATGTCTATGTCACAGAAGAAGAAATGTGTCAAGTTCATGTTTGTGTTCTGTCTTTCTTTTTCTTGTTTTCTCTTCAGGGCCAACACTTCTAAATCCTCAGCTATGTAACCGATCACTCAAATATCACTGTTGTTCAATATTTCTTATGTTTGGATGTTGTGAAAGATTGAGGTGATGAGACATTTCTCTGGGGTGTGGCAAGGACTGTTGCTATGAGATTCCAGATTTGTTTAGGTGATGATGTGGAAATTATTGCTCTTGTCCTGAATTAAAGTTCATGAAACAAATGAAAGGGACAGAGAGACTGTGACATCTGAATGTGACAAAATTTTAGCAGTATGTAGTTGTCTCAGAAGAATAATTATTTAACTTTTTTGCCAGTTATTTTGTACCATGTTCAGACTTAATTGCAGACTTGCAGTTTTGGTTGGCATACAAATTACTTTCAACCATGCAGAGACACACCTTAGCACTTACTAGATAATCTGGCAAAATAAATGAAAGTCTGTAGAACTAAAATCTACTGTCCAGTATTTTTTCAGGGTGTGTTTTCTGAATTCTGACACACACCTTTTAAAATTTATTTTAAAGAACTTGCTATTCTTCAGCCTAAGTTTAAAAAATATGAGGAATAACCTTTTCTCAGAAGAATTTGCACAAAGAAGTAACAATAGGCAGAGGTCAGATGAATCTAAAACAGTGGCTTGCTGGAACTTTATTAATGTCAACATCAGGCCAGTTCTGCTGCATTCTTATTCCTAGCAAGCTCTTAAGACTCATCTAAGTTTTTAATTCACTCATCAGGTGCTGATGTTATATTTTTCACAATGCCCTTATCACTCTGCAATGCTAAAAGATATGAGAAATAGTGAAAGTATTGGAAAGAAATATTCAGCATCACCCAGCATTTAAAAATATCAGCCTTCTTTTTCACTGGCTTTAATTTACTGATTATTCGAGTTACTGTTTTGATAAGTTTTCTACTATTAATGTTAATTATTGAGTCCTGACAATGTACTTAATCTTGCATAGGAATGCAATTGTTACTCACAGACAGTACAAAAGTCATAATATACTGCCACAGAGTCAAACCATGCAGCCTTTCCCCGAAGGGAAAAAAATATTCACTGGATTTCTAATTTGAATATTCTTACATCAAAATGGTTTTTATTTTGAGCCTCACTTTTCAGACACTTTTTATGGCACTAACTCATTCATCCCAAGCCATTCTGTTACAATGCTAGGATATTAAACTCTGAAGAATGCCTGCAGAACCTATGTAGTAATTCTACTTTTCTAAAGATTTATATTAGGCAATATTTTTGTATCACTGCAGATCACATATACATAATGTGTGCCTCCTTGCATCAGACCTTGTGTTCTTAGCTATGTTGGTTAAATAAATCCTTAAACTTCAATACCTTCATAGCTATTAGTGCTATGCAAGTGAGAGCCAAATCAGGATCATCATTTTCCTTAAAGGCTGCTGAAGAAATGTATAAATTTGTTTCATGATTAGTATGTATTAAAGGCTTCAGCAGGTGAACTGTGGAATTACATCATATTCTCAAATGACAGGAGGGGAAAAGTTCTTTGTTATGCTTATAGAGCTTAAGCAGCATTTAAATAAATGCTGAACTCATTCTTATGCTTTTCAAAGTAAAAAGTTTTTCATCTTTCTGAATGTGAACTACAAATTTCATGATGTTTTCCCACATAGAAAGTGCAAATTAGTTTGAAGAATGCACAGTACACATTATTGCAGTATTTTTAGAAGGGACAAATTATAACTTGTCTCTAACACATAATGAATTCAATATTTTATTTTAAAGATGTAATATTTAGGTATGCAAAGAGCCCTTTTACCTTGTTTTTTCTGCGAATGTGAAGTCAAATCTAAGTATACGTTTTTAAATGCTAACAATGATCTATTCCCATTTATATATCTCTAGAACTTCAGAGTTCTTGAAAGTTCAGAGAACTTGTCTGATCTGTTGCATGCTCCAGCATGAAAATGAACTAGTACAGAATATCAAGAGCAGAAAGTTTTTCATATTTACCAAAACACCTCTAGGAAGATTTTCAAAGTTTGATTTTTAATAAACTTCTCAAGTGCTGTAAGTAAACAGCCAATGTGTTCTTAAAATTTGTTAAATCAGATCTGCAGCACTGTGATTAATGGCAAATTTAAGGTATATGTGGAGCTATCAGGAGTGTTACACTCCCTTGCTCCTCTAAGCCGAGCATAGATCTATTAATGTTGAAGAAGCTGCTGGGGAATTACTGACTGTTGTGTTGCTAATGAGTATGTTTGAAGACAAAGCACAAACCTCTTTGGCGTTACAAAACTTCTCTTACACTTTGTATTAGATAGCAAATGTGAATCAGTGTCAGACTAAACTAGGGGAAAAGCTGAGTGCCTCAAATTGTCAACTGAAGAGCTCCACCAGACAAACTGAAGGATCCCTCAAGGCCTGCAGAATTTCAGCTGCGTTGACTTCTGCCACAAACTGAAGCACTAGGGAGAGACTGGAATTTCTTGAAGTGTTAATCACTGTTATCAAAGTTTGCTCCCTACACTTAGCTAAATCATAATAACAGCAGCGAGCTACAACGGTTTTTGTAGGCCTCTCAGCTGTCATTTTAAAGTGATGTCATTTGTATTACAAAGTCAATTAAAGTTTTTCTTAGGAAAGAAAGAAACTTTAAATATTTTATAAGTGGATTAATTTGACTGATATGTGAAAGTCTTTATATTGCAGGCCAAATATATGACCAGCATTCAGAAATCTCCTCTGCTAGCATGCTGCATTCATAATACTGGAATAACAGTGTGAAGACTCCTGCTGAATCGATAAAGATCCGGCAGGCTGATATAAACAGCAACTAAAGCACTGAACAGTTTTGCACCTGGACTACAGGATTTACTTTATCTGTAAAGTACAATGAGGTTCAAACTAAGCCCTCTATGTTTTCACTAATAACACGTAGGAAAAATCTGTACTATTGTCTGAGTTGTATTTTATTTCGCTCTCCACTTAAAATGCCTGAAAATTTATTTTCTATTAGTGTCGTTTCATCTCAAGGTTCATCGCCATGTGACGATTGTATCTAGGCCCACACTATCTTGCCAGTGCAGCCATAGATGTAAACCACATCTACACATACAACCACAATATATGGATGTAGCCACAATGTAAGAACAGAGCACCATGGGGGAAAATTCACCCTGCTTCTGGGTATTTATCAGCCTTCACGCAGCTGTGTCTTCATTATCAAAGTGGCCCACTAAAAACTGTTAACTTCTGAGAAGGATTTGGCTTTCTGTCCTTTTTATGTCCTCCTATTACATAGTTGAAGACAGCCATAAAGTCTTCCCTGTGCCTTCTCTACCTAAGGCTGTACAAGCCCATTTCTCTCAGCTATTTTTTATACATCTTGTGCTCTGGCCCCTGACAATCCTGGTGACTCTCACTGGCTCGCTCCAGTGTGTTAATGTTTTTCTTGTGCCCTGAGAGCCCAGAAACAGGCACAGTTGGCTGCAGGTGGTCACACAAGTACTGAACACAAACAGAAATTGGATGCATTTAGTGGCAGGCAGAGCTTACCTTTGCTTATACAGGTAAGTACATCAGCCTAGAGGTGAACGGATCCTGCACTTCACACTTTTCATCCCGTGAAGCTTAATCAGCACTCAGACTAGATTAAGAACTACGTCAGTCCCTAGATGCTTTGGAAAACAATCCTAATCATAATAATTATTTTTCCCTTTCTCCAAGTCACTGTCTAGCAAAAGGCCTTTTTGAAGTCAATATTACACAGTGGCACAGTTTTCCCTGCTTTGCTATGGCCTGGACCTAACCGCTGTCTAAGGGAGACAAACAAATCTGTAGAAAAAATCTGCAAAATCAGTTCAATTTTATTTTCTAAATTCAGAATAACTGTTTTGTTTTGCAGTGGTTGTTGCATTTTTATAGAAACACTAATTTTATGGATTCCTCTTCACAGAGCAAGCTTTACTTTTTTTCTTTTCATGCTTGTTTAACACGGTTGACTGCAATCTTCCAGTTAGGACTAGCTCCCATTTCTTTCAGTAATGTTGAATTTGTCATTGTATGTCTTTTGATTGAGCCTTTCTGTGCCATCTTCGCAAAGCCATCAGAGAAGCTATTCGCTGAGGAGTTATTTCTGGGATATAACTACTTCTGAAATAAATGAGATAGGCTCTGTTTTACATATTTGTCACTTCCAGGATGATATTATAGTATTCCTCTTTTTCAGTAGGACTCATGATTTATTACTTGATAATAATTAATCTGTATTAGATATCCAGGAATGACTTTCAAATGGTTAGTAAATGACAAAACTATAAGATATATTTGGCTTTGTGATAATCATGGGCATATTGGAAGGCATTCGTATTGAAATTCTATATAGTACAATGACCGAAGCTACACTTCAGGCATTTGTATAATCGTGGAAGCTTACTGAAAAAGAGAAATAAATGTATTTATCTCAGCCACTTAAATACACCCTGGGAATTGACAGAATCCCACTGTTATCCTCTCAAGATGGTAAAAGCATAGATTTATTTCTCTACAACAATTATTTATATCCAAAGATATTAAAACATGTTAAGAAGGGAGGAGGTTCTCCGTGGTTTCTTAAGCTGGGATTGTGTTGTACTTTTATTTCAAGTCCTTACTTTCAAATTGTGAACTCTAGATAAAAAGGATCAATCAGGAGGGTTTTCTGCCTTTCATGTGTAAACTGCTCTGTGTCAGGGTTCACAGCACAAGCAGGGATGTTATTATCTGCTAGGTATGAATGTATTCTGAACTTAAATGGACCTGCCTGAAAACAACAGGAGTCCAACATGGTGTTAAATACAGCACTATTTGAGAGCACTCTCTTGAATATGTTTAGCTTTGTCCAGAAAACATAGAGGTATATACTACTCTTATCTCATTAAAGATCAGACAGCTTCTACTTTACTTAGATCAGTGGCTTGCTATTGAAGGTTTGTTAAATTTGTTCATCAGTGAAGCTATGATTTAATACATGTGGTACAGATCTTAACAGCTAATTTACACATTTGTCTTGAAGGTGCTGTGTTTAACATACTATTTAGGACTTAAAAATATTTTTTTTGGTGAATTTTGTGCATTAGAAGAAGTACTTTCACTACAAGAAAAAGGAACTGACAGAAAAAGCAACTCATTTTTTATTATGTTCCACTTGTGTTTAATGAAGAAATAGTATATTTGAATGAGAAATCTTTCCCTCTAGATACAACTTAACACAACTTCTTTTGCTGTCGCTTGAATGGCAAATTCTTCTGTTTATGACATTACGGTCTAATGCTATGGCAGATTGTAATTTCTCAAACTTACATTGACTGGGGACACTGCAAGATTAATTAGAAAAAGAATCTTTCTGTAAAATAAGCAAACACAACCGGCTTATTCTAAAATTAAGAGTTAAAACAAGGACTCTAAAAATCATAAGTATAAATCTATAACTTGGATGTTGGGAGAGAACTGAATTTCAGTGTTTATTATTTAATTTCTATGCCTTAAAATCTGTTAGTTAAGCACTTTATGCATGAAATTCATACTTGAGCTCAATTGTAGTGAAGGTTAGAATTATGAAAATTGCTGCTTAGTAGGAAGGCTGAAGCCACAATTTTGCCATGGGCTTGTTGTAACAAGGTATAGTTCATCTGTATGTGCTGGATAAGGCACTGCTCACCCTGGACATAGAAGAACAAGAACAATGAAAGATAACAAAATGGTCAGAAGTACAGGATTTTTGCCATATGAGAATACACTAAATATTATGATCTCACAGCTTGTAAAAATTATACCTTCCTCTTTATTTCATATCAGCAGGAATAGATATCCAGTGAAACCATCGGGCATCCTGTTCTAAACATGAAGAAGAGCTGCTGATCAGATAGAATTAAACTTTGATCTTTACTGCTTTGAGCTACTGTACAGGCCAAAAGACTATACAGGTTTTAATAACAGCTGGATGAATTTATGGAGCAGCTGATGATAGTCTGTCTACAACTTCTGACTGAAGAAGTCCCTCAATATCCTCTTTTCAAGAAGCTGAGAAATCTGCTAGGGAAAAGATCAGTCTTTATTCACCTTGTTTCTTGTACTCTTTCCCTAAGCATGGTCAGTGGCCTATGGGCAGAGACAGTATGATGGGCTAAGCAGCCTTTTACTTAAATCTGTGTTCAAATGTGTGTTTTTTGCCTAACCAGCAATCCATGTGGCTTTGTTGGCTGACAAGATCTCTTTAAAATACATCTATCCATTTAGCTGCTTCTTTGAAAGACTTCAATGCTATATACACAAATGAAATATTGTTAGAAAGACGTAATATCTATAAATAGTTATAGTGTAAAATATTAACATTGTTTTCTTATACTTTGCAGAAATGTATCTGCAATTGCATTTAGCTGAGGAACTTCATGTGGAAACAGAAAATACCTGCAGAATATTTTTAACATATTCCTGGTTTCTTCTTTTTCTAATCTGCTCACCAAGAGTAGTTCAGTATTGTCCTTTAATTGTAGGTTAGACTAGTTTTCCTTTGCCTTGGAGGAGATGCTGAAAACCTGCAATAGCAAAGACAAAAAAAATTGGAAGAAATAATGAAACTGGATGATTATATAAATGGGGTCAGTGAAAAACTTTACAGGGCTTTTCCTACTGAGAAAGCCATTTGTACCAGAAAGTACAATTGCTAGAAAGTTGTTGTCTAGCTTCCACTCTTAATTATTTTGCACAGCAACAGACAGACACATGGAGAGTCTTCTTTTCTGTAATGCTTCTGGAAGGTGTTTTTAACAGTTTGACTTTTCTTTCTTAGGCTCCATTCTCCTTTTCTGGGCTAGGGTAGGAGGCATGAAGCCATGTCAAAAGGCAGCTGGTTTATGTGTATTATTTGCACTTACATAATAATGCATGTACATAATACACATTTGTGTATTATTTATTTTTCTTTTTCCCAAGGAAGATTTTGTTGTCTGCCAAAAAATCTAAGTAGTAAAGCAACTGAAACCCTTCTTGATTAAAGTAATGCCCTTTTCTGTCACATGCCATGATGGGCCATTCCTGTAGCATCTGCTAATGGGTTGCAGAAAGAGTTCGGTAACAATTATAAAATGAATTCCTTACGTGTCACCAGATTTCTCACCTAGACATGAAGGGCATTAAATCTTACCTCTTACTAGGATGGAAATTGAGTTGGGGCACAAATCTACTTGCTTTATATTGTCATAATAAGAGATGAGGTTTTGAGGGTCAATTGCATCTTTAAAAAATGTCGACATCTTTCTTGACAGAAAGGTCAGCAGGAACAGTGTCATTACAGATGTGTGCAGGGACTTGAATACTTTCATAAAATTCCATTTGAGTGACACAGGATTATAAAACAGTCAAGATGAGATCAGGTAAATTAAAGATGCATATGTACCTGCAGCTGTCATAAAAATGTACGTATTTCTTAAAGTTTTATTTTGACTCATTTTCCTAGTGTCTGTTTGCTCCTCAGCTAACAATCACCTCTGGAATTAAAATAAGTGCTGATATTTTGTTGATAAAGTACTGAGGAAAATAAGATCTACACATAAAATCCCTTCTGCTTGCTGAAGTTACTCTTAAATATTGCAGTGCCTAAGAACAAGGTTTTGAGCCCAGCAGCATCAACAGGTGTCTAGGTTCACTATTTAAGCAATAAAGAATTTGGGACTGTTTTCAGGTAATCTCAAAAAGTCACATATTGAGCTAGATGAGTGCAAATACTGTGCAAATACACCATTTTGAGTTCCCTCTGAACCTCATGACTCATCTTCTTTAAAACTGAAGGAGTAGAAACACTGGTTGACAGCCAACTGTGCTTTCTGAATGAAAATTATCACTATGCTCTATATCAGTGTTCTCTTACAGCACAGGTGTGGTGCCTACCCTTTTACAGAACCGCCTAATGGCTACACCTCTCCAGAGAACTGGAAAGGTGACTTTGTACTCCCTTTTCTTGAAGAAGGCCTATGATCTGCATGGGAACTTTGAAATATGAATTTATTATGCAGAATATGGCTGATTTTGATTGTACCGTATCTTTGATTTGTAAGACGTTAATAAGACACTCAGTACATCAGACTACTCTAGTGATTAGTTGCTTTATTTCCAGATTGTAAGATTATTTAGACAGTAACAATCATGTCAACGAAACGGATACTCCAGAGGTGGTCATGGAGTCTGCTTCCAGACCATTCAGACTGTCTAGCCCTTTGGCCACTCTTCAGGATTTCATGAGGTCCCCTGGTTGGCACAGTGGGGAGGAAGACACAAAACATTGCTCTCTCAGCCTCCCTCTGCCATAAGTCATGCCCTGATCTTGAGTCAAGCTTCTTACATGATTCATAGACACCTGTTAGAAATGTATCTCAGGTGTCTCATTTAAGTGGGTCCGGAGCTCCCTGGCCATAGATTTCCAGGTCCCTTCTGTCCCTTAAAGTCCATCAGATTCTGTGCACACACTACATGGACATTCAGTTCTTTCAGCTTGACCTCTAGTGTAAGCCTCATACCATGCAAAGTTGTCTTCTTAGGGAGGACTGGACAGTTTGTCTGTTGTTCCTTTTGTTAGTGGTATTCTCCAAGAATACTTACTGGGAATGTCTCTTTCTGCTCCACATCTGCCGGTGCATGGTAGAGGTTAGGCCAGCTGATGTGGCCCTGGAGAAATATCCTGTTGAAATAGGACATTAACAGTCGGCCTCATGTTGTCTCCATTCCTATACCTTCCCAATTCGTCACGTCATTCTGGGAAAGGGCAAATACTGTGAATGTCCTTGGAAGCACATGCATTCATGTGAGAATTAAAGTCACCCATGTCTCAATTTCTGGCAAAAGAGTCCTGTTAAAGTAGCTGTTGTGCTGCTGTTCATGTAGGTAACCAAGAGGATCATTTTCAAATTAGTATATCAGGGAATTCACCACTGGATCATGGGTTAAAAATGACAAAGGAGACATCTCTGTGAATGTTGGGATCTTTAGACAGCTTATCTAGTTTAAATTTCTCTGGCTCCAGATCCTATTTTCTCTATCCTTTGAAAGAGGCAGCAAGACCATTTCCTAGGAGAACCACTTCAGATCCCAGTCTCTTGGGACCTCTTGTATTCACTGTCACTTACATGGTGATGCCACAGTGGAGGAAGAAAGGCTCCTATCCAGAACTGGTAATTCTTGAAAAGTGTCAACAGAATTGGGGTCACAGTATTTCAATCCAACATTTCAGAGCGGCAACTTATCGTGCATTAGAATCTAGTCTAGAAGTAATGGTCATTCATGATGGCAATGTAGGGAGAGGAAATTTCTGCATGACAGTTACTTAGATATCATTGGCAGAGCTTTTAGGTGCAATTTTAAAGACTGTCAACTAATAAAAGAATATGACATATCTTTTATAACTTTAAAGTAAAGGAAAATCAGAAAATAAAACTATCACCAGTTTCTATATATTTTTCCCGTTTGTGAATGTTCCCTTTAAATATTAAAACTACTTAAACTATATTCTATGACTTTGAGGGCATACAGAGAACTGTTTGTATCGCTATGGAGAATGAATGAAGTTGATTTGGTATAAGCATTTGAGGTTTTTTTCCCCACAATTTTACCTCATCTGTGTAAAAAAGAAATAATGGAAAAAATCTGACAGATTTTTTGTATAAAGTGTTCTTGTCTTGTTTCTAGGAGTCATTGTTTGTTTCTGTTAATGTCTGATTAAGCAGAGGAAAAAATGTTCAATGAACAAAAGAATTACATTTTTAATATGGTAATGTTTCAGGTTTAAACATATATTTTAGCTATTTGTCTAGGTGTTTTTATCATGCTGCTCTTGCAGAATTTTAACAACTGTGATGTGTTGATATGAGAAGCACCAAGGAATGATGAAGAGTGTAATGCAGAGACAGAGAAAAGTATTGAAACATCAGGGGTCAGATAGTGGGAGTTGTTGAATATAAGATTTACTTTTGGAATTATTTGAGATGGAGAGGAACAAGGAACCAGCACTACTTATTATCTAGCAATCTCACTACTCAGAACATCTCTGAGGAGCACAAGATTCACCAGTGCTTCCACCCACTTTTTATATCACTCACTAATCACCACTCTGTCAGAAAGGGTAATCTCCTGGCCCTGGTACACTAAATCTCCTCCTTCAGCAAGATCCTAATAAGAAAATATGCCTTTAGTGAGCCCGCAAAGCTAAGATTTTCTATCCCCTTTACCATTTAACTTCTTGAAATAATAGGGAAAAGATGGTAGTTGTTTTTAAGCCAGATTTATTATGTGTGTACAATTTCTTTGCCCATAATTCCACTGGCAATACTCAGGGGTTACTCTTAAAATCCGGTCCCTGCTTTCACATGTTCTATACAGAGTTGCTGAGTTGTTAAATGGGCATATAGACTGTGGTTACCCAATAAAATTCTTGCAAATTTTTCTACAGATGAGGAATGAAATCAGTGTATGTGCTTTTGATTTAGAGATAATCAGTCATCTGGGATCTGATTCATTATTATTTGCTGAATGATGACATTGTGTTTAGTACAATGTTAACACAGGAGATTCTTCAACATTATACAGAGAATTTTAGTCTCTGATTTCATTAATATTCATCCTGTTAAACCCACTCACCCACATCCCCTGCAGAATCATGACAAACTCCATCCTTAGATCTCAGTAGGACAAATAATATGGTTCTGCAAAAAAATGGAACATACTCTTCTCTGTCTTCCTGACTCAGTCTTACAAGCTACTAGTGCAGAATCAGTATGTATTTAGGTACGTACATGTCTTGGGAAGTCAGTAAATATGTTGCACAGGAGTACTCTGACGTAGGGATATCTTTGACACTGATCCCACCAAAGCAGTGGCATCAATCCGTGCTGTGGAGTACTGTGAAAAGAGCAGAGACATTAAAGGTTCCTTGCACTTGTTGTCAATGTCCACTGTACTTTTTCTGGCTAAGTCTGGGAATGAAATTTTTGATATGCAGATTGTTCACCCTGGGATTATACATTTTACATTCTATTTCTCTCTGGCTATATGGAGGGTGATTTCTATAGGTAAGGTTGAATGGAATCTGGCAGTCTAAGCAGAAATTGAATTACTTTATTGCTTATTCACCTTAAAATTAGAGCACCTGCCTTTTCTGGGTGCAGAAACAACTTCCTAGGATTAGACACAAAATATGGATTATATTTTAAAATAAATCTTTCAGAAATGTACCAGTTTATGTCAGTTCATTTTCTGTTCTGACTAAATTCAGTTACAAACATCCTTACAACAGGGCTGTCTTTAACTAAAACACTTCAATCCTATATACCTGCTACACTGAAGTATTTTCTCATTTGTAAGGGCTTTATTCACTATCATTTCACGTAACCAAAATAAAATACTTACACAGCAAATGACAAATACTCTTTCTATACGGAAAAGATCACAAAGACCTGTCTTTCTTCCTACGTGGGCCTTTATCCATGTTGTTCCCAGAAGGCTTTTTGCAGTTGATGTCCTGGGACCCTGCATGGAGCACCATTGCCAGCTTCCCAGACAGTTCACACCTTTTCTGACAGTGCAACAATCTTTCTTTCTCTTCTCTCCTCCTCTGCTTTGTTTCTCTCTCTCTCTTTATTTTCTCTTTGTTCTCTTATTTCTTTGTTCTGCACTCCAGGAAAATCCCACAGAGAGAAATAGGCCCACTAACACCTGTGATCCCCATCCCATAGCACGCTAGTTTTCCTTGCAAGTTATATCACTTTACTGTGTTTTTTGTAAGGATCAACTACTTAAGATTCATCTATTCTGTTTTGTGAACTGGCCTCCAGAATGGGATCCCTTATTAATATGACTCTTACAATATGTGTAAAAAAGGGAACAAAGTCTCATGTTACATTCATGAGATACTTGTTTAGACTTGTTCTTGGCTGCACGATTAATTTTGTAAGGTAAATAACTAATTTATAAATTAAACATGTACACATTTTTTCAATGTATGTAATTATTTAATTTTTTCATGTATTCTTTTATCATTTCCACTGAAACTATTATAATTAATGCTATTTTAAGAGCAAATGCGTGTAAAATTGCAGATGTCTTTGAAGGAATAGACTTCATTTAGGCAGGAGGTGGTAACTGAAATAATTGTACCTCACATTGTAGCTAAATTTGCCTCCTGCTTCTTTCTTTTAACAGCCACAAAGGAATATGGAATTAAGTCCTTTAAACTTGGAGATGAGGTTAATATCATGTCAATGTACCTGAGACAAAGATAAAGGAAGGAAGACTACTTAAATAGTGCTTCCATATTCTTCCTCACAAAACAATTTCTGCTAGAACAAATATTTCTGACAGGACTTTCTCTTTGGACATGTGAAAAACTGGCAGGCCTCAGGACAGGCTTTCCCAAACATTCCAAAATGCTTATGTCTCTGCAAGGCCCTTTCCTTAGAAGAGAAGGGGCATGGCTGCCATGAGAATGAAGCCTCACAAAGCTGAGAGGACAGGCCTGGGTGTGGGTAGGACGTGGATCTGCCCAGGCTGTGAACATCTCCTGCTCCTGCCCCACCCCTGATGTGCCTGTCCTGCTCTCCAGGACAACACCTGAGCAGACTAGATGGGTATTTCTGTTGTCTCTGGCAGCAAAACCAGCTGAGGAAACTTTGGTCTTCCCTTTTGTCCTTCTTCAGTCCCATTCTTGTGCCATAACCCTCAGCCCCTATCACTTTGCCAGGGCAGCTGTGCCATAAGGGTCTGGGCTAAAGAAGTCTTCTAAAAAAGAGAGTTTTTCTTTCCTTTCATGCCAGACAATGCAGGCCATTACCACTCACTGATAAGGCCTGAAGCACTCCAGCAGCACCCTGCTGACTGGAAATGGTTGATTCAGCAGTTCAGGGTCCTGCTGAGGGCTTGTATTACAGCATGTGGGTGACCTCTCCTGGAGACAAAGCAGAAGACATAAGCAATTTAGAGGCCCTAATGATGTGCAATCGTCGTATGGACTCTATCTGAAAACACATGGCTGAGTCCGAACAGGGAGGGCTATGGAGTGGAGAGGAGGTGGAGGTCAGCTGTGGGTCAGCCAACAGGGTTAGGAGAAGATGGGGTTTGGAATGAGGTGGGGGATATGGAGGTTACAGCGAAATGGAATAAAAAGTGGAGCCATGAGATCGCCCCTTGGGGTTGGGCTGAGATCCTGCAGACTAATTTAGCAAGAATTATTAACACTTCCATGCTTATTGCATAAGTTCCCGGGTAGCAGCCTCCAGCTGGACAGTACTGTTATTCATTAATCTTCTTTTTCCTTTACTGGGTGACATCTTGACTTTCTGACTATCCCAGGGTAACCTGACAGAATTTCACTTAAAGTTAATGTAACACAGAGTTAAACTGTATCATGTTGTATAACAGTTTTCTTGTCCAGTTCATACAACACAGAGCTCATGTAGTAGATTTAAGATTCTGACAAGTACTCCCCTGGGAAGGATGAGTTGCTTTAAGGTTATTAAGTTTTCAATGTGAAACAAGAAATGGTGCCTTACAAAGAAAATATTCCTATTGATTTTGTGTAGCTTTTTGACTGAAATGCTGTTCCAAAGACAAAAGAAAATACTTTTGAATAAAATGAGGCAATTGAGAAGAGAAAGAATATTTCTGCTGATTGTTACAGTTTTAGTTTTTAGCCACTTGTAAAGTACCTCTTGTCAAAAGAGAAAAAACAGAAGAGAAATTGGAAAGTTTCATGGATAATTATCAAAAAGCCTCAACATAGTCCTTCCTGACTGTACTTGCCTGCAATTTTTCTGTGGAGATGTGTTGGTTTTAGTAACACAAAACAATTCTATTTCTAAATGGTAGAGAAAAACCAATGCTTTTAATTGTAATCCTAGAAAGAACAGGCCCTGTGTGAGATCCAGTGGAGTTATATTGGGGTCTTCCAATGTGGTTGTAGGTGAACTTACCTCTATTTTCAATAGTCCCCTTCTGTCAAATGTGCATAACTCTGCACTTCTCTGAAAGACCAGGTCTATAAAAGCATGAACTGGGCTGAGGAGGTTCAGGATTTAGGTATGGCTATGGTAAGTATGATGACAAAGCTCACAGTAAATTACAGTCATCTCCTGTGTTTCCACACGAGTGCCTTATAACCAGTTTCAAGAGGAGTAAGCAACCTCAACCCACTGTCAATGTACCAGAAAGGTATCTGTAAGTGCCCTCAATGTTAAACATCTCCTTCAGACCTAGAACAATACCAGGTGCTTTTGAGACCCCTTCGTCAGAGAGCTTTTAAACCACACAGTGTGTACCATTTCTGTTTCACTTGGGCTTTGGCTGACTTTCATGAACCGGCTTACTTTGGTGGTGTCAAATTTTCTTTTCTAGTTTGGCGACTTCGAAGATTTGCCTTCACATAACATTTTCCCCATACTTGGCATTTCTGAAACCTATATTTTAAACTTCTGGTTTTAAGTTTGCTTTTGGAGCTTGTGCTTAAAAATGACTGGAAAAACTGTGGAATATTTAGGAAAAAAACATAGAAATAGTTTGATATCTGGAAAACTGGATTACACTCATAAAATTTAAGGAAAATAATCTATTTCTATCTTAAAGAAAAGTCAAGATTTTATTTGACTACAGTCTACAGAGAAAAATAGGAGCAGATATAAAGAAGTCAGGAACTTTTTAACCTAACGGCCAACATAAGATTTTCCATTTATTATTATTAGAGTACACAATATCAATAAGGTGGAATTTTTTATCATGAATAATGATTAACTATTGGAGGAAGTGTTTTTTGTATATGAATCTTCTGGCCCTGGTACAACAAAAGAATGAAAAATCTTTAAAACCTTTGTAGCAGAGAAAAAAATGTGTCAAAGAAACAATATCTGGCCTGGGATCTAGATCAAACATTGATTTCTTTTTACTGGACTGACCTTAGCTGGCTGAATTGGGAAGATAGAAAAACTGGTCATGGAGAAAGAGCCTGAATCATCTTTGTATTCTTTTCATATTTGCTGAATACTGGTTTTTAAAGTTACAGATTTTTTTTTATTATTATTATTTCATTCTATGGAAAAGTAGAAGGAAGAAATTATACAGTGTGCTTTTCTTTGTTAAAGTCTGTCAGGGCATACTTCCATGAGGCTTTGCAAAGAAATAATGGTCTGCTTGAAATTTCATGTATACTTGTAAATTCAATACAGAAATTATACTAATTAAACCAAACAAACAACTCCCCAAACCCTTCCACACATGCCCAGGTCTCCTCATCCACACTGGATAAATAAGCAGAGAATCTCTCTTGCTCATCAGAAGAATTAATTTACACGCCTCATTTGGATAAGAGTTACTTGGGCTGCAGGCATTAAAAGAGAACAATACATATGTTTACACCACAGCTTCCTCTTAAATTTTTAGAATTCAGTTATAATAGAGACTTCTGGGAATCTAGAAATTGGTAGCTTCTGGCTACCCTGAAAGAGTTTATAAATTCCTCATGTCACACAGTCCACCCAGATTCTCTGCATCTAGCCCTGCATGACCCCAACAAAAAGTAAAGTAGGTTTTCTCTTTCTGCAGCACATCTGGAGAGTTCAGGTAAGATAGTAATGAATTTACAGGCTACCTAGCTTATCCAGCTAAGGTAACAGTTCCCAGCAATTTTTTAAAATGTTCGTGAGCATCATCTGTAATCTACCTACTCAGATCTCAAGCTGTCTGCTTTCTTTCAATTTCCTTGTAGGCGAATATAAACCTTTATGTAAGCATTGGAAATCCAGTTTTAAAGCTCAGTAATATTGTTGCAGGGTCACAATTTAGATCTTGCTTACTTTCCTTCAATAGAGTCAGTCTTGGTTTATACTACAGCTTCAGAAACCTCATTGTTAAGGTGGACCTACATCAGGTTCCTGGTTTGGGCCAGGAGTGTTCTTTTGAAGTGCGTCTCTCAGCTGGACAGACTGGACAGGAACTAGCTCCTTTCTGATGAAATTAAGTCAGAAGATGCACTCCAGTGACTCACCTATTCTACCAGCTAACTGCCTGTCCATGGGACCAGAGAAAGGCTAGTCCATAGTAAAACACCCATAACACACATTTGTCTACTGTTGCACACAGTAGGTCCTCAGTACTAATTATTCCACCTGTAAGTCTGTTTCTGTTGGCACCTCTGCCTCTTGCTAATGGAAATGTAGCCTCAACAGTCCTCAGATTTTTTAATTTCTGTGGTATCTTTGCATGACTTTTAGTAACTGAAATGGCTGGAGGCAAAATACTCAGTTTGATAAATTAAGCCGCAGTCAGCGTAAGCAGTTACTGCTTCTCTTCATGTGTTGCTGATGCAAAAGTGATTGTTTTAGGCTAACGATGTTATGAATGTCCATATTTGTATTTGTAAGGGTGTGTAGGTGTAGGAATTCTCAAAAGGGTTGTGTTAATGAGATAAAATAAGTTTGAAAGAAAATTTAGGAAAGCATGAATCCAACCTTCTGTCCCGAGTCAAGAATGACTGCACACAAACCACTCCTGACAAACATTTGTTGAATCTAGAAGGAAATAGAATTTATAGTTCATAATCTAAGTTATAAACATAATTTGCAAAATGTGACAAACATTTCCTGGTAAATAATTCCCGCAGAAAATAGAAGTTAAAAGATACATAAACATGGTTGTACAAAACCTTTTACAACATTTCCTTACAATAAGTGGCAATTGGAAACTGATCTGAGCAGGATACTTTAATGAGTATGTAGCTTTTCAAACATTCACTTTGCATGTTTGAATTTTTTTTTGAAAATTTCAGCCAAAACAATAGTCATTTTTTTTCAGCTATTCTCTCTCCTTTGCTCCTTACACATTGTTGCGCTATTAAAGATATTTTGTTTTGCCCATGTTGTTATGTTCTGAGATTATATCTTTCAAATTCTCTAGCCTTCCCAGCTGTTGAGAGAAAAGGTTCACTTTTTGTCAGGGGAAACCTTTTTGCAATCTCTGTAAAAACTGAAATTGGCAAATACTTTATAGAGAATTTTTAAATTTCCATAGTTAAAACAGTCAAAAAAATTAAATTGCCATTTGTCTTCACACTGTTTTTCCTTAGATCTGAAAAGCGTGCTCAAGCTACATCTGTATCATCCCTGTAGAATAACTGAACATGGTCCATGTAGTTCAGAAATGACCATGCTGAATAATTTACTGCTACAAAATATTGGAGTATGGTCAAGGTCAAGGCTACAGAAGTTGCAGAAGACTTTTCCATTAATTGATTTCTGGTGAGCCTGGTTTTCTGAAGGAGGGCAAGTAATCTGTTCTTGCTGTGGTGAGTAAAGTAAAAGCAGAAGGGGAAAATCGGATAAATTCAAAGTGTGGTGAGACAAAGATGGGGAGAGTCAGAAGAGAAAACTGGAGAAGGAACTGGAGAATGCAGCTGGTAATTTATTAGGACAAGAAAACAAAATATTAGATTTTGCTGTGATAGTTGAGTGAGGAATGATGGAGATCCTGCTGTTAGGATTGGAGAAAGGGGAAGAAATGTGAAATGTGAAACTGGGAGTCAGCTGTTCCAAAGGAGAATGATGAGAGCAGGAATGAGAGTGGAAGAGAATGACCTGGACTGGCCAATTACATCAGGAACTAATTTATAGAACTGGATAACTAGTTAGGGTTCTCTTTAATGAGGCAGGATCCCAGTCCTGGAAACGGTGTGTGAGAAAAACGATGACTTTATCATCTGCTTCAAATTCAGCCATGTGAGGTTAATGTCACTAGCCTCTTCCATAGGTGTGTTTTGGGAAGGTGGTTGAATGCCCACAAAGTCTGCAGAAATTCTATTGAGGACCTCTGTAGGAAGAATTGTAAGTTAATCATATTGCCTACATAAAAAGGTTTGAAGAACGTGCAGAAGGTAGCCAAGCCCTTTAGCTGAGCATAGTCCATTCTGCACATCAAATCAGACAGGCTCTACAGTTGAAGAAATTATGTATGCCTCATTTTTTTTCTCTCTTTGGACTCAGTCCTGTACATCTGGACACTTTGACATGATCTGGACCACAGTGATGAAGCACTGGGAGGCATATTACCCACTAGGCACAACTCCTGTCCTAGCGTGTCATCTGTGGCTGCACTCAGACTGCCTCAAATCCATGCATTTGGGGAAACCTGAGAAGTCACAGGACAAGAGGAAGGTCCCACATTGTGCTGAAAGGTATAGAGCTTGCAGTGGGATGGAGTGGGATGTGAGCCCGTTATCTGAGTCTAACTGTTGGTCTGTGAGATTTGATAGATCTGCACTCAGAGCATGATTATGCAACAAAATGTTGTAGATGATATATTCCTGGAGCAGATGGGAGGTGAATTATGATGTCTGTACAGACAGTTCTGTCATATCCTAAGTCTGAATTCCAGCATTTGAATGGCAATTTTAATAATGTTCTTTTAACATAGATTTTTGTGTAGCATTAATTCGTAATTTTGCAGTCTAGCTGTAGTCAGAGACAATGTATTTAGTTTTCTTCAAGAAGACAGGGACCTGCTTGTGATTAATCTGATGTCTTTTGTCTTCTTCACTCAGCGAGGAGTATAACTTGCCCCAACTCTTTGTTTCTCTCTCTGCATTCATTCAAATCCATTGCTATCTTCCCAGATATATGTGCTGTGAGAAGCAGCACTGCAGGAACTATTCTGCCCCAAAGTCCCCTTCCCGCCCTTGCTCTTCCAGAGCAGGGTCTGACAATACAGATAGCCAAAATTGCATGTTCATCTTTGCAAAAGTAGATCACAGACGTACAAGCAACACAGGCAGGAATATCTCAGACTCCTTTGTTCTTCTTTGTGTGACTTTCTCCCTTTCCTTAAGGTGGAATCCCTTGGGCGTGGAAAGGGAAGAAATAAGGAGATTGGAGATTGGTTAGACTTGACCTTGAAAAAAAGAAAATCCTTTTGAACTCAGAGTTGCCTTTTTAGATTCTGTAGGCATGGAGATCTTGAAGAGCTGAAAGTATCATTTAAAATATGATGAAGTAAGAAGTTGAGAGTTTGAACCATTCCAGAAGGCTGCCTTCTCTAAAGAGATAAAGTCTGAGAACTTCAGAGAAACAACTCTGGCTGCGAAAATTTCATACTGATGCAACGGAAGAAATTCAGTTACGTACAAAAGAAAAAAAGAGATCATGAGATTAGGTGGCTCTTTGATTTAACTGAAATTCGAATTAGATCACTAAAATCACCTTGAATACAATTAAAGCAGAATATTTTCTCCTGTCTACAAAAATAAGAGCTTGAACATTTAGACCCTGTTTGCTTACATCATGAGACAGCTAATGCAGTAGCTGGTGTGATTTATAGACAGCACGTTGCATTGGAGAGGGGAGGCCCAGTGTTACAGGGAATGCTGAAGTTTGGGAGGGAAGTGTCTTAGTAGTGGTCCATGGCAGAGCTTGCTTAGAGCCTAATTAAGCCAGTATTGTCAGGGACACCTGCTATTCAAGGAAATTCAAATCATCTTATGCTTCAATTAAATACAGGTTTTCTTTCATATTCTTTATCTCTTTGGATTACTATGCTGAAGAGTCTTGTTTCCTGTCCTATGCTGCACATTCAAGTGCCTGTGAGGCTAAGTGCACATCTGCTGAATTGTCTTTAAATATACTTTGGGTAGCACTTTTAATTTGTTGCCTTTGAACAGCAAGATTTTTTAATAAAAGCTTTGGAAAACAGTCACATCTCACATCTCACATTCCAGTCAAGCTGTCATCTAATGCTTTTTTGAAGACGTCATAGTTTTAATTTGGTACCCGATAATGGCCTGTAAAGCAGAATTAGCATCAAAAGACTTGTGTGGCCCTTTGAATTTCATAGCTTTGAGAGACAGGATTAGTGCTTTACAGTATTTCTGTATTCTTTTCCTTAGTACATCTCCTAGAAGCTTAGCAATAAATACCCAGTGAGCCACTGAAGTGCTTAAATTACTGCAAACGTGAACAGCTGCTATAAATAGGCTAGTTCACTATATATTATTAACAGTGTGCAAATATGCTATTTTTAACCTTCGTAAAAATCCTTGCAGCTCATTGGCCAGGAGCCAGTTCACAGTTCAGGGACCTGATTTTAAAACAATGTATTTAGACCATGAGTAGCCACCTTTCCTTCATGCCCTTGCCTTCAAGCAATGGTGGTGGCCCTGCCAGAGGAAGCAATAGTTTGGCCTTTGGCTTGGGAGGCAGGGTAGGAGCTGCTTGTATCACAGGAGTCCTGACTTTGTACCTTAAAGCATCCACTCTCAGGCAGTCTCATAAGGTGGTTTCAAGCCCAAGAGCTGATCCTGTCAGTGTTTCCTTTTGAATTTATAATCTGTTCTGCACAGGTGGTCTCTCATAACCAGTGCCTGAAAAAAACTTCTGCAGAGCTCTGTGTGGAGAGTGTGTAAAGACTTTCTGCAGAATAAAGGTGTTTTTTTGAAGGTTCAAGTTTATTCATATTCTATATCCCTTGAAGTATTTGAGGCAGAGGTGGTGAACTATGGTTCAGATCTCTGCAGACTCTGGGAATATGGAGTGTAACTTTGCCATTTAAACATCAAACATACAATTTTGCCTCTGAATTTCTTCCTCACATTGGTTTTCCATTGTATACTCTATTTTCGTGAACAAAATGTATGTTTTAGATAGTAGTGGAAATAGACATAAATATATGGAAGGTAGTATCTCGTTGGCTGCAACATGTGATCAGCTGAGAGCTGCCACTGTCTGCTCTGGCTGTTGCTTTGGAAATGCTGTGGGCTTGCCAGACGACTGTCTTGCTAGTGTCCTGATGAGTTGCCTTGATTTTTGGGCTCTCGTGCATGATTCGCTAAAGTAGTTTCAACAGGTACTGCTTATGCTTTCCTTATTTAAAACTTGCTTTATCTCTTTGGGAAGCACTGTTCGTAAAAATGTGTGTATATCTCATGTGTACCATCTAACATGGCATCAATGCAAAAATATTTACTTTTCAGTCACTCCTACCTAGAAAACAAGAGCAGGCTATGGCAACTGCACTGAAAGTCACTGGGAGCTGTGTCCCTCAGCTCTTTGGAATGTATGCATGTCACACAGTAGAGCCCAGTAGAGACAACCTTGAACTAGTACTTACCTGACTCCCTCAGGTCAATCTGAAATTGCAGGCAATGTAGCCATCTAGATGTGAGGAAGACATTTTTTACAATGGAGATGGTAAAATACTGGCACAGGTTGCCCAGAGAGGTGGTAGATGCCCCATCCCTGGAAACATTCAAGGCCAGGCTGGATGGGGTTTGAGCAACCTGATCTAGTTGCAGATGTCCCTGCTCATTGCAGGGGGGTTGGACTGGATGACCTTTGAAGGTCCTTTCCAACGCAAACAATTCCGTGATTCTATGATTCCATGATCTCACAGCAGTGCAGTACTTATGCTAAGCATCATTTATTTGCTTATGAAGCACAGTTTATTCGTTTAACCAAGTGTCACTGGGATACTCCTTTGAGACCAATAGCTCACATCATTTCACTGTGTCTGCCTGTGCCATTTTGCCATACAGGGAGGCTTGGGTCTATTTCAGGGATTGCACTGCCTGGCATTATTCTGCATTCACAGGCCCCTTTTGGCAGTTACAAATATTTTATCATCTGAAGTTTATAATGTGATTAAACCAGGGTTCAGTTTGATAGTTAGAATACTGTCTGCTAATTCATGCTGGTCAATATGTCGGCTTCTTCAACACTTCAACAGAAAAACAGAAGTGATTATCTTTCTGTAGCCTCTGTCGGTTACACAATTGATCTGGAGCTGCACCGTGATCTTTTGCTAGTGTGGTGTATTGACCAAGCTGTGGGAACGTTTCTTGTTTGTTTTCATTTGGTTTAATATGGGTCTGCTAGGAAAAACAAGCAAGAAGGGGAAAAAATACAGCTGAATATAAGACAGACATCTGCAAACCCTCATAAGTTTTTTTCAAGTGCAAACTTTAACTAAAAACAGTAATATTTTCAGATATCAGAGCCAGTACTGAGCCAAGTTGCTATTTGAAGACAGTGAAATGGATGTGTCTTAAAATCCAGATTTGCAAGTATTTTCTCCAACTGTAAAAATAACAATCCTTTTTCAGAAATACTTGGATGGCCTTTGGATCCACAATATAGCCAGTTTAAAGTGATTTTATTTATTTATGATATTAAAAATTTCTTTAGTGCGAAACTGTTCATGATTTTTGAGTTTGATTTTTCTGATTGCTTAGAAGAAGAAATATTTCAGAAAAATGAGAAATAGGCAGTGCTTTCCAGCACTTTTTAACCAAAGATTCTTCTGTAGCTTTTTTTGTCCAAATTTTCCATAGGCAAATTGCAAGCATGCTGTCTCTCATGGTCTCTCCTGCTGTTCCGCTTGCAGAAAATGCATCTTAATTGAGGCACTGACTGAAAACTCGGTTTTGCAAGTAAGCTGTCTATTAGCTGTAAAAGAGTTCTTATTCCCTTTCTAATGCAATATATATTGCACTTTTCTATAAAAAGTGTTGGTGTCAAGAAGAGAGATTGAAAACAATTTACTGAGAAATATACTGAGACCTGTTGGTAAACACACGCTCCTGAGACATAAGGGTTCAAATTCCATCAAAAAGAACAGGTATGTGTTTGAACATGAGTCTCACATCTGACTGAAAGGCTCTGCTTTTGGGCTGCTTGGAAAAAAAGAAGATGCCACATCTTCCCCAACAATTCTGTGAATGTCTTCTCAGTTTTTCCCATTAATTGTTAATATTGAGGTGTTTAAAAAAAATGAGAGCAGAGATACTCTTAATTAATCCTGAAATAATAAAAAGCACTTATTTTTAGCTTTGTTGAAGAAAACAAAGATTTACATTTCCAATCCAAATACATAATTCTTCCACTTGATTTTTAATTGTCATTAAAATAAAAAATCATTTGCTTGAAGAGACAGAATCATGGATTTACAAGCTTGTATGGGAAATTAATTTCTCAATAGAAAGAGTAGAAACCAGCAGATAGTCTAGAATATTCTTAATTTGAGAATTAACAGGAAGAGAAACATGTATATGTAGCTTAAAAATAACTATACTGCTTCGTTCATTCTAATTTGCACAGTCCTCAGGATGAACTGGGCAAAACAAGCATTTCCCAGCATATCCATCCATAGCGATAATTGGTAATTTAATAAAGTAAATTTGCAGCTCTGGAAAATTCCTTTATAACTGAATTAATCAAATTATTTCTCTCCACCATAGTTACAAATAATGTAAGATTATTCCATTTTTAACTAATATTCTGAAGGACTCATATCACTGAAACCTGTTAAATAAAAATGCTTTAACCTGTTTAATTCTGGAACTTTAATGAATTACATAGTAAATGAATTTCATCTAGACTATGCTAAGTCGCAGAACTATGCTTTGCTTTTTTGTTTATTTACCCTTTTTTTTTCTCTTTTCACGGAACAGCTTATGTAAAGTAATTCTAGAACACATTTTAAAACTAGGTTTTGACTTTGTGTCAGCGTCCACTGATGAACATTATTGATGTGGATACAAATAACAGGATTTTGACTTTCAGTATTCTGGGATAAGATGGATGTGATGTCACGTGATGTCAGATACATTTGATGTCAGAAATTATCCTTCTTGACGTAAACGTAAGGTCTGGATTGTGTTTGTCCTCAAAAGCTGGCTGTAAATCTTTTATCAGAAATGAATTAATAAGATAAAGATGTAATGAGTTATGATATTATTTACAAATTCAGTATTTGTTTGAAATGCACACTAATATATGAATAATTTTGTCTTTGTTTATTTTAACTGAACTCTCCCTAGATGGCCATGAATAAATAAATTACTCTTTTGTTATGTGTGCTGTACTTTTGTAACACTAGCAAGTTAGTCAAACCAAATTTGCAGTTATTTGCTGCAGAATGAAGAATACAGCATTGTTTCCCTTGAGAGGTGTTTTTTCCTTTCAGGTGATCTGAAAAGAACTTTCCTTCACTGAATCAGCCTCATCTTGTTGAATGCTCCATGTGGCAAATAAACAGTGAGTCTAAAGAGTCCTCTGTCTTTGCAAAACAAGAATTGATGCTAAATCACTTTTTTTTTTTTTCCATACTTGATTAATGCACCTCTCCTATGCAGCCTGTAGTCTTAAAGTGTGCTTACCAAGATCAAGTCTGGTTAAACCAAATGTCTAAACAAAGCACAAGTGTGTTGATATTTTTTTTAGCATTTGTAACTAAGTTCCTAGCGTGAGCAGTAGAATGGTCTGAAGACAGAAGGAAATGAGGGTCATGGTATGAAGCGCTCACCATAATTATCTATCAAAGCTACAGCACCATGTAACTTGAAAAAGAGTTCTGAAAGCTTGTGACCACCAAAGGGGCATTGGTAACACACTTCATGATTAACAGATTGAATGTAAGGGGTGAAAGCAAGATATCTAATCAACAAGGCTCACTAGATGTAAACTTTCCACATTAGTTTCTCAAATGTAATTATTTGTGCAAAAGCACTTTTTGAAAAGGTGAACAGGAAAATATGGGTACTAAAGTATGTCCTCTTACATAATGAATAGCTTAACATGCTCTGTCATACATTTTTAATTACTTTTGTTAGTGCCTTTTTAGACATAGAAGAGTAAATGAAATGTCTCTTGTACTTCAATATGTAGGGCAATTGCAATTATTTTCACGATTTGGTTTGTTTATAGTTTCACATTCAGGGTCAGATTCCACTTCAGCTTTGGCCTGGTTGTTGAACATAATAGCTACCTTTTGCTAACAGTGCAGCTGTGTATATTTGTGATAGCTCACTCATTTAAAATGAGGATGCACATTAGCATGAGAACATTACCAAATAATGTTTTATATCATCAGTGGCTAATAGGCCTTTTTTATCCACCTGTCTATTTGTTATCACCTCGTAGTGCTTTCCCAATGCAGTGAACTATTAAAATTTATTTTTTCCTCTGAGATTCATACTTTCTTAAAGTGCTCCTTACACTAGAAAAATTTTTTTCATATTATTCATACAAGACTTCCACTGTTCACATCGTGTATATAGCAGCCAAAAGTGAGCACAACATATTATAGAGTTAATAGAGACATCTACAAAGACTTACTGTGTAATTTTGACATCCTGCAGCAAGTAAGAATAACAAATAATGTGAGATGCAAGGTAAGAATAGAAGAAAGTCAAGGGAAAAATATCATATAGTTATTTACATACAGTACATATCTTGATGGATTAACTGTAGAAACATCAGCGAACTAGACATAGTCTTACAGATGGAAAAAAATGATTACACCAACATTTCTTGAGCCATGAATCAGGGAAGAGCAATGCAGCACTCCAGTTTATAGGAAATCAGAAAACTATTTTTTGGGAGACTATAGGAACAATGCCAGGTAATGAGGAGAGATTATAGAGGGTAATGGACGTTTTCTGCATACAGAGATCGGATGATAAAAAACAGTGAAAGAGAGATTTTGAGAGAAAACAACAGAAGGAATGTGAATGGCCATTGGTCCAGGAGAACAAGAGAACTGGAAAAAGGGTAGCAAGTGACTGAAAATAGTATATGGGCAGTAACACAGCTATACAGAGTGTTGAAAACCAAGGAAATTTCTATTAAGCAGGTGCAGATGGTGATGTCAGGACAGGAAAGGTATTTGTGAAAAGGGCGACTGGGAAGTAAACAGAAGCTTGCACTCAACAAAAAAAATCACGATAAGGGAAACCCAGAAAAGGAGGTGTACCAACAACTAGGCAAGGACAAAAAGTGAAGATTGATAGTTTGTTTCAAATGTTTAAATGTGATATTTAGTGGATAGTATTCCTTCTAGGGAAAGACTCCTTGATTTGCTGGAAACTGCAGTACTTAAAACAAATGTACAATAACTTAAGATTGGGAAAAAGTAATTTCTGAAGAAGTCTGATCTTGTAGATGCCCTTAGCTGAATTCATTTTCAAGAACTGGTCTGTGATTTTTCAATCCTGAAACACTCATGTCTGCATCGTGAGTGAAAGGACACTTTCTAGCTGGGGACAGCAGCAGTAGTAAACATAAACTAGTGAAAGACTTTCTATCTGTAGTTCAGTGTTTTCAAATATATCAAAATATTGTAAACTACAGGGCTTTTGTCAGTTAACTGTATTTAATTTTATTGCCAGCTGGACCTATGTCCTAGGACTCTATGGGCCCAAGCATATACAGAGTTAAGGCAAAAAGGCAGCCCATGTTCACAAAAGTATAAGGTTTAACCACATGGGTAAAATAGGGGTATCACAAATGGGGAGTACAGTACATTACGACAAAACTCCTCGCCTAGAAAGGAAATCTTTCACAGGGTATTAACTGCCGAAATGTTCTCAAGCTTTTCGTAAGCATCCCAGAGATGCAGGTGCATGGGGGGATGCGGGGGCACTGTCCAGCTGTTAACACCTGCCACTCTGTGCAGAGGAAACTTCACAAGAACAAGTGCAAAGCTTTGCAAATCAAACTATGCATCGTAGTGGAAGATTTTATTCTAGGATGGTCATAGCACAGGCATTGTTTAGAGCGTCATAAGCATAAGTTTAATAAGAAACTGTCTGCTGGAACTCAGTCTGCCTGTGAGTACCTTACACCGTGTGCTCTGCATCTTGCTGCTATCTGTGATTGTCTTTGGTGATTCCTGATACTCAGTTTATGTGCCTCTTAAAAAGTTTTTAGGAACTAATCTTTGAGTACTGAATATGACAAATAAGTTTTGAATGGGCCGCAAAGGACTTAGAAATACAAGCAGATACTGTTCTAGATGACATGCACTTGAGAAACATATAGAAAAAGAAACATTTTTTTCCTGGGGACTCCCTTGCTTTCTAAAAAAATTGGTTTAACTATGCAGTTTGAGGAACACTCAGAGCTTGATGAATTTTAAGAGCAAAAGGGATCATTGTGTTCGTTTAGTGACAATCTCTCTGCTGCACATAATTTCAGCATAAGATACAGTGTATGTTAAAAAAAGGGTGTAATTTTAAAAAAGGCAAAATTATGACAATCCATTTCTCTCCTAACATTTTCCCAGTGTTTCTTTAGGCTTGTAGTTGAAACATAAACCAGAGCCTGGACTTTCATCTTTCGTTGTGTTCTGGTTACTGGATCTCATGACACATTTTAAAAATTGTTACTGTAAGGAGCTATAAGACATGAATGTTTTACTTACATATCTTAGCCTTCTAATTCATAAACTAATTAGAGCTTCTTGGTGCTTTCACAGATGGATTTTCCATATTACAAATTAGTTTGAAGATATTTTTGAATCCTTTCTAACTTTTAACCAGGTAGTTTTTAAAGTGTGCACTGCACAGCATGACATAATAGTCCAGTAGTCATCTTACTAAAACTCTTTACAGAGATAAATACCAGCTCTTCAGTAATCTTAGTATTTACTGGCTTAATCATCCAGGGATAATAGCCATTTTTTTTTGTATAGCACTGTCCTGAATGTTCATGCTTAATTAGCTCGTCTACTATGACCCCAGGATATTTCTCAGTGTAAATGTATTTCAGAAAGTGGTCTCCCATTTTGCTCTTAGATCTTGTTTTTGTCTCTGAAAGTTGCATGGTATTCAAAAAACCACATCTTCTGGGACAATCAGATTTCTGTGCATAGCAGCTCTATACACTTTTACGTGACACTCTGCTGGTTTTATGTTATTTTCAGACTGCATGTGTATAGAGTTCAGCACTCATTCATCTATTACACATCTTCACTGTTGTTTACAGCAGTGAGAGAGAATTTGTACCCATTAGCGAGATATTAATGAAAAACAGACAAAACCAGATGGATTGAAGTTTTATGTCTGAGGCAGCTGGTGCTTTCTGTTGTTTGCTCTGGAGCAGATCTTGCTGCCACAAATGGCAGGCCTGGCTGAAGCACACATGAACCATTTCTTGAGCTGAAGCATTTGCAGCCAAGCTTACTAAGGTAACTGAAAATGAGTATCAGTTTACATGACCATGCTGCAGTGGATTTGTGGCTAATCTACCTTCCTGTTTAGCAACAGCAATCAAGGAGCATGTATGGGCAGATGTCTTCTGGCAGGAGCATCTTTAGCTGCTAAGTTGAATGCATCAATATTCAGAAGTCAAAACTGAAAAATAAAAAAGTTGCTGTATTTAAGGTATAATACTGCAAGGTGTATCCTTTGCTATACATGCTCCTTCTATCCAGAAAATTTGCAAGCGGGTAATTGCGCTTCATATTGCTTTTGTTCTGGATTTTGCCATTGAGTTGTGATGCAGGGTGAGAACTGTTTCTGAGAGGGGATAGCTGATGTGCAATATGAGCTAAGGGCCTGGGATTGTGTTTGGGCTCTGTGGATGAAAACAGTGTGTTACTGTCAATGCACCTGGCTTTGAATGCTTTCTGTTTGCATACAAAAAGCCTTTTTTCTTTGTCATTTGAGGCAAAGAGTGTGCATGTCTGAAAAACAATGCATTATATGCCAGGTGCAAAGACATGATTTTAGTTGTTGAAAGTGTTTAAGTCATTCAAGTGCTAATGAAGTGGGCCATGAGTCTTTGTTCATTAAAGATTGTTTAATTGCTAGGATGTGACATGAAGGTGCATAAGCAAATAATGACTTCAGAAGGACAGCCAGAAAAGCTGCGTGTTTGCATGTGTCTGCACACAAACGCTTCTCGCAGTCCATGTGACCTGTAGGCTGTACTTTTCGATCCACTGTGCAGCAGCATTTGGAATACTAAACAGTGAACTTTAAAACTGGAAAATTCAAGTTTTCGACTCACAAATAATATTTCGGAAATGTGCAGCCAAATTAGAACCCTGGTGACCAACCGTGGTGATAAGTGGTTGCAGATATATATAGGTAAATTATATTTAGAATAAATGTGCCATATAAAACTGGATGTCTTCAGTGGATTTGCAACAGATTATATTATTCATATAGACACTTACACTATGATTTTACAACATAATAAAGATATCTCTTCAAAAAACACCGATGACCAACTAATGCCTAACATTATTATCAGTTATTGGATGTTATTTAATTTGCAAAACATTTTAAAGGTTCTTTTTAATACAACACCTATGTTATGTAACACTGATGTGGTAGTTTGTTTACAGCTGTTTTGATAAGATCTAAGTTTTTAATTAAAATATTTTTATTTGCACTGATAAATAAATTATCACCATCTCGTCTGGGAATTCTTGATGAACAGGCTGACACAATTATTTTATTTTTTGTATTTAATAAGGCATTTTTTTCAATCCCATTTGGCCTTTAGTAATAAAAGTGAAACAATTAGACAAGTTATTTATTAAAAAGAAGTTGCAATGATAAGATGCTAAACAAAATAAGATGCTAAAAAGAAGCTAGAGAAATGTCAGCGCTTTTTTTTTTTTTCTTTATGGACATTCTAGCAGTGTGTGTACTTCCATGGGTAATATCTCTTACAAGATGTGTTGCATCAACTGTCATAAAATATCTGTTTTCGCCAAGCTGTTGTTATCTTCTATAGAATCTACTTGCCGTACTCACTGATACATTTCTTCTCCCTGGGTATTAAAAAGGATCAGGTAGAATGCTGAAATATTCACAGCATTCACAAAGGAAAAAAGTTTCCTTTGGAAATGAGTATTTAAAACTCATTCAATCTCTAGATGACTTACCTTAGACAAAATTGAAAATGATACTTTCCCTGTACTAGCACACTTGAGTTTTCAAGAATAGATTTGTCTTGTACATTCTCATTCAGAACTTCATTCTCCTATCTACGATCCCATTTGTTGGATAATTTCATGCTGATGATTGCATGTCCGTATAAAAGTCTTTCAGTGGCTCAGTAGTGGAAACAGCAGAGCCAACACTTTGTCCTCTGGAGAATTTGTTTGTCTCGTGGTACCCTTTGTTTAGAAGCACTGCAGCTTGCACAGCTTAAAAAAGGATGATGGTGACAAATACAAATTTTCATGCTGAAGGGCTATAAGGCTTTGGTCCACCATCCTCCTTACTTGTGAAAGTTGACTAAGGAGAGAAGCAGGAAATGATGGTGTGATCTGCTATGCAATGTTAAGCTGTTTTGTATTGGATTTATCAACACTTCACATGCCATGGGCTGTGAAGTAAAATTATTAAACATGCTTATTACATTTTCATTTATAAAATGTGGTTGTCTTTCCTAATAAGAGGATACTGGAGAGAGAACAAGAGAAATAACAATATGTGAGAGGGTAAATAATAGACAGTGGCTTACTTCCAAACTCTAATCTGATATGACTTCGCAGGTTAGGAAATCTAAATAATTGAAAACACTCTGCAGAGGCAGGAAATGGGAAGTTTTTCATGCACCTTTACAGAGACTGGATGCAATTGGTTATGCAGGATCTGGTAAACCTTAAGCGATTTTAAAAAATGCATATAGACTGCATATTCTTCTATTTACTATTTTGTTTTTTCCTTTAAGGTTGAGGTTCTTAACATGATAATACTTAACTTTAAGAACACCTTTCTGGAAATTTGGTGATAGCTGCTCACCCAGATGAATGCCTCTTAAAATGACATGACAGCCTTGCGTGTTTTGCTGTCAGGATGTAAACAGCTGACGTTTCAGGCTGAGGACTGGAGCCTATGTGCATGGCATGAGGCAATGATGGTTGCTTTGTGCAGAAATACATTATGGGCAAAAGCTGTTGATCAATAAATAATGTGATTTCTGTAGCAGGAGTGTATTTCTAGTGAACTGTGTTAGTGTGTTATTGTCTGTTTCCTTCATTAAATCAGAAGTGTTAAATATGAATCTGCTTACAGATAAGCATGGTGAATATCAACTGATAGTCTCATCAGCAAGAACTGTGCATGTGGACAGAGAACAGAGTAAGAGAATTAGAGTACTCTGAACAGGATTAAGCTCGAATTTTGCCAGATTTCTCAAAAGGCATCACCTTTTTTATAGAGTTCCTGAGGTCCCACAACAGAGGTCAGAATAACAAAACAGAGCTTTTAAAGAGAACCTGGAATTCAAACTCATTTGTTGTCAACAGCACGCTACTTTCCATGTTTTTAGATGGCAGCTACTCGGAGTACATAGCCTGCGTATTTTCTGCTGTTACAGGTTGTAGCAGGCCTTTCTTTTCCTCAGTCAGCTCCTGTCCAGTCTCTTCCTTATATAATTTCTTAGAGCCCTGGAAGCTTTTTAGCAGTGTTGTGCATGGCATCCTTTTGCTTCTCTCTTCCCAAGATGCCTCTTTTCCCAAGGCTCCTTGAGGTTTCATCTTTACTGATCTCTCATGAGGCAAAATGGGCATAGATGTATGGGAAAACGCTTTTGGAATACTTCAAAATTATAGGATTAAATTTATTGTATTTTAAATGAATAATATAGAAGAAGATGGAAGAAGATTTGGAGGAAGGTTTGAAGGAAGTTTTGGAGAGCCAAGATGGTCAAGATGGTGCTGCTTTTCTTCATTTTTTTCTTTTAGTTCTGTTTTTCCATATTTTGTCTTCTCTTTTGAATGCTGCGTTCTTTCCATTTTCTGTTGCCTGATCCTCTCCTGACTTCATAACAACTCCTGACCCTGCACCAAGACAAGCTTTCATTTTAGTGTTCCCATTGTTTCAGGATCTTAACATCTCGGTTACTTTCTTCTGTCAATGTGTTAATCACTTTGCTCTCTAGTCAATCATATAGTTGTTACCAACAACGTTTTCTTTTTCCCATTTGTACTACATGGACTACAAGGAAGGCCCTCAATCTGATTTGTACCTTTAAGCACAGTTGTAATAAAAGTTTATTAACATTATGCATAACACAGATCCTAGCACAGTTCTTGGTCTGTTTATATTGGCTTTTCTTGTGCTAAAAAGGTTAATTGTTCTGTTCTCTTTTTGGTCTTGTCAGAAGTATCTTTTTTACATTTTGGTTAATCCACTTTTTTTGGTGTCCTTATGTTAAACCAGTCTGTTCATTAAAAATAATCCCTGAACGCAGATTAATGGCTTGATATGAGTTTGGCCTGATCAACTACTTAATTCTATTACAAGGTCAATGACTATTGTCAAGACTAATAAACATGTCATGAATTACAGGCTCAGATCATTAACTGTAATTGCTATGCCTCTAGTATTTTACCTGTTTCATCACTCTTCTGTCTACAAACCTATCTTGGCTAGGAAAATTTTAATGCTCCAAGTCTCTACACAGCTTTAAATAGCTGCCCTGTCTTTTAAAAATCACACATGCTTGTCCCTTAGCTAAGGAATTTTACCTCTAAAACATACTGATCTGAGTACAAGATGACATTGTTCAATCATGCACAAGTGACAACTTAAAATCTTGTATCTATCAGCCCTTCAAAGTAAAAAAATGTGGACTTCATATTTCTTGACAGTAAAATTTCCTGGATGTCCAGTAGGGCCATGAAACTCAGCTTCTGGTTCTGTAATAGTCTGAAAGATGGAACAGTAAGCTTACAGGTTGTTTGTATTAGGAAAACATCAGTTTGGTTTTTGTGTGTGTGGTTTGGTTTTGTGTGGTGCCTAATGATTTTTATAAACCATTTTGTCTCAAAAATGTCCCAATATTTTAGAATAGCTTTTTTTTTCCCCTCAAACATGTAAAATACCATATTAGAAGTATTTTTAATGCTTTCTGGTACTAGCTGTATAATTCCCAAGAAGGTAAAGTTCCTCTCAAAAAACTATGGTGATGAGATACTTGATCAAACAAAATAATTTTTTTTTCCTTAGGAGTACATGTATGTGTATACTGTAACATACAGTTATATATATTTTCTATATAGTACTTATGTAAGTACACACACACACATATAAACAAGCTGGAATTAAGGCTGGAAACACATTCCCATATGCTTGACTTTGCTTTTTGATGATGCATGTACATATATTATTTGCTGCATGCTAATCACACTCTCTTATGAAATTAAAAAATATGCATTTTCTCAGTAGCTCTGTGGTTCATCGTATAAAACCTGAGTGCTTCACACAGGTTTCATACTGACACTACTCTAGAAAGTGGACATATTTTATAGGCAAGTGACTTGGTCCAGAAGACTACATTCTATTAAATACATCTCTTGGTTTGTGGTTCCTAGGACCTTAATTTCTATGTTTTAGCTGAAGTTAAATTTCTTCACACAGAATTCAGGTGCTGCTGTGAATCATAAGAATTTTCAAAAATCTGGGCTGAATATCAATTTTTGGCTTCAAATATTTCCAAAAGGCAGCAGACTATCTTGCTTCCTCCACTGGACCCTATCCATTATGGAGTGAAGCAGGAATGATATGGTAAAGAAATTATGCATCTCTATATAGCTTGGTGCTCCTAGACAGAGGATATATGAAAGTAGCAGATGATGAATGATGGGAGAACTATTGTAAAGTTTTTCAAGGTGATGGAGGTGGAATTCAGAACACTGCCTTTTATTTCACTAATCAAGTTAAAAACAAACAACCAAGCAAACAAACCAGAAGAAAATTCAGGTGCAGTTGAAGGTACCTGTTATGGGAGGTGGCAACAAGAGTAGGCAGACGGGAAAACAGGAACAAGAGTGGGCTTTTCTGCTGCAGCTGGAAACCCTGAAATTATCCTAAGTATCTTTCCCCTCATGATAAGGAGGGGTGAGTAGACTTTTGTCAGATGGAGGAGTCACAATATTTTGAAGGTGTTGGACTGGAGAAAATAATATAAAAGCTCCAGGCATTTCACTACTATCTGAGATATCCTATATTAATTTCCCTTTACAAACTTAATATTCAAAAACTGAGAGTTCAGTCTAAATGTGAAATCATCTTTTTTTTTCTTTTTAACAAAAAAAGTAGTCTTTTGTTCGAGCTGTCACGGCAGCATAATTTGTTCTGCATTTATTACGATGCACGTTCAGTCACTTTTCATTTTTTAATTCCAAGGACTAATTAGAGTTTTAAATACTTTTGTATACTTACTCCCCCACTGCTACAAAATTACAGCTTATAATGAATTATCTGAGAGTTTTGATTGGTTACTGTGGCTTCTCATAGTTTAACAGATAAACCTGGAAATAGGAAGCACATGTTCCACGTTGTTTAGGAAAAAAAGTTTTACTTAGGTTAGCCATCTGAAAGCTGAGTGTCTTGTCTACCCTTCTTGACAAGGCACCCCCTGTCATCAACAAGGAAAGACAGGTAATGGACAGGACATTGTGCTCCCATCGTTTTACACCTGAGTCAGAGGGTCACAGGAATCTCTCTGCATTGACTATTAGAGGTGCTCTCCAGAAGCAGCTCTGAGATGTTTTCAAAGCCTACACTTGTTGGTCAACTCAGACAAAAAAGTTTCCACATTTCACTGCTCTCTATGAACCTCCCTCAAAGAACTAGCATGTCATTATTGGAAGTGTGGAAATGGTTGAAAATTTGTGTTTCTGTGATGACAACAGAAACGCATATTTTGTGTTTTCATCACAGAAATAAACAGAAATACATTTTCAACCATCACAGAAATATAAATTTTCAACCATTTTCACATATGAAATTTCACATTAGTCCTGACCCTTTAGACAGGTTAAGAAACATACAGTTTTAAGACCCTGTAGAAGATGCTATTCTAAATCATAACCTTTTTCTACTCTTTTGGCACAAAATAGTAATTTTGTCCTTTGAGAACGAAATTCAGTTCTGAACCTAGAAGCTTCCTTGAAGTTTCTATTTTGTTCTTTGAAAGAAACATAGTTCACTTCTACAAACAGGGAATGGGGACACTCTTTCTAAAGGAGATATGTCCTTCAGTGAAATTCGTATTTCGGTAAAATTTTATCTGAACACTCAAACATGATTTTCTAGATGGTCTTAAACTTTTTTTTTTTTTAATCTGAAGGAGCTCCTCTTGCATTCTATTACATTCTTTCTTTCTGCTAATGTGCAACGTAGTACGTGTTACTTCCCCAATAACATGCCAAGCCAATAAAATCATCCTCTATTTGGAAAATTAAATATAAGAAATCTGAATCCTCTCATTATCATCAAGCATAGAAAGCTTCCTTTAAAAAGAAACCAAGTGATTGATTCAACTTTAAGAAGGATTTTTATTTTAATATCATCTTAATCAGTGTATCTTTAATGACTAGCAGAAGATTCCCCAGTTGGGGTATGCAACTTATTATCCTGCCCTTGGAAGCTATAAGAACAAGAATATGATTTAAATATTTGCCTGAGAACAGTGAGCATAACAAAGCCTGTCTGTAAATTAATTGCAAGTTTGTCTTTGAATTGTGATAATTTAGAGAAGCAGTAATGAGTGCTTTTGAAAGTAGTGGATGGTGCGAAAATATCATTATAGATATCTTTGTTTAAATCTTTGTATGACTCCTTATTCTCATAATTTGAATCATACCAAAGAAACTTCAGCACTAGCCCAGAAGAATGTTTCTGTTGTGGGGAGGTGAATGATAGCCAAAGTGGGGGACTTCAAGAAAAGTTAGTGCTTATTATTAATTGTTTCACAAAAGGAAGTTTTCCTTTCTGGTCAGTGAGAGAGTGAAAATGCGGCAGCTGGCTTTTGATAATGTCAAATGCATAATGTCTAACAAGACTTGTCTCATAAATATAATTTTAAAGAATCAAATCAACTTGTTTTATTCTACTTAGTCAAAACACCTTTCAGTCCTAACAATATGATACATAACAGGCTCATTACCCTTCTAACTAATGAACAAAGATGAATTGTCTTCAATGCCAAAGTCAAATCATTTTCATATAATTTTACCTGAAAGTCTCTAGAAGAATTCTTCAGAATGCTTCAGATTAGATTTTGTTGACTAGAGCTCGACATCTCTCTTCTACTGAAAATACTTAAACTCTTAGTTGTCTGTGTACATCTTGTGCATGTCCTTAGAGTTAAATATTTGCTACAATATCTTCCTAAAATAAGGACAGGCAAGAATGTATTTAAGTGAGTTTTTTTTAGATCCAGAGTGGAAATGGCACGTGTTTTGCACAGCTGCTGCTCAGAACTACAGTACAGATTAATATTCATGCCTAATGAAAGGAAGCCTGATTTAGGTAACATCTCAAGATACAGTCATGCAGATTGAAGTGCTTGGTGCAGTTCTGCAAGGAGAAGTTCTCCCTCAGATGTCTATGTTTATTATTGTGGCCTGTGTGAAGCAGACTTGGTTTCTGGCCTGAGACTGGACAAGGCTTTTAGCAACCTTTTGCTCTCCCTGGAGTAGCTGTGCATGGATTATGATCTCAGTGTGTCTGGAGATGAGATTGTTAATATTAAAAAGAGATCTAAAAGAATTCGTAAATAGCTTTAGGCAAACCAACAGCAGTTTGTCTTCAACATTAGCTGTTTAATTCATGTGAAGGCTGTAGGTCTCCTCTAGCACTGTCACTGTCTTTGTATGAGCCATGGTAGCCACTGAAGTTATCCCTAGCTGATATTGATTTAAATGAATTGGTGCAGACAGGAATTTGTAACCTGTTTCATTGTGAGAGTATTTTTGTCATTGTTGAAAAGTTAATTATACATTTCTTTCTTGCTGAAAATGTGTAGACTTGTGTGAAACTTGATTATTTTCTTCTGGAGAAATTCCTTAATTAAAACAATTTCCCATTGAGATAATAGCTTTTGTAGAAAGTTTTCAGAAAAATAAAATTAAACATGTAGAAATAAAAGTTTAAAAAAGAAGCTTTATAAATCTGAGTGATACCCTTTTCTTAAACAAATGCATCACCCTGCAAAGGGAAGCAACTACTTCAGCCTTCCTTTTGGAGATGGTTTATGTTATCAGAGTTGTGAAGGTCCATCTTAGGTCATATCAGTCAGTTAATGCTATAGAATGGCTATGAAGTTTCAAATTTAGTTGTTTTGCTTCTTTTTTTTTTTTTACGTAATTTTAGTGGATGATGTTTTGGGGGAAGAAGTGTCTAAAAATCAATATATTGATAATACTGCTTATTCAACTTTTAAATTTTAATTTATTAGTAAACTTTGAAGAAACTTTAAATTACCATTTTTTAAAATTATTGATAAATATATACTCAACCCTCAATTTTATTGTGGTAAAGACCTTAAGGAGGGCTTGTGAGCCTAAAAGACCCTTATTTTTTATAAATATACCGGTTGTTGTCATAGAAGAAATTTCTTCCACCTCCAACTCTTGCTTTTATTATTGCCTTAGATTGTCATGGATACAAGAAAATTCTTCTCAAAATATTAGGTGGCAAGAAATGCTTCCTTACAAAAAGGATAATGCTAAATGAAGAAAAGAAAAAATATGAGTGTGGAGCTTCCCACTCTTACTGAAACCGGAGATTAAACTGTTAACTTCATAACAGGAAAGATGTGATCCTCTTTTTCTGGTGCTCCAAAAAGTACATATTAAACAGTAAATGTCCACACTGATTTTACAGCAGGAGTAGCAAATATAATCATGTTCACAAAAACACTAAACAGTGAATAACAAGGTCTTGTCATAATTGACTCCTAGACTGATATGGTAGATTATCCCCAAAGATCCTGCATTTGTTTCTCCCATACACATTTATATTCCTCCTTAGATGAGGGCAGAACAATTTCACCCACTTATGATTTCACTCTCTTATTTTATTACTTTTATATACCAATTATATGGTTCTTGTATGAAACATTTTCTGACGTGAATTTACCAGCGATAGAGAAGAGCTTTTCCACTTACTGAAGATTATTCTCTTTGCATAATGAAAAGCAATTGCAGTCTTCATAAAACAATGATCTCTTGTACTGAAGAAAATGCAATGAATGTAGTTCTGTCTTAGTCAAAATTAAGTAGTTATTTTAAGTTATTTCAAACTTATGTCTCAAAAACACACTAATTTAGCACCTGGCCAGATTTTGCCAAGCAAAATTACCTACTCTCTGGCACATTATTCGGAAAGTCTATTGATTTTTTATCCACTTTTAAATTGTTCTAGTTTCCATCATGCATGCCATTATATAAGGAAAAAACTATTTTCTTTGACTGTAAAAACATACACGGATCTTTATTATCAATTAGATTTTGCGTAACACTTTCAGTATATGGTTATGGCCTCTTTTCTGTCCTGGGCAGAGAGAGAGTGAAGATCTGAGCAGCTCTGACATTGTTCCCACTCTTCCAGAGCAAAGTGTTAAGCACTCTATACAAAATGAAATAGTATCAGAGGGGCAGTTTTAGGGTAGTGCTCTTCTACTTCAGAAAAATAATAAACAAAACTTCACATGAGATCATTTAGAAAGGCAAAGTGATGTTTATTTTAAACAGAAGCTATTTAACTGGCACTCGCTCTGCCCTAGTTTGCACCCACTCACACTTGCATCCCTGTGCTCACAGGAGCTGAGATATGTCTCTGTGTCCCCGCAGTCTGTAAGACAACTTTGAGCTGAGCTCAGCGGAGCTGGCACTCAGGCTGAGCAGGAGCCCCACACGTTCCCCGTGGTGCCATGGGGACAGGCGCAAAGGGAGAGGCTGCTGAGCCTGCCTGGCCGTGTGTGTCCCTGACACAGGCCACCATTTCTGCTAAGAGTCTCCGCACTGTCTTCCCGGTTGTCTGAATATTAGGATGTTCACATCTGATATGCGACAGTGGGACTGAGGCCTCCTCGCCAAAACAAGCAGTGAGAAGTTGGGTCCAATGAGGGTGTTGTGCAGTCACCACAGCTCATCCCCACAAAAAATGCAGCGTTGGTTGTGTGAAGAGCAGCGCTGTCTTTTGCAATTTCAAGGAGCTATGTGTTTCTTGGTGGAAGAACTGTAATACCATGTAAGAAGGATTCTGCTTTTCCCTTCAGTTATGAGTCCAGCACAGTGGGCATTATCGCCTTTCTGCAATCTTTGCTGTGAGGCTGCTGGCAGTTGCTGTTCAGGATTGCACAGGAATGGCTTCTCTGCTGCTGCTTCGGGACAAGTACAATTGGAAACTCCAAAGTAAAATCAGTCATAACACTGAAGTCACCAGCTGGCATCGTGAAAAGTCTGTTACTTTTTCATTTTAAAACTTTGTGTACTGACTAAGTTGTTGGGACTCTTTTTGCATTTTATTTAGATAAATAATGGTCTTTACATTTTTTTCACTAGGGAGAAAAGGACAGGAAGATCTGCCCACTTTATTTCACAATTATTCACTGGAAATGGTTATTCATTATTTCCAAGCTTTTGTTCAGATTTTAGTAGCTCAACCCATCTGAGTACCTGCTGGATTACAATTTTAAAATAACTGCTAAGACTCTTGAGAAATGTGGTGTTCCAAAACAAATTCTAGAATTCTATTATATCAAAGGCAAACAAATAATTAAATGAATCATTATTTCCTGCCTAGCACTCATTGCAGAGTTATTGCATAATAAACCCGTCTGAGTGCAAGGAGGGAAAATATAATCTGGAAAGGAATCATGTCAGTATGCTTGAAATTACTAGAATTAATTTGGGTTGAAACAAAAGCAAGAAAGAATGATGGTGGTGATCAACATCAGCCTAGAACATTTATTTTATTATACCTGTCTTTGCTGCTGTATTGCCTTTCCGCTTGAGCTAAATCCATGTAACTTCTTACTTATCACCTGGCTGCTGGTAGCCAGTGATTTGAGCCTACACAAATCTAGTTGCCAGACTCCTTCATGAATTCATTTTCTTCTGCTGTTGCTACTGAAATCTCTGCCTTCAGCCTCAAGGTTGGAAAGAAGTAAGAGTGTGACCATGCAAGGAGGGTGTAAGATGGGGAGTCATAGCACCTGAACTCAGAATCCTGCTCTGTAACACTCTTGCTCTTAAGCTAAACTTTTATTCTGCTCATCTGTACTGACAAAGCCAATCTGAGGAGGGCTAGGGTAGCGAACCGAGCTTCTACCGACTTTGCTTTTATTAGGAGTGTTTGATGTCTTCCAAATCAAGTTCATGGATGCTGGGATGAGAGGTCTCTGAGCATGAGAGGAGAAAGGTGCCTGACGCCATGAGGCGCTGTGTAGTCCTGGCCATGGAGCAGGACAGGACTGTAGTTCCAGGTTCTCCCCATCAAACTTGTGGCTGTAAAGCAATGCAGCAGGAATCCTAAAGACACTGCTTTGGTAGCAGGTTTAAGAGAACTTACAGTCACTTTGTCACTGACCTGCACTAGCCCTATTGCAGTCACTTTGTTTCACCTCACCATGTAGTTTTTCCTGGTCAAAATCTTCCTTTTACCATCTCCACTGGGAGATGCAGTAGGAGAATGGGCAGTTCCAGCAGCATCTGGTAGGAGAGAGGGAAAAGTGAAGGGTGGTCAGGGCAGATAGCAAAATAATACATGGGACCTGAAAGTAAATTGAGGCATGAGTCTGCTGTGGAAGCAACAGTTGTCTTGCTTCACATCAGGTTGATAAACAGGAATTTTCAATTGGTTTCTCCTCAGTTCATAGTGGAGGAGGTTACATCAAGACTGAACAGAGCTGAAATTAAAAATTTCTTACTTGTGCATGTAATAGTGGCATGAAGATTTCCAGGCAGCATCAACAATGATATTTACTATTTGTAAAGTACCTTCCAGAATGCAGGCATTTGTTGCTAGCATTAGAAACCTGAATTAGTGCAACCATGAAACAGCCATAATTTTCAGCCAAATATCTGTCATAAGCAGTGCTTCTTTATTGGAGGAAATCTAGGCATATATGTTTCATGTTTGTCTAAGGTCAAGAAAAAGATAGTCATCCATATTTTCAGGGACATTTTTATTTCTTTCTTTTTTTGTAGCAGTGATAGAGAGTGACATATCAGAACCTGTAACACTATGTACTGTATTGAGTTATATATGGTATTTCCCAGCCTTTTAACTGTCACAACCATTTACAGCCTCCCAAGCTAGAAACATATTAACTGTGTTTTAACTTAGCTTAACAAGAGTGGATAAGACATGCTGTACGGCTCCACATGATTTGTGGACCAGGGGCACTGCAGGGATACTATGTATGGTGCCATGATACTTCTCAATAAAATGCGACATTCATATATTTTAACAGATGTGACAGGTAAGACACAGGAATTAACACTCTGTGGCAGGAGGTAAAGAGTAGGCGCAGTGTGAATTTAATTAACAGCATCATTATTTTGATCAGCCATTAAATTGTGTAAAACCTTCATTGCACAAGAGATGAAGTCTGTAAAAAAGAAGATAACAAGAATACACATTGATGCTTTAACTTTTGACTGCTGTAGTTTCACACAATAACTATCTGTAAAATAAGAAGTACTGTAATATTCTGGATATTTCAACTGAAAAATAGGAACCATTCAATCATATCATGTATGGAATATAATTTTATACATAAAAAAGAAAAAATGCAGAAATCTGAAGGAGAGGTTTGCCACATCGCTGCCAGTGACTATCAGTGAGGTACTGAAAACATTTTTGTGTAGAAAGTGAATGATTTCCAGTGTATTTCTGTGCTAGATGTAACATTTGCCTGAATAGGTTATTATTTGCCAGTTTGACAAACATGTTTGAGCTGCCAGATTGTGCCTAAAGACAGCTATTCACTTCTTTGTTGTTAGTCCCAAATTACACATGACATTTATTGTTATACTCAAGGTGCCTTCATGCAAAACTGATTCACTCTTTTCAACTGTGCACTTTCTACTGACTAATCAATAGATAAGCAATTTACATGGCCTGTGGCTTCTAGTTCAGTCACTGGCTTTTAACAGAAATCACTGCCTTGGAAGCAACAAAGACCCTTAAAAGGATTGAAACAGTCACACATAATTAAGATTATCTGCTTGTATATTTACGCTTTGATACCAGCAAATTAAAATCTGTAGGAGTTTTGCCTCTTTCATTAAAAAACGAAACCAAACCAAACTCACCACCCCCCCCAACAAAAAAAAAAAAACCAAAACAAAAGAAAAAAACAACAGTTAAAAAAAACCCCAGAAAACTAACCCAACACTGTTTTCAGTTTATTCATTTTCATCACTCATGGACATTTTCTACGATACTTGGACAGAGAGAGCTAGGGAAAAGAAGGAAATCAGTGGAATACTTGCAGATGTATTAGTACTAACACTCCTTTGTACTTCTCTAAGCAACTTTGAATTTACTCCTTGCTAAGAATTAGTGTGTTTTGTACTATGATATTGGCTAGGATTCACTGGCTGCAGATGCAAACAGTTGATGACCATCTCCTATCTCTCATTCGTGGCCTATCAGAAATCACAGTGTGGGAGTGCATCAAAATCATAAAGATATATCCTTGATAGGGTGGAGGAAGAGAGAGAAAAGATGATTCACATTCTCATGTCCACTGTTTGGTATTTCCAATGCCTGGTGGAAGACAACAGAAAATTTTCTTTCACATTCAATTGATTTAGTGAGATTTGAAGAACACTGTACTTCTGGCGAATTGTACTATGTCACATTTAGGATAATTTCTTTTCAAATAACAATATTACTTTTGGAAAGATGAAGTTAGGTGCAATGTCCACCCACAACGTATTGGATTTCTCCCAGAATTACTTACATCCCCTTTAATTCATTAGCCTCATGAGGAGAGCCTTCTGCACAAATTGTGGGGTAACAGCATTCACTCATTTCCTTACTGTGAGGGAGGAAATATAGTTTCCATGAGTCAGCAAACAGGTATTCTCTGTATTCTGAAATTACTGCATACTCCTCAAAGACTGGAAATGTTTGACCACGTTTGCTAGAGATCAGGAGAAAATTGAAGCTCTCACGTAACCTGGCTGAATAAAGGCAAGCGGGTAAAGGGGAACCCCACTTTGAATGAAAGACCAGGCTCACTTTTTGAAGTAGTCAGGAGGGAGTGCAGGTCTGGGAAAACTAAAGCACCTACTGCCTGGAGAGAGCCAGGATTAGAGGGACACACCCAGCAATGTTTAAGGTTAGGTAGTGTCTGTGTCTCTCCTCCTGTGATAAATTTTAGAGTGCTCTTCATCACCTAAAGCCCATCTGCCAATTCATCTGCAAAGGAAAAGTGTTGCAAAGTGGACACTGCAGCAATGCAGACTGCACAGTGTGCAGAACGGCTTTTTGTGCACTGTGTCCTTTTCCTGTTTCTTTGTAGTGTTGTCCAGTCTCATTCAGTGCTCCAAATCAGGACCCTTTTTTATTAAAATCTTCAAAGATTTTCCTGCTTTCAAGTCAATACACTTGACAGGTTAGATATAATATAACGAGCTCTTGGAGACCAGAGGCTCTCAATAAATCCTTTGAGACTTGTTACCAACTATCAATCATGAACCTGATAAATCTTCCTACTTAAGGCAATTTAGAGCTTTTCAATAGGCCACTTGAGCTTACAGCATCTTTTAAAAAAGTGCCTGAAAGGAAAAAAGTTGATGAAAACCAGAAGACAAATAGCTTTAACTCCAGTGTGTTTTGTTTTTTTTTTTTTTTTAACTAGTTTATATCTGTCCCAGCTGCTGTCATGAAGTTACTGGCCATATGCTCTTTTTGCATTTGCATTGACTATTTAATGATTAACCTAGACCTCGTACAGCTAGATATTGTGTTCATCAGTGGGGATGAAGCTGCCAAATTCTGCACTGAGACGCTAACCTAACAAAGAATGTAAGTGATGGTTTAAGATGGGGCATCAAACCTGAATGTCTCTTTGAACGGATTTTGTATTATTTAACTGAACCATTGAGTCTCCACCCTTTTGAAGTAAGGAGAAGCTAAGTCATGTTAAGCAAGAAACTAAGGGTACTTTGGTATCACTCAGTAAATTAATTTATCCTTGTTACAACCAGATGCTGAAGGTGATAGGTAATCGGGCACGTAATTTTCGTGAGTCAGAACTGAGGGCATGGAGACCTATGTGACCGCAGGACTTATTTCCTCTCTAACTATCAAAGATTTTATAAATACGTAACCAGTTATTTGGTATGTATATTAGTTGTATAAGATTTTAAACATGCATTGGGAATGAGAAACAAACTGATATTTCTGCATTACAAAAGCAGCAACGACTACTTCATATTTGGCTTGTTCAGAGTACTACAGACATGATGCCTGTAAAGTATATATCTAAAACTTGGAATCATTGAGAACAGATAGTGAATAAATTCTGTCTGAAGTAAATCCAGGAAATGACTTTGCTAAAACAAGAACCTAACACAGCACAGCTTGCTGTAGTGCCACAAAAGAACTGAAAGTGTCTGGCAGTGGAAGCAATCATCATCTAATAAAGATGATGTGGTAAAATCTATGAATAAAAAAGGATTTAAAATCTCAAGGTTATTATTTACATGACCCAACAAGTGCTTTTTTCTTCCCTCCTAGAAGTCATGCCGTGTCCTTGGTTACAGGTGACATGAAGTAAAAACCAAACGACTAGAAACAAGTATTAAGGAAATAAAAGTACTTTTGGCTGCTTCTACCATTCTAATAAACCCTGGCTAATGACAGAAGCAAATTCTTCTGTTGAATATCCAAAAGAAAATAAAGAACTTCCTCTCATTTGGAAGTGGCAGAGAGTGTGCAAAGCAGCACATTAGCACATCTCTGGGGCTTCCACATGATGGCTGGCAAGTTAGCAAGGAAACTCTCTGAGCTCAAGAAATCCTATAATTTGATCAAAATCCTTTTGCTTTGAGGTAGAAAATGTAAACATATTTCTTTCTCTTCTGTAAATATTTTAGTCATTAATTTTAAGAAAATATAATCTGTAAAAATAATTTATTTGTGTTTCAGGATTATTGTACATAGTTGTAATGTTTCAGTGTGTATCTTTTTGCTTTACAAAAATCTTTTAGATACTATGGTGATTTATTTTGCATTAGAAATTTAAATTTTGCAGAAATATGTTGACAAGTTTACTGTTGTAAGCAGTTGTAAGAGTGCATGGCCTAGTTTTGATTTGGGAAATTACTTGAGCAATAAAAATATAACTAGAAACAGGCATGTAGAGCAACAAGAGCTGCAAGTTATCTTAATTTTGTTAAAGGGACAAAGTAAGACTCATGTAGCTTTACATTGCTGGTTTTGTTCTGAGGTTTGTAGTTTGTTGGGTTTTTTTAATACTTAAGCAAATGTTCATTTGTAAGTAGGATTTTCTTTGCACTGTTTTTCCACTAAGCTTTGGAAATGGATGTGGGAGTTGGGTGCTCCCTAAAAGCTGGGGTAATGTGTAACATATGGGCGAGAGAGTGGTGGTTTTAGGTCCAATGATTACTAAATGTTCCATACCTTTGTTTCCTTGTCTCAGTTCGGATGGCTAATCTTTTGTTGTCAAAGTACTGCCTGTTCCTCTATCCTTTGCCTTCTTCCCAACTGTCAGCTTAGCTGCAAGTCTGGGTGCATGGAAACTTCTCAGTAGTTTTGGACCGTGGTACCTAATCTTCCAGCCACGGAGATGGAAGTGTGCCATTTCCTTCCCACGTAGGGATTGAAACCCCACCAGGTCTCAACTGTGACACATACACCTGAGCTGGAGGGCTTGAAAGTGACTTTTGGATTCACAAAGGCAGGTATTGCTATAAGCACCAGGCTTGTTCTTTTCAGCAGGGTAGTGCCTGTTGGATCGATGTGCTGTTGTTGCTGATGACTTTGGTTCTTTGACTTGTGTTTTTCTAGGAAACATCACCATTAAGTACGAAGCAAACCATCACTGTTTGCTTTTGAAGGTGAGATGACATGGAGTGCTTTCAACCCCTTGCGTTAGAGGGCACATGTCTTCCACCCTCATTAAGACTCTCCCAGTGTTTTCTAAGAGTGAATAAAAGCATCAAAGCTTGGTCCTTCTCCAGCTGCTTGCTGACATCAACTGATGTCAAGACAAACTCAAAGGTTAGATAGCATTTCTGCCTGCTGGGCTATATTGATCTTGTTTTTATGTTGTTAAAGTAATTAAATTTATGTCTGTGACAACAGTTTGTGGAGTCCCTCAGATATAGAAATGAACTGTCTTTATATAAATGAACAGTCTTTTAAGAGATAGACACAGTGAGAAAAAAATATCAGAGACAGAGAGAAAATGATATTCATTTTCACAAATTGATTTATCTGAAATAATTGCTAGCAATTATACACAGCAATTCTGCATTCCAAATGGCAATAAGGTACTGAAGTAATCTTAGATATTTTGGTTTTTGGATGATTGTTTGGTCTTTTCATAACTAAAAGATATTTCACATACTGGACCATAGTGTCTTGCAGTGCAAAGAAACTAGGCAAGGGAAAGGGAGCAGGGGCAGGCTAATTCGAGGAGTTGTAGGTACTGAACAGCTGCACTGACGGGATGGACAAGATGATTTAGCAGATATTTTCTTAAACGATTACCCAATAACTTAACTATTATCATTATCCTTCAAAATTATCATAGAATTTTACTTTACTCTTAGAGTGACCAAGTCGTATTTTCAGATATTTCTGTGCTCAAAAAGTAAATTTATCTGGAGGCAAAAAATGAATTTTTGTCAATTGCAAATGCAAATAGTGCTATGCTTATCATGTTTTATGTCAGGTGCCTGCTACAGTTATCTCATGCAGTTACTGCATTTTTTTTATCCAACCTAGTAAATAAATTTCTCTATTACCGTATAACAATATACTGTACAGATGGCAAAATCAAATAAATGCAAATAAGAAAGATTCTACACTGTGTTTTTTTTTCATGAATTTGGATGCTTTTCGCATGCATACAATATATTTCAGTCCTACTTCATGTGCTTATTGTAAATTTGTATTATCATTTTTTTTCAAATGTACCATACTGCATGCTACTTTAATATATAGTACGTTTCACTTAAAAATTTGAAAGACATTTCACTAGCTAAATACCATATTGACATTTATTTTTGGAATGTAATGATTCTTCTAGCCCAAAGATATCACTTTATAATAAGGATTATTATTTCTATTGTAGTTTTGACTTTGCAACACAAAATTCAATCCTGCCTTTCTACAATAGTAGCAAGATCTTTTCAAAGTGAGAGAATTTGGGTCTTCTCCATGTATAGGAAAAAAAGTATTTAAAAAACCAAACCAAAACAGACACACATACATAGGATGGGCAGAATTAGTGCAAAAATTTTGACTAACCAATAAGATAATAAGAGACAAACCAACTAGCAGGTAATCCCAGATGCTACAAGAGCCTTCCTTTTCAATGTCTTTGTTCTTCTCTCCTCACATATAGCAAACAGATGCATTATTAAATGAAAGCAGGAACAAGCAAACTAGAAGCACAATTTCTGTTTTTCCTATTGCTATTTCTAAAATGTTCTTTACCACCGAAATAAAAATATATCTATGAATTAAATATCAGTATATGAAATATTAAAGGTCTGGTAACACTGTGGAAGAAAAAGTCTATGTCAGGATAAGAGGAAGATGGATACCTGACTATCACTAAGAAGAGAAAGGATGTCTTACAGGCAAGGACACATCCAGAAGTACTCATGGATGGCAAAAATCACCAGAGAAAGGTGAAAAACTTTTTAAATGTTCACAGTCACTAAAATGATTTGATATTTGAAAACCAATGAATCTGATGAATTAAATGAAAGAATCTGATAATTCTTCTCTTGACATAAAATTCTTAATCAAGGAAACAGATTTACTGGTAATGGAAGATTTTGCTTATTTTGTCCTTCATGTCCTTGCCACTCTTAAAAAATAATGAGTTTAACTACCTATCTCATTTTCTCAGTACATGACAGTTGTGTATTACTTTCTTACAGTATTTCAAAATAAAAAATAAATTAAAATAATAAAGTAGCTGCCTCTTCTTTTCAATCCTGCTTACTACTTCGTGTTCCAGGGAGAATTCCCCCTTATTATCTGCTTAATTTTATCATATATCTTAATTTCTTTTCTTCCTCTGGGTGCCAGAGGTTTGTTGTTTTTTTTTTTTTTCTCAAGAAGCCTACTTAGCTTATTAATGACTTCCCTCTTTATAGAAAGGTACAGCTAACCCACAAAATATAGCCTCTCCTGAAAAACCAGTGATCTATCAATTGAACCAGGCTTTCTGGTCCATCTGGGCTGTAGCCAGTGTTGCAGGGAGGGTGGCTTTGCCTCAGCTCTGCTTTTGAAGGCACCTTGAATAAGCTGGAACAGGCTTCTCTTGCAAGAGACTTCAATGCTCCTCTCATTTGGAAGGGCATTCATCAGCGCGGCTCTTATCTCATCCTAATGCCACGTGCACTTTAATAATGCATGAAGTAGAAGAAAATTGGGGCAGCTATGTGTTGTATCTGCAGTTGTATCTTTCTGTCATCACCTTAGTTTGCTGCATAAGGTCACATGTGAGTCCAAACTCTATGGTCCTCTTGTCTATGTGTTAGTTTTCGGTCCAGTTCAAATCTAGACCAAACAAGATGGCTTACAGGTGGAGGAACTTGTGCCAGGCAAGAAGAAAAATAGGAGGAATTGTCACAGGAGGAGTGCTGGCTTGAAGTCTCGCCTCGCTCTGCTGCTGCAGGTATAGAGGGTAAAACCACCTGGAACCAGGGAGTGTGCTGAATGTGGTGAACCTGCATTAGAACAATGCTGACAAGGCAGGGGAAACCCAGAACTTTCAGGATGTTTGCATTATAAGCATCTGAATTTAGAAGCCATTCCTGTGTGTTTGTTCATCATTTGAATAAGGGAGCCTCAATCTTTGGACCTCTGGGTAAAACTGAAACATAGATGGCAATTATGTCTCACAGAAGGGTAAACTGTATAGTGAAAAAAAAAACCATTATCAACTCCAGCCTATATTCATTGTGCAGTGTCAGGAAAGATATGAACATGCCTTCCTAAAAACAAGAGAGGCTTTCTGCCACTAAACACTTCCTTAGTGCTGAGTTGAAGTCCTTAGTATGAACAGTGTTAGTTTTAATTAATGTGAAATGCAGTTTTAGGAAATGTGTTGCTGTTGATTTTTCTCTTCTGTTTTTCAGTGTTTTAACACCAGCCACCAGTTTCTATTTTGCTGTTGCAAGTCTTTATTTGTGCTTTACAATTCATCAAATGGCCATAACAATTGTGCATTCAGAAGATCTATTTTAAGTGTCTTGATCCCTGTCTATACCATTGTTTTATTTTAGTATCTTTCTGTTACTGTAAAGCAATAGTCCATTTAACGTACTAGCAATTAATGCTGCTGCATTACAAGCTGTCTGTAAGATGATTCTGCAGCTGTGTTGTGGTTCACCTTGCAGACCACAGCTTCACAACTCTGGATTCCAAAACCAGCAGCACTGTTGAAGAGGAGGAATATGAATAAGATTATTTTCTTTATAGTCTCGTTTTGAAAAATATAACTGCTTACACCCAACCCAGGGTAGACCAAGATGCAAACCAAATTTTTTCTAACCAAGTATAGCTCACGTCTGCTTCTGTCTGTGCCTAAGATATGCACATAAACCTTTGTCCATTTAGGATCAAATAAATGGCTTTGTTCTTCTCAGATCCTTGCTTGACGCTAATGCATTCACTGGAATATACCTCATTTATGAAGGGGAAAATTAGGCCTGTAGATAAACAGTCAGAAACAATTATTAGCACACAAGTAAACAGCTTTATTTTAGTACTTGATTTACATTAGGAGCAGGCATAGGGAAGAAAGAGGAATTTGCAAGTAAATGGCTTAACGGTACGTGATATGAAGTTGAGGGCTTTATGGAACCATCATCTATATCCTGTGAGAAAAGGGGAATAAAGTCAAGAGGTCACAGAAAAGTCAAGATTTTGATGGTCCTGCAGAGACTAAATTTTTTATTTGCTTGCTCATAAATATTACACACCTAATCATTAAACAAAGTGGGGATTCATATTTTGTTATCATAAAATGTATCCTATTGGTTATCACTAAATCTTTGAATATCACTGGAATATTAGTCAAGGTTTATAAACCTTTTCTGGGAAGGACTTAATAGACTAAGAGGCAAGACAGAAAAGAGTAGAGGCACTTAATGTCGAAACAGCATTGTCTGTCCAGAATTGCAGACAACTCTAAAGCAAATAATCTCAGAAGTGCATAGATCAATGTGTTAATAGGTAAACCACACACTGGAAAAAAGAAAGATCAAGCATTTAAACACCCATCTAAAAGAAGCAGGAAAAAATACCTGCTATTAGGGAGGACATTAATCTGACCTACTCATTCAGGAGGGCTTATATTGCCAGTATTAAGAATTATCTAGAAAGAAAACCAAAATTAAATGGCAAATTCTTCAAATAAGAACTTTGTACCCAATTCCTATTCAGATGATTTTTTTTTCAGAACTAATAATGTGATTATTTAAATCCAAATGTTCAAGACTTGATTAGATTTTTGAAAAAAGAAGAAATTACAAACAAGCTATATGCGTGCTCAGAGATTTAAAGGTCTAGCTTCATAGAGCAGAAAACAATATGCCAAATGGTTTGTGAAAATAATTTAAACAAGAAAATGTGAAAAATGTTACTTGTTGTACCTTTTTTCTTTTTTCCTTTTTTTAAAATTTTCTACCAAAATAATTCCAGCTCCATGTACCATTTATGTGTCCTGGCAAGTTAATCCACATTTACTTTCATAAATAAAAGGCACGACTTTATCGTCTGCCATATCATTACTAAAAAATCTACAATAGGCTGGGTTGAAAACTGATTATGGCAAATTTGTGTGGGCATCTTGACTATTCAGACCCACAATTATTTTCCAATAAGCCTTTACCTTTTGTAAGTTTGAAGTTTACTTTTTATTGTTATTAAAACAAACAAAAGTTTCAGCTAAGATGAACTAGTATGGTGAAAAAGTGCTTTTATCCAGTGTTAATACTTACAATCAAATCTTTTATATCTACTATGTCAATATTTGCTCCCTAATACCCTGGCCCTGCCTTGATCAGTAGACAATTACTCTACATAGTAGAAAGTGGCCATTTAATTTTATCATAGAAACTAACCATATTTGCCTGGCAAGATACATTCGTCATCACTTTGTACAGTTTAAGAACCATGGTTCAGTTAGTTAATGCTTGCTTACTGATAATTTATCTCAATAGCTTGTCTACTGTTTCATTAAGAAGATGTGTATTATATTATGTTTTCTCTTCATTCACTCTGGAAGGCTGCTAGTACTTTTATCTTCCTAAAGCCTTCCTCTGGGTTCCAGCTGTTCACAAGTTGTATAAAAAAATAACAATAAGCTCCGTGGATTGCTGTTTAGGCTGCAGCCTCATAAACACCTGTGGAGATATGTGGCTTTATTTGTACTACTGACTTTAATTTAGCTATTAAGATACCTTAGACTACATATAAATTTGAAAGATTGTAATATTATGATGTACAGGAGACACCAAACTTATCCAAACTCATATTCTAATAAAGTGTAAATATGCCATTGTCAAGAACCACTAGATAAACGACAAATCCATTGCTCCCACGGAGAATAGATTTATTCTGTTGGTTTACTGTGAAATCCTGAGGAGGAAACCCACTGGCTGTGAGGGGAGAAAGAGAGCAAGTTATGGAAGAGCTCTAAAGTAGTGGGGTTTTTTCTCCTTGGAAATGTTCAATAACATTTTTCTGTTTCTAGTCTTAGTACCATTATTTGCTCAATTTTTGGAATGAATTTCACATGTATTTGGTTTCTTAACAGTCCTTAATGAACGTTTTATTATGTTTTCTTTCTGGACTTCCAGTCTGGAATTTTCACATAGACTGGTCTTGAAGTTTTCTCATTGTTCAGTGTCCTGGGGGCTGTGTTTGCTAGGGAACTTCTGCAGAGATGGAATATGTATGACTTAGTTGGGGGAATGCCAAAGCACCGTTTCACAGATGATTCTCTGAAGCATGAAGGTTAAGTGAGGAAAGTGGTAAAGAATGAAATAAATGAAAAGTACATATCTGAAATAAATAACAATGATTTTTGTCTACAATGCATCAATGTATATTTAAAGGACATCATTTTTGTCTGCTTTCCACAGCATCCCTTTTCTAGCAGTCTAGAGAGAATTGGTTAGAAAAGATCACAGGATCTTCATTATAGACTTTAGAAAATAAAGAAAAGCACTGCCAAAATTATTCTGGAGAGGTAACTAACACTGCACCAATGCCCACAGCAGATTTTGAATGTGGTGTCAATATATGTAAATAATAAGTGTATTAAATGAGAATATACCATATTTCTGAGCAGAAGAAAAGATTCTTATATAATTTTCTGCCAGGCCAAGAAATAAAAGGCAAGCCCAACTGAAGGGAAATAGAAGGTGATTTGAATCTGGCTGTCTAAAGGCTTTAAAGCGGAGGTAAAGTAAGTCAGTCTCATGGCAGGCTTTAATTCTAGGGAAAGTAAAATAAGTAAAAAGGGGAAAAAAGCAATAAGTTCAATTCATGCCAGGAGGCTGCCAAACATGTAAAGCAAGAAGTGAATAAAGAGATTAGATTAACATGGCAAGTCCAAAGGATGTAGGAATAAGACCCTGGGGAACATCCTGTTCAAATTCTGCCCATTGATATAAATAGGAGAAAAATTTGATTTCATTTCATGAATAGCTTGTTGAAGGGCAGTAATGGAAAAACAGACCAGAACCCTTTAAGGTGATGTATGTGGCAGTTCCAAAGATAAATATTATAAACAATAGCTGTATGAATGGTTGGAGAAATGTCAGAGGCAGGTAAGAAACCTGTAAATTAACTAGTGCCTTTTTGTGCTTTCTTTTCAAGTAGGCAGGACAGAATTTGTGAAGAAGATGGTCTAGTTTTGGTTAATAGCATAATGTATGTTAGCATATGACAATTAACTTTCTTCTCTGTATAGCTTGAATGTTAAGATGTAAGACTGGAAGTTGTTTGCTCACATGCACAAAAGCTTTCATCAGGAAACAATGTATAAACAATGTCCTTAACCCATTCACTAAAACTAATAACAAAAATATGTCTTAGACTTTTTTCATGGAGAGCAGGGCTACAGACAGGATTTTCAAAACCAGGATCTGTGGCTGATGGGTAGCTATGGATAATGCTGAAGAATAAGGTGGTCCAGCAGATATAGGGCAGAGCACACAAGAGGCAGGATGGAGCTAAAACCTTGCCTGCAGAGAACAGGCCTGCTTTCGGTTACATCACAGTTGAGCTTAGATAAGGTAATAAAGAAGCTTACCCAGCAGGGGACTCTGTTATCACTTTCATACAAAGTCTTTTTCCACTTTCTCTGCAATGCTTGTGCTTACTCCAGTCTTTGCCCTCCTGATTTCGGTGGTCAAAGTTACTTGCTGCAATTGCCTGAAAATCAATCAGCAATTGTTGAAATTGCCTTCTACGTAGGTGGAAAAATACTGTAAACCTCCATGATTTAAGAGAATTTTTTCCCTGTAGCCCTGCCAGTTCCCTCAGGGGAGCAGTACTTATCAAAGCTGCGACCTCCAGGGAAAATCTGCACCATGAAATGGAGAGTAGTGCAAAGACCCCAGCCTAGCACAGACTTTTGCTGTGCAAATAGTGTGTGGAGTCACATCTGTGCACAGAGAGGTCATGTTAGACAGTGCACGTACACCTGAGCTAACAAATCCTAACCTATGTGCACTGTTATAATTAGTTTTATCACACTTTTTGAGAAGGAGTTATGGCAGACAGTGGAGAATTTTCCTGCTGGTTTATTCCTCTGGAGATTATTCCTGAAAACTCTTTCAGTAGTAATATATTTGGAAAGGCTTCCTGACACCAAGGCACTGGTGGACTATGTGCTATGTCTTGAAGTATCAAGACCGGCGTTGAAAACCCTTCTCTCCTATTTTTATTTTTTAACATTGGATAGATGTTTCCAAGTGTTCATAAAATACTTTTTTCAGATATATTCAGTGATCCTAATTTATTCAGTAACACAGCAATTGAGTGTTTATTTTAGAGCTTCCAGGACTCTCAAACAAACCATAAATATTGTGGTGTCAGCCTGCGTTGAAGTTAGTGGGGTTTACCTATTGCCCATGTTTCACAGTAAACTTTAATAAGGATAATATATGTATGGCTAGATCTTGGAAAAGGAATTGGAACACTGTATTCAACCCTTGTTTTTTCCATCCCCCACCTCTGCAGAAAAGAGAGTTTAACAGCAGCTGTATACTTGATTGTACTGGGGAACTTACATGTTTCTTCTCAGCAGAAGCTGCCAACTGCAACAAATTATATTCAGTTTTATGAACAGAGTCCACTGGAAACTGAAGTAAAATGGATTTTTGCTCAAATCCCACCGCCCATGCCTTTTTAGGAGAAGCTGCTGCTTGGATGATGATAGGATTTAAATATGGTTATTTATGATATGCTAGAAATCTGCTTCTGTAAACAAAAGTAGCTTCATGTAGAAGGGCAGAAACAGGATGTCAAGAAGAAAAACTACAGGGACTGACAGTTACCTCTGTAATATCCATATTTTCTAAATAATTGTATTATTAATTTCATAAAACTTCACAAAATTCTGACAGTATAGAAAACTCTGATGTTCAGATTGAATGAATTGATTAAGTTGGTGATCAATAGCAACCCTTGTTCTTCCAACTAAATTAGAAATTTAGAGTAGGTATCCTGAAGAAAATCTGTTTTCACTCCTGTTTAGCTAACATTCAGTTTCTGTTTGGATGAAAAGTCTCAGCTCTCTCTGATGTGTATTTGTTTATTTGCAAAGAAAGTAAAATATCTCCTTTGCCTGAACACAGAAGATCTAGTTTTCTTACAGCTCCAAGGATCTTTCAGATAGCTTTCTGGCCAAGATCTTGGTTTCTGTTTGTTTTTCTCTCCTTTTCACTTTCCTCTGCTTTGTTGCTGCCTGGAAACCATTTTTTTCCCTATTTTCTGCCGTTTCTCTTAGAAACACACCAGAAAGGAAGGAGACTACCTGTACATTTTGGTCAGCAGTAGGTGCAGTGGGAGCAGCAAGAGACTCAGTCATTCTTAGCAAAGACAGATCTTCAGAAACTTTACCTTTTAAAGCTCAGAAACTTTGGCAGATTTCTGTTGGACTTACCTGTGCAAACCCTGATTTTGCTAAGGCTTTGACTGAAGTCATGTGGGGTGATTTTCAACAGGGTGGAAAAGGCATATGCTTGATGAATAAGCTCAGCCCTGACAAATGTCATGGTCTTTTTGCATAGTCAGGGGCCAGCAGAACTTCTGTAAGGCAGGATAAATGCTTTTAATATTTAAACAATTTTTTTTTCTTCTCGATGGGTTCCTAGCAGAACTATGCTCCTGGAATTTTCCCACTAAAGTATGATCTCAGGCAGATATCTGGCCTGGAAAATTTTAGCTTGGCAAGGTTAAAATACTAGTAAACAAGGTGTTACAATGGGAAGTGTCTGACAGCATTATTAATGGATGGTGCCAACCAATATGCATGAGGGTCAATAATAATTCTATAATGTATGCGTATACAAATGAAGCTCAGTGGCAGACTCCCAAATGGACTAATCTCATGATTTGTAGGCACTCTTGGGCAAGCCTAATGGGAAACCTTGCTCTTTGAATTAGTCAGAACAAGAGCTTTTACCACTACGTGAGATGTTTGTCAGTAAAGAGTTTTTCCACAGGCTGCTGAGTGCACTGTGCATACAGGCTGTGCTAAATGGATCAGTCACTGTTGTAAAGAAGACGACAGGCTTCATATCCTAAAGGAGGATTTTTCTGCTTGTGTTACTTCCCTTGGAGACATAAAAGTATACTAAGTAAAGCTACGGCAACTTACAGAAACCTGATCTTCATGTCTTTCTCAAGTTTCCTTTGGTAGCACAGCCTGTGTAACCATTCTCATTTCTTCAATTCTCTCAAAGTTTTTTCTCTTTCACTGTCGTCCTGGCTGTGAAGTTGAACAAGTTTCACTTTGTTACCAAATCTCTGGCTTTAAAAGGGTCAAAATGATCTATTTTATCAGTTCATTTGAATCTGAACTTTGCTTCAACAATTGTGACAAAGGAAGAGGAGTAACTTGGTTTCCTGAATAGCTTCTTTTGTCTGAAAGAAAAAGAGGGGAGGTGAGCGGACAAAAAAGAAACCTATTACATGACTTCAAAGAAACGCTACTTGTCCTGTGGCTGTTTCGATTAAATGGTTTTAGGGCAGTACTTGGGATCCCGTTACTTGAGGTAACGGCTATTTTTTATGCTCCTGGCTTACAAACTGTTAAGAAAAGCTGAGTAGAGTAATAGGCTCTTCTTCTAACTTTGTAGAGACTTGTTAGTGGAAAACAACCTGATGTAACCAAGACGAAGCCATTTGAATTTGTCTTCATTGGAACACAGCTTATCTAGCTAAGGTAAATTAAGTCCACTTTAAAGTCTGCTTTTTTTTTCTTTCTACTCAGTGTAAAATTTTAGTGGTCACCTCTTAACAACAAAGTCCATTTCATAATAGTAAGGTCTGGTTTTGTGTCTTTTGTTTATTTTGTTGTTTTTTTTTTTGTAAAACAGGCCTATAGCTCCTGATGATTCTCTGATGAGGGCTGTATTTGTAAGATGCATTACTCTGACATCATCTTCTCCTGAAAGAAGCTTCCCAAATTTGTTCAGCAAAACGTTATTTATGCTGTTTTTTTTTTTCTTTTCTTCTTAGTGAAGACTCACTTATGTGGTGAAGCTCACAGAGAATCATGGCAATTTTATGAAACATTGTGTACACACCTACATTTCAGCAAAATTTTATTCTCATGTCCATGCTCATGTCCATTTTCCTGTTACTTTTGTTCCCTCTTTGTCTTATAACTCATGTCAGTTAGATTTCAGATATATTGCAATTGAGACTGAAATTTGTAATTACTTGTTTGAGATTCTGGGTACATATCTAAAAGCTATTTAAAAAAAAAAAAAAAGAAAACCAAGAAAATGGTGATAAACCCAAACTAAAAAGCAGAGACTAGATTTCTTTTTAAAGGTATACTAGTAGAAAGCAGGAGGCTTGGGTCCAAATCCCAGCGTTATCTCAGATTTACTGGGTGACCTTGGCCAGGTCACCAGGGCGCTGAACTAATCAAAGGGCTGTAAACCTTCCTTTGGGAAGTAATACCATCCTGAACAGGAGTGGGATTATTCATATAAGTGCTTAAGGGTTTTGCTGAACAATGGCCTTAATCTCTTTGTATTAGTTCCTTACCCACACCAGCATGCATAGCACTACCTCTTCCCAGCCCCACTCTCTTTAGGTTTCAAGTTTTTTATGGCCTGGATCATTTTATGCTACATCTTTGTGAGTATAACACTGTAGCCCAACATTCCGGAACTATATTCAAGGTCAGGTTCTCTAGATACTTTTGCGATACAAAAAAAATATTTAATGCCCCGTACCAAGATGCTGGAAAATACTCACAAAACCACAGCTAGTGGAATACAGCATTTTCCACAGAGTACCTGCATGTTGTCTGCTCTGGGACCACTCCTGTAAGACTGTTACGTGTAAAGTGTGATTGAGCTATTACTCAGCACCCGCCTGTTCTAGAACCAATCTCACCCAAATGAAAACACCCGCAGAACTTGTCTTGATGCACCCAGAGCCGGTGTCAAGCATGAGTTTATAAGATGAAGATTTTTAGTTGTCTAAAGGGGTTTACATGTTGTTCCCACTGATTTGAGAATAAAAATCTGATTTAAAAGACTAGCTTAGCTACCTGAGAATGCTACTGGAATTTTAAATACCATGAAGAAATGTAATCTTAAGGCTTAACTAAACAAGTTACCATATGTTAGTGTAAGGGGTGAATTTAGAGCTTGTTACATCCATTGCAGAAATCACCTGTGTACCTGCTCCAGGCCCATGAATAGTGTAAGACAGCCCTCATTGAAATACCATAGATGAGTAAGTATTTCATTAAAGTTTTTAATGTGCTTAAAACTAAATTTAGTCATATTAGGAAGCAGGAAAGCCAGAGATACTTACAAAAAGTTGTAAAATACAGCCACTGAGAAATTTTTTTGAGGAAACCTTTCTGCTGAAAATGTTAGTTGAACTTATAACCTTTTCAGGGGAAGGGCTTGGTTTAGATTAATCGTTCACTGACATTCTCTTACTTTTGTTTGATTGCAAATTGTTGATGCCTCCTTGTTTTGATAATTAAAAAAGCAAAGAAACATTTTTTCTGGTTTGAAATTTTTCTTTTATATTCAAATTAAAGTAGTTTTATACAAACCAAAGTAATCAAAGTCAGCAATAACAAAATAAAGTAACTCGATTGGCCTAAACCTCTATTTCTCATGTTTTCTTTGTCAGCGTTTCTGGAAATTAATTTTAGATGCTGATTTAAGGTGCAGAGGTTCTTGTTGGACATCTTTTTAGTTTGCAGCTTTTTTCCAATAGCTTACCTAAGGATGCTAGGAAAGCTGAGCTTTTCCAGTAGGAATTCGCTACAGGAGATGCACCTACAAGTAAGAAGTATAAGTCCATTGGCTGTACTAACCTAATCCCAGGTTAACATCACTGTTAGAGAAGAATGATACTGTTAAGAAAGACGAGGAAACAATTATGATGAGTCTCAACAATTATATCTGAGAGAGGCACCAGTGACAGAGAACATGAAAGGAACTAGATCTATCTTATGTCTCTCCGCCTGAACATGAACCTTAGGTGGGCATATCTGTGTGAATTTCTATCTTGAAGGGAGAAGAATGAGATGTATTTGGAGTTTGGCCCCATCGGGAAAATATAATTGAGGAATTCACCAGACTCACATCAGAATAAGAATAAATTTTCTTGTCCAAATTTTTAAATTAATTCACCATAACATGAGTGTAATACTTCTTAAAGCAGATAAAAATCAAGTTGGTCATGTTTCAGATGTTGTACACAGCTTAATTTCAGGATTAAAAGTCTCCCAGCTTTAATGTTAATGACCTACTGAAAAGGGGTCAAGCTGCAATGATTGTTTACTGATTAAACAGCACCTGACATAGCTTTTAGCTAAATCAATACAAAGAATGTCCATATTTTCCTGTTGGCTTATTTCTACAATACCTATGACACTTCCTACAGTATGCCGTAGCTATATTCTCTTTAACATACTGTTTTTGAATAGTGCTGTAGTATTCATATACTTGAGTAATTTACTGGCAAAATCATCTGCTGAAAAACAGAGTGCTAAGTAAGATTTAATTTTTCCCCATTGCCCTGACTCTGTTATAGCCTACCACTACGAAATATTATAGCATCCACTGCGCAGCTGCACTGCACCTCTCCCTTCTCCATTCAGTGAGGGTTGCAATAAGTAACAGTCTAGTAAGTGTTGTATCACCTCTTTGTAGCTACTCCAGGTAGGACAGTAGGGTAATGCTTTAGTCTCAATGTCTTATGCTGGGGTGCTCAAGTAACAGAACTTCATGTTTGTCACTAAAAATTCCTGTATTTTAGGCACAGGTCTGATTCACAGTCTATTGAAAGTGATGTCTCTGCTTTGTTCTTGAGCAAACCCAAGCTAAAACAGAACTGAAAAAATTCTCAGCTAAAAGCATTTCAGTGTCTGAACCTGGGAGTCCTCAAGTCCCTGCATGAAGCTCTGTTACTTAAGCCAGGCAAGCAACTATGCCAGATGGTAGTTAGAATAAGCAGCTCTTCTGTTTATGGACTACTCAGAAGACAGGAATGAGAAAGAGAGTTAAAACTCCTGTCTTAAAAGCACCCTGTAAAGTGGGAGATTAACATACAAAATTTTTTAATGGCTCACTGGGTATGCCTAGACTGTTCTGAAAAGGTGGTTCCAAGAGAAACACTGAAGTGCCTGCAGGCACCTGACAAGGTGGCCTGATGCAGCCACCCACCCTCTGAGGCATGTCTCACCACCAGTGAGCCCACCAGCAGCCTCAGGTCATGGCAGGAGCAGTGCTACCATGGGTGCTACCACATGGTTGATCAACCTGTTCTGTAGTGTCACTGGAGGCAGACTGGATTGGCTGATATTCCCTACTTACTCCCTAAACACTGTTCATTTACAGAAGCAGCTACGTAAAACAGTGAGGGCCCAGCAATACTTTCAGACTGTGGAAGTGCATCAGTTGTGAGAAGAGAATAATGCTTCAAAGACATATGACATCTGAGAAAATGATTCTTGATTTCTTGAGATCAGTTTGGCCTTGAAATAAAATTGCTCCTTACTCAACTGACAGGATAGCTCCAAGGGCATCGCTACAGTCTTCAGTGCTCTTGGTGTTGGTTGACCCTGTGTGATTTTCAGAAACATTGGCAGCTGTTTTAATGGAGGAATGGAATGAGTGAACTGAAATGACAACTCTATTACAAATGCATCTGAGTGAAAGTAGTGCCATTCTTTGCTAGCTCACAGACATTCAATTTCTGGAAGAAGAGGTAGCGTGCTTTTCTCTGTGTGTCAAAGAGTGTATTCCTTCTCTTGATTGATAAATTTGTCCAGAATGTCATAGCCTTCTCAAGCTCATCTGAATGGTGTTTGGCCTCCTAAATTTGTGGCTAGAGTGGCTCTTCTAGAACTCATTAAGATTTCTAAAAGATATTTGGGCTAGCATGAATAACTAAAAATTTGGTTCTATGAAAGATAGAGTCCATTAGACATTGTGTTTTTATATGTGTTTGTGTAATCCAGAAATTCAGGACCATATCCATTTTAAAAGCTCTTGCATTAGCTGTCCTGATATTACTAGGAAGCAATTTTTTTTTAATAAAACGCAAAGTTACTGTTTATTGAATCTTAACCTTTTGTCAAGTTAATATTTTGTTCTGTGTTATTTTTGTGCAGATTAACTGCTTTCTGTGCTATGTTATAGCAGTACCAGATTTCTTACCTCCTTCTCCTCTAAAATGTATTCATATTATCTCGTGGATACTGTTAGTTGTATATTGTATGTTAACTCTTGCGTACTCTTGCCCACATGTGTGAAAGTGTGTAAGCTGGTGTCTGCCTGCATATGCAGACAAGCAACCTGTGTGGCTCTGAAATGGTTTGAAGTCTTGTTCTTGTAAAGAGAGCATATTGCTCTGTAAATGAATTTCACATGAAGGATTCTAACAGAGCTCACTGGCAGTACAGCGATGAGTCAGTGAGCTTAGGGTAAGAAGTTTCTGTTTAGATTTATATAGAATAGGATGGCTTTGAATCAGAAAGATGACTGGATCCTGAAATAATAAAAAATATATTACTACCTATTTAACAGAAGAGGTATTGAGTGACTTGAAATTAGATCTGACTAGACAGTTAGGTCAGCTTGCCCAGGGTTCAGTGTGGAGGTTGGCCTTGTTTTAAGTGGGCAGTTGGATGGGGTTATCTCCATCCAGAGGTCCCTCCTAGCCTACATGATTCTATGCTGTAAATAACAAGCAGAAGCTAGATAGTTCAACCATGAAACACTTATTAAAAATGTGTTGTTCCTGCAGTAGTCAGCTCTGCACTTCTGTGGGAGATGAGATTCCCAGAGTAATGGGAAGAATTAGGTAGTGGGCTGCACTGCAGAGCTGCCGTGTGGGCTGTGTTACCGCACTGCCCTGTGAGCTGCCCCTGAAAAGTCACTCAAGCATCTCTGCATCGTGCTTCAGGCAAACAGAGGAGCCACTGTAAGCTTGGCTTTGTGTTTGAGCAAATATACCCCACTGGAGCCTGGAATGCTGCGGGTATGCAGCACAGATGGAGCCACACAACTCTGCCCAGAGCAGCCTGGAGGTGCTTCATGCTTTAGCTCCATCTCAGTGCCAACCTTGCAGGATGAGGACTGGCTCTCTGCAGAGATGCTTATGGGCCTGCCTGTGTAGTTTTCTCTCGTAGATCTGGGGACAGCATGAAGACAAATCCCATCCTATGTGATGGTAGAGAGCCAACATTGGTCTTTGAGGTTTATTGGCATTGCTCATGTTTATGGACAAACATGGCAATACTGCCCGGCAACAATAGCTGGCAGTAGAAGCAAGAGAGCTGCATTCAGTGTCGAGTTGGAGTTTGTGGGGAGCCTGACCATGTGTCATGCTGTTCATGACATTCTGAATCTGTGTTGCAGATGAACTGCCTGTGATCATTAGATGCCCACGATAAAAGCCTCAGGTATTTATTTTACGTTCGTGGCAAAGGGAACCCAGGCCCAAACCCAGGCTCCCTGTTCATCCATGCTGTCCTTATGCTGGCTAATCTTTTGGTTCAAGTCTAGTTCCAGCTGGTTTCCTCCTCAGGTAGAGAAGCTTGGGCATGGAGCATGCAGAGGACATGCATTGCATTAAGCTACAGAGGCTGCAAACATCACAATCACAGATAGTTTGAACAAAGTATGTTGTTAATGTTGAGTGCAGGAATCACAGTCATTGTGGCAACCAACAATGATTGAAAAGAACTTGTTAAATAGTTACATTGGATGTTGACAACAATGTTCTTTTTTTGCAGCTGTTCCTCTTCCTCATTTCAGTTTAATTAATTGTTCATTGAAGGTTGTCAAACTGACTCGGAAAGGCAGAAGCTTCCAAATATATGAATGAAATGAAGTAAGACAGGTGGGATCTAGTAGCTTTAAAACCTTGAATTGCAAATAAACAGAAGAAATCTGTTACATCTCTTAACTATGGGTTATACATTTCTGGTTAGCAAAACAGCTTTTGGTCCTAAATCTGTTCTGATCAACGAAACAACACTTTTCAGGGTAAGAATGCAATTCCAATATCGACTTGAAATGGAACTTGACATAAATAAGAAATTGATCAATTGTCTATAATTAAGTCGTTAATAATTTGCAAGCATTAGACTGTACAAAAGCTAAGAATTTGAATAAATATGCCACATAATCTCCCCTGGTTCCTTGCACAGGTGGACAGTAATAATTTTTTCGTTTCCAGCTTCTGTAGATCTTTCGTGTTGCAACAAAGATGGAATTTTAAAACATGTAATTTTTACTGTCTAAATCCCCAAAGTTGATGGAGGAGCTCAGAAAAAAGATAGTTTTAGGCACTAAAACTAACTTTGCTGTTAAAAGATCATTTTGCTTTCAAAGTGCCAACAGTCTTTGAATTTACGTTTATTGGATTTAATGTCTGTTTGAATGCTAATGTTTGAGGAGTCTAACAAATCTTGTTTGTTTTCACTCATTTTATTGCCAGATGGTCAAGAATCAAAATAAATGCATCTTTTGAAATGTGTTACAGTCGTATTAATCCTGAATAATCTCAATGTGATTAAATCTAGCAAAAAATATTGAGGTTATAAAATAAAATAGCTTTGAAAACATTAATATAGCAGCAGTAATTTGAAGGAAATCTACTTCTATGATCTAGGGAAAATATAATTTCATAAGATAAAATTAAGGATATTCATATTGAAATTCGAATTGCAAACAACTAATGAAAAATAAAATCTTAAATAATAACACTTGATGTTTATGAAAAGTACTCAGCAATTTTGATCGGGATCTTACTCTCTGGAGATGTTAGCCCTCATTTTCCTCCTCAAAAGTTGATTGACATGTAGAAAAAGGGTGTAATCTCTATTGTTCTCTCTGTTGTATCAATGATTATTCCATACTATTTGGCACAGTAACTAGCTTCCTGTGTAGAGAAAACTGTGGAAGAACTCCAGGATCCTGTAGTTATTGGACTTTACACCAGGCCGATAATTGGAGTCGGAATGAATCCACAAGGAGCTTTTGCAACAGTAAATATGTTTTGATAGCTCTTTTGCTCCCGTTTCTAAGTAGGCATAGTAAGGCAGACCTGACCCAAATCTTCTCAAAGGAATGAGAAAAAAAGACCTGTTACTCTAAGGATGATAAAGAATTTTTTTTTTTTCCTCATCGCCAATAGGAGCAAAATTAAGTTTTATGTTGATAGCATGGTTTAGGGAAGCTGGGAGGGGGCAATGCTGACATTGGGCAATGCTGACTGGGCAGACATGAGTCAGTGCCCAGGTAATATCAAGAAAATCTTCCTCCAGTCTGCTCCTAGAGGCAGCCGCCTCCTTTGTGTCTGTCTAGGGCAGGCCCTGTCCGTATGACAGCTTTAAATATTCAGTCAGATTTAAAGATTCATTCAGACCAGTGAAATGAAGATGTGTACATATGTCAAAAAAAAAAAAAATTGCAAGGAATTTTCTACATATTTTCTTTACATTGTGTTCTGAAAGGGGGAAAGAAAAATGCTGACAATTTCAGGAGTTGTATTTAAAGTTATTAATTATGCTAACTACACTTTTCCAGCATGGATGCCTGGACATAAATTTCTGTGAAGTACAGTAGCCAGAGTTGTTTAAGATTTTCTGTAATATTCTTCCTGAATTTCACATTAAAAAAAAAAAAAATAAAGGAGAGAGATTTTTTTTTGGCTTACTTTCGTTTTCCACTGTTTAGTAGGTGATAGATATGTCAAAACTTTTTTTTTTTTTTAAGAAGAGAAGATGGGAGCTGAGACTCTCAGTCTCAGTTTTTTTTCCTGGATATAGGAAAGTGACAAGCAAGGTCAGTAACAGCAAAAATATTTCTTAATCTCTCTTCCCTTTGTCAAAATATTGTTCTTTTCACCTGTTGATTTTCTGTTCCAGTTGTGGCTACTGACCCGATCTGCATGAACAAGAATTTATTGTTTTAAATAAATATATCCAAAATCTTCAATCTTAATGATGGGGAAAAAACCCAAACAACAAAAACAAACAAACAAACAAACACACAAAAAAAGCCAAAACCAAAACAACTTCATACAATAGGAAGAAATGTTCCTTTTAGTAATAATATTTGAGCTTTAGGTGAAAAATATGAAAGTTTTCTTTTCCCTCTGCTTAGGGAAGCACCAACAGTTAAAGAATACAAATTCATTTGTAGATGAAAATAGCACTGAGAATGCTCAGGCTCTGCACCTCTTAATCTGCTCATTTTCCCAGACTTCAGAACCCTTGGGAGATGGCAATGCAGAGTATGTCCTCTAGTAATAAGACTGTTGAAAGTACATCACTGAGTAAAGAAATCTTTCAAGCATATTAGACCGGGAGCAATTACTGAACTCAACATTCTTTATCAAATCCATTTGTCCTGAGATATGGAAATAAAAGTATGACAAGGATTATTACAACACTAGTCTAAGACAGTGTAGTTGTTATTATAATACCATCCAATTTATTTTCAGAAATAAATCATGAATATTCTTGTGATGAACCATTTTCTCCTTATTTAGTTCCGTATGTAACTTTTAAAAAAATCCTTCTGATTAAAACTGGGTATGCATGTCTTGTTCTTTACATGTACAGGTTATGGAGGTGGCTACTGTTACACCTTCATTTCCACGCATATGCTTCTGCTGTTGTTACACCAAAATGAGTTTTGGGAACAGGTCTAAGGGAAAAGATACCTCTGGGGAAATGCTAGAGTAGTGGATAAAAAAATTAAATAGTTGAACAACTTATGATGTGGGGAAAGTGATGGAATAGTCTTTCAATGTTAAACTCTAAAGTAATCAGAAATAATACAATGCCAATATAAAGTAGAATGAGGACTTCCATTCCCACAGATGTTATTGAAATATAAAACTCTAGACAAGCTTCCCAAGATATTATTTTTACTGATAGTAAGGTAGTTCCAGCTGAAGATATATAAGTGAAAACAGTTTAGTATTAGCATTATTTGCAGCCATAGCTACAACTCTGCTAGTGCATGATACATACTGAAAACCAAATGATCTTGAACCAAAATACTTTTGCAAAATACTACAGTTTATTCCAGACTAAGGGGTAGGCCTGTAAGCTCACTATTTTACCACCTACAGGCAGAGCTGCACAGTTTGTGTTTGCAGACGCTTGGAGGTCCGTTGGCTGCATACACTTGCTGACTAGTTCATATGCGAGTTTAAACTACTAAACCAAATATTTAATACAAAAATGTAATTTTCAAAAGAGAAATATATAGTATTTATCAATAAAATTTTAATGAAATATTATATTTTAAAAAAAGAAGATCTATTCCAAAGATCTCAGAACGAAGCCATGAACTTTGAATTATGGGATATAAAGTATAGGTTTTAATGTATAGGTTTATAAAGTATCAGTGTCAAAGGATATAATGTATAGGTTTTTAATAGCAGAACAACCTTTGAGATTGTAAACAGCATAACAGATGAAGTAAAATTAAACAGAATTTAATCTTCATCTGTCTTGACATGATGACTTTAAAAAGGGAGAAGACAGATATTCTGGTGCCAGTGCATAATGACCTCGATTTAAAAATGTATGTCTTATTTCTTATTTCAATGTGTCTAGCACTATTTTATACCATTAGCTCTAGTTATATTTATTCTTTTGCTCCTGTCTGCCTAAACACATGTAATTGCTCTCCTAAAATATTTGTGTTGACTGAAACTACTTTATCATCTAATGAATCAGCAAAGCACTAACCCACCTGCTTGACATAAGGAATCTTGAAATCAATGGGACTTTAATTAAATAGATATTTAAGGGTTTCTTTGAACAGGGACCTTGAGTTGTCACGTCTTGAATAGATGATACATTTTTTGTTACCTGTCTACACTGTGGCTTGCACTTATCACAGAAGGAATCAGTTGAGTCACAGGTTTTCTGTGTCATCGCTACAAACAAGTAGGAAAATTCTTTGTCTCTATTCCAATTAGGAATTTTTCTTTATTGCCAAACTTTACTGGTTGATTTTTATTGAGTTTAATTCTTAAAACTACATGCAGCACTGTATTTTTTCAACTTATCTATCTCCTTCAGATCAGATGATGAGCATTGTTTGAGCATTATCAGTGAGGGGCTGGTTTCTAGGACATGGTAATTAATTTTTTGTTTTACTTGTGTGTCTTTTGTTATACAGGGTAATGGAAAACCTTATTAATGTATAAGAAACCTTGGAACTAAACCAAAACTTTTGCTTTGAAATGGATTTTAGAGGGTGGAGAACAAATGTGAAAAAACCTGAGGGTAATCAAGAAATGTAGAGTGTCTAAAAATAGGTTTCCACTGCCATTTTAGAGGACGAAGGGTATCTGAGATCTATATAGAAGTGGCGATGCTATCAACCCTACAGCAGAACCATACCTTTCTTGTGTAGTAGATGGCATCCAGTTTTTACCTCCTCTTGATATTGGATTGACTTGCCTAATATGCTTCCAAATAAATCTTGTCTCAATAATTATTTGTCTTTCAAAACCCCAGGTTTCCTCTAGGAAAATATTCACGGTAGGGTACTAGCCTTCACCTGAAGCTCTCAAATTTGACACCTTTACCACATTTGTACATATGTAAACTGAATTATAGAAAAGGTCTTTGTAGGACCTTGATGCTGTCTGCAAAATAACAACTGTCTTCAAAGCATTATTGACGTATTAGAAAGATCAAAGCTGACACAAGAACCTATTTAAACAATAGAAATAAATTTTGAAAAGCCTTTTATATACTAAAAGTTCTGTGATGACTACTGCTATACCACTGGCTCTTTGTTTTGAGTTTAGCCAAATGTCATACTCAGAATGACCTTTAGCATCCCTATTTGTTTAGATGTGGCTATTTCCAGAAGCTGTCCAGCCTTACATTTACCCTTTTAATCCCTCCTTGTGTTCTAATATCTAGAAGAAATACGTTACACATTGATGGTCTTGACTGTATGTTCCTACCATTTAAAAAATTTCTTCATTACTTCTCTGCATAAGTCCAAGCATTGTGTCTGCTAATTTTGAGCTCCTCTCTTTTAGTGTGGAATGAATTCTGTGAGGAATGTGTGGTTGCAAATTTGTGTACTTTATGCCGCACACCTTTGACACACTGCTTCTACTGGGTATTTGGAAATAGCTCAGTTTCAGTCACCAGATTTTCATATCTAGGAATGCTCTGGTTGGATCTGAGTAAGGAGTGCTTCACCACACAAAAATATCACAGGGAAAAAATCTTGTTCTGATATTTTTCAAGCAAGACCACAGTTACCAATCTCATTCTTCTACCATGTGCTGGAATTTATTAACAAAACTCCAGCCAGGAACAAACACTCACTGTTCAATATTTACCATTGTCTCATCCCAACAGATGGGATGAGGCATGAGTTAACTCTGAACGCGACATGCGCCCTGACTCAACAGATGAGACCAGGTGTGAGTTAACTCTGGGTTAATTCTGCGTGGTTATGCGAAGTGAATGACAGACAATCCCTCCAGGGGTCCAATTCAATTATGAGTTTTACTAAAAGTATGTGTTGGAATACTAGTTACAGCGAATGGTGGCTCGGCAAAAGTGTAACAGCAAAAAGTCCTTCTACAAGCAATGTATTGGCAACCTTTAGTAGCTATAATACAAAATTTAACAAGAATCCAACAGTAGAGCTTAAGATGATGTTGCTCTTATATTTTCAAAAGGAAAAGAGAGAAAGAGAGTGGTAGAGAGGGAAGGAAAACTAAGGTATAAGAGAGAAAGAGAGTAGGATATCACCACTCCACAGGTTATCGATCCAGCGATGTCCAGTGAAGGGAGGGCAGACACATTGAAGACTTCAGTTACACTGCGCAGCGTATACACGCCACAACCTGATGCCACATACGGGTCACTTTATAACCCAGTTCATTTACATGTGGGCAGTTCATCTCCTCCCTCTTCTCGCTCTTCATGCTACTTAGGAAGACTCTTCTGGAAATGAGTCTGGGGTCTGCAAACTAGGGGAAAGTTCCCAGTGCCGACCAGAAGTGAGTTGTCTTGCCCATCAGGGGTAGCTGTTGGTTCATGGCTTTCTTCAGGTAGCTGGCTGTCTGACAGATGAGATCATCTCATTCCAGCTAGGCCACGAGGCCTTCACAGCGATTAACAAGGTGCTTGACACTATAACCATCTACCTCTTCCCCTGCCAAACAATACCTTGGGAAAGATAAGGAAGACGGTTGTCTGCACAACCACCTGCCTTGTCCTCCCAAAGTAGCAAAAAACAGTCGTTTAAGGCATAACAAGGCCCTTTGTTCTGCTAATGATGGGGGGCAAGCGCTTCAAGGTTGTCACAACCATTAGTTCAGATCAATAGGAAAGGGAGAGGGAGACTTTTGTGCCCAGTTATCACGTGTCTGTATTTATGACAGCAAAGAACACCTGATTAAAAATGATAGAAGCCATGGATGCAGAAGTATCTCATATTCCACTTTTCTTTTTCCTGTCTGCCCCTTATCTGTTTGTTAGGCTAGCCCAAGGAACCACAAAACGATCTCCTTAAACACTTGCTCGTACCAGTTCAATGAATGGTTGGATGAATGACTAATCACTGAGGGAACAACACTGAGGGTTACAAAACAGGAACCATATAATGAGTGCCAATGCAGACTTCCAGTGCACAATCCACCATTATTTACAGATTAGCTCAATGAGAGAGAGGGAATATGCATCTGCGAAACTATCCTTCAGTAAAGGGGTGAGTGATCCATTGAAAACATCCTGAATATTCATAACTTGGGCATGATGAACTGCATGGAAGCTGCCAAATAATTTCAACACCCCAGAGGACTTTTAGAAAACAGGGAAGATTAGCTGCCCTCATCTCTAATGTTATGAAGTAACTATCTGGAGACAAGAGGCTCATTGTTCTCTTCCCAGTCCCATGAAGACATGACCTTCCAAGGAGTTTATTCCACAGGAAGCTGAAATTTTCTTTAAAACTTTTCGTTAGACAGCATCAGATGCACCACTTGAGGTTTCGGGGTTTTGTTTGTTTGTTTGTTTGTTTGTTTGTTTGTTTTGTAATCCACATGCCACTTTGATATTGTTCATTAATCAATAGTTTTGTTTAGGATTAGGAAAAAAAAATCGAAATGTGACAAAACTGTGACTGATATAATGTAGTATCCTTAAGCCTGCAATCATATGAAGAAATGATTTGGGGGTAGAAATTCACTGTTACTGAATCATCTTAATGGGCCATAATAAAAGAAACTGAGTAGAAACCTGAGTTTCTTGCAGATGCATATCTATCCCAAACACCTCCACCACCTTTCTTTGTCTTTCTGTCCCAATATTCACACGCAGTAGTGGCATAATGCAACAGGGGTTACTGCAAACCAAGTACAGATGTCACAGAATGTAACATGTCTCCACAGCTGTGTGTATTTTTACATTTCTGTTTGCATGATAACCATAACCTTTGCTGGTCATTGCAAGCTTGCAGAGGTTGTGTTCAGTTTTGGGCACCTCACCACAAGAAAGACATTGAGGTGCTGGAAAGAGTTCAGAGAAGTGCAAGGAAGCTGTTGAAGAGTCTGAAGCACAAGTCTTACAAGGGGTGGCTAAGGGAACTCAGGCTGTTTAGCCTGAAAAAGAGGAGGCTGAGGGGAGACCTTATTGCTCTCTACAACTGCCTGAAAGGAGGTTGTAGCATGGAGCGTGTTGGTCTCTTCTCTCAAGTAGCAAGTGACAAGACAAGAGGAAATGACCTCAAGTTGTGCCAGGTGAGGTTTAGACTGGATATTAGGAAAAAATTCTTCATGGAAAGTGTTGTCCAGCAGTGGAACACACTGCCCAGGGAAGTGGTTGAGTCAGCATCCCTGGAGGTGTTTTAAAGGCATTTAGATGAAGTTCTTAGGGGCATGGTTTAGTGCCAGAGTTAGGTTAGTGGTTGGATTTGATGATCTTGAGGGTCAATTCCAACAAAAATGATTCTATGATTCTATGATTCTATGGATCAGCCTGGGCTGAGCACAGTCAGGCACACACAGGATAATGACAAGGTCCTTTGCAAGGTAATGGGCAATGTTTCCATTTTTGCTGTCTTGTTAATATTACTTTGGTTATGAATAAACTATGCTGATCTTTTTTTGTACAATATCATTCTCTTAAACTTCTGTTGAGTTATGGGTACGGGACCACACGCACGTATTAAGTTCCTTTTGAAGATTCCATGAATTTAGCTGCCACTTCTGCAAACACAACTATATTAATGCCAAATCATTTCCATAGAGCATATAATGAAAACTGTGACGATGTTACGTAGAAGGGAAGAATCAGTAGAAGGAAAAAAAAGAAAGATGGACAGTGATAGAATTGAAAGAGAAGATTGAGGAAAAAGTGGGGAAGGGAGCAAAGGGTGCAACACAGTGATTCTAAAACACCACCACATTTTGCCCTGTCAAATAGTACTAGAGATTGCTGCATAAATAGGAGACAATAATTAAAAACAAAACAAACCCCTTTTTTTCCTTTTCCCCTCTAAATTGACATTTTTTTTCTCTTGTTAGATCAGTGGGTGTCCTGTTGCAGTTTGAGGACAACATATGTTTTTCCCAGTTTGAGGACTGTAAGGACACAAAAAGTGGTAATTGAGTTCAATTTACTTGCATTAAAAATTAATCAGATATATAGTAGGAATCTTTCCTCATCTGTTCAATTTACTTTAATCTCAGTTCCAGCTTGTGTATATCTTCCAATACTATTGAACCGTCTCCAGGGAAAAAATAATTTCCTATCCCCAAAGCATTCTAGGAGCTCTAAACATTCCTGCTGTACTTAGATATACCTGTTTTTATGAAAGACTGGTCTGTGAATCAAGGCTGCATAGATAGTTGCTGTAGGAACTTCCTTGGTTTAACTATACTAAAGCAGGGAACGAAGCATACAGATAGAAGCATCACTACATGTGGTTACCTTCAGGCAGGTCAGATTGATATAATGCCACTAATGAAAGATTGTCACAGAATATTTCCTCTTTTATTTGGAACATTTTACTCTTTGGAGACGTTTTCGGTTGCAGCATATTGCACCTTTTTTCTTAGAGAACGTCACTTTTCTTTACCTGTTTCAAATGAAGCCATTGCATTTGAGTAGTTTTTTAAAAATAGTTCATGCTATGTTCTGAAAACATCAGGATTTCTTTTTGTCTGATCTAATAGTTATTAAGCACCAAATCTAATCATGTTGGTGAATTTGACCTTGTGAATTAGCTGAGAATCTGGTTTCATTTTAATAATTTCTGTTCCACTTTTCTGTAGACTTATGTGAATGCTGATGTTACTCATTTTATGAACATAGTGAGTTGTTTAAAAATGTCTCAGAAAGAAATCAGAATATAACTCTTATGTGGACATCCTGATTCTTCTTGAGTTAATAAGTGATAGAAGAGTTTAGAAGATAATTCAGTTTTTAATCTGAGCATAAAGTAATTTAGCTGGGTTTAACTCCTTAAATACTCCTCTATCCCAGAGGTTTATATCTCACGCTTATAGGATGATTAATTCAGCAGTGAAGCTTATATTATGGAATATTTTATTATTTACACTGACATTTTTGTAATCTACACATTACTATTTTAAAAGGGTCTTTCTACTGGGCTTCCTGTGTTTTATTTTATTTTATTTTATTTTATTTTATTTTTTCCCTCATTTAACTACTGTTAAATCATGCCATTCTAGTCTATGTTCAGTTAAAATGTTCAATTTGCCAAACTACAGAAAAATGGCTGCTGGGGATCAGCAGGATGGGGCACACCAATGCTTGAAGAATAGCCATTCTGAACTGGTCACATCTACTTTCATTACATGTATCTGTAAGGACTGGTCACATTTACTTCTCACATGTGCTTGGTGAAGGCAGTGTTTCTCCTTGCAGCTCTCTCTGACATAATATATTAGTTATTAAGCTGCTGCTGGCATGCTGCCTCATTTCAGGATGCTTTTGGTCTGCCTTGCTTATTTAAAACACATTTTGCTCTTCTGGGCTATTCTGCAGCTTCTCAGTCATGCCAGCACTTCTGCACTTCAGGAGTCTCAGTTCAATTATTTTTTCTGGTAGTTCGTTTAACCACCCCTTTCAAGCTACTAATCAGTTTTCATTTTATATCTAGCTGCTTCAGAAATCATAGCCTTTTGCTGTATTGAAATTTAATTTTCCTTGGTCCTACTGCTATACTAACTTCAGTCACGAATCAATATGTTACGAGAGCTAGAAACAGTTACCTCTGCTGTGTCTGCACAGCTGTATCTCTATGTACCAATTTTATATGTGCCTACAGCTTCAGTGAATTCCAGGAATGTTGCACTTTGACTGGAGCGAATTCAAGGTTCATTAGCTGTCCGGATGTCCGTGCTGCTCCCAGCTGTCTGTACTACTGGTCCCCCTGGCTTGCCAACACCTGGTATCCATGGCTTGTTCAGCTGCTGTGCTAAGCACAATGCACTGCCTCTTCCTGCAAGATGCAGGGAGAGTGTGGCAAAGAACAGGGGGGCAGGTTTCAGGGCATCTTTCATTTCTGCATAAGGCCTTGCAGAAATGGGGAAGGGAGGAAGGCAGTTTGTCATTGCTATCCTGGAACTTGCAGGTACCAGTGCTCATTTCAGGCCTGAAATTAGCTGGCTGGATTTGTGCATCAGCTGTGGCAGATGGGTCATGACTGTGGCCCAGCCATACTTAACTTACTATGTCCTTGTAGCCCCATGAGGTTCTGGCAAAAAGGCATCAGCAGTGTGTCCTCCAGGCTCAGCCAGTTGTGGGCACAAATTTTTCAGACATGAAAAGTCATCTGCAATGGTCTCTGCCAAAGGCTGTGCCATTCCTGGTGTTACTCTTCCCCACACATGCACCAGAGCATGATTCCCTGGGGCTTTCTAAACACAAGATAAAAGGAAGATGTCTGGGTCTGGGGCAGACTCCCAAGCGGGTCTGCTAGTGTGTTCCTGAGTAGAGGGGATGGATTTCTCTGTTTGCTTTCCTTGGCAAGTGTGGTGCCAGCAACTCCTCATGGAGCTTCTTCAGCTGACCAACATAATCACGCTCACCATGACACCCAGACTTTTATTTCTCAGTGAAAATCTCCCAGCCCACGTAAAACTCAGCAAGAAGGACTCTATTGTTACATTTCTGCTGGCCGAGGTTTCTAAAAGTAGGATTTGGAGATGATATTCTACCTCGGATGTATTGTGAAGAAGAGGCCAGAACAAAAAATATACCCATGTGACACTTTCCTACAGACCAGAAAGGCCTACTGTGCTTGTCCAGATGCAGTTGAACTGCTCTTTTTTGCCTGGATGGTAAATCTCATTAATTCCTTTAGAAACCATGACCATCTCTGTGTAATAGTAAATTGAATGGTACCCGAGGCAGGATTTCCCAGGCACTGGAATGAGATTGCATATACTGCAAAAATGCTTATGTAAGCCCTTAGCATGCTTTTGGCCTCACCACCTAGGGACTCTGCAGATGATTTCTGACGTAGTCTGGTAGTTATTACAGGTCGAGCACCGTTGTCATTTGGTAGTTTGGATCCATTTATGCTTCTGGAGAGTGACAACATTTAATTTTGTGGACATGGGCCACTCCAGGCCACCTGGCTTTTAGGAACCTGACTGTTCCTGACAGTCACTAGTGAAGAATGGTTTGGGGTATACAACCAATTTACTAGTTGTAGCCCGTGTGTCCAGGAAGGATCATTTTGGGACAAACATGAAGTAGGAACAAATGGGAAGTGTTCACAGATTTCTGAGGAACCTGTTGGTTTGTGCCAGGGGCAATCCTGAACAAGAAGCAATAGGTGGACACTGTGAACTTGGATCGAGGCAAACATGACAATAAATACATGACCTAGGATATTTAATGTGGCTTTTGTTACATGAGGATCTATCAGCTCTTGTCTTCAAAACTGATCTTTTAATACACTGTAGTTTAAGCTCCTGGGATACCTTGGGCTGAAACCACTGCCTGAATGTAACTGTCCAGATTTTTGTAGCTACAACTCCAGACACATGCAAATGTCCCTAAGGCCTTGGGTTGTACTTGTTTTCTGAGTGCCTTAGAAGCCTAATGGTAATCTAAATAAAATGTCATTACATAACATTTTGCACAACTGATCCCCCTCTACCTACTTGTGACCTCTGTGTTCTCAGAAACTGGTTGGACAAATTCAGTCTTGGTATACTTTTAAGGACACAGAATTCAACTCAGCTTTTAAAATATAAGAGGAAAAAATTTTCTTCTACATATGCTTTGGGCATTCACAAATAAGTGTTACCTATAATATTAATCTTTTGTGCCAGAAAGAATCAGAGTGCATTGGTGTGTTCGGCCTTTTATATTTCCCTTTGATTGGCTAAATATGCCACTTTAGCCCACACAACTCAGTAGGGATCTTGCTGGCTTCCAAAAAGCTGGAAAACTGTGCTGAATGCTAATGTCTCATGTGCAGATAAGAATGTACACTCTAATTTGGAATTTACATTTGTGAAAGAAGAAAGCTGTAATCAGCAACAGAGACGAGGGACATCAATGTGAAAATGAAGCCAGGTTTTAACAACTGGAACTAGAGCTTTCAACAAACTGTATAATTAGAAGAAACTGTGAATCTCATTTTTAACTAAAATGCCAGGGAGAACCCTTTGTCCCTTGGCATCAAACCTCCTCCCCGCAATCTGAAAAAAAAACATATACATGTTTTGAAAGGATAGCCATAGGTTACTATTAAGAACCTTAGGATATAAACTTGGGACAAGAAAGCTCCCAGCAATGTCCCCTTGCAATAGCCAATGAAAATGCCAGGTAACATACCATCATCAGTTAAATATAAATATATACTTTCAATGCCATAGGCTGAAAACCCGTGAAGGCAAGTAATTGCAGTTTGTGTTTAAAATGTGTAATTATCTCTACAACCCTCTACACAAATGTGTTTTACCATATTTTAAAGGTGTTTAATGAACATTTACTGACACACATAAAATCCAACAACTATCAGAACAATTCAGTAAAATAATTTGGTTATATTTGCACGTTGAGAAACTTTAAGCTAAAGCAGAAGAAAAATACCTCTAATCTTTCTTTCATTAAGTGTAAGATCTTAGAATCTTTCTGATATGAACACCAAGCATATAAACATGGACTAAAAGCAAGATGAACCCTGAGGGTCCACAAGTTATTGTTAGGTATTTTAGAAATTTCTCTGTAGAGAAGAAAGCTTGTTCCATTGAGATATAATGCTTGAGCTTTCAAAAAAATTAAATAAAGGGAACTTGTTTTTTATGCTTTATAAAATTAAGTAAACCCCAGGTTTTAATTTTGAAAGTTTTAATTTTTTTTGATATATCTTGGCTATGGTGTGCCACCCAAAACAAAAATCAGAAATCACACAAATAGGAAAGTCATAATCTTGTAAAAAATACAAAGTCATATTTTGACCAAGGAGGCTGAAATGAGTTTGAATGAAACAACAGTTTTTCAATATTGATTAAAGCCATATTTCCAAATTTATTAGTGAATTGTCTAGCACATTATCCATTGTCACAATTGTCATCATATTATTGGATAAAATTGAATTTAGATTACTATCTAAAACTCTTTAGTTATTGTAATTCTACTAATTCAGCAAAAGTTGTTAAAATGTAGCTTTCCTTATATTTTTCTAAAAGCATGACTTGAATTTGAAAGTGGGCTGTTGTATCTTTAACCATGCTGAATCTTACCTTACTTTGTATATAGTCCTAAAGAAGTTCCTAAGATTGCTTTTGAAGGAGGACATTATTTGAAACAGAACAAGAGAGGCCAAATCCTTTCGCTTTTGTCAAAATGTATAGGCTTTACCTGAGTTATGAAAATCTGGAAAGGTCCCATTTGTAGGAGTCATGACAAGAATGTGATAACCTTATGCTCACCATGGTCAGCAGGATAGAAACCTGATTAGCATTACACTTTATGAGAAAAACCTGACATTAAAAGTGTGATTGCCTCTTAAATGCTCAAATGGTTACTGTGAGAACTCAGGAATTATTTCTATTGAAGAACATATTTGAGTTTTGCTTATTCATGTTTGCAAATAGATTTTGAATGGATTGCAACACTTCAAAAATATTCATTACTAAAAAGTAATTTATTGCTCAAAAGTACTTATTGACTTGTTAGGCATCTTTTTTCCCACTTGAAATCTGGTGGTGTTGTTCTATGGTTAAGCCTTATTTGAAATTTGTATTTTACTAAAAAGGTGGAATTATTGTTTCTCTTTTCATAACTAACATACTACTATGTCTACCCATAGAACTGTAAATAAAATATTATTATGTTATTTTCTGAGAAATATTAATAATAGTAGAGCTCAGCTGCCTAAAAATTCCCTAAAGAGTATAAGGTTATGAATGCTTAAAAATCAAAATTGAAATTAATGTGATCACATTGTGCATTACCCAGCATAGTATCACACCTGCAGTTTGGCTATGAGATACAAATGTCATGAAATACCTGTTCTTTTCTCCTTCTGCCTTTCTCCTCCCTGACCTGGCTTCTGAGTAATTTTAATAGTAACAATTCTATTTGATTCCACATGGTATTTGGGGAACATCTGCAATTAGGCTCAACAACATATCGAATAGACTTGGTCTCAGAGTATGTTTCAGTATGAAACATCTTGTGTGAGTTTAGCATTTCATTAACTTAGCAAGAGTTTTGAAACCTTTCCCATGTATGCTGGTCTATACTCAGAACAAGAGGACAATGCAGATTTTGTATTATAAGCAATCAAGCCAGAAAGCAACAAGGGACTTCTGTTGTTAAGCAGATGAAACCTGGCTGTTCTGAGATACGCTTTTGAGATTTGGGTCTCATTTTGCTTAAAATCTTGAGTGATGGTGACAACCCTTCCCATCTGAAGCCAAACTGTTGGTGCATAATGAGGGTAAAACACTAAATCATGGACGGAGACTGAGCTGAAGTCCAAGTGATACAATTTAGACTTCCATCATAACCCAGAGGTCCAACACTTTGCATTTCAAATTACTCTTTTTAATCTGTGTAGTTCACCAAATCTCACTTTGTATGAACATGAAGTGGGCATATATGGCAATTTTTTTTTCTAAATTTTCTGAGTGACTTGTGACTTTGTATACCTAACCATAAGCACATTTCAGATGACTGAGTTTCAGAACTGCTAAAAATCAAGTCTATTTTGAATGCCTTTAGGTAGATGCAGAAAATTGCAGTGTCCTCCAAATCACTAAACACTCCAAAACACTTAAAGATACCTAGGTATTTTGGAAATGCTAATGAACAGCTGGTAGGCATATATGAAGTAGACAGGCAGGTTATGCCAATGGAGAGTGAGTGATATTCTAAAATAAGACTTTATACATTTAAAAAGTAAAGAGTGATAAAATATGTAACTCAATATAGCACTACCAGGTTTTTTTACTTGAGAAAAAAAACCCCAAAAACCAAAACCAACAAACCTCAAAAAAAATCCTTAAAACACAACAGTTTTACAAAGAACAATGGCCAGTGGTAAATGCACACAGCTTATACTCAATAGTATTTTGAATATGTCCTCTGTTGTTTAGAAATAACGGTTTACAGTGTTTCTTTCTAAAATAGAGTCACATAGCAGTACAGACACCATGCCATCAATTTTTTCCCTCACTCAAAGTTTCAAATGATTATAAATTATGCCTCTAATTATATTCTTATTATGTAGGACTAATTGCAAAATATACATTTACATTTTGTTATGAGCAATTAAGTAATTGTGAACTGTGTGCACATAATTTGAATGTTTATATAAAGAAAACACAGGACAGAAAATTTGTGGATGGGGCTTGTTATATTTTGAGCACATAATCCAGAAGTGAAGCTCACCAGTGTGTTTGCTGTGCTTACTTACATGCAAAAATATAAGTGGTGGCAAAAAAAATATGTAAATGAATTTTTAAAAAAAACACTGACTTATTAGAAATGGTAGATGTCAGTATTGTGCAGTCCAGTGACATTGCAAGCTAACAGACCAGGACAGGTGTATTTACACAACCCTGGAACGGTGGTCAGGGTAGGAGGAGTACTAGCTGGAATGCTTTGTTTTGAACAGTTTTATTTTATGAAAAAGAGGTTTTTCATTAGTGCATTCATTTTAATGGCATCTTTCACTTGAAAATGTTTTCTTGAAACATTGTCCTGGTTTTTGTACTTGCATTTGGCAAGAAATTAAAATAAAACTTTTGCACCAAAGGAGAACACAGTCATTTCTGCAAAAACAGAAATTCTAAGCTGGATGTAATAGGTGAAAGCTTCCATTGGCATGAGCAGTTAAGTATGTTTCCATGTAGCAATGAGAAGTATTTCAAACGTCTGGTGAGCCCACTTGAGCTTCAGTGATGCAGCGATGAATGTGCTGGGGGTTGGAAAACTCTGCCCTTCTGTGAGACAGTCAGTGCTATCGCACCCATTCCCTGTCAGAGGGAAGGAGTGCCACGTGCCTGGCAGAAGTATACTCTGATAAAATTTAATTTTGTGTTTGCTATGGTGATTCATTTCACTTTGGGAATGAAGCAGATCTGAGGTTAGGAGACTCACGAGCTCAGAAATCCTACCCAAAATAACTCTCCATTATATGTTCTCATCTGTTTTGCACTGGAACATTTTCACAATGTTTTTGGGGCAACACAGCGAATGAAGGGATCTACAGTATAGTTCTAGTTTAACTCTGTCCCTCCCCTGCTCCCTGTCCCACCACTGAAATCACCCATATTTGGGGAGATATTGTGAGTACACAGCCTCCCTGGTGGGGTTCGTATTTAAGACAAGGTGTGCACAGGCTGCATACTGGAGCCAGGAGAAAAATCAGCACTGGCTTTGCTCTTTCTGAGCAATCACTTTTCCTTTTTCTCTTTTGCTACGTACATTCTGAATAGTACTACAATGTGCACATCTGCTGAAATCCTAATCAAAACTTATTGTGCGTGAAATTCACTTATAGTGTATTAGGTGCCCAACTGAGCATGCAAGTAGATTCTTTGCCTGCACATTCTTTGGAAAAAAAGCCTGGGGTCTGAGGAAGACTCTGTTCAGTTTTGATGATTTCTGTCAAAAAACGGTTGTGTCTCTTACAGTGGTGGATAGTATAATAGCAAACTGCCCTCCATCACCATCAGTCCTTTATTACCTTGTGCTCCAGTTGCTGCCCAGCTGCTGCAGCTGACATTTTGCAGCCCAATAACTGCTGGGTGCTAGCTAAAGAACTGCTTTTAGGAGGGGTTTCTAATAGGAACTGGAGTCTTCGCTTTCTGTTCCTGCTGTGAGGTAACTGCAGAGCATTAGGAAAAAAAGGGGAAGCTGACTTTTCAACATTATTAGACTATGACCCACAGAGCTCCCTGGAGAGTTACTTGAATGTTGTATTTTATCATCCAGACAAAACTTTCTTTTACATTGCAGTTGTTTGTCCACTGATTGTGTTGTGTTCCATAATTGCTAGTCGCTGCAGTGTAGCAGGGTCAGAGTGTACTCTTGACATACAGAACTTAATCCTTGAGGACTCTCTTTAAAATCAGTGGAACACTAAAGGGAAGCAGGGGTAGGCACTGGAGGTCCAAATATTCGGCTCTAGCCAGTGTGCTTAAAACTCATTTTTCGTATAATTTCTCAAGACTTATCGAGGGAAAGGGTATGGAATCTCTGATGTCTCCATGTCTTCTTTAGTGTTGGAAGCTGTTCAGAGTTTTCAGTGTGCTCTTCTTGAGGTCCCCAGTGCATCTTGGATATCCCTTTTTAGCAGTATTCTCACATGGCATGGCATTGCAGCCTTTGGGGCTAGAAGCACTCTTACTATGAACAGCACATGGAAATGATTGAGACAGGGAATACCTTTTTAATTTTGCTACTTATACTCTGCTTACTGACATGGTACTAATTTGCTGAAGCATCATATCCAAATGCATACAAATTCTTCTCCATTATCCAAAGTTCCGAATGATGATTCAGACCTTGTAGTGTTGCTGTTTTTCCTCAGAGAAAGTCTTTGGGTTTCGTAGGTTTTCTTTTGTCTCAGGGGTAATATTCTGCAGGCTGGCAATAGCAGAAACACCTGCCCATTTGAAAACAATACAAGAAGAGAGAGAAAAGGCATATTTATTCAGAACAAATATTAGATGACGGAACAACAGGATAGGGCGTATGAGACATTTCACAAAGCTATCTGGATACGTTCAGCAGAAATGACTGAACACACATGGAAGGATAAAACATGCCGCATCTTGAGAAGTGTTACAGAGTGGAGTGTGCTGGAGAGTTGCTTTCACAGCAAATTCTACCTCATCTCTCCAAGACCTTTCTAGCAACTGGCACACGCTCATCTGCTCCTGCTCTGCTCTGCCTGGGAGCACGCAGGCTGTGCTTTAGCTCTGAAAAAATGCAAACCTAAACAGAAACGTGCAAACAACAAGATGGTGAAAATGCATATCCCATGCTGCAGAAATATCATCCTAGGGGATTAGTACAGTGCTTTTCTCAAAGTAGGGACTTGGTCTGAATTTAAAAAATGCCTGTTGAAGCAGGACAAGCCAAATCTAAATAATTATAAGGACAGATGTGTAGAGATTTGAACACACAAAAATATATTGTGAGATATGTGTTTGACTGTTTTCTCTCCAACTAACACCACATTCCTAGCATTCACTTAAGATTAATATTCTCTGAATGTCTCTCTCTTTTTTTTTTTTTATTATGAGGTTCCTTTTTCATAACCTTTGCTATTTAAAAGTTAAGTGCCCAGTTTAAACAAGTCATCAGTCTCCTAAGGTTCTTTTTAAATTGGTAAAGATGTCATCCTCTAAAGATGCCTTAAACCTCCCTGTTTCACAGAAGGGTCTTGAATAGCTGGACTGCAATAGATGCCAGATTTTCAGATAGTAAAACTGGAAGAGAATGATACTCTTATTTTGCTCAGATGTCTGTATTCCTCTTATTGTTTTATGCAGCATTGTCTCTGATTTGTTGAGGTTTTTTCTTTGTGATTTAGTCCCTTCCGGGACAGCTAGTCTGTCTGCAAACATGGGATTTGGGGTGATACTGCTGAATGTCTAAGCAAAATAATGAACTTGTTCCAAAGGAAAGAGAACTTTCTTGGAAAAGGAAAGGTTCACATATGTCACCGCATTGCAGTTGGTTTCTGTGTTTGCTTGATCCACCTGGCTATTCACAGAATGTGGCAGAAGTCCAGAACAGCTTGGGTAGGAAGGCACCTCTGGAGGTCATCTAATCTGCCTGCCACAGCTCAAAGCAGGGTTAAAAGGAACAGGTCTTTCAGTCTCTTGTCCAGTCAGGTTTTGAATATCTTCAGCCTTTCTGAAGAAAATAAACACTTTCTTCAAGGATATATACATTCTTGAAATGCAATCTGAGTTGACAACAGCCAAATTGTTCCCACCAGCCCTTTTGACACAGTGAAATTACCTGTTGTCTTCCATAATAACTTCATGTTGGGCAGGACCTTCATTTAACATTGTATTCAATGGCAGGGGCCCACTTAAAATGTTGTTAATTAATATATCAGGCACTGAGCAGATCTGTGCCTATCAGCTGCAGCTCCCTGCTGTGTTGTGTTTTGATTTTTTAATTCGTTTAGAGCTCATGTCATGAAAGATATTAGAACATCGAAACCAAAACTAAATTTTATGTCACAGCATTTATGATAACTTTCCAAACCTGTATGAAAAATTAAGAAATACATCTTATTTATCCATAAACTAGGGAAAGTTATTATGTTAATTGCATATTGTAAAGAATTATTTGTGTGTGTTTGTGGGGACTGTGTGCACGCGCACATTCTTACACAGTGAAATTTTACTTACATAATATCCACGCCACAAAGTCTAACTTATAATCACTTTTTTTTAATATGCATTCTGCTTCAAAATAAGGTTACTGATAAGGTGAGGCTATTAATATTACAGCACTATGATAAAAAACTAACAAATGTAAGAACATGTTTTCCTTATTCATAAAAACTAATTAGAAACCTCCTTACTGGCATTGGGCCCAAGATGGCTCGATAAAGGTCACGATATGGAGCTATTCTTTTGTTTAAACAAATAGTTGGATCTAAATGTACATTGTTTAATTTAGTTATGAATTAGAGACAGCAGTTTAAAAGGACTTTGTAAACTTGCAGAAATCTGATGTTGCATTTTACTTTAGTAGAAGGCACACCCAAGTATCACATACTGTGGAGGGGAATGGACTGGCATGGCAGGAGGGCCAGGCTTTTGAATCCAATCCCAGAGCTGAAGATGCAATCATATATTGGTCTTAGGGAGAAATTGGTTTGAGCATCTGCCTTCTGGAAGCTCCTCTTTCAGCAGTCCAGCTGATTTGAGTATGCTGGCTCATAAAATAATAATGTACTTCAAACAATCCCTGTAAAATTGTAAAGCATTGTAAATATACCTAGATGCATAGAAGGTGCAGTAAACTCTCAGCATGATCCCTAAGACACATCTGAGCATTTACACTGGTGCTATTTAATCAGTAATGCAATATGAATTAAAATGCATCTTGCCATTTCCACACTAGGATTGCTGTTTGTTCCTTCCAAAATCTCTTTAGTTACTTCAAGGTTTATCTTGGCATTCGACAGAAATGGTTGTCTACTTGATGAGGCTTCCTGTGTTGCCAGGAGAGAGAGACACAAATAGAAAACGAACCACCTTGTTTAATTTAGGCAGTAAGAATAGGGTCAATTTGCGTGAAGAGATGTCTTGCATTTCTAAAGAAGGAACCCTACACCAGACATCTAACTTTAGATGTCAAAAGTGAGCTGATATGAATCACAACTCTAAAATATAAAATAGATTAGCAGGTGAAATATTATGCTTCTTTCCTATTGATCATGATCGCAGAATTTCATCAATACAGAAAAGATGCGCATTTGTTTTCAAGCTATATCCTTAAGCAGAGCCAGGAATCCATAAATTACATGTAATAATCACAACTGAATTTAAAAAGGACAGCTAAAGTTGCATTCCTCCCAAACTTGCTGTGCAGATGAACACTCCAATCTATATGGGCATTACAGCACAGGACAAGCAAGGACCCTAAGAGAGACCCAGTGGGCTCCTTTGCTTCATGGCAAGGGTGACTAGGTCTTGATCATTCTTATCAGATGTTTGTGTAAGCATTTCCCAAGGATCTCCAGCACCAGAGTCTCAACAGTTTTCCCAGGCTGAACTATTCCAGTGCTACTATACACCTACTATCAGAAAAACTTTGCGAGTATCTAATCTAAATCTTCATGCTAATTCAAACCAATTGCTTCTTGCATTATCCATCACTGGCACAGTCAATTATTTTATTTCACTTTTCAGTAGCGTTTTATGTATTTGAACAATGTTTCATGCCTCTTCAGTATGCTTTGGTTTAAATGACCCTTCAACCTTTTTTAATAGATTATGATTTCCTGACTTCTTTGCTCTCCTAAGGGTTTGGCTTAGCTGGTCCACATCTTTCTTGAAGGACAATGCCTGAAACTAGGGAAGCCATGCAAAAAGTGGTCTCATTTTTTTGAGACCCTTCATATTTGTAGTATCAGGAGCTATCTAGCAGCTAATGCAGATATTAGTAGCTAAGTATAAAAAAAAATGCAACCATGGAATTGCCATTTCAGAAACAAGTTTAGAAACAAGGGTTTAGACGCAGTCGAATATCTGTTATTTGGTTGTGATTACTTGACAATGAAGCCCAACATATGTTTCTGGGTTTGTTAGTTTGTTTGTGGGGTTTCTTTGTTTGTTTTTCGTTTTTTTCATCTCATAGAGCAGACAAGTCCTAAGCTTTAGCAATTCAAGCATCTCCACACTGTTCTGCTTGGTATCTTGAACTGTGACCTGGGCTCACTTCCTAAATGTAAGTGCACTGCTACCATGACTACTGCTGACGTTAGCTGCCAGGCAAGCTTAACTTCAGTATTTCTGTTCTAGTGACAGTAAAAAAGATCAGAGTCCAAATGTGATGAAGTGTTTACATATAAAGCATGTAAGTGGTTAATATAAGTATCAAGACAGAAGCCCTGCAACTGGACCTTGCAGCTGTCTCTGTTTTGTTGACAGCAATTTTGACCTTTGAAAGATAAAGGAAGAATCTGTTGGAGATGTCCCTCTTTCCCAGCTGCTACCATACCTTCAGGTGGTATCCAGACCAGCTCCATCTCCCCCCACAAACACCTGGGTTGGAGATGCTGTAGCTCTAGCACTCCGTGGTCATTGGAGTTTGAAGCTACTTCTTCCTGGGCTCACGAGAGTAGATGATATGGAATGAGGTGTTCTCATTGGCTCATGGAGCTGGGCAAGACCTCCTCCCTGTTTTGTCTGTGCATCTCAACAGAAAATAAATTTGACAAGTCCATATGTGGAGAGCTTTTTTAAAGCGTGCTTTGGTTACTAAAAAATACCTATTTCAAATAATAAAATAAAAAAATAAAAAAATAGAACTAATCCTATCCATTTCACCTATGCATATCCACATGCTCTTTAGTTGTAAGTGAACTACTGCTTTGACAAAACTAAACCCATATTTCTATTTTTAATTGTGTGGGTACATACAGATCAACGCATGATTTTATGTTTTATATTTGTGGTGAGAAAAATGTTTAAATGCTTGCAACAGCTTATTTTGTGTAGGTAATGCACTTGATCTTCAAAAACCTGTAGAAAATATAGAGCTTTAGAACTGTCAGTTGCATAAGATAGATAATAAAATAAATAAATATTTCACTGCTGTTTGCCAAAACTGGTATTTTTTGTGAGTTCTCTGTCTGGTGACAAGCTTTTAAGGTGACTTCAGTATAATTCAGAAATTACAGTCTGCCCTGGAATATGGTCAGTAATGGATCTTCATGACCTAATAGTCTGCTTGACGTAGTCCACTAACATTCAGCCTACTTTATTAACAAAATACCTAAAGTTAAATTTTGATTTACATAGTGCAGGACTATACTAGGATTGTATTTAAGTGAAATCAGTTCATGTTGCAGTAATTATAATTTGGCATGTCCTTTTCTCCTGAACCTATTTTCTTAAAGAAGGTGAGGATTTTTATAACTAGATGTTATTTTCCTATTTAGATAAATTATTAAACATTGCCTTGAATTTAATTTATGTTTTGAGCTCACTGCAACACATTCATGTTCTAAGGCAAATTTTCGTACAACTTTGCTCTGATAATATTCATTTAATACAGTTCCAGCTGGCAGCTAGAGGCTTTTGAACCCCAGCAAGATTCAACCTCAGTGGAACCTCAGTGGTGTAACATTAGAGTAGTGGAAGTGCAATGCGTCCTTTTCCAACTCATTAACAGGGTTCAGAAGGTTTCAACTGAGAGTTCATGTCAGCATTAGAAAGTCTCAAATTGCTGTAATACTCATTTTCTGCAGGCTCTGTCTGCTGATGACAAAATTATTTTTTTAAGCTCAGAAAAAAGAAAGACCTAAGGCACCCATGAGGGTGAGCACAGCCATTTAAGGCATACATTTTACACTTAATGTGGGGAGAAGAACTCTGCTGTGCAAGTGTGGTAAGTTTGCATTCCAGGGGCTTTAGACTCATTGCATGGGCAAGGTAGAATCAGCCTGTCCATGGGTGTACAAAATTACTCACGTGCAGTGGATAGAAGAAAGATCTGCAGCTTCTGAACATACAACTGATGAGAGTCAGCAGTTATTTTTAATAATGAATCTTCTTGTCATATGTCATTGATATGGTAACTACAATGCCAATTTACAGAGAGATCTGAGTATACTTTTTCTTCAAAGGAAATATGTGAGAGGGAGAATTTGAGTGTTACATTTCAGAGATGCTACTATTGAACATATCAAAAAAGATGTTAAAATGCATGATATAAAAATACTTCCTTTTGTTTTCTTACAAAAACAAGTGAAAAACCTAAAAACTACCACCGGGTTACCAACAGCAAGTGTCAAAAAAATCAGCAAGGAAAGGATAGCTTTCAACCCAACTGAAAGGCAAAGGTTTTATTTTACACATACACAGATTCAGAAACCAGTCTAATTGCTGTGCTTCCTCCTGGTGGTTCTCATTGTAAAGACCGTGGAGCAGTCGGTACATGGTTTTACGTAGAAGTCTCAAGCTGAGTATCTCTGAGGTTTTGAGGGGCTCAGAAGATGTTCTGGTGCTGGAGGCTGGAGGCCAGGAGGTCACTGGGAACAGCAGGCCAGAGGGGAGGCCATGCTGCCTGGCTGGGATGGCTCCTCTGAGTTTGTACAAGGGCAGAGTCCCCTCAGGGCAGCACAAATCTGGTCGTATGTGCTGTTTTCTGCAAGACTGGCCTGTTTCCCTTCTCTGCATCCAGGCCAGGCCTACAGTGTACCTGCTGGTGATACCGGGTGACTCTTCGCCTTTCAAGTTGATGCACTGAGGCAGGGGAATAATGTAAAGTTTCCTATTCTCACGTCTTGTGCTGCAATCTGCTGTTTCAGGCTGAATGAAATGTGACTTACTGTTCCTCCAGATAGATACGGTTTAAGAGTAATGCCCCGGGGGAGACTTTTTTTTTCTTAAGTTTTTAAGGGATCTTGTATTAATTTCCAGTCAGGATTATCTGGGATGTTTAAAATGGTAACCAAACAATACTAATTGCAACTTAAACAAATGAAATAATTGATGTTTCAGAATGTAAATATCTAAAATAATGCATTCTTGTTCAAGATGTCCTTCTACTTTTACCTTTCTCCTGAAGGAAGATAGGAAAGGAAAACCAGAAGAGCTCTTCTCCTATGTGAGCTGGAATACTGGTATTTCTTTACCTTTCAGGGATACAGTAGCCATGGCAAGTAGCCTTCTCTTTTATCCTTCAATAGCCTCTAACATATGTGCCCTGGAGTGGTGTCTCAGTTTTGCCATCACAGTTCCTGTATTGCCAGTTCTACTGTATTTACATTTACCATAGATTAACATAAACATAGTGTATTAACAATTTTACCACTTGAAACCTCTTCTGCGAACTGCTTCTACCTCTTGTTTCCCCAGAAATCCAAGCACTGACAGAAAATTTAAGTTTAAATTTCTCGCGTCACTGGAGACTCAAGACACACCATAACAACCTGTCCTCTCTTTTTTCCTACCTGCCATCAGAACAGTACTTACTGTTTTCTACTGTAGGGCTGAACTCTGACATAAGGCTCAAAACGGTATATGTAGGTATAATTGCAAAATTGAAAATGTAACAGGCGAAAGGCTAGTTGCACTGGGGTTGAATGCCCTCTAGCTGATGAGTTTGTCCATTTCAGCTCATGTTCACACCAGCCCCTGCCTGCAGAGATTTAAAATTGCACCTCCCAGGATGACTTAACTACTGCGTTATCCTGCATTGTGTGTGCAACACCTTTCGCTGAGTCTCATCCACCTTGTAGAGGCCAAATGTTCTCTAAGACAATAAAAAAAGAGTAAATACAACTTGTTTAGGATATAACTGAGAAAAGAGATACCTTGGTTCCAACTTCTGCTCTGGATCAAAACATGGATTTGAGCCAAGATTTGTCACCTTCCAGGAAAGTGCTTTAATACTGAGTCATTTTCCTTCTCACTGACTTAATGAATATTTAAGTAGTCCTTGCAAAATGGAACAGAATCAGTGGGAGAGACTGTGAATAAACCTCTGTAGAATACCTTACAATGTTGTAGCTAGGTCGTTTTTGAGGAGACATGGCTTCAGATCCTTGCAGAAAAAAAAGTGAGAAAAAACTGTATCTGCCTCCTATAATTTGTGTGAATATGTTTTTCTTTCCTTAGGTTTTTTTTTTTTCTTTTTTTTCCCCCATAAGTGCTACAAAATAAAACATTTAGAATGATGGGAAACAAGTAATTTTGGATATTTTAAAGTTGATTATTATTTGGAAATTTAAAAACACCTAATGTGAAAGTCAACCCAAATTTGTGACTAGTTTATCTACTCTGAAAATATTGAGTGGAGTTTTTTTTTTTTTTTTTTTACATATAAATTATCTGCTTTGAAAAAAAATGTGTTATCTAACCAAAAGAGCTGCTGAGGTCTCACAGAAAAATGCAATGTGCATTCTCTTGCCATTGCTACAGAAGAGTTGTTTTATCTTCATCCACCTGAAGGACAAGAACAAAGCAGTGGGATGGATGATGTGGTTTCCTAAAGGAACATAACAGTCCACGATGTAATAGATTGTACACAGAATAATGATTTTTGTGACACGTGTACATGGCAGTTGAGCTTATTTTTCCAGACCCCTGGGATAAGCTGACAAATAGGAAGTTTGCTTTTCGCGTCCCTGTTCACCATAGCGGAGTCATTCAGACTTTCTCTCCATAGCATGTAGGTCCTGCAGGGGCACTTATAAAAGAGTCAAACCTACTTTATAACCCTGCATAATTAATGTGATTCACTACAGTGCTTCTATTAGGATTCATAGTTGTTGCAGCTGATGTATCTTTAGAAACATAAATGTAATGTTTCAGTATCTCTGTCCACACATTTTTAGAGCTTAATCAATGATGAACAATGTTAAATGCATAATATTGCGATTTCTTAAATTATTCAAAGTATTATTTTTCACATTCATCCAGTACTTTTTGTACTCAAACTTTAACATTATACCTAAACAATAGTAACTGTTGCTATGGTATTGTTCTTGTTTTTAACCTTCTCAGCTACTAAGGAGAAAGCACCTCCTCCCTTTTTTGGTGTGCGAATGTATTATGTCTCTTAATGGATGTTGTTAATTTGATTTTTAGGGCTAGAATGGCTACAGAAGTGATGAATGTATTTGCATAAAAATTCAGTCTTGTGCCTGTCATGGATGGGCTGTGTTCATTATTAAAATAATGAGTTTTGGAGGAATCACTCACTGTTAAAGAATCTCTCCCTATACACTTTCTGCCATGTTTATTTGTTATTTGTATTCTGGTGGCAGGCGCGACAAGCTGGATGTTGGCTACACATTCAAGATGAGTCAGTCTGTAAAGGAACCAAGCTCACAATCACACTCTTGCCTCCCTGGTACAGGGAATTTCCAGTGTTCAGGCAGTCATTTCGGAGTCAATGTTTTAATTTAAAACACCAAGCTAACAAAATTCTCTTTCAAACAGAAAGTGATAAACATATTCCACAAATTTTAACCTTAAGAGAAAAATATTTCTGGTTTTTACTCTCTCTTCTATGTCCTTCTTGTAGAATTCATTTTGCAGAAAAGACAAGTGTAATAGTAAAATCTCTGACTTAGAGAAGTTTTTTTCTTCATATAGTAAGTGTATTTTTTTAATGTATTCAAAGACAAAATAGAGCATCATCCAAAACATCAAAATAACTTCCATATTTTTGGATTTCATGCACCAGATTATAAGGCCAATGGGAAAAAACCTAAACAGAAGGGATTTACTAGTTACTAAAGCTTGGAGCCAGATGGAAGTGTTAGACATATAAGCATAAATCTGGAGTTATGCTCTCAAAAGCAATCAGATTACTCCAGGTTTATGCTTGACTACCTGAGATCAGAATCTGGCCAAGGATTTTTTTTTTAAGTACATTTTTGTAATTAGCACTGTCAGTATAAAGAAATATTGAAACAGAAAATGTCAGACTGTCCAGGTTTTGATAAATACCTTGAAAGACTGTAAATCTTTTTATCAGGCATTCTTTAGTTTGAATTAAAGGAGACAGAGACCCATGGCAGACTCCTGCCTACATTTGATTTTCTTTCAGGCTATATCATAAATACTGAGACAGTAATTTAAAATAACACCTACTGTTGAACTAGAACCTTCCACCCTCCTTTTGCCATCAAGATATTTTATATTACCTATACTCAAAAGGTGGAGGAGTAGTTGTACGAAAATTAACATACAGATAGGCTAGAGATGCACTTTTTCTATAGCAAGCCATTTTTTATGAATAGTTTTTATTTGACTAATCTAGTAATATGTCTGCAGCATCATGTCTGAAATGATTGCTTTAATCTATAAAAATTTCCTTAATACATGAAAATAATTTCTTTAATACATAAAATATACAGTAATTTCCTTGCTATATTTCCAGATCTTCTCTACATGATCATTTATAGTGCACCATTATAACAAAAATCTCCACTGCTTGATCCTCATACCAACCAATTCATATTTGCATCTGCAGTTTAAGTTGGGCAGAACTTTTGTTTTGTCAAGCTGACAAATGTTTCCATGGTCTCTTTATTGTCCCTTTCTTTGACATTAGAAATTGTGTCCTATTAATTTCTGTTTCAGGAGCTAACGACAGTCTTGGTGTGATTTTCTTCCTAGTACAAACATTCTGTTTCCTAAAAGCCTGAGCTCTGTCAAAAGCATTGTATTACTTCTTTTAGGCTATACTTCATTTATTTTTTCGCTATTGTAACTTGATTTTCATAATGGCATGTCTTTCTTATTGTTTTTCCAGTCTGACTAGCAAAAAAAGACTTTCCAGTCAGCCATTATATTTTTGTTTCTCTTTCTTAATACACAAAGAGGGAAAAAATCCTCCCCTTGTCTAGACTTTCTCATGTAGGAAGACGAATTTTTAAAAAGGTTTATTATATGGGAAATATTTCCACATTGCAGAAATTACCTTGTGGAAACTGACAATTCATAACAAATTTATGAAGAATATTTATTTGCAAAAATTCCTAGTATATGCCATATGCTTTTTGCACCTCTAAAAAGGGACAGTTCATGGTCCTTGAAGGACTGATTCAGATGACTGATCCTAAAGTGGGTCTTTAAGAGGTGTTTGTAAATGACCAGTTTAGGAACCTTGGGAATCTTCTCAGGGAAATCACTGTACCTCCTTGAGGACTGCTGAAGAAGTCATGGAAGGATGTAGGTAGGAAAGTGCCTCATTTCAGATGTGCCTCAGGATAAAATTTAAGAATTGGTTCATATCTAAAACAAAAGAGAAGGTAAACAGGAAAATTATTAAGGAAAAGACCTGATGTTTGGCTTTGGAAAGGAACCTGGAGACTGCAGTGAGAATAGCTTCAATAGAGGAGAAATATTGGAAGCCAAGCTGGAAGGTAACCAGCTGCAGAAAAAAAGGTGGTGTGTTTGCTGTAGGCGGTACATCACATGATTTTAGAGATTGTGGGAACAGCTGGAATAGAAACAGTTTTTGTGAAAGGAGTTAGAAAAGAGTACAGAAATTTGGGAATTTCCTGAAAGAAATTTCTGAATTTTATGAAAGAGAAAAGAAAAATATAGGACACTGAGGGCTGAGAAGAAAGATCTCAGAGGGAAGCAATACAGAAGCTATAGAAGGGAAGAGGTCATACTGATGACTGGGGCAGAAGAGAGGGTTAAACATCTAGTGTAGAGCTGAAAACTACTCAAAACTGCACAGGGCATGGCTGAAACATATGCTGTTCCCAACAACTCAAGTTTAAGGAGCAGCTCCATAGGTTTGTGAGTTTACACTGGGAGGATCAGCTCTCAGGTTTATTGTTATCATAATGACAGAGGTTTTTAAGAGTCAGTGTTTCTGTTAAAGATACAATCACAGAGGAATTAATTAGCTCTGACAGAAGTCAGTTTGACAGTGGTACTCAAGAGAATACGACAGTCAAAAGAGAAAAAATGAGAACAGACACAGCAAGATTATTCCTTTTGCAAAGCATTACGAAAACTTGTTCATTGGCACATACAATGAATCAGGAAGTGTTCAGCCTCTTGGATGTAAAAGCAAAGCATATAATACATCCTTGCCATGATAAACAAAATCTGAATTTTTTAATAGTCTGTTCACAACAACATGGATTAATGATTGGCAGAGGAACAAGAAACACAGAAAAATAATTCAGAGAATTAAGAGATCAAAATGATTTGGCTCTGGTGAGGGAAACAAATAAGTTAAAATTTGAAGGAGAAAAGAAGGATAAGAAATAAAGACAAACTCAAATATTAACTTGGAGCAAAACTAGTAAAGTATGTTCTTTCTTTCCTTCTTTTCTCTCTTGAACTTGTAACTTGATTGGAGGAGATTACAAAGTTTATTTGATTTACTTTGGTTTTCTGAGCCAAATCAAGAATACCATACAAGTGAAAACCTTTCCATGTGGAGTTGTTTTGTATTTACAAATGTCTGTTTCTATACATGTGATGACTGAATTACAGGGTATGTGCAGTGTACCTGAAAGTGCAATTGAAATTTCTTATGTATGTCATAACTGCACTTCAAAAAAATCAATGTAAAGTAGTCGCAAGAAAGAATAACTGCTGATCATAGCATGAAAGATATTTTCATCCAATTTATTTTTTTGGGTAGGGAGCTGTAAACGACATTGCTGTTAAAAAGCCATATGATTTCCTTGTGCTGTTTTCAGATGGTTTGGAATTAATGTAGGAGAAAGACATGTAGTAGTTCCGCAAGTATCAGCTGATGTGGAGCCCACTGTAGATGCATGTCCCTTTCAACATCAGTGTGTCTTCTGGCACAATTCGTACCCTCAAACTTCCCTCATTGAACAACACAGGAGGGTTTTGTCTTGTCTTCCATTAGTTCCATCTTAATGCCTTTCGTGGGAAAATGGCACCAGAGATCCATTGTTATTTCTTATATTTCTGTTGAGACGTTTACTTTCCTATCATTACTTCGTTTCACCATTATTTTGAACTTTATTAATATTGTACAGTCCTGCTTTCATTTCTGTGCTAACAAGAGATTTCTAGGCAAACTGAATGCTCCTAATTTTAAACTCTCGGTGCTTTGCAACGGACTTATTCTGTTAACTGATCATCTCAGCTGCTGTGTGTTGAGGAGGGCTGCACTCAGTACATTATGGGCGACCTGTTGTCCTTGGGGTCTAAGTCTTGAAACAAGCATCTTAGCTTTGTTTTGTGCAAATGATGACTCTGAGCATCCATGGGTCACCAACGCAATCTCAGTGAGTCTGATCCCTGCCGCTGCATGTGCTGTACCAACACAGATAACAGAAGTGTCCCAGAAGAACAAGCCATTAACCAAGTAACTAACTAATAACCCAAGTAGCAGGGAGTGATATTCAGGGAAAAGACATTCAGAACACAGAACAAAATTACTCCAACTAAAGGCTGGAGTAATGTCCTATATGGAATGATCAAAACACTCTCAGCGAGAAGTCCTCTGAGCCTCTCAGGAAGGGCAGCAAGGGCTGGATGTGGGTGGTGCTGAGAGGGTGTCTTTGTTCTCACCAGGACACCAGAGCATACATGCAAAGCAGATAGTAACATTGGTCTCAGCTGTAGATTTAACAGTGATTAGGAAACCTGGCTTTGTTTCTGATAGGTATTTCTGTGCTCAGGAATGTTAAGTCTCGTAAGTTGTCCTTTAGTTGCTATTAGTAGCAAACTATGGTTTTTTGGCTTAGTTCTTCCTAAAACTGTGTTGACTTGTGCTCTACGTTACAGTGGTTTTTTGAAGGATTTCTTTATAACATAATGCAGAACTATTTGAATTTGAATGTGAATCTGATTCTTTCCAAGTTTGTCAGAATTTGGATGTCTGCTCTGCATAGCGAATTAGTGAAACACTCGATGACAGAAAGTTACTAAAATCAGACTGTTGGGTTTTTTCCTAAAATTGTCAGAGATCAAATTACAAGTTCGGAGTGGGAAGAAGGGAAGAGAGAAAAGAAAAACAGAGTTATGATGTTAGACCTCTGAAAGCAAGTGGAGCATTTCTGACAGAGAAAGTGGAGGAAGTTTAGAGACAATGTGAAAAAATATTATTGGATGTCAGTTTCTCTCTCAGTATGTGCTTTAGTTGATCAAAAAATTGGTTTGCAGATAGAGGTTGTTAAAAAGATCGGTAATGCTGATCATAAAAAATGAATTTCTCAGATATAAAGAGTGGCTTTTGTCCAAAAATCTAATTGAAAATTAAATTACAGAAAGAAGTAATATAGCAAGATAATTGCCAATATGTTCAGATGAGATAGCAGATAAGAGAAAATTATTCAGAAAGAAAATTACAATAGTATATAGAAAAACACTTTTAAGAAAGTCACTTATTTTATTGTCTACAGAGAACAAAACTCTTTTAAGAAAATTATCAGATTTTCTGGCATAAGAATTAAATAATGGCTAGATAAAAAAGAGCTTGCATAAAGACTTATTTGAAATCCTACTGCATAGAGAAAAAGCCTAAATACATTAGTCATCCACAAAAGTAAAAATTATTATATGTCTCTAATTTCTGTCAAGATACCTCAAATTACTAATGTTTAGTGGTTTTATCATACTTTTTCCTTGCAATATCTGAAGCAGATATGCATGAGAAGACGCTCTTTTGGACAGAGCTCAGGATGAGGTTGAACCCAGAACTGGTGAAGACATGGTGAAGGTCCTGGCTAGAGCAGTCTGAAGCCATGTGGCTGGGATGGACTGCTTCCTGACATGGAGGAACACATCTGAAGGCAGTGAGGTTGCCCTACCTTGCTGTGGCCACAGCTTGTAGCTTTAGGCTGTGCTATGGGATTCATCTCCTTTCCCTTTGCCTTGCAGCACTTGCACCACTGCTGGGGCTACAACTAGAAATGGGAGGTTAGGGTTGAAAATGGAGGGACAAAGAAATGTCCTATTACTCCCTGCCACTGTAAAACTGCCTGTGATGCTATAGCCAGGTGAGATTAAGACACCTGAAATTCAGCATCTGCATGGGGGCTACATGTCTAAGCTCCTTTTGTAGTCAGTGGAGTTTCAGCCACATTCAGCAGAATATCTGCCTAGGCATTGTTGGCTGCAATGAATTTTCACTGTATGGACTGCAATAGCCTGGACACAAGGTTGTCTAGGACTGTTTTGGATGCTTTTTGTAACCCTCCCTCAGTGTGTCAACTTGTTCAAGTAAGTTTTAATTCATGTAAGCAAAGTACACACTGCTTAAAAAACGTAAAGCAGTTTTTTTATTGTAGAATACGGGCAATAGGTAGTTGTGACTACTGACTTCCTAGGGTAAGCATTACTATGCTCTCCATTTCCACTAAGCTAGCAACAAGTCTTTGCTGACCAGCAATCATAAGTCAGGAAGGGAAGAGTGGGCCTCTGCTGTTCCTTGAATGGGCTGATCCTTGTTGTTTCTGAGTTACCACCTTCTGACTCCCAGCTGTTTCACCAAAGTTTCTGTTTGTTTTCCTGTTTGCATTTTTTTTTTTGATTTGTGGTCTATGCACATTCTCACAGTTCTTCCTTATAACTTAGTGATATCCTCAGAAGTCCGAGCTGAACTTTTACAGTCGTGCTGTGTCAAAGCTAGACCTGAGGGGCAGGTAGACAGGCTGCTGAGGAGGTAGGTAGGAGAAAGGAAACATCTAGGTGATCCAGGACATGCACAAAGGGTGGGCACACATAGCACTGGTTGTATGGGGAATTGCACCCTCTGGAGTGGAAGCTAAAGGCCAGGTAGGACACTGGATATGGCTTTAGATGCCAGGTTGGAGGCAACTGAATCGAGTCCTACACAAAGTAGATATAAACACCTAGTGTACCTATAGACACCTACATGTGGATGCTTAAATGTAGGGATCTGAATCTTTAACTGAATCTTGCCCTAGCTGCTTAGCTTGGAACAGCCACCCAGATGCTCAGTAGCACAAATAGGGTGAGATGCATTCAGGCCACAGAGACCAAGATTATGATTTTGCTGTGAGGAGCCTATAATCCAAAACCATTAGCTCAATCCAAATGCGCCACTTCCTATCTGTCACATTAGACACTTCTTTATATGTGTCAGACTCTGTTTCATTTATTCTGGACATGTTGTCTGTTAGTATGTTGAACTAACACTTGTATAGACTTCCTAGGATAATGTGGAGTCATTCCACTCGGCACTGTAAGATGATTTGCCTTCTCTTTCTGACTATAGCAGCTGTTGTCGTTATTTTTTTTTTCCTAAAGGCTGTCTTCTTAATGTAAGACTAAAATTTGTGATGCTTGCAGTTGGCAGTACATTCCCCAGGCACTGAAAATCCACACCCAATAAGACACTGGGTGCAGTGGATGTAGGCAAAGCATGCAAGATAAACCAGGTGGATGGGGTAATTGTGTTTTCATCACAAACACAAAAAGTGGCTTCTGAGCAGAAAACTAGATGAATACTGTATGTTGCTATGACTGTGAAGAGAAGAATATTCACAGGGAACCCATTGCACTTCTGCATAAAGCCTCAATGCATCTTTGTACTGAGTTGAAAGGAGACTCAGTACAAACCAGTACATATTGAGCTTGACTAATTTTATGGACTGCATTGTGTAAGGGTTGATTTTTTTGCCAAATAAAACGTACATTTAAATGTAACTGTGTTTGCCAGGTTGAAGACTTGAGGGGAGCCTTTTCAATTGTTTTATATAGATTGCTTGGATGCCTAATAAAACACTCTGCCATAACTTCCCATTTCTTGCAATTGAATGGACAACAGCGAGTACTTAAACAGAACTCCAGGTGGAAAAAAAAATTCAGAGCCCTGGCATTATTTCTGCTGAGTGCTAACAAGAAGTAAATGGAACTTTACACTGTCAGATAAGGTATAATAAAAAAAATTACAATACTAATTAAAACTGAAGTATTTACAAAATGCTCAGGAAGATTTAGCAGTGCAGGCATCAGCTGCCTGAAAAGCTATTCTTGGGTTTGTTCCTCTCCAGTCTTTACTTTCATATACGTAGGGAACAACAGCGCAGGGCCTGTGGTCTACAAATGATGCTTTGTTAGCATCATGTGTGTTCATGCTTATACTGAGTTCAGCACAGAGCTATGCCCAGAGTGAAGAGTCCATGTGGGGATTTTGGGGTTCATTATCAGTCTGAGCTGGTGCTCCATTAGTTTTCAGTAGCACTTGCTTGGTATTGTCTGTTGTATTATACTGGCAATGGCATAACAGCTTTGATTTTTGTTTGCAAGAATTCCTACAGGCTGTGGCCACTGGCTTGTGTACTTAGACATATTTTTCCTTTATATACCTTGTGCTGTGTTCTAGTACTGCACCTGATATGTTGAACTTCGTAAAGAGATTGAGTAATTGAGAATGCAGCAATGCAAAATACACTTCCACTGTAATATAACTAATTTACAATTTTAGATCCTGGCTGTTATCCAGAAAATCACCACAGCTTGGCAACAGAATGGAAAATTTGTATTCTCTGTGACTGAAAGTGAGAAAAGTTATTAAGATTAGCTCAAGATCATTTTGGTAACTCAGAAGACAAAATTGTACTTGTACCTAAAAACACCGATTTTTTGTGGGGGGAGGAGGGGGAACAAATAGTACTAGATTTTGTCTTTTTTTCTGTAAAAAATCAGTTATTGATCTGTGAATACAATAGAATTGTTCTTAATTTTTATTTAAAAAAATCATCCTCGTGTTATAGAGAACACTGCCTTAAATATTGCTAGCACAGAACCTATATAAGGAAATTCAGGTTCTGTTATGCGGTCAATAATTCATAAATCTCCCTGGATTAAAAACCTAGGTCTTCAGAAGGAAGGATATTGCTTTAAATTAACTTTCAGAAAATACCACATGATTAGTAATATCCTAATGAATATTTATAAGCTGTGGTCTGGAAGGAGGTCACTTTAACATGATACCTTTTAATACACAATAAAAATAGAGTGAATTAAGTACTGGACATTAGCTCTGAATCTATATAAAAGGAATCAATTTCTCTCTTACAACAGAGCAATCCACGAATTTATCCATTTGAATGAATGAAGCTATATTTATGTGTAACTACATAAATGAGAGGAAAATTAGTACTTGATATTAAGGAGGATCCTCAATGTTACAAATGTTTTATATATATGACAGAGAATCCATAGTGATAGCTGAAAATAAGATGGGCAGCAATTAGAACTTGATTATCAGCATAGCAAATAATGAAAATACTAAGTAGGTTCTCTTCTAGCATTCGCACATCAGAGAGTGACAGTCATAGATGCATAGCTTTTAACAAAATGCTCTCCTCACACTGAAAAACCCTTCCAGTCCAACACTGACTTAAATGACATAATAAAGGTATGAGTTTTTGTTCCCTGGAAAAAAGGTATATTTAACTTGCTAATGTTAAAGAAATATATGTGGGCAAGACACCGTTATAATGCAGAGGAAAAGCTCTCAGTAAGTGTAGCCAGGTAAATGGAATAACAAATTCAAGTGTTTGTAGTCAGGACTGTTAAGAGAATTGAGCTGCTGTGGTAATCAAAATGTTCAGGTAGTACATCTGTAGGGCTGTGTCCAGTTCTGGGCTCCCCAGTACAAGGACTACACACGCACATGAGATATGTGTAAGATAAGTGGACGAAAGAGTGAACTGAAAGCTGGCTGAACTGCTGGGCTCAGAGTGCTGTGATCAGCAGCATGAAGTCCGGATGGAGGCCAATCAGTAGTGGTGTACCACAGAGTTTCAAACTTGTGCCAGTACTGTTTAACGTCTCCATTAATTATCTGGATAATGGAACCCTCAGCAAGTCCGCAGATAATGCAAAATAATAACAGAGTTCACAGAGACCTCAACAGGCTGGAGAAACTGGCTAGAAGGTGCCCCATGAAGTTCAGCAAAGGGAAATGCAAAGTCCCGTACCTGAGGAGGAGCACCAATATACGCTGGGGCCACCCAGCTGGAAAGCAGCTTGATAGAAAAGGACCTGCATGTCCAAGTGGACAAGCTGACCATGAGCCAGCAATGTGCTGCAGAAAAGGATTGTGGGGTGGAGGGTTCTTATCATTGTGAATAAATACCTGTTGGGAGACAGTAAAGAAGGCAGAGCCAGACTCTTCTCTGTGGGACCCAGTGGCAGGACAAGAGGCAATGGGACAACTTTCCTGACCACCTGTGTGTCAGACTTGTGTGTCTGTTTGCCATGGTGTTGTGTAGGCTGGAAGCCCTAACACCATTTGTGACCGAGTCAGAGCAAACTATTTTATTTCTGTGGGAAAAAGAATAACATAAAAAGAATGCCACAGGTGGATGTCAAAAGTTGATATATATCTTTAGGATAATCTGTTAAAAAAAAAAAAAAAAATCACAGCCTGTCATTTTGAGTTCTACATATTACGGAATACAAAGCAATATTGTTTGTATTAGGAATATTGAGAACATTATGTATATTATACGTGAACCTTGTTGATTACTATGTAAATTTCACAGGAATCACTTATATCTTTGTGATGTTCTTTTCTTTTCAAAAAACTTTATTGGAAAATTTCAAAGAACTTTATTGGAAAATGTCAAATAACAGAGTGAGAGGTAAGCTAGCTGGACATCCCTGAACCATGTTTCTTGAAAAGTCTTGTTGAATTTTATCAACAGTTTTAGACTTAACTACTGTTATTGTTCACTTATATCCTTCTGAAAAATTCCTTTATGAGACAGTCAAGCAGAAAGTAAGGAACAGAATGAATATAATTTTAATAATAGTAATTTTCTAGAATTGACATACTTAGGTTAATACAGTGTTTTTTATTATTGTTATTTTTGATGTGAGTATTTTAAACTGTGTTCTCTCTTTATAAATGTGTAATAACTGGTAAAGCAATAGGTTATTATGAAAAAAATCAGCAGGCATTAATGTAAGTTACTTAAAAAATATTATTAATGTGTAAGGTCGATGCAAAAATCCTACATTTTAGACACTGTTTGACTTGTTCAAACTCCAGAAAAACTGTACTTTTTCCATTTCCTTTGATAGCATAGATCATCCATTAGATATCTGAATTTGATATGAATTCATCAGGATTTAATGCATGTGGCAAATTAAATAATCCAGATGTAAACGTTAATGTAGGAGTTTTCTAAGCTTCATTTTTAGACCAATTCAAATTCTGCCATCTGTGTGCATTTGAAGTTCTATTGATCTTGTGAAAAGTCAAATAAAATGCAAAATACATGTCTGCGGTTTATTGTAACGTGCAGCCCATCAGGTAAAGATGACCACCTTAGTGTCAAATAACACCCGATACGTTGATTCCTAAAGCTAGATATAGGAATTAATAAATTTAGAAAACATAATTCTAGGAGAGTGTTCAGAACCAAATTATTGAAAACAGTTCATGTATTCATACAGTAGAGATTAGTTACTTTCATTTGTATAACACTTCCAAGTATATATATCTTCACATCAGAAATGATTCTTAAGGCATTTTATAGACACAATGAATTAAATCGGACTGTCCTGCAGTTTTCAGTTTGTGCTGTAGTGGCCAATGGCCTGCATTGATCATGTGGGGCTGGATACTTGAAAACTGCTTATGTTTTCCTGATACTTATATAAGGCAAACACTATTTCTTGGTTTCTGCCAGATGAATTACATCTAAATATGCTGTTAAATGGTACCCTAATTGTTTAAGTAACTGATGTGGCAGAGAGAGTATATGATTTAAGGCCATGCTGAGAAGTCATCTAGGAGTAGGAAAAGATACATTTACAACATACACATATAATGTACTATGCATATTTGGACTGTATTTTTAATGTGATGTAACTTCGAATAAATCGCTCCATTATTAGTTTCTCTTCCTTCTTGAAGTAGCACAATGTGGCAATTAATGAGGATAGTTATTAATCCTTGTCCTTCATTTACTGGTGAGCTTGATGGATTTGTTTGATCAAAAGATTTATACTGCATATTCAGAAAATTAGAGTATAATATATTCTTTAGAAAGCTTTAACATTCTTAAGTTTATCTGGTGCACAGGCAGGGCAAACAATGCTACGTTATAAGCTGAATTTCTTGCTGCCTCCCTAAGTTGTTTGCAAGTATAAAACTTTTCTCCTTAGGAGGTTTCATGCTCATGTTATTTCACTGGCAGAGGAACTCGATTGTGTTAAAGTAAATATGTAGGTTTTAAGATTTTACTCTTGCATATAAGGTCTCTTGCAGTCATGCTTAATTTTATCTGTATGATTGCATTCATTATTGTTCAAGGCATAAATTTCTGTCTAACTCGATCAGGTTGAGAGGAGATTAGTTTTTGACCTGTTTATGGAATTCTGTTCACTCAGCTGAAACTTCTAAGTTTAAATAAAAGCTTAATAGGTTTATAATTAGCTGTGCTTTTTAACTACCTTGCAGAGTCAACGGGGAATTGCTCTTTGGACTAAGTACTATCAGTATTACTCCGGAAAGCAGCTGCCTTGTTGATGCAAAGGACAGAGGAGCAGAAAGTTTGTATCCTCAGGACAGCAGGTGGCACTTTGTGCTGCGGTACCATCCCTTGAAACACTCCATTCATTCTTGCAAGCTCTCATTTTGCTTTTCATTTTTACAGTCTAGCCATGGATATTTGAAGGCTAAGTCTGCACATCTCAGGTATAGTCCAAGGCTTTGTAGTACATTAGAGAGAAGGGCAAGGGACAGCTGCAATTCAGCTTTCTTTGTCCTCTGAGAGTGGGAATAATGGAGTTTCTACTTTTTTGTTCTATGAAGTTTATGGAAAAATGAGTCTGTTTTGTCCTTCTGAACCATGTACTTGTCCTTTGAAGGCAAGGACTGTGGACTTTTTCAAAGTGTATCTTGTTTGTGCATACAAACCCCATGTAACTGGTTAAAAAAATGGCAGATTACCTTTGAACTTATTTTTTTAAACAATAGTAGTACATTTGAGGACTATGTTTACCTGCCTTTTGTCTTAATAATTCAGCTTTTTACCACAGCCAAAAGAGTGAGAAGGTACTTAAAAAGGTCTATTAACAGTGAAGGCAGAGTTTCTCTTGAAATTGCTTATTTAATCAGATGAGTACAAAGTCAGTAGTTACCATGGAACTAAAACCAGAGAAGTTGACAACGCTTTCTTTTTAGCCTTGTTTGGTTTTCTGGATTAGTTATTTTGTAGCATCTTGTTTGATGAGGAGTGCAAAGGTGACAGGAATTCATGTTTAGAATTCAGATTTTGTTTAAAACAAGCAAAAACTTGTCATGAATCCAAGAGGGAGTGGCAGACTGACAGTGATTATTTCTTTTCTGGATATGTGAATCCTATATGACAAGTAGCAAGAAGATGGCCTACTACTCCTCTTGAGTTGGAACTTTGGGCTGTGTATTATTTACAATGGAAGAAGAACAAAAAAGTTGCAGCTTTAGACAGAGAAAAGAAAGAATTCATGGTACTAGCAACTGTATGGGATATCTCTTACCTATTGGGTAAGAGCGGATATAAATATGCATATACAAATGTAAAATAAAATCAGAGAAAATTAATTTTATTGAATTTTTTTAAAAAAATTACATTGTACTTTACAATGTAAATGATACATATGTACACAGAGGCACGCTGCTGAGAAATGACATATGCTTAGGCACTGAAATGATCTATTTTTTGACTATTTTTGGTCAACAGCTTCTCTTGAACTTTCTCCTCAGTAGAAATATTATTTTTGGCCTAAAAACATTTTTTGTAGCTGCTTTAAATCTCAAAAGCTATGGTGCGGACTTGCACATATTTGTAGTTTTAGCTCTAGATCCTGTCTTCCCTCAACTCTTCTTCAAGGGAGTGCTGCTTCTGCCTGAAAATGCAGATGAAGGGGTATGTCTGCTCTGCTGGCACTTCAGCAGAAACAGGTGAGTGATGACCACACCCGTGTCCTTTCAGCTACTTTATTTCACCTCTACAACAGCCCGGAGGACCTGGATTCTCAAAATACAACAATTTACTGAGTCACCCTTACTCAGTATGCAAAGCATAAAATAAAATTGCCCAGGTAACCATCTGGCCAACATTATTTTTAGTTGTTTTTTCACTTGCTAGGCTAATGGATCCATGCTTATTCTGATGCCAATGGCCTTTCTTTTTTTTCCAAGAGGTACAGAATGTAGCACTGAGGGAGGACTGTGAACAGAAGTGATCGGGATTACGCATTTGCACCATGGAACAGTAGGATGACACGAGATGAAAGCAGGCAAGAGAAGAAAGTGCAAGGGCTAATATCCCTACATTAATAGGTTCTTTGGAGGGATATGTTCCCTCAAGAACACTAAGTAGATTGTTAACCCTCGTAGAAGAAGTAGAGGGGACTGTTGGTTATATTTTCAGTCTTGTTCTGCCAGCAGACAGCACAGGCCCCTCACATGCAAATTTACTGCCACTGCAGGAAAATATCCTAACTCATTGTACAGACTATATTTTTCATTTGCAGTCTACTGGAAGAAAATAGTTGCAAGACCTGAGATAAAATTTGCTTTATAGAGGTTTGGGGCTTTTTTACCAGGAGAAGGATGGAATCAAATGACAGAACCATAAATGAGCAGCTGGCTTCTGGAGTGCCTGAGAAGTACACTGGGAATTAACCTGCCCCAAGGTATGACATTTCAAATCACCTAGGTAAATCATATATCAGAGAGATGGTGGTCCTTTTGAAATCCTTGATTTTGTATGACATGGACAAACTTTGATATTTAATAATTACACCATAGCAGCATCCAGAGGCCTTATCTATATTACTAAGGGTGATGTTAACTTACAAATTGCTTAAAGTGGAGGTCTTTCTAGCCCAGTGTCCAGCTTTCAAGAACTTTTTCAAGAGAGTTCATATTTCCTATTAATTACCAGTAGGAAACACCTGTCATGCCTTAGATTATGGAGGTATAGAGTTTATACTTTTTCTAAAACACTTCTTTTAAAGATAAATTTATTGCTACACCTCTGATACTGGTGTTATACCTATGACTTTCCAATACTTTTTTAGCCTTGCTAAATTTATGCTTTCAGTAATAACAACTGACAATGAATTTCACAGTGTGATTATACATTGTATGGAGAATTATTTTTGTATTGATTTTATGTTTCCTAGTCACCTTTTCATTTGTATGACTAGCTGTTGTTCTGCACTCTAAACTGGGCAAGTAGAAATTTCTGATAGATCGTCTGTGTAGAAATGATAGTTTTGCATATTTTATTATGCTTGCTTCTGTTGTCATTAGTGAAAAGAGTTAAATTTAAATACTCAGTCATGTGGCCCTTTCAGTTTGCATTGTGTGTTCCTGGAAAAGTCTCTTCTGCTCCATTAACTTTGAGACTGGGTAATGGCAACCCAACTGAGAGTGTGCCACTGCTTCCTATTATTGCATTATAACAATTTTGGGATTATTTTTTATCCCATTCTTCAGTAATCTTGTTAAATATTTCCTTTGCTTCTGATTACAGTTGTACACTGGGTGGGAATTTTAATTAACTAGTGTGCAAAGATGTCCATGTCTACTTTCCAACCTGCAATCATTACTTTGAAACCCTAAATGTGGTTAAAATATGTCATTGTTTCGCCTCTAACGTTTGCTTTCATAGGTATGGACACTCATTTGTCATTGTGATTCACTTCACTTTTTCGGGTCTTTTGAAGGCTTTTCACGTTGCTTTCTGATTCTAACTCAACTATTCTATCTCATTACCAACGCAGCTGCCTAGATATTCCCCTTTGCCACACTTCTAAATCACTTACATGTATATTAAAGAATGCCAAACCTGGTACATAAGGTGAAGATACATTATGATAAAGTTTTAATGATGGAGTGAATATAATGCTCTTGAATCCTCTGCATTCATTAGCAATTCCTATCTAGTCACGGATGGATGAAAATTTTTGTCTTTTACCTAAAGACTATTTAGCCTTTCTAGCAGCCTTCTGTAGATCACCTGTCAAGGTCTTCTAAAACAGAAAATACTTTCAAGAACTTGGTGATGCTGAGGAGCTGGCAACACATTGGTGATTTTGTTTTGGGCCTCCATCTAAATTTTTAGTAATACTCCAGAGCTATTAGTTAGTACAATCAGTATGTCAGAAAAGGAAAAGACCTATCTGATCAAGAGCTTTATATATCAATAAAACATGATGCAGGTAAGTAGATACTGAAACAAATGAGTTGTTTCAATGGCTTTGTAAATGCACATCTGAAAAATAAATGTGTGTATAGACCTTGCATATGACTGCATATCTAAATCTTCTTAGAAGTACAATTTTGTATCTGAAAATATATCTATAATACAAGTATCTTAATAAAATCTGTTAATAAGAATTGAACCTTCATTTATACTAGGTAAGAAAAAAACCCTGTGTTAGTCACGTCTGTTTAGTCTGATTCCAAATACTTCTGGCACTGTTCCAGTAGCTAACTTCTCAAGCTTCCTTTTGAAATTAGAGTTGAGATGCTGGTGCTAAAGAAGCCAGCAAGAGTCAAGTTCCGTTACTTCCATTTGGGCCAGCATTTCAATCTCTAAGCTTAAAAATTGTAGGAGCTTCATGTAATCAGTAAATTTGTCTTTCATTTTGAAGGAAAGAAAATCAGTAGAGTAGATAAAGGGAGTATTACCCAACCCTGAGGAAGAATAAACAGTTAATTAAACAAACAAACAAACAAACAAACAAAACCAAACAACAAAAAACCCCCTACAGAAGGTACTTAACAAGTAAAAAAAAACCCATGAATAAATACATTTCTGTGGTTAGAAATGTTATCGGTGTCTGAAATACAACAAACATAATGCACAAAGAATGCTGAAAGACATGAACAAAGAAATTCAAGGTACAAACACTTCCTTTTTTTTTTTTATGACCCTCTGATTAATAGAGGTCGAAAAAGAGAACTCTTGTGCTTTTCCTCATTAGGAACTGCAGACTGAGTAAGACTGTCAGAATAGGAAGAGACAATGTGGAGTCCTTAACAGCACTGCTTTTTTCTTCAATGTGGAGAATATCCTTGTACAACACCTTCTGCCCCTCTCATGCTATTTGAAAGGACTGTACTTATGTGATTTAAATATTATATAAATCCCTCACAAATATTTTCTATTGCCCAGAAACCTGAGAAGTTCATAAGTAAATTGCTGCTTTTCTTCAGGGTGGTTGATTTTAATTTCTGTTATCTTGTCTTGATGGTTTTTTATACTGAATGATATAAAAATTATTGAAGGCAATGAGAAGTGGTTCATCGTCTCGTATGCTGGCATAAGTGTGAACATACTAATAAAAATAATAAATTTTTTTTTGTTTTTCAAAAATTTTAACATATAAATTAGATCTGATAAAACAAAAAATGGGAAAATGAGGGAAAGAAATGGGGAAATGGTAGAAGATGAACATTGTAGAATAAAATGCGTATGATGAATACACATTGACACTGAGCTACTGTAAAGTTTTCTACACTGATAAACATGAATCGTCTGTAGCATGACCTCAGTTTGTTTCATTATAAAGGGATCTAGGTGTATTGCCTAAAACACTGCACTAACATCACTTTTCCCTTGTGTCTTGACAAGATCCTTGTTATGAACATTGTGAGAATTCGAGTTGCTCTCTTCACTGATGTTTATTATGGTTGAATTCATTTAAAAGTGTGCACATCTTTTGCTTTTCTGGCTTTTTTGATGAATACAGTTCCTAGCCCCGACCTTTAGCCTACGTGTATGTTTCCTATAACATGTTTTAGAAGGTCATGTATTCTTTAAAACTAAAGAATTGTTGTGAATTGTTCCTTTGGCTCATACGCTGCCTAAAAATGCAATAGCTCTATGACTTGGGGAGGGAGGAAAATCAGGAGTATCAATTCCATGCAAATGTACTGACCTATGTAAATAGCAGTGCTAAGAGAAAAAAAACCCCTTTGAATTCCCTATGAAATTATATATCCCAGAAAGGCAGAAAACCTAGTTAAGAATCATGCAGTCCTATGTATGGAAATCATACAGCTCTTCAAGAAAAGAGGGAATCCAGCTTTGGTGGTGATTGCCTGGAAAGGGAGCAGCTCTTTTTCTAGAAAAGGAGGCTACCTGAAGCAGATACTCAAGTGAACCTGCTTACCAGAGTCTCTCATATACTCTGAGGAAGCTGGATCATATCAGAAAGGACCTGGATCCTGTTACCAACTGACTCGAGAGATTCCTGGTGTGCCAGAAATTCCTCTGTGTGAAACAGCAGCAGGTAGAAGAAGTCATTAGCTAAGGATGGTGGAACCAGGGAAAAAAAACCCTCAACAAATCTTAAAGTAAAAGACATTATTTGATTTCATCTGATGACACTAGTTCTGGAATGAAGAGCAATGTAGGATGTAGGAACAGTCTAAGGACAAAATTGGGTTATTTCTAGTTTAAAGTTGCTGAAAGCAGACTGCATTTCATCAAGGAAAGAGGACTGACACAAGCTAAGAGATTTTCTTACCATTTGAAAGTTTTTAGGGATAAAGCTACATGGCCTGTAGAGAACAATATGATAACAAGCGATTTGAAACACAAAAAATGCTTGACTTCCTCCCCATCCACAGAAGCTGTGACAGAAGGTAGGCAAAAAACCATAGATTGTTATATTTATCCCTTTTGGTATTTTATTTTCCATTACTGCTTCGCTTACAGCTTTGAAGGACTTGTAGATTCCAAGATCAAAATGTTGTATAATGAATGGATATCAAAGATGACACCATTTTGTTTAACATTGAGCTGCTCTTTCTTGTAATGGTGAGGACTTCTGATTGTATTCTGATGGATTGTTGTTTGATGTATGGCAACAAAGGTAAAAAAAATCACCTTTATTTCATATGGAAGAGCAGGGGGTGGGTGATGACTGGATTTATGCAGGTAATTAACAGAGCAGTAAGATGATTTGTCAATGTCCCTTCAATGACACCAGGATTTTTTCTGACATTCTCTTAAACTTGACATATATTGTACTATTCAAATAGTTTCATTTTCTTACTGTAGAAACGAGGGGACTTTCCTAAATTTTGGAGCAATGACAAAGAAGTAATGACAATTAACACTAAAAACAATAGGCAGGAACCAAATGCCATACTGCACATGTTGCGAGCATCAATTTCTAGTCATGTTGATGTGGTATTACTTGTTTGATGTCAAGACCGATTTTCCTAACTACGTAATATGTTGTGCCAGCATGAGCTGTAATTGCTTCAGGTTGCTATTTTTGCCCTTGTCTTACCACTGTGAAGAAGCCCACTACTATCACCAATGAAATTTGTGCTTTCTAAAATATTCTAAAAGGAAGCCACAACTGGAGTGCAATTAAATAGACACTGCCGATGTATCCTGGAGTAAAAGCTGACTGACAGCCTGCTCAGTCTACAGTTTTGATGAACTATCCACTTCACTCGCATCCACCTGCTACCTCTTTCCTTTAGCAAGGCCTGCTGAGTTGCATAAAAGATCCCAGCTAAAAACATTTCAAGACACATTGTTCAGTTATCATTTTGCAGCTCTTACGCATAAGGTTTATGCCAATTTCTGTCTATTGAAAGTCATAAGTAATTGCACATATTACAATTGCTCAGCATGACACCAGTTGATGCTGGCAAGGACTGTGGGTGTGTTGCAGTTCTATGTGAGGTTTTTCTGACTAACATATGAGCTTTTGTAGTTGTTTCCCCTAGAAGCTTATACTTCTTTATAACTAAAATTAAACTGAATTTTATGTTTAAAAATTCAAAACATTTAAAGACAAGTGCCAAACTTTGGTCCTTGAAGCATGTAAGACTCTGTAAATGAAAAATTTGCAGCTTCATTTGGGAAACTGCTAGTGCATGAAGTTGACAGCCTAAACTGTAGATGCTGTATTAAGAAACATACTTTTCTTCATACAAAAGGACCCAATAGCACTCTGACCAGCCCAGGAAAATAATTAGACTAATAAATTAGAACTGCTACACATCTGAATAGTGCTTCTGTGCTTGCATATGGCCTATCCTACCACGCAGTAAAATCACTGCCTTTATAAAAACCCTAGGTTTTTCCTCCACCTATCTCACCTGAAAGCCCCATATAATAATCAGTCTTAGAGAACATCTGTCCTATGTATCTGGCCTGTATCTGAACACCATGCCAGGGGTTCAGGCATGAAGGGGAAGACAGGGAAACAAGAATCGTTCTAAATGATATAGGCATGAACAACACTCATGTGCAAAAGAAAACAACAGGAAGACTACTAGCAATTTAGCCTTTGTTTTCTTCCCCTCATGGTCAAATCCTTGCACGAACACAAGCTCACGATATTCTATAACTGACTTAAAGTCTCAGATCCAGAGGATCAAGGCTACCATGGCACACTGCCTGCTCCTCCTGTGTTCTGGACCAGGCAGGTTTTGATCTCCTGGCTACTGGAGCTGGCTTCCTGCTCTGCCCAATGGACAGTTCAGAATCACTTCCAACATGCTTGTCATACACCACACAAAACAGTTATCTCGCAGGATCACATGAATCACAAATTATGTGAGTGTCACGGTACGTACATTTGTTTCTGGACCTAGAGGTCTGGCATACAAGAAGCACTAAAGTGCTGTTGCACATAAGGTAAAACCAAGGAAGCAGAACACCTTAGTAAACATATCGAGTAAAAGAGAACTGGTTTTATATTTGTGAGAGGGAAGTGTAAGACAATTCAATCAAAAGTATAGCTGAAGCAAACTAAAATTAAATTCATTTGAAGTGTGTAAAACTCGCCCCATCTTTAGCACAGGCGCAGTGACGTCTATTCGAGGCAGTGTCAACATTACCTTTTTGTGAGAAGATGGCATCTCCAGCACTCTCTTGAAACGTGCTCTAGCATTATTCGATATCTTTGAAATAAAAGACAGATACACCAGTAATTTTAAAAAAACTTTTCCATCAGATCTCAGAGTTTTATTGCTGTTTGCCAGTCACCATTTTCCACCAGAGAGTTAATACTTGCAGTGTTGAACTGTGACATTCAAAAACAGTCTATTGCAATGGTTATTCTTGTGGACATCAATTGTTATGAATGTTCTCTTCAGACCAGTCTAGGACAGGAGACCAGGTCTTCACTTTTGGGAAGTTTCATTCATTTTCACCTAAATGTGAACACATAGACCCCAGGACATCTGCTTTTTTTCTAACTTAGAAGGGGAGTAATCTAGTAAAACACTACCTGAATGACCATATGTGACTTGGAGAGTGTTGATACACTCTCTTACATTGTTATTCGAACACAACACTAGAAATAAACATGTGAAAGATTTTGTTTCACAGAGAGTACTGCTGAATCCTGTGGCTACTACAATCTTGAACCCTATGATTCAATTTGTCAGTGTAGCAGATATGCAATCTGGCACTGTTAACTGTCTGCATGTTGGGAAATGGTTGTGTAGGCCTGCTTGAATGCTATCATTCATATTTGCTACTGTTTCAACCTTCATTGAAGAACAATCTTTTAAGTAGATTCAGTTGGATTTATGTACTCTTTGAATTGTGTACTGTTTGTTATACTTTCAAAATCCATCAAACTTCCTCAGGTCTACTGGCTCATTCTTATTCTAACCACTTGTCTCACATCTAACAGACAGTGACTAAGGTAGATATTTATCACTTGGGCATTTTGATTTCATCTGATGTTTAAATAGTTGCTAGAAATAATAGGATGAATGCTAGCTTGATTAAAACAAGTGCTGTTCAAGTATGACATTCTTACTGTGATATTATTCTGGTTAGTTGCAGTGATGCATTTAGTATACAAACAAAAGTATTATCCTGCATCAATATAAACAAATATCCTATCAGAGGAGGACTAAAATGCAAAAATAGGACATGAGAAGTGAAAATAAGGATAGACAACCAAGGAAATGCCTAAAAGCATTGTTCAAACACTATGCGACAAAGGAGGAAGTCCAAAGCCCACCTGCAAGTAAATCTACTCAGAAGGGATTTTACAAATTTCCTAATGCAAAAGGAGTTTTAGAGAAAATCTGAGTCTTTTTAATAGGGAGATAATATAATGATGGATGATATGAAAAAGGTCAAAGTATTTAAAGCTTCTTCTGCCTTGGTCTTCAGAGCCACAGTCCTGGCTTGTCTGCCTATGGTTTAGGAAGCTGAGGGGCAGCCAAACATAGAGGGAGCCAAGCTACATCTACTTTAGTGAATTTGATTGTGCCATGGATCATTCTAACAGTAAGACCAGTGCTGGAAAGTGCTTTTTGGCACATAGCCTTAATGTAGACCTCTGAACTCAAAACTGCTGGAAGCCACCATTTCATGGATGAGTATTTATTTGTCTCCAAATTGAGCTTTGTGGCGACAGCAATGAAAGGCCTGTCTTGCAAAACCCCTTCAATAGTGAGTTATGTAGTATATCCAAGAAAATTGTTCTGTGTCTCCTTATTGACACTTGCAACCAGCTGAGGTGATCATAATAAAGAAAACAAATTGCCGTGACCCAGAATTGTGACCAAGTTTCTGTTCTAGAAACTGTCAATTTAACAATTTCCATTACTAAAGAGGGAGAAGCCTCTTTCTTTCTGAGAGTTTTACAAATAGACTATCTGTACCTTTCAGTCAAAAATGAATTTCTAATTTGCAGTGAATCACATGATTCAGGTTTCTAGGCTTATAAAATGCAGTGAATGAATGCCTGCAATGGTTAACTGAAAGTAAAATGTGTGCAGAGGTCTGAAGAACAGTGGATGGAAGAAAGACTTGCAGCCCTGTCTTTCAGTCTTGTACTCTAGGATTGGGACTGTCATTGACATATGCTTAGTCACTTCCACTCTGCTCACATTTCCCAAACAATACAAAGTCAACGAGCTCATGATCTGCTTTGCAAAGTACTTTGAGATATACTGATGAAAAGGGCTAGCATGCAATGTGTTATTATCTTTCTTGATGACCAGAAAAGCTTTTGAGATCAACCTGGACATCTTTCAAACAAGTCTTTTTATGATTTAACATGATTGTAATGAAGCTGACAATGATTATAATGAAGAAGGACTTCCCTTCTCAAGGCCAAATCACCATGAAGTATTATTACAATTTGCATAGAAACTGAAATGATTCATTTGAATAAAAGCCTGTGGCTTGCTAAGATATGTATTTTATCCTGTCCTTCCTTCCTTCCTTCCTTCCTTCCTTCCTTCCTTCCTTCCTTCCTTCCTTCTGTTAGTAAGGAGTGTTCTTCTTTCCAGCTGAATTCTACTAGACCTGGGCACCAAGGCATCATATATCTTCATGCTAAATAGAGGTCATCTTTGGTGCTGCAGGGCCTCATGAAACAATGCCAGCCTCTAAGGTCCCACAGTGGTGCTACTGCAGTCAGAAACAGCTGCTATAGAAATATTGTGTAGGAATTTTTTTCTCATGTCTTCTGGCTGATTTTCCTGCCAATAAAATTCTGTCCTCATTATTTACTTTTTAAAAATTGCTTTGAAAAGCCAATATCTAGGCAAAGAAAATGCAATAGGTCTAATTTCTTGGTACTTCAGTGGCAAATTTTATACAGTCTTACACAGAAAATTTTTGTCTCAACTTGGTAAAGAACTTTCAGGCACTGAGGAATTTTTCTGTATTGGAAATGATAACCGCTACAATGGGTCTTATTGAATAAAGAGATTATTGAATAGGGCAAAACTTATTGCTTGGCATTTTTCAATGACTCATCTTGCTACACGTCTTATAAAAAGTTTTCTTCAACATCCCAGTGCAAAAATTAGGACTATACCAATAAGTGATCATGACACAAACTCGAAGCACCAGAGGGAACTAAATCATCATAGGTATAAGAGTAGGAAAAATAGTTGTATGGTGTAAGGCTTAATAAGAATTTTCATCAAAATTAGGGAGCTCATCAGTTTGAACTGATGAAAAGTCCAGTAATGTTATTTGATCCAGAATGTCTATGAATGTTAAGATGACAAAATTATAGGAAAGTGATCCTAAGACAGATAATTTCTGGGCAATAATGGCATCGATTTACACAGCCTTGTAAGATATCATGTAGAATGCTATAAACAAGACAAACTCTGAATAAAGAAAATGGCTACTAAGATAGCAAGGAACAAAGATCTTATCTAGCATGAGGAGATTAAAAGAGTTTTCTCTTGTTTTACTTTTCAAAAAGCTGTCCAAAGGTGGACATGATTGCTTTATATGTGTGACATAAACACGAAGAAAAGAAAAGAATAATTTAAACTGACAGTACTACCACCAGAACACAAGATATAAACTAACTCTGCATAATTTTAGACAAAAGTTTATATAAATATTTTAAATTATGTGAACAATATGGCTTGAGAATGATTTTCCAAGAATTGAAAAGGTAGAAGCAAAATAAGCAGTTTCAGAATAGTGCTGGAAATGATTATATGATACATATTACATATATATAATTATACAATCTATACGGTATGTATGATGCATGCTGTAATAGTAGATCAAACTTAAAATGTCTACCATACATATATTTCTAACCTTTAATATTCTAGTTAGTACAATTTAAGCACATAGTAAATATCTTTTTGTATCTTTAATCTTGTACCTTGCCTAATTTTGTTGCAGCAAGCAAATGTCAGAAACTGGTGTAATATTTTATTTGTGTACTTGACACATTGTTGTTTTGAATATAAGATTTGATTGTGTTCTCACATATGTGAAAGGAAAATAAAGCCAACATGTATTAAAAAAAAAATCAGCGAAAAATTTTTGACCATGGAACAGAATTGGAAAATTGACTATAATTTAAATGTTACGGTTTATCTCTGTTTAAATTATTTTTTTCTCAGTTCTCACTGTAGCTATCAGGCTATACTGAAAGTTCTGCAAAATCATTGAAAGGCGTAATTTTATGTGTCAAGGCAGGTGAAACCTGGTGAGTGCCATTGATACAGCAATTCTTACAGTAATGCACATGGCCCTTTATTTTTTCAATAATCTAATAATTTTTCTAAGTAGGTTTCTGTTTGGTTTTAATCCTTATAGCCAGTGAATTATGCAACTTCTAAAAAACGATGTAAAGGCTGCTGAACCAGTGGATCATCATGACTACTGTCATGTGAGGCACTGAAATATGTTATTGTTAGTGCATAATGGCTGCATCTATATTCACAAAATGAGCTGAGGCAAGACCTGTACTACAACACTGAGTCCAGCTGGTACAGAATAGCCAGTGTCTAAGTTAGCAGCCATTAGAAGCCTCTCAGAAAAGACAGACATGCCCAAACTGCATATTAAAAGTTGTCCCTACCCTGTGCTAACCTTTAAACTACGCATAGGCATTGTTTATGATAGAAAATTACTTGTTTTGGTCCCAAAATGGCCAGGGACTCTTCTAACAATTGAATGGTGGAAGGGATCACATTTCAGTGCCCAGGACTTGGTCTCAGCTGTGATTAAAGTATGGTACAGCCAGAGTCTCATAGTCCTGTTTGAATCAGGCTTTTCGTAAGTTATCAAATGGTGGTTGATTTAAGTGATTCTTATGTTCCTGATTGCACTACAGCTAAATTTAAACCATCTCCTTAAGAAGTCTTAAAGAACTGTTTACCTTAGCCCTAATGCAGCCTCAAGGTTCATTCTCTACTAAGGCCATTCTGTTTCATACTAATGACTTTAATTTTTTTATAGTAACAGGTTCACTGAAGCCTTACATCTTCAGTCTCTAATTGTTACACCATGTTTACTGAAGTAATTGATTGGAAAAAGTGACTTGATTGCTGCTGCTGACTTACTGCATTCTGCAGTGTTGCAGTGCTTGAGATGTAGCAGATGACTTTGTCTTGTGATTTGAATAGTGGTACATTTTTCTTAAACTGAATTTAACTCTCATGTGCAGGTACAAGCAAGAAGCTGCACTTATTTCATTTGGTGTTTCCTACACCAGTAACACTGAAACAAAGTATGCTTACAGCATATGTACTGCATGAGGTTGCACTACTGCTAACGAAACATAGCATGCAGTTGCATAAATTAACCAAGTCGTAAATACTGTAAAGTGACACCATCAATGTGGTTCTGCTCTTAGTTTGTGTCAGAAATCCCCTACAGGGCTGAACTTGAGTTACACTCCTGTCACCGAATTCTTTGTGCATACAACTAAATCTTTTCTTCTTCACTCTCTATCCTTAACTTACAGATGGATTACTTCCCCTTTCTCCCCACAGGTACTTAATCCTGACCATCTGCTTCCATCCACTATGGCTGTGATCTCTTCTTTGACAGAATAAGCTTTAGCAAGGGATTGTTAAGAGCCTTAGTTTCTGAGCAACCAACCGATAGTAACATTTTTACTGTCAGCAGCCATTTCTATGATTACGTGTTTCTGCTCATAGTCTGTTGTTGTCGTACTAGAAAGAAGAATGCTTTTAAGGCAAAAAGGAAAAGGGACGTTATAAAAGTTTAATTATAAATATTTGTGTCCTGCGTGGCTTCTCTGCTACTGAGAATATGAACAGTGCTGAATGTAATTCTGCCGACATAGGACTGCATGCAGCTGAGGTATGGGGCAGTATCAGTGCAGTACTTCCAGCAGTACAACTTTGCTGCAGTGAGGAACTTGATCTTCTTTCTTCTTTCTTCCAGATAGGAGTTACACTGTCACAGCAGGTTGTGTTCTCACAGAGATGCAGAGATGCAGAGGCAAAAAAAAGGGAGACTAAAGACACAAAGTGGTTTATGTGCATAAATTCAAGCCTGAAGTTGTAGTACAAAATGCATGTTACTGCGTAACTCAGAAGTCAGCTTGGCCTCCTTGGTGCTTGCTTTTTAATTGTATGGTTTTTTGAATACTTAGAGCTTGTGTATGATATTAAATGGCTTTCTTTCCTGGGCTGAACATTTTCACCCATACCTCAGACCAAAATCCAAACAGCACTTCCACCTCCAGTCACTCCTTTACTCAATCCCTCACAATAACTTAAGGAAGTAGTCCCAGAGTAGGCAGAATTCCTGTAAATAGGCTTTTAAAATGTAGGAGAAGTAGGGATAGTGTTGCTCTTTTCTTTTTCAATAGTAAGTACTTACTTTTCTGGGAAGTGAGAAATCCTGGTTCAGTCCCCTCTTCAGCTTGAGGGGGTACAAAATTGTCTCCTTGGAAGAATACCACTTTTCTACAAGCAGCTCTGCTGGATGAGTCAGTTAGGACTGAGCATCACTGTATAACTTATTGCACAGGTAGGGAGGAAATGATGGAGTTACCCCCATCTCCCTCATCAAATAGTTTTGTGTCATCAGCTCTTGCCTAGTTTTGAACTTTGGTTTCTACTTCCACTGTATTTTATCCCCTCATTGTTGAACATAAAATGGATCTGAATAAAGCCAAGAAGCTAAGACTCCCTTGTGCCCAGACTGCCCTACCTGCTTGGTGGGAGATCACTACACCTGTCTTGCTCTCCTACACTGGCGCTCTGCACTCAGAACTCCTTTCGGCACAGTTACACAGCTTCATTAGGAAGAAGTGGATCGAAGTAACAGTAAAAACAGTGAAAACATGGGAAATTTAACTTGAATCAGTATATATATGTAATAGCAAATAAATATTAAAAGGGGTACTGAAAATGTTATCTTGAATGTTTTTATAAAGAGATATTTAAACCTAATATTTTAAGTCTAACTGCATCTACTCAATTCAGAATTTGAGTTAGTTTTTTGCCTAATATTTAGGCTCCCTAGGTTAATTAAAGATCAATACCATTTTATTTCCTTTGACTTTTTATGCTATTGAAATAAATAGTAGGGAAAGTTGAATATTCTCAACCTAGATAATGGGTTTGGTATTGATGCAACGTACTTTTATCAGGCTTCTGAGGCAAATGGCTGCAACTCAATATCAATTTAATCATTATGCAACGGCAATAGGAGAACTGTAATTATTGTTTCACTAATACAATCAGATTTGTGTAATCCTCTTTGATATTCTGGGTGTCATAGGGATTTTACCTCTCTAAATAAAAGTTTCTGAATTGTTAGCGTGGGTTTTTTTTATTTAGATATTATTATTTAGATGATATTATTTTATTATTTAGATATTATTATTATTTTTTAGATATTATCTCCTATGTTTAAATAATATTTTTATTATGAAATGAAAAAATAAATAGGACAAAAATACACATGAAAATACTTTGAAAGCATCCTGCTTATAATTTGAGATTTTTTGAATAAATGGAGATGTTAATCTCATGAAACCTCCAATTCATGAGTATTTATAGCAATCTTCACCTTCTGAAAATCACATGCTGGATAGGCAGTTGATTAATAATGCAATAATATAAGTCACAATGCAAATTAAATTCAGGAAATAAGATAGCACATGGTAAACTATTTCTTTCCTCAGCAGACTGGCATTCTGTAGTTGCCAAACATCATAGTTCATGTTTCTATTATCAATATATTTAACTACATTTGCAACAACTTTTGATATTGCAAATATAGTTTCCCATCTTTAACAAAAAACAAACAACGGATACACAAATTGTTTATGATTGTATTGGCTTACCTATATATGATGTATATATGGATATTCAGAGGATTAAAAATATTTTTTCTTAGCAGTACTGATGCAGCATGAGCAGCATTTGTTGATGTGATTAGAGATGATGCGCACATCATTGTGAACTGACTCAGAATGTACCTAGAACTGCTAACCCCCCACTTTTATGTAATTCACCAATTAAATAACATAAAAATGACTTTGATTCTTTCCTCCTCTTCCCAGCCCTATAAACCTCTGTTGTGTTCCAGTTCTGTGAACATGCACAGAGGTGGAATGAATCTTATCCAGAAATGTCAAATACAGTAATTACCAAGAGTGTGCGGTGACCACGCTTCAAGGCTTAGCAGGTCTTCAGGATATTGCCTTTGATACAGATTTGCAATATTTTGTTCAACTAGATTACTGCAATCACCATGTGTAGACAGTTGTTGTCAGAAACAGACGCAAAATTAGCAGCCTTAATTTAGGGTGCAGAGAAAAGCATGCTTTTCTTTCAAGCTTTGTTTTCTTATCTTCAAATTGCTTTAAGTATTATCTGTGGGATGGCCACTTTTCTCAATGGTAAATGTAACACCGATAACAGATTTAGAGAAGTGTATCACTTCATTTACGTATTGCAGTTACCCTTGGATGATCTAAGTCTTTTTACATTAGACATTTTTCACGCCTTCAAAAGAGAGATACCTTTACAACAGGCTGTTCTTTCACATCAGCCTTTTTAACGGGCTCCTTTTGCAAACAACTAAGAAGTACTTGGGCTTTTTTATTGTATTGTATGCTGATAATAAATAATTCAATCTGGTCTGCAGAGGGTTCAGGTCACCAGTAACTACGTAACTAAAGACTCCAGGTAGTACAAAGGCTACATTGATTCCTAGGAATTTTGCTTAACTGGAAGCTATGATAGTTACTAAAAATATCTGCATAACAGTAAACTACGTTAACTGCTAGAAATCATAGATATCAATAAGCTATGCTGATAACTAAAATTTTTATGTAATAATAAATCCTAATTATAACTACAGCCCTGTGACCATTCCTCATTCTACCAAGGATCCTCAAAAGGACCTGCCTGTTCCTATAGTGTTGGGTGACAGTGCTCACAGGCTTAAGGAAGATCTACTACTGCTGTACATTTCCGCTGGTTTAGGCAAGTAGTTATCGATAAGTTTTTCCCTAACTACCAACGTCTAACCCTTCAGCGTCTTCTATATGTCTGTGACCTTTCAAATTCCATCCAAAAATCTCTCCCACAGTCACTTTACTGCACAGTCTTTTTTCCTTCCCAAGAATTAGTTGGTTGATTTAGAATGTAAATATGCATCCAAGTGATGGAAATCATCTGCTTACCAGCATGCTCCACTCTCAGTTCTGTCTCCTTTGCTACACAGGAACTCCCACAGAGTTGGGGTATAGCTGAACATCAGCTGGCTCTGAAAGCAAAAGAAACTTTTCAGTAGGCATTGAATTTTACATATTGCAAAAGAATTAGCTGGAAATCTCACTGTGAGCATTCATACGCTGTCCAAAATCTGTTGTATATCTACTGAAACACTGGATATTGTTATCCAGGCTTTTTTTTAACATTTGATCTCCTTAAGATTTTGACCTCAAATTTATATATCTTAATGAATTCCACAGGTTAGCATTGCATTACAGGACATTTTCAGTGGTTATTGTTTGTAGCCACATGTTTTGTATTGCTTTTCACTACCATGTGGCAAGATTTATCTTATTCCTCATATATTTATTCTCTTGATTTGTCTCCTTCCAGTTCAGCTTTTTCCTTTCCAGTCTTTCAAGCTTTACCAGCAGCTTTGAGCTGGTTCCCTCCTTTCACTAAGCCTGCCCACGCATGTGAGATAGATATGCTCTAGCAAAGCGAATTTTCTGACGTGGATTTGACGTGGATCTACACTTATTTCTTGGGTTGTAATTGCTACATCAAAACCAGTGTCAGTGCTATATAAAACAGCTATTCCTCTTTGACCTAGGAAAAAAAATCAGATGTCTAAGTCTTTCAAATGAACTGATTGATTTTGAACTGGAATAGAAGAAGAGAGAAAGGTCCTGGTCTCTCTAGTGAGGAGACAGACACTGACTTATATTGTGTCTAATCTCATTTAGCCTCCAAACTGATCTCACAAACTAGCCTTAGTGTTACCTGAAGAATGACAGGGATTTGGAGACACTAGTAGGGGTTACTGTAATCAGGCTTAAGGGCTTTAGAATCTTTTAGGGTGGAAGGGACTTCCAGAGGTCTTCTGATCCATCTCCCTGCCCAAAGCAGGTCCAGCTAGAGCAGGTGCTCAGGGTTGTTTCCTGTCAAGCTCTGAGCACCTCCACAGCCTTTCTGTACAGCCTGCAGCAGTATTTAGCCACCCTCACAGTGATTTCTTTTCCCTCTGCCTATTGACTTGGAATTTTCCATGTTCTTGCTTGTCTCTGTTGCTTCTTGTACTTCCAATGTGCACTTCTGAGAAGAGTCAGGCTTTGGCCTTTCCACATCCTTCCTTTAGGTACTTGCAGACAGTAGTAAGACCTTCCTGAGCCTTCTCTTCTCCTGGCTGAAGAAACCCAGGTCTCTCAGCCTCTCCTCGTGCATCCTGTGCTCCAGTTCCTTCTTGTCAAGCACTTTTGTAGGTCTGGTGTTTCAGTTTCTATCTTGTACTAGGGAGTCCAGAGCTGGACACAGCACCCTAGGTCTCCAGAGCAGACTAAAGGGAAGAACCACCTCCCTCAACCTGCTGGCTGAGCTCTTGCTAATGCAGCTCAGAATGCTCTTGACCTTTGCTGCAAGGGCGTATTGCTGGCTCATGTTGAGCTTGTCCACCACAACACCGAGGACTTTTTCTGCCCAGCTGCTTTTTAGGCTATTGGTACCCAGCCTGTACTGTTGCATGGAGTTATGACATCCCAGGTGCAGGACTTTACATTTGTCTTTCTTGAGCTTCACGAAGTTCCTATCATCCCACAGCTCATCATGTTCCCTCTGAACAGTAGCCCTTGCATCCAGCTTATTGACAACGGCACCGAACCTGGTACTGACCGCAAACTTGCTGCAAGTACACAACTATAGTTATGTTGACAGGGATGAGATAAGGACAGACCCAGGACAAGGCCCGGGCTAAGCTTACGGTGTAGACATAACCACTTCCAAATGTATCTTTTTTATGCTACTGTGGAAAATTTCCTTAGCTCTCATCTGTATTCTTTTCTTGCTTACTCAATTGAAGGTAAAAGTTTATTTTTCTGCTGTCAAATTAATCTCCACCAACTCTTTCTGTTCAACTTGGCTTTCATGCAATTCATTTAATCGAAATGTTTTTTTAAAAAAATTTTACACTGACATTCTAGCTAAGCTTGCTGTTTCTTCTTTATTGTAATTGTCCTCAGTCTTTCAGCCACCTTTGATACAACACTCTATCCAATGGTTTCTTTGGAAAGGTGGCTATGAAAAGATGGAAGAGGTGTTACCAGTAATTTTAATTGAGGAAAAATAAGCAGAAAAACTCAAAACATCCAGCACTTTGGGCTGTCTCTGTTCATGCCAGAACAGGTAGCTCATGCTAACATTTGTATGATGGAAACTAATTCTGGAAACTCAAGCCATCCAAAAGTCTGGTGGGTATTTTGTCTTGTGTCATAGTACGGCAGGCAACAAATTTAATCCAACCTAGAGATTCAGCAAGTTTTTCTCATCTCTTCTGAGCCCTCAGAATGAAGGTCTTATGAATGAAAATCTCTTTTGGGTTTTAACACTCTTACAGGCTTCCTTTTAAATTGCTTATGAAGGGTGCTCATTGCTACTGAATCATTACAGTGGACTTTTTATTAACAATTGTGTCAGGTCACTGGTTTTGCATCAGAAGCTCTTCTCCTGCAACATCAATGCTACATCTTTCATAACAATAAAGTATTCAGAACAGAGTGAGGTTTTGTATGCAGGATGAAGGCTGGGTCCATGCAGAGATGGTTGACAGCTTGCTATTTTTCTTCATTGTACTACCAAAAAAATTGCAGCATCCTTTGTATATTCAGAATTTTCAAAGAATTTCTATATATTTTTACATATCTACACTGTGCAGTTCAGCAGAAAAAAATAAAAAGAAAAAACCCCACAACTTTATTAATGCTTTATTATCTGTCCTCAGTAGAAAATTGAGGCAAAACTCTCTGATTCTTGAGAGTTAAGATGCTGTATGTCAGTGGCATACAAAAACTCCTATAACTTGTACTGAAGGAGCTCTTCTCTGAGCTTGGTAAGGCGAAAAGATCATGTGCTGTATAAGAGAAATTCAATAAAGCAGTCAACTACTCCTCTGTTGATATAACCCCCAAATGCTTCTAGATGGATAATCTGTCATTATTCCTTGCTGCCAGTAGAGAATTCTTTGCCATGCTAGCCTATGATGGCATTCCTCTCACCCACTACTATAGACATGTTCATCTGAGCTAGTTACTATAAGGTCTGTTCATAGTCAGCAGAGAGTATTGTGTTTTAAAACTCATTTCATCTGATGTATTTGAGGTGAGAAAAAGACCAGTCATTCTTTGGAAGAATTTCTTTGTAAAGGCAGCAGATGTAGCTATGGTAGGTATTTCATCAGATAAGTCCCATCTCTAACTACTGTTATGCAATATTAAATTGTTTTTTTGTATGTGTAGAGCTATAAGTACACCTGCGTGGAGTGAATTTCAGCTACAAAAAACTTAATTTAATGGAATTTTAGCTGTCTTTACATGTGAAAGCTGTCTTTATATTCAAATGTGAAATGTCTTACATAACTAGTACCTGAAAATTTCCTTCTTTGTAATAATCAGGTGCATAGAACCGAAACACCCAGAATATGTTACTTAAAATTATATGGGTAATTAACACTCAGTTTGCTACTTCTCATTCATCTCTCTTTTATTTTATCTTTCAGGTCTGTGTGGATTGTTTTTTTGTTTGTTTTTTTTGTTTGTTTTGGTTGGTTGGTTGGGGTTTTTTTTAGTACAGTGTTAGAGTTCCCCAAATCTACAGGTTTGTCATAAAAGACAGCACATCAGAAGTGAGGCTGCCCATCTTTTGTCATTAATGTTTTGGGGGGGGGTTTTGCTGCCTTGAGGCTATGCAGAAGAGACATTTATTGCTGTGGATCTGAGAAGTGTGTTGTTGCAATAATGAAACATTCAAGCATGGCACAGAGAGGTATTTTCAATCTTGCTGAAATTCTGAACAAATATAAGCAGCAATACTGTGGTGGGTATCTACTCAGCCTGGTGAAAACTCACTAATGAATGCTGAAGGAGGTGTGCATACCTTGTTTTAAAGATGCACACAGGAACAGAAAAGGAGGTTTTTTGGACATAATAGATTTTTGTGAACAATCAAAATATTAATTCCACTCTAGGATATTTGTGAGGTGATCTCTACCGTGGAACACTGAATCAGTGGACATGGTTTCAATACAATGAGTGCAATATATTGCTGTGTTCTTGTCAAGCTGTTCCGCATTTCTCTTTCTTTACAAAACACTTACAAGCATTTTGGACTTCACACTTCATTTCCCCCATGTTTTTGCAACAATGTTTGGCTTTAAAAAATCCACATGACTATGGTAATTAAGAAAATTAATTGCTTTTGATTAAATAGTATTAAATATTCATTACCTATTGAAAGTCCTTTTTATTTACTACCCATTAATATTAACACATAGAAAATGTATATGTTGTCCTCTGAATCTTTTGAAACTGTTTGTGTCTGGTTTTGTTACTGAAGGAGTGAACAACTTAGAACAATTTGTGCCTGAGACAGTACAAGTGAACAAGTCAGATACTAATGAGCCTCCTTTTTCAGAGTCTGAGGCTATCTGGGAAGCATTTCAAGCTAAGTGGAAACCTGAAGAGCAGCAGAAGAGGTGGAGTGGAAGAATCCACTGGTCAGGAAGCTACCTGACCTGTGCATCCTGGCTTTTACACAGGTTAAGGATATCGTTTCTGTTGCTCAGCTTGTTTGGAAGTGTTCTAGAAGGAAAATAAAAGCAACATGTTTACACTGCCATTATACAATCCTGCATCCAAGAATAATTAAACTGAGGTCCTAGCATGATGAGTTGGGGAAGGCAACAATGTACTGAACCAAGCAGTCAGAGTTTGTGGAACTCGATAGCTCAGTTTGGCCATTTCCAGAGAAGACTACTCCCTAACTGAACCTGTTAAAAATATGTTTAACTTTCAGTATTCAAAGACCATTTCTGAAGGTTATGACTGGTTGTAAGTCAGATGAAGCAAACAAAAGACTTCAGAGAAGCTGTACTTCCAAACAGACTGCAGAATTGCCACTGAAGAATGGATTAACACTATGTCTTAGGAACAGTCACTGTAGGTTCGTAATGCAGCCAAAGGAGAGAGGTGCAACGCCAGGTCCTGACTTAGATCTCTGTTGGGCCCTCACAAGGCCCAGCTATTTTCTATTCCTGTGTTTTTTATCCGTTTAGTATAAAGGGAGACCAGAGTGACTTGGCTTCTAGTCCAAGTTAGTCCAAATGAATCCTGGCCCAAATAATTTTTTTGGCTTACTGTATAAATACTTACTTTAGGTTTCATTGAATTTTGAGGGAAACTGCTATAAAAGGAATTTTTCTTAATAATATGATGTGTAGTGCAATGAATGAAACATAATCCTGAAAAATTGCTTAGAATATGGCCATTTGTCTTCTGGCAGCAGCCTGTGGGCCTTGGTGATAGCTGCGGGATGTCCTTATTACTGTTCAGTGGGAAAATACTGGCAGACAAGACTGTTCATGGCAGTAAGAGAGACAACCGCAACTTGAAAAAGCCTTTAGAAACCTCTGACATGTATGCATGTGCATGTGTCTTTAAGTCTATAAATAATCATGACACCAGTGGTATTTCTGCATTCATGATTTAAGGATTGTAGTTGCTGACTGCAGATGCAGAATTCTCGTTTCTATTCTGTATAAAATTAATGAGAATTTTTATATATCTTCTCAGGGTAATTATCATGTCATGCTGCTGCATATAAGCTTAGCACAGCATGCTTTAGATAGAGACGTGGAAAAAAAAGTATGGATAAATAGAAAGATGTCTGTTTCTTTGGCATTAGTTTCTAAATGGATATATGCAGGGGTTTTTGGCATAATCTCCCCTGTATCACTATACAGGTTTTTGTTTTGTTTTGTTTTCTTTTCTTTCTTTTTTCTCCTGGAGTCATGTCTTGCTTTAATTATTGTGTTCTGGAAGCTCCATAACTCTTCTGGCATAAATTACGGTGGCATAAGGTTTTCACAGATCTATCACAATGTCAGAATCAACCTCTCTATTTGAATAATTATACCACTTTTGTACTGCTTTTCAGCTGCATCAGGTTCTCTGTTAATCTTCACATTCTTTGTTTTTCTGGCATCATTTTGACAGATTGTTCTCTCTCTCTTAAAATGATTATATGCAGCCATGTGCAATCTCCTCACAACTGTAACTGATGGCAGGTTCAAATACTAGGAGCCACATGCATCTTAGAGCTGTCTTTATTTACTGCTTTCTTGACCCTCTTGTCCTATGAGTAGAGGGGCATGTTTGGCACTGCTGAACAGAGGGCGACTGTTTATTTGGCATATTTCAGATTGAAGAGAGACCCTGAAATAGATTTCCAAATTTTGTAATGTCCTAAAAAATTCATTTAGAATTGATTAAATTTTTCATTTTGACTAAAACCTCTGATTTTTGACAATTTAAAATGTTATGTTACTGCGTTCAACACAAAATAAAACAAATTTAAAAAATAATTTCATAAGGAAAATGACAAAATATTTTGACAGTGTCTAAACATTTCCAGAATCTACAGGTTTTCATGATTTGATAAAATTACATTTCTCAGTGGAAAAATATTCCAGCTAATCTTTTTTTCCAGCTAACTCCAGCCCAAATCCATGAAAAGCCAAGTTCTATCAGTAAAGGACATGAAAAATTAACTTATTATCTAGCTTATAAACAACCAAGAGGAGCTGGCAAAGACATCTGAAATTACTTCATACTCAAGGGCTGCATCAGAAGTCCAGGAAGAAAAAGCTGCCTTGCTACTCAGGCAGAAATTCAACTTGAAATTGCTACAGAAGGTAACTCTTCACGTGCATATTAAATGTTGTGATGCTTACAAGCTAATGTACTAAGCACTATCATGATGAGCACAATAGTCTGAGTAAACTTTCATGTCTGGTGTTTTTAGTAGGCAGCTAGTCTGATTTTCTGACAACAGAATACCTCCCCGGAAAATAGATCCTGTAGCCATGGTCAAGGAGAAGATCTAGCCTGTCTTTGCTGTGTCTACCAAATGATGTCCCCCTCCTGCATTGTTTTCAAGCCTACACTGTCAGCCAAACGGATTGTACCTCTGGGAACTGAATAGAGATGTGAAACCCTCATATGGCTGTAGATGTACTTTATGCAGTATTATTCCCTGGATTTTTAAGCAGACATTGGCATAGTACAAGTCTTGGGACTCTTTAAAATTTATAGAACAGTCTTGGACCATATGTGATGAAAACTGCATGAGAAGTTTGCCTGCATGCTCTGCACTAGGTGGTTTCTGGTCAGCAGGGAGTGAATTGGCTCAGCAGGGGCCAATAGACGCAGGCACGAAAGAAGAAAGATGAGTCCAGTGAACTCCTGTGATACTGTATGGCAGCTGTCCTGGTATCTGACATCTGCACTGTCACGTGAAGCTTTCAACCTCAGGTTCCCTATCTTGTCTAGTTGTGCTGGAGAACAGGCAGAGACTACAGAGAACTGGGAGATCAGGTAGGCATGACTGTGGCCAAATTCCATTGCAAAGGTGTTGCAGTGGAAAAGAACTGTCCAATCCCCCTACCGGAGCAGGAACACCAAGATCAGGTTACACAGGAAGGCGTCCAGGCGGGTTTTGAATGTCTCCAGAGAAGGAGACTCCACAACCTCCCTGGGCAGCCTGTTCCAGTGTTCTGTCACCCTCACCATGAAGAAGTTTCTTTTCATATTTAAGTGGAACCTCCTGTGTTCCAGTTTGCAGCCATTGCCCCTTGTCCTCTCATTGGTCATCAATGAGAAGAGCCTGGCTCCATCCTCATGACACTCACCCTTTACATAAACATTAATGAGGTCACCCCTCAGTCTCCTCTTCTCCAAACTAAAGAGACCCAGCTCCCTCAGCCTTTCCTTGTAAGGGAGATGCTCTACTCCCTTAATCATCTTTGTGGCCCTGCGCTGGACTCTCTCCAGCAGTTCCCTGTCCTTCTTGAACTGAGGGGCCCAGAACCAGACACAATATTCCAGATGTGGTCTCACCAGGGCAGAGTAGAGGGGGAGGAGAACATCTCTCAACCTTCTAACCACCCCCCTTCTAATCCACCCCAGGATGCCATTGGCCTTCTTGGCCGCAAGGGCACAGTGCTGGCTCATGGTCATCCTGCTGTCCACCAGGACCTCCAGGTCCTTTTCCCCTACACTGGTCTCCAACAGGTCATTCACCAACTTATACTGGTACCTGGAGTTCTGGAGTTCTCTGTGCTCAATGTACACTCATACCAGCCTGTCATTTAGTCCTGGTCTGTTTTCATTTGCAAGAGGATGAGATTCAAATGGTCATTCAGCAAACAACTATTTTAATGTGTGCTGAGCACTTTCCATGCTCCATTGACTGCACTAGAGTAGCTCTCCGTTCAGATGAGAGGTGCTTGGACAGCTAGCGCACATATAGAAAACTAATTTTTGATGCCTAATTCCAAACTGGATCTCACCCAGAATTTTTCAATGGAACATCTTCCAATCTTTTAGCTTCTTGCCTTGCCCTGTTGATGCCAATTCTTCATGTTTGTTACAACAGATCAGTCATTACCAGACTGATGGCCTATGGTCCAAACAGGGACAAAATGGAGACAGGTCTTGTCACTTTTTGGTTTTGGTCTATCAGTAACTATTGTGAGCCTTGCTGCTACTGTAAACATCCTTATCTCATCTAACCAAAAAAAAAGCATTTGCACTAGCAGACAGCTGACAGTGATCAGATGGACAGAGTAGCAGCTGATATTTACACAAAATGGATTTTTTTCCCATATGCTTTACATTTGCATCATAATTCTAGACCTCCTTCAGTCCAAAATGAGATAATGGATAGAACCAAAAGGCCGATATACTTTACAGGAATTTGAATGAATTTGAGACAAGCAAAAGGAAGAGATGAAGACTGAGTTAAATTGTCTGTCAACTTCCCCGTTAAACTAATGGGTGTAAGATATTTATCTATGTTTACATATGCATCTTATATTTTGAAGAATTAGGTTTGGAAAGAGGATAAGGTACAGAGGTTCATAACTTGAAAGACCCTTCTTCGGCAGCAATTAACATGGCGACAAATTGTCTTGTCTCTTAAAACAAATTTATGAATAATTTAAGGGCTTTTCATAATGACAGCACTTCAGAAATTAAGAAAATGAAGATGCATGTCACTAAGTGTTCCTTTAAGGCCAAATTACATCTGTGCCTATGCTCCAACTCATTCTAGCAATCCAGGGAGTTTCTTGCATTAAGAATTTCCTATGAAGTAGTTATTTGGGGCAAAACCATGTGATATAAGGATGCAGTGACACAGAATACACCTCTAGGTGACAAACTGGTACACCCTTAATATATTTGGAGAAAATAAAAATTGTTCTGTGGAAGAATCCCATGGAAAGTACTACAGTGCAAACTTGGCAGAACTGTGATTACTGTGATTATAGTATGGAAGTCATAGGTATAGATATATTATGGAGATATTACATGTACAAATAATTGAACTTATTAAGTAGGATATAGCTAGAAGATCTTAACATGCACAGAATCACAGAATGGATGAGGTAGGAAGGCATCTCTGAAGACCATCTAGTCCAGCCGTTCTCTTCAAAGCATAGTGAGTTAGAGCAGATAATGTAAGGCTATGTTCAGCTGAGTTTTTAATATCTCCATGGAGGCACCACAGCTTCTCCAGTCAAACCATTCTGGTGCAGTGTTTGACCACTTGCACAGCAAAAACAAACAAACAAACAAACAAAACCAAAACAACAAAAACCCCCAAAAAATGAACAACAACACTCTGTCTTATCATCCAGGTCATTCAGGAAACTGTTGAACAGTATTTCCTCCAGTATTGACCACTGGGGTACCACTAGTGACTGGCTTTTGGCTGGACTTTGCATTGCTGATTACATCTCTTTAACAAACCCTGCAATTCAGACCATTTTCAATTCATCTTACTCTCCATGTATCTAGTCTGCATTTCATAATTTTATCAGTAGGCATGTTATGGAGGCAATACCAAAATCCTCCCTACAGTCAAGGTAAAAAACATCCATTTCTCTCAACCCATCCATTGAGCTCAACATCTCATTGCACAAGACTATCAGATTGGCCAGGCATGGCCCTTCATAAATCCATGCTGACTACTCCCAATTACTTTCTTGTCTTTCAAATATTTGGAAATATTTGCAGGATTATTCACTTCATCATCTTTCCAGTCATCGAGGTGAGATTTACTAGCCTCTACTTCCCTGGATTCTCCTTCCTACCCTCTTGAAGGTTGGAGTGATTGCTTTCTTCCATTCATTAAGAACCTCTCCAAATTGCTGTCACCTTTTGAAGATAATTGAGAGTGGCATTGCAACCAGGCAGCTTCCTCAGCATTTGCAGGTCTATCTCATCAGGTCCCATGGAGTTGTGTGCAGTTTGTTTAAATGTTCAGTAACCTGATCCTCCTCCACCTACGTTGTTGTGGACTTTCACACTGTTCTCAAGGATGTGGGATCCCCGAAGGCTGGTATTACCTTCTAATACATTTGTAAAGACTGTGGAAAAGAAGCCATTGAGTATCTCAGCCTTGCACATGTCATTTGCCACCAGTTCCCCTGCCCCATTCAGCATCAGGTCCGCATTTCCCCTAGTTTTCCTTTTGCTCTTAATATTCCTGCAGAAGCCCCACTCTCCAGATTTGACTCTAGGTGGGCTTTGGTTTTCCTACTTGCACATGCAGAGAGTGTCTCTGTACTCCTCCAGAGTCACCTCTCCCTGTTTCCACCTCTGCTGTCAGGGTTCTTTGTTCATCCATTCAGGCCTCCTGCTGCCTTTGCTTGATTTCCTGCACATCAGGAAAGGCCACTCTTGAAGTTGGAGGAGATGATCCTTGAAAATCAACCAGCTGTACTGGACCTTTCTTGTCTCTGGGATCATAACAAAAGGGATTCTTCAAAGAATGTCCTCAAATAAGGCAGAAGCATTGCCATAAATACAAGATGTAAGTCTGAGTCAGACACAAAATGCCTGTGGCAGTATTCAGAAATTAGCAAATGATGTAGGATTCCTTTTAAAGCTAATTACTTGAAAAGAAAGTTATTATGAATATACAATTAAACACTCAAGAGACAATATGATAGTTAAGATTATCAGAAGCATCTTAATGTTGCCTTTTACAAACATATTTTCTGATAAATACTTACACAGTAAATATGTCACATCAAATTAGGAGCTTCCATCTCTTAAGTATCCTAAAATTATGCAGCTTGGTATAGCAGTTCAATCTGTGTGAACTGTGTGGAAGTCACTAGTGTGAAATGCACAGAGTAAGTTTCCTATGAACTATCCCACTGATACTTTAAGAGGATATGGAAAAAATGAGTCAAATTATACTGGAGACTGCAAAAATAGTGCAGGCAAACTAAGAAAGGTGCAGAGAAGGCAACAAAGCTGATCCATAGACTTGGAATCATTTCCGTAGAGGAAAAGACTCAGCACAGTTGGAGTCCTTGGCTTGGAAGAGGATGAAAATATGACAGCAGCCCATAAAATCATAAAACATGTGGAGATACTGCATCTGGAATATTGATTGCTAGTTTTTGTAATCCAAGATTTAGGGAGCGCCCACTGAGATTACTAAGGAAAAGGAAGGAGTTTGCAAGCAATACATAATTACATTGTGAAAGTGGTTGTTAAGGTTTTGGGCCACTGGATATTAGGGACCCTAAAAATAGACATGCATATAAGAAGGAGTAGACAAACTGAGAGACAATAGGTCTGTTGATTAGTCTCCAGACATACTGGTTTACCTCAGGAACCCACGGACTTCCTCATACCAGGGACAAAATCCCTTCATGTTTCTCCCAGCTCTTTCACCCCTCTCACAAACCTCTACTCTTGGCCGTAGTAAGAGGTAGGAAAGCAGGCCATTATGACTTTGATCCATCATCACAAAACTGAGTTTCTTACAACTCTTTCTCAGCCACATCTACTTGCCTATCTCTTCTGAAGAGTTTATAGTCATCCATTGCAGCACTCCATCTGTGAGAGTCATGCTACCATGCTTCCATGATGGCAACTATATCATCGTTTTTCTGCCACACATGGCTTCCAGCTCCTCCTGTTTGTTGCCCCTGCTGCATGCATTGGTGTAAGTGTACTTCAGCTGGGCTATTGATCCCGCCACCTTTTTGAGGGGACAAGCTCTAATACCTACGTGAGCATTTTCAGGTGCTTCCATAGTTTCTAACACATCAATGACCCTTGTGTCTCTGCTGCCACTTGGATCTCCATCCCTTACCTCAACTGAGGTGGCAGAATGAAGGACCTGACTAGCACACTGTCCCTCAACCAGTGGTGTGCCACCCCCAGATTTATCTCTAGTGAGCCTGGTTTTATCCCTTTCCTCCTTCAAATCTAGTTTAAAACTCTTTCAATGAACCTTGCTAATTTCAGTGCAAAGATCTTCTCCCCTCTGTGAGACAGGTGTACCCCATCTGTCACCAGAAGGCTTGATGTTGTGGACACAGACCCATGATCAAAAGACTTAAAATTCTGCTGGTAACAGCAGACTCAGAGCCAGGTATTTATATATTCCTCTTAAAGTCACGTTTTACTGTTTTGTGTCCCTTTAAAGAGAAGATGGTTCTTGCATAGAGGTGGAAGTGGTGAATAATTCAGGATCCATATAAAACACTGATTTTGAATAATTTGAATTCTGCTGTTGAATCACTGAATTTTATGATAGTGAGGAGAATTATATGTGTGTGCATTTGTGTGTGTGAATAAGTACATATATACATACAAACATTTCGGGTACAAAGAACACACGATGGACATTTTTATAATAACTTTACAAAATCTGGGTAAACTATCAAATAGCTGTTATTTTGGAATGAGAGTGCTGGAAATACTGTTGGTAACTGTGTCTTTACAAGGACTTTAACCTTCAAGGTACACATTGGAGAAAAGATGCTTGAATAAAGATAGAGCCTGTTTTGCCTTGGTGTAACGGGTGACACATCTATTGACAAAAAGAGACCCTGATCCAAAGAAGTGATGCTCCTTTAGACTTGTTTTTGGTCAGTAGTTAAGACATTAGATAAAATTTAATTTTCTAGGAAAAGAAAATGAGTTAAATCTAATTTGCTTCAGCCTCAGTAAAATGCTTGATCTGATTGCTATAAGAAAAACTATCAGGCTTTCTGAAGAAAGAGAAGCTGGAGGTTAGCACAATAATTGCAAACTCAGGTTTTCACACAGAATACCAGATAAGCTCATACCAGTTACTGATGCCACGAACTTAAGAAACATTGTCACTTCAAAAGAAAATCGGGCTGACATTCAGGAGGAAACGGGTGACCTTGAGAAGTGAGGGAATTGAAGCAGTAGAATATTCAGTACTGCAAAACAGGATTTTATGTAGAAAATTCAAGTCCCTAAAGACGAAACTTGATTTGTTTATGAAATGAGTTATTTGGTATGTTGCCTGCAATAGCTTGTAACAAATCTGAGGCCTGGTTTGGTACTCCTAAGCAGTCCTTTCCCTGTTTATAGCCTCTATTTAACCAACACAGTCCCAAGCATGGATAAGAAAAGCTGCTATTAACACTGGAGAGGCTTACATTGGTGTTTTAGAGAAGGGGTCACTTCTACAGGTGCATGCGAAAGCTCTGTGAGTTTACTTGCAAGCGAGTGGTAGCAGAGCATGTGATATCAACTGCCTTGGGCTGGTAAAAGGACAAATGTTTAGTCCAGGCTGAACATTTACATTTTGGACTATTTGGTTGTGGTATGATTGTCCACAGGTCAGCCTGTAGTGGGAAATGAGACAGAAAAAGATGATTTGGTATTACTGACTCCAGTGGTATCCTTTTATACTCAGTGTCTCTGTTGGGTAGAGCTATTGTTTGGGGTTTTTTTGTTTGTTTGTTTTTTTCTTTCCAGTTCTGGAACTATACACAGCACAAGGGTTTCTGGGCTTGCAGTAGTTTCTTCATATGCCTGTTCTCTCCCCTGGTGGGAGGAAGAAAACCAGCCATGAGGGCAGCAGGAGATGTACTGGTTCCAGTTTGAGATGCCTTGCTGGCGTTTCTGTGGGAGGACACGGCGATGGGCTCCCAGCACACGGCAGTTGCATAGGTGGCACCCGGCTGAGGTCAGACGCTTCTGCAGCCTTCCACATTTTAGCTTTGGTAGCATACCACTTGATTTGAAGCAGCATTTCTAGGCAATGAGCATATGCAGTTTTGGGTCCAGCTGGCAGGTTTCTGTATCACAAACAGGGCGAACACCGCTTGCAGTCCCAACACCGCAGTTCCACATTTCAGTTTTGCACTCATTGGACTTCTGTTGCCTCAGTCAGACAACACATCGCACCATGTCCTGATGTGCCTCTGCCACTGCATTTCACACAGTGCTGCCTCTGCTCTCAGTTTTGCCACTTCAAACATCTGGACTCATAACAAATAAATAAAATTTTCTCCTTGAAGTTTTCTTTGTTAGACCAAGTATCAGTCAATATCATGGCCATTGAAAGTTTCTTTTAATGTTCACTTCACAGACCAAAGATGAAACTCACTCTTTTTTTTCCTATAACATAGAACATTCTTTACATAAGACAGTGGCAGGGAACCTGTGTCCAGACACAGCCTAATTTCCTTTCTCCTTGATAAGTATTTGGGCATGAACAGAAAATTGTCATTAGTTTTTGTTTCACTATCTATTTCTTTTGTCTTCAGCCTGCTTGAGGTTACAAACTCCAAATGAAAATATTGCTGAATTAATATGCTCTTCAAAGCTATTTTTTTCTAGAATTGATTTCTCACATGGCATACAGAAGAAGGTGAACATGTAAGTTTGGCTGAGCAAAAGAATGTATACAAAGATGGGAAGTATCTTCATACATACACCTGGATTATTTTCAGTGTAATTTTAAAAGCTGAAAACTTGTGTTCACTTTTAGCCCTATTATCATGTCTACTCACCTCATCTAAGGATGCAGCTGTTGCTTCAGCTGGACACTGCAACTCTGCATGTCGAAGATGCTTTCCCATACCTGGTCCTTCTGGAGCATGGCTCCCATGTGCTCATATGGGGGCCTGCAGGAGAGAGCTTTTGGCAGCACCTCAATATAATCCTTGGGTTTTCTGCACAGAGTATCACTGTGTCCGTTGCACTGTGTTTACATCTTTGCACGAGAAATCAGTTCCTTCAGTTTCTTCTGCTGGCTTCCTTCTGCATATGGGTGAGGACTGTCCTTCCTCCTATGATAACCAGGAGAGGATTTATTACTTTACATGTATTGTTCAATGGAAGTAGATATTTATTTTATTCCACTGCAAAAGTCATTCATGAACAGGGATGAAATATGACCTTAATCTCTATTCAGGCAGACCTCAAAACCACAGCAGATTTGTTATTATCCCTTTCAGAAAGCAAGGGCTGAGGAGAAGCCACAGGACTGAGTTATGGATCATGTTTCCTAGACTGAAATGGTATTCCTGAGAGTGAGGTGCTGTGGGTTAGCACAGTTTTGATGATGTTGCAGTCACACATTCTCAACACATACTGGAGTTTCTGATCTTCATGCTCTCCTCAGACATATTTCACAATGTAGCAGAGTGAACAGGTCCTAGGAATGAGGCAACACATCAGAGTGACTGAAAAAAATGAGAACTCTGTCTGTTAAAGCAAATGAGCCAGCAGAATAAGTCTCAAGCACAATATGGGGGGTTTTATTCTAACCTGCTTGTCTCTAATTCTGTGGAAAGAGGCGCCAGGCCCTGTGAAGGTATTAACCCTTCCAAGGACAGACTGGAGTCTAAGAATAAATCAGTATGGTTGCAAATGAGGAAATCCTTTGCCCTCTTCCCCTCAATTTGAGACTCTGAAGCTGAGGATAAAGACAAAGAGGAAAAGGACTTGGGGGTGAGGTGTGGGGAGAGGATCTCTCTGCCTTGCTTGAGAAGCCAACTGAATTTGGATCATCAACTTCTGAACTGAGTCAGAGTAGGATTTTCTAACTAGCACGTGACATTCTGCCAACCACAGACCTTTCTGTTAAGTTTCCTATTTTAATGTGATAGTATTAATGAGAAACTGTTTGGTTTAATGTTTTATCTCTCTGGGTTTTTTCATATGCTGCTTTTGGTACAGCATCTTTGGCTCCCGCTTGCTTACTGTGCTCAGATAAATGTCTCATTAACCTTCAGAAGTGTTACCTGCTGGCTTTGGTGCTGCGCGATAAGAACTGTTCTGATGCTACTGCACGCTCTGGCTTGTTTATCAAACCTTTAACTCACAGAAGCTGATACTGTGTCAGATCATCTGTAGTTGATTGAAAAGACTACCTGACAAGAAGATAAGAAGAAAACATCACATTCTTTTCCTACTGATGTCTGATGAATTCTTTATACCTCTGCAATACTTTACAGGGCAGTTCACAGGGTAATTTCTTCTGTGTGTAACATTGGAAAAAAGGTACCTCATTGTTCTTTTCTTTGACTTTTCTTAAAATTTAGTGGTTCCCTTCCTTTCTTTTTGTAGTGTCAAAAATCACCCAGATTTTTCAATTCTTTCTGCCATGAACTAAAATCCCAAAGATCCAACTGATGAGGAAATCTTCAGTGGTAGGGTGTTTCTTTGGCATAAACATTGATCATGAGGGGATTTAGGAGCTCCTAGGATAATGATTTATGCTTTAGCTTCACTTGAAAATAGCTCCCTGAATTTGTAGAGAAAAGTCCTTCTGCAGAGAGCTGGATAAATAATTTCTCTTTCACTGGGGGTGACAGAGAAGTAAGGTTTTATGTATGTTAAAAAAAAAAAACCAGCTCAAAAAGCAGACTCAACTCTGGCTATTGTTTAATGCTTTTTCGGGGTGATGAGCATTGCATACCTACCCATCCTATCCTTCCAACCCATGAAACAAAGGAAAGTGGATTTAAAATAGGCTAATAAACAGCTGTATGCCTCATTTGCACTTTTTAGATCTTCAAACAATTTTCTCTATGTGTACAGACTCTAGGATGGATAGTCCCATGGGTTATCACCAAAGTCAAAACCAGTACACAGCTTCCTCCTGCTATATATATTGAAAGGACTGCTATATTTTAGCCTCTGAAATGGATTTCATAAAGCAAGTTCAGAATGTTAGCTGGAAGCATGAATGCTCTTAAATCAAAGTTTCCTGAACTCATGCTTTCTGAAGCATCAAATGATGAGAAAATTACAGCAGAGAAGGACGGGTAATAAAACAACTGCTCCCTCAAAATCCAGGGCAAGGCCTTATGTTAATTCAACATCCTGTTTTAGTAACAACAATGTTCACAAAACTGAATAGAAAGGAGTGATTAAATAGGACATCCGGCCCTGAAAGGTTGTTTCTTGATGTTACAACTTGAAAAAGAACAAATACAAATGGCAATTGTGAGATGGTTACTGGGCAATAAATTCTGCTCCTGTGTCCGCACCTGCCGGGCAGGGAGAGCGGACGAGACTGAACTGAGCCTTTATCTCATTCACACAGCCTGATTATACATGAGCTTTAAGTCTAGCTCTCATTCCACTTTAAATTTTCATCTCCATTCAGTTTCCAGTGAAGTGTTCCTGTGTTCTTGAGAAAAAAAGGAGGACATGATTAGGTAGGAGAGTGAAGGATGTGTTCAGTTACAGAAAGCACTATCATCTCTCCCCTAAATCTGATTAGTTATTGTTCCCTTAAGTAGCACTAACTATGCTCATGTGCTTTGCAATCCAAGCCATAAGGCATAGACACTGGCCAGATGCCAGCACAGCAGCCCACTGATGCCATGCACAGAAGACAGAGCCTGAAAAGGTTTCATGGGAGATTCTCTGGGGAGCCTGAAGCTTTGACCCACGTTTTCCAGGAATCCTCTTTCAGAGCTTAATGGTGCTGCTCCCTGCCAGCTCATGCTCATGATGTTTGCTTCTCAGTGCAATGTGGGAAAGGAGCCTAAACGCTTGCACCTTAAAATCTGTGATGTGCTGATTAATTTATTTTATCAGCATGATTTTATACAGTAGAGATGCGTAATCATAACTATGATTATGCTTATCTTGTGATGAGCTTACACAAGTTTCTGTACACTCGTTTCTTTTCTGAACAGGCTGTGTATGTCATAGCAGACACACTTGGGATTTTGATTTAACACTGCTCTATGGGAATATTTCACTTTTTACATGTTTCACTGTGTTAATCATCACCAGTAGCTTAAAATGAGAAGACAAGGATAAAAAAGACAAAAGACAGTCTCTAAGGACAATCTCCTCCTGTATGTCAGTTTGGAGAGAGAGCCTTTAGATAGAAGCAGTCAGCTCAACAGGAAGCTGCTTCCCCTGCCAAGAAGAAAAAAGGAGTCTGGAGCTTTGGTGGTCCTCAACCAGTTGCCTTATGGGAGTCTCTTTAGGTTAAAAGGTGAAATGTAGCACAGCAACAACTGGGGGAAAGAGCAAGTGCATCAGGCTGCAGGGGTTACAGGCAGCTGGAACCACCTAAGTTTTCCCTCACTCCTCAGGGAGCCACTGGGAGTCATATCAGAAAGCCTTCTCCTTCCCCAAGGAGACCTGAGATGAGCATTGAGCATGCAGGCCATACAGTTACTGCTTTTTGAGTCTCATGATACTTCTTGGCCTCAGCAGGTGAGGAGGGAGCTATAAGCAGACAGATGAGGGACTCTTCCAATGTGTGTTAGTATAAAAAAACTGGGAAAAAAAAAAAAAAGAGTTATGGGACTATAAAACATTTTTCAGAGCTCTCAAATACAAGATATTATCATGGCTTTCAGATATACCACGTTGTCAGAGATTTTGTTGACATCTTTTCTTTCTAAAGATTAATTCTTTCCTTTGTCTGCCATTACGTTGCCATCTGCTTACATCACTGAATCACTGGAGTAGAGTCCAGTCTTGCAGTCTTCCATCAGATATCTGACAAAAACCAGAGGCTGCCTAATATTCACTGTTAGTGACTGGCTAAAACAAATGGTGGTAAATATAAGCTGCTTTGGTGGAACTTATTTGAAATACTCAGAGAAATGCAGTCATGTGTTGGTTTGTTTTTTCTTTTTTCTCTTAAATGTTCATAGTGCTTAAAAAAGTTCTTTGTGGGCAATTTGTAAGCATAAATGAGATTGCCTGACAAACTAACCTATACTCAGAGGTTGTTTTGCTATGCAGCAATTCCTACAGAATGTAAATAAAGAACAGATAGATCATATTTGAAATGTTAGTCCAGGGCCTTTAAAAATGAATGTGAATGTAACAAATGTAAATAGTTTGTGTTACGTGTATGAACACGAGGCGCATGTATGCAAACTAAACTCCAATATGGGCATCTCTAAAAATTAACTTAAGCAATATAGTGATAAGGACAGCTAGACACAGTCATTGAATCAGTTAATAATCTAAAAAATGTACTGCAAGCATCACTAAAGAGAGGCAAGATATTGTTCTGCCCCAAAAGGGCAGATATGCTGCATCAGAAAGCTTATAAAAATCCAGCCTTCGCTTGTCCTAATTTAGTCATTACTTAGTAATGTAATATCACCAGGAGAGAATGAACAAAATTAAGAAAAGTGAGGATTACATAGACAGGACTGGTTTTTTTTTAAGTGAGACAGAAGCATGTCGTGATAGTTCCCCTGAAATAAGCTGGCAATGAACACTAATATGTCACAACATACCACGGATTGATTTCAGTTCAGACAACCTCAGACATAATGATTAGTACAGATGATAGTTAATGCTGCAATTTGCATACCATGGATTAATGCTTAACCTAGGTGATTACCATAAGTAAGCCATGCATCTCTCTCCCACTTTCCTTCATCTGCAGATGTGCATAAAGGCATAACTTCAAACTGGTCCCCAGTGTGCAATACTTACCACTATGATCAGATGTAAGAAATGAAATGTTAAATCCAAAAGCAAAGAATCAGCACTATCTTCATGAATTTAGCATTCAAATCAAGCAATTTAAGTTATCGAAGTCTGAACTGAAAATACTCTCTAATAATTTATATCTCCACATGAAACTTGCTGCTCTTGTAAAACAGCTAGATATATTGGCAACCAGTTTTACAGTAATTAAGTTCAGTTCTGACAGGGAGAAAAGCAATATTCTTCAGTTTCTCTAAGACTTAAAAAAATATCAGATTTGATTCTCATATTTTTCTTGCAAAAGAACTGCGGGAATACATATTCTAAGAGAGTCAAAACAGATTTGTATGTAGCATCAGTGGTACAGGAAATGTAATGATGGTATAACACCCAGGTATTTGATTGAAGAATATATTTTGAAGCTTTTTACTTACTGATTGCAGTGGTAGGTGATAAGTACTATGCATGAAAAACCAGCAGATTCTTGAACTTTGAAGATCTCAGCCTGAGGATATTTAGTATTTTGAATAGTTGTCTTAATATTTATTTTTGTGAAGTTGGGAGAGTTCCATTTAGGTGTTTTCTGGTAACATGGAGTTTTGTAACTGTGCTTTTGGGATGCACGCACATTTTATAGTTGTGATCAGTCACTAGGGTCTATAATGTCTATCATCCTAGAATTTCTATCTTTATTCCAAAGAATGTGTAGTAATTTATACACCAGGAAATTCATGGATGCAGGTATATGGCTACCAATATTCAAAGCTCTTAAATGCACTTTCTGTGCTATTTATGTGATACAAGAGCCTGAATCTTTTAGATATGACTGCCCTCTTAGGAGGGTAGATTCACACTACATATAAGGAAGAAATTTTTTACAATGAGAGTGGTGAAACACTGGAACAAGTTACCCAGAGAGGTGGTAGATGCCCCATCCCTGGAAACATTCAAGGCCAGGCTGGACGGGGCTATGAGCAACCTGATCTAGTTGATGATCTCCCTGCTAATTGCAGGGGAGTTGGATCAGGTGACCTTTGAAGGTCCCTTCCAATCTAAGATATTCTGTGATTATTCTGTGATTGATGCTTTAAATATTACCTCCAAAATGCAGTAAATATCACATTTTCAGAGATGTCATATATTCCAGAAAGGTATTCTTCAGATAACACTGTTTATTTCTACAACATTTTACTCTGGGGCAGAAAGTCCCACAAAGATAAGAACACAACAAAGTGTTGATCTTTTGCATTCAACTAACCTTGGATCATGATAGATAACCTGTTTCAGGGAGTATTGCCCACACTTGAACTCTTCTAAAAGGAGTCAGGGGAAACGCCTGGTCCTCTTGTGGTTTTTGTTGTGATTGACAGCAGTGTTTAAAATTACTTTCTGTATGTATGTGGTAGAAGTCTTGACACAGACTTGACACAACACTGGACCATTCTTGCTCAGTGATAACGCTGCCAAAGGAGCTCCTTGAAACTCCTGTATCTTTTATTTTAGAAAGACTGTGGTCAATACATCTACCATGCATTTCTCTTTTCACTGCCAATTTACAGCATGTAACTTCATGTTTCAGCCTTCTCACTCATTGCATCTGTGAAAGTTCAGTGAGCTCTAGCAAAGCCACCAGATAGGAAAAAAGAGTTTGTTGCTCTCTGTGTCCAGTACAACAACATGAATAAGCAAAGAAATAATTAAATATCCCTGTTCATAGACTCCCCGCTTACAGAGAGCCTTGCACATTCTTTTACATCTGTTCTAAGGAAGTTCTTCATGCCTAGAGACAGACAATTTTTTAAATTTTTTCTTTTAGAAAAAGCACTCAGCCTTTCCATTCTCTGAAGTACAGTTTTCCTTATGAAGTATCACTACTTTCTTTCAAATCCATAGCTCCTAACCTATGGTTAAAGTGAAAGAAAATGAAATTTAGTTTAAAATGTTTTTGGTTTTTGGTTTTTTTCTATCTGATGTGGGTATTGCCATCGTCATTTTGCAGCAACAACAAAAAATTTAAGTTGTGAGTCTATGTTTCCACCAAAGTAATACAAACTTCCTGGGAGCAGCTGCTGTTCCAGGTCCTTCAATGACTATATGAAGATATGCTGTTTAATTTTGCTCACAGTGTAAACACAGCATGTGACCCAGTGCTAAATAGACATCAGTTTAAATGAGATGTTTGGAAGACTTTACTGTGTGTGTTACTCTAGTATGGAATAGTCAGCATCAGTTTGGAAAATAACTTACTATTGTCACAATATTTGCAGCTGGAATAGAGTTGGCTCAAATTGCCAAGAAAAAAGTTGATTTTGGAATATACTACTGAGGTACAGATTATTCTGTCAAAAATGATTACACACTGAGAAACTGCTGAGTCTGTAATGTCATGTATGCTTTTCTTTCTTTTTCTTTCTTTCTTTCTTTTTCTCTTTCTTTCTTTCCTTCCTTCCTTCCTTCCTTCCTTCCTTCCTTCCTTCCTTCCTTCCTTCCTTCCTTCCTTCCTTCCTTCCTTCCTTCTTTCCTTCCTTCTTTCCTTCCTTCCTTCCTTCTTTCTTTCCTTCTTTCCTTCTTTCTTTCTTTCCTACTGTCTGTCTGTCTTTCTGTCTTTAATAACAGTCTTAGCAGTTTTCCTAACATTTTCTTCTCAAAATGTCTTCTGCTATAAGGAGGATTGTATCCTGCACTCCATCTCACAGATTTATGCTGCTTAGAAAAAGCAGAATACTCCAAAAGGTTTGAGAGCTATTTATTTATTTGTTTACTGTTTTATTTTTGGTGGTCATATAGTTAAACCTTCCATAATTAGTTTTAATATGAGAAATGACGAGGATAAAAGTGTAGCCTGCTTTATGCCCGTTAATTTAACTTACAAATGCAGCACAGATCTTCTTTACGATCTGTGGTGCACTTTCACTAATATAACAGTATGTTTAAACAATGTAGAAATCAGTCATCTCAAGCCTATTGAAATGTGATTTTGTGAAGTGTGAATTATATGGACTTTTCTTCCCTGGTTGACTTTGTTTTTGAAACTAGAGCCATAACTATGACAGAAGCTGGTTCTTTTGCCCTAGTTTATCCATGATTCACATCTCATCAGTTAGATCAGTAAGATCAGGAAACTAAGCTGCCTCTTCTTCCCAAAAAGTTCTTCTGATATCCTTTTCTGATATACCATTCTTTTATTTTTTTTTAAATTTATTTTTTTAATATCAATCTGTGCACATTTTCTCCCATAGAACATCATCTTGGTTGCATCTAAAAAGGTTGTGTCCTGTCTTCTAGTGACCCATAGGTTCTTGTTTAAAAAAAAAAAAAAGGCAAAACAAACATGGTCATTTCAAATCCTCAGTTAAAAAAGGTTTCTTGGAACTGAATTTCTCCAGAACAACTTGGACATCAGTTCCTAAACTATTATCTTCAGTGAAGATCATTCAGGGGTCTGGATACAAGCTTCTATATCCAGTTGATTAAACACTGAAGAGTCAGGTTGAATTAAGTAACTTAAATATAACTGATCTCATGTTTTACTCTACTCACACGCATTCACTTAAGGCAGAGTTCCTAAACCTTTTCTGTAGTCATTAAGGACAAGTCATTAAGGATCATTTTAAGGATACTCTCTCCCTTTGTAAAACTGTATGGACTACTTTTACATTCCAATCATAATCACAGGATATCCCTGGGGCAATTAGTTTGCTTATATAAAATAAATGTGATTTAGCACAGGGAAAGGAGAAGGCATGCTACAATGCTTGGCCAGGCCAAGTAACTTGGTAATTCTTACATTGGCTTGGTAGAAGTCAGTTTGAAACTCATATTCTAGCTTCTATTTAGAGAGAAAACTTTCCTGAATTGTTAAGTACTGGACTGACCATTCAGAATCCAGTGTGACTAGTTATTTATCACTAGGCTCTTGGATGGTTTTGAGCAAGTCCCTTCACATCTCCCTCTCTCTTTCTATCCATTGTCTTGGACAAGGACTGTATTATAGAACAGAGCTCTAAAATCAGTAGAGATTTCTTGGTAATACCGTAAAATAATATTTTAAATGGTTTGGATTTCCAAGCCACTGTTCCTTTGTAAGAAAGACAGTGGTCTTTTTGCTGAAATATTAATACTGTAGTATGTTGCTCGACTGTAAGGACTGCAGTTTCAGAAATTATTAAATTTTTTTCCTATCCTATAGGGATATAGGAATTCAGTAATGTTTGCCATTACGCATTAAAAGAAAAAAAAAATCACCTGTATTGTGGGCACCTGAAGTAGCCAATGGAATTATATGGTGCAAGAATACTTTTCTCTAATGTTTGAATTTAGTTAGACACCTAGACATACTTCTCTTAGTCCTAAAGAAACAGAAAACTACTGAAAATATAATGGACACAATCAGATTACAGTCAGCTAAAATCTGTGAAGAAATTTAAATGTCAAAGTTTATTCATCTGTTGGAGAAAAGTTGGATGTGTATATCACCAACAACAGAAGGGAGACACAGCATCTCTCTGGTGTCATCACGGCATGTGACATCAATACTTCATCTTTCTCTTGTAAAAATGCATGTTATCTATAGCTCATAAACTGAGATAATCTCTAACTGGGACAGTATTTCTTCTACGAGTGGAAGGCAGATGACAAAGCCCTGTGTTTGGTGCTGTAGATAGACCATAACAGTTTATAAAAGCACTTGGTAGGTAATGAGAACTATTTTTTAACTCCGGTCCAAAAAGTATGCAAACACTTAAAGAATGTTTCCTTTTTTTTTTACCCTGCCTTTTTTTTTTTTTTTTTTTCCTTTGTTCTGTGGTTTGTTTGGTGTGCTCCAGGCTGAAAGATTGTGAAGAAGACAGACAGGATTAATAGCTTTTGAAACCATTTGGCTATTCCTTCATGAGTACGGTCATTTTCAGCTAGTCTCAGGTCAAATACGGTAAATACTTAATTCTAAAAAGAACATTTTCTTATTCTTGTAGAAGAAATATGTATCTGAATATGATTTTAAAAATCAACATCCATAAAAACTTAGTTTCTTGCTAATGTATTTTCAAGTGTTATATAAACTAACCAAATAAACATAGGAATGTTATCAATTTTGAGTAAAAGCTATTACAAATTACACCACCGTAAGCTTAGACCTGTAACCTATAGCATGCTTTCAGCCCTTGAGAATGACTCATTCTGATTCCTTGGTATTGAGCAGAGGCTAAAAGCTGGTACAGACTGTGAACCCATCATTTTCTGTTTTGTTTGGAATAAAAATTAAAACAAAAGCTAGATGTATACTTAGCTAAGAAGCCCCTATGAGAACAAGACATCAAAACTGGCAGGGAACCCAAGAGCTCAGCAGTGCTCAACAGTGTCCAGTAGTATCTTAAGAATTTTTCTCCAAATACTGGTCATTGCTCAGAGGTATCTCAAAGCCAAAAAGAAGCCTGGTGACTTCCATTGCTTATCTTGAAGGCAATTTATGACCTCTGCCCTTGTTATCTAAACTCTGAATTAATTCTAAAATTGTACTCATGTATCCAGTCTTAAGTATGAGATTTAATACACCAGACCTAATTTGATATGATGATTCTTGCTGAAACAAGATCTCTGTTTACTATAGCAGTTTTATAGAATACCTAACAAAATCTCTGTAACACACAGAGCTCAAGGAGATTAGTTCTTCAGTCTGTAGGTTTTGAATTTTTAACTAGCTCTTGCCTTCATTATAGCTAGCAGAACTACGTGAACAGTGAAAGAAAGCATAAAAAATCAGCCATAAATGACAGCAACAGTGTAGTTCTTTACTCCATGGGACATGCAGCACTGAGCATTAAACTGGGATCTCTGCTTTTGACATACAACCAGTAGCCCTAACTCTAACCTTAATTATAGCCCAGGGTTCCATCTCTTCAGGAAATATGTATATTATGCATGGGACTTAAAGCGATACCTTACCTCCTGCTACTTTCAGGCCCATTAGCATGCAGCAAAGAGAGTACTTTATATTTTATATTACTCTGTCCTAATTCTTAGCATAATTAAATGCAGGGTAGCTTTCCCAGTAATGAAAGAACTCATCACATACTGGTCATATTTAACACTAAAAGTTGCCTCACTCTGAGCATCTACTGTTTTCTGTCTCTGGGTTAGCAATTCCTGACACCATTCCTAACTTTAATCTATCCAAGGGAATTCATCTCCTCTTGAAAAGTGAACACTAAAAGTGGCACCTGCCCTCTTGCCATCACTTAGAGCCATTTAACCCCCAGCAAGGAAAGAACTCTTCTGTATTTAGCTTTAAAAATCTAAATCTTAACTCTTACTTTCAACTTCATTGTATTTCTAGGATCCATTGTGAGTAGTAAAAATGACAAACTACTGGTCATGAGAGGTGTCTACTTTCCTTTGAACGCTGAAAGGCCATTCAGCCAAAATCTTCCATTACTGTTTCTCAAACACTACTCTTAGCTATCAGCTTGATTAAAGCTAGAGGACCCACTTCTTCTGGAAAAGTGTATATGAAGTACTGGACAAAAGGGCCTTTGTCTTCAAAAAATTCTTAGAATCATTCAACACACAAGAAAAAAAGGTCTCTTCACTCTTTGGACTCCCTTAATCTAATCCTAACCTTCACCTCCTCTATAGCCAAGAAACCTATCCGAACAGTGAAAGTGAGGTAATTTACTGGCTATGACCATCTCTAACCTTGTCCTTAGTGGCGGAGATCATGCAACATCCAGCGTTACAATGAGACCTTCTCTCTCTAGAGGCCAAAATCCTGTCTGTCATCTTCATTTTCATTCCAGCCAGCAGAGCCGCCTGTACAATAAAAGAAAACATAAACAGCACAAGTCTTTTGCAAGAGATAACTACTTCAATTTCTGTCTGTGTGGGCTACAGACCATGAAACGGACTTTTTCAGGCTTTAGATCCCCAACTCCTGAAATTCAGGAGTAGGAGGAACCAGGCTGACTCAGTTTTCTCTTGCTGGGTCCCACAGACTAACTTAAGATCTGCTTGGTTCCTCTTCTATTTACATACATACTGACTCCATCAAGTTATTTTAAAAATATTTTAAAGCCACTCATGATTTGCGGGCACAAAGTACCTTACACTGGGTCATGGTGCGTACCTGCTGGGCATTGCAGCATGCATGTTGTACCTGCCTAATACAGATAGCCAAAATATGTCTTTTGCACATGTACACTGGCAAAATGTTTAATGAAAGAGGCTGTCATTGAAAGCTACTGATGTTCTGACATCTGACATTGCAAAGCATTTTTTGCAACCGTGATTTACAGTAGATAAGACCGCTTAGACCATGCTAAGTTGATCTGGTGTTCAGTAATAGCTAAATTCATTACTTCCCAAGATATTCGTGTTTTTTCCCAATGTCTCTGATCACTTCTCTTATGCCACAGTCCATGTGAGAGAACATGAAAAAGACAGATTGGAAGGTAGGAATGTTAATGAGAAAGTTAGTGCAGAGGTAGCAAAAAGGGCTCCTAAAATAGAGCTGAGCAATCACTAGGAAGCAACTTTATTTCTTCTAATATATATTTTGCCTGCCACACAGTAGTGTTGAGGGTAAATTGACTGATGTTTAAAGTGCTTTCCGTTCCTTTGATGGAAGTTGCTATGGAAATGGAAAGCATACTTATTAGATATTTGCCATCACTTTTTGTTAAATCTAACTCTTCTAGGTTCTCTTTATCTCAGAATGCTGCTGCACTCTTCAACATCTGATGTCATGAGCAGACCCATGACAAGAGCTCTCCTACATTGTTCTGTGTATTTGCTTTCCATTCTATACATTTTGGCTGGATTTCTAAGCTATAAATTCAGACCATTTTCAGCATTGCAGAAATCTGTCAGTCATCCTAGGGTTTTTCATGATAATGTATTAACCAGCTCAAAGGTTGAAAGGGCAATCAATCAATTGCTATTTTAAATATTTATAATATTTATTACAAAATGCATAATAAAATGCAACGTAGTTAAAATATTAGCCTCTTGTAACAACTGCCATTAGAGATGCCATGTCAAGGCATTTGGGGCCCTGGAACCATGTGCATACAATATACACGTAACACCTTTTCAGCCCTTTAGTGCTGCTACCACCTCAGGACTGTTTACTTTTGCTGAATTATGATAGCAGCAGTTGACAGAAGAGAGGAAGGCATTAATTTTTGCTTCTGTTTCACCCTATTTACACATGGGCATTTTCCCTGTTAAAGCTCTAGTTGTAAGGTATGACTTTTTTCCAATTCTCTTCTGTACGTGAAAGAAGAAAGCCATCATTTAATCATCCAGAATGGTGAAAAGGTTTGTTTGCTTTTTAAATTTTTAATGTATCTTCAAGAGATAATTTTTTTCATAATGACACCAAGAACTACAAAAAAAGTAGGATTAAAAAAAAAAAAGTCTAGCTCTTTAATATGGTCTAGTTTCCCTCTCCGAGGCACAAACATGAATAGCTTCTCAATGTATCTGTGCACATGCATGGAGAAAAGCCCTTTGGGAACACATAAAAGAGGAGATGAAAGTTCCTTGGGAAAACACCTCCCCAAAAATGAGTGCCTATATTAAGCATACACTATTTATTGCTCTGGAAGGGAAAAGTGTTTGCAGTATTACTAGTTGGCTTTAGCCTTCTTACTAAAAAAGTGTGCAGATGTAGCTGATTTGTAGTCAGAGCTTGTTGGGGAGGTGTGGATGCAACCAGAGCAAAGACAGGTAGGAGGATCCTTTTCCCAGGCAGCGAATCTTCCTTCTTTGCAGCCATTCTTGTCTCTCAGCTTTTGGTTGTTTCTCACTGGTGTGTGTCCTTAAGGAGATATTAGTGGAAAAGTGAAGGTTGTGTTTCACTCTCACTTCCTAAATCTATCCCAGGAAAGAATCAAGAGCTCTCATGACTTTCTTGCCCATCTATTAAAAATCTTACAGTATAGTGGAGGAAATACAAGTGTTTTACTTTCTCTGCTGCTGAGGCTGGCAGTTTCCTAGCAGTAAAAGCAGAAAGAAATAAACCCATTCACAATGAGGAGACAATATAATAAAAAGTGACCTTCATCTGTATTTCATTTTCTTTAAAGCTTCAAGAGAAAAAGGAAAAGCTTGCAGCTGGGTTCTCACAAACAGCCTGTAGAACTGTGTAAAGAAATTTTCTTGCAGGATATACTTCTGCTTTCAGGTTTCTAAATTCTTTAATATTTTAAAAGGTATTCTAGTCTCTCATGGAATTGCATAGAGACTTGTAGAGCTAGACCACTCTTTTCCATTCAGACAAAAATAATTTAAATCAGTTTGCCTAATGTTTCTAAGGACTGAAGAGTAATGGTGAAATAATTTCCAAAGCAGAAAAACAACTATACTCTAATTTTTAATAAATGTTTGTAGCATTATAATAGTCATTTGCAAACGAGCAAACACATTGGCAGAGGAGATAAAAAAAGTTCCTGACGATTCAATACAATTTCTATTAAACCTTAAGATATGTAAGTGCATTATGTATTCTTCAGGATTGATCCCAAACTGCAGTTAATGTTCAATGGGGCAGTTCAGGTAAAAAGCAGGAGACGAAGAAGAGCTGTGGAAAGGTTACACAAAGTTTATTTAGTGGTTGTTTTGCCATGTGCTGAGCAGCTATGAGATAATCCTTCTCTGCATGTCTGAAAGGTCTCCCTTTCTCCCTTTACAAGCGATGAGAGAATAAAGGGGCTGAAGAAGTGGTTATACTCAGTTGTTACACTTGGCAGGTTCACTAATTCAGTCTGCATCTCAGTTCCTGGTGCTTCTTTTATCCTGATTTTTGGAGTGACTGGGTGGGTGGAAAGATCACACCCTTTTCCGCCCTTTTTACACACAGCTGTGTTTCCAATCTTGTGACACTTCTGGTGAATAAAAGACAAGCAAGTCGTCTTGTCCTTTTCTCTGATAATCTTTGCTTGGGCCCCACCAACATCCATGAAAAGAAAATACGCTGTTCTTTCTAACTGCATCTTCTACCCTGGTAAAAATTTGGAGATAGAGATCTGCACTGCCGCATTATTCTTGCTGGAGCAGAGTATATCTTGTAGCCTTGGTAATGCTTGAGGTTTGCTTCACTGTTGTTCTGGTTGTTTCTGGCTTATTCATAGTAGGTGTTCATTGAATAAAAGCCTACAGCTGGGGTGCTGTGTAGAGTGAAGACATCTTAAGCAGTGCTTGGTTTGCTTTAATAGACATTTTGCACAGTGCAGAACCATGGTGTATATGAGAAAGGCCAAATTTTAAAAAAATATTTATTTCTAAATTTGAGTGATTTCAGAGTAATTGTTTGCAAGTCATATGCAAACCAGAAAATTTGTAAATAAATTCTGTTTATGGTGATGGTAAAAGATTAAAAAAAAATGAAGGGAAAAAAGTGAAAGAAAAATCTCCTCCTTTTCCTGACATCATCAGGAAAACAAACAGTTCTTCACAGCACATGCAATTATAGGAAGGTGAGATACTTTAAGAAGTGCTTAAATATCCATTTCAGTATAAACAGATCATTTAAAGTCACTCAGATTTATTTCACCAGTCTCTCTTCAGCATCAGAAGATGCTGAATGACACAAGTTTGAAAATTGAAGTGTTGGCACCCTTTTCAGATATAACTAATATGTAAAAGATGATGGAAAGGTATGTGGCATTTATATGTTGAGGGTCAGTACACCACAGTATTTTACTACTGATTTTCAATTTCACCTGAGTTTCTCCATCATTTTGCTATAACTCCGTTCAAGTTTTGAGCTCTAGAAGCAAATACATCAAGAAAATGGCCCTAACTTTGTTCTTCTGTGAAGCCATCAAAGTATAATAAACATTTTTTTTGGAGGTAAATACACCAATAAAAGATGTGAACTAACATTATAAAAAGCGCATGCAGAGGAACGCCCTAAAAGTTGAGACAAATATTGTAAGCATTAGTGTTTTTTTCTTTTCATGAGGCATGATAGTGAGGTTTTTTTAAAATAAAATGAGATCTTTCAGGTGCAATAAAGAGATTTTAAGAGTGCAATGTCAGAAGATAGTGAAGTGCTAGGTGAAACTCTGCTGCTGACAACACTTACATATGTGTGTACCTTTATTTGCCTGAGTCCATCCCACTGGAAACAATGAGAAAGTATTTCGGTGAGTAACATCAAGCATATCAATTAGTGAGTTGAGTAACTGGACTTTAGCGAGCAGGAAGTTAATGCTGACGAAGTTTGAAAATTAAAGCTGAAAAAATTACAAAATATTTTAGACTAAAAAGCTCTTTGGTGGGTGGTTCACATATAACAAATAAAGAGACCCAGACTACAAGGTGCTATAGTTGCATTTAACTTCAGAGAGGGATACTTACGTCAGAAATTTGGTTTTGCTAGCAAGCAATAGATGTGAACTATTTTTCAAAGGTCAATACAGTAATGAGTATCCTTCCCATAGCAGTAGCATTTCCCTCAAAAGAGGGTTTTTTTCTCCTTCATCTTGTACAACATTTTTCATTCAATGAATGGGAATATTGCTATATTTGGTTCTATTCTTACCAATATAGATGGTATTTTGAGCCAGCACAGCAATAAAGGATTCTGGTAGCTGTGATTACTGGGCAAAATTACAGATGCTGTTGGCATTTCACCTGAGAGGGTACGAGTGAAAGACTTGCAGGTGTCATTTTTACAAAGAGAAGTGTGGATGTGCTACATCTCTCTATTTTTGTGGAGTTAGGTACACCCTTAAACAAATGATGAAAGGAGTCGAGGGCTAGTCTAAGTAATTCAAGAATTTCTTAGTGCAAATCTACTTTTTTCTGTGTACTGAAGGAGATCTCATCCTAAAATGAGGACTTCTAGGTATCCAGATAGACACCTGCACTGATTCAGAAAGATACTCTCTTCACTGTCATCTTCCCCAGAAGTTGTTTCTTCACAGTGCCTGCAGAAGTTGCTCGAGCTATTTTATCTTCCAAGTAGTATGTGCAGGAAATGGATACCTATCAAATCATGGTCCTTTCCACCTCTACTTTGGTAAGAAATATCTTTGTGCTGCCTCTAACTGAAGGCTGTGTTTGTCAAGTTTATAAAAGCTCTAGATCAGACAATTGGCTAACACAGACAGCTCCTAAATCTTACATGTATTTTCCCAAAGCTTGTGCCTTTCTTTATACCGAGATGTAACAAAGCTTGCACTGGGTATGCAGTTTGATGTGACCAGTCTGTCTGAAGTACAATCTAGAATCTATAATGAGTTTAGCACAGGGAGTAAAAAGAGAGTGATGTTACCTACTCTTGATAAGGGAACTGTTTCTATCAATAGTGGTAAAGGACATATTCGAGAAACTATTTAGAGTATTTTTTTACTTGCATCATCTACTTTCATTGCCTTATTCGTGACACTCTTATCCCTATTATTTAGGTAGCAAAGCATCCTCTTGTCTCAGAAACTGTGCAATTGAAAGTTATGTTTCACAGAGTCACAGGTCTCTTAGTATGGCAAAGTATTTTAGTATGAAGGCTTCTATATTGCTGCTGATAGATGTTAGAACTTGTATGCCTACATAACGTAAATATTTATTATTTTTATGATCTATTCAAGTATGGAATAAAATCAGTCACAAATTTAGAAGCTGTTACAGAAGATCTCAGTTGAAATTCAGCATAACTACTATTTCATAACAAGATGTCTTGCTTATTCCTTGATTAACAAACTTGATCATTTCAGGAGCTAGTAGCCACTTAAACTACGCAGTGTTGATCCTCCTGTTTCTGAATATTAGAAATCTGACATGGACAGAGGGAAAAGTTTTCCAGACACCTTCTTTAATGTTATTTACTGGGCAAAATCTCATCCTTAACACTTGTCCAAGGTAGCTGCACTGAGGCACCATGCCATCTTAACATGCATTCAGGTATGGTGTACCCTTCCAAGGACACACCAAGTTATATTCAGAGATTCAAGCAGGACTGCATCCGATCACAGTAATTTATTTTCCTGAAACATTTCATCCAAAACACCACCTGTGAGAAATAGAGCTGTGCTTTCACAGCATGTCTCCTCCCTCTATTCTACACTTTACTCAGGTATTAATATAAACCTTTTGTAATTTCACAGAGAAAAATAAATAGCTGAAAAACTTCTGATGATTATATCACAGCAAATGTTCTGTTACTTAAAGGTAAAAAATATTTTTTTCAACTCCACTGTTGCATTCCTCATTTTTTGTTTGAAGGTACATAACGTTGGTGAAAAGAACAGCGCCAAATCTGCTAGCAGGGTATACAAGCAGTAGCTAGTCAATGTAAAGGATTTCTGCTGTATGGTGAGGTTCCCTCTTAGCCCTTTTTGAATACATATTCAGTATCACTTCCTTTGCTTCTACAAGAGGGACAAAGCATATATTTTTAAATTTGCTTAATGTGTTTGGAGGGAATTAAAGCTACTTCATTGTGAAGGTATCTTAGTGTGGCAATGTAAGCCCTGACTTTTGCAATGAGCTCTGATGGGACTATGTACATTCCAGCCAGTAACAGACTACTGGTAATCTTAGAGTAGGAACTATTCTTAGTTACTGAAGAACTATGCCTATTAAAAAGGAAAAAAAATAATCCATTTTAACTAATTCCTAAAAAGATGTTATGGCACACAGACATTTTTAGAGATGTATTTTATGACTACTAAGCCTAATTCAGCTATTCAGAGACAGTATTTACCTTTTTATCTATTGCCATAAATATATGGTATATATACAATCACTTATGAAGAAGAGCAAGTGCTCCCTGCAACTGACTGGTGAGAGTCAAGTGAAAGACATATGTACTGTTGAATGTCCTTCAACCTGTAACTCCAATAAAGAAAAGATTAAAATGCAGCAGTTTTATTAAGCAACACTAAAACACTGTGTAATACATGGGTTGTACTCTGCTACATCCACAGGTTATTGCAGCAGATGTCCCTGGCTTTACAACATCTAAGACACTAGCCTGTAGTGACAGGTCCTTAAACTATCTCAATCAAGTTACATTTAATTTCTTTCTCTAGATTTAAGAGACAATGCTAAGATGTCCTTGGGCAAGAAACTAACCAGATAGGTAAAAAACTTACTACGGTTTATATGAAAGCTTTGATTTGTTCGCTTAGCCCCAATCAGACTTTCTTCAGTTGTTTTTGTTTTTAATAAAACAAAAGGAAAAGCTCAACAAAAATAACTAGTCATGTACCTGTCACTGTGTATCCCTGCTCGCATTATCCTATGGCTAGTTTTTCTGTTACCATTTTTATTCAGAAGCATACAGTAAAATATGGCTTGTTCTTCGTGTTTACTCAGGGTGAGAAGAACAAATAAATAAATGAAAAAAGAAATGTTGCAGGCTTGACAGCTGCTACTGGCTTTAATGAGTTGATTTTTGTGTATTTATTATCACCTGCCTGTTTAAGAGAGCAAATGTAATTTTGCCCTGATAATTTCACTGTTGAGGTCTCTAACCTCATAAATTCAGGTCATATTCACTCTTGTGACCTTTAACAATTAGTCAGTTTTATCTATGGATTATGAATATAGTTTACATTAAAAAAAATCCTACACCTCCCTCCTTTATTTGATTATTCATAAATTGGCCTGTGGTCATTTATGTGAATAGAAATTTTGATTGAAGCCAAGTATGAGCAAATGGAAATGTGTTTTGGCTTGTAACACTTGAAGTTTTTAGAGAGGCAATATTTATAGTAAATTAATTAGTGAAATTCTGCAGAATAAAGCTGCAAAATACTTAAAGAAAACAAACAAACAAGAATAAAAACCTGCCCTCCAGTAAGCATTTGACATCAGGTAAAAATTTGTCTAGTAAGAAAACCTTCTCCACGATTTGAAAAATTTCTAACTTTAAACTTCTCTAATTTTTTCTAAGTTCTAATATTTCTAATCTTTTTTAACTTTCTTTTTAGCTAGAATTACGTCATCGTGAGCATGATGATTCCAGTAGGATTTTTTCCTTGTTTTGTATTATAAATCATTTCATGTGTGGTTGTAAATTTTCTCTTTGTCCAGGTTCCACACCATGATACGTTAGAGACAGTGAGACAGATGGAACATGGAGGTGTCCCCAGCATCCTTGCACATCAGTATTTACACAGCACCATTATGAAAGAGCCATTTCATTTACCCTTGCCCTCAGCTTCAATGGCTTATATTTGGGAATACTTTAATAAACAAAAAGGCATCTAAACATGCAATAGTCTGTACTGTAATGGCAAAACCTACAGGCTTGTTGATTCTGTTTGGGTAAGCACAAATTTTCCATGCTTATTCTTAGATTTGGAAAGTTGAGAGTCCATATCTTTTAAAGGAAAAGTGTATAAATAGATGAAGAAAATCCTTAAAAAATATTTTCCAGTCTGATTTTCCTTCCATAGAACAGAGGAATGACTGGTGGTGTGTCTTCTCCTCCCTGTAAATATTTATTGGGAGAAAATGACTTGTACATAAGTTCAGTTGATAGCCAATAATCCCACAGCGTTAGTGCACTTGGGTAGCATTTAGTTCACAGTTTGCAAAATGACACAAGGATCTGAGTGTGAAGTGGGAGAGCAAACGGGGATGCACCTGCTAATGCCTATATGCTTCCACAAGAGGGAAGAAAAAGTCATTGATGTATGGACTAATTTTTTTAAAGTGATATTGACTAGTATTTTTCATTTTGATGTTTTTTTCACAAAGATTTTAGGTTTTATAACTAAAAGAAAGAATAAAACCTTAACATTTACAGGTAACATTTAGATAAACGAAAAAGTTCTTCATATTGTAATGAATGTGAATTGCAGACAGCTGGGTTTTCTCTTTCTTTAACGTACACATGAAGTTGTGAAGGAACAGAATATATTGGGCACTTTTCAAGCATTTTTTTTTCACATTTTCACTTCCCTTCACTTCTTGCAGATAAAACTCTTGGTTATTGACTCAAAATTTAACTACTGATAGAGGATCTCTACAATTTTATTACTAAACAATAAATTTCATAGTTACTGAGCAATATATTGTGTTTGGTAGCATGTAGTCCTGCAAACTCTGGGTACATTTGGAATGGTTTTTGATACAGAAGGTAGAAGAAACACTCAGTGACATGATTCAAACTAAAAGAAAGATGTTTATCGAGGATGTTCAGGTAAAAGATGACTTGGGTGAAAGCAATGGTGAAATTGTTGAGATCATGATACTCAGCAGCAACAGCAACAGAACTAAACATGCAAAGCAAAAAAATTAGATTTTGGAAAAGCAGACTTAATCTTCAACTGGTAAATAGAGATCCCTGGAAAACTGGTTTAAGGAAAAAGAATTGAGGGAACTAACATTTTCTTAAGGGAATAATAATTCAGTTGCTGAAATGCGGATTATCTGTTATAGAGGTAAGACGTATTGCAGTAAGACACCAGATTGGAGGCCAGCAGGTTTTAGAGAAGAATTTACCTTGCAGGACTTCAGTATGGGCATTACTTCATAGCATTGATTACGTCTCCTCTGATCATAATTTCAGTCAAAAAGACTGCATTTCAGGAGGGGTAAGTCTCTGACTTGAAACTCAAGAATTCACCTGAACTGAAACATGGTGAGAGCAGTGAGAATTTTCTGTGGTCTACAAAACAAGGTAAATATTGGACAAATCAAATACCTTAATGTAAAGAAAATAAGTTGAAAGAGGAAGATAAATTTTCAAATATGTTAAGAGCCACTGCAAAGAAGGAATATGTTTCTGTAGTAGAAAAGGCAAAAATCAATGTATCTGAGTTGTAGTAAAATTATGAGAGTGGAGATTTAGGAAAACACAACAACAATGAGAAAAACAATAAAAACCAAAACCAAAAAAACCCCAGACCCACACCTGCCACAGAGGACAGCAAACATGGGGAAAGATTATGTGGGCACTTGTAGAATCCCTCTTACTGGAGGATTTTAAGTGCAAGTTGGTAGAACAGCTGTCAGGATGTGGATTGGGGTTGGTCTAGATGATTTCTGGAGATGCCCTCTAGTGCTGTAGTTCTGCAACCCAACTGCCCTAGGAATTCACCAGAAGCCCACTAATGCACAGCTGAGTCCTGATGATTCAGCTCTGCGATCCAGTGGTCCATGGGCTCTGAAAAACCAGGAATAAGCTTTGTCACAGCCATGGTCACAATAGTACTTGTACCACAAAATAACCTGTTAAGAAGAGAAAACCCATTTAAAATGGGTAATATATTTCAGTGAAGAAAGTAACAACACAGAATTGGGAAGGCATGGTAGTAATTGAAGCAACGGGTTGAGGCAGCTGCTGGAAGCAACCCATTAAAGTTAGCACAAAGGCAATAGATTGAATAGTGTGTTGCCAAGAGTTAGAGCATGATTTGATTAGATGTGTTTTGCAAATAACTACATGTTGTCCTTGCACCTCTATGAATCACAAAATCTGCTGGCCAAACTGCCTGCAGCTTGTTTTTTCTGTTGTTTACTAAGCTGAAATCAGTCTGTGGCTTCCAATGTACCAAACTTGAAATCCAAATTTCTTCTTTATATCCATCCTTGTTTAGTTAGGATTAGTATGATGACTAGTAGTATAAATTAAGAGGAAGGAAGGAAGGAAGGAAGGAAGGAAGGAAGGAAGGAAGGAAGGAAGGAAGGAAGGAAGGAAGGAAAAAGAGAAGAGAAGAGAGAAAAGAGAAAAGAGAAGGAAAGAAAACAGAAGAAAAAAAGAAAAGAAAAGAAAAGAAAAGAAAAGAAAAGAAAAGAAAAGAAAAGAAAAGAGAAATAATATTCCTGGAAAGTATAGGCATTTTTCTCAGTGTAATTTATAGAAATAATAATTAGGATAAAGTGCCTCCATAAGTCACCAGAAATTCAGGCACCTAGAGTCTATGCTGTTTATTCTAAAAGAAATTTTATTTTTATGTGGGTGGGTTTTTGTTTATTTGTCTTTTTTTTTTTTTTTAAATGGTAACAGAACATTATCATCTTTCTCCTATATTTTCTCAGGAAGGGATTTTTTTTCCCCGATTGTGTATTGCTTCTTTCCCATTAGGTTTTGCTAAATAAAAACCTCCTAGAAACATACAGTTAGGGATTTGCCCATTAACCGGATATTAAAAGAGGGAGAGAAAAAAAAATATGTAGTTTTCTTAGTTGGAGTTACATTAGTTATATTACCTAAAATTTGAGCAGAGAAGCAAGTTGTAATGCAAGGCTGTTTTTGCAGAAGTGATGAAGTATCATTATTCCTGATCTTGGATTGACCAATTCCAGATCAGTGTTTCAGGAACAGGAATAGCTTAATAAAGGTAAAAAGTGAAGAGACTCAGCATTTTGTTTTCAAGCAACATTGACCATCTCATGAACACCTGAAACTCCCATTTTTCCCATGTGAAAAAGCTCAGTGAGAGCAGCGTAAGCACTTCTGTAAAGTGTGTGCGTGCTGCAGAGGGGCCTTTTGTAAGTGTGTGAGTGGTTGTACCATTATGCTTGCTTTACCTGACTGAAATCTTGGCTGTCACATTGTAGGAGCAAATCACAGAGACTAGTTAAAAATGAACTGGTGCAAATTAGTCCTTCCTTTTGCAGGGAAATGATTCATTTGACTGCACCAGCCTTTGAGTCCACTCCCAAGTCCTTTCAGATAATTCCTGTGCCCCATGCTGCCTAGCTAAGTACAGAAAAAGCAATATTTAATTAAAGCTAGTATTAGGAACAAGAAATGAGACTATTGTTATTAATGTTTCCCGTGGGCTCAGTAATACATGTTTGTGTGAAGAAAAAGGGTAGAAATTAAGCCAACAATAATAAAACTTAGCCTTTGCCTCTCTCTAAAGCGCTGTTAAGTTTGAGAAATCTTCATACTGCTATTGTGAGTTACAAAAGCAATAGATAGCACTAGAAGTCTATGGTAGGGGATATTTTTCTCCCCATGCTGACAAAGAACCTATGAGGACTGCATCTGCCCCTGCATTGCTTTTGCTTCCAGTGGACTGGAAAAAAGGCTGCTGAGAAGGGAGCTTGCATGAACTTCTTCCTTCTGCTTCTTGTGGCAGCATTTAGCACTAAAAGGATAAATATGCTTAGCTGATACATAAGTTCAAAAGCTGTATGCAAAAACTCAAAAACCCCCTGCAAACAATGCTTTTTAATTTTTTATCTAGCACTATGAATATTTACATTAAAAAATATGTATTTCTGCTTCTAAAGTATTTACTTATTCCTGCTGTGCTGGAACAGGTTTCAGCTGTTCATTTCAGATAAATGTTTCCCTTTCTCTTTTTGGAGAAGAGCAGTGATGGGAATGAAATGAGACAAGTAGAAACTTTGTGGTTTAGGCTGTGTGAACAGGTTTTGAGCATTGCAGGAATGACTGGAAACAGCTAGTACTAGCTTTAAAGATTTTATTCTGCAAGTGTGGAGGAACTGTAAGAGCCAGGCACTGCTTCAGTGGTTAGCAGCACAACTTCAGAGCAAACAGTTTTGGAGGCCAGTCCTACTAGAAGGTCTCTGCTTTTCTTTGTAATTTCCCAAAGTCTGAGTAACAGCATCTGGTATTGGACCTCAGTGCTCTAACTCCTTAGAGAAGCGAGAGCTATGCAGGGCATACAGATGGAGTAGTGTCCACTTATGCGAGTGCTTTTCCTTCATGCCACCGATGGGTTAAACTCATGTCTTTGGTTTTATTTCTGGACCAATGCCAAATAGTAGCACTAAGGGATGGCTTCAGCTAGAGATGGGCTTTTGGCTGGATACTTTGGGGACTTACAGGCATCAATGCTTTTGGAAACTTACCTGGTCTGTCTTTCACATATGGTTCAGAGTTTAACTTATTGCTAGATTTAACTCAAGAAGAAATTTAATCTTCATAAGATAAGCAGGATACTTCTGGGTGTGAGAATGTTTGTTTTGTCGTGCTTTTCTGCAGCAGAACAGGGCACGGTCTATCTGAATATGGTTTCTGACAAATTCCCAGTATTGCAGACAAAAAAGGCACTGATGATGTTTTTTCATGCCCTCCTTATGGCCACTGGTATTGTGCTTTACTATTGGCTCTATATTTGCTACAGACTGTGCTGGGACACAGACTGGATGTGTGCTGGGACACAGACTGGATGTTTGCTGGATACTTTGGAGCTACCTACTCCTTTTTTCTACTTTTCTGTGACGTACAAGTCTATACTTAAGAGCACATGTAACAAACATAAACCCTGGACATTTTGAAGTGTTTTGTACCACATTTTTCTGCCTTCCAAATCTCCAGGTAGTAGCAAGCATTTTAATTTCTGTACCTTTCTGTCGCTTATATTTTGTTTTCCCCTTTCTTCAGTCTTTTTATATAAAATCAGCGTGCCTCTCAGTGTGGTCTCTATGGTGTTAGTAGGAACAGAAGAACTGTAGGAAAAAGGATTTCGATATGTGGGATGAAAGTTACAGCAGAAAATCCTTTTCGAAAATATGCCAATTAGGCAGTTTATTGCAGTTCACAGGGACTGTCTACAGTGTAACGAACAAGTAATTTTTTTTTCCTCTATCTTGATTTTCCTAATTTTGAGTGTACAGAGCATGGTAGTAATTCAGTTATAAAAGAAGGAGTTTTCTGTTTGGAATTCAGCCTTCATCAAGGAGTATTCTGCTGGTTTAGCTGATATTGTAATTGAAATATATATGCATACATGGGCTGACTTTGAACTGTGGTGGGTACTGAGGATGACACACCTTTGGCATCCTGGATGCAGTCGCCTAAATATAGACATGAGCTCAAAGACAGCTTTATGTCTGTGAGGAAAAGAGAAATTAATACGTGGAGGCCTCACACTCGCACTTTGGATAACTACCCTGTAAAACTGGCTCTGCACACAATCATAGATGGATTTCAGCTTGCACTGAACTACATAACTGTTCTGTTATGGACAAAAGAACAAATCAATTTAAGGCTGTTTGGGTAAGGTGATACATGCACCTTCTGTGTTGTAGCATGGATACTATGACTCTTGGTTACTGGCTGTATTTCTGCTTTTTAAGAAAATGCATGTCCTCAGGGAAAAACAAACAAGCCCAGAGCCTGAAGAACAGCAAATCAAGGTTGCTTGGACAATGCTAAGAGAATGATCAAAAATATATTGGTCTATCAGAGCAAGAAGCTGGCTTTTCAGGTTAGAAACTCTATTAGGTTTTGAAGGCTGTGGCTTAAAAATGACTCCTCAGAGATTTCCCAGTGTAAAAATGATACAGAATAGCCAGGCAGGACTTATTTTTTTTTTAAATCATTAGAGATAAAATCATTAGGTACCTCTGGTGTTTTGATTTGAAGTGTCAAGGCATATTGACAGTGCTTCAAATATAACTATGAATAAATTTCCTTTAAAAGTTTGGCATGCAGAGATGAGTCAAATGGCAAGGTACTTTTTATAACAGACTGACTATAAAACTGCATGTAGATTTTAACCAGAAATGCAGAGGTCAAAGACTCTAACTGTCATTCTGTTCTGCCCACGCAGGTGCATACCTTATAGTTTTTCCATTTAGTACTTGCTTTGATCTTTTTATACTATATCTGATGGTGACGGGATTTTTTTACTCTTTTGTATTTAATTAGGAGGTTCAGAAATTAATGCAGACTTCTAAACCTGTAGCAGCTGCCCGTGCAGAGCCAGAGCAGGGAGGCAATAATTTCTTTTGACTTACTGTGAAACTGAGGATGTGAAAACACAGCATTCAGAGTGACGAGAGGGGACCTACGTTAGATTGCTGGAGGGTACCCAGTGATAGGTAAGCACCAGTTTGGTGCACTCCTTGGGCAAATAACCTCTGTTGAGGGGTGGTGTGTACCGGTCTGGATGGCGCGTCACACCGCTCTGATCCCATGTATGCTGGCACCAATCTCATGCTGCTCCAATGAACTCTGGAAGTGTACAGAGCACTGAGTTTCATCTCAAATTATCCGATGTCTCTTCTTCAGAGATACATTTCAAGTATCTTTTTATGCCTCAATAGGATTATTTTAAGTGGGTTTATGTGGTGACTTCTCCCTGGCTCCCTCGTTTTCTCTGAACTTGCCCACAGCACTGCTGTGGTGCCAAAACTGGTAGTGTTTAAGGCTCCATTTACATTAGAAAACCTAGAATTGTACATAGATGGGATTTTTAAGCATAATATAACTATATGCTACACTTCAATAGAATTCTAGTTGTGTTCACTGTGTGCAACAAACTTGCAGGTATACTTTTGAGTTTCTTTTATAAAACCTCTTCATGGCGTCTGCAGTGTGAACACTTAAAGACCTCTGATGGCATCCATCTACTCAGTGAGTTTACTGTTGCATGTGATTGATTTCAGGATAGGAATCTTCTGAAAATACAACATCTGAGCAAGCATGGAGGACACAGAGGTGGGATTTCTCTGTGGAAACTCCCAACCTTACCACCGTCTCCCAGTAGTTCCTGTGTGACCATTCATTTCTTGACTCAGCGTGTTTTTCCCCCAACCAGCCACAGAGTCTACCAAAAGTTTTAACCTACTCTTTAAATGGATATGTGGTAATTACTATTAAACCTAAAAATCTGGTTTGTGGCATTGGAATAAAATATTTCTAATTTCCATTTTGAGCACAAGAATAAATTATTCATTGCCATTTGTACTTTCTTTTAATTATGATAAAGCATTTAATGTAGCAGACGTCTTACCACTTCGGGCTCTTGGGAACCATGTGCTATTTTTAGCAGGTCTAACAGGCTCTCCTGGTGGTCTGTCGCTATCTTTGGGGATGGCATAGGTCACAGGTAACAATGGCTAACAGGGCCTTGCACTGAGAAAAGCAATGTACAAGGTAGCCGGTTGGAGTTGAGAGGAAAGTGGGAGAGTCTTTGCTCCAGCCTTGGTGAGATGGCAGCCCCTCTGTGACGGATCAGTGGTTCCCTGTTCACCAATGAACGATGCATGAAAATGCTGTTGTTTCCATCAATCTTTCTAAACACTACTGTCTTTTCATGGAAATACCAAACAGTTGCCACTTTCATTTGTCAAAATAAATTATATCGGGGCTAAAAAAAAAAAAGGACAATTTGCAAATGGCAGCTACAAGCATTCACCCAAATATAGGGGGGAATGTATCTTTGTTCCAGTAACAATATGAGCTTTCTGAGATAGTCGACAAGAGAGGGTGTCAGGGTGGTGCATGGACTGGCTCACCCACAGGAGCCAGGGAGCTGAGATTGGGAGTGGGGCCAAAGAGGTAATGGGGTCAGCCCCAACCCTTCATGTGAGAAGGCCCTCACATGCAGCCCCTCCTGAAATGCACTGGATTTTTTTCAGGAGAATTTTTCTCCTCCTGTTTGAAATGAGAGCTTCTCTTGCAGCCACAGGGGTGTCCCCTGAGTGAGGGCTCCCTGTTCAGCTCCAGCACCGTGCAGGGAGGGGAAAATATGCGTGTGGGCTGTGGGTAATGGGCTTCTGAAGGAGTATCGCTTGTTTGTTTTGCTTCAGTGAACTAGGGATAGTGTCCTAAAGGCATAGAATTAAATATGTGGTTCTTCTGTACCTTGTTAAAAAAAAAAACAACTTGCAAATAGATGAACTTCAGAGTAAACCATTTTTTTAAGTTTAAAGAGGAATGGTCTTCAAAAACCTTTCTAGTCCCCTAATCCTTTCATGAAAGCAGGACCACTCTCCTTTTCCTGAAAAACTGGCTTGTCAAGTGTCAAGAAAGCAAGCAAGCAAGAAAGAAAAAGAGAAAAACCTCCACTGAAGAAATTTTCAGCAGTTTAATTTCACTATGCTACGGGGCATCCTAAATGTCCCACACTTCAGTAATATAACCCATTAGTACTTGTCCCATCCTCAGTGAACAAGCACATTATTTCCTTGATTTGTGGGTAGCCTTTTACACAATTAATCCTCCTGTGAAAGAAAAATGGTATGAAGATTTCCTTTACCATGATATTCCCACAGCACCTTATTGAATTTTTTGTCTGTTTTGTTTTCATAAACCTGTCTTATGAAACAACTCTTGTTTTCTGTTATTAATAGTTAGAGAAGTAGTGCTCATAAAAAGCTGGAAAAAAATCCTGTGAAAATAGCTGCTAGCTAATTTCCAACCTAGCTGCCTTTTTCCTCCACTCTGTTTTTCCTTTGAAATGAGAGTGGTAATCATCTGTATTGGAAAGAATGAGAAGGAAGAAGGTGGGAAGAACAAATATGTGTAAATGAGATTTAAAACTGAAGACAGATCCCCTTTTATGCTAACATATTTACTATAAACAACAGATCCCAGAAGTCATTGAAACACTTGACTAATACAGCTTAACCGGTAGTTTGAAGAAAAGGAAATCATAAGAAATAAGATATGAAACTGAATTTATTGAGGTTTGCATAAAGTTAAATATTACCAAAAGGGATTCAGACTGCTAACTGTACAATTAACATAAGATTGAAAAAAGCTTTCCTTAAACAAAACTGAAAATGTATTCAAAATTAATGTTATTTAAACACATGGGTTATTCTCTTCATACTTTATAACAGAAGAAAATAACTTTTTCCCGTAAGAAAATTTGTGTCAATACTTTCCACCACCCATTTCAATATTTAGTATGAGAATTAACTGATAAATATAACCCTATTTATATGGAATATACAAGATCCCACAGTGCTGTTACATCTGCTACTCTCAAATATTTATTCAAGAAGTGCTGCCTTGTAGCAGAGGTGATAACATTTGTCTTCCATGTTGATTTCTGTGATATGGGGTTGTATAATAGGAATGCGATGACACATTTTGTAACCAGAAATGGAAGTGAAACCATATATTTTCCTCATTTCTGTATAGTTATTTTTAAAAATCCATGGAGTTGAGGTGATTGGTGTTTTGTTCTAAGATGCAAAACAAGGAACAGGGAAAGAGTATTACTGTTCCTAAGTAATTACTTGACAATAATGTGTTTGTTCATAACTACTGTGTAGCACAACAGCATTTGTAATGGTTGCTCAGGGGGGTACTGTTGCTATTTTTCTTATATCCATGATGGAGTTGTAAACATATATAAGACAAAACAGTAACATAACAAAAGTAATTTTTATATGCTTGAAATTTATTTAGAGTGGTCAGGTGATGTATTTAAACTTGAGATATGAGCTAGTTGGTAAATGTAGCTACTTGCCCAGAATGAGTGTTTGTAGTAGAGCTGCAAGACAACAGGACTGTAAAAGACTAAATTTGCTTTAGTTTTACTAGTAATTCAGAGTATTTTTTGTTTTATTGAGTACAGTTGAGGGAAAAATTCCTTGTAATGAAATATGCACTTCAGGCTGTTTCTGTTCAATCATATACTGATTGTTTATGCAAAATTAGAACTTCTTCAGCGGGAAAATATAACCTAATCTGTGAAATGAAATATTTTTCATATGCAATGACTTGGGAAAACATCAATTCTTTCATGTTTCACAAGGTGTGTCCTTCATAATTCAAGAAATAATGAATTACCCATTACTAATCTTGGCTCTACACAACTAACAGCAGAAAATCCTCTATTTTTAGGGGAAGGAAGGAAGGAAGGAAGGAAGGAAGGAAGGAAGGAAGGAAGGAAGGAAGGAAGGAAGGAAGGAAGGAAGGAAGGAAGGAAGGAAGGAAGGAAGGAAGGAAGGAAGGAAGGAGAGAGAAAGAGAGAGAAAGAGAGAGAGAAAGAGAGAAAGAGAAAGAGAGAAAGAGAGAAAGAGGGAGAAAGAGAGAAAAAGAGAAAGAGAGAAAGAGAGAGAGAGAAAGAAAGAAAGAAAGAAAAAGAAAGAAAGAAAGAAGGAAAGAAAGAGAGAAAGGAAGGAAGGAAGGGAGGAAGGATGGATGGGTATTTTCAAAAGCTTTTGTGTTAATTTTAGTGAGGGTTGTTGATCCTGAGCCATTTAAACATTCCTGAAAATCTTTCCCTACACAGAAATTATTTTTCACTGATAAATGAGGGTTGTTTCCCTTATAAAGAACCTTCTGCATATAGAGCAATAAGGGCCTTGAAGCAAAAGTGAGTGAAAGACAATGATCCTTGCAAAAGAACAAAAATGCTCAAGATGAGCTATGTGACAGTGAGATTTTTTTTAGCAAATAGGAAATTATTTACAACAAACTTTTAATTGTAAAAGGTATCACAGAGCTTGGGCATACCAAATCTCTTTTCTGTCTCTACTCAAAATTACTCAGTTATTGGAGGTTCGTGTTCATCCTCAGCAGCAGAAAGCTATTCTAGTTTTACTCCTGCTGACTGTAAACAGGAACTCATCTTTGGTGTTTCCAAAACAGTCTTTTCCTATTGCTACTAGTTTAGCAAGGACTCACTTCATTCCTACGAGATTGACTCTGTCAGGAACTTGCACCCACCACTTCTTTACAGTCTTTAGTAATGACTCTGAGTCATTTTATTCAACAACTAAACAAATTAATATAGAATTTCATAACTTAGATATGATTCTGGCCCACAGAATTCTTGAACAAATAGGCAAATGCTGACAATACAATTTAGATGAGATAAATTTTTTCTTTTTTTTTTTTTTAAATTCATTATCACTTTATATCTAGAGTGCAGATTTTGACAACACTGTTAAAAATAGATAATTCACTAGTGAAATCAAAGGAACACTTTTAAATTGAAACCATAAATAGTGACTGAGTCACACACGCAACAAGTAACAAGTTTGGAAGTGTGATCAAGTCGAATGTGGTTTAAAATAAATTCTGCTTCTGTATGGCAAGGAGAGCAGAACAACTGAGCACTGCAGTTCTTTTTGTTTGCACTCTGTGTACATGGGGTCTTTTTCTCCCTCAAAAACCTTGTGAAATCTATCTCTCATCACAAGTTATTCTTATAAATATACATGGAATTAGTCTGCTAAGGACCTCATCTTAAGTAGGGGGTTATTTTGGCATGTTTTTTTCAGCAATCTTTCTTCCAATGTAAGTGAAACTCACACAGGAACTTACATCGTGGGAGTTAGCATAGCTCTCTCATATTTGTTTTTGTCTTTCTTTTCTCTTTCTCCATTGAGCACATAATTGATATCCTATAAAAAAATTGCTCCTTGAGGACCACTGGAGGAGTGTTAATTTAGACATATAGAATGTGATTGACAAGTGCGATCGTTCTAAAAGTAGGAAAAAATATTTCTATGTATTTGGATAAAATTCTGACTACCCTGGACTCCATGCCAAAATTCCCACAGAGTTTAGTAGAAATCAAGACAAAGCGCCCAATCACAAAGACTAAACTGCACTGAAAATTAATTCAAGTTTAAGACCACTAGCCACAAGAAATAACAAGGACAGGAGAAGAACCAAAAGGCATAATTAGGGCTGAGATATGCAGCTACAACTGCAAAGCTGCTCAGGAGATGATGCCTTACCATTTCTCTGTGGTCAACAAGTCACTGACACTTGGTAGCAAAGAGCAAAATTTCTCCCCATCTAGCGGTTGCTGCATATGGAAGTGTCTTATGGGTACAGCTGTGTGTTGGCTTAAAAGGTGGAAGTACAAAATCTAAAACCCCTTGCTGATTTAAGGGAGATGAATTCAGTTTGTTACTTAATCATTCTTCCCTTTCATGCTGGTTTTGAATGTTGAGAGGCACAGGGGATTTCTCCATGCACATGCACAGTGCTGGAACAAGTATTTGGTAATGGCCAGGCTTGTTAGCACGACCCAGGAAATCAGGGTTGCTAGCACAAATATAATTTAGGTCTCAGACTGTGTACTTCTTGGTGATCACCGTTCTTCCAAAAGACAGCACGTCTTTTACTGCACAGGATAAAACTGTCCAGTGCACTGGGATGAATTAAGGTTGTGTAGTAGAGGTGCCTGGGTCCTTGCCTCATTTGATAAGGAAGCTGAATGTTAGGCAGAGAATAAGGGAGATGGCAGAAAGAAAAAAGACTCAGAAGGTTAAGGAAGATAAATGTAAGCTTGGGAAATTCATTTCTGTCCCTGCCTCTGCCACGAGGTTGGTATATGAGGAAGGGCAAATTACCTAGGCCAAAATCTTCAGAACTGGACATTGAAAGTGCATTATCTAAGGATCCAACTTGTGATACCTGAATTAAATAATTGCTGAGTAATCACAGCTGCAGGCAGAGTTGCTTGGAGATGTGCTTTGAATATCTAAATTACTGTGAAGATTTTTTTCTGTAGCTTAAAGACACAAAATTACTTCAAACCTGCTATTTCAAAGTCAATAGTAACTAGAAGCTCATTGTTTGTTCACTATCTGTAAAAATGACAATAATAAAAATTAATCTTTAACCATCGCTTTTTTTTGTATCAAAAAATGTGCCCACAAGGAGATCAGGGATATAATATTAACTGTGTGATTATAATTAGCCAACAGATCTAATGAGTAATGCTGATTAAAGAGTTAAAAAGATTGGGTAAGGATATCAGGGAACCTTTTAGAAATCATCTTTTATGAAAGTGTCAAAAAAAGTTTGCTAAGGCAGTCACGTAATTTACATTTCTTAGCTTTTGAATAATTTGGTTCAGCCACATCCTACATTCTTTTCATTTTAAATATTCTGGGTAACTTACTAGCTGAAGCAGTAAAAGGTCTTGCTTCTGTCTAGAAAATTTGTCTTAATAATGACTTAGATTGTGAAGAGTACAAATAATCTATTACTCTGGTTCATGGAATCAGTGAATGGGGGTGGTAGGAAGCTACCTCTGGAGACGGTCTAGTCCAACCCCTCTCCTCAAAGGAGGCTCAGCCTCAGCAGGTTGCATAGACACAATGAGGTTTCAAGTATCTCCAAGCATGGAGATGCAAGAGATCCTCCATACAACCTGTTCCAGTGTTTGACTGCACTCGCAACAAAAAAATGTTTTATACTGTGTTTAAATGGAACTTCCCTTGTGCTCATTGTCTTTGTCCTTTCACAAGGTACTGCTGAGAAGGATTAGAATTTTATGTTAAACTGTGTTGTAAAGCCCAGTTTCTATTAGAATAATTTCCTTCTCAGCAGCAGTCCTAGGTGATGGCTTGTTCCTGCAAGACCTGAGAGAGACTTTTGAAATGGAGCTAAGAAAATTCATGACTGAGGCAACCCAGTCTCAAGGCCAAATGTCAAATGTTGATGCAATTGATCAAGTGAAAAGGCAAGGCATAGCAACGCTTGATGCCAAGTGCAACTGCAGGGCTACAGCATCATACAGCAGGTTTATGTGGGTAAAGTACATTGTGACAGAAGGATATGGCATATGGAGCATAATAAGTAGCTAAGAGCTCTGACATGTCTGCATCTTCTGCATTGGAGATCCTCCGTACAGCACATTTCAGCTGGTCTAATTTCCTCAGACGAACAGAAAGATAAACAATTGATTTTTTTTTTTAATGTGGTAATTCCAAGTTCATTTCTTCAGCTCCCTTAGCAGAAACATGAGGAACTTGAAATCAATCTGGCAGCCTTTCTTTTTCAGGTCTCTGCCATCTAATGAGGGAACCAGGAACTGCTTCATGCAGTTCAGATGATCATTTGCACAACTCAAAATGCAAATGATATTTTGAAGCAGCTAGTGAATGCCCATGGTACACTGTTTGTCTGTGCTTGTACAGACAAAATATTCATTGCAAAATTTGCTTTGAGTTTATTCCGTCCAACCTGGTCAAAAAACCAGTTAATTGGAAACACAAATAAAGGACCATATTAGCAGACATTTTTCATCAGAATAAAATTAGACTTATAGTCAGATGCTCTGGTGATGAGTTCAACATTAGAACAGTCAGATTTTATCCTCTACTTACAACCTCTGCACAAGTACCAGCAAAATATGCTGCAAAATTGATATAAAGCAGGCAACCTTACATAGCATCATAGGAAAAATGAGGCTGGAAGACACCTCAGAAGATCTCTAGTTCGACCTCCCACTGAAAGCAGGGGCAGCTCTGAGGTCAGAGGAAGTTTCTGTGATTTATCTACTCAGGTCTTGAAAACCTCCTAGGATGGAAACTACACTTTTCTGTATGATTTGTTCCAGTGCAAGAATATACAGGTGAAAAATAAAATGTGTTGCTGAAAAGTAAATAAGGAAATCCTATATTGCTAATTTTTTTGCTATTATCAGAGCAGGGTGCTATAGCTATGTGTTGTGCTTTTCAGAAATAGATTCGTATACTGAGATTGTTGGAGTTGTTAAGATGTCAGGCACTCCAGATAAGTCAACAGACAGACTTACCCATAAATCATACTTAACTTGTAAGAAACTCCACTTTCCCTAGAAAACTTACAAAAGGCTAAAATCCTACAGCTATCCATATGAAATCTTTATTAGCAGAGCACAGCATCTCAGCAGCTGTCTGCTCTTCAGGATTCACAGGCAAGGTATCCCTCCACAGAAGTCCTTCCAGTAGCCATATCTGGAAAGGATGTTAAAAGCAAGTATAACACATCACAGTAACAATGCACCAAGTACAAAATACAGCAGTCTTTCAAATATTTGGTCATTTTAGATTCTAAGATTGCTATTTGTCCATGAAACTCAGAGAAAATGTACAGTTTGCTTAATTTCCAATCTCCTACATTTTGCATTCCTGTTTAAGTGATGTTCAGCCTCGACTGTGACAATGGCACATAGTCCCCATGCAAGTTGTACAATAAGAATAAAGCTGTACTACTCACCTGAAACACAAAGTAATGAGTTTAAAACAAAAAAACCTAGTTTCCTCCAGATTTTCTGAAAGTAGCTTGGAGTTTCAGTCTAGGTTTTATGAGATGTATTTCTGAAGTCAGGCCTAAATATTAGGTGTCATAGTGAAGAATGTTCACTTAACCAGGAAACCTACAGAATTGAAGGATGGCTGAGGTTGGAAGAGACAGACCTCTGGAAGGCATTTTGTCCAACCCCTGCTCAAGCAGGGACACTTAGAGCAGGTTGCCCAGTACTGTGGTCAGATGGCTTTTCAATATCACCAATGACGGAGACTCATCCACCTCTTTGTGCAACCTGTGTCAGCTATCAGTCACCTTCGCAGTGAAAAAGTGATGTTCACATAGGACCTCCTGTGCTTCTGTTTGTGCCCACTACCACTGGTCCCATCACTGGATATCACTAAGAAGAGTCTGCCTCTGTCTTCTATACACCTTCCCTTCAGATATTTATATACATTGATAAGACTCCAGGCTGAACAGTGTCAGCTCTCCAGCGCCTTTCCTGGACTCTCTCCAGTCTGTCAGTATCTCTTTTGTACTGGGGAGCCCAAAACTGGACACATTGCTCCAAGCGTGTCTCACCAGTGCTGAGTAGAAAGGAAGAATCAACTCCCTCAACCTGCAGGCAACACACCTCCTAATGTGGCCCAGACAAGTAATTCAGACAAGTGATTCAGATTCTTCAATAGACAATCCTTGCTGTGTTAGTTTACAAATGTGAGTGATCTTTCGTGAGAAAGTTAAGCTGATGACATGGAAGCAGATGTTTCTAATATTTTTTATTACCAAATAATTTATCTGGATAATTTGTAGAAGAGGGGAACTTTCAGAGGAAAAAGTAAATCCTGCAATAATCTGCTCTTCTGCCCTGTTCAGGATTTGCGTTAGTGATATTTAGCACAGTTTGATTCAAAGAACGCATTTCAGAAAACTGGTTTGTTGTTGGTTGAATACTTTTAAGATATCTGTTCAAGTGCAAATGAAACCTGAAAACCATTAATGACTAATGTTCCTTGAATTGCCTCAGAAGCAGATGTTTAGATTCTGATCCTGCAAACATATATTCCTAAGTATAACTTGCCACTTCTGAGGACTGATCATTTTAATGGTTGTTCTGTACCAAAGCTTCCAACTGGGGATAACTTGTCCCATGCACAAAGCAGTCTCTTATCTAAGTTTCAGCTTCTTCATTTTTAGAGATGTATATAGGAACGTAATTCAGCTCCCTGTTCTGTTGTTGCTGCAGTTGTCTTTTTAATTTTTTGTAGAAGAGCTACAATAATTAATTTTAAACTATTTTTTGTATCTATCTAATGTTTCCAAACCTTTCTTCTTCCTGGTTTCAATAAATACGAGTTAACCTCCTTGCTCCTTGATTTTTCTTTTTCTTTTTCTCAGATTGGATTAGTCAGATCCTCAGAGTAATAGTGAAAAATTGAAAAATAAGGAAAAAAGTATTTGCATGAGTTGTGAATCTAAATGGTAATCCTGTGTTTTCATTCAGGTTACTGGTATTACTTAATTAAATTGTCTTAGAGATTATGGAAATTGATTGTGAGGACATGGTTTAATTAGGATGCTGAAGAAGACAGCAGCATAATATTTCACTGCAAAAAGCCTTAGCATTGCTATTTTTTTCTTGCTTGGTTGAGGTTACATCTGATTCTCAGTTTCTCTTCCCAAACTTGTTTCAGAAGTTTTTGGTTGATGGTTGTTTGCAAGGCACTGGATGGAGTGCTGTATCTATAGCAATGGAAAGGGCAAGATCCTGATGCTGAAGCATAACTGGAAAAGAGTGTTATACTGTGTATGAAGACACTTGCAACAAGGTACTTGCAGAGAAAAATGTTCTGGAGAAATGCAGCTTAGGCTCACAGAGTCCTCCTCATTTCCTTTCCTTTAAAAAAAATAACATTTCTTCAAATCAATTTCCTTATGAAATCATATTGTAACAACAGATGTGACCCATATTTATGTGTGTAGTTTATGGGAATCCAATTCAGACAAAGCAAACACACTCAGCTTCCTCTCAGTGCTCCTGCAGTACAGCAATTTGCAGGCTCTGACTTTCCTTAGAGCCCTCTCAGTAGTGACTGCCAAAGTACCATCAGTTTAAGAATGTGCAGAGATTTATACACTAGTTCTGAGGCCCCATGGGACTCAGCTAATTGTACTCATTCCTTGCCTACACAGTAGAATGGATTTATAATCACTGTAACCTGAGCAAACACTAATTTATTGCTGTTGAACAGGGGTTGTTTTACATTAAGATAAAGTAACTAAAATTAAAGTAAATGAGAGACTTTCCTGAGAAGGCTGAGAACCTCTGATAAATTTATGTATTTCAGACACCTTGAATTATCTTTAGATGCTGTAGATTCTCCTGTGATTTGTTCAGAAACCCATACTACTTCTGTAGAACTCCACTTACTTAATTTTCACTCTATCCTACAGGGGTTTTGACTGAAAGGAGGGAGCATGATTTTTGCAATTTATTTATCTATGGGAATTTTCCATGAGCTTGTATATATATGCATTACAAAACCTATTTTCAAATTCAGGCCTGATTCCATTGATCAGGTAACTGTTAGCTGAGAACAGGTAGTTGTTTTCTTAGTATACAACCTCTAAAAACATCATTTTCCCCCACACAGGAACAACTCACAGGATATATACAAATGTTCTCTTCTATTCTTACAGATATTTTTGTTTTCTAAATGGAACTAGAACAATATCTCCCCTTCCCTCTGGGCTTTACCCTATTAAGAAACAAAAGACACACAATCTCAGCTTGTAGCAGTTCTTCAGCCCACATCAGCAATTAGCTCAGGCAAGATGCAGTATTTATATTTTCTTCAATAAACTCCTTTATGCACATTGTGAAGTAGAACTTCCTTCATTTTATAGCCAGGTTGCAATTTACAGAGTTCATAATCTGGATACCAAAGTTAAATGCAGGAGCAGTTGCATCCATCAGCAGTTAGGTAACATTTTAGAGTTACTGCAGTTTGTAAATGACCTTTGGGGTCGTAGAAATGTCTGTGCAGCCACCTCTGTGCTGTCAGCTCTGCTGCAGCCCAAAGATCCCACTGCCTTAAAAATGTATCCCAAAAGACATTATCATGTCCAGGAAATAAATTGCTTGAATTTTGTATTAATTTTCTTCCCCATTTCCTTGCAGCTCTCTGTTGAAAGCAGCCAGGTGAATGGAACTTTTGAAAGAGACAAGTTTGACCCCGAATTAGACTTCTGTCCAGATGAAATAACTTAGCACTGAATTTCATTTTTTTTTAATTTAGACATAATTTTTTAAAGTTTTGTTTGAGGTATTTGTGATGCATTTCCACAGTCTAAGTGCTCTAGGTTCTTCTCAGAAAGCACATGAAAATTTTAAGAGTCTGGTCTCACGCAAACAAGTTCCCTAGAACAGGTCCTCTGTTCATTGAAACAAGCAGTTTTGCCTATTATACCAAAAAAAAAAAAAAAAAAGTCCCTAAATTCTCAGACCCATAGGATGAGAATCTGCCTACCAAGACAAAGCATCTACTGAATGGCAAGCGCATGTCTTCCTTCTTAGTTATTCCTTCTTTCTGTCCCTTTGATACTTTAATGATAGAAAAAGATCACTTTGGTGGAATTTTGTTAACTGTCTAGAGAAACTGAACCCCTGTATCAGGCCAGTTTTACCAAATGTCAGTGATGATTGTGTGTCTTCCTCTTCTCAGAGAGGCTAGTAGGAATGACAGGTACATGGGATGTAGAAAGGCCAGCTCCAAGTCTCTAAACATGTATCATCTCTAACCCAGATTAGTAAAATTCTTAGATGAGCCTTTTTTTTAGCTGTGCCTGCTATAATCTTTCCAATGGAAACAATGCTATCTGTTTTCCTTAAACATGCAATGCATGATGCACTTAAGTGTAATAAAATGCAAAATATTTCATTATTTTATTGAGACTCAAAGTGTTTGCAAAAGTCTAGTCAGGACAGAGAGTTGTTAGTTGGCAATTTATGTGAAATGAAGCAATGTGAAAGTATTTTACAGTAAGACAAAATTTGCCAACATTAAGGTTGAGATAGACTTATTGCCTTAGAACTCCACAAGGCTAGCGGCTCTCATAGAATCACAGAATCATTTAGGTTGGAAAAGACCTTTAAGATCATCAAGGCTGACCCTAAATCTAACACTGCCAAGTCCATCACTAAAACATGTCCCTAAATGTCACATCTACATGTCTTTTAAACACTTCCAGAGACAGTGACTCAACCACTTCTCTGGGCTGTCTGTTTCAATGCTTGACAACTCTTTCAGTGAAAAAATTTCCCTAATATCCAATATAAACCTTTTCTGGCACAACTCGAGGCCATCTCTTCCTGTTCTATTGCTGTTATTTGGGAGAAGAGACTGACTCTCCATGCTACAACCTCCTTTCAGGTAGTTGTAGAGACAGATAAGGTCTCCCCTCAGCCTCCTTTTCTCCAGGCTAAACAGCCCCAGTTCGCTCAGCCACTCCTCATCAGACTTGTGCTCTTTGTTGCCCTTCTCTGAACTCTGTCCAGCACCTGAATCACAGAATCACAGAATCACAGAATGTTAGGGATTGGAAGGGACCTCAAAAGATCATCTAGTCCAATCCCCCTGCCGGAGCAGGAACACTCAGATGAGATTACACAGGACAGCATCCAGGCAGGTTTTGAATGTCTCCAGAGAAAGAGAATCCACAACCTCCCTGGGCAGCCTGTTCCAGTGTTCCGTCACCCTCACTGAGAAGAAGTTTCTTCTCACATTTAAGTGGAACCTCTTGTGTTCCAGCTTGAACCCATTACCCCTTGTCTTACTGTTGGTTGTCACCGAGAAGAGCCTGGCTCCATCCTCGTGACACCCACCCTTTATATATTTATAAACACTAATGAGGTCACCCCTCAGTCTCCTCTTCTCCAAGCTAAAGAGACCCAGCTCCCTCAGCCTTTCCTCATAACGGAGATGCTCCACTCCCTTAATCATCTTTGTGGCCCTTCGCTGGACTCTCTCCAGCAGTTCCCTGTCCTTCTTGAACTGAGGGGCCCAGAACCAGACACAATATTCCAGATGCAGTCTCACCAGGGCAGAGTAGAGGGGGAGGAGAACCTCTCTGGACCTACTAACCACCGCCCTTCTAATACACCCCAGGATGCCATTGGCCTTCTTGGCCACAAGGGCACAGTGCTGGCTCATGGTCATCCTGCTGTCCACCAGGACCCCCAGGTCCCTTTCCCCTACACTGCTCTCCAACAGCTCATTCCCCAACCTATACTGGAACTTGGGCTTGTTCCTGCCCAGATGTAAGACTCTACATTTTCCCTTGTTATATTTCATTAAATTTTTCCCCGCCCAACTCTCCAGCCTGCCCAGATCTCGCTGGATGGCAGCACAGCCCTCTGGCATGTCAGCCACTCCTCCCAGCTTGGTGTCATCAGCAAACTTGCTGATAGTACACTCAATTCCCTCATCCAAGACATTGATGAATATATTGAATAGTACTGGTCCCAGAACTGATCCTTGAGGGACTCCACTAGATACAGGCCTCCAACCAGACTCCGCCCCATTGACCACGACTCTCTGGCTTCTTTCCTTCAGCCAGTTTGCAGTCCACCTCACTACCCAATCATCCAGTCCACACTTCTTCAGTTTAGCCGTGAGGATGTTGTGGGAGATGGTGTCAAATGCTTTACTAAAGTCAAGGTAGACCACATCCACCGCTCTGCCATCATCTATCCACCTTGTTATGTCTTCATAAAAGGCTATGAGGTTGGTCAAGCACGACTTCCCCTTGGTGAAGCCATGTTGACTGTCCCTGACGACCCTCTTATCCTTGATAGGTCTTAAGATGGCACCAAGGATAAGGTGTTCCATCACTTTCCCAGGGATGGAGGTGAGGCTGACAGATCTATAGTTGCCCGGGTCCTCCTTCTTGCCCTTTTTGAAGACCGGAGTGACATTTGCTTTCCTCCAGTCCTCAGGCACCTCTCCCGTTTCCCAAGACTTGGCAAAGATGATGGAGAGTGGTCCAGCAATGACTTCAGCCAGCTCCCTCAGCACCCGCGGGTGCATCCCATCTGGACCCATGGATTTATGGATGTCCAGATTGCTTAACTGGTCCCTAACCCAGTCCTCATCAAGTAAGACAAACTCCTCCATTGCCCTGCCTTCCTCTGGGGGCCTCAGGGGTATGGGGCTCCTCAGGACAGCCTCTGGCAGAGTAGACAGAGACAAAGAAGGCATTCAGTAATTCTGCCTTCTCTGTATCTTCTGTCACCAGGGCACCCACCCCATTCAGCAGTGGGCCTACATTGCCTCTGGTGCTAGTTTTATCTGCCATGTATTTGAAGAAGCTCTTTCTGTTGTCCTTGACCCCTCTTGCCAGGTTTAACTCTAAGGAGGCCTTAGCTTTCCTAGTTGCCTCCCTACATCCTCTGACAACAGTCTTATATTCTTCCCAAGTGGCCAGCCCCTTCTTCCATGATCTGTAAACTCTCCTCTTCCACTTGAGCTTACCCAGCAGTTCCCTGTTTAACCACGCAGGTCTCCTGGCTCCCTTCCTTGACTTCCTATGTGTCGGGATGCACTGATCTTGAGCTTGGTAGAAGCAGTCCCTGAAAGTTAACCAACTATCTTGGGCCCCTTTACCTTCAAGCAGCCTTGCCCACGGGATTTCCCCCAGCAATTGTTTGAAAGGCCAAAGTCGGCCCTGCTGAAGTCCAGGGTTGCAATTCTGCTTGGTATTCTGCTCCCACCACACGAGATCCTGAACTCCACCATTTCATGGTCGCGAATGAATGTCTTTCTTGTAGTGAGGGGCCCAAAACCAAGCACAGTATTCAAGGTGTGGCCTCACCAGTGTTGAGTACAGGGGGACGATCTCTACCCTAGTCCTGCTGGCCACACTATTCCTGATTTAAGCTGGGATGCTGTTGGCCTTTTTGGTCACCTGGGCACACTGCTGGCTCACGTTCAGCCAGTTGTCAACCAACACCCTCAGGTCCTTTTCCACCAGGCAGCTTTCCAGCCACTCTTCCCCAAGCCTGTAGCACTGCCTGGGGTTGTTGTAACACAAGTGCAGGACACACCACTTCGCCTTGTTGAACCTCATACAGTTGGCCTCAGCCCACCAATACAGCCAGGCCTTGAGTTGTGTGTTGTTACAGTTAAATGTATTTTCTACAATGGCCTGGATGGATGTAGTAACCATTTATTTTTATCACCATCTTCACTAAGCCTGCCATTTAATCCTTCATTTTCTCTTTTCTTTCCTAATTCACAGTCATGCGGAATTTTTTTTCAATTTCACTAACAGAAGGTTAGGAAAAAAGTTATGTTGCATTAGCATTAGCTCATGAATCCCAAACAAAGTCTTTCCCCCTAAAAAAATCCCTCATTTGTATAGTTCTACTTTACTCACCTAGGAGGTGGTTATTAGAGATATATGACACTACCAGCACACCTTTCTGTTAGTGTTTCCTTGAACAAATATTTAGAAAGTCTAATTGCTATAAGTTTTCATTGGAAAACTTGCATGAATGAGGAGTTCAGAATTTCAGGAGTTTGAGCTGCCCATGAATTACCACGAGCCTATGGCCCAAAGTATTATTACTTTGACACACATATTGCTCATTCTCAAGTGAGCAAAGAAAAAGAGTTAATTGATTGTTTTAATATGTGATTTTCACAATTGCTTTTCTTATTGCTGTATTTAAATTGGAAATCTGGATCTTATTTTGCATTTAATCACTGACTGCATTGTTATGCAGGGAAGGTAGAGAACTAGAACATTTGTAGTGGAAACAATTATGCTGTAGTAGAATTATTAAATTATGCAGCTGTTTTAGTTAAAATGAAAATAATGATGGCCATTTTAATATGGATCATTCCTTTAAATGCTTCTTGAAACAACCTGGAAAAAACTGTCTTTTAAAGGCCGAAAGTTTCTTCCTCATGACATTATGGAAAATGAAAAAAAAATCTTTCAGAAGTCTTTCACTGGAATAATTTTTTTGCTCTGTGGGTAAAGTTTTCTTTTCTTTTTTTCTTTTTTAATCTACATTGTACCTCGGTATGGAAAGAAGTAAAAGGAAGAGAGGGTACAAGAATAATGTAACAGTTTATATATTTGTGGTTTTGTTTGGGCTTTTTTATTTCCTGTCTCTTTTTCTCTCTCTCGTGCTATGGATATTATGTTTTGACTACACTTTGTACCCAGACCTACCTTACCTAAGTGTAACTTAGGTGGGTGGAGGAGATGGGTGGGGTACAAGGGTAGATATCTATGAGGAATGACAAAGAAGTAAACCTAGGAAACAGTTCATCCTATTGCAAATTGGTGTCAGTTTTCTGATGGCATGGAGTACCTGTCTTTCACCACTTTCTATACCCTAGCCAACTAGACTTATCTGAAAGAGTCTGTTTGCATTTTCTTCACTCCTGTGGCTTCCAGCAGGGAAGGGAGGGATGGAAGCCATAGAGAAATTCGGTCAGTGCTTTTTGCTCTTGTGTGTTCACAGTATTTCTTTTCTGTAGGACCCTGTTCTGATGATTCGGGAGTGTCAATTTTGGTGTCTGTTTGAGGATGGCAGCAGAAGTACACATTATTGCCTGCACACCCTTCTGTGTGTCTTGTTGCTGACTTCCCACCTTTCCATATTTGTAGTCGCTGCAGAGTCCTGCTCCTAGCATTAATCAAGTTCAGCATCCTGAGCCTCTCGGGTTGTGGCTGAGAGACATGAGCAAACAAGCACCTGACAGGGCAGGACAGTCTGACCTGTTCTGTGAGTCTCAGTGACTTTTGGAGAAGTTAAAACCAGAGTAATCTATTTTTCTAGCTGGAATGAAGATAAGTAGAAGTAAGGAAATTGAGTGGGTTTATAAGTTAAGTATTTTTCTGAGCTGTTACCTAAACAGTTCATGAAATTTACAGAAATGTAAATTTTTTATTAAGCTGATTTTTTTTTGTCATCTTCGTGTGTAATTATGGTGGCATACAGGTCAGCATGATAAGTACTCTTATCTAGCTGTCTAGGAATTGACTAAACTGACTGCGCTCATTTTTAATTACTTGAAAGCATCCATAATTGCTACTTCATTAGCTGAAGAGAAATGCCAAAAATCACTTCTGGAGCGGAATCTTTATTTGGCCAATGAACTCAAAAGCTGATGTTCAACAACACCTCACTCTTATGTAAATTTTGAAGAAGACAGAATATTCTCCACTGGAAATGCTGCTGGCCTATAACATTTGCATTCCAGAAATTTTTTCAACAATACCAAATTTTAAGATCTGAAATTAATCCATAGCAAAAGCAGGATGTGGACATATATATTCCAGTAACTGCAGTGTAAGTACATATTTATGAACAAAATTTTAGAAATTACAAATATTTTTTTCAAAAATTAACGAGTAGAAATGGTAGAGTTGCAGAAATAAACTTCCTTTAATTGGCATGTTTACACATTTATAGACCTACAGTAGGTTTGTTACGTTGGTATTAACTTTTTATGTATATTGAATTCAATATATAGTAACTAATGTGTATTGACTGGCATTGTAATGTGACTTAAACCAGTTCCAATTCTTATATGACTATCAATGTAAAACCTTGTTGCAACAGAAGGATGATTTTGCCATATTCATTGCATTCAAACTATTTAACTTGCTCAAAAAAATTAAGTTTTGATGAAGCCCTGGGGACTTGCAGACCTTGAGACCATGCCCTGTTTAGAAAGCCTTTCCAGGATTTGAAATAGTTATTTATATGAGCATTTATTATGAGTTTATAATCTGAAAGCATTTAAGCATTTGATATTGTAAATATTTTTTCCTGAAAGAAATATTAGTAAGTAATTATACGCAAGAGCTTGTATTAATATTTATATGGATTCAAGACTCTTTTTCAGTGCAAATCACCAAAATCAACAGTTTAAAGATGGAAGATTGTAGCAATAATGCTAACTCTGATTCACTACATGTATGCAATATTTTTATTTTGTTTAGTTATGGTATGCAAATCAGGTAACCTAATGCCAAAATATCAGGTTTCCATTTATTTCACTTTTAAGTTTGCAGCCTTGATAATGCCGTGTCAGGTTGTATTTGGATACACTGCATGTACTGCAATTGACTTAAATGGCTTTACAAGGTCAGAGTGATCCAGTTAGCTACATGGTCATATTTGTAATCATATTATTATACCTCAGATAATAGGAGGCACAGGTGAAAAAAAGGTCAAATAATCTAATATACTCTTCCACTACTTGAAAATGTCCTCTCTAAACTATGCTACTCTAGGTCTTTTATTCTGACCTTATTTTAAGAATATTTGTTGTAATGTAATGCACTGAAAAAACCTTCAGAATTTTTTTCCTCTCTGTTGTGAATAGCTAGTTATGGGAATCATCTGAATTTAGACTGAACAGTAGAATGTTTAACTTGTAATCTTATACCTGTGTAAATTGATTTTGTCACAGTTTCTAGATGTCACTTATGTACATAGTGATAAATCACTGTTGCAGCAAGGTAGGAGTATGAAACCATCCTTGATTCGTGCAAAGAAATTTACAGGTACATAGTGAGATCTGAAGTGTACATTTCTGCTGAACCATGCAGATCGCTTCTCTGAACAGAACTAAAACTATCCAATGTATGACACAGGAAAGTTTTGATTTTTTATAGCAGTTTTCACTCTGTTTAGAGTGTGTCCTTTGTACTTTTTGAATACGAAAATGTAAGTGCAAAAGAGAAGCTTCAGAAGAAATGTGTATTTCTGAAGCTGTTTGTTTCTGTATCTGTCTGTGGCTGCCCACACAGACGCTAGAAGTTGTACATTAATACTTTACCACATGTATTTATTTTTTGCTTTGGTAATGACTAATCAATTGCAATGTGACACATTGTTCATGGCTTTTTTGTCTTGACACTGTTCAGTGTTTGTTATACTTGTCACATCTCTATTTAAATTTATTTGGAAAAAAAAAAAAAAAAAACAACTAAGCTGTTGTTTAGCAAAACATTTAGGCCACTAATGTAATAAAACTAAATGCAAGATTTTATGGTAGACCTTGAGTAGGTCTTGAACTATATTGTTACTTTTGAAAGTGTGTTTGAGGGGAAAAAACTTCTGCACTGGAGAATATACTCAGAAGATGATGCTTACATACGGAGATACCCAGTGCATCTTTTCCCAGATGCACATGGCAAAGTTTCCCCTTTTCTCTCTTTCTCTCCCACTTTGTGGTTGTTTTTTTCTTCTTCTTTTCTTTTCCAGTTATAACTTAGACCGGCCATTAAATATGTGCCCAACAAATAAATGTTTGTGCATGTAAACCTGTCTTATCATCCTCTGTGCCCGGAGAAAGGCTTGTGCTAAACAATCTGAAAACTTTTGGTTTCATGGTGCTGTTCACAACAACTTTAGTCCTTTTATTTGCAGGTGGAATTCCATCTGACTGCTTTGATAGAAACCTAACCTTGCAGAGCTGCCTCATCAATCACAATGTGGTTTTAGAGCTTGGAATTGCTTGCTTAATTTCAGAGGCTTTCCTAAATACTATTAGAAATCTGTTGTTAAAGCACAATGGGCAGTTCTACTATACTGTTCTGCCCAAACATGCAATACCGAACCATATGTGGCCCAATACTTTAGGAAGAACTTTATGCTTTTTAAGGCATGCTTTCTACCATTACAGATATACCAATATTGGCAATTTATTTTCAATATTCATTAGTGGACTGTACAAAGCTGAAAGTCTTCCCATGCCATGAATGGGTATTAAGACGCAACAGAAGAACTAAGCAGAAAATTAAGACCAGATTCCTCTGGCACGTATTGATAAAGGGATGTGGAAAACCAAATAGACTGTCATGGGCATTCTTCTGTAAAGGTAGCTCTGGTCTGAGTCAGACCTTTAGGTTTTGAAATAAAAAAGAATGAGGGAAAGTAGCAGAGAAAGGCTCATTGAAGTAAGAATGAAGTTCTTAGAAAATGAACTTTAATTTCAGGACTGGAATACCTAGATGTTTAGTGAATGGCTTCCAAACTGTGGCATTAACGTAGAGTGATCTTCCCTACATCTTGGCTTTCACCCCAAAATGCTGTGAAGATGTCCTTAATCAGAGGATGAAGATTGAAACCCTAAAAAATAGCATTTCCATGGAGTGGAACAAAAATAAGAAAATCTGTGCATTTTACATGTAAAGAAATTAAACCTATGAGAGATGTGTGTATGCAGGTTTAGCCTGTGCCTTGACAGAATGGGTTTGTTTTTCTTTGATGTTAGCCACTGTGTTTGCTGCACACTGAGAAGAGATCCTAATTCTGTTGGCTATAATAGCGCAAAGGTCCCTACAAAAATTACAGTTAACATAAAATGTGGATTTGAGACCAAATTTAGTATTTCCTCTGAAGTATATTATTTAGAACCTAGAGAAACTTTTGCAGATGTCTTATGAGGTGTTTTAAATATGACAATATAAAATGTTAGAATATAAAGTAAAAATAAAACTGGGTTGCTTTGATTTTGTATAATAGGTAAAGTTGAATCCTAATTAAACAGAAAGCATTCTTTGAAAACTTTTAATATTGTTAATGAATTAATTTACAGTCTGCTTCCTGACCACTTTACAGGTTTTCTAACAGGGTTTATCATAAGCACACCAGCAAAAAAAGATGAGCATGGTCTGACTGTCATTGGAAAGGCATTGGTTGAAAAATATCAGAGGAGATTATGTTGCCCTTCTGCTATATGGTGGGTCTTGTGCCACGTTGGATATATAGTCTGTGGTAGAGGCAATTTCCCAGGAGAAAAGCTTTGTATGTCCCTGTCATGCTCTGTTACCATTCTACAACAAATGAGGCAGATGTTATATACGTGGGTCTTCTTTGGGACATAACTGTCATTTGTTCCCAGAATATTAGTACTGCAGTACAGTGAGTAAAGCGCGGTCCTTTAAAAAAGTGGTATATGGTTGCAATGTCGGAGGGCACTGAATTAAAACATTGTATATATAAATGACTGGTGACTATGAAAATTTACTTCTACAGTCTTTTAAAAATACATAGTTTATTTTCGTATGAGATATGTATGGCCTTTAAAATATAAACACTCAACTTATTAGAGTATATGGCATTGTATCTATACCTGCTGGGGTCACCAGCAGATACGGACACTTCTTCATCCTCTGCAGAGATGTTTACCATTTGAATTAACAAAGCGGCTAATGGAATGTGACAAACAGTTATCACTGTGTGGACCTACCTATCACTGTGGTGCTGTGCCCCTGGGGGGCAAAGCTGCTGCTGCTCATGCCAGAAGACTGGTGAGTACAAGAGCTCCTGTATTGTATCATAAGGTCTTCGGTCATTGTTTCCTCAAAGGATCATGTGCCTGGTCTTTCCCCTTTCCCCAGCTGGTCTTCTTACATTCCAGTGTCCCGTCCCTTCTCCAATCGTTTTGCTAAGTTATTTGTGTTCTTACTTCTCTGGGCTCCCAGTCCCATTTTTTTTTCACCTAGTCATTTAGAGATTTCCACTTTCCTAATATCTTTTATTCTTCTGTGATAGACTCTCTCCCTGTTCCTGATTTCTGTTTCGTTCAGTCTCATTCTCACCAAAAAGTCTTGCTCTCTCTCTCCCCTCATCAGCTCAGCTTCTTCTACTTCCTCCCCACATTCAGTGCAAATGCTATTTCCTTTTCGATTCCACCATCTTCTTGGTTTTTAGTCTTCCTCCTTCTTCCTAACCTTGCTGGAAAAGTTTCCTTTCCTCCTTTATTTTTTTTTCTGGTTCTACATTTACAGTTAGGTGGCATCATCTTACAAGCCAGTTTAAGAAAGAAAGTGCAGTAGGTTGAGGCTAGACTGGAGATATAAGGAAACAAATGACCTCAGTTCCAACATTAATGTTCCCAAAATTTTGTTGCAGCAAAGCCTGCAGCAACACACGGAAGCCCAGAGCTGCAATGGCAGAGAAGGTCCCAAGGAGCCGTAGTTTGCAGAGTGACAAATTTGCATAGAGCCTTCACTGACAGCTGGCACTAATGAGGAGGAAAAAGAAAGATATGAACTGAATCTGTAACTTGGACAATCTACTGAAGCATTGAAAAAATCATCTTAAACTAGGGGCACTAAAACAGGTTAAAAAAACCCATAGGCAATATGAAGACATGTAAATTGGACTGTAGGAGCATGCACTGAAAGTGGAATGGAGAAAATAAGGTTGTTTGTTGAACTGAGGACATTTTCCTCATAAACTTGTTATCACAATTTCTCATGGGTGAATAAGTGGGGAAGAATTTTTATAGCACATAATTTTTCTGTTCTGTTAAAAAAATCAACTTTTAAAAAATATCTAGAATTTCCTCAAAGGGAATAAATAAAAAATTAAAGTTCAAGCATTTCCTGAGTTTTTACTGATGTTTCAAGGCTAGATGCGTTAAGCATTCTTCTCTTTTCATATATGCATATATATGTCCCCATAGACAATTTCAAGTTACACAGTCAGTTAATGATGAAGTTTCTTACAGGCAAACATTCTTTTAAAGTTGTTTTATTTTGTATTCATTGAGGTCACCCTCTGTCTCTCATCTTTGCAAGCAGCTCTCATTCATGTCATAGGCAGTTTAACAAGCTTTAGCTCCATAGCATCTTCTGGTCCCAAATGTCTTCTGACAGAGCACAGTATCCACAAAGCTACAAAGTGCTACTGCATATGAAATTAGCAATAGTCAACACAGTAGATAACTCAATAGAAAGAGATAATAATCACAGATATACAGTAATAGCAGAAACCTGACGAAGGAGTTGGGAACGTGGACTCATGCAGCCCTGTCTCCCTAATGGTCTGTTCCTGTTTTGGACACTCCCACTTTTCTCAAAGCACAAAAGTGAAAATATAGATGAATCAACAGATGTAAATAAATTTGAGGCTTCTAAAGTGTCTTCTTGCATGTTCCTTTGCAAGCAGAGGACATTACCTATCAGGTTTATTGAGTATTTTTGACATATGGTGTTACCTTCCCTACAAAGTACACCAGAAAGGAAAGAGTAATCTTTCTTCTGATGATACCTTCCTGTGCACTTTATATGATCAAGACATCTGTTAACTTTAATGAGAGTCTTTAGTATGCAAGTGGTATCTGTCTGAATCTGGGGTGAAGGATATCACAGATTCTGGTGAATTTTAGTCAGAGATGGATGGAGAGATCCTGCAGGGCTGATTGACAGCCAGTTTAATTTTTTAAAACTTTGGGATGTGGCATTTTTCAAGGCTTTTTGAGATTGCTAGTATTTGCTAGATGTGTTTGGTGTCTCTGCAACCAAAATAATAGACATTAAAAAAGTATGTTTAGTTGCAAAATCAAGTGGCTGGGAGTGAGGAAGTGTCTGAAAGAGTGTTTTCTGCACAACCTAAATCTTCTCTTCCACCCCCCTATTGTCCCTTCTGGATATGCATTTGGAGACAAGGTCAGCACGGGGCACAGCAAAGTACATGGTTACCTACAGTGGAAAAATTGCGATGAAATATTCCTTGAAAAGCTGTATTAAGACCCTATGAAGGGTCTTTAGCTTTGTTGAAAATATAATTTCTGTCTCTTCTCCAAGGGACCAACTGTCAGAGCAGCACTTGCCACTGAGCAGCCTCACATAGAACCAGGCTTGCTGTTGCTGCTGCTGCAAAGGAAGCATAAAGTAGCATTGTGTGTTTCTGGGAGAGGGGAGACTGTTCCCCCAGTGGTATTTACCATTTCTTCCCACATCTCATTTCACATCCCATGGAAGAGTCTGTCCTGGTCCTTTGCTATGGAGTCAGTACTTTCTGCAGCAGATCTAGCCTGGGGGATGCAGACAGGTAAGTCAGTTTGTGGGGATAGGGAATCATCAAAGATCAGATCTGATGAAATGGGAGATTGAAGATTCATGCTCTTTCCTTTTCATATATTTTTCTTTACATCACTGCCAAAACTCTGCTGATATATTTCAGCCTTTTGCTGTTGCACAGAGCTCCTTATCACTCTAAAACAAATAGACAAGCAAATCCAAACCTCACTAATACTTTTTGGCCTCCCCCAGTCTTTCCTTCCACTAGTAGCTAGCCTATAAGATTAACTGTGCTTTAAAAATGTATCAGGTCTGTGTAGTGGCTCTGCCTTAGTCCTTTCTAAAAGCAAAGCAAATTCAAACAGAGCCAAGAGCAAAAACTCAGCTCTTTCACAGTTGGCCACTAACAGTGAGTTAGTTTTGTATTTCTATGTGCTCAGCATCAGATATCCAGGAGTAGATCTGTGGAATCCTTGAGCACATAGCTATAGCTAAAATAACTTTAAATTGTGCTTTGAACATACAAGGTCCTATGAAATGCTAAGTATTCAGGATGATGGCCTAATGCTGTTAAATTAGGTGTTCTGCATCAGTGAATGCTTTTGACAGTTTTGGCTTTTACTTCTTTGGGCCTTAGTTTCTAGAGATTAAAGTGAAAATAAGACCAGGCAATTGGGGGTGCTGTCAAACTCAAAGAATGAAGGTCTCTGAAACACTGTGTTTATGATGGAGAAGATGAAGTAAAACCCAAGCTGAGACTGATGTTTTAGTGTTCAAACACTAACTGGCCCTTTTTTTTTTTCTTTCCAGAAGAGTAAATATTAAAAAAACTATTCAAAACCCAATTCTTCTTTTTATGATGTGGAAGATTGTTTTCTTCCCTGATCTCTGAGAAGTCTATTTAAACCTTCTTTATCAAAACCTGTTGGAGCAGACACCCGATATAGTTGATTCAAGTCTGGAAAAATGATAAGGAATGGGAAACAGGGGTGGACAGGCAAGTGTCAGAGGATACCAACTGTACTTGTCACAGATGGATTGGACTAGAAGACATTTAAGGTGCCTTCCAATCCAAATCATTCTGTGATTCTGTGAAATGCTGCTACTCTGCTTTATATACCTATGTACTAGTGCCATTACATTGTGAGTTTATAAATACACCATTTCTAATCCTTCTTAGACCAGGATCTTAGCAGAGGTGGAATATGGACACTCACAAATGGCTTCATATGGGTGAAATTCACTGTGATGTAAAAATATGGACTTTGAATCCAGGCTCTTGCCAAACTGCTCATCTGGCTCAACTGACCTTGTGCTAGGCCAAGTTCCAGAGTGCGTGTAGTATAAGGTCTTAACAGATGGAGACGTGAACTCTTCATCCTCTAAATAGCAAGAAATATTCACTTGTTACGGTCTACCAACACTGCCATCCCTGATATGAGTATTCTCATATTAACACAACAAAAAATTTTCAGTGATTTGATTGTATTCAGTATATTGACAGTGACTCTGGAATTTTCAGTCATCTAATTTTCAAACTCACTTAACTGTCAGATTTATTTCTCAGAAACCTGCCATTTGATAGATGCTGCAAGATATATAAGCTTTATCTGACAGTCCAGAGACACAAAACCATAATATCTTCACTGCTATGTTTTATTTCTGGGAAGAAACTTCTTTTCATCAATTAGAGTTGCCAGAGCTACCATAGGGACCACTAAAATTTTATGGCCTTGAAATTAAGTGTCATTCAGCAGTTTTGTTAATCTTAATAACCATTCACAGCCAGATAATAAAACACAATATACTCAGAAAAACTATGAAAAAAAATGCCAACTCAATGGACAAATTTTGGGTAAATCTTAGCACCTGATCTATTTTCATATTGAGTGTATTGCTCATTGTCAGTAGATTTATGGAAGCTTGCAGAACTAATACTGGTATTGAGAAATTGTTCCTGTCAGCACTCAGTTCTCTGTAAGTCTACTGATACTGACAAGTGAGAGGACATGTATGGCTGTAATGAAACAATAATTGCTAGCTGTGGGGGGAAATGTTGCTGATCTTTAGTATTTTAAAACTGTAAATGCATCTAGAGATAAGTAACAGGATGGTCAGTTCCAGGGTTATATATCTTACCCATGTCTTTCACCTGAAGCAGCAAGAACTACAGTATTCTGGTTGTGGTGTGCCTTAATCAAATAAATTAAAAAAATACTCATCCAAATCTGGTTCTGAATGTTAAACAAATTGTCTAATTACTTCATAAAACAACCTCTGATCAACTACCCATTTAAAAAAAGCATGTCATGCTGGATAAATTGCGGAAATTATTTTGAGAAGTGCACATCTAGACCGCAAAACCTGTAACTCTCTTGAGACTGATAGCACATGCTCCCTAAGTAGCATTTAAGCAGTTTTTTGAGATTAAAAAAAGAGCAGCTGATGAAAAAAACACATTCCTCATGCAGCATACTCTGTTTTTATCCATTGTTCCAGGTGACTTAAATTGTAAACAGGATTTAAAATAGAGAGAGAGTACTATGTCCATAACTTGATAGCTTTCTTTTGTTACTCACAGTCAACTCCAGCACGGTTTAATGCACTGCTGCTTTGTAAAAGAGCTTCTGAATTAATTTGTAAAGCCTTAGGGTAGCTGTGTTGTACTATTTTCAAAATAATTTTTAAGGCATAGTGTGGCTTTACAGTGGACAGGCATAAAGTGTTATTGGAAAATCCCATTGCACTGTAGCAGAAATTTCTAGGTTTCCTACACTTAACTTTCTATCACCCAGGAAAATAAGCAGCTGGAATAGCCCAGCTAAAGGAAAAAATTTAAGTAACGCTGTCCTTTGAGCTTGGATTTAGCCTCTCATGGGCAACTTTCTCACTGGACCTAAGGTAGATCTGGAAGCAGAATAATCACATTCACTGAGCATTGAGTTTAAGTCGATATGCCTTGCTGACCTGGACCCACCTGACTCAGATATCTATTATACATATAGTTTATCTACATGCCATAAACATCATCTACATGTAATAGGAAGCTGACTATGTTTTCAGAATTGTATTTCCCATTATTTTAAGAATACAACATTGTTTTGGTCTTGGGGAAATCTTAGAGATTGCTTTCTATTATAGAGATACGTTGCATGTGTTCATAGTGAACAATGTTGACAGATTGTTGGACTCTGTCCTCCTTTTTTGCCATTTTCAGAGCAACCCCATCACTCTGCCTGTCTCAAGAAGATACTTCCTCTTATTGCCCACGTCCAGTGTAAACAATGAGTGTTGTGATTAACTGAGCGCAGGGGTTTACCAGCCAGTGGCCTGTGCCCTATCGGCTATGAGCCTTCAAGTTTGCTTTCTTGGAAAAAGTAGCAGGGCACGTATAATAAGTTTCTCTGAAATGGCTTTCGTTTAGCTTCTGTGGGATGCTTCACTTTACACTCCTAACTCACTTCAATCTCCAAGGAAATTAATCTCTGGCCACCTCTGGTGAGCCCAAGCTAGGTGATGAGTTGTAGGTCATACATGAATGTGCCTCAGTTTATCTCTGCTGTTCTGTTAGAGCCCACAGAGAGCATTTTTTTGAGATACCTAAAAACGTATTTTCTAAGGGAGAGCCAATATGCTTCAAACTGCATTTAAAAACAGATTAAATTTCTGCTGTGTAACAACACAGTCATACATGACAAAAGCCACTTCATCAAACACATCATCAAACAGTTGCTGTGACTTCTAGGAGGTGCTAGAGTGTCAAGCTGCATCTGTTCAAGTAGTCTAATCCAGAGGTTCTAAAAGCCCAGTTACCCATCAAGGTTTATAAATCCTCAGCTAGCTACCTGGAAATGTAAAAGGCCTGTAGAGCGGTGGTTCCAGCTTCTGCAATACAAAAGAGCTTTCAGAAACTAAATGTGTGTTATAACCGAGGCTGTAAGAAATAGTTAGGAAGTGCAGATATCCACAGAAGGGCTCTCTGTCCTGATGGAGGTGGAGAAACTGTAAACAGGTGCAATGAATTTCTGTGCCTTATTCTGAAGATAAACACAGCCCCCAGCTGTTGCTCATTTTCACCCATGACTTAGTAGAAGCAGGTTTCTTATTCTAGAAATTAAGAAATTTCTAGAAAAATAACATCTGAAGTAGAAGTTTGGGCTGCCCTGTGAAGGTCAAAATTCTGAAACACGCCTTTCAAAGGAAGTTTGAAACTTTTGTAATGAAAGTTTTCAACTCAGGTTTGAACTACTAAACAATGAGCATGTGTGACTGACCTCTTTTTGAATAATCTTTTAAGATAAATACATTATGCCAACAGAACAAGAACGATGTGTAGGAAAATTGAGATAGTCTGCCTTCTATGACCAAAAGCAACTGTCCAATATAGCAAAAAAGCAAACAAACAAAACCAAGCAAACCTACCTTGAAAGTTCTGCAAAATCAGTTTTCTAATACTTTTTTCTCTATTGTAATTTTTCACATATGAAGATGTGTACAGTACTTACTCTACAACAAAATTGTGAATGACTCATTGCAAAATAGTAAAATGTTGAATATTATCCTTGTTAAATCTGCATTTTATTGGCATTTTAGTGTTTATATCCATGTGTTAGTAATTTTGGTTTATAGCCATTGCAGATTGGATAGGAATTTATGCCAGTGCTCTGACCATGGTATAGTACAGATAGAAGGTTACACGTTTCTCTTTCTGATGTCTAAGGCAGTTGTAAATTGTGACCTCTTTTCCCTTGGCTGAAAAAATATCTTTCAGCAAATTAAATATTTAAAACTGATCTCATATACTGAAATTCAGCACAGTTTACAAAAAAATATTTTTGCATAGTCATATTCAACATTTCTACTGAAATATTAGTTTCACGTGCATTCAAACCTGTTTTTTCCTCATCATGGAAGAACACGTTTTTTTCCTCTTCACTGTCTCTTTTTATTTTTTTTTTAAGTTTCTACTTTTTGCCCTGTGAATAACGTTTTTTTTTCCATTTTCCTTAGTTGCTTTCTCGTTTCTGGGAGCAAGGACTCTTTTTAAAGCAACATAACAGGCTGTTTGTTGTGACTGGTTGTGGCCTTTTGTTTAACAATTGTGAGTATTTTTGAACAGACATAGAATATAGTAGAAGTATTATTCTACAGTATGTTTGTTTCCACTTTTTATAAAGATCTGCTGTGAGCTCAGAACGTCCTACAGTAATTATCATGAGGGTTTGTTTGTTTTAATGGGGATATAAGAAAGTTAATAATATGTCAAAAGATATTTTTATTTCTCACCCTCTCCACTCATCCTACTCTATGCACTCCAGTGCATTAAAAATAATAATATTAATAATGATGTACATATTTTCCTTGGGTTTTCCTTCCTCCGATCCTCCCTTCCTCCTTTTCTCCCTTCCTCCCTTCCCTTCTTCTTTCTATGGCCTCTACAGAGAAAACGGTGTTAATTACATTTGCTGAAGATGTGTAGTTGGGATGCATTGTCTGTTTTGAGAAGCCTGGGGTTTTATGCAAGAAACATCAAATTACTTTGAAGAACAAAGCAAAGAAAGTGGGCTGAAACATAATAGCATAAATTGTAAGCTTACACCCGTATGAAGAGGGAGGCCTCTGTTTTATAGCACAAGGTGTTATTAATTGAAAATGACAAAGCAGCAGCACTGGATGTACTAGTCAGAGGATGATGACAACCCACTGATGCACTGATGTAATGTGGGCATGGAAAACACAAATGTTAACACGTATAAGAGCAGCGATAAAACGTGTAGTTGAAGGTGAATACTGTTTGAGGTTGTATATTGCCCAAAACAAAGAGATCAGAATTTAGTCAGTTCTTATGAAAGAGTTGACTTTGTTACTTTCTGTCAAAGAACTACATAGGACTTACTTTGGAAAGACTGCAGTTTTGCATTACCATATTCAAGGAAGATGATTCAGTTTAAGACAGATTCAAAAAAGAGCTTCTAAATTGACCATATCACTGAACATCCTACTTTACAAATATGATAAGGTATATGCTTGTTTGCAAGGAATCAAATCATTGGCTTATTAAATTAGAACTCATCAGTGGAGTTATTGGGTGGATTATGAAAGTGTGTCTAAAGAAAAGCTAAATGCTCAGCATGGCAAAACAAAGGTTTTCTTGAGATGAAGTTGGGGGCAGGATGAATTCTGGGTTTAGTTTCAATTTAATTATGAAAAATTATCAAGATTTTAGCTGAAATGACAGCTTTTTGTGTTTGTAAGAATGGGTTCCTAAGACTAATTTTAGTAAAATTTAATAATGAAATAGCATTTGATAGCGAAAACCAAAAGAAATACCTGTTGCTTCAGGATTTAATTTGTATATATATATGTCTATTATACATATGTGCATATAAAATTAAATTATATATATTATATGCATATATAAAATTTAAATCACATATATACACATCTGCATATATATATTTCACATATAATTTAGGTCCTGAAGCAACAGGTATTTTGTATATGCTACAGATATATGTAGTCTTGTGGCGGGTTGACCCTGGCTGGATGCCAGACATCCACGAAAGCCACTCTGTCACTCCCCTTCTCAGCTGGACAGGGGAGAGAAATATAATGAAAGGTTTGTGGGTAGAGATAAGGACAGGGATAAATTGCCCGCCAATTACTGTCACACGCAAAACAGACTTGACTCAGGAAAATTAATTTAATTAATTAACAATCAAATCTGAGTAGGGTAATGAGAAATAAAACTAAATCTTAATAACACCTTCTCCCCACCCCTCCCTTCTTCCTGGGCTTAACTTCACTTGATTTTTTCTACCTCCCTCTACCAGCAGCTCAGGGGACAGGGAATGGGGGTTGTGGTCAGTTCATCACATGTTGTCTCTGCTGCTTCTTCCTCCTCATGAAGAGGACTCCTCACACTCTGCCCCTATTTCACAGTTGGGTCCTTCCCACAGGAGACAGTCCTCCATGGACTTCTCCAACATGCGTCCTTCCCATGGGCTGCAGTTCTTCACAAACTGCTCCAGCGTGGGTCCCTTCCATGGAGTGCAGTCCTTCAGGAACAGACTGCTCCAGCCTGGGTCCCCCATGGGGTCACAAGTCCTGCCAGAAGACCTGCTCCAGCCTGGGCTACTCTCTCCATGGGGCCACAGGTCCTGCCAGGAGCCTGCTCCGACATGGGGTCCTCCACAGGCTGCAGGTGGGTATCTGTTCCACAGTGGACCTCCATGTGCTGCAAGGGGACAGCTGGCCTCAGGAAGGTCTTGACCATGGGCTGCAGGAGAATCTCTGCTCTGGTGCCTGGAGCACCTCCTGCCCCTTCTTCTGCACTGACCTTGGTGTCTTCAGGGTTGTTGCTCTCACATACTCTGTTATCCCAGGGGCACTACCACCATCACTGATGGGTTAGGTGTTGGACAGAGGTGGGTCCATCTTGGAGCCAGTGGCATTTGCTCTGTCAGACAAAGGGGAAACTTCTAGCAGCTTCTCACAGAAGCCACCCCTGTAGCTACCAAAAGCTTACCATGCAAATCTGATACAGTCTAAATTCTTTGTGATTTGCACTTTTTTTTTTCACCTGAAACAAGGGCACAACTTTTTAGTGCATTTTGAAGAGTGTCTCCTTTTAGTTGGAATGACAGGTTTTGTATAATATTTTATGAGTGTTTCAGCAGCAGGTTAGCAGCAGTTTCTTATTTTTGTAAAACTCAGTTATGAGAGTCATTGTCTTAGAAGAGCTGCAGGAATACCAACTAATGATGCAGTCCCTGGAAAGCACCATTCATTGCATTGACATGGATGAAAAATCCTGAAGCAGCAGGAATATGGGATGAAGCAACATTGTCTGTATTATAAATCGTATTAAAGTCAGACATAGTTTCCTCTGGAGGACTCATGGTTTCTAACACCACTTGTGGAGCTTTGATTAAAATAAACATTTTTTTTTTTCACATTTAAAGAAGCCTGTGTGACTATGTGAAAAAATTACTAGTTGAACACATTCAGGATTTTGAAAAAAATGCAAGATCTGATATTCATCATGCTTCTTTTAAGAAAATTGTAACTCAATTACATTAATCACAAGTGAAGTCTTGGTTCTTATCCAGGACTGAAATTTCTAGTTGTTTTTGTTAGTACCCATACTCTGATCATGATGCAATCTATTGCTTTGGTTAGTAGGAATATATTTTCACTATTATCTGAAGCAGCAATATTGGAGTAAACAACTGCCTCCCTCTGTTAAAGTCTGTATGACAACCTGTAAAGTTGCCTTTGTTTCAGTGCAAGAATTGTCATTGCTTTACTGGTCAGCTCAGCATTTGCTCAGCTCGGAGTTAATATTTAAGATCTTAGATAAATGGGCCTACTGATCTTCAGAATTGCCAAAACTGAACCTGGTACAGGTTTCTGTTAAGAGTCACAGGGGAGCTGGATATCTGATGCTGGAAACTGAGTTGTGAGAACTGTGGCTAGTGCTTTTACAAATGAGAGGCTGATCCCAAATGAGTATTATTTAAATGAAAAGGCTTAAGAACGGCAGCCTCAGTCTTTCTGTCTGAGGCGTGATAACTGGGGATGTGGCATGTAGGTGCAGGTCTGAAAGTAGATGGGTGAGGGTTGACACTACTCTTACTCCATCATTGTCCTCTGCAGTCACTGTTTGTCTATCTTGCTTAGTTCTCCAGCTGTAAAAGTGTCAGTAGTACATCCTTTACTGAGTTTTGGCATTCCGCTCCCCATTCAGTTTATTTAGATTTTCAGTTGTGTCTCCTACCCTGTTTCTACACATCACCTATTACAGTCATATACAGATACCAGCTGAGAATTGTAAGCATGTCTGAAGAACAAACTTTAATATTAAATATCATTTTTATGCCAAATTCAGGGCTACATTCTTGAAATCCTCTTTCTTGAAAATGAGAAGATAGGAGATTTGAGAAAACTGAAAAACCATCCAACAAAGATGGTTTTGATGCAAATGAGATCCTTGTGGTGGTCAAATGACAGCCCAAGGGCAGAATCCAGTTTGAGAGGTGGTTTAATCTGCTCCTGAGAAGTCTACAGGTCAATCTTGCATCCTCATCTGCCAGGAGCCTGTAGCAGACAATCTCTTCTATTTTATTTATAAGTTGTTTTAAAGTCTAGAATAGCTGTTTGAGGATTTTTGTTTGAAAAGGTGTCATGGTTTAATTGCAAGGCAGCAATAAACCATTGCAGATGCTCTCCTTAGGTAGGAAAAACCACTCTCCCAGCATAGGAAAAAGTCCTCGCTAAGGAAAGGTGATAGGAAGGAAAAAGGGAGAGAGACTTCAAGTTGAAAAGGTTTTAAAATGCTTTACTAATGCTACTACTAAATAGATAAAATAATACAAAATATACAAATGCCAATCTTGAACATCCCAGGTAGCAGCGTTTAACCCCTCCCGTGGTGGGCGGAGCTGGCGTAGCTCCAGTGGCTGCAGGGCAGGCACCCAGAAGTCCTGGGAGGGATTTCACAGCAAACCAGAACTGGATTCAGGGATGCAGGGTCTCAGGCCTTGGATTGCAGGCAGACAGGCAGGGTCCTCTTCAGATACTGGCCATGGTTGAAGGGAGAAAGACCCTCGTGATCTCCCTCTTTTATAAGGTATATGATGCATATGGGATGGAATACTCAGTTGATCAGTTTTAGTCACCTGTTCTGTTCCCCCCTCCTTGCAAATACGCCCCTCTCGCAGTGGAACGTGTGGAATTTTATCAGAATTCTTGGTTGTTATAGTAATAAATCTAAACATGAGCTTTTTCTGCATTCCATTGGTTGCTCTTATCAGTCTGGAGCACAGTGTCCAAGAAAACATGCAGTTACTTAGAAGGTACTTAAAAGAACTTAGCTGTAAGGAAAATTCACTAAAAGAGAACTGATCTTGTTTTTAACAAAACCAGGACAAATTGAAAGTAAAATGGGTGAGATGGGGTAAACATAAGTGTTTACTTATTGACCAGCCAATTGCTTTTTCTTGTCTTATAGGTCTGTTTTGAATCAGTGTTGGAGAGTGTCCTGGTTTTGTTAAAAACAAGACCCGTTTCTCTTTTAGTGAATTTTCCTTTCAGCTAAGTTCTTCTTAGTAACTGCACTTTTCTGAATTTGGCTACAGGTTTTGGTAGACATAGCAATGTAATACAAGGTTGCTGATAAGAACGCACGTCCCGTATTTGCAAGGAGGAGTGAACTGAACAGGTGACTAAAACTGACCAACTAAGTATTCCAACCCATCCATGTCATACATCATATAAAGGTGGGAGATCAGGAGGGTCTCACTCTCTTCAACTGTGGCCGGCATCTGAGGAGGACCCTGCCAGTCGTCCATGCGATATGAGGCCTAGTGACAGACCCTGCATCACTGAGTCCAGTTCCAGTTTGCTGTGAAGTCCCACCCAGGACTTCCAGGTGCCCGCCCTGCAGCTGCTGGAGCAGTGCTGAGCTGTGCTGCAGAATTCAAGGTTGCTTTTGTATATTTTGTATTATTTTTTTAATTTTATTAGTAGCATTAGTAAAACATTTTTAACTATTTCCTGCTTGCAAGTCCTCTCTCTCTTTGCCTCTCTTTGCCCTCCTATTGCCTTTCCTTAGTGGGGACAGGGGGCTGGGTGGGGGGAAGGGAAGGGGGTTAACAAAGCATCTGCCACGGTTTATTGTCACCCTTTAAAGTGTCACCAATTAAAGTGACAGAGAGAAAGAGACCGATGGGTAGACACTGGGAATGCAAGTGTGTGTGTGTGGGGGGTGTCAGTGGGTATGAAATGAAAGCAGGGACAGGAAGTGGTCACTTGTTCTGTGATCTCCCTATCCCTGCTCAAGCCCAAACTCAGTAGCAGATTCTGGGGACAGGGCCAGTGGGTGGCTCTTGTGTCTCACAGCATGACAGGGGAAGAAAGACTGATGTGGAGGACAGGTTGAAGGGTCAGGGAGAGAAGTGAGCATCGCATATGGACTCCTTCATGTGAGACTGCTGGCTCTGGGGCTAGCAAGGAGTGGCATGGGGCAGTCCCTGGATGGCAGCACTCCTTAGCTGTAGAAAGCAAGCCAGTCAGGCTGTGTGTATGTGAGATTATCACTCTGTATATTAAACCCTGTGTTGGCTCTGCAGCACACTTTGGGTGTCTTTACAGAGAACCCCAGTTAATAAAACATCTTTGCTGTCCAAAAGTTGTACCACCTTGAAGTATCACTGCTCAGCTATGAGTACAGTAACCCTGAGAGACAGCCCGTTATCTACAGGCAGGATGAGAAGAATCTATGCTGTTTGGAAAAAAGGCCAAATAGATGTCTGTGAATTGATATTTGAGACTGGACAACTGAAAAGGCAGCTGAGGAGAAAGAACAGGTGGTGGCCCATTGGTAGCTGGTGACTCAGGCTTTTTGCCCAACCTTGTGTTTAGTTTTTTGCGAGAAGGAAGACGATCTGAGAGTCCATAGGGTAGACAGGGCAGGACGGAACACAGTGGGGTTGAGCCAGTGTTGGTGGCAAGGGAAAGCAGCTGGGAGCAGTGTAGATGGGCTCCGTCTCAAGACCTAGGTGATCATGAGCATGGAGGAGTTAATGCTTTCTTTGTGATAATTCCATTTTTTAGCACAGTGTCTTCAGATGCAGAGGTGACATCTTGTGAACAAACCCCATAACAAACCTTCTTTAATAAACTGTTAAATTAAAAAGATTTTCCTATGTTTGTGTATGCTTGTGTGTCTGTTTTCAGAACTTGCAGCTCTGGAAATTATCAGTAAGTGTAATTAAACATCACAGTACTGTCACCAGAACCCATAGACTCCCTGGTACAATTTTTTTATTATTCTGCTTACCCACAGTCTTTGGTTCATTTAGATCACACTGACAGGGTAATGAAGGAGAAAATATCTGTGTCTCTTGGCTATCTCTAGAATTAGAATGGCATCCCACACATAGCACCTCTGGAGTAGCTTTGTGTCAATTTCTTGACTTAAATATCATGCAGCATAATGCTGTGGGTACTATTAGGAAGACAAAGCCTATGTTGTGACATAGAACTTTCTCAGAAAATGCCAACAGTTATGGTTAGCATCCTAAGTGCTCCAGATTTATAACAATCAGAATTAGTCCATTGCTGAGAAAGGTGATTGCAAGAGTAAGGTCGACTCAAAATCTGGAGAAAATTCTGGCTTGTGAAAAAGTCTGACTGTGACTAACCTCTTTCAGAGAGGTGGATTGTTTGTTACTAACCTTTAGTGATGAACAGCACCTTGTAACAGTTGCAGATGAAAAGCTGAGACATAACTCAGATATTACCGAGCAGATTAATAACCTTAAATACTTCAGAAAGGAGCATTGTGATATAATCTTCCAGCTGGCATGTGTGAAGGGGCATTTTCTGATTCAAGGAGAGTCGTTCACTGCAGATCTGATCCTTTCCCTGCAAACTCCAGCTCCAAATACAGCATCCTGCTTTTCTTGGGGCACAGCCAACTCTGCTAGTGATGGATAGGGAAGAAAGTGTCCCTGTGGGCACACTGTAATAGACCACTCCAGTGTCCATTATAACAGATGTTTCAGAGAATGATGCCAGTTTTATTCTGAGAAGGCATACAGACAGGAAAACCTGGGTGTGCCCTGCGCCTATCATGACAATTCCAGTTAGTGGGTCCACTACTCTACACCGTACAAGGGACCTCATAGTCTCTCTACATAGCACCAAGTGAAGCAGGCAGTACTGTTTCTAGGATGTTGTATTTAGCACACAACAAGGATGTAAAACAGAGCTGATAGACAATCTGAGTATAGGCATAGATATAAAGCTCAATGTGATTCATTGTGTTGTTTTGGGGGGTTATGAAACATGCTATGGTTGTATGCTGCACTTTGAATACTGTGTTGAGAATAAGCAGGTCATCTGTTGCTCTGAGAGGAAATTTTTCTCTCTTCAAACTCCCATCTTTTCACTGGGGCATTTCCTGAGCACTGTTCGTGTTACATTCCTCTATTGTCCCCACTTTTCACGCTCCTCTGGGACATGTTGTGTGTGGAACTAGTTATGACTACTGTAATATCTAAAGTCTATGAGTTTTGCAATAGACTCTGATATCATTAAAGACATCCTTTCACTGGCCTCCTGCCATGCTTTGCAAGGAAGCACAAAGGTGAGAAAGGTTAGTACTTCAGTGTCGGATAATAGCTAAATGTGTCTGAAAGGAATTGAAGGTTTTGTGCCTCAGCACAATGGTTATGTCCTTTCTGTGCTAGAGTGGCAGTGCTCTTGCATTCTGATATCCCAGGAGCCTGCAGCAGGCAAGATTCCCTACTTTATTTCTAAATCCTTTTTGAATCCAAGATAGCTGAAATCACAGGATTTGCTTCCTTGAGTTTAAATAATTTCCAGTTGCCTCACAATCATATTTCTCAGTGTCCTCATTTACTTGCTGCTTTATCCTCACAGCACAATCTATTTCTTTTTCTGTTTGAAGAGTGAGGTATTACCCTTAACTTTACCTAACTTTATTCAAGGGTCCTAATTATGCCAATTCTTTCAGTCAAGTCAGCCCAAAACCTGAGACTGCACCAAAATGCATATGGGTAGACCATCTTTTTTGTAATGTGCATTTCCTGAGGTACCCTTGGATTCTTTGAGTCAGGATAATTAGTGCTTTTTATCAACTGAATCTCCAGTCTGTTTTGTGGTTCAGAAAAAAAGACTAAAAATTTTCTATTTGTTTTACTGTTTACAGAGCTGATACTTGACTCTGTTTCTATTTGGCTGCATTTCATTGTCATGTTTGTGACACACAGTTAGCTGTGCCTTTTATAGAGCTTTTAGTACTGGAATGTTATTGAAGTGTTCATTAAAATGTTTGTTTCTAGGGACACATGCTGCCAACTCTACTCAACTGTGAATCTCTGCATTTCTGTTTTCCTTGGCAAGCCCAATCCTACTGTCTTAAAGTAAGCAGAGATCATATCTCAGGATGAGGCCAAAGGCCACTAAAAATTATCAGTGATCAGTTCTTGACCTTTCCTGTCAGCTGCTGGGAGTATCTCTGACATCTTCAGCCACAAAACCTTGATTTTTTAGTGCCTTTAGCTACCAGCCTTCAACTTCGTACTTTACCTTTGCCTACTGAACATTTTTTTTTCTTCACTAGGAAGAAGCCATATGAAGGAACAAGTTTTGAATTAATAAAAGACCTCAGTTAAGCTTACCTCCATTGAGAGCTAAATCCTCTACACCAAATATAAAAAGGTCAGGTCTTTGTGCAGCACAGGTTGAGTGAAACTGTATCCCCTATCTACATCATATTATGGGAGTTAATACTTTCTTGAAAGTTTATGATCTCTGTAGGTCTCCTCAGCTTACAGTGCTCAGTTGAAACACTTGAAGACTAATTCCTATCCCTTTGCCAGATTTCTTATATTGCTGAAATTTGAAGTGGATACAACTACCTGAATTTCAAAAGGTGGAAAAATTCTGTAGTTTTCCATTTTAGATGAGGGAAACCATCTTTAAAAGTTGCTTTTCTGGAGGATCTTTATTGCAGTGACTCCTGATCTGAAAGCGGAAAGTGGGGGAGTCATATAAGTTGAATGGGATCTCAAGGCTGAGAGAAATGGCAACTACTGCTCTGTGGAAGACTCCTTGTTTTATTCCTAGTGGAGTCTATAATTATTCTCTCAGACAACTCTTCTCTCTTGAAAAAACTCTACCTGACTAGCCCAAGATCTTGTGGTCCCTAAAGGGAAGTGTTTTCTTGTTTTCTTTCTATGTTGGATGTTTTCCGGGACGTGTCAATCCTTCAGCGTTCTGACCATGTCATCGTTCTGTTTTCATCTTTCCAGCCTCTTTCTCCAGCCTCTTTTCCTGTTGGCAGAAAATGGCTGCCTGAACATGTGACTGCAGTAGCTGACTAGTATTTCCTGACAGAATTCATTGTAAGTAGGATGCCTCCTACAATGTCATCAGTTTCAGCAGTGGTGGTCACTGAACATGCCTTCTGGTGTTACTCCTTGTAAGGCAGCCCTGCTTCAATAGCTAGGGATATTCAAGGACAGCTTGGGTTCTTTTTGTATAATGTTTGGATAAGGGATTGTAGTCATAGAAGAATATCTCAAGTAAAACCCTTAACAATATTTTGTTTGCTTAGTTGAAATATAAAGTGGAATAACTTCAACTTCATGGTTTGTCATTTTATGAAAGATATAATCCAAACCTCATACTTTTTTTACCATGGTGTTATTGTCACCTATGGATCACCTTTGAGTACAACAAGTCTTCAATTTATGCAGCTTTGCATTGAGACTGTTACTGAAAAAAATAAATATACACAAATTTCTCCTGGAATAATCTCTCTGTTTTGTTCTTGAAAAGTAGCCTGTAGCTTCTCTAATCTACTTTGTACTCCTAAAACTAAAACCAAAAACTATTCTTAGCCTTTGCTGAGCTTCCAAAATGCCATCTGTCAACATGGTAGATTTAATATTTCCCATGAAGATAATGAAATGACAGGAGTATTTGGACTTCTTAGAGTTTTGGTGCATTAAAGTGACTTTTTATTTGGCTGTACCCTTTAAAATTTGGAGAATGGCAACTATTCTTTGGAGGTTCGGAAATTAATAGTCTTATTTTTACTTTTTTTGTTAAGGTATCATCAGAGGCCTCTGTTTAGGAAGGCAAGAAACAGGATGTGCCCAGCTATAAAACCACTGAAAGGCTTTTTCCCCATTCTACTAGGATAGTTTCTCTTTCTGACTAGATATAACGCATATCTTATCAAATAATTTTTGTAAACTCACAGTATCCTGAAAATTTAGAAGTGGAAGGCTGAATCAGTGAAGCTCATAGTATATAACTTCCAAAGGTGCCAGGCAGTAGGCCTTTCCCTCGAGTCTGATACATTAGGCCTGTCTGCTGTTATTCATTCTTTCTTCTCCATCAACAACTTCCTCAATTCTTGGTGTCTACCATGGTCTAGTTCTGTGTTTCCTTGACACTTGCTGTGGCAGCAGTGATAGGTCAGCTGTCACAGGTGAGAAGCCCATCCTAAGCTTCAATGCCAGATATGGTCCATCTGTTGTGAGTACCCACCCTTTTCTCCAAACGTGTGTGCTCTAGTCTGACAGCTGAGGGGGTGATGGGAAGAAATGAAATGCATCCACTCATTAAGTGTATGTCATTTACCTTCATGAGGTACTCTAGCAAAGATCTCACCATGGGCCTCTGGAACCCAGGACTCCTGTGTGGTCTTCCATTTTAGTGGGAAGGAGAAAGCCATATAACACCTTTATTTTAACAAAAGGTTGAGATTAGTCATAAGTCAGTCCAATATGACTGCTGTGCTGTTTGAAGCTTGTCTGGAAGATTGTTGTAATGTCACGTGTGGTTTTGCCAAAGCTCACTTCACCAGCTGCTTTACCAGCTTCTGTCCTGGAAGTGTCTTGGCTAATAGATAATTTGGTGCTATAGTTCTCATAGGAATGATATTTAAAATTGTTTGCCCTTTGGAGGAATTCTTTCTTTATATTCTACAGTCTGGTTGTTATAAACAGATGAAATAAAGCTGTTCCATCTCAATAAAAATTCGGCTCTGCCTTAGACCATTAGTAGCTAGGAAAGTTCATTATTTACATGTCTGGTTACCATACACTTAGTCTTTTACTGCCAGAACTGTGTTTGGCAAATGTCTAAAGAGTTAACTAAAAATAGTGAGGAATATAGGGATCTTGAGTTGACCAGGGTAATTTTGTGAATGTTTTAACCTTGAAGAGATCAAACAAAAGCAGAAAGCTGACTTTGAGTCTCAGAAGCTATGTTTCATCTGAATATAAACTCGACCAATGCAGAACTAATTAAACCAGCACTCAGGACAATGACTAAAGCAAAAATAAGGGTTTGTAAATCAGATCATTGTCAGATTAGTTATTTCTCTTTAGCATTGCTCTTAACTGCTAAGGACTTCCCACTTGCAGTAAACTCTGCACAGCTGCCTGCATATCCTGAGGATGAGTTTTTCTTTCCACCATTTCTGGAGAGCTGGCTTTGAGTATCTTCTCTGCCACCAGCCTTCAGCTCCCTGTTTGCTTGGAACCTCTCTTTCTTCTGCCTGTCTCTGTCCCTGGGAAGCTGTTTCCTCTTGGCATGCTTCGTTTTTTTCATGATAGCCAAACTCTTGCGCTCTTTCCAGGAGGATTAACTTGATTCAAAGCACAGCTGTCAGGATAAGGCTTGCTCCCTGCTGTCCAGCTACACCACTGCAGATGACACAATATAGGACATACCAAACAATGAACAAATCAGCCAAACACCATCCATGACAAATCCTGATGACCCAATCTAGAAGATTTACATGGGTTAAAAAACCTGTTAAAGTTACAAGTTGCATTAAGTGGTAGTCTAAGATGTACCTTCTTTTGAAGCAGCATCTCTCTGGAGAAATATAATTTGCATTCCTACCTGCATTTAATGTTTGTACAGAAAACAGAACAAAATAAAACCACTGCAAGCAGTAAAATAATATGTAATTTCCCACTATGTTGTTAAAGCAACTTAAGAGCACACTAATAATAACATGTATTACCTGTTACTTATTAAGCACATAATTTGATCTTGAGAGATCAAAAGTGCATTCAAGTTTTTTTTAAAGCTGAAGTCCTCAAGCCATCTGTGTCATGCTGCAGTGCTCCAAGAATAACCATGTTCTAAAAAAAAAAAGCTACATCTTTTAGTGGTTACCCATCCAAAGTACTTGGCAGCTAAGAGGTTGCAGATAGATTTGAAAACAAGTGTTTGTTATAAAGTCTTCCTAGCTGACACCATCCAGCATATAATGGGTTTCTATTCTAAAGGGAAATGCAGGGTAGAATGCATAGTGTTGTTTTTCTCTCTCTTCAATGTTCGTTATTGATTTCAATTTGAAAAGAAGCTGTGAATATTTTCAAAATAGTAAATCCTCATCAAAATTGCTATTGACAAAAGACTTCAGAAAGTGAACAACCAAAATTCAGAAGATGCAGACTGCCTGGTGTCAAATGTATAGAACAAACTAGTTAATGATTTTTTCCAAACCATTGAAGATTATTTTTTTCTTTCTTTTTGCTAAGTAATAGCCTATTAGAGATGCGCTAAAGCTCTGAGGCATTGGACAACTAATCATCCTGACTGACAAGGCAAAATATATGCTTGACAACTACCATTCAGTAAATACAGCTTAAATTATATGTTTTGAAAAATAGTGTTTCCTTTCAGGACTTTTTAATCCATTAAACTCTCTGTCAAAAACTATCACTGATGTCAAGAATTTACTAGGTATCAAAAATCACGAAACACTTATATGGATGGAGAAAACATCCATACTTCCATTAGGCTGGACTAAGATTATTATTTTTTTATTAGGAATGTGATATTTGATCTTCTAGTTAAATCAGTGAGAGTGTCTCAGGACTATAAATTCATGTTCAGAGAATAAACTACTCAACAAATTTGTGGAGCAGAGGAAAAAAAATCAAGCTCTTCTGTGGCTGTTTACTGTAGGCTTTCTTGTGACTTCCTGTCAAGCACCTGGCACTAGCCAAGTTTAAGAGGAAGGTGATACATTACTTGCAAGCTATTTCCATAAGCTTAAAATCATAAGTATTGCACCTTGACTTTAATCCCCCTCTTGACAGGTTCTATGATTAAGATTTGTAATTTTCTTCTCCTCTTCTATTCCCATCCCCCAATTTTCCTTCATTAATTCCTCTTAGAACGGTGTGTAATGCAATTTTTAAATATATTCAGCGTTTTCTTACCTGTAGAATGTCAAATTCTTGTAACTTCTTTTTCTTTGTTTTGTCACTTGCACAAATATTGTAAGTCTACCTGCCGATGTTGCTTGCTTTTTCAAAATGTCTAAAGCATTTACTAATTTTGCATGTTCTGATCTTAGACTAGCTCTCCCTTTTTCCCAGAAAATTAATGAAGGTTTTTTTCTGTCACTGCTCTAGGCAAAGATTTTATTCAATCATTGGTTTTGAAAGGGTTTAGCAGAGGAGGAGAAATGAAACCGAATGCCCTTAATTTTTTCCCCAAAATAATGATATATCATCTTCTTTCCTCATTGTTGTTCTCATGCAGTGTCCTTGCACTGACAATGGTAATAGCACTTGTTAGCATACAATGTTTCTGTAATCTTATTATGCTTAATAAACTGCAGTTTTATCATTAACACATAGACTGTCTGTGTAGCTCCTGTGGGTTATTCAAGCCTCTTCTTTCACACACACAAAAAATGGAGGACATCTGTCTGTTTTCCTGAGAGATACATTTTATCCTGCTGTTATTTTTCTCAGAATCTCTTCAAAACTGTCATTATGGGATGAGTTTTGCCTACCATGCTTGCTCTTGGAAACTTCAGTAATGCTAGTCCTAATTCCCCAAAATAGTGAGTCAAACTACTGGGATTTGTTGCCCATAATGGAGAAGAAAAGATTCCCAGCCAGCCCACATTTCTTATAGTAGCTTTTTAGTTTGTCTTTTCAGGCTCTCTATTTTAACTCGGCTTTTGTGTTTAAAGTTCACTTTAGAGAAGACAAATGAGGCTTTTCTGGCATGGACGCCACAGAAAACAGGAAACTAATGTGTTTCTCCCACTACAAGAATGAGGAGGTGCATAAAGGTATTCTGGCAACAGGTTTATAAACTCAGTCTTGACACACAAGTATTAATAACTGCAGTATCGCAGGATGTTGTAGATGGCCAAAATATAAATGGATTCCCATTTAGTATTGTAGAAATTTTTGACAATACAGTAATTTATGACTATTAAAAGGTGTGTCTGAATACACCTTCTGGTTCAGGAAACCCCTAAGTACTGGAAGTATTTACCATAAGGAGGATAGTTCTATACTTCCATCTGCTTCATCTCTATGTCCCTGCAACTAACCACACTCAAAATCAGGAGGCTGGATGCATGAGTCTGTGGAGTAAGAGTTGTTATAGCACGTTTGGAAGCTTTCATGTTGACCTTCTTTCTGAGCTTCTTCCTAATCAATACTTGTCCTCTCTTCCTGGTTATTATTTTTCTGAATCCAGACAAAATGACTATTGTAAGAGTGGGATAAGAACCTTTCAGAGAGATGTTCACAGATGTGAACAGAAATTTTGTTTTTGGTGTCGGTAATCATGTGCCTGTAAATTGGAAAACCCTGGTGGTTAGAGGAGAGTGTATTGTCACTATTTACCTTCATTAAAGGACATTTAGTTGCTTCTGTATATCTAGAGGTCTATGTTGCTTTAGGCTGCTCAAATGGTTCCTGAATGTGATAGTGAAAAAATATTGTCCGGCAAAAATTACTGCATTCTCCCTTTTGAAAAAACTGTGTTCCTTTCATTCTTATGCCCTGTAATTTGCCACTGCCCATCTTTAGGGTATTTTGCTGCATGTGGAATTGCTTCATTTGTTACCATGCATCAAGTAATCATAAAGAGAGTCTTCTCAGAAGGCTAAGGAGTTGCAGAATTGTGAAAAATGGTCCATGACTATCATAAAAGTAACCCCTATATTGATTACAGGCTACTTCATTATTAAAACACTAAAATAATGATACTAACACATAAAAGGTTGGGACTTACAAAGGGTGAGACAGACAGCTCAGAGATAGAGTGAGAATAATATCTTCAAGAACAGAATGCAGCCACTGAATTTGTATTCGATACTTAGAGTACATAATATAATCTTGTAAACCTGCAGATAAAACTGAAAAGAATTAAGTGTAATGTGAAAAAAACCAAGGAAATTCAAATTTCAAAATAATGCAAGGAAGTTGCCAGAGAGATATTACCCACTAAACTGCATGTTGCATAAAGATCTGATTGAAAGACTAGTAAAACATTGAACAGTTGTGGAAAATACTTTAAAGCCATACTTTGGCCAACCAATCATATACATTTGTTGTTATGCTTATTCAACACAAAGTATAAAATCAAAGCAGTATTTTCTGTGGTTCATAATGCACTGATGGATCCACATTTGAAGCAGCATGTAATTATTTTTGCCTTATGAGAAGAATAGTTGAACAATTGAAGTGAGCTGCTGAAGAAATAACAGATATATCTATGTTAGAAGCACCCATGATACTTTGGTTTCTTTATGAAGCCTGCCACCCAAATAAAGTGATCATGGAGCAGCATCAAATATCATTTGACTTTAAATTAGATATTGTAATTCCAGTGGTTTGTTTGTGGGTTTGTTGTTACTGTTGTTTTTTCTGGTTGAGTGAAATCACTAGCAAATTGGTCTGTAGGAAGACATTTGTCCTAACCATACTTCTTGAGAAAGCTCCCATCACACATACTCTTAAACCCTTTACTACGGAGATTGGGCTAGATGAGGGAGTTGGACTAGGTAACCTTTAAAAGTCCTTTCCAACCCAAACTATTCTATGATTCTATGATATCCTGATCTCAATAGGAACATAAATTTGCTGGCACGTGCAGAGCACCCTGCAAAGACCACATGTTCCACAAAGTTATGGCACAAGGAATTTTTCTTGCTTAGATTGATTCTAGCTTGACCTAGTGACTGGTCGAGTACATGGTGGTGTGTGACGAGCCATCACTAATCATGAAATGGCTGAGACTGCTGTGAGAAAAAGCCCTGACAGTTGTATGTGAGGAGTTCACATTGCAGGGGTGGTCAGTGGGATATGGGGTGGTAGAGACCTCTCCTTATCTGTTTGCTGCCCACCTTTCAGAGGCAACTAGTGCTACTGGGCTGACCTGCACGAACAAAGTTGTTGAACAGGAAACCTTTGACACATGACCTTCGCCTGCCTTCCCTCAGTGTGTGAAGGGGGATCCTGCAAAGTGAGGAGCCACCAAAGAGCCTGCTGTACCTCAGCTGGAGAATAGAGGGTGACTCCTACTTTTTTGGCACAGGGACAAAGCCCTTAGCACCAACAAGCTCATCAGCACCACGGTCTGTCATGTTTTGCTCTGCAAAGACTAGAAGGGGCATAAATATGGGCACCTCCCCATCAGCACTTATGGAGTACAGCAGGGCATGGCCAGCTCCAGTGCTCACTGGAAACTAATTTCATGCCAGGTGGAGAGGTGAAGTTATTGGATTTAGCTTCCCAGACAAACTGCTCGACCTCATTATCTTAGAGACTTAGTAAAGCATTCTACTGAAGGTGATATTGGATTTAGCATTGATCTTTGGGTTCTCTTGTGCTCTATGGCAACACCTGTGCTGCGTGTAACTGGAATGTCACCTTAGGAGGAAAAGACATAGTCTGATTTTAGTAACATCTCCCATGTTTAGTTGAAATGCAGGTCAAAGGGAGTCAGAAATACAGGAGCCGAATGAGCAGAAAGTGATCAGTGATGCAGGTAAATGTCAGCTTTTCTTTGCATGGAGCTGTGTCAAGTTGCAGTCATAACATATGAGAATGGAAAGGATTTTCATGGGGCTATGGAGGCAGAATGAATTAGCTCATGGAGCAGAGTTGTAGACAAGCATTTTTCTTTATGTCACTGGGTGACTTTTCATAATATTCAAGAGGATGAATTGAGCAAAGAGCAGAGTCTCTCAACTGTACTGTATCAGTTTGGCATTGTTTAAGAGAGATGAACGAAAATGAGAGGAAATTTTGGCTCTTTCAATTTGCATGTGCACTGAGTTGCTGAGGTCAGGATACGCATTGGAGAAGACTCTGCCAAAACCATGCTTGCAGCATATCCTGCAGCAAGTGTCTTAAAGCAAGTCAGTCCTGCTTCTGTAGAAGAAGTGGTATTTAAGTAACTTCAGTGTGCTCTTGTGCCTTGCATTAGAGAACAGAGAAGTGCTGTCTTCCTCTTAATCAGACAACTTGGTGGTGCGTTTCCTAAGTAAAGGTTGTTTCTTAAAAGTTGGTCAAGATTGGCTGCTAGTTAGATTTGCAGTTCGTTTGATGATGTGGTTCATTACAGACAGATTTCTGTCTCTGCAGTACAACTACCATCTTCCAAAAGCAGGACATTTGCATCCGTCTCAGATGTTTATTTACTAGGTTCCACTCTTCTCTAGAAAAATTTTATTCATTTCTGTAATATGTCAAATTAAACTCACTGCCAGGAATTATCTGGAGATTTTTAAAGTATTGTCTTTCTCCGAGTGCTCTCACAGAAGCCTGCATTTTTCTTCTCAAAAGTATCAGGTCCGTAGCCTCCCTCCTCATGTTAGACACAGTTTTAAATATGATTTGGCAGATCTCACTGATGAAAACAAGATGCCAATAGCTAGTTCCAATAATTAAAGCTTTCTATGAGTGTTTCCAAGTGAACTTCTACTAAAGGCTACATATAATCCAAGGTCATCATTATTTATGATTTTTTCTGAGGACTGGGGAAGAGGAAAAAAAATAACTCTTTGTTTTAAAATTGTTTTGATGATGACCTGAAGAGAGAAGGGACATTCTCAAGGGATCTGTGACAGGAAGATCTCAAAGTACTCAGAAGAAAGTCAGTATCAGTGCTGAACTTGGAACCAGAAAGGTAAAGCATGAAGTTGAAATCTTGTATAAGAAGAAGACAAAACTAAACTCATCTAAAATTATCAGGAGTGCTCTGAGCCCTAGCACGTGTTTCTATGATGTTTGTTAGGATTTGAGGTTAAGTACAAAAGATAACAAATATTATGGTGATTTTTAATCCAGCTTTATGAGTTTTAACATTCTTGCGTTTGTGAAAACTATTTAAAAAAATTAAAAGACCACCCATTAAACTTTGCAAATCCAAAATGTACATGAGTTTCATTTTAAGGGAAGAAAAAACTTCCTATTGCTTGCTTTGTATGTATGTGTGTCTTTCTGTCTGTTCATGTATAGCTCTCAGAAAAATATGCAGTCTAGACTGCAATTTTGCAGTCTAAGCGCTGGGTATAATTTTAATTACATCATCTCTTCTTCGATATTTATGGGATGGAAAGGTCAGAGATAAAAAACATAGAGTAGGAAAAAATATACTACATTACTAGAACATCTTTTGTTTGGTGTCCTCATCTTCCTTTTTACTTCATGTACCACCTCTTTCAGTTCTGCTGCAATGTTTTTCTTCTTGCCATGTGTTTTAATGTTCAGTTGCTTTCACCAATGACCTAAAAGCTATTAGGAATTGCAAGTGTTAGATGTTTTGTGGATATAGCACACGGATCACCATAATAAAAATCTCTGAAGAAAACAAACAAGGCTGACATGACCACACTGGTTATATCTTAACAGCATTTGAATCTGCCTATTAATGTGGGATGGTTCTTGTCAATTCATTTATGTGTGAAAACAGAAGAAAAATTCTTGTTGCTATTGAATAGAAATAAAGATGTTTTTGAAGTAGATTTATGAGGACCGATTTTAAAATTGGCTTTGGCAACAGAAAGGATATGTCTGTCCCACCACAATGTCAAAGGTTCAAGGCAGCTGTGAGTGAGCTGGTGAATTTAGAAGTTTGATCACTTCTGGTGAATTTGTGGAGAGAATATTATAGGTGGAGTAGCTAAATGTGAAGTTTGGGGTCCATCCTTATCACCCTTGATATTCTTTATTTACTCTCAAGAAATAAGGCTGTCTGTTTTCCATTAAAATACCTGGAGAATGCAGCTGCCCATGTAGGAAGGTCAGTGGTAGGACCATGGCATAGTGCACCATTGCCACAGCAGAGCTATGGAAAAAAGGCAGTTCAAGAAAGCCACTTGCCACTATGATGTTGAAAAACTTTTTTTTAGTAGGTATATCTGCCCTCTCTTTTATAAGTAATATAAAGATATTTAATATAAATAACTAGCGTGTTATAGATAAATTATGAGAAGATCACAAACACTTGTTAAACATCTTACGAGTATTATTTTGATGAATTTCAGTTGTATAAATGTTGGTTACCTACTTTTCCAAGTGTTGCGTTAGTATGATTTGTATAAATATCTTAATTTGTATAAACTGTTACCCTTGTCTGAAACAAGTATCAATTGCTTGATCCCTCACTTCTGACTTCTTTAATTTCATATGCATGGAAAATCGGTGTGAAACATTATCAAGATTTTATTGAAAAACAACTTCAGTTCTATGTATGTATGTAATGTATGGTAGGCACCTTTTCTTAGTGATCATGTTAAACATTTTTACAGTTTTCCCTAAAGTAATCTCTAATTGACAATCCACCCCTTCTTTCTCAATTAGCAGGTGCCATGGGAATGTTTATTCATACACCTTTGGGGTTTTTTTATCAATATACTTTGCATTGCTTGCTTGACTAAGTATATTTGGTTTTGCTGACAAAATTGTATATTCAGCAAAAAAAAATTATAGAAATCAGATATTAACTACAAATTTCTAGCAAATTCATCACAATTTTTGTTGTGGGAATTCTTTTCAATAAAAATGATTTAATTTCAATGCTTTGAAGGAAAATATTAATTTTTTCCATAATTGTCCACAATGAACAAAAAATCTTACAACAAAATATTTCAAATTAAGTCTTTTCAACTAAACTAATTTTTCCTACCCATTCCCCTTTAGCACTGCCCAAGTGCTGCATAAAACTTGTTCCAGTTCAGCACAAACCACTCTTCTCCCCGCTGTTCAACCACCAAGCTGAAGCATCCTGTATTCCCTCAACTCTGACTGTTTGCAAATTCCAACTTTTTATGTCAGCTTCTCTTCATCAGTTCATACATTTGAATGCCAACATGGATCACTAGATCACTTAGTCTGAGCTAAATATAATACTAGCAGTACAATTTCACCTGGTTAAGCTCTGTAGTAATTTGGCTTATTTAACTTATAAGTTAACTTATAAGACATAAGCTCAAGCTTATGTCCCAGAACAGGCATCAGTTTTGATTTCAGGATTTCAACAACTGGAGAAACATCATCACTTTACTTGATGAGTCTGATAGTTAATCACCACTGCAATTAAAAAATTGCCTCATTACAAGTTTGAATATGTCTAGCTGTAAGCTCCAGCCATGGATTCTTGTTACACCTTTCTCCACTAGATGAAAGATCCCATTGGTGTCCAACGTTTCCCTCAGTTCTGCAGTAAATGTGCACTTTTAGGGCAATCTATGCCAGAATAATACAGTAGTCCTCAAAAGACGTCACATTTGAGAACTGTTAGGCATTAATGTTTAGTTGCTCTCTTTACTATCCAGATTCTGCAAAGTCTGCTCAAAACAGCCAACTTGGATGTACTACTTGACATCTAGTTAGAAGCACCATTGCTGAAAACATAAGTATTGATTTTTTAACCTTGTTTTGTAAGGAAGTGAGACTTTTTAATTCATACTGTTTGTCTGTCTCTTTCATCCTCTCCCCTCACTTCTCAGACAACTTAGTACCATACTGAATAATTCCAGCCATGTGTGATAGTTCGGGAGAGATCACAGAGCTTTTGTGCTCCTTTAATTTCTCACAGAAGACAGAGAGAGGAGAGAGGGATCTGTTCCATTTGGTTCCTCTCTCTCTTTTCCTCACCCACTGGAGAAATAGCTGATCAGGATCTAAGAGGTTGAGAACTCTCCATATCAGAGGCCTCTTCACCATCCAGCAACTAGGAGCTGTGGGAGTAGTTCAAACAATGATGAAGAGAAAGGGTGGTTAGGGCATGGTGGGTGGAGGTGCTGCAGGAGGCAGGGGTCACAAGGGTAGATGCTGGAATTTCTGAATTGGAGCAGGTTGGAAGGTGTTAGAGGGTCATAAAAGGTTTCCTGGAGGAAACTATTTTTCTTTAGTTTCTGGTTCAGATTATGACAACAGGATTGTAAAAAGTCAGGATTATAGCTCTGAATATGTCAAAAACCCCCACAATATATTTGTCATTATCACAATTAAGAGTATTTTCAGTATATTTTGCAGCTTCTTGTTCTAAAAGGAGTATCAGAGAATTTATACGTGTAGTTTATAGCCTTAAGATTAAGTTTTGATGTCTGCTTGGTATGCAACATGGTTGGAATGTATTCTTTTAAAAAACAATTTTCTTATCTTTAAGCCTAGTTTTGTGGCAGAAAAATATCATTTGCTTTGTGCTGTCATCTTCAGAAACTATAGTTTAGGCCCAAGACATAAATTCACATATCAGAAAATCAGGCTTCTTGCTCTTATTCTTTACCTTTTATTGTAAATATATTTTCTTTTCTGTCCGGCCTTTTTTACAGGCCATAGTTTCCCTTCATAACTAAAACATGCAAAAGGAAAATAATCTTTGAGAACTAATTAATGAAGATTTTAACTTTGTGGGTTAAAATATGTTTAAAATAATTAAGTGTACCATTTACTGGCTGGAATTCCCACAGCTTCTTATTAAGGGTTTTCAGTAAAGGGTTAGACAAAAAGTTATATTATGGTATAAATAGGTGTCTGCTGAGTTCCTGACAGAAACTTGTTATGGCCGTATTTTACTTCCAGTTCAAAACAAAGTTTTCTTTCTAAAAGTCTCTCTAATGCATACAATTGCAAAATAACTGAAGATTTTAAACATAAAAAAGTTTATTTACTGAGAGATTCCACTTCTATGGGAAAAGGATACTTCACAGCATCATCTGGTGTACATAAGAAAAAAAAAAGATAAGTGTGGGAACTGAGAACTGGACTTCTGGCAGAATTTCTACATGGGCTTCAAGCACAAATCTCATGCTTCAGAGCAGTATTCTTGAGGAATCTGAAGAGAGATAATTTCTCAAGTAGGTGTTTTTTTCTCTCACTGCTTCTCTAGGACTCCCATCATTCATATCACATATTTTTCAGTCTGACCCTTAAGGAAAAAAAAAAAAAGTAAACCTTTTAAAACTATTTTTGAAGAGAATATTAAATAAATATGAGAGGAAAATTAGGATTTGGACCACTACTGTTGAAGTAATACATTTCTAAATTGTCAAAACCTGCAGAGGATTATTGTAATTTTTAAGGAAACTCTAATAGAAAAAGCAACTCTCTGTCTCTAATATTGTGCATAACACCATTCAGATATGCATATGTTTGAGACTATAGAACACTAAGCTGTACAGAAGGTTAGCTGAGATATATTTTAAATTGGCTTCTGTTCCCCTTAATCAGTATTCATAGCAGCATTATCTTCACTGAAAGCTGCATCAAACTCTAGAGTCTGGGTACTACAGACCAACCTAAATACTTTTGAAAATAAATAGAAACATTTCTCTTGAAGTTATTGGTGATTGGCCTAGTTCCTAATTCAAGTACATCCTAATTACAGAATGTCACTGGCACAGCAAACACAGAATAATGTGTCCCATGTTAATCTTCATTACCCAGCTTTCCCATCCCGTGAAATAAAGAAAAAATGGGCAAAACTTTAGTATTCTAACCTGAGAACAGTCAAACAATTTCACAATTTTTAATAATGGTTAAAACTGACCCTTTACTTTTCTAAACCACTTTGTCATCTTTCTGCAGTGTATTTAGCTCAGTCAGTACCCGGGTTTCAAAAGTACTTCATTCAAGCTTCTTAAAATTAAAATCATTAAAATTGACATTAAACTTCTTTGCATCAGTTGCTTCTGATTACGGCCAAAGGAGTCTTGAGGAAGAATGGAGCGTGGTAGAGCCAGACTATGTGATGGCTGATCTTGGAGCTTAGTTTAAAAGGGACGTAAAACCTCCACCAAAACAAAGAGTAATTTAAAGATGATGATGAATGAAGTAATATCATTAAGCAGAAAACAAGAGATCAGTAAGGAAGATAGAGCTAATGTTGATAACAATGATATCTGGGCTGCAATGCAGTTTTACTGCCTAAGCAAAGATGGGACGGACAGCGGTCAGTTAAACACACCAGTGTATAAAGTATTTGTGAAGTTATGACAAGACTATGGGCAACAGAATGGAAGAAGAGGAGGGGTGTTCGAGGTGAAATTGAGTACAGGGTAGGTTTACAGAAACAGGACTGCATAGCAATGCCTGAAACAGACCTGTGAACTGTGTGTTGCTCATAAGGAATGAAATGGTGGGTTAAGTATCCTATTTTTTTATGTTTACTTGGCAGCAGAAAACTGGAGGCAATTCCATGGTTAAAACAGAAACTCTCTGAACTGGAATAACTGGGGGAAGAATAAAGAAAATTTATCTTGCAGCAGCAAGCAGCAGGAGCCTGCTGTTGAACCACACCATTAGATCTGGCTATAGTACAGGCCAATTTTTCTGAAGAGAGAAATGCTATTAGAAATTTTATCCTTATGAGAAACACTAACTTCCAATGCACTTGTTGGGCCATACATATAATTGCTAATACAAAGGTCTAACACTTTTGGATGTAACAAGTTTTTTCAGTTTTACATGACTTGGGCCATAAACTAAGAACAGGTGACCCTGTCTTAGACTTGCTTTAGGTAACTGACTCATGTATAATATTCTGACTACAGGTAAAAAGGTTTGGATGAACTTATCACAAGTTGATTGTTTCATTTTGATGGAAATACAAACAGGAGGACTAGTTCTGCCCAGATTTTGTTAAAAGAGTAAAGTTTAACAAAAAAAGTCTGAGAGAGCTCAGCATTTGAATACAGAAAATATCCAACTTTCCCAAAGTTGAAGGTGCTTATACTACTAAGCATCTTTATGTCAGTCAAGGGAAGAGTTTATAAGAGAGGGCTCCAGAGGAATAGAGGAAGGTATTAAAAACAGAGTGCACTTAGAGAAAAAGGAAGTCTGTGAACTATGACAGAAAACTGCCCAAGGTGTGGAAGAATGTAGGGATAAAATGCGAATCATCAAAAGGCAATTCAGAGAAAGAAGGGAAGTGATGACAGAAAGAGGGAGGGAAGGAGGCAAGGTGGGAGGGAGGGGGGGAGGGAGGAAGGAAGGAAGCAAGGAAGGAAGGAAGGAAGGAAGGAAGGAAGGAAGGAAGGGTAAAGACTGTAATAAGGAAACATGGATAAGTATGTTGGGGGAGAGTCAATATGGCTCTTACAAAGCACTTAACAAATCTCTCCGTTATCTGGAGCAATCACTGGCAGTGTGAGCAAACACAATCCAGTTAATATCTGCTTCTCTGAGTAGTGACTCAAGAATATTCTCAGAAACTAGAGTGCTATTGGGATGAAAGGATCACTATATAGATAAGTAACTCATAAAAAAGACAACAAAATAAGGACTGGAATTGGTGGTAAGCTTTCTCAGTGCAACGAAACGTACAGATGAATGAAGTTATCTGGGGTATGAAAAATGATAACCTATTGCAGAGTCACAGACGGGCGTTGTGATACAGACTGTATGAGAGAAATAAAATAGCAAGTGGAATTCAGCATAGATATGTGCAAGATATGGAGAGAGATAAAAAATACTACCTTTTAAACAGATAATTGTTGCATCTGCTCAGTCACCATTCCAGAAAGAGATTTTAGAATTATGATAGAATGTTCTTGTTAAAGATCTTACAGTAGCAGCCAAATCCAGTATATGTGTATGTTATCAACATGTGTATGTCTGGCCAGCAGCAAATTAATAACACATACAGCTATGGGACATGAGACTTATAACCGTCTCTTTCCTTATCTTTGGCCCTTTTCTCTAAACATTCTGTAATAAGTTTTATACAATCCTACAAGTACCTTCTGGAAGACCATCAGAAATTTCCCCTGAAATATCCCCTAATGCTTACGATAATAATGTTCCCCCTCCTTTTCAGTTATAAAGTTCAGGACAATTCTCAAGGCTGTGCCCAAGCAGTTCCCTTAATGGCCATCAATCAGTGACCAAAGAGCTCTGGTCTTCATTTCTGTCCTCATGGTCCCCTGTCCCTATATAATTTTTATCTGCCTAATTTGTCACTTGTAATGTTTTATTTCTTTAATACTGAATTGTCCTCAAGCAGCTAATGAACCAGATGCTCTACCAGTCCACACATGCATACAGTTCTATGCAAACATCAACTCAGTAATCAACAGTGGTATAAAAAGCAAAGACAGATGAGGAGAGGCAAAGAGAGCAGAATGGAACATGCCTATGCCTTGAACAATGTTTATAGTTATCAAAAATAATAGGATTCATAGAAAATTCACCAGGATAAGCAAGTCTGTGGAGAAGTATGAGAGAAGGCCAGGACTCCGTAGCCTGTAAAACAGATGATGATAAACACCTAAAAATCATGGAGAAGTCAAAGAGGGACACTGTTCATACTTAATAAGAGACTGGAACGAATTACTGGGTGAAAGATTTTAATGAACAGAGGGAGGTACTAGTTTACACCAGGCACTCTTAACCTGTAGGACTCATTGCTTCAACATACTGTGAATGCAAAGAGTTTGCATTCAAAAAGCACTTAGACAAAGACATAGAATAAAAAGTCAAGAGGAATAGCCTTTCATCTTGCTACGATGTACAAGTATCTTTATATGCTTGCATTTGTCTTATTCTCTTTATATACAACTGATGCTAATTATTTTGAGAGACATGATATTAGGATAGGATGATATTTTCTTCAATCTGTTATAGCTGTTTTATGTAATTCTGTGGAAAATGATGGTTCACTTCGCTAGACTGACACTGAAAAACACCTCTTGTTTGCAGCTGCCAAACCAACGTGTGCATGAAGTTAGTCTCTTAGTAATCAAGATCAATGTGTTATTGTCATAGGTACTTTCCAGAGTGGTCCAAATACTTTAATATTCAAGACCACTGTAGTTTTGGTGTGGAATACTTTGTTACTAGTCATTCATTTGGAAAGTATACATAACTTGGGCCTGGAGAAGATAGAAGAAAATAAAAATATTTATTTTCAAAATCCAAAATAGTCAATTTAATTAAAATGGCATGCAAAGACCAGCTGACCGAGAGAGAAGAGAATCATGCTGATTTTTCTTACAAAGCAAGCAAGATGAAATCCCAGATGGATCCCTCCTGCTGTATGTTCTAGTATGCTGCTGTTTGACATACCATATTGTCAAGGACTGCATTCTTGCGCATTCTTTAAACACTTTGACTTCCCTCATAGCAGTGAATATAGAATTTGGGAATTGCAATTCCTTCTTGGGGTTTTTGTGATGTTTAATTAAAATGTAAAAGAGTTGTTAACCCAATGTAAAGCAAAAATATTTTTTCTTCTAAGCTCAGCATTTTTAACATGCTGAAACTTAAATTTCATTTGAAGCTTATAACTTGCTGCTGAAATATCTTTGGAAAACTACAGTACTATTTAATAGTCTGTAATTTTCATGTAAATTGTTTCAGCATTTCAGTTCTGAGCTGGATTTGATTTAATTCAGTTGTTCTCTAAAATTCACTGAAATTATGTGCATTAACAGTAGCTGAGGATGTTTGCCATCGATTTAGAAGCCAAACCAGATGATTTGTGGTATGTAAAGAAGGGTGCCTCATTTGTGATAATATGAAGTGTCTGTTGTGTGGAAACTGTTGACTATCATAATGAATTTTTTGCTGACTGTCCCTTATTAAAATCATCCTTCAGATAATCTGTCATTGAAAATGAACAATATCACCCCAACTTTGATGTTGCCCTGAAAGCTGGAGTGCCTTCAATCCTTCACATAAATCAGCAATAGATTAGACCTCTTTCTGAAATAAGGTTGTTTTCCTATCAACTCTGGTCAATATGAACAAAAAAGAAACAGTAGTAACATGATCAGTACAATGATGTGAAGCATAATTCACTGAAAGTGGCAAATGCTGATTGCATGTATTAAGAAACTGGTAATTATACCGCTGACAAAAAAGAAGCAATAGGGGGAGCTTAAAAGGATCTCAAATCAAGCTTTCTTCTTGCACCACAAGAGGGTTATAGTAATTAGCAGATGTTATTTTTCATCATAAAACATTTTATGTATAGAGGCTATCTACGCCTTTTATTTTACTGATATTGTGTTTAAAAGGATATATCTCAGAAGCAAAGTGGCATCCAGACAATGAAAGTAGATTTGGAGGGAGAAAACTGAACATATTCATGTCTACTTTAGTCACTGCTGCTTAATAGATCCTTTTAGCTTTTCATTCAAAAGTGCCTCCAATATTTGCAGTAAGTTAACACAAGACTTGTACACTGTGCATACTGCAAAAAAACATGTCTATGTTCATGGCTGCCCTTTGTGTTCTATAGGGAGAAATCACAGCTCTAATTGCACATATGAAACTTGTAGAAAGACACACGTAAAACAAATTGACATATAAGAAGAATATTAAAGAGAGTTCCTCTCTGGTAGCTGGGAATGAACTTTCTGGACATGTCACTATGAGTCTAGATGGAGTTTGTTTAAAGAGAGATAATATCCGGAAATGCCACATTGCAGCCAGCAAGAGTGCATCCAACACTTCCAAAATATGAAGTGGTTATTATTCATCACCCATTTTTTTTCTGTTTTGGACTGACAGCAACTAGGGGCATTTATGACAGAAAGAAATTGCCAAAGATGCAGAATATCTTCTTGTCATGAATTGCTTCCTCAAAAAGTATTTGTGTAGACTCAATTTCTGCCCTGAACAACACAATCTAATTGCAAAGTTGAATCTAACTTTGAAGATAGCTCTTTTCTGAGTTCAGTGGTAGACCAGATGACCTCCAACAAATCAAGTATCCAACCTAATTATTCTGTGACTTTATGATTTTAAAGTGAATGTTGTAAATAGTCTTTATTGTGATTACTAGATTATGACTTGGGACAAATTAAAAATTTCAGTACAAGGATTTCTGTTATAGAGGTTAACTATCTCACAGTAGGCATAGGAGCATAACATATTTGAAGGTCAGCTTTCTTGTAGTTGTAATGTTAAAACAGTCGAAAGTTATCTGTGTACCTAAAAAACAGACTTTGATAACTAAAAGGAAAAGAAATATGATTCCCAATATATGTTACCTAAAGGTTATGCCAGACTTGGTTAAGAACTCTCTCTCTCTCTCTCTTTGATTCTCAGAATTTTCTTTTTGCAAGAAGAAGGCTAGTTAAATCACAGCACAAGCCTAGGATTTTAGGACAAAAGTTGGTATTTGTATTAATTTACTTTCAAATCTCAGCACTATGAGAACGTCTCTGAAAAATACCTCTACACCTTTGCATTGAAGGCTGTTAAGGATATCTTTGTCTAGACATTCTGAGACTTGAGACTTGCATTAGGGAGAGGAGGCTCCTTTGTGAATTCTAACAGGATTTTCATGGTGCCTGCCTAAAGTAGTCATTTATATCGAGCTGAACTGGAAGGAGAGACCACTGCCTATTTCACACAACCCATTGAACTGTTTCTGTATAACCATGACCTGAGCTGGGATTGTAATTGGGATTGTAATTCTAAAAAAACATGTAAAAGCTTTGTGATGTAAAGCAAATTTACAGTACATTTCATTATTTTCTGATTGAAATTAGTTGCTATAAGAGATTAGGAATGATGTTCGAATGACAGAGCTCAGAAGGAACAGCCCCAAATTACCATCGGAATGATAGTGGTTAGTGATAGGGGATTCCATTATTTTGGGGGGGTTTAATAGGTATTCATATCAATCATGAAAATAATAACAAAGCCGGGTCACGTGGACAAAACTGAGGCTTTGACCTCCACATAATTTGAACTTTGAGTTTGTTTCACAGCAGTTCATCCTCTTCTCTCACTGTTCTATTTATAGTTCTCAACCCCTTGCTGTTGTACCTTTTTCACCTTGAAAAAAACCAAGTTATTCTTCCTGCATTCAGAATAGCCCTTTGCATAACAAAAGACTATGCATCCTTTCTTGTTTCTTTGCACTATAGTAATAGCCATTCCTCCTTGTTTTAGTTTCTGCTTTGTCTTTTGATATTTCTTATTATGTTTGGGATAGAGGTCATTATTAGTGATTTCAGACTAAGAGCCTTTAATATACTTATGAAGTTTCTTCCAAATGCTCCTGGAAATTTTATTTATGTATCTTTGTACCGCAATTTTGGTTTTGTTATATTCTGGGGAGAAGGAAGGACAGTTTGGTGCATATTATGTACTTGTGACTTTGTCTTATCAAAAAGAATAAAAGTCTTTTCAAGAGGGATTATCAAGAGCAACGGTAATAACAATACACCATTTAATAATAAATGTATTTCATGGTTATTCCATTATATATCTCCTGATATAAAAGCTTAGCTTTAGTACACATTCAGTTTAATAGTTTGATTAATGTTAGTGTCAATGAAATCTGAATTTTATGTTAATATGTTAAATATTTATAAAATTAATTATTATATTATTAATATCTTATATTGTATAGTATTATATAATATTTAATATTATATAAAATATAATATCTATTATGTATTATGTATGATGTATTATCTATTATCTAGATAATTTTATGTTAATATGTTAAATGTTTTCCTCAAATTTGAACTCAATGAACTGTCTCTCAGTAATCCGCTCCTCAGTAATAAGATTTGATAATTTGCTTTGATGTGATACGTTTATTTCTTTAGACATCACTCAGATAAAAGACCTTCTGAGGTTAATGCTCACTTCTGTTTTCCCATTCATTTTCTGATTAGCAAAGCCAGGAGGAATGTTAACTGCTTAATGGCTGAATACTTGGGCGCAGAAGTGTTACATCTCAGAAACACTAATATTTAATCCAGCAATAACTATGTATTCTCTTCACAAATGTCTTCCTGTCATTCTCTCCTATTAAACACAAGGGACTGAAGAAAGCAAATTATTAGGGCTAGCTCATGATAATCACCTTATACAGTACTTCCCACTGGATAGCCTTAGGAAACCAGTAATTGAAAGCAATGGGGCTTTTGAAGGTGTAAGGAACTACTCCGGAGGAGCAAGGATTTCACAGGATATGCTTCAGCTTCTCTGAAATGTCTCTGTTTCCTAGTAGCCCATCTGAATTATTTATTTGCTGAAAAATTTCCTGCTTCTGAAAACGTGAAGTATGTCTTGTTTTCTCTCGATGTCCTTAGTTACTGCCTTTCTAATTCTTATTGATTTTATAGCTTGAATATGCACCAGTTACTCTTCTTAATCTTGGGAATTTTTTTTTTCACTTTACAAGAGTTGGATTCCGTTTTCTGAAGCTCCCTTTTTTACTTTCTAACCACTTGCAAATCACCCTTTATTTTGATTTTTATTTTCCTTTGAATTTCTACCTTCCTATTTAATTTATTTCTGTCTCTGTCTTTTGTGCTAAGTTTTGGTATCATTCCTCAGGACAGTTGTGTTCAGTGTTCATTAGCATCCTGGTCCTTGAATCTATTCCTGTTTGCTGATTGGAGTAATATTAATAAGGAAATTGCTTCATGAAATACTTGGACTGAACTTTTTCATCTTGCAAAAGAGAGGTATGGTTTTTTATGCACTGACCTATTTTATTCTGTTTTGCATTGTCAGTAGCTGCAGCAGCAGTTGTCCTGTCTTCAGATGCCTTTCTTGTTTCAAATTTACACTTAGTTCTTCTACCACACACATGTTTCTTATGTGATTAATATGCAAGAGAACAGGTTTGGTTGTGTATCCTGAGTACTACAAAGAGTATGGCACATGGATATTCATGACACAGCATTTAGAGTTTGATCTTCAGTCTGAAAACAGAACTCTAGGAAGGTGAGATCTGAGGTTTTAGTCCTGTCCACTCTCAAACCAGGAGCTGCAGGTTTGCAGGGAGGGTGGGGAAGAAGGGTCTCAGTTTCTTTGAAGGGAAGGCTGGGAGGAGAGTTACAAACACGACTGCATAACTAAAGAATTCCACTGCCATGGAAAACCACATGGATGGTAAAGCTGTAATCTTGCAAAAGGGGCAAGCAACCACTGAGCTTGTGTAAACAGTGTGTGGATCCCTAAGGCCTTATCTTTCCTTCTGGAGAAGATGAGTGCCCTGTGCCCTGAGAGACACTTGTGCCTTGTGCTAGAAAACAGCATCCCAAGAACCATAATTTGTCTTCAGCTATGAATAGGTACCTGATGAAAGAGATGTTTTAGTATTGCTCTTATTAGCATGCTAATTTTGGAAAAATCATCTGCTGATTTTTGTACAGCTGTCACAGATGGCAAAAATGTCTCTAGTTTTGCTATCTTGATAATGAAAATGCTCTCCTGGCTGCAGTCTTCTCATGGCTTCTCTAAACCACCTGGAAAAGGCATTAGGAACAGTTTAACCATTTTTTTTTTCCATACATAATTTTTCAAAGATGAATTCCATCCCTCTTTTCAAGATACTGTAAAAACATAAGTTGTGACAAACACTTTCAAACTGAAAATGAATGCAGAAAGAGCACTTTCTGACCAGGAAGCAACTGATTCTCAGGTAGCTCAAAGTGTTTCGCACTCCATGCACTACAGTACTGCAGAAGCATCGGCAGTCTCATGGTAAAAGATGCTGCTTAATCAATGACCTGTATTTATTTATGTTTTTTTTCCATCATATTGTTAATTACTTCTGCATTTCTTCCAGTTTTTCCTTGTCCTTGGTGGCTAACTCTTTTTCCAAATTTCCTCATTTAACTGCTGTAATTTCTTGTCCAAATTCTCTTTCTTTAAAGAAAATGTTTATTCAGATGATGCTCAGACATCAGCTTATTTGCCTCTGTCTTCTTTGGACTGTGACATGTCAGCACCAGCATATTCATTAGAAGTTCACCTGATTATTGGAGAACACTTGGTTTTATTGTGATAATGCCTCTCTAATTGCCCTTATCAGGACAGGGCATAGAGAATTCCCGCTCCACTTCTAACTCAGAGATCTTATTATCCTCTGCCCAGTCAAATGTAATTTTGTTTTCACTGCCTTTCTCAGGTCACATAAATGAGGCAGCAGGTTCTCCTTTTCATTATATTTGATGGTTTAACTTCTGCTGCTTGGAACAGATCATATCTTAAAACCGATTAAACCATCATTAGGCTCATGGGGAAGCTGCAGAAGAGGATAAAGACTCCCTTTGGCGTTTCAATACTTAAAGAGGGTTTATAAGAAAGAAGGGGACAGATTTTTTAGTAGGGCCTGTAATGATAGGACAAGGCATAACGGATTTCAACTAAAGGAGAGGAGGTCCAGACTAGATGTAAGGGAGATATTTTTTACACTGAGGGTGGCGAAACTCTGGAACAGGTTGCCCAGAGAGGTGGCAGATGCACCATTCCTGGAAACATTCAACGTGAGGTTGGACAGGGCTTTGAGCAACCTGATCTAGTTGAAGATGTCCCTACTTAGTGCAGGGAGGTTGGACTAGATGACCTTTGAAGGTCCTTTCCAACCCAAACTATTCTCTGATTCTATGATTCTACTTTCTTTAATCTGTGTAGAGAGTGTCTAGCCCCGCTCACTTCCTTAGCTACCAGAAGCCCAGACAGCTGCCATGAACACCTCCACCATAAAATTGCTCATGCCAGTTTATTTTTCTGAAGAGGGAAGCAGCAAGGCCATGATGCTGGTTGCCGTAGAGCAGGAATGGGATGTACCACTGCCAAGGTGGTTGGGGAGAAGCAGGCAGGCAGGATCAGGTTTCATGGGAGAGTATCTGCTGACTAATACCATTTTCTCCCAGTTGATGGAGGTGACACTGATTATCCACAAACAACACTTTAACCTTTTAAGTCAGTGCTGACAATATGATCCAACATGAAGTGAGAGTGCATGGGGAGGCCCTTTGAAAGAAAATACAAGCTGAAGCCTAACTCGGTGGGAACATTAAATATTTTTTTATAGACTATAACACTGTTGCCAAAAAGGTTGTTTTCCAAAACTGTTCTGAAGGGACTGGGGACGTGGGGGAAGGAAGCTCCTGCAGAAAAAAAAAAAAAATCTTTAATTTTCAAATGGTATATACTTCAGGTTGTTTAATGTATTTGAAGCCAGCAGAAAGTTCCTTAGAGTAAAAGGAAATAGCATGGGATTAGTATGGATAAATTAGTTTACATCTTTTATTGTTCTGCTTTTCTTGTGGAGGACAAAAAAATCTGATTTATTCTCCTGCCTCTTGAGACTTAGTTGTACCCTACTGTATCAAACTTCCTCATATGTGAGGTGAAAATTGGATTCAACAGTAGTAACTGAAAACTATTATGTGAATTTGGGCAGTATCTTCAATGTCACTCTGAAATGTTTAAATACCAGCAATTTAGGAGTCATGTAGTGCTGTTCCTTTGGCTTCATGCACCCTATGTTGTGCTTCTAACATTTTAAAAGATAAAAGTTCACCCAGCACAAATGAACTTGGAAATATGTGAAAATTAACATGACATCAGCTTTCTAAATGTCAGCAGAGTGAAGAGAGTAAATTTCTTTCCACTTCTTTGGGAAATTATGTAAGGTGGAATAAAACAGACTAAGGAATGGTGACCTACTGCTCTGCATGCTAAACACTTTAGAGGCACACTGTGTTGTATCGCAATCCAGAAAGAGGAACGAAACTTGTGTGATTTTGCAGTAAACGCACTTTGTAAAAAATATACAGCAGAGGTAGAATATGTCTTCAGTCCCGTGTGCTAGTTTATACAGCAAAGGAAACTAATGAACTTCTATACTCAGTCCAGCATCAATGCCATCCCAAAATGGAGCAACACAAGTAAAGTGAAGCTTGCTTTGTGATGATCTATGAGAAAGACCCCGTAATCTTACACTGGGATTTACACTGGGATTCATTAACTATACATAGACTTTTCAAATCGTCATGTATTTGTAACAGTCACTGTCATCTTAAGTATTTGGAATTAAGTATTTTAAACGAAGTAGAATTGATCATTTGGTGAGGGATGAAATATTATGTACAATAGCATCAAATTTGGTGGCTATCCACGTTGGTGGATAAGGGAAGAGCACCTAATGTTGTCAACCAGGACTTGTGCAAAGTTTTTGACACTGTCCTGCACATCCCTGTCCCTAAATTGAAGAGACATGGATTTGATGGATGAACCACTCAGTGGATAAGGAGTTGGATGGATGGTCACACTCAAAGAGTTGTGGTCAGCAGCTCTATGTCTAACTGCAGACCACTGACAAGTAGTGTTCCTCAGGGGTTGCTATTAGGACCAGTGCTGTTTAACATTTTTGTTGGCAACATGGACAGTGGGACTGAGTGCACCCTCAGCAAGTTTGACGACACCAAGCTGTGTGGTGAGGTCAACACATTGGAGGGAAGGGATGCCATTCAGAGAGACCTTGACAGGCTTGAGAGGTAGGCCCATGCAAATTTCATGAATTTCTACAAGGACAAGTGCAAAGTCTTGCACATGTATCCAATACAGCTGGGCAGAGAATGGATTGAGAGCAGCCCTGAGGAGAAGGACTTGGGGGTGTTACATGATGAGAAGATCAAGGTGACCTGGCAATGTGCACTCGCAGCCCAGAAAGCCAACTGTATCTTGAGTTGTATCAAAAGAAGCATGACCAGCAGGTAAAGGGAGGTGATTTTCCCCCTCTGCTTTGCTCTTGTGAGACTCCCACCTGGAGTACCGTGTTGAGCTCTGGAACTCTCAACAGAAGAGAGCCATGGATGGACCTGTTGGAGCGAGTCCAGAGGAGGGCCACAAAGATCATCAGAGGGCTGGAGCACCTCTGCTGTGAAGACAGGCTGAGAGAGTTTGGTTTGTTCAGCCTGGAGAAGAGAAGGCTCTGGGGGCACCTTATAGCAGCCTTCTAGTAAGGACATAAAGGCAAGGCGGCCTCCAAGAAAGCTGGAGAGGGACGTTTTACAAGGGCATGTAGTGATAGGACAATAGCCAATGGCTTTAAACTGAAAGAGGGTAGATTTAGATTAGATAGAAGGAAGAAATTCTTGACTATGAGGGTGGTGGGGCACTGGAACAGGCTTCCCAGAGAAGTTGTGGGTGTCCCATCCCTGGAAGTGTTCAAGGCCAGGCTGGACGGGGCTTTGGGAAACCTGGTCTAGTGAAAGATGTCCCTGTCCATGGCAGGGGCATTGGAACTAGGTGATCTTTAAGTCCCTTCCAACTAAAACTTTTCTATGATTCTATGATCAAACTTTTTTATAGAGCATATTTTTTGAAGTTATGTTTATTATTCGGAAAAATCAAAAACATAAGATAGGCTCAAAATAGCTGTACTTCAGAATGGCACAGAAGGAGGGCAGTGGGAAGAGAATTAAGTATTCTGACCTACTTGAAGGCCCCTGGGCTCTCTTTGTATTTTGGTTGAACGCATCAGCACAACAATGTCACATATCTAAAAACATATCAATGTTCATGCTTGTTGAGACTGATTTTCTGAAAGCATGTATACATGTAGGGAAGTTAGAATCACAGAAACACAGAATAATTTAGGATATCAGGCAGTCATCTCTCCGTCTGCTGCTCAAAGCAGGGCTTTGATGTTTCATCACGTTACTGTTAGGTTAGATATCCAGAAGGGAAGATCTTAACTCCAAAAGGCAAAATTCTGGCCTGTTAATGTAGAAATCTTATCTATATTGATTTATATCTGTTGTGAATCAGTATATGTATATGAAATGATCATGGAAATATTTTCTTTTGCACTAATTTCTATGAAAACATTACGGCTGATTAATCAATTACTTTCAGTAGCAGCCAATATTCAGAACCCAGTAAATAAATGCATACTTATGCTGTGATGTCTTGTAAATAATACTGATGTTACTATTTGCTAACTGTGATATTTGTGGGCTTTAGCCCTACCCTATTACAGTTGTATTACCTGTAAGCATAGTGTTCTTTTTCATATTTATTGTTATTATTAATGATAATAATTAATAAGAAAAGCTTATATCAAATAAAGCAGGAATTAATAGCAGTATTCAGAAAAAAATCTATGGAAATTACACTAAAACCTGTAGAACTAAGAGAAAAACTTTGCTTTTCTGTAAGTTTGGAACTCCCTAGGCTTTTATGGCAAGTATACAATATACCATTAATTCCACAGTTGTTCTTGAGAGTTATAAAGATAACTGTCCTCTCTTTAATTTTCCTGCATGATGAAAGTACAAGTGCGCTCATTTTGGCTGGGATGGAGTTAATTTTCTACATAGTAGCTAGCAGGGGGCTATGTTTCAGATTTGTGCTGGGAACAGTGTTGATAATACAGGGATGTTTTAGTTATTGCTTAGCAGTGCTCACGCAGAGTCAAGGATTTTTTGGCTCCTCACACCATCCCACCAGTGAGTAGGCTGAGAGTACACAAAAGATTGGAAGGATTCACAACTGAGACAACCGACCACAACTCACCAAAGGGATATTCCATACTGTATGATGTCATGCTCAGTGTATAAAGCTGGAGGAAGAAGAAGGAAGAGAGGGATGTTTGCAGTGATGGCGTTTGACTTCTCAAGTAACCATTACACATGAGAGAGCCCTGCTTTCCTGGAGACGACTGAACACCTGCCTGTCCATGGGAAGAAGTGAATGAATTCCTTGTTTTGCTTTGCTTGTGTGTGTGGGGTTTGCCTCACCTATTAAACTGTTCTCTCTCTCATCTCACCACGGGGCAGTGAGCAAGCAGCTGTGCGGTGCTTAGTTGCCGGCTGGGGTTAAACCATGACAAGAAGTCATTCACTATTCTGTTTTGGCCCTGTTGATCCTACAGAAATTGGTTTTTGCTTTCAGTTTTAGACTTTTTCTGATAGCTCAAGAAAAGATGATGAAATTGTTTAGGGTGAGAAGACGACAAAAAGCAAGTAAGTATTTTACAATGGTTGCATTTGACAAGGTTATGTATTCTCTTTGCTAATGCACATATAATTCCCTTTCCCAGCTATTCAAAATGCAGCTGTCAATATTCTCTTGATCTGGCCATAATATTTTTACACCCTGAATCCTTGCATTGATCCCTTTGTTGTGTTGCTGACTGCAGGATCTTATTAAGTTCTAGTGAATGTCTTACTGACAAGCTGATTTTTTCACAGCCATCTCAAGTCCCCAGTCTTTGGTGGTTTTCTGCAAATGGAAAACTCCCCTTTATGTGAGGTACTGGCCTGAGTGAACCATCTGCCCTCCTGTTTCCCTGAAAAATGTACTTGTCATAGGATGTTACAGCATGAGAACTAGCCATAAAGAGGAGTAGATAAGAAAATCAGTCCTTACCTTTCTTTTACCATTTCTTTTTTTGCAAAGTTGAAGCTCTTTGGGAAGAGATTTGGGTCTGTAATTTGTCACGTTTTAAGAACTATTTAGATTTTAATACAATAAATAAAGTAGTTATTTGCTATAGGATGCAAACTGGGCAAAAATTACTTCAGTGTTATTTGATTTAAAATTTGGTTTTGTGTTAAACAGTTTACTTCTCAGAATAGAATATGAAGGTTCAGACAACTCCATTCTACTATTATAAAAGCAGGAGATTTTTTTTTTCTGGTTTGTTGGTTGGTTGCTTGTTTGGTTTTTAATCAAGGAAATTCAACCTCTTGCCATCAAGTCAAGCATCTGGCACTTTGGCTTTTACAAGCAAGTTTTTTCCGATAATAAACTTCTTCATTTTTAGTCATGCCATTGAATGCTGCAAACAGGAATCACGTAGTTCAATCCCTGTTCTCTTTCCTTTTTTAGGAAAAAGAACAAGGTACCAAGGTACCAAGAATGTGTAGACAATGTACCAAAAAAAATGCCTGATCTAAGTTTTCCTAAAACAAGCGTCACTGCTTGCTTAACCAGTTGGCAGTGTTTAAGATTAATGAAATTTCCAGGGAGTTGACCTTGCAAGATATTCTTGACTGTATTTCTTTGATCAGGCCATTTGCAAAAACAGCATACCAGTATGACATTCAATGCTGCAATAAAAAACTGGGGCATGAACTACATAAGTCTATTTTCAGCTGTTGAAATACCACTTTTTCTTTTATTGGAAATCTTCCCAGCTCAATAATGATTAGTGAATTAGTGTGTAGCAAACATTTGTGATACATAAACTTTCTCCAGCTGTTGCCAAATCAAAAACGAATGCAATCACCAAGAGGCTTGCAACTCTTTAATTAGTTTCGCCAAAATGGCTAACTTCATTTCTGCATCTGCAATCTTGACTGTCGAATATGAAACAGTGAAAGTCACTGAATACTTGAACAGATGACCATCAAAGTCTCACCCCACAGCTAGAGTTGCCAAATCAGTGCAATGGTTGTATTGGTGCTACTGCTAACAGCATTTTAGCAATTCTTGCACCTCATATTTCGTAGTTGCTGGGGATTGAAAGGACTGATAAGAAGCAGGAGCTCTATCTCACAGCTCTCTTTGTGCCCTTTTCCGCTTCCTTTATTCTGGAAACTTCCCACAAATGTCGCATAGGCCTCAATATGCTCCTTTTCTTCTCAGTCAGTAGGTTCTTGCATCCTTCACTCCCTTAGCTATCTCCAAGGATCCTTCCACAGCAGGCATTTTTTGTGCTACCCCATGCCTGTTTGCATCACTGCAAAAAAATCTGCCTTTGGAGAATTTGCAGGCATAACCAGTCTTCCTTCTCTTCACCCAACATTATGAACATATAAAAGTCTGGATCTGAGGGCAGAGTTGAAATGATCTTTTTCAACAAAGTGTTTATGCAATTTGTGTCCCAGATCCTATTTTCAATTTGCCTGATGTATAAACATTCCTTCTGATTTTGAAATTTATCAAATGGGACATTAGAACAGACCATGACTACTGTTTGGTTCCAGTTTCTTGATCAAGTGAATAATGCTGTGTTTTCTTCTGATGATGTGCAAAATAATTCTATGGAGTGAAACACAGAAGCAAACTTGATGGGAAAGCCACTTTATTTCATGGGTGGGTTTGGGTGGAGAAACTATAACAACGCATTACTTATCATTCAAATTTTAGCCAGATGCCAAAAATATTATTCTGGTGCTACAGTCTTTGAACTCTATACTATACAACTAAAAGTGAGATCTTGCATCTCTGACTCACTCAGCAGTCTCGTGAGCACGTGTGATGCTTTTACCAAAACCTATGTGTTCGCTTAAATATGTCGTAGGTATCATTTTGCCTGCAGGTCACGGAGAGGAGCAAGAGCTGAGGTATTTCTCCCACAAAAGTTCTGTAGCATTTTGTACCTTTCCTTATGTAAAATTAAAGGCAAAATATTTTGTTGGGGTGAATACTGCCAGTATTCAGTGAATACAGTAGGAATTATGTATTTGATGTACTTCCATATTGCATGTTATGCATTTCTATATGGCATATAACAAAATGCAATGCAATCTGCATGTTAAAATTATTCTATTAAGCCTTGAGGCACATGGAGGGACTTTAAATTAACTTGGTGTATGTAGGCATTGTATTTCTGGCCATGTGACAGCAAAAAGGCCATGTATTTTGTACAGTTACTCATAAGACCTACATAAGTTGTTGGTTTGGTTTGGGGTTTTTTTGTTTGTTTGGTTTTCTGTGTTTTTTGTTTCTTTGTTTGTCTGGGGGTTTTTGTTGGGTTTTTTTTGTTGTTGTTTTGGTGTGTTTTGTTTTGTTTTGTTTTTTTAATATGTCCCTACAGTATCTTTTTTTGGAGTCATGTAAGGAATTTTATGTAGTGTGAAGAGCTCTGATATAACTCATTGCCAAGTACCCTCTTTTTTCTACTCTTGTCAAATTTTTTTGTTGTCATTGTTGAGAATTTTCATTAAATGGGAAAGACGTACCTACCAATAACGTCATGTGTTGTGGATCAAGGACATTTAAGTCAGTACTACAAACCATGATATTCACAATTTCTTTGTTTCTCAGTATTTGATTTTTAAAATGAAAGTCATGTATTTTTACTAGGTTCTTTTTATTTATCATCTGACACTATTTTCAAGCTTCAAGAAACTTATTTTTTATTAAATAAAAGCAGAGGTTCTTAAGAAATCATGTGACTTCAGAGCAGGGACTTCACATAAAATATTTACTTTTCTCAAGACTCACTGTAAATTTATGAGAGCCAGAAAAATTTATTTTCCCTGTAAAAGCCTTCCTGTTATAGAAAAGGACAGAAAGTTGAACAAAATTAAAATTTCTTACTTTATATCCAGATTCTTGTGTAAACAGATAATCATAGTAGCTGGTAAGGAGATAGGTGATACAAGAATAACAATGATGGAGTAGCCCACTAATATTCTGTTTTCTTTAAAGCAATTCCTATAATGTCATCTAGGAGATGTTCTTTATGTCTTTGCTAGGGAAACACCTAAGAAGTGCTATCATCAGTTTTCTCTATGACTACGCAAAGAAATCAAGGCACTTGCCGAGACACCTAACAGAATTCAGTGAGCATCCTGATTGAATAAGGCAGAACTTGACAGAAAAAAATTGATTTACTGAATGAGGCAGAAGTATAATTTAGTCCAGGACCCAAGGACAGTTTTTTGATTTCTAACAGTTTGAAGCCCAAGCAGTTCCTGAACTTCATACATCATGTGATATTCTTATCTTTAAGATATTTTTCTTCCACAAATTCTTCAAAGACCCTTTGAACTCATGGTAAATAGCAACATCTCCAGCACACATAACTATGCACTATGAATAAGTATCAGAAATATGTCTTCTTGTTCTTTTTGAACTTGCCAAATATTAATTATATTTCATACACTTTAGTTCTGGTTGTGAAGTCAATAACAAACTATGCCTTATTGCCTGCTTCTGTGTCACTCATGACTCTTTTATCCTCCTTCATTGTCACTCTTTCTATGCTGAAGAGTCGTTGAGTATTTCAGTGTTTCTCTCTATATTACCCCTTCGGCCCTTCTTGATATCATTTACAATTATACTGTACAAATTCTGCAATGCATAGACCAGAACTGCACAGAGTATTCAGGATGTTTTGGGCTTTATACAGTTTTAAGGTGGTTTTTCCTCCTTTCTTCCCAGCCTGCACTGCTTAGTGCTGATGCGCACTAAGTTAACATTTTCATTGAACTACTTTAGCCCCAAGAGACCATTCTTGAGCAGTAACAGTTAGTGCGAAGCCTGTCTTTATGTATGCAAAATCAAAATTGTTTCTTCTCCAAGCAAATTATTTATCTATACAGACTACAGTACTAGCATAGAAATAGAGTTGAGTTTCACTTCCAGACTTGTTTTTATTGAAGGATAACTCAATCCTTAAAAAAAAAAAAGTTCCCAATTATCCTGTCGTATTCCCCTATTTTCTTCTCGCCAACAGTTAGGTTAGGGAGGAAAAGGTTGTGCTTTGTGAAGTCTTGCAGGTGACAGGTAGAGTAACATTGTCCTCAGCTACAGTATTATCTATGACAGAACTACCAAAATTCTAAAGATGGGTCTAACACACATATGCCATAACATAATGCACTCTGGCAAACTACTGAATACTCTTGTGAGAAGTGTAGAAAAATTGATGTCATTGCCATCCATCAGAATTAACTCTTACAAGGAGCTCATAAAGCATACAAAACAGGGAATTATCAGGTTTTTATGAAATAATTGTTCCTCCTGATCTTCAAGAGAGAGCTAGAAAACACCTCCAGAAAAATACAGGAAAGCTTCAACTGCATGAGATACTGAAAAACCCAGACTGGAGAGGCATATTATTCTTAAGGCACATTGTAAACTTCCTCCCTGCTCTTGACAGCCCTTCCATTTACCACTGGTGATAAATAACCAAACCCGTCTTACTCTCTTATCTATAGGAAATAATCTCTTTCTCCCCTTTCCCTGCTCTTATTCTCCCTCCAGCCCTACTCCCTGCATTTCACAGCTACCTTTCCCCTTTGGTGGCTCAACCAACATTGTCTAGATAAATTTAAAGCAGTTCTTCTCAGCTTATATTTGGCTTTGAAACGTGTGGTTTCTGGGCTTTCATAACCCAAAGCTCACCTATTATTTTCAAATAGACCAGTAATTCACACCTTTTCCCATAGACCTTTGCCACACCACAGTCTTGAAGGCAATCTGTTAATTATTCTCCTTCCAAATGAGTGATTTCTTTAGAAGGGACAAACGTCCTAAGTGCCCCATCTTGGTGCTTCTGTTAAAATTCAAAGAAGAACTGATCACTAAAACCATGAAGGTCATTAAGCAAATAAATTAGTCATACTAATTCATTACACTGTATAATTTCAAGGGGGAGGCAGGGGGCTTATTCCTCATGTGTGTTTATGAAAAGTGATCGTAAAGGAAACATCCAACCATTTTGTTATTTGTGTTTTAATATAGTGTAGTTCATTCATCTCCTTTCTGAAGGATTCCTCTTAGCTATGGCTGAGTTTTGCTTGCTTAAAGGGGCATTTATTTCTATATGAAGAGAACGTGGTCGTATGGATGCTCCCTGCAGACTGAAAGAGGGAGAGAAAGGTTCCTTTTCTTCAGGGATGTTTATTTCTATTTCTTCCTTTGCTTGACATGTTTACATCTTAATGAAACACTGTGTTCAAAACAAATTAACCTTATCGCCAGCACACCTCTCCCTGCTACTATTACTATAGACTAATTTTGGCGTACACTATTAGAAGACATACACAGAGTACTTGTGTTCCTTAGAATCAGTGCCAGAAGGCAGGAAATGTGCATCTGAGACAAGTTTAGCTTCGCAGAATTTTCAATTTCCCCAGCTATGATGGCCTTTTGTTTACATAATTTCACAAAGAAATCCAGCTTGGAGTGACATTTTCTGTCTGGGAATATTGAAATGTTTCCTGCGTGGACTGACATTTTGAAAGCAGAGGAATGGCTCATAACTACCAGAAGAAACCAGGCAGAATAACAGGCTCAAGGAGTGACTTTCCAATGCAAACTGGTGGTAAAACAGATTTAATTTTTAGCCCACATATCAACCTTCAGGTCACTGTTAGTGATCTATGACAAAGATAGTCTTCTGCTACATTTTCAATGTTAAGGCTGGCGGTGTAAAACAAAATGATGTCACTGCCAATAACATAGCAGAAGGGATGGAAAAGAAAATTGCACATTTGAAAAAGTGTTCGTATTTGAGCAAGAACATTGGGATGATGAAAATATGACAAATAAAAACTGAAGTTTAAGTGGTTATATTGTAAGTTATCTGGTGTTCCTAAAATAGCCTTCCAGATTGCTGCCAAAAAAAATTAGCAAATGCAGCTCCACAACATACTCTTTTAGTTATTTTTTTATTTCCTGGGTGTTAAGCTAAAATAAATCCCTGTGAGGGAAATATCTCAGAGAGGTTAGGGCTGAACTAAGGTACAGATCCACAGTGTGGAAAAGCTCAGTTGAAAGAACAGTCACACTTTGAGTCAGAAATTGGGAACTATTGAACAGTAGAAATAGTCACATGTCAAGTAAGAAGACGTTGAGTAGTGGACTCCCTTGAAACATCTGAGCGAGAACGGATATTGTCAAATGTTTGGTCAGTTATGTGAAAGAAATAGAGGAGCACAGAGTTGGCAATGCTGCTGGAAGAAACAACATTGTTATGCTAATTAAGATACCTTGAATCGCTGGAGGCATCACAAGTGTGTAGCAGACTAGTAAATCAGGCCAGGTTAGCACGTCAGAACAAAACTTTGCTAGCTTGACATTCATTAACAGCGTACCTTGCCAAAAATAAATTCCCAGTTGTTAGCAATCATTAGCATTACTTATTCACAGCAGTCAGTCCTCAAAAGTCATATCCTAAATTAGCTGTGAGTTTACAACACCAGGGACCTCATCTGGAGGTCCTCAACTGACATTAGCTTTGACTTCTACCATTTCACAAGACTCTTTTTTTCTTAAATGTATTTTCAGGGCAAATGGATATTTGTCTGTCTTTGTATTTATTTGTTCTTTGGAGCTGGTTTTTTGGTAGGTTGGGTTTTTTTTTTGTTTTGTTTGGTTTGGGGTTGTTTGTTTTTGTTGTTTGTTTGTTTGTTTTTTCCCCTCTCTCTTTTCTGGAGGATGAAACATCTTTGTAAATTACAAGAACCTTATTTGTGCTTCTGTGACATCTTGGAATACTGAGTGGGAAGGCTTCAAGCCCTTGCTCCTTGCTGGGTAGTGCCAAAAGACAATGGCTCTAGTTCAAAGCTGACAACTAGCGAAAAGGTATTTTGAAAACTCACAGCAGTGCAGGTCCACATTATTTTTGTTATTTTGAGAGGGACTGAGTTGATCTGATTGTAGGATTTATGATGTGAAAATATTCCTTCTCTTGTTCTTTAAAGGTTTTTGCCTCATGATTTCATTAGGTACCTCTTAGCATATGCATAAAGATAAATATACAAGTGTTCCTAAATTAAAAGCTCCCTTTCTCCCTCTCTTCTTCCCTCCCTCATTCCCTCCCTCCCTTCCTCCTTCCTCGTGTCAAATTACATTCTCTCTTCAAACAGCAGTCCTTGGTGGAGTGAGTTGTTCTAGTTTTGTGGTGTTCAGATGAGAAGGACTATCCATGTGACAGCAGTTACAAATGCAAACCATGTAATTCAAGTTCACATGGCATTTCCAGAAATTAGGAACACGGTGTCTCAATATTCATTCTTCTTCTCAGCCCAATAACATCAGAGAAAAATTTTAATTCTCCCCTAAGGGAGAACGTGTGACTTTCCCTTCAGTAGAAAAGAAAGAATTACCAATGAGTCTGAAGGAAACCAGGCTGGTTTTGGTCTTCTTTTCATCAATATCTGCTTCTGATTGATCATAAAGCTCTCAGCACACATTGACTTGAGATCCACTCTGGCAAAGTTAGTGATTTTTTTTTTAATTTTATCTTCATGGTATATTTTAATTCCAACAATGGTATTTTCTCCTCCTAATCTCACATAACCAAACCTGACAAAGTCACACAGTCATTGCTTGAATCCTGTAAACCCGTAATTTTGTGCTTTGTGTTGATACGTTTAAAAGTAATGGTGGTGTTTAATACTTGATTCACAGGGCTTGATTGGTATTTCCCAACTTACATCAAACCTTCTTCATCTATTTTATATTCAGAATTGACTACATTACTGACTCAAGCCTTATCTGTAGGCATTAGCTATTCCAATGAAAACATTATACACCGAGAGAAGCCGATTAAAATGAGCAGCGTCATATGTTCCAGGTGGCGCCAAGCTGGCAAGAGAAACTATGGCAAGGTATATCAAGATGGCAGGAAGATGAAATTGCATGAAATTAGCTGATGAGAGGCCTTGATGCCATTTCTGAAATATTTTTCTAGTATCTTAACTCTAATTTTAAACTTTTTGTTTGAAATATAAATAGAAGTACTATTACACCTTGACATATTGTGTCCACTTTCTTTTTTGATTAAAAACCTGATTTTTTTACTATGTGGTATTTTTTACCACTTAGATCTACTTTTTATTTTTTATTTAAAATAATTTTTCAGTTCTCAGATTGAAAGACATGGGCTCTTCAAATGAAAGTCCTGTCTACATCTCACTTTACCACTTTTCTGAGCTGCTCAACTTGACTTCTTTCTTTGAACTTGCCTGGACTAGTGAGGTGCAATCAATAAAGCAGGTAATAGCATGAAGCAAGAACGTAATCACCTATGAGAGATCAGTTTAAGGAAACTAGAGAAAATTAGTTATTTGAACTTTCTTTTAGCACTAGAGCAGGAAAAACTGATGCAACTTAATTTTAAGCTGCTGGAAACAAATTATTTCTTTTTTTGACCAACAAAAACATTTAGATCTATTTTGGACCAACCTTGAAGCAACTTTGAAGTTAGACTATTTGAAGGCCATATTTGGTTTTATCCAGATGATTTTCCCTTTAGAAGTGTTTCAATGAAAAATGAAAAACCTCCATGTGTTATGGGGGTTTTTTTGGCATTGCCTTTGCTGATTCTTTTGTGCTACACCTTTGGTCACTTGACACTATGGTGAACAAAATGCTTTATAAGAAGCAGTAAACTTGTAGGAAGGGGTAAGAAGAGAGTGTAAGCACAAATCCACTATTATACCCTCCACACATTTTGAGGAGGATCATGGAAATCAGGGGAAGTCCCTGATAGCTGGTGAAAGGCAAATGTTGCACCTGCCTTCAAAGAAGGCCAACAGGCCAATCCAGGGAACTACAGGTTGGTCAGCTTCACTTTTGTTCTTGGGAAAACTTTGGATTGTCTTAGGGCACACTTGTGGGCACATGTAGGAGAAGAACTTGGCTGGGAACAGACAGAATTAATTTGCCAAGAGTAAATCATACCTGACAAATCTGGTTTTCTTCTATATATGGTAAAATGACTGGAGAAAGACAGATGAGGAGACAGCTGTGAATGTCATTTTCCTCAACATTAGGAAGGTTTTTTACACTGTCTCCCAGAATACCCTTCTATTCAAGTTAGGACATTACAGTCTGGATAGATGGACAACTATACGGGTTGGGCAGTTGCACATCTGGGCTCACAGAGTAGTGGACCACAGATAACTTGGAAGCCGATAACAGATGTGCTATCATGAGGGGCTATCCTAGGGCATGGCCTGTCTGGATTCTTTATCAATGACATGGAGGAGGTGATGGACTGCATTCTCATCAATTTTGCAGACAACTACAGGCCCCGCTCAGTATGTTTCAGGACAGGGCTGCCATTCAGAGGGACCTAGACAACCTGGAGGAATGGGCCAACAGCAACTTTACAATATTCAGCAAGGACAAATGTCCAGTCCTCCCGCTGGAAAGCAATAGCACTTTCCAATGTCAGGCTGGGAGTGCCTAGCTGGGGAGCAGCTCTGCAGGAATGGTCTTGAGGGCACTGGTGGGCAGCAAGCTGAGAGTGAGCCAATGGTGCCCCTGGCAGCAATGAGAGCCAACAGCATCTTGCGCTATATCAGTAGGAGCATGGCCTGTTGATGGGCAAAAGGGGATACCATCCTTTATTCACACTTGTCACTCTAGACTACTGCAGGCTTGTTTGGGGCTCCCCGATATAAGAAAAAATCAATAAACTGGAGCAAGTTTAGTGAAGACCAATGAGATTGCCATGGCTGGATCTCTTGCCCTTTGAGGAGGGCCTGGCAGAGGTGGACTTGGTCACTTTGGGGAAGTCATGACTTTGAGGATATCTAAGAGGATTGTCTGGTGCCTACAAGGAAGAGAGGGGAATAGAACCAGGCTTTTCACAGTGTTGCATGGTAGGAGGATTAAAGACCACATGCATGAGTTGGAAGAGAGGTTCAGACTGAATAAAAGAGAGTTCTCTTCACCGTGAGGCCAGCCAAGCAGTGAAGGAGGTTGCCTGGCTAGGTTGTACAGTCTCTATTCTAACAGATTTACAAGCATCCAAAAGCATTAAACCTGGTCTGAGCACAGAACTGGTTTTGTTGTGAGCAGGAAATTGGAATAGATGACCTCCAAAGGTCTCTTACAACCTGAATTATCCTATGATTATACATCTACAGAAAAAAAGCAACATATAGCAAATGCTTTCTGGCAATGTCATCATTTAAGGGCTGAATTTCTTGGAATTGAAAAGACAGATATGTCCAGTCAACTCAGTTTGCAACTAAATGGGCTCCTTGCCTCAAGTTTTCCAGAAGAATGGAAATTATTAGTAGTCAGATGACAGCTATGTCACCTCTTTGTCAGAAATTTCTATGCCAGTTGTGCCTCAGTGTTTTTCATAGCAGGTGTCAAAATACACAGATTCCAATTCTGTTGACTTGCTATGGAAGTCCTCCATGCAAAGGATATTTATGGTTGATTGAATGAATGAGGTAGGGAAATTTTATGCTATGGTTTTGTGATTTTCCCAGTCTGAAAAATACATATTAAAATCTTCACATGGATAAAAGCTGTTACAAGCATACCTCATCTTTCTGAGAGCTGAGGGGATGGGGAACACTGTAAGTAAATAATAGGCAGGAGATGCTTGCTCTTCAGAGATTCCTGAATTGCATGGGGTGGGAGTGGATGAAGCTGAATCCCCAAGGACTAGCATCACCAGACCTTAATGACTCATCATTTCTCAGAGAGGAGTGTTTAGATCATTGAGCATCACATCCCATCCCAGGCCTCGTGCTGCTCACGAGAGGCACAGGAGGCCCTCTTGAACAGTTTGAGAGTTACTTTTTTGGCACTACTTCTTTTGGCAATAGGAATTTTATTGAGTTACATATTAAGTCAAACTCTGTGAAGACGGTTTGCGTGAGGACATGCCAGTTATGTTCAGAGAAGGGCAGGAACTTTATTTGCTTGTTGGGTTTTTTTCAGGTTTGTTTTTCGTACTGTAGGTTGAAAGTTGCCACAAAAGGATATGCCATTCTCTTTTTACTGACTTCTGAAACTCTTTTTTTTTGTCCTGGTATTCATAACTTCTTTGCTGTGTCTTCCTCCCTTTTCTTTCCTCTCAAACAAAAAACAAATAAAATATCCCCAAACCATATCCTAAATGCTGAACAAATAGTAAAATTGTTAAATCTGTACATCCCTCACCCATAATCTCACAGTTTCCTATTTCTATTTACTTTTACATTAGTAGGAACCTCGTGCTGGAGTTTAATTTCCAGGAAGAAAACAGCACTTAACGTTTGAAAGTGCCCTTAGCTTTGCACAATACCAGAGGAGAGTTCTTGCTTTCCAGAGCCTGTGCTGGACAAAAGAGCCAGATATGTTAAATACAATATGTTATTACTTCCTCTGTTATCATATTTATGTGTTTCCACTCCTTTTGAGATGTATTGTAGTGAAAATATCAATACTTCAATTTTAAAACACTTCTACATACTTTATACATTTGAAAGTCACAGAAAGTGAGTGTCAGTAAGACAACCTCTAAATTACTGCCTGCGGTTACCGACTAAGGGAATTTTCTTCAAAGATACATCTGGCTATCAGAAGGAAAGCCAAGGCTGTTTTTTTGTGGTGCCTTTGTATCATTTGAGTTCTGGGCTTTGGAGAGGTGCCTGGCCATTGCCAGGTGAACCTCTTGGCCATGTTGCAGTTGGGGAAGATGAGGAATGCTGGTGCAAACTCCACTTGTAGAACTGGAAATAGGGAGGAATGGAACTATACACCTAGAAAAAGGAGTGCTCTGCATATCAGAAATTGTAGCAATGCAAGGATCTATCTGGACCCAGAACATTTGCTTTCTTTGTTAAATGGATATGAAAGTACAAAAGCTCTGTTTCATATTTGTTTGGGAATGTAGAAAAGTGCTAAGGAATCACCCTTCAAAATAGTTTGTCTTGAAAAGAGATTTGTGAGGTTTGGTTCTTACAGCAAGTATTTTGATGATTCATAAATTCCCTGTGATCTTAATGGTGCCATAAATATAGAAGCCATAAAATATGCAAATAAATGACTTTAACCAATTGAATAAAGTACCCCACATGTAAAAAGAATTTATGACCCAGTTAGGCTGTAAGTGAATATGTAAATTAAATAGCTTGTGTTACGAAAAGGTGTGCATAAGAAGTGATTACTTCTTGCTTTCTGCAAGATGACACCTTTAACATCTCTCGGCTGTTGTAATTCTTCAAGCCAATATTAGGGGGATGAAAACAATAGCAAACTGCTAGTAAGTTTTTGCTTTGTTAGAGCTCTTTTTTGGATCACTTAATAAGTAATGCTAATATTCTTGCTTGACTTCCATTCAAAAAAGGATTTTTCTGTAAAAGATTTAGTGTGACAGGTGAGGAAGGAACCTAGCAGAAATGATAAATGTCAACTGAGCTCAACATGAACTCCATTTAAAATGACAGTCAACAGTGTAAGGGCTTCCCACAATGCAGGTGGATCATAAATCTTATGTCATCAAGTCCAGCTTACACCCTCTCTCCTGACAAAAGAGAAGAAATACTACAGACTATAGTCTAAAAAAGCTTTTTTTAAAAGAAGAATGGTAGCATAGGTAATGTCCCTTTGGGGAACTCAGGGTTGGGATAGCATCCCTTCTAAAGTGAGGCAAGTCCCCACAGTTCAAAGTGGAAGAGCTATGCTGTGCTACCATGATTCAGTCTTTAATTTAATATTTGTCTTGTTTATTTTCTTCTCTCTCTCTTTTCTTAACTAGAACAGTGAATCTCCTCAAATCAATCAACAGATACCAAACCAAGCTATCAAGAAAACCATGTACAAGTTTAGCCAGTGCTTTTTGTGAAGAAGAGCCGTAATGGGAATATTTAGAAGCAGACATAAACAGATTCATAGCAACTCTGAACTTTCTTCAGGTACTCTGATCAAACCTTTTGTATTTTGAACAATATGTATAAAAACAATCTCCTAGCTTGCTTTGCTGTATTCTTGATAGAACACCCAATCTCTGTGCACAAACTTGTTCCCTCAGCCCTGCCAGCCATGTGAGTTTCCTCTGCACCTCTGACTAACTCAGCTTTTCCCGCAGGCAAGGTTGGCTAAAAAGTCCTGTACACCTACTCTCACACTCCCATCCATACTTAGGCCTGGCAGAAAATGTGAAGTTCTCCAAGAAGCATAAGGAGATGCTGAAGCTTGCCTGAGAATGAAATTGCTGCCTTATGGCTTCAGTCAGAACATTTTTTGAGGGGGAGTGTATTGCAAGGGGGGTTGTGAGCGATGCCAATACTAGACATAGAAACAACATGAGAGGTAAAAGTCATGCTGTACTAATCAGTAATCCATTCAGCTTCATGAAACATCAAGAAGCTAAGTGGAGCTTATTGCCTAAGAGAGTCAGAAAGAGAGAGATAATAGAACAGAGCTGCAAGTGTCTGTGTCTGATTCAGACTGTGAGGCCACAGATTCCTTTTTTAAAATACTTCCTGTTTATTTTCCTCAACGGCCTTGGCAGTCCCAGAGGTCTCTTAAAACTAAATCGCTGGAAAAGAAACTAGTCTGCTCACTGAATAAACCATGTTTATACTGGATTGCGGCTTACCTCCCCAGCAAAGAAAGCACCATTCTTCCTGGAGTACTCGGGTCCTTGCTCAGTAGGGACAAGAAGAGCAGCACAGAGAGAGGCGGTGAGGGCTAGCTGTAATATTGTTTTGCATAAAGCAAATTTTATATCTGGAGCATATGAACTCTTCCAGTGCAAAATATATTTTCCTGCAAAGCAGAAAGGAATAAATGTATTTAAATAGGGAGGAAGAAAAAGTGCAGAGAGAAAATTTAGATTTATTTCACTTACAGTACAGCAGAACTCCACTGTTTAGAATAAGTGCAGGGTGCTGTGAGGTTGTATTGTATATCTTAGTCAACTGCCTTTAGCAGAAAAAGCCTATGAAGAAGTCTAATCTCATACACATATCTTAATTACTTTAAATCAGGCAATGACTTTGTGCTTGAAATAAGATCTGTGCAGCTTATTCCTGAGTTATCAATGACAGTAATCGTTTTAACAGATGGGAACATTTAGTGAGTCCTGAAATAAATACGTGATAAACCTTTCACATTTATATGTAAGTATTTGCTTAATAATGAGGCTCTGATTAAAAAAAAAAATCAGAACAAATTTGTTCCTTAGTGACTTCTAACCACAAAGAGAAAGACAACAAATTTAATGAAATTTCAAATCCTAAAACCTGTATTTTTGGTCGCTGAGGGAAACATAATCATATTTTTTATTTAAATACCTCTTTGGATGTTTACCTTCTGTCCCTAGATAGGGGCATGCCATGATGTTCACAGCATATCTAAAAATCTGTAAATACATAAATAGAGGTTTGGCTATTTAACATTAGATGCACACATTTTAGAACTTCAGTGATATTTTGTAGCAAAAATATTTTGAGAACAGGGATTAGGATGTTTATGTTCTCACCTTCAATCTCCTACTTCACACTTGGGGGTTGCAGTGACTGCAAACTGCCTCCCTTGCTGATATGAAAAGTTAATCCCTAGTCCTTCTGGCTATTCATACATATATTAGATACTTTCTAAAATTGTTATTAAAAACATCTAAGGAAAGCTCAAGGTGATGAAGACACTGCACATGCATAGCTCTCTTCATTGGGACTCACAGTCTCATCATAGGGACTCAGTTCCCTGAAATACATTACCCAGTAAAGCTCATCAGACTCTTAGTTCAACCTGAGGCCAAAATCCATCATTGACACTTAGATCACATGTCCACTGATTTCAAGAGGAAATCTGGCTGTTGAACCTTGACTTCTAAACTTGCCTTTCCTTTTGTCCACACCAATAATAGCAGCATCATTTTGTTTCATTTAATTGCAGGCAAAAAGACAATTAGCTCTCTGACTGCTTGATTGTACTGCCCAATCAGGATAATGTCTCTCTACTACTATTAAGATTTATACCTAATAATGTGTGAAAAATTGCAGCTGAATTTACATGGCCACAAAATAATATACTTTTTAAAATTGCCTTTGGTGACTAGTCTGAATCACTTGGATGGTATCCTTTATCGCTCTATTTCCCTCCAGCTCTCCATACTATTTATCTTTTCTCTTTGAATTTCATCAGGAACATCATTGTAATCTTTCTCCACTTTTTCAAATGATAGTTAACACAGAAAGAATGCAAAATTCAATTTTGAATCTACCCTTATGCACTCCTCTTTTTCTTTTTTTGGTACTTCTGCAGATAACTTCAGGCTTATGTTGGTCTTTCTCTTGTTAAAATACAGTTTCCAGGGCAAAAAGTGCACATATTTAATTCCCTACCTGTACTAAGCTATTAGCTTTCAGGAGAAAAATGTGTGTTGAATTACAGTAATAGAAGAATAGCACAATAATTAAATGAGAATAATACATTAGTACTCCTACATTTATCTTCCAGACCATGCAGAACAATTATGTTTCCTAAATCACAGGGGACCAGGGACATACTATTAAAGGAATAATTCTTCTCTATTTGCTCTACCATCTCTTTGCAGCTATAATAATTTGTACACAGTACATAGAGGCCTTTATTACACCTACAGGACTATTTTCATTCCAGGCCACTTAAATGGTAGCAATACTAATGCAAAAACACTTACTTTGTGTTGCTTGATAAGCATTTGTAATCTTGAGAGACACTTAAACAATAACATTTCTGCTTTTGAGCTGCCTTTTGACATCTCATCACAATTACTTCAAGATTAAAGCATGTGGATATTACTACTTTAGTATGCATGCTTCCTAAACTGGATAGTCTAAGAGAAAGTGCGTAGTTTTGGTGAACGTTTAACAATTACCTGAAATGTTTCTTATATAAAAAATAAAGAAATAGAGGTTATTCATGTGTATAATGGCTTGTAACAGTAACCTACTTTATAACCTCATATTCTATAGGAGAGTTCTTTTCACCACACAGCCTCAAAGGCAGTACTATATTGTTTCATCTGTAAAAAAAAATGACAAACATGACCTGTTCATTTGTCCTGCTGTTAAATGATACTGAACAGTGTGAGGTACTCAGCTGGGGAACATGATTCTACTGCTGTGTTACTTGTCACCTGTAGAGTAACCAGGATTTGAAACTCCAGTCTCTGCCACTATGAAAACAACAGTGTCATAAGCAGCAGTGCCTGCATCAGGGATCTGGATTTCTACTTGTGTGGCAAAGACTCATCTCCGTGTCTGGAGTAAGAGGAGAACTATACCTTCTCTCTCATGCTGATATATCAGTGGGGTCCCCAAGACAGCCTAGACAGAAGACACAGTTGCAAGGCTATTTTAAGAGTTATAGTTTAAAAGCAATTGTCTTAGCTTTAATTCTGTTGTCTACCGGCAAAGGAGTTGAGCCTCACTGGTCAAACACTGCTTAAATGAAGCTATTTCTAACACCTCAGATCAGGGACAAAAGCAATTTCTGATAGGAAGGATCTCAGCTACTTTCAGGATCTAAATTTAAACCATAACCAGTTTCAAACCAAGCAGGTCAACAGATCAGTATCCTTCCAGAGTACCTGTGTACTGGTGCACAGCGAAGTGCAGTCAGGTTTTGATAGCACCTTGTTAAAAAAAGAGACAAGTTGCTGTAATGATTGAGTGTAAGTGGTCTTAAACTGACTTATTAATAAGTAAAATATATTAGCTCATGCCACAGTTGACCAGTTTTAGGAGGTCCCATTTTTGCCTGGGGCTGGGGCATGCTAGGTGAACACAGGCGTGGACTCAGTTGATCAGCACGAATAACTCAAAAATTTTGCCACTGTAACTCAAAAAGTATAATTCTGCATTTGTACCTTTTCTTTGATCTCTCTAGACCAAAGCATTATTCAGATTGATTCTTTCAACTTATCTCCATCTCTAGTTTCTTCTTAGTAGTTCTCAGAAGAGAAAAAAAATTATACAATGAGAAGAAACACTTATTTTCTCAGAGGGGAGCACATGAAATAAGAAAGACATCAATCCCTCCCTCTTTCTTTTCTTTACCTGGGAGTTATTTCTCCACTTGTACATACCTACAGTGTTGAATGCTGCTGCAGGCGATGAGAGGCGATGAGCCCTGATTGTGATGCTCCACCCACAGACTGTACAGCAACACACCGAAAGAAAGTCCTTCATCTTGTTCTTCACTACTCTCATGATACGGCACACTGTCACCTCCTTTGTAAGCCATGAAAGAGATCATGGAAAGAGAACAAAGCAGACTCTTGAAAGAATCTCTTCTCATTTTCTTGTGTTTCAAAGGATACACAATTTGTCTTCGAAATAAAGAAATCTAACTGCTGCTGCTCTCTGTAACACTTCTCCCCTGCCTCCCTCAGGAGGAAAAGTAGAAACTAAAGCTCTAAGTATTATTTTGACTGCAGTTTAAAAGAGCTACAGTGTAATTAGTCCAAACTATCACTGTGAAAAAGCACATACATTAGTCAAATAACATCTGCCATTCAGTGCCTAAGCCTAAATATAAGCTGTGTATCTGAAAGCTCTTCCGGCAATTTCAACGTAGTATAATATCACCAGCCCTGAAATATATAAACAAAAGCAATTGCATCACTGATATTTCTGCTGTGGTTACCTAGGATCTATGGATCATCTGAGACATTTTTGAGAATCAGGCATCTCTTAGACCCAACACTGGTAAGGCACATACCACGGCTTAATGTTACACATCTTGGACATTACTTACAACAGCTCAATTTCTTGTGTACTAAGGACATCATATGAAGATTGAAATTTCTGCCATTTTTTCAGCTGATTTTCACATTCACTTTATGCTACTAATTCATAGAATTATTAATCATCAATGAATGAAAACAAATATATTAGCTACATGAAACTTCCAGTAACTTTTTTTTTTCAAACCAGGAAATAATTAGGATGGAGCTAAACCTTTTTATTATTATTATTATTATTATTATTATTATTATTATTATTATTACTACTATTATTTTAAATCAAGCTGCATTATTGTGTAAATTCTGTTAAAGTATTATAATCCAAGAACCACCAATGAGTATTTCCCTGTCTCTAGCCTTATGGGAGGTATACTCTCTGAAATAGCCTGATATCAGAGTTTTGAAAACCCTCAGTGGAATCCATAGTCTAGAAGATGATGGATCTCCATTTTCTGAAACAGAATCCTTAAAAAAACATTTCAACTTAAGCATCTGAAAAATGAGACATCGCACTTGTTAACTGCGTTATTAAATCCCTTTCATCTACATGCAGGTAGCTGCCTGTATCATGAAAACTATGTCACATCACGGTACTTTAAAGCTGCAGTGCAGTGCCTGAGCCCCTGTGTGCTCCAGCCTCATTGCACAGTGCTAAGGCACATAGAGAAAGGACCATCCTTTCCTTTATTCTTACACAGCTCCATGGTTGGACCTTGAGGTGCAACAGCAGCACGGGCTGTCAGCTAGACTGTGGTAAGTGTACGGCTTTCTTGCTCAGCAAGTATTCCATACTGATATCCTTGAGGTCATCAGAGAATGGAACCAGGCAAAATATCTGGCTCCTCATGCTTCTAGTCCCTTCCTGGGGTGTCCTGGTACAGCTGTAGGATGTTACACATTTGGTACTACCATTTTGTAGCATAACAAAATAGCTCTCCAACTTTTTTTTTTTGGGGGGAGTGGGGGCAGGTGAAGAGGAAGATGTATTGATCACCTTACTGCCACTGTATCAATCTTTTTTATTCCATGCTGAAACACTGCATCTGAAATGACATGAAGAAGCTATGGAGACTATTCCTAGCACATCACTAATCTAAAGATTACCTTTATGGTTCCTTTCATCTTTAAAGTGTGGATGGGTACAGCATTTTTCAGATTCTCTTAAGGTATGCTGGTCTATGATATACCCTCAATGTACTGGTTTAGAACCATATTTTGTCTCATATTTAATCTTCCGTGTTTGTGTCTCAACCACTGATAAGACTGAGACAACTGCACTTGTAGTCAGAACCACTGTTTACTGAAGCATGAATATTTCTACACAGTTATGACAAGATAGAATTTCCCTTATGTGTATTACGCTATTTGTCTACTGCTGTCTACTGCTGCCAAAGGGGAAAGTTGCAATATAAAGAAAGCACTTTCTGCTCCATGTTTATGTTTTTCATTTTTGGTATTCTCCAGCTAGGAAGTTATGCAATATTTGGCATATTATAACATTTTTATTTCCTATGAAATGTGGAAGTGACTTTACTGGGAAAGTTAGCTGACTCCAGTGAAGTAAATTTGATTTCATGACTGCTAATATATTTGAAGCCTAACCCATAATAGTGTCTATTATTCAGTCTTGGGTTTCTACTTAGCAGAGGTTGTTAATAACACTGAGCATGCAGAAGATTTGATACATTTTTGTTGTGCATGACTGGAAAAGAGCATATGGCCAACAAACTAATTTTCCTAGATTAACAGCCAGAAAAGAGAGGTAATTGCACTGAACTGCTGCTTCCTTACTGTTTTTTACCAGCAGTTCTATTCTGATACCTGTTTTACCATATATTCTTCATATATATTTCTATTCATATTTTACCCACTATCTCAAATAAATCCTAAAATCTAATATAAAATATTTCCCTCAAAATAAGTCTTTTTCAAACTCATCTCCTATTTCCCACTACCACTTCTCCAAGGGTCAGCCAATGACCTTTGTAAGCCATCTGCTAGGAATATGACAGCAACAAAGTCTGGGATCAGTCTTTAGGGTTCTTTGGCTTAAGGGTCCCCACAGCAAACTGAGTGACTTTCAATAGCAAACAAACCTTTTCCACTCTCAAGTAATGAGTTAAACAATTGGGTTTACATACAGAGAGCTTTAGCAGAATTACGGAAACAAGTAACTCATCCTTTTGTGGAACTGCCAGAGAGCAGAACACTTCCACTTTCCAGACCACCTCAGCAGCAAGAACAGGATGGTCCTCTTTCACATTCTGTGAGTGGCTAACAAAAAGTGTTTATAAAGCTAAGTAAAGTAGAAGCAGAGGTGGCTTTCAACAAAATGGCATAGACTGACTGCATCCACACTCCACAGCAGTTGTCTCTGCATCTCTGCATTGACCCTGTATGGTGTTCCTGTAGTCTACAGACAAAAACACTACTTGCTGTATGTGGTAAAATACTGGAACAGGTTACCTAGAGAAGTGGTGGATGCCCCATTCCTGGAAACATTCAAGGTCAGGCTGGACGGGGCTCTGAGCAACCTGAACTTGTTGAAGATGTCCCTGCGCATTGGAGGGGGTTGGACTAGATGACCTTTGAAGATCCCTTCCAACCCAAACTATTTTATGATTCTATGATTCCATGATTCTACAATATTTGAGTTTTTTTCAGTTCAAATAATGCTGGAACCATGTGCAGCCTGTCAAACTGTTTTGTGGTAGTTTTTTTCATAGTGTGAAACTGGAGGTATCAGAATTGCACCAGAGGAATGTGGAGGGATTCAAATCTGTCTTTACTATACCACATTTGCAACAGTACTTGGCACACACTGTCCTACAAACTGGGCGCAGGGATTGCTTCAGAGTGTGCTAGTTGCCTAGTCTAAGTTATGCCTGCGAGTGTGCACTCAGTTAAGCAGTAGGGTGAATAAGGATGCTGTGCTCAAGCTTCCTCCACACTCTGTTTAATTTAGCTGTATAAATGTAGTCATGGCATTCAAACTGCTGAATTGCTGCCACCATAATGTAGTCTCCTTCCGTAGCTACACAACCTATTTAGCATTGCTACCATCAGTCTTTCTGCAGAGGTCACCCTGGGGTTCCTATGTTAAGTTGCTTATGCCTGTGGTGCACCAGCTCCTGCTGACACTGTACCACTCTGTTTGCCACTGGCTTGCTGATAGTCTGCAGCTGCTTTGGGTGGTTCTTGTTTTTTAATCCAATTGGATAATACAAGCAGTCCATACCGAAGCCCCATCACAGAAATAAGATATATTTGACACCATTTCCTTCCAAAAAGTATATTTCCCCAAATTGAGGTCATCCCATTGAGGCAGATTCAAGCATTTGTTTCATGCATAAACATGTCCTTATTGTTTGTCTCAATTCAGTTGCAGTTCTGTCTTTAAATGTAGTTTTCAATAGAAATGTACCAGAATGCTACAAAACCTACACACTCACAAGTGTACCCTGATGCAAACACTTAGCCTGAGTCAGCTCCTGTGCTCTCCAGCAGATATCTACAGTCTTATTCACCCTCATTTTTCTCCCTCTGACTTTCTAAGAACAGTTGTTCTTTCTGCCCTTTTTCCTCTTGTCTACATGCCTCCAATTTTGTGTATCTTGCCAAATATTCTTTAAAAAAGTGCATACATCGCGTTTGCTATGAATACAAGTTTGCTCTGAGCATAACACATTTTTGAGGAAGACACCAGTTCAACTGAAGACTGCATAAACTCCTATTGCCTTTCAAAACTTCAATCAAATTAAACAAAAATATTTAAAACATTTTATGATAATGAAGAGGTGAGACATTTCTGATTCACACTTACTCAAAAATTTGCTGTATTGTTACTGGGCATCCTGGCTTCTGCCCACAGCATGGGTCCATGAGGATTGCTGGAAACTCTCATTAAGTTCTGTTGATGAGTTTTCTTTTATGGCATCTGACTTCAGTAAGAGTGCCTGTGAAATCTGCATTACTTAAACATAAGCATTTGCAGGATCTGTGCCCTTAGAATGACTGCCTAAGTTAGCATGACACCCAACAAACTAAGAGTTTGCCAGCTTCTGCTATACACATTTTTGTTTTACAATAGGTATGGAGATTTTTATCCCCAGATCTTATTTTTTAAAATGTCAGAAAAGAGAAAAAATAGAGGGAGTTCCCCTCTGAGTACATGTAAATTTCCACATAATAGCAGAGGCTTGGCATTTTTCATACTCATTGTACCTTGAACAGTCTTTAAACCTTTGAATGGCTCCATGCAGTGCAGAAATTATACCCCAGTCTTGTTCCTACGTTCCAAATTTCAGTTAAAACCGTTTATATGGAGATCATGGAGCCCTATCATCAAAGTTGAAAAGGCAAATCCTTCATAACACACAATTTAAAAGAATATTAGATTTTAATTTGTATTGATTCAGAATTCCTTAGAAAATTGCTGGGTTAGGTTAAAGAGCAGATTTTCTATTGAATCTGGATTTGTGCTAAATCAAGATCAAAAAGGATATAGTAGAATACTTTAGAATTTCATATAATTTAGGAATATTTAAGCAGGGTCTCTATTGTACAATGACTCCCTATTATTCTGTATTTTAGGCTCAAAGAGCACTTATATTCATTTATTCACTACTAAAATAATTATTTTTACTCATTTCTTTTTCAAGGTGAGCTTCTAAAAGAAGTCTGTTGTCTTACCATTGATAACTGTAATAATTAGGCAAATATATAGTCACCGCATGATGGAGAAATTAGTAAGAATTGTCCTTGTCTTAAACAATTGAAAATGTTAGTAAATCACACACATTTTCAAGGATGAAGGAAGCCTGCTAGGAGGTTCTTTTTCGGAAAAAAAAAAAAAAAAGGGAGTTTCTGGTAAATATTTTTTTTTATTATTTTTTAGTGGGCATCCTTCTTTTCATCATTGTCATTGTATAAGCAACATGAAGCCAATAAAGACAGAGCTGAGAACTGGAAAAGTCAGGAAAATGTTCTTTAGGGATTTTTGAGTCAGAGGCTTCGGGATAACTAAAAACAGATGCAGACTTCATTAGACAGATTATAATTAGGCTTGCACAAGTGCACAAAAAGACATACCTGTTTGATCCCATGCCTCATCCCCATGCCTATATGAAAGATAGTCACTGTCTCTGTCCCAGCACCCCCAGAGCAAAAGTGGGAAAGGGATCATGGCCAGCAATGCTGCTTGCTCTAATAGATGAAGGATGAGCTACGACTCTGTCTTAATTAGAACCAGCTGTTGGATTCAAGCTGTCATACACTCCTATCATCCAAGGTACGTGGAAGGTGCCACTTTCACTTTGACTTTCCCAGTGAGTCAGAGCATATCTGACATCCTTCATCGATGGCCAGAGCCAAAGTTACAGCAGACTGTGTGTTAAAGTCCCGGTGAAAACACATGTAAGTCTTTCACCAGCCACAGTGCCATAGCTTATGGGACATGCTTTTAATAAAGATTTTTATTTTCAGACTTATATAATGCCCACTGAACAAGGTCAACAGAAATACTTGCACTTCTAGAAAGAGCACTGCTCATCACCATGTATCATGAAAATGAATCATCTTCAAGCTGCCTGCACTTACAGCTGTCTTGCTTAACTTATTGGATGGCGCATTGCCTGCTCATGTGTTGTTTAGATGTAGTATAGGGAATAGGTGTCAGAAAAAATGATTTTACGAGGATAATTTAAATAGAACAACAACTGTTAGCTTGTTAGCAATAATTTCCCTTTTGGTGACTGAACAAGAAAACATTATTCCCCCATGAAGCTTTCCAACCTGCTGGCACCTGCTGCCTGCTGCAGCATCATGAAGTTTAGTCAGTCAGGCTCCTGGACTGCTGTCTCAGAGCTGGGGCCCATTCTTGCAGGGACAACAGAACATCAAGAACAAGTTTTCGTCTAACTCAAAGTGCAATTCTTGCTTTGATATCAAAGACTAGGAAAGTACAGGAGAGGAAATGTTTCCTCACCAGTGTTTTCTTCTTTTTCCTCCTCTGTCTCTTGCTGGAGCTAATTCTCGCCAAAGTACTTCATCTTTTCAGCTGGACAAACTGTTCTGAACTTTTCTTATTAAATCTCTTGGATCTTTTGTAAGAGCCTTCTGGAAGCGGATTTCTGGAAAAAAGGCAAAGCATATCCATTGCCTTTGTTTTAATGCACTCTGAATTTTTATGAGGGATACATTGATTGTCTCTTCTCAAAAGGATCAAATAATTGCAGGAATTTGAGTTTAATTAGCCCTCCTTGCCTATTTTTTTATCCTTCTCAACTAACTCAGAACTGTAAACACAAAAATAAACAATTCTTGCTCAGTTTCTCATCATAGTGTAACACAGTCCAAACCACTTCTCAACTCCCACTCAACATTCAGAAAACAGAGCATCTCACACAGAGCACCTGCCATCTTGCAGGATAGTGCCATATGTGATTATCTTAAAGATTTATGTAGCGATATAACAGCAAACTTAAGACAGAGAGTGATGTTTCCTCTTACCGGGGGCTCTGGTTAGCCACCAAATAAAAATTGTGTAGGTATCTCCATGTTCCCTTTCTTGTCTTGTCCCTTTTTTTTTTAATAATTGGAAAAGCGTAAGTAAGATCTGTCAGAAAAAGTAAGACTACAATAGGTATAGAAATGCTTCAGCAGGGGTATGGAATATTGCAGCTTTCTACTGATGCTGGTTTTTTTCACCTTCAAAATCCAGTCGTATGTCTTGAAAATGTCATTTCTTTAGGCATTTTAAACACGTGTTGGTTTCAATATCAAAATGTGGATTTTTATTTTCAGAAAAAATGATAAAAATATTTTGGCCAATTAGTTTCCATTACAATTAACTAATTTGTCCATAAAGTACTCAGGCATCTAAATTTATGATCAAAGTTCACCTAACAGAATTATGCAAAATATTAAAAAAGATCTAGAGAGATGGCAGCATGTATTTGTTTCATAAACTGCAGGAGTAAATGTTCTAAATTATGTGTATTTTAAGAGCTGACTGTGCTTTATGGCAGCTCTAGAATCTGTAGAGAGTGTCTCTATGAGATACAGGAAAATTCATGACTCTTTTCCAATGAATCATTTGATTCCTTGTCTTTATGTTGGAGAAAAAAAAAAAAACTGCTACATTTTTTGAACAGTCGCTGCCACCAAAACTGACTTCTAAGGAGAATTCATTAAATTTTTTCCTCACATTTATTTTAAAGAAAGTTCAAGAAATAATGATGCTATACTTAGTGGGGATAATAAGAATGAATAGTACTATTCATAATAATCTTCATATCTATCGTGCATTAGCATATGAACAATAGACATCTAATATTTTTGGCTGCTTTCTTTATTCTCTCTCCTATTTGTGTATGTGGCATGTCACTGTTTTGAGATTTTTACATCTCACCTGACTATGGTGATTAGCTAAATACTGGTATGAGTAATCTGATTTATTTTAGTGGCTCTGGGAATTAGATGTGCCACCCAACTGCCCAGCTGAATAATTCCTTGGAGTGCAGTTTTATAACCTGTAGAAGACTAACTAATTAAAACATTTTAAAAATAAAAGATAGGTACAGACTTTGCTGTAGTCCCAAAACTGCAGTAATTTATCAGCTGGAACTAGTGTTAACCAGGGACCTGAGTTGATTGATTGAAGAGTCGACATGCATCTTCAAATTTTAGAACAATTCTCCAGTGCTATTGATATTGGTGGCAAAGAAGAACTTCCCTGATGAGTCTGTGGCTGCTAATAACTACTATTTAATTCAACTAAAGTTATTGTTCGTAGATTGTTCTGTTTCTAAATTTATACAGCTCAAGTGGATGTCCCAAGCACAAAGGAAGACCTGCTCAAATAACCCATGAGAAGTCACAAACTAGCAGCTGTGTGGATTACATAACTCAGGAAGAAGAAAATATTACAAATGGGTCTTTGAGAGGATGGAAAAGTAATGTGGCTCCTCACCTGCAAACAGAACAACGCTTTTGATTTTGATGACAATTTTGCCCATATTTAGGTTGACACTGCTTTCACTCTGCTTGAGACTAAGAGCACGGACATTGTGAAATAAATGGAATTAACAAAATGGAAATCTGTAAACTACATCAGATGACAGGTGGCAATATGAATCCAGTCATGCGTATTACAGAGGAAGTGATAAAGGCAGTACACTTCTTCAATCTCACATTTTCTCTTCCTGCTCCCCCCGAAATGAGGTTCTCACACAAAGACATCTCTTTGCAGCTGGTCTCTATTTTTTCTAGTGAATGAGGCAAGTAGGAGGAAAGAATATATCATTGTCCTGCATGGATTGTAATTTTTTCAGCAAATTCCCCCCCTCCCCATTTTACCTGATAAAATGTAGCTTCTTCAAGACTAAAACCTTTTGTGAAAATACACCAGTTTACAGCAAGAGATTCCTCAGTATCCACAGGAAAGAAGTTGATTTTCAGAGGGGGTGAATTTCAGGGGAGGTGAATTCTCATCCCAAGAGACCAGAGGCAAGTTCCAAAGGGAGATTTATGTATTGCAATGCTCAGTGCTACAGCCGTTGGTGGCCTGCTGCCAGTCCTGAGTGTAAAGCAGCTTTGGAAGTGACGCTTGCATCAGTGGCTCAGGCACTTACACTTTCCATGTACTGAACACAGGGATGCTGAAGAGGTGGGAGAGTGCACTGCTTAAGCCACTAAAGATGCTGGGGGAGTCAGGTTTCTGAAGGCATGCAATTCTTCAGGACACAGGGATCTAGCTGAAGTGTCTTACCTTTTTTCCCTAATGTTAAAATGTTCAAAATGCTGTTTTTCAAAATCCATTGCACCTCCGTAAGTATTCAGGAAGAGTGGAAGTACTCACCTTGCTTGCATTAGCCTTTATGTAACATAAACCAGTTCCAAACAGATGACTAGCCATATCTGTGGCAACACGAAACTACACTTCTCTGGCGGGTCGATCTTGGCTGGCCACCAGGTACCCACCAATCTGGGGAGGGCAAGGACCATTCATCTGACCATCTGCTTCTCTGGCTGGTGAAAGGCTGGGGGCTGTACGCCAATGTAAGTTCTCTCCTGTTCCTTCAATCCACTCCACCAGGCTGCTGTATTCTCCTCTGCCAGCACGGCTGAGGCATGGAAATGAGAAGGTGAGTCACCGGTGTCATGCATAGAAAAAGTGCAGTGAAGGGCAGCTGCTGTACCGCAGAGTAAATACACTCCCCAGTGCTCCCCACAGACCTGTGCCCCAGCGCCCACAACATGTCAGCTCACCTCCTCATGTCTGCTCTTGCCTGGGCTTTCTTCCTTAGACAACTAGGGGAATGACCTATATCTCATAGTCTGGAGTTAGGTGATGGCTGAGGGCTTATGCCCAGGGACCAGAAGGGTAGGACACAACTGCTGAAGACATCTGTCCAAATGTGAACAAGCTGTATCAATCAGACCCCATGCTCTGAGGTGATGGGGAAGTGAATGTGTGTTAGAAATTCGTGGCCACCTCTGTCTGAAGTTTCTACATCAGCAGCTTGGCATTAAAAATCCGGTGGCTTAATTGGTGAATAGCCTGCCAGTCACATTTACAAGATGCACAGGAGGCACTTTTGAATTCTTGCATTCTTGAAACACTTATGATCCTTTTCATGTATCTTTTAGCCCATCTCTCTCTTCTTACTTGAATAGAAGTGGGAAGATGAAAAAGAGAACAGCAAGGGCTGGAGAATCTTTTTATAAATATACAGAGCATCATCTGTAGGTGGTGATATAAAAATTACAAGAAATGTTCCTCTCCGTTACTGTATATAGATATGCCTGGTTGGTCAAAGTCTGCCACTACAAACACCAGGAATATAACCACATTTCTGAACGTCATTATCCTGCTTGCTCCAATAATCACATTAGTAACTCTGCCTTTGAATTCCTTCAGTCTTTCTGAGTGTTTCTGGCTTTGTCAAGAATTAACTTATCAATTGCTGGCATTTGCAATCACTTGCTCATTCCAGCTAAAATTGCATTGGAAAGGTATTGTCTGAGTTACTTTATCTGTACTTTAGTTCTTCCCTCTGCATGTCAGTCAGATGCCAGTCTGAATCGTGAGCTGTTTATTTTAAATGCAGCCACCTGGATGGTTTTGTTCTCACTCTTCTCCCTGGCTTTCCAGACCACTGTGAAATTTCCACATCCTGTTTCTAAACTTCAGAAATTATTGTCCTGCTTCTTTCTCTTTTGCCTCACCAGTTTGGAGAACCTTCAGTGACATCCCATTTTCAGGAATAAGTCAGAAGTACAAACTCAGCCCTCCAAACAGCAATTCACTAGTACCTCAGGTATGTATCAGAACAACTCTATTAAAGCATATTACCAGTGATGAAATGTTTATCTACCAGTTCAAATAAAAGAAACGCTTACTCTTTTTCTGTTACTTTAAGAAAATCCAGGAGAATATAGGACTGTCTGGAAAGACATTTTTGCAATGAGGTATCGATTTTGAGGAAGTTTTTGCAATAGAAAGGTTTATGAGATCCAGGGCACTTTGGTCACTTCTGATGGCAGATAGGAATAGAGATCTGAAATGAAAAAGTGGTATTATTGATCTAAAAAAGATGGGCTTGATAGTGTGCCATTTTTGAAACCAAAAAGATACTGGCGTTGTTCCAATGTGAATTACAAACCAATTTCAAAACCTTAAGAGCTTGTAGAATTGCCAGATTGTCTGATGTTAATGAGTTACATGTCAAGAGGGACTCACGCAGTTATGAAGATTAGACTGTTTTTTCTTCATTTTTTGTAACAGAACATGGTCTCTGAAAAGGTGAATCCCTGAATGGCAAGAAGCAGTGGTGTCATCTCTATTACAGAGTTTATAGAAAGGGGCTAGTGATTCATCATCCTCACTCTCAGGGCAATGGCAACTTGAAGGCAGTTGAAGATTACTCCACATACTGAAAGCATCCTGAAGTTCAAGGCCAGCTCTGAGCCTGGGCAAAACATGCTGCTTCCCAGGAGAACATGCTGCTGGGGTGGCATCATAGCAGAGGCACTGCTGCCTACTTCTCCCATTTCTGAACACTGGAAACCCAGGCTGACTGTTGCTGCTGCTGCTCCTGCAAAGGCATGGGTGAGAGTGTGTGCAAAATAGGTTATTTTTGGAGAACGATGGAGACATAGAACGTGAGCACACCCTTCCAACAGTGGTAGCAATTGCTGCACCTACCTCCTTGCATATATCTGGAAAGGACAGGAGAAGCTGGATTTCTTGGGCATCTCCTGCTGCCTCTGGCTCCATCAGGTTTTCCTGCAGCAGGAGTAGGAGTATCACAGCTCTTTGTTTTGACCTTTAAGGCCATTGAGTCCAACCATAAACCTAACACTACCAAGTCCACCAGTAAATCATGTCACTGATTAACACATCTACATGTCTTTTAAATACCTCCAGGGATGGTGACTCAACCTCTTCCCTGGGCAGCCTGTTCCAATGCTTGATAACCCTTTCAATACAGAAATTTTCCATAGTATCCAATCTAAATCTTTCCTGGTGTAACTTGAGACCATTTCCTCTTGTCCTATCACTTGTTATTTGGGAAAAGAGACAACACCTTATCCTTGGGGCCATCTTAAGACATATCAAGGATAAGAGGGTCATCAGGGACAGTCAACATGGCTTCACCAAGGGGAAGTCATGTTTGACCAACCTCATAGCCTTTTATGAAGACGTAACAAGGTGGATTGACGATGGCAGAGCAGTGGGTGTGGTCTACCTTGACTTCAGCAAAGCATTTGACACCATCTCCCACAGCATCCTCACGGCAAAACTGAGGAAGTGTGGACTGGATGATCGGGTAGTGAGGTGGACTGCAAACTGGCTGAAGGAAAGAAGTCAGAGAGTCGTGATCAATGGGGCAGAGTCTGGTTGGAGGCCTGTATCTAGTGGAGTGCCTCAAGGGTCAGTTCTGGGACCAATACTGTTCAATATATTCATCAATGACTTGGATGAGGGAATTGAGTGTACTATCAGCAAGTTTGCTGATGACACCAAGCTGGGAGGAGTGGCTGACACGCCAGAGGGCTGTGCTGCCATCCAGCGAGATCTGGACAGGCTGGAGAGTTGGGCGGGGAAAAATTTAATGAAATATAACAAGGGAAAATGTAGAGTCTTGCATCTGGGCAGGAACAACCCCAGGTTCCAGTACAGGTTGGGGAATGACCTATTAGAGAGCAGTGTAGGGGAAAGGGACCTGGAGGTCCTGGTGGACAGCAGGATGACCATGAGCCAGCACTGTGCCCTTGTGGCCAAGAAGGCCAATGGCATCCTGGGGTGTATTAGAAGGGGGGTGGTTGGTAGGTCGAGAGAGGTTCTCCTTCCCCTCTACTCTGCCCTGGTGAGACCTCATCTGGAATATTGTGTCCAGTTCTGGGCCCCTCAGTTCAAGAAGGACAGGGAACTGCTGGAGAGAGTCCAGTGCAGGGCCACAAAGATGATGAAGGGAGTGGAGCATCTCCCTTATGAGGAAAGGCTGAGGGAGCTGGGGCTCTTTAGCTTGGAGAAGAGGAGACTGAGGGGTGACCTCATCAATGTTTATAAGTATATAAAGGGTGGGTGTCACGAGGATGGAGCCAGGCTCTTCTCGGTGACAACCAACAGTAAGACAAGGGGTAATGGGTTCAAGCTGGAACACAAGAGGTTCCACTTAAATGTGAGAAGAAACTTCTTCTCAGTGAGGGTGACGGAACACTGGAACAGGCTGCCCAGGGAGGTTGTGGATTCTCCTTCTCTGGAGACATTCAAAACCCGCCTGGACGCCTTCCTGTGTAACCTCACCTAGGTGTTCCTGCTCCGGCAGGGGAATTGGACTAGATGATCTTTCAAGGTCCCTTCCAATCCCTAACATTCTGTGATTCTGTGATTCTGTGAAACACCCTCCATGCTAAAACCTCCTTTCAGGTAGTTGTAGAGAGTGGTAAGGTCTCCCCTCATCCTCCTTTTCTCCAGGATAAACAGGCTCAGTTCATTCAGCCTCTCCTCATAAGACTTGTGCTCTAGACCCTTCACCAGTTTTGTTGCCCTTCTCTGAACTCTATCCAGCAGCTCAATGTCTTTCTTATGATGAGGGGCCCAAAAACTGAACACAGTTTTCAAGGAGGGGCCTCACCAGTGCGGAGTATAGTGGCATGATCACTTCTCTGGTCCTGCTTGCCATACTATTCCTCATACAAGCCACGATGCTCTTGGCCTTTTTGGCCACCTGGGCACACTGCTGGCTCATATTCAGCGATCTGTCAACCAACACCCCTAGGTCCATTTCCGCTGGACAGCTTTCCAGCCGCTCTTCCCCAAGCCTGTAGCATTGCATGGGGTTGTTGTGATCCAAGTGCAGAACCTGTCACTTGGCCTTGTTGAACCTCATACAACTGGTCTCAGCCCATTGATATAGCTGGTCCAGATCCCTCTGCAGAGTCTTTCTACCCTCCAGCGGATCAATACTCCCAACTTGGTGTCGTCTGCAAACTTAATGATAGTGCACTCTATACCCTCATCCAGATCATTGATAAAGATATTAAACAGAACCAGGACCAATACTGAGCCCTGTGGAACACCACTTGTGACCAGCTGCCGACCGTATTTGACCCCATTCATCACAACTCTTTGGGCCCAGCCATCCAGCTAGTTTTTTACCCAGCCAAGAGTATGCCCGTCCAGTCCATGAGCTGCCATCTTCTCCAGGAGAATATTGTGGAAAGCAGTATCAAAGGCTTTACTGAATTCTAGGTACACAACATCCACAGCCTTTCCCTCATCCACTAAGTGGGTTTTCTTGTCATGGAAGAAGCTCGGGTTAGTCAAGTAGGAGCCATGCTGACTGGGCCTGATCAGCTGGCTACCCTGTGCGTGCCACATGATGATGCTCAAGGTGATCTGCTCCATAACATTCCCCAGCACTGAGATCAGACTGACAGGCCTGTAGTTCCCTGGATCTTCTTTTGAGCCCTTCTTGTAGATGTGCATCACATTTGCTAACCTCCAGTCCACTAGGACATCTCTGGTTAGCCAAGACTGCTGATAAATAATTGAAAGTGGCTTGGTGAGCACCTCCTCCAGCTCCCTCAGAACCCCTGTGTGGATCCCTTCTGGCCCCATAGACTTGTGCATATCTAAATGGTGTAGCAGATCACTAACCATTTTGCCTTGAGTTATGGGGGCTTCATTCTGCTCCCTGTCCCTGTCTTCCAGCTCAGTGGGCTGGGTGCTCTTAACAGCTGGTCTTACTATTAAAGACTGAGGCAAAGAAAGCATTAAGTATCTCTGCCTTTCCCTTGTTCTCTGTCACTCTATTTCCCCCTAAATCAAATAAAGGATGGAGATTTGCCTTAGCCCTCCTTTTGTTGCTAATGTACTTATAGAAATATTTTTTGTCCCCTTTTATAGCAGTATGCAGACTAAGTTCTAGTTAGGCTTTGGCCCCTATAATTTTCTCCCTGCACAACCTCACAACAACTTTCTGGTCAGTTTGGGTCAGCTATCCTCGCTGTGTCTCTTCTTCCAGCCTGCAATAACTAAAACGTTGGTGTGTTATCAACATTGCTTTCGTCTGAAATTTAAAACACAGTACCGTATGGGCTGCTAGGGAGAAAATTTACTCCACCCCAGACAAAGCCAGCACATATAGGAACAACACTAGGAATTTTCAGGGAGATGTTTATTAAGGATAGTAAGCGGAAAAGAGTAGTTTAGGGCAAAAGCTTAAAATGCAGTTAAAATAAATTGAAACTTGATTTCACATATGATCTTAGATTCATGTTTCAATGTGTTTTTTACTGCATATGGCAATACTAAATGCATGATTTTGTTCAGAATACCACAAAATATTTTCTTAGAGCTTTTTTCTTTGTAAATTTTGAATGAACAGAAATATACTTTTATTGACAATGGGAACTGAGACGAGCAAGAACTACAATTTATGAGCTTAATTTTGTGTTCGAAATGTGAATTTTTTGCATTCGTGAATATTCATTTTGTTTCCTTTACTGATGTGGCAAATTTCATAACCTTTTGTTCTGTTTATTTTAAAAATGAAAATATTCTCACTAATGAAGATCTATTTGCTTTTATTTTTGCATGCAGCTGTTTGCAATTTTTCTTTATATAGTAGAGATTAATATGATAAAACAATTGGAGTACATATTTGTCCGACTTCTGGAGCTTTTTGATCTGTGTTTTTCTTGGGATTTATATCTTTCTCCAAAACACAGTAAGAAGTAGTTCAGACATACACTGTATTAAATAAATTAATAAATGCTTTGCATCAGGCATTTAACATCACAGCAATCCATTAACTTGTCTTTTGAAATTCACTGACATTCTTATTTAATATTTCCCTTTCCCAGTAAATGTTTAAGATGGGCGCTGAAAAAAGTTACTACTTTTCTCACATGGAAGAAAATGTGTTTAGAAATTTCCCAAGCCCTGAAGCGCCATTAGGCCCCTTTATTTCAAGCCTGTGTAGGTGGCACTGCTCTCAAAGTAAGGCTTTTATTCTTCAAAAAGTGTTTTAACAGGAGCTCTCCTTGGGGACCGTTTTAAGGCAATGAAATCAAGTTAAGATGTGACAGCATCTTTGCTATGTATGGATTGGCACATCGCAGGGCCAAGGGCAATTCTTTCCAAGGGAAAGGCTTTTCAGCCTACCTTTTGAGGCACTCTCTTCTTCTAATCTTCTGGCAATACTCTAGCTTTCTCCTTTAAGCAAATCTCACAAAGATTATTTCCCATAACAGAAATAAAACCGTGTGTTCCTTTGAAGTGGAGAAATGGTACGCAGGTAGGCAGCTTGCAGAAGATGGTCTTCTCCCTGATTGTGCTGTGCCTCAATCAAGAGATGCTGCAAGTTCAGGAACTGTCAGTACAACTTTTACTAGTAGCTTTAAATTGCTTAAGATCTCTTAAAATGCAATTGCAGAGGCTATTTGTCTTCTGTTTGAGTGCACAATCTGAAAAAAAAAAGCATATAGCCTTTGCTGAAGACAGAGCTAAGCTCACACTTAGCTTCAAATCCTAACAATTCTGTGTAACAGATTTAGTTAAACAGAAATGCCACTCGAGAGAATTTGTAAAAAATAAACCCATTTGAAAAATTTGGATCCTTCCAAAGACTTAATGTAGAATAAAACTTTGCCTGAGTAACTCTCTGCTCTATCCAGGCCCTGAAATCTCATCCCGTGTAACTTCATATCTTACCAGGACATAGCTTTGTAGAAAACCCTTGGGGAAAATCCAGCCTTTTATCAAGTCTATCAGGGTCCATAGAAAATTTTCCTACTAATTTCATTTTTCCATCAACTTCAGCAGGGAAGAGATTTTGCCTTTCTTCTTATATGCAATAAACAACTATTGTGAGGATGATTGACATACTTTGCAAATGAAGTTTCAACTGTCTTACTTTGAGTATTAATAACACACATTTGTTTTGTTACTTGAAGTCTAAGAAACTTTGTGTTATTTTTCATACAGTCCAGTGGAGTTACTTTTAGTCATCAGAAAAAACTGACTTAGCTGTGAAAAGAATGTATATTTTTAAAAATCTGATGGTATGTTAGCAAAGAAACAGACTGTAATATTTTGAAGCACACTGAGGACATTGTATTGAGAGACAACTTCTTCATGCTTAAAAGCAAAGCCAAGATATAGCATCTGCATCATGGAGCAAAACATGTTTATTATGTAAATTCTTCAAATTTAAGGTACTTCTTCAAAATGCCTGTTATAGAAAATGTGCCAGATGAGGAAGGTAAGCAAAAGGGATGACTTCTATTTTGTCATAGCACTGGGAGAAGATATGTAAAGGCCAAAGGCTGATGTTTGATTTTTGAGATGCGCCTGAGAAGGAGGAGTGAGGAAGGAAATGACGAGCAGAATTGTGCAAGCAGCGGTGTCATTTTTGTCCTAGTTATGGCTATGTGAACATTGGAAGAGCTGCCATACTGGGTTAAACCAACCATCCATGGTCCAGCCACTAAAGGAAGTTTAGTGAAGGCCATAGGAACAAACTTGTGTGAACCATCTCTTTCCTTTCTGGCAGTCACTAGTTATAACACACAGTTATGAGACCTAAAAGAGTGTCTCTTCTTTATACATGTTGTAAAGGAATTTAAAATAACTAGATTCTGTATAAATGTTGCTTTTCATATGAAGGCACCCCATTCATTGGAATCACAAGTCTGGTGCTAGTGAATTTGCTAAATTAGTTAAAAACCATGCCCCCCAAAACCACAGTTGACTCTGTTTTTCTGGGAATGAGGTATACCAGTGAAATACTAGTTATTATTGTTCTCTTCATCATTATATAATGAATCTCTGAACAATTAGATTTTTTCTTCCTTTTTTTTTTTTTTAATTGTTCCCCCCCTCTTTTTTTCTTTCTTTTTCACTCTTCTCAGAAAATGCCTTGCAGGACTTTCCTCATAAGAGAAGCTGAGAATTTCAAATGTCTCTCAGAACAAAACTTTCTATATACTCCCTAATACAGGTTTATTTTACTTTCATTTTTATTCCACACTTGTGTGACTACTCTGTTCTTGCACTGTATGATGTTACCACGTTATCAGTGAGACCTGCGACACCAGTGAAATGGGGCAAACAAAAAGTTATGTTCCTATTGAGAAAAACTTTCATCCGCAAAACATAAAATCACTGAAGACTGTGTGAATATAGGTGAGCTAATCTGAAATGCAGTTTTGCATATACAATACAATTACCACGTCATCTTGTCATGTTTTATTTATTATTACTAGGATTCACTACCTAAATTGTGGTAGTGCTCAGTCTGCACAGGCATTCTGCAAACACAGGGCAGAGTAAAACTAAAAAAAAAAAGTGAGGGAAAAACAAGCAGTTGTCTTATAAATACAGATTATGCATAGCAAATATAAGTCTGGAACAACATTCATTTTGTTAGGTAATAAATCAACATTTGACTTCAGAAACATGAATTTTAGCCCATCTACTCCAGTTTCCAGAATCACTTGGTATGACTTGAGGGTAACTTGTTGTCCAAATGAATGCTTTATTGTGTTATTTTCTATATACATGTAGGACCTGCTTAACATATCTCATTTAAAATGTCACTTGCTGTCTCTTCTTTTACAGGTGTCTAGTCAGGTTTGCCAGCTTACTTGGCTGCCAGTGCTTGTGGCATTGTAAAACTGCTGTGGCTACCACTGCTTCTGCAAAGTGGATTTGTGGTTTGGGATGACCACAAGTTTTTAGGCATATCTAGCTAGCAACTTTATCAGCCTCCAATCTGCAGGAACATGGGTGCTGTGCTGCTGTTCCTGCTTCTTAAAGTCAAAATCTTCTTTAACATATTCAAGTTAGCATCTTGAACTGCATATTGATTTTACTTTATTTTTATAATTTATATACAGACAAGCACTTATGTATTTCAAGCAACACTCTCTTATCCCTTAGGCTGATTTTTTTTCGATAACAACTAGATTTTATTTCCCTAAATATTCTTCTCTAAATGTTCACTTTATAATCATGAAAATTACAGCCCTCTAACTATAGTGTCCCCACCAGGCACTTTGCATTAGATATTGACTCATTGAAGGCTCACAAAGTGACTTTCCTGAAACCTTGACAATACATCAAAGCTTTAGTGATTTACAAAGAATTAGCAGATCCTGAACTTTGTTTATTTATTGCAATCGTCAATGGACTTGGAAGAAAAAAGAAAAAAAGTATCTCATTAATGTGTAGAAAATTCAATGTTGAGTGGGGATTCTTTTGTTACTTTTATTATGGAATGGATGAATATTATTCAAGATCTCCCTGTTTACCTAGAGAATCATGTACGTTTAACATCTCTCAGAAATCAAAAAATAATGATTTTTCTTAAGATACACCAAGATCTTGTCTGTCTGATTTATAGTTTTTCTAGTTATCATAATTTATGCTATTAATGGAACAGAATATTTTTCATGGAGTACTATTTTTGGAAATATTATTCAAGGAATAGGAACGACCGGTGTGCAATTGTTTTTGCTCATTCAAGGAATAGTGCCTTTCTGATTGGATTCCAAACTATGCCACGTTGTTTCATAATGATGCATTACATGGCCATGTTAGTGACTTGCTGAAATTAGCTGCAAGGCAGAGTGCGTTATTTGCTCTAACATTTGGTTCACTGGCAGATTTATCATTTTGAGGCTAAGCCAAAGAGATACATGCAAATATTCTGTCATTCTTAAGTCGCTTCCCAAACTATCATTTTCCTATCTTGCTCTAAGTCTGATAAAGCAGTGCAGAAAAAACTAGGGAACCTTCTTGATAACAAGGTGTCCACGAGCCAGCAATGTGCCTATGCAGCAGAGAAGGCCACCTGCATCCTGGGCTGCATGAGGAGGGAAGCGTTGCCAGCAGATTGAGTGATTTGATCCTTCCCCTCTGATCGGCACCAGTGAAACATGTCTGGTGTGCTTGGTCAGGTTCTGGGTTCTCCAATAAAAGAGAGACATTGACTAGAGCAAGTCCAGTGAAGGGCCGCTAAAAGGATGAAGGGTTTGGAGAAGGAGGAGGCTGAGAGCGCTGGAACTGTTCAACTTCTGTGAAACTGTGACTCAGTTAACAGAGAGTGGATCTGTTTGGGCGCAGTAGGAGGATGTACTCTTACACCAGGAGTGTCAAACTCATTTTCACTTGGGGCCACATCAGCCTCGTGGTTGCCTTCAAAGGGCTGAATGTAATTTTAGGACTGTATAAATGTAGGAGTAGTTACATACAGTAATGTAGTTTGTAAAGTAGTTTATACCACTGTAGTTTACACCACGAGGTTTATACCACCACGCCGATGTGGCCCCAAGTGAAAATTACTTACACTGACCCTTCTTTCTGCACCTCTCTCCTCTCCTTTCTATTCACCGTTCTAATCTCCCCAGAAATATTCCCTGAAGCTACAGAGACTAATGAATGTGGCAGAAGAAATATTTTAGCAGGCACGCTCCATGTCCTGTCTTGAGTATTACATCTAAAGAACAGACAATCTCTGATTCACTTCTCTGGGACAAGAAGCTGCCTTCTTCCAGTGTGAAAATGCTTTTTTACATAGAAATCATCTTTTTTGTGTCCATACCCTCATAAATTACCTGATATTCTTTCCAGCTTTCAGACATTTATTCATATACTTTAGCACATGGAATTCCTTTTGACTTCTGCTTAATGAACACATCATCAATGTTCTCTCAGAGCACGCCTTCTGGACAATCAGTAATTTGGAGCCTGAATTCACTCCCCGACCTTTGTTTTTATTGTCAACATAGAAATAGTCTCAACAAATGGAGCTTGTGTCGTAGTATCAGGAGCAGGATTTTTTTAAAGTAGTTCTTTCAATGTTCTCCTATTTTAAAAGAGACTACAGACTTTTTTCTGCTGCTTCTTAAAGACCCTGCATATTTGGGAATGACATGTAACTCTTATAACCTTCAAATTAACTTCCTATTCAAGCTAGAAAGTGAAACAGTCTCAGGTTGTTTCTCAGCTGGACACCAGTGGTCCAAATAAAGCACAGATGTTGACTGCTGTTGCAATTATAATTATTTTTTTATCATTCATCAACATGGGGTTTATAATGGAGTATATATAGGAATGCAAAGAAATAATTCATGGAAAAGTAGTTACATCTGAATAAAAGTAAAAAAAAAGAAAATGTAAAACATAGATCTAGTTCTAAATGCTATTCTAATAGCTAATTCTAATTTAAAGGGTACTGACGGTACTCAGTATTTATTTCAGCTGAATTTGGTTTTCTTCTTTAAATTGCTCCACTGACTTTATAGATTGACTTTCGACCAAAACCTGAAACTATGTCCACACACATTTTATAGATTTTCCTTTCAAATTGTCATCTCTGGACAGATTTAGTTGTTGATTGTTTGATGGAGAAGTTGTGCTTCTGATTTTTTTAAGTCATTTTCATTTCCCTTTTAGCATTTTGAAATGTCATCTGATAAAAAAGAAGAAATTAGTTGTCAACCAGGACTGATTTAAATAAAAAGGGAAAGGAAAATAAGCATTTAGCTAGTACACCTAGCTAAACTAAATTGCTTTATCATGTTGATTAGCTTCTTTGGAATTCACAGAGGAAAGAAATTAAGGAATTTCATGGTTTATATTTGCAATGACAGCTTCATTTTGAAACATAAAGACAAAATTTGCAGCTCTCTTAGTCACGTCTTCAAAATGAGTGGACCGGTTTTTTAGCTAAAAAGTTGTGGTTATATTCTTATACTCTTAGGTATGAAGCTCTGCCCTTGGAATGCTACATCAGACTGTACCTTCCTACCAATAAATCAACCCTTGTACTGGAAATTCGGTAGTTAGAACTGTGATTATCTCATTACCGTATGTAGATGTCTGCTTCTTTTCTTGAAAAGAGATATATTTGTTCACCCCATGGTTTCAGTAGGACTGGAATGGAAAGCTTGGACTGCTTAGTCTCAGCAAGGCTGTCCAAATACTGAGCCTTGAAGTTGTTTCTCCTCTGCTTAGAGCTCTGGCAAGCAAAGCACCTACAGTAAAATCACATCCCAGACTTCTGCTGTTGCATAAAGGGGGTGAGTTCAGATAAGAGTAAGGGAATAACAGATAAGAAAAAAGGATAAGAATTCTACAGGTTTTCATTTCCTTTCAACTTTTTTTTTCTTATCCAAACTGTTGCTAAATTTAATATTCATTAAAACCCAACCTAGAGCAAGAGACTGGTAGATTTTCCTACACTGTATTGCTTGAGTCTTCAAAAACTGATCTGCACCAAGCACGCTAGCAAAGAACTATAGTTTATATTGTTAGGGGGAGGATCAAGAATGCTTATACTGAAGAGAATTCAAATCCTTATAAGCTCTTGTGAAAAAAAAAAAATCCTAGTCTTCTGGAATTCTTTCAAAATATTCAGAGGGGTGATATTTACCTTAGAAGCAGAATGGAGGAAAGTAGGGGAGAAATTTCAGGCTCTGTTGGTTATTGGGCTCCCACAAACAGTTTCTTTGTGAGTGTGTTTAAGTTGCTGCGTTATAGGCAGACTGACAGATAATGCCTAAATTCTCAAAATCCTGACTGTGTCTGCCTCTTCAAGATCTATACACTCCTCATTGCCAGTGTTCAGGAAAGGTGAATTCAGATCAAGCCATGTACAGAGATGAACTATTATTATGCTCAGGTCAATGGGGAGTCTAAGGAAGAGTAACAGAAGAGCTTGGATTATTTAACCAAGGAAAAAAAGACTGAAAATGTATTATTTCTGTCCATAAAAACACTGAGGAAGGCAGATAGACGGAAAAGGAAGGAAAAGAGCTACTTAACTTAAGGGTAGTTCTGGCACAAGTACATATATATGTATAAATGAACCATCAATAAACCTAGGTGGGAAGTTCAACTGTCATTCCTAATTATCAGAGTATTGCGATTCAGGAACAACCTTCCAGTTGGAGAACCTGGGCAAAAAGCCTAATTGGTTTTAGACTGGAGTTTGATCAGTTTATGAAAGAGATTATGCAATGTGATTGCCTGCAGAGCTGGCTTTAGGCTCTGGCAACAGAAGGAACCTACTTAGCTTATCAGAACTATTGATAGAGGATAGGGAGAAGAAAATTTGGCTCCAGAGCTTATAGGGTACTAAACCCTTAAAGCATCCTGTCTTTTCTTTTGGCTTTTCATGGCCTTGAATAATAAAAGCTTCCTGACAAGCAGAAGCAACAAAGTAGGGCCTTAAATACCTGCTGCCAGCATGAATGCCCACACAGATATAATCTCATTGTGGAACAAGATCAGATTAATTTTAGCAAATTAGGAGACTCTTGACAAAGACTGAAGATATTCTTGTACCCATCCCAGATCACACCTACTTTCCATTACTCCAAGCCAGTCTCATGCTGGGTAGTGACTCAGACATCACCATGAGGAGTTTATCACCATCATGACTTGATAACATGCCTTTCCAATCTTTGATTTCTAAATACATAGGAAAAATCTTTATTCCCTGTGAGTTTTTCTTCTATAGAGTAGAGATCATCAATCAGAGACCTATCTCATGTGAATTTTGTTGAGAGAAGTGCCCTGATAATACTAAAGTATTCCACTATGGTAGTACTAGGAATGTGAGTAAAGTATGAGTAGTGAGGGGTGCACTGTGATGGGTATTTCTTTTGGTAAGAGAGACAGATTTTTCAAAACCTTGATCCTTGGTTGCTAGTTCTAATTCACATGCTACTTCAGTTTACACTGGCCTAGCTGCTGGGAGGCTGTACAACGAGACAAGTCAAGGGCTGAGCAGGCTTAGAAAGAACATGGAAAAGTGTGGATGCATTTGCTGAGTTGTTTCAGTCTGTGGCTGCACAAGGTGCTAGTGCAGGAATAAGAGAAGGAAGAGAATGGAATGACATCTGCTTAAATTAGACTGATGCTTAAAGAAATACTTGTTAAGCTACAGCTTGAGGTGTAATTGAACAGTTTGGAAGGAAATATACCTAGGGGCTGAGGGAGCAGTAGAGCAGGACAGTCTGCAGAAAAATCCTTATGTATGGAGAAAAGGGTGTGATAGAGTTTAGTTAAAACCTACTTTGGCAGCAAATGAATCAAAATGGTGCTCTAAACAGTAAGTAAACAAGATGCTAATGAAATATTAAATCATTGCCAGAAAATAGGTGTACACAATATTTATGGCACAGATAAATTATATATCCTTCTAGAGAACAGAATGAAAAAGTAGCAACTGAAAGAGATGCTTTGAGGATTCCAGACACAGATAATGTCAGTAGAAATTGGATAGTATCTTGTGTATAATTAACATCCATGTATTTCACACAAAAGTACATTTACTCTTAATCATATAACAAATGTATCTGACATTCAGTTTTAGCTATTTCTTCATCTGCGTGAACATTATTTACGAAGTATAGGCGGGTATTTCATGCAGAGGCTGACAATGACAGGAATTTCAGTACTGGTATTGGTATGAGCAAGACACAAAATATCTTTAAAACACTTATTCAAGAAGACAGGGAACAGTTATCAGATTCGCTGTCCTTTAAAAAGAACAATTCTGTAAATAATACTTAAAATCATCCTTTGTAAAACAGTACCTTCTTTTGGGTAAACAGTTCTGTGAGTCTAACTGCATGTAAAGCGACAGTAGATACATAATCATAACTATACATCCCACGATGACTTTGTGTGTGGTAAACGTCATGCAGAAAAATGAACAAAGAAATGGAATTATGTTAGAGATGAAGGGTAACTGCAGCATCTTAAAATCACTTTCTGAAATTGTGACTCCCTGACCTGTACATCACAGGAGTTTGACGGTCCAGGTTATAACTTTTTGAAAAATGATTTCTAAGTCTCTGTTTTATGTAAGTTACATCCTCTTCTGGGCTCAGTAGCTTTGGCACATTTTATCATCCTGAGTAAGTTAGAGTTTGCTAGTTTTCTTTGCTTAAACTAGAGGCTGGACGTTTTGATTAGGACTGCGGTAGTATATTAGGCATTTTTTTCCGCACATTTTAAAATGACTTTTCATAACAAACACAGACGTGAGGTAGGTCTCTTGTAACTGTGAAAGGATTCCTCAGGACTAGTAAATCTTATCAAAAAGCTTCTGACAATCTGGTACATTCTCAATAAGAAAGAAGCAGCAGGCACTAGTACCCTATGGGCCTTATGGTTTAGAATATTTAGTGGCATTAACTAGTTTGGTGCACTCAATTCATACCACTAATTCTGGCTATGAGCAGTGAAGAATACTTTAAATGTATACATTTTAAGGCAATCAGTGCTTCAGAAAGTGAAAACCTTAAGCTAGGTAGCCAGGTCCCGAAGCGTAGTCCCTTTAGAAACAGTGCTATGCACAGTGAGGCACATTTTTGTAAGTGATTTGTAGTCCACTGATAATAGGGATTCCTTCAAAAGCACGAGTTAGAAGTTAACATAAAGATGTTAACCCTTTCAAGTGTGGTATCATTAATTTTCAAGTTCTTAACCAATCTTCCCAGACATTGCAGAGCTAAAGACTCTTAATAAAGGTGTAATAGAGTGAGGGATGTGCTGTACCAAGGATGGAAGATAGTGTACATAACTTTCCACTGATTCCTGGAAGGGGTGAACTATGATAGATTTGTGGAAGGATAAGAACTGCCTGAAAACATGGCAACATCTCTAATTGTAAATAAGGCAGGCCGAGGGCTGCTCTCTGTCCCTGAGGCCACCTGGCACAACATGTCCGTGGGCCTGAATTTTCTTACATCTCAAAACAGTGTCAGTATCCATACTGCCTACAGGACACAGTCACTGGGTCATGCTAAACCTAAAACCATGCCTGGGAGGAACTCTAGCTGTGCTGGGGCAAAACCCTGGAGCATGCTAACAATTTCGTGGTGCAAACAATTACATGCCAATGCCCAGGCAGATCCCCTGGTCCTGTTCATTCATTGGTACAGACTTAGACAAGGATTGCAGAGGAGCAGATTCCTAGAAGTGACAGAATTACAGACAGTAAAGATGGCAGCTGAGGCAAGGAATAGATTCAGCCTTGGGCTGGGTAAATCACTTCCACACTGAGGTTCAGTTGATTAGCCATAGGTTTAAGGTTTGAAAAATAGGGTTCAAGCCTTAGGCGGTTGTTCAAGAAACCTTAGATAAGTAGGTAAACTACAAGTATTCAGATGTAGTCTTCTTTTAAGCGGGAATGATGGATTTTGTGAAGTGTTAATGACATTTAAAGTGTCAGATGACTTCTGCATTTTCTTTCTCAGCTTCTGCTGTATATCTGATGGGATATATGGTGATAATTGGCAAATACCTTCTAAATGTAAGGTGATATACAAATATATCTGAATCACCAACCCACGTACAATCTATCAACAGGATAGTGCTGTGTTGGATCATTTTTCAAAACCTACTGCATTTCACAGATAGCAAATGAACATGACAGCTTAAGTACAAAAAAATGTTTGATAAAGGTTGTGGCCAGTTTCAAATTTGCCTTTGCTCCAAAATTTCTCTTTTGAGGTTAAAGTTTATATCCTTCTTGTAATATTATTGTGTATTACTATAAATTACTATGAAGTCTGTGGAAAGACCAGTCTATAAATGGTATTTTGAAATCTTCACTCCCATAAACAGGGTTCAGTGGAAAAGAGTCAGAGGAGATGCTATGTTAAAATGACCAGCTCATATGATGTTACTCAAGAATATGAACAGTCTTTGTAGCAAATAATGGATATTCTACATGTAATACTTGAGAGCAAACCTAAGAAACTTTAAACAATTTATTTTTACAGTAGTCAATGTTAAGTTGTATTTACAGTTGTACAGATCCTACTGAGCTTCATTACAACATTGTTACAAGGGCAGAGTTCAAAGAAGATATTTTGGTAAAGCCAAAAGCCGCCTGTTGTCACAGTATAAGAAATTAATCTATAGTGCTCAAACAGTTACTTTTATTAAAAAAAAAAGAGAGAGATCAGAGCACTTTAAGAGTTTACATGTTTGTCTAAGAATTTATTTGTTTAAATGTTCGCTAGTGGTTAAATTTGAATCCCAGAGCAGCATGAGCTTCTGTAATGGACTAAATCTTGAACTCTTGTGATAGTGAAGTGGGTGCTTGTGCCTTATACCAGAAAAAAATCCAGAGTTACATGTTTGACTAGCCAAAGAAAAGTTACATCTGGAACATGGTCATTCAGACTTCTTTCCAGTGTCATGGGGACAAATTCACTTTCTATTCTTTCTTTGAATTACTGCCTTATTATACAAGTTCAGATATCTTCTGGTGCTGAGCATCTTAAGGGCTTTAATTTGCAGCTGCTAAGAATGGATCATCAATGAATTGCATATAGCTTTCAAAAAGAGCCTGTTCTGTTACGTGCATCAATTCTAAATGTGATTGATGGAGAGAAATAAATCTTCCAGTACATTCACCTACTCATGAGCATGTGTTATGAGCTGTTTATTTAACAAAGTTCTTTGTATTGCTATGCTTCAACTATTGAGAAGGACAACACTACTCAAACTGGCATAGCATCTGTTGAGTTGTGCAAAACCCTACATACTTTTATTTTTGTCATAGAGCTGCCTCTAAAATGTTGATTTTATTTGCATATAAAAACATGACAAGTGTTGTTTCATTAAGTGGTGAAGCTGTTGATTTGTATTGTTCTGCCTGTGTGAATTGTGCATGTGTGAACAGGTCAGTAAAGACATGCTAAATTAAAAAATAGATATGCTAAAATTATATGTATAAAAATCACAAAAATGTAACAGCTGTGGCCAGGTCTGATCAGATAAAGCACTATTTTCTGTTTTGACTAAGACAGAAGCTGGACTATTTTCATACCTTGCTACAGGAGCATCCAGCAACACTGCATTTGAGCCATCTAAAGAGTGAGGCCACTTCCATAGTTTGGGAGCAAATTCCTGGTAGATGCTGACAGCAGCACATATCTGTTTGGCCTGTTTGCTCTCTAGCTGCCCAACACAGGAAAAAGAGTGTAAGGAAGGTGATGTATTTTAACTTATAAATTGCAGTGAGCAGTCACAGCATGCTCTGAAACTTGGCTTCATAGGAAGCCTTTTAAAAACTACTATTTCAAATGTCTAGAGTGTGGAAAGACGCAGTTTTCTTTCAAAACATTTGATTTCTTTCTGCTTATTATATTTTTAATGTAATTGCCAGTATCCAGTGAATAAAATGTGTACTGAGACTTCTGAGGCTATTTTAGCAATGTTTATATTTCAATTTTATCTGCAAAATAAACATCTCAATCTTGTATGCCAGGTTTTGGGTTGTTTCCAGTAGATAGTTTGGAAAGATACAGTAAGATTCATGAACACCAATTTCAATCTGTGAAAAATCATTGGTTTATAGAAGACTATATTTACATTTTGCCAGGTATAAGTATTGAATTATTATCAACATCACAGAATTACAGATTTTTTAAAATTTATTTTAAAATCAGTGCTGCCAAAGAATGTAGAACACTTATTTGTTTCCAAAACACTGAACAATATGAAAAACTGTCACTGGAAGGCACAATGCAAGTTTTATTGTGTACACATCTTTATCTCTTTCAAAATCAATTCTCATTTACCTTTAAGAGAAAGTGGTCAGTAGCAGTTTCTCATATGCAATTTTTAAAATACTGTTATTTCTAAGAAAGTATGTGAAATCCAACAAACACATAAGCAAACTCAATATTTGGAAACAGATAAAATATGCATTTATTTTGGTACATGGATTGGTGATATTCCAGTACTTCAGAATGGAAGGCAACTCCCATCTCATTTGTCAGAGGCTGAGCTTTTCACAGAATCACAGAATCACAGAATCACAGAATGTGAGGGATTGGAAGGGACCTTGAAAGATCATCTAGTCCAATCCCCCTGCCAGGGCAGGAACACCTAGATGAGGTTACACAGGAAGGCGTCCAGGCGGGTTTTGAATGTCTCCAGAGAAGGAGAATCCACAACCTCCCTGGGCAGCCTGTTCCAGTGTTCCGTCACCCTCACTGAGAAGAAGTTTCTTCTCACATTTAAGTGGAACCTCTTGTGTTCCAGCTTGAACCCATTACCCCTTGTCTTACTGTTGGTTGTCACCGAGAAGAGCCTGGCTCCATCCTCGTGACACCCACTCTTTATATACTTATAAACATTGATGAGGTCACCCCTCAGTCTCCTCTTCTCGAAGCTAAAGAGACCCAGCTCCCTCAGCCTTTCCTCATAAGGGAGGTGCTCCACTCCCTTAATCATCTTTGTGGCCCTGCGCTGGACTCTCTCCAGCAGTTCCCTGTCCTTCTTGAACTGAGGGGCCCAGAACTGGACACAATATTCCAGATGAGGTCTCACCAGGGCAGAGTAGAGGGGAAGGAGAACCTCTCTCGACCTACTAACCACCCCCCTTCTAATCCACCCCAGGATGCCATTGGCCTTCTTGGCCACAAGGGCACAGTGCTGGCTCATGGTCATCCTGCTGTCCACCAGGACCCCCAGGTCCCTTTCCCCTACACTGCTCTCTAATAGGTCATTCCCCAACCTATACTGGAACCTGGGGTTGTTCTTGCCCAGATGCAAGACTCTACATTTTCCCTTGTTATATTTCATTACATTTTTCCCCACCCAACTCTCTAGCCTGTCCAGATCTCGCTGGATGGCAGCACAGCCCTCTGGCGTGTCAGCCACTCCTCCCAGCTTGGTGTCATCAGCAAACTTGCTGATAGTACACTCAATTCCCTCATCCAAGTCATTGATGAATATATTGAATAGTACTGGTCCCAGAACTGACCCTTGAGGGACTCCACTAGATACAGGCCTCCAACCAGACTCCGCCCCATTGACCACGACTCTCTGGCTTCTCTCCTTCAGCCAGTTTGCGGTCCACCTCACTACCCGATCGTACAGTCCACACTTTCTCAGTTTTGCCGTGAGGATGCTGTGGGAGATGGTGTTAAATGCTTTGCTGAAGTCAAGGTAGACCACATCCACTGCTCTGCCATCGTCAATCCACCTTGTTACATCTTCATAAAAGGCTATGAGGTTGGTCAAGCACGACTTCCCCTTGGTGAAGCCATGTTGACTGTCCCTGATGACCCTCTTATCCTTGATATGTCTTAAGATGGCACCAAGGATAAGATGTTCCATCACTTTCCCAGGGATGGAGGTGAGGCTGACAGATCTATAGTTGCCCGGGTCCTCCTTCTTGCCCTTTTTGAAGACTGGAGTGACATTTGCTTTCCTCCAGTCCTCAGGCACCTCTCCCGTTTCCCAAGACTTGGCAAAGATGATGGAGAGCGGTCCAGCAATGACTTCAGCCAGCTCCCTCAGCACCCGCGGGTGCATCCCATCTGGACCTATGGATTTATGGATGTCCAGATTGCTTAACTGGTCCCTAACCCAGTCCTCATCAAGTAAGACAAACTCCTCCATTGCCCTGCCTTCCTCGGGGGCCTCAGTGGTACGGGGCTCCTCAGGACAGTCTCCGGCAGAGTAGACAGAGACAAAGGCGGCATTCAGTAACTCTGCCTTCTCTGTATCTTCTGTCACCAGGGCACCCACCCCATTAATCAGTGGGCCTACATTGCCTCTGGTGCTAGTTTTATCTGCCATGTATTTGAAGAAGCTCTTCCTGTTGTCCTTGACCCCTCTTGCCAGGTTTAACTCTAAGGAGGCCTTAGCTTTCCTAGTTGCCTCCCTACCTCCTCTGACGACAGCCTTATATTCTTCCCAAGTGGCCAGCCCCTCCTTCCATGAGGAGGGCTCCTTCCTTCCCCTCTCCTTTTCCACTTGAGTTTGCCCAGCAGTTCCCTGTTTAACCACGCAGGTCTCCTGGCTCCCTTCCTTGACGTCCTGCGCATCGGGATGCTCTGATCTTGAGCTTGGTAGAAGCAGTCCCTGAATGTTAACCAACTATCTTGGGCCCCTTTACCTTCAAGCAGCCTTGCCCACGGGATTTCCTCCAGCAATTGTTTGAAAAGGCCAAAGTCGGCCCTGCTGAAGTCCAGGGTTGCAATTCTGCTCGGTATTCTGCTCCCACCACAGGAGATTCTGAACTCCACCATCTCATGGTCACTGCAACCAAGGCAGCCCCCCACCTTTACTGCTTCAACCAGACCCTCCTTGTTAGTGAGGACGAGATCCAGCAGCGCACCTCTCCTAGTCAGCTCCTCCACCATTTGTATCAGAAAGTTATCAGGGGGATTCCTCTCCAAAAATCCTTGAAGAGAAATGAAATCTCTCAGTCTTCCTGAGTTACTGGCTGTTTGTCAAGCCCACAACCTCCCTTTCCCTCTGTGCTAAGCATCATCATGTGACATTAAATGCTTTGACTGCAACACTGATCTGCAGGCTGATTTGCACAGTCTCGATCTGATTTCATTCTCACTGTGGTTTCATGCTGTTGTATCTCTTCTCTCTCAATGCCACTCGAATGACTCCCATATCACACCAGATTATGCCAATAAGTGCCAAATGGTTGGTCAGCTTCTGCTTACAGTGATCATGCTGTAAATCTAGGACTGATCTAGTATAACCCTCTTTTGATTTACAAGACTGTTCTGGTCATTCATGTATTTTTTTCACACATGAGCATATGAAAGAGACCTAACAGTCAGTGCTGTAGTTGATTTTCTGCCCATTTTTTAATCCTGCTTCTTTTCCTTTATTATGCTTATACCAGTTGAAAACAACTAACCTGTAAGTATCATTGTCATCTTGTTAATCCTTCTTGTTCAATATTAATACTTTTTGAATCTTTGAGATTTATCTGATATTCTAGGATTTATTACAAATCAATACCAGAGATCTTTTTAGGTTACCAGGAAGTCCAACACTTTCAGGGATTTGGATGCTTCAATCCTCCAATCGTCTTTGTAGCCTGGACTACTACTCCAGTAGCTGGACTCTCTCCAGTAGTTCCTAGTCTTTCTTGAACTGGGGAGCCCAGAACTGGACACAGTAGTCCAAATGTGGCCTCACCAGGGCAGAGTAGAGGGGGATGATTACCTCCTTTGACCTGCTGGCCACACTTTTCCTGATGCACCCCAATATACCATTGGCCTTCTTTGCTGCAAGGGTACAATGCTGGCTCATGGTCAACCTGTTGTCCACCAGGACTCCCAGGTCCTTCTCTGTGAAGCTGTTTTCCAGCAGGTCAACTCCTGACCTGTACTGGTGCCTGGCGTTATTCCTCCCTAGGCACAGAACCCTACACTTGCCTTCATGGAACTCCATTATCTTCCTCTCCACCCAGCTCTCCAGCCTGTCCAGGTCTCTGGCAACACAGTCTTCTGGTGTATCAACCCTTCCTCCCAGTTTTGTATCATCAGCAAACTTGCTGAGGGTGCACTCTGTCCCTTCATCCAGGTCACTGATGAATAGGTTGAACAAGATTGGACCCAGTACTGACCCCTGGGCAACACCACTAGCTGCAGGCCTCCAATCAGACATTGCACAGCTGATCACAACCCTCTAATCTCTGTCATTCAGCCAGTTCTTAATTGATCTCACTGTACACTCATCTAACCCACACTTCTTGAGCTTAACTTTGAAGATGTCATAGCAGAAGGTGTCAAAAGCCTTACCGAGGTCAAAGTAGACAACAACCACTGCTCTCCCCTCATCTACCCAGCCAGTCATGCCATCATAGAAAGCTATCAGATTGGTCAAGAATGATTTCCCCTTGTTGAATCCTTGTTGACTACTCCTGATAATCTTCTTTTCCTTCACATGCTTAGAGCTGACATCCAGAATGAGCTGTTCCATCATCTTTCCAGGCGTGGAGATGAGGCTGACTGGTCTGTGGTTACCTTATGTGTTACCTTACATGGAGGTGCCACTTTCAGGTTAAGAATAAAGAGGGACATAGGCTGCCTCATGGTCCCTGTGTAACATTTAAAGCGAAAAAAAGTGCTGACATTCTGATGGGAGTCCATAATGGGCCACCTGTCAAGGAAAGCACATGATGAGTCTTTTGTGTGCAGAATTTTCCAAGCCCCAGTACTGAGTGCCATCAGCATATTTCGATTACAAAAAAATTCATGTTGGGGAAGGAATATAGCTTTCCTGAGGCAGTCTGGATAAATTTTTAAAAGTTTTAGTGGAAATTTTTTGACATAGAAGTTGGAAAAAGCAAAGAGAGTTGACATTTTCCAGATTTGATCCTCCTAATTCAGTAGAGCCTAAAGAAAAAGTAACACTTAAAAACAACTTGGGCACTTCAAGAGTGATCATGAAGCAGCAGAATCCATGGCAAACAGGAAGAGCTGCAATGTGCTTCAACAGAGCAGATTATGGAAATTCAGAGAACTAGTAAGTGAGATTTTGTGGGAGACAATTCTGAGAGACAGTTAAGCATAGTAGGCTGTTCTTTAAAGGAACTATGTTAAATGCAAGTTTATGCAAAACTATGCAAATGAAACTATGCAAAATTGCAAGTTATGGCAGTGTGGAGGAAGGATAGGAGCCAAAGATCACTCACCAAGGAAAAGACTTGTAAGAAAGATGAATGGATGAGCATTTGAGGCCAGAGAGAAAGTCAAAAGCAAAGAGTGAAAGCCTGTGATGTATAGGTGATGTTTCCTTCGGAGTGTGTTAGTGCTCTAACAGGTAGAGGAAGATAAGGAAAAACATGGTCCACTTCTCCAAAGAGTGAAGTCTATAGGCAAACAGTGCCTGGAAAGCTGGTAGGTTTTGTTTCTTTTTTGTTTCACTCAAAAGGTCGGTTGTGACCAGATGGTATCACAAAACCGGCATCCACGACAAAAAGGGCAAGAACTCCCTTGAAAGGCAAAAAAAGATATTCAAAGTAATGCAAATGAGATATTTTCTCATCAGCTAGTCCAAGATGCCTAGGAAAGGGTAGAAAGAGTGCTTCTCTTTCAAAAAAAAAAAAAAAAAAAAAAAAAAGCCAGGCAGTCAGTTACAATTCCTGTAGAAAGAGGGAAAAATAGCTAACATGCTGGTTGGGAACATTCAGAAAATAGTACATAGAGAGAAAGGGGTGGTCAATAAAAACCACATCAAGTGAAAATAATTCAATTCTGTCATGGGACAGCACTTCATTCAAAACCCGCCTGGACACCTTCCTGTGTAACCTCACCTAGGTGTTCCTGCCCTGGCAGGGGGATTGGACTAGATGATCTTTCGAGGTCCCTTCCAATCCCTAATATTCTGTGATTCTGTGATTCATGTGACTTCAGAAATAATAGTCGATGTCTCATCTTGATTTTAGTGAGTCTCCAGACATGGTCTCCTCAAAAACTCTCATAAGTAAGCTAGGAACATATGGTCTAGATGAAAATGCTGCAAGGGAAAGAAATCAAATTACAGCAATACACTGAGTAGGTTTTTTTCATGAATCTGTCCTTATTCCAGAATTAGTTGATATTTTCTTCAATGACTTAGTGGATGGAAAAGTAAAGGTGCTTATTACATTTGCAAATTATACCTGGTTAAGAGGAAAGGCAGGTAGAGGATTAAAACTTGAAATACTTCTGATAATTTAGAGAAAAGATCTGAGAAAACACAGGATGTAATTCAGTAAGAAAACTTGTGTGCATCTGTCCGTAGACAGCAATAACCATCTACTCAAGCACAAGCACAAGAGTGCCCATGTAGCTGTCTGGTTTGGTTGGTTGGTTTTCTTTTTTCAGAAGAGGACTGAGGAGCTTATGGAAGACGAGATGAATGGGAGTTGGTAAGGCCATGCAGCTGTGAAAAAACACTTGCCATCCTGAATTGGTATGACAATCCTGGAGGAAAATAAATCATTTTCCATCTCCCTAGTCTCCCTGCCTGCCCTGGTATGACCCAGCCTCCCACTGCTCCTTGGAGTACGGTATCAGGCACTGGTAATCTCCTGTGACACCTCAGACTGTAGGTATCTTCATGAGTGATCTATACATTTAGCTTCTTTTCCTTGTGATCTACCAAAGCCCTGGATTTTTTACTTGACAACTGTTAACTCAATGGAAAATATGCCATCCTATATTTATGCAATAGCTTATTACTGCCTAGGAGTTGTAGCGCCTGTCCTGTTGAGTAGCAACACCACTAGAGTGTGTGACAAAACATCTGTGTGACAGAGGGCTTTAGGATTTGATTCAGATTTGCTGAAAAGTGCACAGTGTTTTGTAAAAAGTGTGTAATTTCACTTTTAGAACTACCTAAAACATTTCATAGGGAGTTTACTCTTTTTCTGTTTAAGACATGTCCTTAAGCAGTTGTTTACCCTCATCCTCCATAGCTATATTTATTATGCCGCACTGCCTATTAGGTAGTGTCTGGAACCAGTTCCTGGCTAAAAGACTATTCCCAGGTGTTTTAGTCTCCAAAACGCCACCATGGCTGAATGTTATTTTCAGGGAGAGGATGGAATGATTGATAATAGAGTGTTAAAAAGCAATTCTATAACAGATAGCTGAGCTGTCACTGGGGCAGACTGCTCCCAACTCCAGCAAAGCCTTTCACCAGGTAGATACCCTTAAAAAATATGAGAGATTTTGAAGGATTCTGCCACTGTCATTTCCCATCTGTATCATAGTAACAGCAGTAAGATAAGCTTTCACAGTACTGCAGATATCTTTAGGTTAACTGTACCACACCAGACTGGCACATAGTCCGTTTATGAAACACAATGCAGTGAATGTTTTCAGGAAAATTTATGAATTACATTGGAATTATTTTTCATTTCCTTTCCTTCTCTCAAAAAGATGGTTTACTTACAGTGCAACTAAACAAGTTGGTCTTTGAAGGGTAAATATGGAAGTGGTATAATGATAGAAAGCATTTCTGATCTGTGACCAAATCACCATATAATGCATTACATTATCCATCCTCAACCTTAAAAGTCAATGCTAAGGCCTACTACAGAAATGGATCTGGCTTCTAATACTGAGGAACTAAGGCCTTACAAATGGATTTTGCATTAATAAATCACATTAAATCCTCCACTTCAAGTCCTCAAGCTGATGTAATGTCTTTGGGAAAAAGTGTATATTTGATAAGAAAATGGGAAATACGTTTTCTGGCAAACTACTCATATATTTGTCTTACAATTATAATTTTAAATCTAGAAGTATTTGAATACTGTTTAAGAGGCTGTTATGTTAAATTAATCAGAGATTACGGATTAGTGGGTAGATGAGATCAAGTGCTATTGAGAGTCATAGTCATGGGACCCTGAAATTTAGGGTAATGTCAAATTTTATAGTCAGTATATCTAAAAGACATTTATAAACCAGTATTTCTAAAGGAAACAGATGATGTAATACTATTTTCTTTCTTGGTTTTGATGTCCTTTTTGTAGAAGGGGAATCAGAAGCATTCAGTAACTGTATGGAAGTCCTTGAGGAACTCTATCAATTTGTCACAACTGTGAAAATCTACGTGTTGTCGCAGCAGGTGCTTGGAAGCAGCACACCCAGCAAAACTTTCCTGATGTCCAAGAATGTGCAGCCCACCAGGCTGACCACTCTGAGGCAGAGTCCTTGTAATGAACAGGCTGCATAGGATCAACACAAAGATTTGTGCAACAGGCTTGAATCTTCCTTCCACTTTCCAAGTGTGTTTCTGTGCATACCTCAGACTAGAATAATTAATAGTTGGATATGATGTATGGGACTGAACTAACTTGCTTAAGGAAAAAAACTACATTGAGATATTTTTGCATTTTTGAGACAGGTTGCCAACAGCCAAAACAAATAAAAAGTAATATGTTGTTATTCCAGTGATAATGAAAGTTACAATGACAATTTCATTTGTCAAGGGAGGTCTGACTATATTTGTCCTTTAGATAAAGATAAATAATAACTTGAGTTGCACATTTTATTAAATAGACAAGCATAATTGTTTTGTTCTCTGGTTTAGGAGGACAGATGGAGAGTAAAATAGGGCAGGTGAAGGAGACTTGAACACAAATTTGTAACAATAACTTAAAAGTTAAATTCCACCCTGTAAGTAATAAGCCATGTGATATAAATAAATAATAGCTCTGTGGCACATTTGAGCTAGATATTGGATATAAAATAGCAATTAAATGGCTGGAAAGCAGCTGCTTGCCTGCCTGTAAGACATCTGTCTTTTTTCCTCAGCTCAGCAAGAACTTGCTGCTACAGACAACTGTTGGGTTTCAGGGACCCGTTTTATTTTCCGGCATAAAATGTAAGTGCAATGTGACACAGAGCAATTTCCCATTTTAAATTGCTTAGAATTTTTTTTTTGGTGCCTACTGAAGAAATCTCTGCTTACCTGCTTTAGTAGGTGGATTGGACTAGGTGATCTCCAGAGGTCCTTCCCCACCTCAGACATTCTGTGATTCTGCCACCCTTTTCTGTTGCCCTTCCTATTTGCCTCCAGTCTACTAGTCAGACTGGTTTGACCATTATATTTGGCATAGATCCTCTGTCTTTAAAAGGGCCACTACTTTGTCTTAATAGTGCTATTATTATTTAATGCAGGCCAGGGAAAGATCATGTTAAATGTTGCTTTCAGAGCGCAATCCAGGCATCTGAATGCTGTGGAGTCAGAAGGCTGTGGCTACCACTGTGTGCATTGCACTGCATGTCAGTACTGTCTCCTGGTGCCCTCTGAGAGCCTCGAGTCATAGGCAGTTTTCTTTACAGCTTTGCTGATTTCTCACCCTCCTGAGGAATGCTGAAGCATCAAGAAAGACAACACGGACGCATTCATTTATCTGAGAGACACACAGTACAACAAAGCTATACCTCACAAGCTAAAATTCTGGTTTTGGGTTTTTTTTAAGTAATATAGGAAATACTATTTCCTTTCTAATATGAGATAAATGGAATTCACTTCTGTCTTTCTGAAAAACACTGAACTAGCTGAAAAGTCAAAAAGCCTTCTACTTCTATTTTCTATTTTCCTTTTCCTGATTTCAAATGTTTCATGAAGCACCCACTGACAAAAAATTATGTTGAACCTAAAGATGACTCTTCACCACTTGTTTGTTCTGGAATGGTTGGTATATACAGGTTAGCATTTCTGGTGGGATGATATACCAATATAATTTTCTTGTGAATTTTTGGGAGCTAGCTGAGGTATAATCTGGCATTCTGTTTATCCATGTAAAAAACAACCTAAGTATTTAATGTATTGAGGTTTTTTTTCTTTCTTTCAAGACAAATTCTGAAAAGAACTTTGTTACATACAATTCTAGTAACAGAACGGACCATTTTGGGGTGGAGTAAGTAACGGCACTGTTGAATAATGAATAAATGTGTGTGTGTGTGCACACATCTGCATGTGTGTGTGCATGCATCTAAAATAGCACTTACAGAAGTGGAAACTCAATCACTGTTGTCTACTGATGCTTTTTTTTTCCCTAAGACAAGATCTTTTACCCTTGTTGTCCACTGCTGGGTTACAAGGTTTGATTTAACTTCTGTAGGCATGAGCAATACCTTGGGGATGTATTACAGAATATGCACCAAACTCACTTTTAGCAATGCTAAAATGAAGACCATTGCAGACCTTGGTAATTTCACTCCTAAGTTATCACTTTAAATTTTCCATTAAGCTGTTATAGCGAATGAATTCACAGACTGAGATAACAGATTATATAAGGAGTTAGTCAACTATGTTATATTAGTTTTTAAGGGCTCCTTCAAAGTGAGAGAGAAGCTGTAGCTATAGCAGAAAAAAGTTTCTCCTTTCACAGCATTTAATCCGAAGCATGTTTACTCTGGAAACTCTCCTTGGTTGTGATGCAATGGGAGGAGTTTTCACAGTGGGCAATTAATTTTAATGAAAACCATCATCCATTTTAGCTAGGAAATATGTACGTTCAAGTAGTTTTGAAGGAAGCGTGCACCCTTTTGTCCTTTAAAAATACATAATCTGATCTGGCAGGGCATATTTGTGGTCTCTCTGTGGTAGATATTCTATTAAATTTATTTAAATGATCCCATTCTTGAGAAAATAAGCTAGATGACTTGGTTTGAGACATTCATTAAAGCTTACTCCAAAACATGTTTTAAATGAAAAATGGCTTTGCTACTGAGAATGATTGGTATGTCAAGAATTTCATTTCAGGCAACATTTTTGTTATTAGAACAAGCTTCTGTTGTCTACACAGGGGTTTTGTTCAGAAAGATATAACGCAAGATAGGAAAAAATCATCCTTCTAGTGTTCTTATCTACTATGCAATACTTCTATTGTAAGCACACATAATAACAATTCTAATATTTTTTTCATTTCCTTGGGTGCTGCTTCTTGCTCACATCTTATAATGGTCGTCATGATTTTACTGTTGCTTCTCTGGGGGCTAGAAAAATAATCAAAGAGCTTGTTTCTCAGTGAGCGGTGTACTTTTTATTGAAAACTTAGAATTGGATGCCTTAAAGGTGAACTTTTAAACCCCTTTTTGCCTTTTTGTATTTCCTGTGTAACACAGAAGACTATCACATTAAAACATGTTTACCTTATTGTTTTCTGCATCATTAAAACTTGACAGACCCATTTCTCTCATGTTTCCTTTTGAAAGACTATCAGTTTCTGAAAACAGAAGAAGGAGAAAGGACTGAAGTAGGTCACAACCTTTGGTGACATCAGCATACCAGTCCTCTTAAACTGCCTTGAGAGTGAAATCATCCATAAATGAGGAGGAAAATGAGAATCTGATTAAAACCAAAAGAAACAAAACAGACTGATCAATTTGTTCAGCAGATTTCTGTGGCTTCTGTTTTGTTTTGTTCTTGTTTATATCCTGTCCCACTCTCGCCCTTTGGAGACATTATTTCTCTCTCTTTTTTACACACTGAGAAACAAGTTTTAAAATTTTCTCAAAACAATACAACTCTGCAGTGATCAACTGTGTGGGACTCTGAGTAGCAGATACATGTTTCTCTCCATCCTGGAAGACATCTACCATACTTTATTACCACAGTGACTATTTTTACACAACCCTTGCTTCCTGTACAGTAACCACATTTCCAGAGACTGTTTGCATATGTCAGCAGCAGATAAAGTTAACACATTAAGCAACTGAGGCAGCTAAGGAATGTGAGTAATACACTGGATGGTGCTTGCTCTCTCATTTCTATTTGTGCTTGCTTTTTTTAAAAGTTATCCTATGTCATCCTGAAAACAAAGAAGCAAACAAAAACCCAACAACACTAAACCATAAAAAGAAAGTGTGTGATACTTGCTATTATATGCTACCTCTGACAATGGACTGGGGAGACAGTGATCAACAGTGATCGTCACAAGATCATCACAGCTATTGGCAGTGAAGTGCCACACTTCATCACCTGATCACATGAACTCCTCGAATCTACTATGAAACCATTACATGGTAGCCAACAGCAACAAGTTATTTCCTTAATGCATTTTGCCTTGTCTTGTGTAGAGTGTACAAAGTACAGTGCAATCAATAGCAGGCAAAATACCTGGAGCTTCTTGAAACCCAGCAATGGTTTGGACACCATTAGGCAAGGCATCCTAGAAGCAAAGGAATCAAAAGAATGATGAAAGGGGAAGCTGGGACGACCTTGCTAGCCAATGTCTCCTCTCATGTCAATGTTAAACACAGCAGGGAAGGGAATAGAGACCAACTAGCAATTTTCTGCATGCCAGATGATTGAGCTGGATACTGCATCCTGGGGGAAGTCCGGGGGCATGTTTGAATACTCCTCTACCCTATCTCTAACCAACAGGATCCTGCAATTTCCAACCACTTCCCTACTTGCCTGTCTCTGAATGTCAACAGTAGGTGAAGTTGACACACACAGCAGCTGGAGCATTTAAAGGGTATACAACATTTCACTGAAAGTAGTTTATTACCATCTATAGTTGTGTTTGATTATGTAAAGATTACCTCTCTTCTTCACATAATCAGTTTTCCTTGCTTCCATTTTTACTTTAACACCCACCACACTAAAATAATGAAAAATAAATTAAATATAGGGAAAGGAACAACTTTCATGTACCGATCACTTTCATGCACAGAATCACTGCATGGTTGAGGTCAGAAGGGACCTCTGGAGATTACCTGGTTGAACCCCTTCCTTGAGCAGGGTGACTTAGAACGGGTTGCTCAGGATCATGCCCAGATGGCTTTCGAATATTTCCAAGGACGGAGATTCCACAACCTCCCTGGGTACTCTGTGCCAGTGCTCAGTCACCTTCACAGTGAAAAAGTGTTTCCTGATGTTTAGATGAAATCTCTCATGTTTCAAGTTGTGCCCATTACCCCTTGTCAATTAAAGAGGATGTAACAGCTGAAGTGAACTGAGTAGATGGAAGCTACTTCATGTATTTCATTCTAGAGTCCAACTGAAGTATGTAGCACATGAGAGTCTCTGGCAAAACCTTTGGTTCTTTTCTGGGATAGAAATGAATCTGCATGACTAAACCTCCTCAGCACTGTCAGCCACTCACAGATGGCAGCGTTTGGCATTGGACATGTCTTCAATTCAAAAGGTGTGAAATATTACCTTTGGTCAACTCCACAAATGTCTTTCTTCTGGCATTTAGTGTTCAAACACACAAATCTCAGCAGCGAGTACCACATAAATCTTGGAAACTGGGCAGTAGGTAGAACCTGCTGCTTTTAATTCTCTTTCAACATTTGCTGCGCTGCAGTCATTTAAATTGCTGCTACAGCTACATAATTTTCCTCCCCAGCAACACTAGTTGGTTTGGTTTTATTATAATTATTATTCATCATTTTTTTATTCTCACTTGAACGGTGGAAGATAATGGCCATGTCACAGTGAGGCAGCAATAACTGCAGGCGCCAGCCCTTGTGATGTCATGGCTGTGTCACTGCAGGTATAACACTGGTGGTGGCCATGTCACAGGGGGGTTGGTAAAATGGGAGGCCCAGGATCAGTATAAAAAGGGCTGCAACAGCCCAGGCTGGCAGACAAATATCCAGGTGAGCAGGGGCTGAGAGGAGAGGACAGGGAGGAGAGGGCAGGGGCCGATGCCCATGGCAATGAGGGGTGGCTGCTCCTTCTTTGTCGTTTCTCCTCTCTTTTACAGCAGGATGGCTAGACAGGGATGTGACCAAACCATGGCATGCTCCTGACCTCTCCCTCCTTTGCCACTCAGATGGAGAATGTTGCACCTTTCTGCAAGGACATTGACCTAAAGATAAGGAAACATACACAGCCCCAGGCTGTACACTAACATGGTCCTACTGGCACCTGGGAAGTCCCTGCAAACCTACGCAAAGGAAACTCCACACCCCCCTCCCTCTCTGTATCCAGCATGGTCTTACAAGGAGTTGGAGGGTCCCCAGAATCAAGCATAAGTGGAGCTACTTGCCACCCACTTTCTCTGTGTGAAATTTATGTCAGTATAAAATTTCTGATTCATAAACCCATTTCCTGCTTCTGTTTTGTGCTGTCTTTTTATGGGGAATCTTTTGGGGCTTTTCTTTTTGTATAAGGATTGAATAAGCCTAAATATCTTAGGAAAAGAGCCCTCATTGCCAGACTTTTCCAGACGGGCCAGGTCCTCAAGTGCAAGGACTCACCTTGGGTTATCTTTCACCTCAATTATGATTCTCCTTTGGGGTCACATCTTTCCAATTGTATGGAGCAACTTTGTCACTGGATAGAAAACCTGCTTTTCCCCCATAAGGCCAGATTATTTTTTTGCCATTCCCTTTTGTCTCATGCTTTTTGTTTAGTGAAAAATGTTTACAGTGACACATCAGATGGTCCTTAAAACCAATCCCTATCATGGTACATTGCAGTCTTAATTTTGGCAGGAAATGACTCTAAAGAATAAATGATGCTAACATGAGTCTATCACTGCTGTAAATTAACCAAGATTCCTGCCTGTAAACACAGAGATCTTTGCCTGCTTCTTCCTTTGGCAAGGTAATACCAGGACTAATGTGTGGTTCAAGATACAGAATTAGGAAAAAAATATCAACCAAAATATTTTAAATTTAAGGCTTTCATTTTACCAATACTGGTAATTCCCCCTGCCTTTATGCCTTTATGCAAAGAAAGGTTTATCAAGAGAAACCATTGGGTGGTTTTCAGATGGTGTTAGGAAGATAATAATTGCCCTTTTAGGAAGAAAAATGAATAAGTTAATTTAGACAGACTAAAGCTGCTGTTGTCTTTTGCTCTTGTAGTCCTATCCTGTTTCTCTGAAGCCAAAGCAATGACAATCTCTGCACAAAAATAAAGAAAAAACATCTGCAAATGAAGAAAATGTAGCCCAACTTTTCTAGTGTCTTAGAGAGAATATCTGTATTAAAAAAAAATTCTCAGGCTTCATCTGAGCAGCCAGCACAGGATGCTAGAAGTGCTTTGATTGTGTTAGCATGGTACTCCCCTAGGTCTATTCATCTGGCTGAGGAGTACCTTTAGCCCAGTGAAAGCACCCTATTAATACAACTGTACTTCTCTAGTGCCTGAGCTGGTCTGTTCACATCTAGATTACATATTACACAATCTAGGCTTAGAGTGGCTTTCTCCTGCTGTTAGAGAAAAATAAGTGCAGGATAGCACAGACAGTCATATACTGAGTGTTGAAAACCCTTTGGCATAGGGTAAATAGGTAGGGAAAACAAATTTCACAAATGAGCAGGCCGGTTGCAGTCTGGGTGGTAATGTGAGTTTCTATTGCAAGGGTCCTTCCAGAAGCACCGTCAACTGGATCAGGAGACATTCCCCGAACTGCTGTTCTGTTCAATTATTATATCCAGCTGAACCATGGTCCTGAGTGACCACTCCAGCATATGCATGATCTATGAATATTGAGTACCTTAAACTAAATAAAAAGCATATCCTAACTGTCTTAACTATGTACATAAGGTTGTGCTACACAATAACTTAAACACCTGAAGGAACATTTTCTACCAACTGTTGGCAAGTATCTTCTACAGTTCGGTCAATTTGAGAGCAAGAACCCCATGTGGAGTCTTTAGGATGGCCAGATTCTCCACACAGGACATTAATCTGCACACTGAAGATGTGTGCACACTAACAAAATGATTAATACAAATGGTTGCTGTCACAAAGGAAATTTTCATCCTATTATTTTAGTTTTCAGTTTGTCTGTTGACACTCTCGTACTACTTTTAGTTTCTTCATATCTTACCCAAAATATGTCTTAGTCTTTCAGACACTGCCAGAAGCCAGGAAGTCAGTCTCTGCTTTCTAGAAGACTCTTGAAGATGTCTGGTTTTTTTGTTTGGTTGGTTGGGTTTTGGGTTTTTTTTTCTCAATCTTAAATTTGGCTAGTACTATGCACGTGTCTTTAATTTCTGTTGAGCTTGACAATTTTACATAGCAAGCTGTGTTATGGTCTAAGTTGGCTGTGACAACAAAGCCTAGGCCTCAACTTAACAGTATTTACTACTCCTTACCCTGACTCCTGTGTGATATCTATCCACCTGAATATGAACATCTGAACAGAAAGTTCACAGTAGTTAGTAGTCAAACCAGAAGGTGGGAAAATGGGTCTCAACACTTCCTTTGCTTGACTGACTGAGCAGAGTAACAAGACATCATGTTCAAAATCGGTTGCCTGTCATCTTGCACTGTGTTCCACTTGCACTCCAGTCAGAGGAAATCTGCTCAGTTGCTGATTTTTAATTTGTTTGGGTTTTGTTTTGTTTTGTTTTTTTTTTAATAATCCTATCTAAATTCAGATATTCTTAGCTTGTATATGCATTTATGACATCTTCATTGTGGCCAATCTTGTAGAAGAATATTATTTTTCTTAACAAATTGGTTGATACATATTTGATGTAAACACCTGCACTAGATTGAAATGGCCTTTGAAATGGTGATGTTCTTCAAAATATGCAAATATACTATAAGATGCTCTTTCCTGTATCCCTCTACCTGCAACATACTCATGATGTCACGTTAAAGAAAGGACATGCATAATAACAGAGAACTCCCTTAATCTGTATGCTTAATGTAAATGATATCACTGATGTTACTTTTTTCTTCTCCTGATTTACTTTAGCCTTGCCCTGAAACAACAAGGTTACAGTCTCCATATCACTGGCATTTTGTTGAGAAGTCCCAGCTGGATCCTCCCTAGACCTTTCATTTTGACTGTCACATGACAATAGATGTAGATGGTGCCCTGCTGAGATTAAAATTACCTTTACTTATAGTGAATCATTCAACACCTCTATTTAACATGCAGAATTGTCATGAAAGAATATTAACTATGCAATATCCATATGCAGAATTTCAGAACATAATGTACCTCCTGCCAATTCTGAAAATGAAGAGAAAATTTGATACTTCTGTTTCCACTGTTTTACTAAGCTATATTAATATAGCAGCTATGTATGGCAGAAATCAGACATGAACAGATATACAGAAGAGTTTTATTTGTAGTTGCCTCTCAAAGGTAATCTTAGACAAAAGGGGTGAGATTTAGTAGCCAAAATTATATTTAGTATCATTTAAACATCCTAGGTCATTCTTCCTACCTCCTTGCTCCAGAAGGACAGAAGTCTGCCATAAGTTCTGTATTATCTGGTAAACCATGTGCAGGCGTCTCAGATAGTGCAGGATGTCTAAAATGCCACTAAATGCCTATGAATTCAACTCAAAGTGCCCCTTGTATTCTTGATATTATATTACAACACAATTAAGTTTTAACTGAAATTTAAGATGAAATAATGTAATTGGTTATATTTCAATCATAGAATTATTTGAGTTCTAAGGGACCTTAAAGATCATCTAGTTCCAGCCCTCTATGGCAGAGGAGTTGTAATATTTTTGTCTTCATTTTCTCTTTATATTTTGTTGTTTCAAGCTTCCTGAGAGACAGTACTTTAGGCGGAAAAAAAATGCTGTGTACATTGTGCACACTGGTGAGGCAGAAGAGACTGGTGCGCGAAGTCCACAGAGCTAGGGTGTGATACTAGCAGCACATTCAGCAGACCACACATTTGAATTCCTAACCTCTTGCAGTAACCACTGTTGAACTTTGTTTTGTTCAAGAAACTTTAGACATCAGGATATATTTTTAAAGGCCTATTGAAAAGATTTTTAAGAAGTGTTACACATTATTAGTCATATCCTTTGAGATTTCCTTCCTTGAATTGAACTGCTTGGCTTTTTTCCCCAAGCAGCTGAAGGAGGACATAGGATCTTACTTGTTTATAGTGTACCCAACCTACTGACTTGGACTCACTGTCTTTACAAAATGACGTTGTTACCAAACCATAAAGTCTTAATAATAAGCCCAAGGCTTCTGTCCATCCATCTGCATCAGCAAGCAGTTACCTTTCCTTGACTTGCCCATAGTGGGTCAGTATTCGGAGGAAAAGGTAATACCCAGCTGCTCAGAACTCCTTTAATTCTCTTTGATTTTGGAGCAGCTTCCTGTGGTTCTTGAGGAAGAATGAAATGAGGCACCCAGTTGCAGTGTAGAATTCATTACCCACTCTTTCTACAGGCCACCACAAATTAGTCAGGGAAGTTCAATATCAAATCATCTAGGGATCTCAAAAAACCATCAAGAGTAAGAACAATTATCTGACTTGGTGTAATCAGTAAAATGTTTGCCGAATGAAGAATGTATTACCTTAAATGAATTTCAACACTCTTGTCTGTAGACGGAAGTTTAGGTAGCACTAGGACATGCGTATAGTTACAAAACAATGATTTTCAAATTAATTTCAGTCATTAGTATTCAATGTTTTCCACAAATTGCCAAGGAAATAGCACTTTCCTACAGGATTTTTAAGTTACCCCTGGAGTGTGGATAAGCTCCAGTGTGTGCAGGTACTGCACATAATGTAGCAATCACATCTAAAAGCAGTGGGGTGAAAGAAGACCTTTTTAAAAGTTATATTTATTTTATCAGTAAAGTGTTATCTCAGTTGTCAATAAGTTCATGTATTTCCTAATAATTTTATTTTTTATGTATTTGTTCTTTTAATTTTGGCAGAGAAAAATGCAGCCAAGATGGATCCATTTAAAATAAAAACAAGGCTACGAGCATGAACATTTTTCTGAAAGTTTGTTTCTGTCTTATTGACCATTATACATTTCAAGATGTCCCAGATGTCGCAAAATAAATACAAAGACAGATGAGCTGCAACAGGTTTATTGCCAGGTAACACTGAGCCATTCCCAGGAAATTAGATGTTGCTTACCGCTTTAGCATCTACCGAGTTGCTTGCACTTTTTTTCTTTTCTTTTTTTTTTTTTTCCCTAGAGAATTAAAGAAGCAAAGAAGAGTACTGGAACTGAACAGATGAAAATGCATTTGAGATTATCTAGGAGAACCAACTTACAACTGTGTCTTCATTGTTGGCACATGCTGTCGCTCTGGTCAAAGTGCTTGGCTACATGGGTGGATGTACAAATTCTGAGCTCAGTGCTGGCTTGTACAGGGCACCCTTATCCAAAACCTGTGTATCTGTGATTACTATTGTATCTTCTGATAGCACCTCACACATCTGTATGTCACATGGACAAGCTCACAGCAGCCAAACTAGCAGAGTGGTGATAAAGTGTGAAGGTCTGGCTGGAACACACACATTTAACTTCCTGAACATCACCCTTTTAAGCACACAGAAAATCACAAACATCCCCCGGGATGCGACATGCAGTAATTACAAAAGGCTAAACAAACGGCTACATTTATGTGATTTCTACATTGTACAGTTCTGTACTTTACAAGCTTTATCTTTCTATGAGAATCTGATTTTCAGTTCATATACAAACACTAAATGAGTAAACAGTAGCCACAGTTAAGCATGTAAATCTGTTTAAATTTGAATAACATTTTAGAGTATCAAAGGAAATAATACTTCGTTAGTAAAGTTTGTCATGGCTTAAAATAGGAAAAAACTCTACAATAGGATTTCCAGTTTAACTGTTTTGCTTTCAATCATCAGAATACACATGAATTTTTCGATTTGTGGAGCAGTGTCTTAAAATCAATGTTCTATGGAAGTAAAATGACTTTGTTACACTTTGCATGTTTTTCTTCCTTATCCAAGAGTCTTCTGACAGACACCTAATACTAACTACATTTTCAAACGTCCCTTCTGCTTACTGCAGATAATTGGAAGCATCTGCTCCATTCTCAGAGTGTGGACTCCCATGCTTATAGCAGAAAACTGTGATCGCAGCATATTCAAACATCTCTTCATCTTCCCAGCTTCAACATCAAATTCTAGCTCTGATCATGTACTGGAATAAGGAGTTGGTTATTTTAAGTAGTCATTCCTTGATTTATGTCAATTTGAAGAAATTACGGAACTGCTGTAATTTCCAAGTCAATTCTTTCTCTGCATGCCACCTGTGAACTAAAAAGGATGTGCTTTCCAAAAGAGATTCAGTGGCTGGTGCTCAGCGACAGCTTCCTCAACAATTCCTAAAGTTTTGTGAGTGTTGCAACTTGGCTGACACACCAGCAGCAGTTCTGTGGTGCAAAAGATGCCGAGTGTCAGAGGTCTGGTTATGGAAGTGATTGGTCTGGACATGCCATTCCTTTTTGTTTGTGAAGATCCTCTCAGGCTGACTGCCCTACAACAATCAAAGCAAATATATTCCTGCATGTTGAAAGGACCCAGTAGGCTTATTTCCAGTACTACCTTTTGCAGCTCTTGCTGGTTACAAGAACCAAGAGTCTGAGAGTGAGGACTGTCTCCATGAGTCTGTTCAGTTTGTGACATGTTTAGTCACAGAGGTCAGGGTGAAGTAGGGTCTGCAGTTCTGAAAGCAGAGGTTGGTATTCTGTGTATGGAGGAGACTTTATTTACCTATAGGTGGTAGTTCCCATTCAGAAGAGTTCAAACAGAAACTGTGCAGGTTGCTGGTGCATGGCAGCATTGCACAAAGAAGGCAGAGTTAAAGGAGCTTAGACTACCTTAACTCTTGATTTCCTGATTTTGATAAGTTTTGCAGACTTTTTCCTGACAGATTTCAACGTCACCCAAGAAATATGTATCTTGAGTCTAACTTGATATTGTATTTTTGACATTGAGAATGATTAAGGTCTTTAACTTATGTGTACATTAGAAAATTAGGTGTCCAGCCATGTGTAATAGTCAATGAGATCCAACCTACAAAGCCAATGAGGCCAGTGACTCAGCACACCCTGAGGCAGAGAACTCATTCCATGGGCCTCCCTCCACTGACTCTGAAGAGAGCTCAGATACCTGTCTCTGAAATAATACTGCCTGTAAGTAGATAACTAGGACTGGTTGTCCTCAATTACAAATCAAACACCTCCCAGAATCTCTGACAGGGACCTGCTTTTGTAGAAGCTAATGGAGCTGTACATCAGTACTTGGGGTATTATTGTGAAAAGTAGGAAACACTGTGGGATTTCTAAATCCTTATTCTTACTCCTGGTCATTTATGAAGCAAAGAAGATGGAAATGCCTTATCCTTTCTCTTTCCCATGATCCTGTTATAACAGGGTTCTACCATCCTCTCTTTCTCTTTAAAATCATTATCATTTTGAAGCTACTAGCACATAGAGTTGGTTTTCCTTGTCTGCTTATGTGTTGCAAGTAGAAGTTGAAAGGGTAGTTGAAAACACAGTGGTATTGTAGCCTGAACTCCAGTCAGACCCCTTTTCAGCAAACATGCAAGCCTGGCCTGCCATCCTTCTACATTCCTGGAGGTCCTCACTGCTTTCCCCACCACTTCTGTGCTGTCTGTCTCCCTTTAACATCTTTCTTCAACTTACACACTTCCACACTTCCCTTCATGAATATCACAACCTATCTTTGGATCTCCTATGCCTTAAAATCTTTCCCTTGTAGCCAGCATTTGCTGACATAATTATTCTTTTTCTTGAAAACTGTGTGACTCCTTTGTGAACTTCTGCCCACGGACAACATTTCTGCAAACAATATTTGTTAAAATCTTCAACCAGCTGACAGATTGCAGCAAGTAAATCTCTTTGGAGATTTTTGCCAACAGTCATGCTCAGATGCCTGGGGCTGGGCAAGGCTGGCTCCATGAGTGTTATTCATACCCAAGAATTGCCCAATTCATGTAAATCAGGTGGGGCAAAATGCTTTCTAGTGAGGAAGGATATCTGGAGAGGCAGATGCCTACAGGTGCAATACATCCCTAGCTGTGAAGCTGTGTACTCCATCTGATATGTTCTGCTTCTTAGGAAGGTCTGACAATATATCATCTTGGCTACCTGATGTCCATTAAAAGAAAGCGTTTCTGTCGAAAGAAACTACATCAGTCTACACAGTGAATAAAAAACTACATTTCATATTCTTTCTGTATTACCCAACTGTCCTGTTGTCCATCTGCAGTTCTTGCTTTGGATGTTCAATAAGATTTTCCCTGCAGAACTTACTCTGCTATTGGATGCTTTTTTGCCAAAAGCATAAGCGGGTCTAGCAGCCACTCTTCTGAGAAGTAGGGTAGCACTCAATTAAAGTACTTTAAAGTTCAGTGCACCAGAGTCTCTAATGGCCCCTGCAATCTGAATACTGAAGAAATGGTTAAGACAGGATACCAGACTTCTGGGACCTGGTATCAGATCCATTCAAAGGTGATGGAGAAAAAGTGGAGAGTCAGAAGATCCAGAATTACAATCCTTATCTATCCCCAAGCCTGTTAATTACTCCCGATTTCTTTTTTATAGCTCGTCTTCAATAACGCTTGGCAAGATCAGACCACAGGTCATCAACTTGGTGTGAAGAAAATGTCAGCATAATCCAAACAGAGCATTTAATAGCTAAATGGCTTTTCTTGAGTAAAAACTGACACTTATAAATTAATCATGCTGCAACAGTCTCACTCTAAGCTAACTCAACATACCAATTTAACTAATTTTCTGTGTTCTGAATGTGGAAACATTAAATCTAAGTCAATATTTTCAGTAAATTCAATAAATTATTCACTGAGTCAATTACTTTCTTGACATCTTTTGTACCACAAATTTTCTACCTCATGCCACAAAACCATTTTAGCATTCAAGGAAAGAAAACATTCTTATCTGCAAAGGAACTGTACAGACATTCTTCTTAATTCTGAATTTAACGTCGCTAGGTACAGCATAGCAGGAGGTAAGCAAATTTCACCCCATCACACATTTGATGTTCTTCAGACTGAGACATCCTTGTGTTTATACCAGCTTATTCATGAAGTCAAGAAGGTGAAAATCTTCCATTAATGCAATAAAATTTGTACAGTCCTAGAAGAAAGTCATTAACAATTTGTCTAACCTTGGCTGGAAACTGTAGTATAGCTTCAGATCACATGCCTGATCTTGTAAATCAAACTGTGCTCATTATGATTTAGCAAATATTTTTTAAAATTTATTTTCATTTTGATTTTACAGGTTACATGTAGGATTATCAAAATCACATCAAAGTAAAAAAAAAGTAAAAATTAGTAGTAAAAAGTGCGTAATAGTCTCCTGTCTTTCTTACATTTACAGACTTTTGACAGAAGTGAACTGTAAGAAAAAGCTGAATGAAAGATGTGGACATCTAACATGCCAAGTTGAATAAGCAGTTTTAAAAATAAGGGCTGGGAAGATGAAAGAAAGGCAAGAATACAAGCAGGATGCAAAGAGATGGTTTGGAGGGCACACTGAGAAACCTGCCAGTGTGGGGAGGGGCAGATTTAGACACAGTCATAAAAAATTCACAGAGCTCAACTGCAGCAGATCAAAAGTTAAAAGGAAATCTTCCAGTAAAATCCTATCAAAATTGACATGCTCAACATGCCGTTCTTTACAAAGCCAGCTACAGCAGCTGTACTGGTAATGAATGGCTTGAACCAAGATGCTGCCATAGAAGTTTCTGTTGTATTGGCCAGCTGATGCTCATCGGCTGTGGCAGGTGTTGTTGAAAATGGCAAAGACACCCCACTCTGTCTGTCAAATTTACCTTCCCTTCTCCCTTAAGTGTTCATTTTGCTTTTCATCACTGTCACAGCCATCCTCTGAAACAGGTCCTCTTCCTCAGTTACTCTCTCAGTGAAAACTCGAGAGTGTCAGGCACGCAGGACCACGCAGCAAGAACTACTGCTCTCACTCACTTCCAAAAATTAATCCTTTCTCCCTTTCTGCAGCCTTGACCTGCTAATGGTGGTGGTGGGAGTAGTAAACTGTTAATGCTGCTTCACTGCGTTTGGATTTGAAATGTTCAGCATGCCATTCATTAAAGCTGTAATTATTAATAGTTTGGGGGGCATTTGTTTTGTTTTGTTTTGTTTTGTTTTCGAAAGTCATTGATGTCACATATGTTTGGGGTTTTTTTACAGCTTTAGTTCTGATGAATAAGCAAATGCCAGTGTCACACTTGGACATGTTTAACTAGAACTTCTAACCTTTGAGTTGAACAACCCATTCTGAAGAGTCCTGCTTTTAATGGTTTTCCAGTAAAGAGATGTTGAGTAACAACTATGTCCAAATAAAACTAGATGCTGCTGAAATCAGAATCTATGACTTTCTTAGTTCTGAGTCTTTTTCCCAAGCCATTCACTGTCAGATGTTATCTAGTCACATAATGCTTTACACAATAAACGCAAGCATTGTGCTGTGTTGGCATATCTTAAATCTCTATTAGAAGCAGCTGATTGGACCATATTTTTCATGTACAGCATGAATGTGCCCTATCTGAACCCAGATACATGGTGTTGAATGTTATGGTGGTTAACAGTGGTTCAATACACAATTATACTTTTTGAATTTGAACTTCACTCATAACAACACTATGATGTACAGTGTTTTCCATTAACCCACTGAGGTTTTGGAACAGTGAACCATTAACTCGAAGTTATTTCCCTTCTGAAGACCTAAGGAGATGAGTATATACACAGAACCTAGTGTGGCCTCATTCTTGATTGTCACCCAAGTGCGTCTGTAATGCAAATATTAATCTCTAAAACAAGTCAGCAGATGCATCATGTACCAGTTCTTTCTGAGGCATGGACACATCATGAACAACATAGCTAATACTTAATAGAGTTTCAAGTACATTTGCAAAGCAGTCTGTTAGAAGCAGTTTGTTGCATTTAAATGGCATAAAAGGTTGAGTTTATTCTAAGCTCTATATGATGTTTGACATTTGGAATTTAATACAAAACAACAGGAACGATCTAGAAGACATCTCTGGTACCTATTTTTAGCTGGCAGAAGTCCTCAACACACTGCAGCCTACATGACAGGGCCATTTCCTGTCACAGGACGCTGCCATGAATAAACAGAGAGATCGGGAAGGCCAGGGATAAGAAATTAAATCCCTGAAACACTTCTTTTTGAGAGCAGGACAGGAAGTGGTGAGAACAGACACGTATTTTTATTCTGAGTGTCTTGGTTCTAGGGAAAAGAGCAAATGTAGTGTGAGTTGCATTGGCAAGCAGTGAGTCATTGATCCATTTCGTTGATAAAAATATGGAAAAAATATCCCTCAAGGAGGAAATAAACTGTCGAATTCAGAGCTTTACTCTCAGCTGGGGCAAAATTCTTTTTCTGCAGCTCTGTTGTTGCACTCGACCATGTGAACCACTGTAAAAATTACTAATTTAAATACATAATGGAAATGATATAGTCAAGGAACGACAGCTAATCAACTTCATTTTCCCAATAGCCCGTTTTACTTTGTATTTGTGGTGCCTGATTCGGTGTATACTAAAGGCAGTATATAGTCTCCTGATTTCACAGAATCATTCTACTGCAAATATTTGCTGAATACTTTTATCGCTTAGAAACATAAAAAGGCTATAGGCAAGGTTCCCTGATGGCATCATGTGCATTTAAAAATGCCTCTTATGTGTTTCTCTTGGCATTACTTGAATCCCTACAGCACCCTGCTCCCCTAAGGTAATGCTTCCTACTCAAGCAGGTCAACTGTGGACCTGCTAATGGTGAAAAGAGGAGACATCAGGACCCAACCTGCTCCATAGTGCTGTGAGTTTTCACCAAGGAGCCCTGGTGAGGGAGAGGAACCACTGCAAATGGTGTTTCCCAGAGAACCAGAGAAAGGTGAAAACCAAGTTGCATCGTTGACTCCCTGATATCCTCTTGGACCTGCATGGCACCCCTTACTCCAGGTGGCTGAAAAGGGCCTAAGCTGACTCTGTTACCACAATCTGGGGTCCCACTAGCATTTCATTAATCATATTTGGAGCCTTGAAATCCATACCAGGCCACTAGATTATCCAGTTTGACCTTTGTTGGACTATGGAAGTAAAAGAAACCAAATGGCTACTGGCCCACCTCAGACTGAGTTGGGTGGTATTTTCCTATGTGATTTCAGAGTTAAGTGGTGCAGGATTTAGAGTCTGACAAGAGGTTTATTTCCTCAAAGTGTGTTTGATGTTCCTGCTTGAGCCTTACCTTACCACAGAAAAATAGTGAAAAAGTAACAAGAAGCAGGCAAAAAGAAAAACACATCCTGGAGAGAGAGAGAGGGAAGGACCAGAGAGGAAAGAGAAATGTCAATATAATCAGCGCTGCAGAAATGGAGCTGTTCCAAGCCTCTATCAGGGCAATTGGACATTCAGCGTGATCTGGGATTTGTCAGGAGTGCAGAGCCTAACCCATCATTCACTGAGAATACACTGTTCCTCCTACATTGACTGCATTTTTAGAAAAGTCGGCATTTTCCTTGAGAAAACTTTTACAGGTGCTCTTGGGTATTGAAGAATATCAGCCTTGCCAAAAGAGAAGCCTCAGCTTTTCTGTTATTCCCAGCCTCTGACTCCTCAGAGTGTCATTCGTCATCTTTCAATTTTTTTTTTTGTCAGAATCTGACTTTTGATTAGTGTTTTTATCCTCTTCTGTCCAGTTGCTTTTAAATTTTTCTCCTTCATATGGAAGCAAAAAGTTTTCTCTCATTGTTTCAGCACAGCTCCCTTTATGTTTCACTTTCTATTTCAACAGTGTGTTGTATTTAATAGGAGACATTTCCAAAAGGGCTGAGTGAGGGTCAGACTTTCAAGTTTACGGTACTTAACAGCTGCGTATATTTGAACTGAATATCCATTCAGACAGCTCTAAAGGTTCCCTGTTTCACAGCACTTCAACAGACTGAGTGTGGCCATGCAACACAAGGCACTGTTGCCTTACAGATTCCTGAAGCAAATCAGCGAGAACAGGAGCAGCAGTTTGAGGCTCCAAATCAGGATTTTTGTATCACAGTGGGCATCATGATCTTGCCCTTCCCAAAGTAATTCAGGTCACTTTTGCAGCAATGTGGTGACATTGTCCCTTCCAAGTGGGGAACTTGAGTTACATCTTGACTTAAGGCTAACATGGAAGAGGCACTTTTTCTTTTCAGCTTGCTACACATTGTGAAAGAGTGTGATTTTTGTAATAACATTCACTTTCCATTCTCTCATTCTGGTCTTGAAGTCTGAACAGCAGCTGTGGTCTTTAAACATGCCTGGTCAGCCGTTTAGGCACAACCTCTCTTATACGTGACTGGAATATCCATTAAGGTCACTGTACTTCCCCAGAAGCCTAAATCTAAACACCCAGTTCGTAGATCTTGGCTGCTTTTATTATTATTTTGCTTAAGATTGAAAATGAAAGATTTTGTTGGCAAATCATCACCTTTGAAGCAAAAAGAGATTTTGAGTCCCAGATTCAATGCCTGAATGAAGTTCAGCTTTGAGAAGTTTTCTTTGCCATTTCCTAAAAAACTTACCAAGTATTTTGTATGTTTTTCAGTGGATGCTTAGTCCATTACAGATTTCTTATCACATATTCTGGTTTTCTCTGCATTTTTGCTGCCACCCATGTAAAATGATCTACTTATTTTGCATATTTTGTCCACAAACAAAAGCAAAAACTAAGCATTTTATAAATCATCCAACATTCCAACAATATGCTCATTTCTGAGTTTAGATGACTCATTGTCATATTAATTTGTTAGTTTCTTCAACTATTAAATGTAACATGCTCTACAACAAGTGACCCATTTCATTTTCAGTTCTAATTCTGCCTTTTTTGGAGCCTGCTAGTCCAATTTCTTTTTAGTCTGAGTGCCAAAGGTTTATATCTTACAGTTACACATCTAAACAGTAGTAGGCCATAGTGACTGCTAAATGAGCAAACCAATTATAATTGTGCAGCTTTAAGCATTTCTTCTACTAACTTTCCATAAATAAAAACTTTCCTCAAAGGTTTCAACACGGTTCCATTCTGAGCTAATATTAACTATAAAAGTTATTCCTGAATTCAAATAATTCTGAAGTTATGAGTAACAAGACAATTACCATGCAAGTCTATAGAAATGTAAATTTTTAGGTATTTTGCTCAAATTAGAACATCTTCTGACTATATACAGACACAAAATTTAAGGACAAAGCACATTGTTATATCAGATGTTCTTGCTGATTAGTACACCTTCATTAGCACATATTGATGGAATGTGATCATTGCTACCATTACAAAACATACACTTTAATAGTTTTCAAGATCATTGGCGTCTGGCAAACTCTATAACTGCTTTAATATTTTATAACAATAGTATTGCATTGATTTCTTTTAGGTATCTTTCTCCTCTTTATTGAGCTTCTGGGTCTACTACAGACAGGTTCTTTGCTATTTGTATCCAATGCCTTTCACGATCTGTGTGCCTTTCCTCTCATTCTACACATTTGTTTTTCAGCTCTTCCCCCTCTGTTCCAAGAAGGCCAGTGTAAATAAACAATTTCTGAGGCTATAAAGCCTGTGTAAAATGTCTGAATGACAAAGTAATGAACACTCTTTGTGACTGGAGTCAGCACAAGTATTTATTGCTAAGCAACAAAGACTGATGTCAACGAGTTTTGCCAAATGCAGATGGTGAGTAGGTTTGTTGAAAAAATGAAATAACTCTAACATAACTCTTTACAGCAGATTCTAATATAATAGAAATAAAATGCATGCAAGTGGTCAGAGTGAAGGGCTCTACAGAGAGGAATGAGGTTAACTTAGGAATAATTTCTGCTGGCTTGACCTGTATTTTAGGGAGGTGCTCATATGTGAGAGCATTCCTAATCTATCTCAGCAATATTTAAGGAAAAACATCTGCAAAGCATCCCTAAAGTGTCTGCCTTCTCAAAAGCTGCTATGCAGAATGTTGTTGATATAGGAAGAACATAATACATCGTACCTCATCGACGGAGACGGGGTGTTTGGAATATGCAAGTACAACCTTACTGGTCACTTCAGTCTCTTTCAGTGCAAACAATTTTTAGTTCTGTTCAGCAAATGCCTTTGTGTTCTTTCTCTGAACAGCTCACCACGTGTGACTGGCAGGATGAGACTGATGATTATGTCACTGCTAAGTTGAATGTGGGCCCCACAGGGAATGTCCACCAAACTCCTTTTATCCCTGTTCGAGACCAGATCAACCACAGTGGAGAAAATGCTCATGTGTCTGTTTTGAGTACACTGATGAAAACATGGTAATCTTTATGCATATCCTTTAGACAGAGCTCACTGTCAAAATCGGATGCAAATTTTCCTTATTCCCATAGAAAGCCAATGAAATCAGACCTTAGCCCCAAGCCATGGGATGTCCTACCTCTCTGCAAGTGTGCTATGCTTGGTCTGAAGAACAGGAAACCAAAAGGCTCTCAGCACTTAAAGACTATGCTGGAGGCAAACTGCTCAGATTCAGTCAATTAAACTGCTAAAATATCTTGCTATAGCTCACCTCAGGTGCAACCTGCTCCAGGTAGAAGCTACCTCCTTCCCTGGAAGCCATCTCACTCACATACCTTGCTCACCTTCCCAGAAACAGCCTGCTTGTATTCAGCTTGGAACATCAGTTCTGCTGCCTGACTCTCAGATGTCCCTCACCTTGTATGTGTGGAGACTCAATGCTTAGCCTAGAATTCTTGCTCCTTGGCCCTAAACTAGACAATATGGAAAGATGGGCACATTCCCATGTTTTCAGCCTCCACAGCGAGTCAGCCTTGCTGGCCTGTACCAATAGCTATGTTGGTGCAGGGCCTGGAATAGTCACCCATAGTAGAGTAAGTAGACTAAATGACGGTAGCAATAAAGTGAAAACACACACACACATCCCTGCACCTTGTTATAGAAGGTGGCTTAATTTGCTTCAAAGTAAAGATGTTGCACCTTGGGCAACTCATTAAAAAAGTCTGTTGTTTCTGAATGAACAATGTAACAGGTATGAAAATTACCATCTTGAGTGAAAGAAATATCAGCCAGAGCTCATGTGGGGCTCAGATGGGAAAAAATATTTTACATGAAGCTATTTTTATTTCTCCTAGTTGTGTTAGGCAACCAGCCATATTGTATCATATAGTCATAGCAGAAAGACGTGAGCGGCTGCTTAGAATTAGGTAAATTCGCCTAATAAAAATATTCTTTGGTTTTGAATAGTGACCACATTTGGAAAAGATTTTAGGAAATATTGTAAATTTTTGCCACTTGCTTCACTGCTTCAATCTGTTGTTAGTGTTTTGGGCTCTGGGGGAGTTTGGATCTAGTCATTCAAGTTCAGTTTCACTGTTTGTAAATGTTCAAGAGCTAGTGAGAATAAATGAGTTTTCAGAGCTTGGGTTATTCACAGATTGTTCACTTTTGCAGTTCAATGCTGGATATTTGCCTATATGGTATGTTTCTGGTGACGGATCAGGCAAGTAAAATCCTAAACAGTAAAAATGGTGAACTGGTGAAAGTGGTAGTGACAAATACATACTAACTAATACAACCTGAGTATTGATTTCTTGGGTTTTTTGGATTTGAAGATATTTTCAGGAACACTAAGCCATTTAAATATTAAGGATATAGTGAGAAATATCAGCTGGGCAATGCAAATATAATTTGAATTTCAGTTGTTTGATCACAAAACGCTTTATGAATCTCTTTGGACTGGGGGAAAACTGCTGATTTTTTGAACAGTCCTATTCACTGTGCTTTTACTCCTGATCACCAGGCATGTATACAAAGCCACAAAATTCTGTTTTCTCCATCTCTAATGCACTGCTGAGATATCTAGCACTTACGTCACTTAGTCTTAAAAACTATTAATGCACTTGGTAGAGACAAAAAGTGAAATATGAAACACTGTCAAGCCTACTGAAAGCTGTAGTCAGTCTTTTTTAATAAATGTTTTTCAGAAACTCAGTTTTGTCTATGATAGATGCACTTTCCCAAGTGTAGCACTGTAGATTTAGTACTTAGAAAAATCTGTTGACAGCAGCCGGATTCTGAACTCTTTATTTACCTGTAAAACATCCAGAGTAAATGCAGAGATAGCATAAATTTTCAACCCTATCAAGGTTCTTAGCCCTTGAACTGGACAGACCACCAGGAGATGTGAGAGGACACATTTCCACATCCATTCAGCTGTCAGTCTTTCTGCTGAGCCTGGCAAAAAGGGCTTGAAGTGGTGCAAATTATGATGGTAGGTATCAAATATTTAGCATTGTGGGCTTGGATCTTGAGTTCCCACATGCTACGTGAGTGGCTAGACTATAGAGTGTCCTTTGACCCAATAAGTAGGTGCTGGTTGTTTTTAAGAAAGTGAAAGACTCCACCAAACCAGGTCTGGAGACACCAACTGCACAGCCACCAATAGCCCTGGGCATCTCCACTTGGCTGCAGGGTGACACATGCTCACAACCCTGAAGTGGGCAGAACTTCCTTAGCCTGAACCTCTACTTCCTAAATCCCAGACAAATTCTGCAGCCACAGGGCTCCTTGCAACGCATGGGTTTCTCACCCAGTATGACCACTGTGCTCTCTGGTTTCATCTCCAGCTAACTGTGAGAGGGCTGCAGGCAAAAGGGCACCCAGATTGGGGTAAACTCTTTGCAACTGAGGACTTACAAAGTCTGTTGTCACTCAAGGTGTCTCATAATGTCCCACTGAGTATACTCCTTCTCTAAAACAAGACTACTGCTGCAAGCTGAGAGTACCTTACTCTACCTTTCTTCCCAGGGACATTCTCCTATAATTTGTAGTGTGCACCTCATGTATCTCAGTTGTAAGGGACATGAAATTCATACTCACACTTAGGAGAACATTATCTAGCATTTTACACACAGTCTGTCCCTTTTTTTTTTTAATTGTAGTGAGCTTGAATTAGAATATCAGAGGACCTTAACAACTTTATGGAATATAGAAACTTCCTCTAATTGTGCTCTGAATTCTGAAATAATGGACCTTATTTCAATTTTATCACGGATTTTTAAAAGGCAAACCCTTCACTCCTCGTGAAAAATTCCTAATTTAAATTATTACATTATTTTTTAATTAGACTTCAGTAATCAAAGGGTAAGTCGAGATCAATAACCAGTCTCAGTTTACTAGCTTTTCTATGGTTATCCAAACCTAATATAAAATCAAGACCTTCTAAATTGCAACCATCTATAATGTTACTTGCAGTATGAACTACACCATAGATTAGGCAACCCTTGTCTGGTCAGATCCCTTTGTATTTGTGTGATAATATTGCCCCACAGCTATGGATCTCTGACAAGATACTACAGCTCTCTTTCAACCAAAAGCATGCAGAGCAAAGGCCCTTTGAAAATCAAATCTTCCCCTCCGAATAAAGCAGAGTCCAGAAATTCCACTGAGTGTGGAAAGAGTAAATTGCAGGGAATATCTTTGTTACATGTTAATTGAGAATAATGTTGGTATATTATAGTAGCCTTATAATAATCTAATATATTAGAAAACATTAAAGTATTAGGAGCTATTAAACCCTCATGCCGATTTGGTGTATACATCTTTTGACTGCCAGCCAGTATCGTTGAAATACTGTGAAGATGGAGAAGTTTGAAAGCCTTGTTTTATTCTGATTATTTTTGTCCAGTGTGTGAATTACCTGCTGTCACATTAAAAAGGTGGCTACAATGCACTCTGGAGTGTTACAAAATGTGAATACATCTCCCTTGGAGAAAACAGGGAAGATCATTTGAGAATACAACTGTTAGCTGCTCCTGTTTGTGGCCTCAGGAGCCTTCTGGTTAATCTGACTTCAAAATTCAAACTTTCAGCTTTGTCAAGACATATCAAATGAAAGTGCATTTATTTGGCTCCTTGGATGTGCTGTATATTGAATTGTCTGGTAACTCACTAACAAATTCATATCTTGTCTTTTTAGAGAGATGGAGGAAAATAACAAGGCTCAAAGGAACTACCTTTCAGAACAAGCGTGTTTTCTCAGTGTTTTCTTAGAGAAAGAAACAAGGAAAATTAAGTAGAAGCAGATGACATTTTATTTCAGAAAACCATCTCTTAGAATTATGTCATCTAAAACTCAATAAGTCAGGTAACATGTCTGCTACAGAATTTATGTTTGCTATTAGACCCATGAACTCCTGTATCTATTGCTGTGCAAGGCTTAAGAGAAATTAAGTCAGGATATCACACCAAAATCAGTGATATCTAATAATCAGTCACAACAAATATTTTCTACTCTTTCTTATTGAAATCCTGTTTGACAGAGATCTTCTTTGACACTAAAGTTAGCTTCTGGAGGAAATAAAATACCATAAACAGAAATGGACAGTAGTATTGATCTTCATGGTGATGAAAATTAGGATACTGAAATGCCAGATATACTGAAATGCCAAAATTTTGATTGAGTTCAAAAAACAAATTCTGGGGCTCTAAAACTTTTTAATTCAATCATTTAAAAAGGTCAAGAGAATTTAGCTGCTCTTTAAAAAAAAGAAAAAAGACAAAAAAGTCAATTGATCTTTTATACCTCCACAAGATTCAGCCTTTAAAAATATGCACCTTGCTTAATAATTAGGCAGCTGTAGCATATGTTTGTATGCTGGCTTGCACAAAGGAGTTTAAAGTTGATCAGAGAGTGTGCGTATATGATTTTTCTGTGTGTCTTCTCTACTTTCTCGGCATCCAGGACTTGGTCCCTCTGACACTGGGGCATGGGGCCACCCTTGTTCCAAGAGGCAGAGAGTGAGAAGCCAGGCTTGCTGTCACAGGAGGGCAATTGCTGCTGCAGGAAGAAGGTCCCATGAAATCAGAGCCCTTCCCTGGTGGCGGCAGCCAGTTGGTTTTGCAAAGCTTGAGGACAGGTGAAAGGGGCAGAAGGGCCATGGCTGTTTGGCCACCCTGGCACTGCTTGCTCTGGTGATGGTCACTGTGGTCCCTGCTACCAAATGGAGACTCCAGGGACCCTGCTGCATGGTTCTGCTAGTTCATGCAGAAATTGCTTCAGTATTTTGTGAAGAAGAAAGAGAAATATTCCACTTTCTTTAAGATTTCTATTGTCATGCTGCTTTATAAAGAAATAAGCTAAAAAGGTTCAACTCAGGAAAGATTCAGAGAAACTTGAGGTCATGGTAATTTGTTATGCAAAAACAGCATGGGTGAATACTGATGCACTAGGGTATATAATTTGTTAAGGCAACATCTATTTTGTCCATTGATGTTAGGAAAAAGACTGGAGAAAAAATCCAGAGTCTTAATATTCCTCTAATACTCTGAACTTCCCTATGACAATACCATGCAAACAGAAAGAGCACTTAGATGATGATACAAAGCTCTTAAAAATGTCACTAAACTTGGGGGGGGAAAAATAAATAAATAAATAAAAACGCAATTCTATTAACCATAACGATAAGCACTACTCAGTGTGATAGTTTCAGTAGCATGTTTACTGAATTGCATGCCTGCTAATTTTGAAAAACACGTCCATACGAGACAGGAATAAAAGACATGACACAATGTACACAGTTTACACCACAGCTTTCACAGAGGAATAGCTGCTTCTATACTTGCCTGCAATTGTCTCAGCTAACAAAGTTTGGTAAGATGCTGTAATGCTGCTTCCTGAGACCGGTTATGGTTTACATAATGATATAACCTTATTTCTGAATTTTTCACTGTTTATGGTGCCACAACTGTAACTAATTGTCTGCCTTCACAGAGTCACAGAAATATCAAAATGTCTTGAGTCCATCACTACTCTCTGTCCTCCTTGTACGTAACTGTCCAATGGGAGACTGCTACATATGCTTAATAGAAGCTTGTTGGGGTCACATCATCCCAAACTGATTAACCACCATGGTGTCTGCTTTCAGTCAAGACCTTATTTATCATGGTTAGATATTTGTCTTGGACGTGTTTGGCATATACCTAGTGTTAGAGAATATAAAATAAGTTTAAGATACAATTTGCCATGTTAGAGTAAAAAAGGGAGGAGGATTAGGGAGAGTTTTCCCCACTCATAGAAGCAAAGAGTTATTAATCAGCTAGTCAAGGACTTTGCTTTAGCAAGAGACATTTGCATTTCTAAGGACCTGAAGCAAAAACACTTATTTTAATTGAGAAGAATGATCAGATGGTCTCTTAGATAATGAAGCAAAAGAATAAGTTTCAGGAAGAAAGATCTGTCTGGTCTCCCTAGAAGAGAGCTCTGTGTTGTGTGACCTAGGTACCACTCTCATCCCTTTCAGAGCTGTGGGGATGTCCCCTCAGACTCAGATTAAGTACCTTCTGAGGACAGTGCAGAGAAGGTCACCAAAAAGGCAACAGCATCACAGACATTAGCATTTACATGTCTAGGATCACGTAAAATGACCAGGTTTCTGCCTCTCCTGAGAGAAAGAATATTTTTCAAAACGATAAAAAAAAATGTGGGATAACAAATACTTCTGGGGTGAGAAAAAGCCCCTTTCTGGAGCAACAGTCATCAGTCCCATTCCTCCTGTCCCTCAGGAGCAGGAGGATCAGCATGCCCAAGACCCAGATCTGTCTTGCTATTGCTGCTCAGGCTCCACCTAACTTCCACAGCGGAAGAAACCAGGCTCCCTTCCCTCAGCCTTGGGATGTCAAAATTAACATCTGACTACTCAGCTACTGAGCCTTGAGCTGGTGATTGAAAATGTATCAAGCATCCCTAGTTTCTCATTAAAAAGCTTAGTTTTGCAGATCTCAGACCATTTATGCAGCTCTTGTCTGAATTTTCTTCAGCTCTTCACCATGCTTCTGAAGTGCAGGCAGTCTTCCAGAAGCAGCATCACTAATTCTGCAGACAGGGTCATTACCGCCCCTCTGTCCCTCCTCTGCTCATATAACCAAAGAGCCTTCGCCTTCACCTTAGAAGAGGATTAACTCCTTTTTCTTTCATATCAGACAGGGCAATCATGCTTATTGTGGTAATTTATTGATACCTCACTTTCTTAAGTTTCACCTCCATCTGGGGTATGGATGTATTCTATTTAAAAAGCCTTTTGTATTTGTTTTATTCTTCTGGTGAAGGTAACGCTGCCAATCCCTTCCACCAGGGAGACAAAGCAGCAGCTTGCAGAGGGGAGACCAGAGCAATGTAAAGGCTCTGCAACTTCAAAGTGGGGCTGGATGGCTCCGCAATACCTATATGTGTTATGGACATTGTTACTGAGTCCATTAGAACAGCAATTCAGCCACTGTAGTGCTGCTGCTGACTAGATTGTGGTCAGGATTGCATCCCATCCAAATAAAAATACAACCATTTATAGTAGGGGCAAAAATAGGGACTCTACAGGAATTCTCTTTATTTGTAGTTATATGAATAACTAAAAGAGAAGATACCAGGAGGTGGTGCTTGAGAATGCGTAGCTTGGTTCTTCAGGTTAAGATCAATAAAGCATGTACACTACAAATAGTGCTGGCTGTGGAGATCTTTGTGTCAGCTCCAGTGCTTTCTCTGAGAGGCAAAAGGGTCTTCAGAATATCTCAGGAGTCGAAAGCAGAGAAAAGGTAACAAAGCAGGTGCTGGGGAATGGATGAGACACAGGCGGTTAAAAGCAGTTAGGAACTTCCCTACTATTCAGCAACTCAACAAAAGTTTCTTGGAGCACAGCAAAACTCTCGGTAGGAACTGCTCATTTCTACCTGTGAATGGATATCTGAAAAGTTGAATGGCTCTGTAAAGGTGACTTTGCAAGGTCAGATGAATAAGAGGTATCTCTAAGGAGTGCCCTTATTTTCCGTCTTATCTTTACTTACTGTACTTTGTGCTCAGGCACTGTCTTCCCAAAACACTGTAGGACAACCCCAGAAAAGCAGTTCTGAAGACTGTAGGAAGGATGTGCCTTTGCAACTCTACTGACACATACTGAATTCAGAATCTGCAGATAGCTTCTTTTTTCCCCACAGGCTAATTATCCATTAATTCTAAATTTAATTACCATCAAATATTTTCAGATTCCGATTACCTCTCCTTCAAAACAGTTTAAATTAAAAATGAGCCTAAACACATACCCCTGGGGCCTGGGCAGGTGTCCTGCTGCAGAACTGGTTTAAGAATAATATTTCATTCCTGAGTGATTTAAGCTGACCCAGATGGCTTTCTGCTGAAACAGACACATCACCCATTGTGTCATCTTGACTTTAGGGGAGTCAACTTTCTCTGAGGGCAGTAGTTCCTATAGTGCTTCAAAAAGATCCCCAAGAGAAATGTCTCACTGAGTGCTCTGACACAAGTCATAGTCTCTTCAAAATCAGCCAGTGTTTAAATTAAATATCACAGTTAAACAAACAAACAAACAAACAACAACAACAACAAACCAAACAAAAACCACACAAAAAAACAACAACAGCAACAAAACAAAACAAACAAACAAACAAACAAAAAAACCACACACACACAAACAAAAAAACCAGCCCCAGTGAAAAGTCTTGTGTCCAGATCCAGGAACACAGGACCTGAGGGCCAGAAGCAGGCATAGGATCAGACAATCCAGTAATTCAAAAGCTACACCTGTAAAATATTTGGACTGAAAGATGGCTTCCTAAAACCCAGTATTTTAATCCCTCTCAATCTGGTTTATAACTCTACTGTCTTTGTTAATTATGCTTTAAATATTACCAACTTCAGCTATAAACTTGGTATGTCGCAACAGAACAGACAAACAAAAGCTCCTGTTTATTTAAGTCAGAAACAGGATTGGGCCATTTACATCTCTGTAGAAGTGCTTCTGGAGGCAGACACAGGGAACTGGTTATTAAAAGGTAAAGAGGTTGATTTAGTATGCCAGTTGCTCTTTGTAGTTCAGTTTGGGTCAGAATGAATGTAGCATGTGGAGCTGATGTCCAGTTTCCAATTCACTTCATTGCTCCTCCTTATATACTCGCAGCACACTTGGATGTCAGACAGGATGCCAGATTGTCTTTAGAAATGGTGGTGAAGATGGCGCACGAGGAATGCTGCTCTCGCCCCCGTGAACGGTCAGCCACAAACAGCAGTCCAGTTTGCAGAGATCCCCAGGACTTTACAGGAATAGGCACCATGTGGTGCCCCTTTCACCTTTCTTGAGCCCCCTGATGCTGTGGTCCAGGTGACGATGCTGTAGGTCTCTGTTGCCAGTCCCAGGAGATGCAGCTGGCAGGCAATGCACTTCATCCCCAAAGAGAAAGCATCACAGTATGTTCACCTTCTCTGTAGGCAGGGGCTGCAAGGGGAACACCACCTTTTTGTATAGGCTACTGCTATTCAGCCTCCAAGTTGCAGATCCCCAGAGCTGTGGTGGCTACTTCTAAGGGTTTCACAAAAAAAATGCTTAAAAGAGGCAAGTTTGTTGCCAACAGGTTTAAACTCAGAGTACACAAACTAGAAAATTTGTAGCATATTCACTCAAAAAAAAATACTGATGACCTAGCTCTGACAGGATAGTAGAGTGGCAAAGATAGGAAAAAATTTCTCTCTGTGCAGAACAGGGCACAAGGCTGTCATTACAGATACCAAAATCCACAGTAGTAGTGCCTCACGGCTCTGGTATTGTTTGAAGTCTCATGCTACTATGATATGTCCATCACCCATCACTAAGGCCACATCTAGAAGATATCACTGCTGGAGTGATATAACAGAACTTGAGAGACTAAATATTTATTTTGAAAGAACAGTGAAATATCTTTGTAATTTTTTAACTTTGAGGCTGCTCTGTTCAGATGACAGCACATGTAGATGTAAGGTAGATAATTTCTTGAGGTATGAAACAGATTTCTGGTAACCTTATTATTAGGTATATTGGAACTGTACCTAGGATCTCAGTTTAAGAGTCATACATGCATAAGGAAATAAAACTTTGCCAAACAAGCATATGTGCAACAGAGACAAGACAGGTAAAAGAGAAGTGCTTTTGCGTCCATGCTTTAGTCTCTTCCATCTTAGTGAAACTCACTCTTTACTCCAATATTTTCAACACTAGTGGTCCATTTTCCAGTGCTGTCTACAATATCTAGATGTATTCCTCTTCCCTACAACTTAATTTGTGCCTTTTGTGCTCCCCTCAAAATCCTCTCAAGACAGCCTCTAATCATTTTCTTGGTCAAATGGCAAAACTAGTATTTAATCCATCCTATTATTGTCTTCTCAGCAGCAGCAGAATATTCTCACTTGGTGTCTGTAACTTGATCTTCTCCCAGTTAACCTCATCCCTCTGCAATTGCTCCTGTAGCAGGGCTCTGAAAGTGCTTATTCAAATTCTCCGTGGCCCAACAGCCAGCAGAAACTTTGCAGTCTTATTCTCTCTATGCTTTTTGCCCGTAAATAAGCCATACTGGTAAATCGAAAATAATCTTTCCTTTCTAGGTCAGTGATCAACAGATTTATTACCCATCCATAGATGTCTCTCATTTAAGTCGAACTAAACTAATAGTCTGTTACACTGACATCTCCTCTTGGTGCTCTGACTTAAGACTTTAAGCCTAAGTGCAATACCTCTAAAGCAAAATCCTGTCTTTCTTCCTATACCTGGAGCATTACTACTGTGGGAAATCTTAGAATCATTTTGGTTGGAAGGGACTCTCAAGATCATCAAGTCCAAAATGCCGCAAAGACTTACTATTGAAAATCATCTTTGATTTGACCTCCTTATCTTTGTCTACCTTGCAATTGTCTCTACATAACACTTCTTCACTGCTGAAACTTATAACCACATCACTCACTGTATCATTACTTGCTTCCCACAATATTCTTTTCTCTGGCTTTGACAAATACCATCTTGCCTTGCTTCTAGACTGTCAGCTGAAAAGTTAGTTTTCTTAGCTCATTGTTTTGACTATGTCATTCTTCTCCTTGTATTCTGTAACAACAAACATAAGCTTCTCAGAGTGCTTTCAAGGCTTTCTGACTGATCTATCCTCTTTCATTTACTGTATTTTCACACTTGAAGGCCACATTCAAGTAAACAACCTTAACTCAGATCGCCACCGGCCACACACACCCCACCTAAATATATAAATTTCAAATATCCAGTGATATATGTAGCAACTGAATGTTAAAATCCAGCTTGCTTTCTTGGTCTTTTCTGCAGGCTGCACCATGGAACCATCTTTTCCACCTCAACTATAAGCCATGTAATTCAGACTGCCAAAGCCAAAGGCTGTGAGAATGATTATTAATGAATTATATGAATGCCTCAGTAGGCCAGTCACAGTATAAATTTGCTGATCTTATCTCAAAAAAACACCAAACCAAACCAAACAAAGCAAAACAAAACAAACAAACCTACCAACCAAACCAAACAAAAACAAAAACAAAAACAAAACAAAACAAAACAAAAACAAAAAAACACAACCAAAAACCAACACAAGCTCATATTCCTGACATTTCCAGATATGGTATATATCTCCTTGTTGCCCAAAGACCTGAGGAGCCTGCTTTGTACCATGCGAGTGAGAGTTTCATTATTCATCTCAATAGAACTATGATAGATTTATCTATTTAAAATTTGGTTTATGGTTAAAATCCGCACCCTAGAATAGAGTGCAAGTCGGGGCAGCCTTTCTACTAGAATCGCAACTTCCTGACAGTGACAAGTGTTCTCTTGATCACATTTTACTGACATTTTCGATGACAGGTAATAGCCGTCACATTCAACTCCTTGGGGCATAGAGGTCCAGACCTCTCCCAGAGCCAGTAACCATGAGATTGTCCCACACTTTGTCTTCTCTTATTATTTGTCTTCACTGGAACAAATTAATTCCAGTCGTCAGAACTCCATTCCCTTCCACCAGCTATCACTTTTCAGCATTTTCACCAGCACATGGTGTCTTTCCAGTGACATAAATCAAACCTTCCATTGATTCAGTGGGAGTAGCTGTTTCTCTAGATGATAAATACAAAATCAAATGGTGAATGCAAGCATGAAACAAAAAGATAAAATAATTCTACATTAGGTGGAAAAAAATAAGAAAAGCAACAGCTCAACTGAAAGAGGCTTCTTTATTAATAGGCATAGTTTTAAGTAAAATTAAAGGAAGATTTAATTTAAGGACTGTTCAAAGATAGAAAGAAAGGACTGGCCATAACTACATATAATCAAAGACAGATCAGAAAACAAACAAAAAAAAGACAAAACAAACAAAAAAGTAAATTATGAGCATTGATACTAAAAAAAAAAAAAAGTATAAGCCATCTGTTCTTTGCACCTACTCAAAGTTTGATTCATGGGCAGAGGTACATTCAGGCAAACGTTGTCACCCTTTCCTGTCTGTATCATGCTCTTCTAGAACATTAATTCTTCACTATAGATTTTTTTATCTTCCATAGATCTGCTACTGCAGTTTTTGAGAAGGTTGTAGCATCCAGCAAAATCTGAGTGCTATCAATTAATTCCAAACCAAAATGTTTTACTTACTGATAAAATATTTCTTCTTTTGATTTTGTTATGTGTCTGTAGTCTGGCTGCAATACGTTGTTGTCCAAGTAATTATTTTCAGATTACATCCTGAATGTTTCTTCAAAATGTAATTTATTCTTTTTTCTTTACCAAAAGACAGAAAATGTCTTTTTTTGATTTCCTTGATCCCTCGCACTCTGCCCAGGTTGTTACTAACACTGCTCTTCCACCAATGAGAAGGGAAAGCCCTTTTAGCTACCTTCTGTAGCTCCAGATTCATGAGGTTGACTCTTCTCAAGAATGCCCACGATACACCCGGCTGACAACAGGAATGTGGCCATGCAGGCTGTGCAGTCGGGGGATCTAAATATGATTCTGGCATAGCACTCTGTCGTCACTACTGACTGCAAAAACTGGCACATCAGATCAACAACATTTCAATGGATAGACCTTTGACATTATATTACTGTGGTCCTTAAAATCTCCACTTGAAATTTGGTCCCCAGCTGGGCTGTTATAAGGCACAGAAAAGGACTGGCCGCGTCAAAAGATTTTGCAGGCATGATAAGTAAGCTGTTGGAGAGAAAGAAGACATACAGACATCAAAGGTGACATTATGACTCTTACAGTATTCCTCAAAGATGAGATCGTGTGCACAGTTAACACCAAATGCACCATTATCCCGAAGTTATAGGTTACTGTTACGTCTGGTCTTAGTTAAAAGCCACTAAGGAGTCCACCTTAAGGAATTATATCCCAGCTTTTTACTGCTGGTCAGAGAATTTCATTATTCATCACTGGTCTCAAGAAGACATTTCTTCCTCTCCTTAATCTTTTGGTAAACTGCCATGGAACATCTATGGGGATTTATCCTACTGATCTTTAGATAAGAGAAACATAATGCACTGGATAACTCAGAGATTTTTCAAGGTGTCTAGTGCGACAGTTTTAAGATTGTAACAAGCTTGGGCAAGGAATGCTTTACTATATGTCAGATGACTAGCCAGATTTATTGCTAGACAAGATTACAGATTAAAAAAAGTTATATGAGAAACATAGGTTTTCAGTTATGCAATAAAGTTACAAAAGATAAAATGACAATGGCATCATTAATATTAAACATAACAATATATATTCTCCCTGACTGAATTCAACAGCCGCTATGCTGTACCTCTTTTTCTCTTAGATTTAGTGAGAAATTTAGCTGCTATTAAGATGGGTTGATTTTGTCACGATGGCTCTTGTGTCTGCCACAGGCCTCGCTTCCCCACACTCATACCTACCTGGGCATGGAAGAGCACAAGACAGAGGCTGAGAACCCCTTTCTGATTCATCTCAAAACAGAATGTCTCATTCCTGGAAGAAAGCTTTCCTCCTCTTTGCTTGTGAGTGATGCCATACAATGCTGAGGAGCAAGGAATTACTTTACTCTCTCCCTACCTGTTCTCCCTAAGCTTCCATGACGATTGTCACTGTATCTTGCAATTAGCACATTCAGACTGCCTGTTAAACAACCATCTTAAAACACATACGTAAACCAATGAATACAGGAAATACTATAGGTACAATTTGCTTTTAGATCTATTATTCTTATTCTGAATGAATAAAAATAACTAACAATTTGAGTAATGCATATCAAGGTTCACATTTTTGGTTGCATGGATTTTCTTCTGCCATATCACGTTGTATTTGCGTTGCTGTGTACAGTATCAAGGTTAATGTGTATATATCAAAAATGAGGATTAGTGGATGAAAAGGCTTCCTTCTCTAGACCGCCCTATTGAATAGGAGTACTCTCAGTGGATTCGTGATTCACTAACAGTTTAGTCAAGCACAGAAATCCTGGTAAACCATCTTTACTCACTGTCTAGACCAAGCGAAGAACTACACCATCTCAACACCCAAGGGAGAGTATGATTTCCAAAGCCAGAGGGAACAGATAACAGTTCTGTCAGGAAGTAAGAAGGGAGTCAGGACTCTTTCCTGGATGAGTTAGGGATGAAGAAATTGCTGGGAATTACAGGTATTTGTCTAACTCAGAAGAGCTAAACCTGACTCAAAAGTGCAGATCCATGCCTGAAAAGAGAGACCTGACCCTCTTGGAGCCTGACAAAAGGCAAGTGGATCCCAGCTCTCAGCACAGATGGTTGTGAGTCTTCTGGCTGAGCTGTGCAGGGTAAGGATGAATGTTAAAGCTAATCTAGGTGACAGGTAAGTGTGGAGCTCTCTTCTTGCACTTCTGCATGCCTGTATTTTTGTAAAGCTTTTTCCACTCTGATATCTAATGTTGACATACGTATAAAAATATGTCTGCTTATTTTAACTTGACTTAAAGGGTTTTAAAGGTAGCTTTTTAATAACAACACATTTTATGCCTCCAACTCTGGGTCTCCGCAAAATCAGGATTCTGGTATGTTTAAGGGTGATCTGAGACCTAGCAACAGAGAAACTGTAGTTAAGAAAGCTCTGTTGTGTATGGCAAGGTAGAGGAGAGCATGCACAGACCCTGGGAGTCCTGAGATCGCATGTGGCACTCACACCTGAAGAGCAGTGGCAGTGCTGTGGAGTTAGGAGACTGCTCTGCCTGGTAATGAAGCAGGCCTGAGCTTTACGCCACTTTGTTCAGTATAGATACAGATTTCTGCACAGTCGTGGGTTCTTATATTACCTGTATTTTCTGTTTCTCTATCAGACTGTAGGTAAATCACCAGCTGCCCTCAGCATCATTTTGCACTGTATCCTGAAATACAGAAAAAGGCAGCTCACAGCAGAGAATTAAGTTTGAAGTACGCAGAAGAGGGATGTGAGAGGAACTGAACAGAGCACTGTGGGTTCTGTACCTTTAGGTCTGGCCTGCAACAAGACAGAAAACAAGAACATTATCTGAAAGTCAAAAGGATTAAAAATCAGGTCTGTCATCCTATATCACATTTCCCTCAACTGTGGATGGGGTGGGAGGTTGCAACTGTCATCATTTTTGTTTCTGAAACACTAATCATGTGAGTACTCTGATGAATTCCTACTCCCTTGGAAATCAGCTCTCCTAGGACTGACACTAATATGTTCTGGAAAGTACAGGATGATAATAGTGTTTATTTCCCCAAAGGGAGAAGACTGGTATCATTGTCTTCCTTAACAGAGGGGATCTAAAGGCACAGAGTTACCCAGGGACATTTAGCAGGTCAAAACCAACCCAGCCATTCTTCTACTCCCACATCGTCCTGATAGCCCCCACCTTGGGAAGCACACTGCTATGGGGCACCAGGGCATCTGAGGCACGGGGCAGTGCATGGGGTGATATGGACGTAGTGCATGCGAGGAGCACTCAGAAATGCAGCTTTTGCAACCAATGGGGCTAGCAAAGCCTTGGTCTCCTTGTGAAGCTGAAGAGTGATAGAACATGGAGAGAAGAACAAAAATTATTTTCCCTGGGGCAGTAGGCATCAGCAGTTATGTTGAGAGATTGCCTTGCACCGAATTTCAGAATTTCAAGGAAAAATTAAATTCTTGGAACATCTTCTTATACATAGTGAGGATGGGAAAATGATCTCCTAAACTGCTCACAGAGGTCAGACAATAATAATCTTTTTATCTATTTATTGTTTCTTTCCATCAAAACAACATGAAATAAGTGTCCAGACGTTCAAACACATGGCTGGTGCTAAACATCAGCTGTCCTTCAGACAGGCATACTGCCCTGCCTCTGCCAGATGCTGACTAAATTAAGGAAAAAGCATTTTCCTCTGCTTTCCTTATTCCTGGGCTGCTTGCCAAGTCCTTTCCCAAATCCTTCTGCCTCTCTCAGGAAACAGGAGCTGGTTGTACCTCTTCCACAGCAGCAGTGGGAACCATCTCAGGCACCCCTACTGACCCCAGATGGGCTGCCATGGCAGGAGGCAGAAGGAAAGGACCCTCAGTCCCACTCTGGCTCCTAACAGCATTCCATCAGAACCTCCCAGCCTTATGTGGGGCTGGCCTAGCTCTGTGGGTCAGATCCTGATCTCCAGCAGTGCTGCTCAGCAAACTGAGGTGGTTGGCCAAGCAGTCACGTCCTCACCTCTGTGGTGTGCAACATATAGCCCAAGCACAGTTGACTGACATGTATGACTGAGTTTATTCCTGAAAGTCCACACCTTTCTGACCAGAAAGATGACTGAATTATAGCTGTAATATCACTCTTTACTGGCAGTCAGGGGTCAAAAATCATTCCCAAATAGTGAGTCTTGCTCACTAATGGAGCACATGCTCCCTCAAAGGCAGTGGTATTGCCTCTACTGCCTCCAACAACCTTTTATGCATGACATGAAAGTGAAATTGCAGTAATCTCAGATATTAAAGGAAATCAATACTTGCCAGCATGAGCTGCGCAACTGTACTGAAAAAATGTAGTTCTTCACTAATCTCATAGATCAGAGAAGGAGAAGTCTTAAGCTAAATGAGTCTTTTAGTCCTGAAAGTTTTCCTTGGGACTTGGAAGCACTCACGTTGATAGACGTAGGTCTCTCAGATAAAGAGCTACTGCCACATTCAGGCAATCTTTTAGAGAAGATGTCATTTTTCTTGCCAGTATCCACAGTTCTTTTTGATATTCCTTTTCATAATTTTCAGTTTCGTAAGTAACTTTTTTAGGAGTACATGAGACATTTGGAAAGGGAAGAGCATGAGTCTTGGGTTTCAAAAAGGTGGGTTTGAAAACTTCACCTTTTCAAACAACTGAAGAAAACAGTTAGGATTACTTGAAAAGCATTAAAATTTCCACTTTTTTCTTGTAAAACTAATCTGCAGCTATACAAACCTAAATGTTGCTCCTTTGCTTAGGAACAACTTCTTCATTAAATGCAATGGGAAACACTGCATCATTCTTTCTACTGTCTTTTTAAAGGATGGATCTAAATTCTTATCCTTTAACCAGGAGTATTGTCTCTAGCCAATTCAAGGATTTAATCCACATACGTTACTCAGACAAAAATCCCATAAGTAAAGGAAATTGAAAGAATATGAAGAACATCCTTCTATTAAACGAACTAGTAACCATGCAGCTTGGAAAAAGCATGGTAGAATCCCTTTAGGATCTTACCCCAAGCCTGATTAAAGGAACTCAATTATATCTGCTGACAAAACTCTCAGAATATTTTGTGTACTGCTACTGAAGTGTGACTGCAACCTGTCATTCAGGCAGAAGTCAATTCACTGTTCCTATAGCAAAAGGTAAAACTCCCAGTACTACTAACTCGTATTTAATTGAAATAAATACCTCAATTTAAAAGACTAGTTGGTCAAGAGTATCCTACAGGGTGCTGACATCCAGCTGTTTTCTGTGGGAGCTGAATTGTAGCAGTGCCAATTTATGAACTAGCAAGAAGACCTGTGATTTAATTAAAGACAGATGAGATAAAATCCTTCCTTCATAAATGAAAGCTAATGACCTCTAATTGTGTAGAGATGAGGAAGAATACAGAGACTTGCGTGTGAGCCTTTTTTTCCTTATAATAACCTGGAGTGCCCAGTTCTGGGAAATTGCAGAATGACTATTTTTTTCAAATATTCAGTTCTTCTCTAAGTGTAGAGACCCATTTAACAACCCAGAGCATCAGGAACTGGGCCCTAGATTTTCAAAGCTCTCTACAACTACCTGAAAGGAGGTCACAGCCTGGAGTGTTGGTCTCTTCTCTCAAGCAGCAAGTGATAGGATGAGAAGAAATGGCCTCAAGGTGCACCAGAAGAGGTTTAGATTGAATATTAGGGAAAAAAATCTTCACAGAAAGGATTGTCAGGCATTGGAACAGGGTGCCCAGGGAAGTGGTTGAGTCACTATCCCTGGAGGTGTTTGAAAGATGTGTAGATGAGGTACTTAGGGACATGGTTTAGTGGTGGACTTGGAAGTGTTAGGTTAACAGTTAGACTCTATGATACTGACCGTCTTTTACAACCAAAATGATTCTATGATTCTACCAGCTCCAGAAACTTCGTTCCTTGGATAACCACTCTGAAAGACCTAAGATGACGCTTCCTTCAAGTGCAATCTTTATTGTGCCTTTCAGTATCCATTTTTAGATGAAACTTAACATATAATAGAGGAGTCATGGCTGGGAATCTGGCAGAATACTCAAGGGTCTTAATTCCTTTCCACCTAATGCAGAAGCAAGGCAGGCTGGGCTGGGGAATCATCATTCCTCGCTATAACTAGAGACAAGAAAAGTGTCAGAAGTGCTTCCTCAGGATTTTCTGGCACAGTGCAATCAGACTGAATAGAACTGCATTTAGAAATGTGTTGTTTCTTATAATAATGGTTGTACTCTTAATGTGCCTGCTTTTCCTTGCCTTGCTGTTGAGTTATCCTTGCATGGTACAAAGAGGAAGTCTCAAGCATCATCTCAGCTATCTAAGTAGCTAAAGTGCAGGACTGCTTGTGTCCAAAAGAGGCTTCAGACACACCCCAGTGATACTCTTCGTTTTCCTGAATGTTTTCTCGTTCCACTATACAATTTCTGAGACAGGTTTGACCTTCTCATAGTATGCAGGATAGAGGACACAGGAATTTACAAGGTGAAACGATGCTGTCTTCTGCCTTGTTTTCTATAAGCAACCTTTTGTCTGCACTTTTGACTGTGGTTGTTTTCACAGAACAGTGTCCCCAGTGTGTCTAAAAGAAATGTTTTTGTGATTTTATTGTGCATTCATAGACAGGATTACTTTTTCCCATGTTACATTATTTTGCCCTTCTCAGCATCACTTGTCTTTGCTCACTGATTTTCCAGCCTCTCTAGTGAAAATGTTGAATAGTTGATGCCTCAAATACATCTGTGGGACTTGGCTGTTTTCCAACAGGGGGACAGTGCTTCTCCCTAAGGTTCCTGTGAGGCCCCAAATCACAGACTTTAGAGATCACCTCTTACTCTTATTTGAAAACAGGGAAGTTATTGGTCTTTTGATTAGTTGTATGTAAATATACTGCTCAGAAGTATATTTAAGTGTGTGAGCACATGGTCCAGGCACCAATATTTGTCCAGTGCCTTACTGGTAATCTCATAAGGAACTAATGGTAGTCTCTGCTAAAATTTTACCCAAAGCACAAGTATATAAATGAAAGAGATTGATAAACTTATCCTGATGACTCCTTCAATCATCTTTTCCATTAGTGTGGAATTCATCGAAGTACAGAAAGCTTGACCAAAGGCACTTCAGATCTAGCAGTCTGATTTGCAAGATCTAAACTTGGGATATGCAAGATTTAGCTCTGACCTGACACACAAAGACCATTATTCTTCAAGGTCCTGAAAAAGAGGATAGCTCTGAAATACTTGTTTGTGAACTGTAGAAGATTGTTTAGTGGCCGTCTAAATGAACATGCTTTGCCTATGGTGTCTATACATCCATTCAGCATGAAGACTTCACAATGGATCTCTTTTATGCTCTTGCCATATTTTGGCAGGTAGTTTCTAACATTCTAGTTTAACCTGTATTAGGTATTTAGTCTTCTGACATCTGGAACAGTGGCTGCCAGCTATTTCGCTTTTTGGTTTTTTTTTTCTGAAAGAGATAAAATGTCAGGTCACATGTGAAAAAGCTCATCCGCACCCCTACAAAGGAGCACAGAGACAGCGGCAGGTGGGGTAGGCCAAATAATACCCTACCTCAGCTCCTTCCAGACCCATCAAAGAGGGGCCAAAGAGCCATCAAAGGCCCATCTCCACAAGCCCAGAAGAGCACAGGGCACGATAGCAGTTGGTTCTGGGGGACAAAATTTAGGACTCAGAGGAAGGTATAGCCTGTCTGGGTCCTTCTCAGAGTTGTCCCAGAGGAGCCTCAGTCCCTGTAGCCAGGCATGAAACCCATCATGATGAGTCAACAGGACCACCTTTTGGACTGAGGGAGATAACTACCTAGGGGTACGGGGTCACATTATGAGATTCAAGGGAAGACTATTTGGGGATAGCATAAGACTTACAGTGGGATGTTTAGTGTAGGAACCAAAGATGGGGAAAGGGAGGGCTCAAGGTTGCTTGAAGAGGAGCAAGTGTAGGAACAAATGACATGATGGAGTGATAAGGGGATAAAAGGTCCTGATCCTGTATAAACAAGGGCTGGCTGGTATGGTTGCCAGGATACCCTGTGCCTGATCAGTGCAGTCTGTCATGTCTTCTTATTAAACTCTGTTTCTAACTTCTTTTCCTGGGTGAGAGTCTCTAATTTATGTGCATGTGTGTGGCTGGACACCTAAGAATCCATAACTGCAGAGGGATCATGGGTGGCAGGGACTGTGTGTCTGTAGCACAAAAACTGGACAGATCAGCATGAGTGAGTGTGTGATCACTCACAAAGATCAAGCCAGAGTAGCTGGAGAGCAGGGGAAGTGCCCTGGGAGCCATTTGTGTGTGTATTCATGTGTATGTGCACAGGTGTGCCTCTAAGGGTGAGACCGCAAGAGGAGCTGGATACCAGAGGGAGATGGGGAGTCCCAGACAGCTGCCAGAGTTGCGTGTGTGTGCGTGCATGTGTGCGTGTGTATGTGTGTGGGGCGGGGGGAGTGAGGGACCATGGAAGAGCAAGAATCCAGAGCGAGCTGCTGGACAGACCGGGTATCCAAGGCTAGCTATAGTGGTGTCCTTAATGGATGTGCATGCATGCACATGTGCATAAATATGTGTGTGTGTGTGCGTGCATGCGATGGTCTGTACCAGCTGGAGTGGAGCTACAGCATTGGGGGCTCATATGTCCAGGTGCCAGCAACTGTGGACACTGGGATCCAGTGTCTGAGCCCAGCTGCTGAAAGGATCCACCTTATACATATGTGTGTATATATATACACACATACATATTCTTACTAGTGGACTTCCATCCCAATTAGCCAAAGAGGTGAGCACTCTGAGGCTATTGGTGCTGTTTGTGTTGGTGTGAGCACTGACTGTGCCTGTCTGCACTGATCTGTGTGGCTGCTGATCTGTTTGTATGTGTTGCACACATGTACGCATGTACCTGGGAATATATGTTAAGCCTCACTACTGGTTGGACCTGGGAAATGGAACTGTGCAGTCTCATCTCTACCAGGCTACAGGATTTGGTTCCCCTAACACAGTCCTCGCAGCAGCCAGATCTGCAGCCACGTGGCCGCACTGCGTCAGGGCTGCCCTGAGCCAGGGCCACCCAGCCCCAGAGGAGACATGGTCCATGGGGTCCCTGGGCACGTGAGTTCCTTCATCATCTCTTACCCATCAACTGCTCCTGAAGCTCTCCCCATCCTTCTCTCCATGCCAGACCCTTGGCTTCTTTCTGGACTCAATTAAATGCAGATTTTTGATATGTCACTTGTGAGTCAGAGAGATGTATACCAGTACGAGTTTAGCACTGATGACTTCCTTCTGCTGCCCAACCACCTGGCTGGTTTGAATGTCTGCACTGGTTTCATTTTCTGGCTTACGTCATACCTGTGTCCTTCAATTCTACAGCAGATTTTTCTAGGAACTGAGTTCAGGGAAGGACAGCCTTCTCCTGTAAATAAGAAGCAGGAACCTTGCTTGTTTTTGCACTAGTTCTCTTAAATGTACTGATCCTAATATTCCTTTTGAAAACAATGTTTCTCATTATTTCAGCGACTGGATTTCAGAGGACTGGATGCAAATGAGATTTGTGTTTTAAACGCAGTGCACAGGTAGAAAATGGCACAACGTAATTGACATTTGAAATCTACAGGGAAAAGAGTGAATGACATTAGGAATTATGTGTCTTAATATAAGAGCAGGTATGAATGTATTAATAAACATTAATTTGAACATATCTGGGAATATCAAGATTCTTAGGAATCATATTATGAAACCAATATTAGTTAGGATAGCGGCACACCTGAGGTATCTGGGTGGAAGGAAATATCAAATTTAATTTCTATTTTTCTGAATTCTGGAAACATATTTATTATTTTTTCCCCATTCTACCCTAAACACGTTCCTGAAATCTAAAGTAAGCTCATTAATGCCTAAATTTTCCAGATCTTGCTTTTCTTCCCGATATTCTAGTTTTTGTCTCAGATTCATATATGGAAAGAAATGCTGAAAAGGGGTTATTTTACATAATCATCCCCTGTCCCTGTCTTTCATTTTTTTTACGACCATTCAGCCTAAAAGACAGAACATACGATTACTCAGTGAAAGCCCTGCAGCCATGAACTCTGTCTGTTTTGTAGCCTTCAAAGCATTATTTGTATAAAGGCAATAAAAAGTCTTGTTCCTTTATAAGGATGACTGCAAGGAGTTTGATCTCTGAGAAGAACAGCGAAGATTTTCTTTCTCCAGCTTTTGAAAATGACTCAGTAAGAGATTTTGATCTCTATATTGTAAATTTGATATCCTGTGGATCTCCTTTTCACCTCACCTATCGAGTGGCCTGCTATATTACATCTTCCCAGCTTAATACGTGATTGATTAAAAAGCTTCATTTTCTGCTTGCATTTCTTTCTATATGATCATTCTGGGCTTAAATATTTCATGCTTATTATTATTATCAGCCAGACTCACTGCTGTGTGAGCGTTCACTTAAATGGTATATGTGTTTTGGTTTAGGTACTAATTGCTGAAATATGTAAAAAAAAACCCTCTTTTTTGTCAAAGTAATATGAACCATAAACCTTTCTGTCCTGATGCAGAGAGGTTATTAAGTATATATCTCAAGTATGTGTGGTTCCTCTAAGGACAAAATGGTTCCTAACATATGTAAAGAAGTTAGTATCTACTTTATTGAATAAACTGTAATTTTCCTACATCTCTCTGGGTGTGGGTCTTCTCTCTGAAACTGTTTGCTCACCTGTCTGCTGGGATCCTGAGGCTTGAGAGCAGTAACCCTGATTTTTCTTCCTTACACTCACGTTAAGGCTTGGAGCCTTTCTTCGCTTCAGGTCCTCTTACACTTTCAACTTGAACGGGATTTCACCATATGAATACAGAACTGCCCTCAGCCATGCTGCTCAGCCCTATTTGCTGTTGCAAATCACAATACTTGTTCTCCAATGTTACTACTACCTGTTTTTTCATTTTATTCCCTGAGAGAATTGCGTTAAACTGATCTGGATTTTTAGGTAAATGTACTTCCTTCTGACAATACCTGGTCCTTTCTGACCAAGAGAGCATGACAGCAGCAACTGTGAGACAGAAAGTCATGGGACTGCTCTGCTAATGGAAGGCGGATTGGCTTTATGCAGACAGGGGCAGAGCGGGGTAATCAGCTGCTCCAAATGGCCCTGCTGGAGGCTGAAGGCCAGGCCAGCTTCCTCAAACACTGTGGCAGTGAATATGGACATTTAATGTCCAGAGAATTACTTGAAATCCCTTTTGTCCCATGGAGTCTTGGCACATCAGTCAAGGCATTTTCTGATGCATGCAGAAGAGGTAGAACGTTGTAGCCTGCTACATTGCTGTATGAAGGTTCATTGCAAGGGATTTTCTCTCTCAATTTCTATGTTCTGCATCCATGTTTTATTAATTGGAAGAGTGAGAAATGCCTCAACAAAAACTGAGGAATACTAGGAAAATAGTGCAGCTATGGGGCTGCAAACAGCTGTTCCCGTAGCTGCAGCTACTGTTGAACAGTCATACGTCTCAGAGGGCTTGCAGTCAGCAACACTATCATGCAAACATCCGTTACCATGAATCATGGGAAGCATGGGGTTTGCAAATGTGTGATCAACTTCAAATCTCAGCACCCAGCAGAGATTTTTCTCAACAACATCATGTGACAACGTTTGACCCCAATGCAACTAATAAATAGATAAGAGGAAGGCATGCTGCTTTGGTAATGAAAGAGTGAAACAACATGGGCTTAAGCACTTCTGGAGTTTACCTGCAGGGTCATGAAGAGGCTCCCATGACAACATAAGGCTGAGAGGCAGGTGCCTCTGAGCCCGTTCCATGGGCATACAGACATGGGTTGGACTGAAAGGACAGGTTCTCTACTGAAAATGTCAGACACTCCATCTCCCAGAGGCAGAGCGTAGTGACCAGGCACAGCAAGGGAGTGGAAAGGCAGGAAGGCAACATCCTCAGACCTCTCTAGAGAAGGTCAAAACTTTAGTGCTGCTCCCTGAACCCTAACATCTTTTAAAACCTGGGTTCAGCCAGGACACACTCCATCAGTCACAAAGGAGTGAAGCTCCCATGGGCCAGCCTTCCTGTACTAAAACACACTACGCGAATCTTGGAACGTGTTTTACATATTTATATTTCCCAGCACTGAGTGATGATTACTCTACATTTCTTCTCTTTCACCGCAAACAGATGTGTGTCCTCACTCTACCTATCTCCCTGTAGGGACGGTTTTCCGAACTAGATGAGGCTGCTCAGTTGGCACAAGGCCTTTAACTAGCAGGTATCTCAGCAAGGCTCCAGTTACCTTCTCCTCTGCCCCCAAGTCACTCACCGCAGCTTTCACACCGTCTTCCCAACAGCGAGCGTGGTTATCTGAAATGTTTGTTCAGCAGCAAGTTCAGAGCCTCAGCATAAGCTTGGAAGAATAATTTCTTGATGAATTAGCTTCACTGCTTCTCAGCAAAATCCTCACAACAGGGAGCTGGGAGTATTTGCTGCCAGTTGCTGAAGATGAAGATGTACTCCAGCGGTGTGAGCACCAGGAAAGTCCAGCTCCTGAACCTCGTGCTCTTCAAGTCACGTAGCTTTTTAAAACTGACAGAAGACTCAACTTTCTGTGGAAATGCTGAAAATATTCATTTTAGAGTTTCATTTTCCATTTTTAGACAAATAAGAAACCTAGTGATTTTACTAAGACTTGGGGGTAAACAAAATTTATTCTACAAGAGCAGAAAATTATAAACGAGAATAGGTTAAGCATTGTTTGATGCTATCTTTCCTGGGTTTTTTACCTCATGTATGGAAAAAAATAAATTTAAAAGGAATATAAGCACTTCAATAAGCTAGCGTTTTAGAAAATTCCTTTAATCACATTTGACTTTAATAATTTAAGAGGGTACTTTCCAGAAGTGCTGTATAGTAGTTCTTTTTTAGAGGTGTGCAATTTTGAGGCATGTCTTCTGAATTTCTTCAAATTACTGAAAATATTCATTTTCCACTACTGTAATTTTTATCTTGCAGACTTCTTTCCTGCCCATGACCACATCTTCCTCTTTACAGTTAATGAAAGTTTCAGAGGCACAGAGGGTGAATTTCTTTCTTTACTATTCAATTAGGCAAATAAAACCTTATTACTTGAATGAGTCTCTGAAGAATTACAGGTAGATAAATCATGTAAGATTTTTCCAGTCTTTATAATAGCCCCCATCTAGAATATACACATACAATTTTAGAAGAACATTGATTACAATATCCACTAAGTGCTAAAATAAGTTCTGTTTGATTTTAATGGAGTAAGAAAAGTATTTGTAAAAAAAAAAAAAAAACACTGAAAAATTTAATCTGGGGTTATATGAAAATAGTAAGAATTATACCTAACAGTACTGGTTAGGATGAAAGCAAAGCTGCCTGTTAAAAACCTGACCACTGATCGAAGATTGCAATTTCAGCCTTCACAACTGCTTTCTTGAGTGACTCATCAAATCAGCATTACCTAAAAAGTCAATATTGAGAAACCAGGTAAATTAATAAATATTCCTTGCAATCACACAATTGCTACCAAACACTCTTGAGAACACAGTAAAGCGTTTTATTGTTTATGCTCATTTTCATTTACACATAGGAGGAACAATCAATGCAGTTCTATCACAGCAGGTGGACCATATCCTGAAACTCTTTGACTGCTGAATAGGCATAGACCTGTCTTAAGGTCTGATCAGGAGAAAAAAAAAAAAGAAAAACAAAAACAAATAGGAGAGAAGTAGAGAGGGGAGTAATTTCACTAACATCAGTTAATTCATGATTCATGGGTATTTATTTTGCAGGTGATATAGCTCTTTGGAAAGAGCAGACTGCTTCACTTCTTTACAAAATACACTAAATAATGTAATTACTTAGAGAATTCTAAATTTCTCAGTGGTTCATGCGGTAAGGGTGTGCAACTGACACAAAATGGAAAACATGGTTACAACATCAAACTGCTACTTCTATTCCCAGCTGGTTTATGGAAAAGGTCATTGGACTTCTTGATTTCTGCTCTTGAGTTATGGAGTAGAAGCAAGAAGTATTTACTTTATAAAGGCAACTATGAGGACAGACTATAGATATGCAGTGCAGTTGAACAGGTCTACAACTCTTGTTTCTACAGCATTTGCTTTTTCTATTGTTCTGGAATACAGACATAACTTTTGCACACTGTCACTTCTCACACATGTTCAGCTGAAGGAGTCAGTTACAGAATTTACTGCAATGCTCCTATTTTAAATGCTGATTTTTTTCTCCTGTTGGCCTCATAAGTGAAGGGAGCAACTCTTTCCACTGAAAGAAAGAAATTACAGGTGTGCAGAAGTACAACTATGCTACCAACACAGACAGAGACAACTGTGCTCTTGTGCACACCCCTACAACTGGCCGGAGAACAAATTAAGAAGTTAAGCCTGCAAAATAAATGGAGTTTACTCTCAAACTTTTTCTTCAGTCCAGATGAATTATAGACCTTGATTCGAGGCTGCCCTCTTTTTTTTTTTTTTTTTTTTGCAACTGATCTGCGTGACTATTGGAACAGCATCTCTGCCAGAGTCATTACGCTGAAATGCAGAGCTGAGCAGTTTGGTGGCAGTATGTATTGACGTTTTTGCAGCATCATGAGTCTGGCAACTGGGCTTGGGGAAGTTTCAAGCAGTAGGTCTTTACAATAGCAACTTGATTCTGCAGACAAAAAGCAAAAGATTGGCAGAATTATTAAAGTATCACAATAAAGGCAAGTACGTATTCTGCAGAACGTGGCGCTGAGTTTAGCGATTAGCTGGCAGCTACTTTTGTCAGAGGCACAGAAAGGCACAGCTTTTCTGTGTGTGAAGAGAAACATCAAGGTGTCATGCCTTTCACGGTGGCTGAAAGGCAGCTTTCCTCGCAGGATGCCTGCTCCCAGCAGGAGCAGCCAGAGCCGTAAGGAGGCCAGAAAGTAGGCTGAACTTTACCAGCAGCCTTAATCTGGGGCCTGTCGTACCTTAATTCCTTTCAAAAACCAACCAAACAAACAACCCGACGCTGGCAACGGGACTTCATCCGACTCCCTGCCGAGGGGTTTGCATCCCCGGCTGTCTGGCGATGCCTCCAGCTGCCGGCGGGGGCCGGGAGGCGGCATCAGGGAACGCCGCTGCGGCGGGGGGGCTGCCCGGCCCTGCCCTGCCCCGGCCCGCCCCTCCCGGGGGAGCTCGGCAGCCGGGATGGAAAGCAAATGCCGTTTAGTACTAATTGGTCTAAACACGGGCATTAGCATACGAAATGGCGGCAGATTGGTTTAATAGCTGGAATAAAGAGCAGATTGCCGTGAGTCACTCCCTGCGAGCTGGGCGGGGGGGCCGAGGAGGGAACGACACACACCCATTGTGAAATGTCAGGAGCGTGCAGCATCGTCGCTGTTCGCCGCCACTTGCAAAGGGGCCGAACACCAGCCAGGGGAGCGCCGGGCCGTCCCGACCAGCGGCACAGCACGGCACGGCTCGGCACGGCTGGGCTCGCAGGGAGCCTTGCACGGCGCTCCCGCCTCCCGCCCGCGGGGCTCGCCCCCACCCCTCAGAGCGGGCTAGAAAGCAGCCGGTCCTGCCCGAGATGGGATGAAAAAGCTATTGGTGGGGTCACACCTCCTCCCCCCATTCCCAATCTCTCCCCACTCCCCGGCCTTCCCGCCCCGAGCATCGCCGCTTGTCGCGGCGGGGGCGCGGGGATCGCACCTACCTGTGGCGTCGGGCACGGGCGTGCATGGGGTCAGCCCCGGAGAACACATCGCATTCAACATTTTCAGCTTGTGCATCGGAAACGTATGAGTTTGTGGAAAGCTTGTTTGAAGTCTTCGTTAGACATAGTATAGATGATGGGGTTGATGAGGGAGTTGAGATATCCAAGCCACGTGAAAAAGTCAAAGATGGCCATGTGGAACCAGCAAGCGTCCTTGCAAATAGGCAACACCAGGCTGATGATGAAAAAGGGCAGCCAACAGACGATGAAGGCTCCTAAAATAATCCCTAAAGTCTTTGTAGCTTTCCGCTCTCTAGCGGCGGTGAGCTTCTTTTTTTCCAGCAGGGCATCCGAGACCTTCACCTTCACCTGGTTCATGTACACGGGAGAGCTCGTTTCGCTGGATCCCTCGGGGGCCTTGGAGTTTATGGACGTGACAGAGGAGGACGACCCCGGGGAGTCTGTGATTAACTGAGCCCGCGTTAGTCTTTTACCTGCCTTCTTTGGCGTCTGCTTCAAAATCCGCGATCTGGCTTCCACGTAGATCCTCCCGTAGAGGGCTATCAGCAGCAGCGTCGGGAAGTAGAAGGCTCCCACCGTGGAGTACACAGTGTAGAGGACGTGGTCCGTGTTCACCACACAGTGAGAGACTTCCTCGGCCTTCGCCTGCCGCCAAAACAAAGGGGGCATGGAGATGCAGATGGAGAAGACCCACACCAGAGCGATCATGCCCGCTGCCCGCTTGGGAGTCCGTTTCGTGGAGTACTCGACGGCGTCGGTGATCGCCCAGTAGCGGTCCAGGGCGATGACACAGAGGTGCAGGATGGACGCCGTGCAACAGGTGATGTCCGAGGACAGCCAGATATCGCAGACTACCTGGCCCAGCGTCCACTTGCCAGTCACAGTGTACATGGTGCTGATAGGCATGACGAGGATGGAGACGAGGAGGTCGGTGACGGCCAGAGAGGCGATAAGATAGTTGGCCGGCGTGTGGAGTTTTCTCGTCTGGTAAACCGTGGCGATGACAAAGGCGTTGGAGAGCACCGTGGCCAGGGTGACGAGCGCCAGGACGACGGTGAGCACGATCTTCCAGGAGAGAGGGGTGGCATCTTGGTAGATCCCTTCCTGGGCAGTGCAGTTTCGGCCATGGTAAGAGTCGTTGGCGGGGAGCAGCGGCGCCTGGCAGGGGCCGGCAGGCTCCATCCCTCCGCGGCCGCCGCCCCCGCAGACGGCGGGGTGCGGCCCGGCACGGCGGGGCTGCTACCCCGGCAGGACCCCGTCGGCACCGGGGAAGGGCTGCAGCATCCCTGCGCCGGCACCACCTCCCGCCCGCCCGCCCGCCCTTCCGGGAGCACCGAGCGGGCTCCGCGCGGAGCCTCACTCCCCTCGGGCGAGGGAGCAGGGCAAACCGGGGGCCAGGCGTGCCCGCTGGCCCCGCCAGCTCATTGCCCCGCCGCCTCCCCACGGAGCACGGCGAGCCCCGGGCATGGGGCTCCCGCCCCGGCCGCCCCTAGGTGCAGCCCCGGCGCCCGCGGCCCCGCACCGCGTCTCGACGGGCGCAGCGGCGGCGCCGCATGCCCGCGGGCGGCGGCCTCGCCCTCCGGGCTGCGGGCGCGACGGCGCGGCCGCAGCGGCGGGGGCTGCGAGGGGAGCGGAGCCGCCCCGCTGGACCCTGCCTTCACGCGCAGCCCGCCGCAGCAAGTTTGCAGCCGCCGCCGCGGGAGGAGCAGGAGGAGGAGGAGGGTCCGCGAGAGGCAGTGGGGGAGACCACCTCCCATGGCGCCCCGCCGCGGGCCATGCTGTCGGGGCCCGGCCTCAGCCCAGAGCCGGCAGCCGCGGACACGGGCCGCTGTGAGGGAGCGGTGAGCAGTCGCCGCGCCTTATATAGCTGGCGGCGCGGCGCGGCTCCGCCGGCACCGAGCAACCGGTGCCGTTCCCGGGCGGGCTGCCCGCCTGCGTGCGGAGGAGGAGCCGCTGCCTCCCTCGGCCCTCCCTCCCTCCCGCACCCACCCGCCGTCCGACGGGGGGGCCTTGCCCGCCCCGGCCCCGCGCACCGCCCTACTGCCATCCCCCGCCCCTGCCCTCGAAAGCGTCGGGAGGAGCCCGGGCTCATTCCCCGCCCCTGCCCCACCGCAGCGCGGATGGGAAGCAGCCCCCCATCCCCCCTCAGCCCGACGAGGGGTGTCACGGGGCTGAGGGATGCGATTCCTCTTGGCCCTTCACCTGGCCCCATCCTTTTTCGCACCGTCCCCGCTGCGCCGCGGGGCTGGGTGATGCCTGGCTCCCCATGGACCCCGCTGACCGTGTTGGGGTGGCTGCTCCACCGCCCTGTCCCACACCGGCGTTGCAGGTGCCGCTTGGTGCCGGAGCTGGGCGTGCGGGGAAGGGCTTGAGTGGGCAGGATGGTGCGGGGCAGGAGCGCAGCCGGAGCGGGCAGGCAGGTCGGGTCCGTCAGCCCCTCCCGGCGGGCAAGGGGCTCTGCAGCGCAGCGCGGCGGGTCCCGCTGCTGCGGGGGCTGCACATCCCACCGGATCACATCGCCTGCCTTACACTTAAACTTTCAGCAATCCAGCGCCTCCCGGCCTCAGGCTTTTTTACCACTTTGTGTGTGTATGTGTGTTTGTAAACGCACATCCGTGATTGAACAGCCCTTACGTGAACTGCAGGACCCTTCAGGAGGTGCACCCGGAGCAGACGTCTGCCGAAGTCCCGCAGCTCCTGCCGGCGTTTGCTCTCTGCAACCGCAGGGAAGTTTTGCACACAAAGGGAGGTGCGAGCTTGTTTTTTGCTAGATCAGGGTAATTCCAAGCTCACTGAAATGTCTCTGCTCCAGCCCTTGAGTAAATCTCCCAAAGATGCCACGACAATCCTAGGAAAGAGGATGCAAGGGTTTAAGTCCGGAGGCATGTTTGTGCATGCCTGCATATCCTGTTACCTGCCTAAGCTCCCTGCGAACTCTTGGCACTTGCCTCTTGGATATCTCCTCCTGGCTGGTTTCCTCTGTGGTGGAGAGGCAAACCGTTTCCCTGTGCCCCCAGCCTTGCTGTGCCACGCTCAGCACCACGCAGGGACAGGCACTGCATTGTTCTGCTTGGGACATCGAGCTTATGGGCAGGGTGAAACCTCAGCTCCCTGTTGGTCATCCTTGAGCAAGAGAGACTGGCACAGCTGAGAGGATGCAGATCAAGGAAGAACCACAAGAGGAGGCTGGAGAGGATGCATTGTGGCTCAGAGAGGTGAGGAAGCTCTAGGAAGAGAAGCGTTGAACTGAGAGCAAGCCAGGGCAGCACTGCCAGAGCCCTGCGGAGAAAACTCTTTCCCTCCCTATTTCAGTACTAGGCAAGGTGCCCTGATCTTGGGATGCGCTGAGCACCCAGAGGTCTCTTGAGATCAAAAAAGAAGTGACAGTGCTTGAGATTTTGTAAAATAAGTTCCAAATCTGCTCTTTAGTTGGGCTCTCTTGGGACATAAGGTAGGAAGGGGACTGCCTTGGATTAATCAAAGCATGGTAGTCAAAGTTTGCCTACATTCACCAAACTGATAGGTAGATAAAACGTCAGTTAGCATTTCTGTTTTCCCAAAATGGCCTGGGATAGGATTTGGTCTGTTTCCATGTTTTTGTTTTGTGGTGCCTCCTTGTGCTCAGTGGAGCCTGGTAATTGGCTGGAGCTTCTAGGCTTTACTGCATTAAAAACAATAATATAAGGCTATCTACATTATTCCTGCTTCTCTGATGGGCAGAGATTTTGTAATCCTGGTTTCTAACACAGCGTGCTATTGCTCCCACTTCTGCTTGACATTTCTGGCTGAATTTAGTTGTGCTTAAGTTGGCAGCTGCCCTCAAGCCTCCATAGCTCAACATTCTTCCCAGATAGGGCTATCTATCTGAGACTGATTTAAATTTGAAACACCAATAATAAGAAGAACAAAAGCTAGTCTCTTCATTCAGGTCTGGAGTAGCTTTCCTCTTGTGGAAAGACTGTTGTGATAAAATTATAGAGCCTCCCATGGTAATGTTCTATCCCTAGTCACTGCCATCAGTCATGTCGTGTAATGCAGACAAGTACTATGTGAATGGGCAATGAGCTCTGGCCACCCTACTAATGTCACTGTTTACTCTTATTATAAAATGTCTGTGTTCTGTGCACAGCTTTTGCTGTTGCCCTTCTCTATTAATTCTGGATTATTATTCATCATTGCTTCCCTCTTTGTTTTGTCAAGAAGATGCTTTTGTCCTCCCTTCTTTGTTTTCTTCTGTTGTTCTCATTTGTTTCTTACTCAGTTATATAGTATGGCTGCCCGTGGTCAGGAAAACATTCACCCAGAACATGCCAGATCTAGCTATGGTGACTTCACTTGACTTCCCGCAAGGATCACTTGGTTCTCCTGGGTAGGTTCAGTAAACATTCTCCATGCTTCCCTCCAGGGCCTCAGGCTTGGGTTAGGAATAGCTGCAGCAAGAAAGTAAAGCCAGCTTCTCATCTTATGGACCTGGTGCTGTGAATCACTGCTGATGGGGCATGCAGAAGATACTGTAGCTGCTGCTTTCTTCAGGCTGTGCATGCTGGTTCCCAGGATTTATGTCAAAGCAAGGGGGACTCAGACTTTCAAAAAGTTACTCTTCCTCTCTGCCCAGCCAGGCTGCACACATGTTGTGGCTGGGCTCCCACAGGACAAGGCTTGATGAAAGCAGGAACCGGATTCTACCTAGATCAGCAATAAGTACCGGAGTTCTGGAGTGCCAGTCAGAAACATATTGTAAATCATATGTATCATCACATGAACGATCATATCTCACTGCTGTGCTGTTGACCCTGAAGCTTGCATTTCACTGTTTACCTTCCCCTCTCCTAATTGCATCTGAAAAGATGCTTATGGGAAGATATCCTATTTCCTGAAGCTTTTGGCTTCTGTGCAGAGGCAGGTATAAAATTAATTTCTTTCTGCTGGCATAAGACTGTTAATACTTCTTATATCCAGATTTTGATGTACTAAAATACTCAAATATAGAAACGGCAATGAAAAGTGAGCCTATTACTGGTTTATTGCATCACAAACTGCCCATGTATGGCATAAATGTCATCCATGACTTATAAATAAATTAGAGAGAAGACAGACAAATAGAAACAAACCTAAGTACCAGAAAGGAAAAGTCCTCATCCTACAGTAAGATCTGTCCTCGCCACAGATAATGTTGTGTGGGTTTTGGCTTTTTGGATCTTTTAAGTATATTTGAAGACCGGGCTCAGTGCACAATATAAACTTCACCTCTGCCCTTGGCTCAGGTGGCAAGTTGTGTGTAATGCCATCTGTAGCCTCCTGCACTGTGATGAGATTCATCCTCATACTTTAAATAATGAAATTCTGAGTCCTTCTGTTAGCAAAGATAACCTTCACTATGTAAATCAACGCAGTGGTATTTTGTTGAGTTTGCCAACAGACAAATAATGCTAATATATGTGTGAAGTTTCTCAATGTTAACTTTGAAATATAGCTCAGGCCATTTAAATGCCAACACTTTTAAGTCACTAGTCAAAATAAAAACACCCAGCTTGAGTTACTGAAACTTAATTATAAGGAACATCTGGGCCTGGTTTTGATTTTGACTCTAAGGATCCAGGAAAAGAAACAAGAACATGGGCTCAATAGGCACACATATACACTGAGTTTCTTGACCCAAGGGAATAAAGTCAAATTGAGCTATCTTCGTATTCTTCATACTGGTCAGGCACAGTTGCTGAAAAAAGCACTCAAATACTCTCTTGAAGAGTATTCATTTACTCTTCAAGTAGGCCACTGAGGTCAAACATAAAGAAACTCCGGTTCCCCCTTACACTGTCTCTACCATTTCATCTTCAGACACTGCTCCCACCCTGACACATTTCAGTTCATGGAGGTAGCAGTTGAGGTTGGTGACTGTTCCTCATTCATCTACAAGGGGTTTGCTCTTCAGTGATGTTCCTGCAGATACTCCACAGGAAACCACTTCAGTCCTGCCCCATCTCTTCTCCTTCCACACCCCATTATTCTCCTGCTTCATGACAAAGCAGCAGAAATGACTGCATGGGTGAAAAGGGCGGTTGCCTCCTCATTATTGTGGTTTCCATCTTAGGCTGCCTCTAATTCAAGCTAAAATCAGTGCAAATGCCTGTTTTGCTGCCAGAGGGTCTGGCTGAGCATTCATCCCTACAGTTCAGTCTGTATTCAGTTGTACAACTGAAAGGGTTTTAACCTGGTGAGATCTGTCTGCAATGAAACTCCTGTTTGTCACATAAGAAAAAAAAAAAGAAAAAAAGAGAGAAGAGCACCTATTCAGACAAAGAACCCAGTGTTTAGATTCTGTAGGGATTCAAATGAAAAAAATCTCATGTTCTGTGCTCAGACCTGGCAGAAGATAAATCCTCCACTTTCAGATATGGACCTCTATCAGGTTTAAAGCTTTTGCCTGGTTCAGTATGTTCAGATCTTTCTTCCTGCTTTAGGGGATGAAATCTGTAATGGTTTACTTTCAGGATCCAGAGATGATTTCAAATGGGTTGCAAATATCAGGTTTTCAGAAATGAAACACTGAATTCTGTGTTTAAAAATAAAGTCTGTACACATTTTAAAGCAACAAGCTACTACTGCAGAAAGCTTAGCGGAAACTTGTGCAATGCAGTGAATCACAGCAAAGAAGTAAAATTGCTGAAAATTAAGAATCAAATCTTTTCCTTGTGAAAGCAGCACATCAACATTGATTTAAAGAGAGCTACAAAGATTTCTTCCCACTAAGGATCTGGTTCTTCTGCATGGCTAATTAATAGTTATCTAGGAAATAAGGTAACATATGCTAAGCCCACTGCCACTATTTATAAACACGCTCAAGTCTTCTTTGTTCCCTGAGGTAATCAGAAGCTAGGAGCTTTTGCTGGCATGCAGATTTGGGCTGCTAATTTAATAAAACACATTACCCATTAATTTGAGTCCTTTTAGGATGTCAGTGTTTACTAGTCAACAGTTTCTTCTGCAGTATGAGACTTAATTGCAAAATTTAGTTGTCTGTTCTGCTTAGCAAGAGGCTTGGAGAAAGACATGTACAACATGCTGAAAATTCAGGAAAGGAAGAAATATGGGAGACCATAAAGATCTTGTAGGCCTACTTTCATCAGCATAGCAGGGCAGCAAAACTAAAGCAGTAGCGAATGGCTACAGCATTGTCTCAATTCCAGAGCTTTGCAAGGTCAGGAGGGATCCCTTTGAGGGATTCGAGATATGTGCAGTTACTCTCAGCAGCACTTTGCAAGGTGGTGCACAGCTGAGGATCTATCTCATTCTGGTGACGTGTGAGTTTCTGCAAACCAATTACATCCAACATAATCTGGTCTTGGAGTGAGGCTGTTATGAAACTGTTGATCTAGACGGAGCAAAGTGTGAAATTCACTCTACCGAAGAATAATCCAGCCAGCAAAGGCCACCAGCATCACCACTACTCTATGTGCAGCTCTTGGAGGAAGAAAGCAAAGACTCTGAGAAGCCAAAGGCTCAGGAGAGGTAGATAAATAACACTGTGTCATTTTAAGCTTCTGCCAAATAGGAGCCAGTGGCATGTCCCACTGGCTGGAAGCAGAACTGTACCTCATCTGACTTTGAGAAAAGTAACCAAGTAAAATTGCTGAGCCAGACAGCAGCCTGGACCAGCATCACCTCAATGATTTGAGGAGCCTATAGCTCAATGCTATCTAAAGATGTGGCCTGCTATTATTTTCCAGCCTTTTAATTATCCAAAGATTGTTTAACAGACAGGTCTCATAGAAGCCTGTAAAACTGCATTTCTTCATGTCTAGTGAATATGTGTGTCTACTGGGGAAGGGAATGCTTAACTGAAACACTTATATGTGCTCTCTATTTAGAAAGATGTTTTATTTTTCTTTACAAGAAGAAGTCAGTCTTAAAGGACTGAGGTATCAGGTAGAACATGCTCAGATAGGCCGCCAGAGAGGTTGTGGAGTCTCCTTCTCTGGAGACATTCAAGACCCGCCTGGACACATTACTGTGCGATCTACTCTGGGTGAACTTACTTTAGCAGGTGGGTTGAATTAGATGATCTCCAGAGGTCCCTTCCAACCTGAGCCATTCTGTGATTCTGTGAGACAGAGGTTTTGAGCTGATCTTAAAAAAACTTGTGTTTGGTTGAAGCCTTTAAAATGTTAATGGATTTTGAAAAAGGAAGAAGTAGCCTTGACCTCATTTACAAGATCATCTCCATTTTTGAGGAAGCAGAATCTGACAATTTTATTTTTTAACTTTTATATTTCAAGTGCAAATTTCATGGGTTTCCTTTTCCTTCCTTGGGAAAACCTTGCTACTAACCTTACGTATAAAAAGCTATAAAAGGGAGGTTTTATCTGTCTGTTTATGTCTATATGTTAGTTTATCTGTTATACATTTGTTTTTCTGTCTGTCTACCTCTTTATTCTTTTGCCTGTCTGTCTGCCTCTTTATTCTTGTAAAGAGTACTAATTCAGTGCAACTATTGGAACTGAAAGATAATTTTTATTTTTATAGTCTCATTAGATAACATTCATTGTGTTTCTATGTTAAGGATTTCTAAACATGAGTCCATATGCTGATAAATGTAACCTGGTCCATTATCTGTATGACTGATTCTTTCCCTGACCGGTGCCTTCTGGGATGTCATGGCTCAGTTGCCGTAGGACACCCCTTCCTCAATGGTGACTCTCCTCATAGTCCTACCTCTGTGCTCCAGGAAGTCTGCAAAGGCATGTTGAGTATACAGCTCACCTCTTCAAGGAGGGTACAGTTCACACCTTTAAGAGAAAGTCAAGGCTTCCAAAGCCAAGCAGTCTTCTTACCAAGCAGGAGAAAAATATACATCTACCAAAAAAAACCAAAAACCAAACAAAACACAAACAAACAAACAAAAACAAACAAACAAAAAAAAAAAGAAGGAAGGAGCAACCTGAAACTCTCTCTGGGTTTTTCCCTCCTTTGGTTTTCTTATCTCTTATGACTTTTCATCTTAGTTGTGAATCTTTTCCTCCCCACTTCCAAGCTTCCTTTTCTGTGTCTTGCTCCTGCAGCTGAGCACACCTCTGTGTGGGAGCCCAGCCTTCTGTTCCCCTACCCTGCTCACACTCTGGTCACCAAGAAGGAGGAGGGAGAACATCCTTCCATATCCCTCCAAGACTCATTGTCCAAGCTGCCTCTGCTTAAGAGTGGAGCTAGGGAGGTTTAGCAGCTAAATCTACCGACCAGGTTTCTATCATGTTTCTGTAATTTTTTTCTAGCCTTGGAAGTTGCAACATACCTACCCAAATGCTACTCCACATTTCCACAGCCTGCTGTTGTGGCCGTGACCCCCTTCTCTCCTCATCCCTTCCCTTATCTCATTTCTCCACTAATACCTCACTAACAAGCAAATTTTCTATACATGACTTTCAAAGCTTTTGGAAGTTTACCTGCTTCTCATCACATATTCAGGTCAATTACTGCCTCCCACTAACCTCACATGCTGGTCCTTCCAGAGTCTTATTTTATTTCAGTCTTACTGCTTTTCCAAGCTTCAGAGAAGCTTCCTTTAGCAGGCAAAGATATCCTGATTATCTTACCTAAAAATCCCCCTTTGCTGTGATGCCTACAAAACACACTTGATAACAGTCAGGCTGTTGATGAAGCTACCTATTATTCTTCCTGGTAGTATTCTGTTTGCCGATGTTCTCCCACCTGTGTGCTTCTGCTAATGCTAATCTTGGACTGCAATTCTTTAGAACAGAGACTACATATGTTCTCTCAGTGCCTGCAGAGCCTTGAAAATAGCTTTAAGGGTCCTGGGCTTTGAGTGGCTTGCTATAAGTTGCTTTTATATCAATAGTAACTGTTAACAACATCTTCTCTTCTGCTGATTTTTTTCTGTATAGCTCAGAAATCACTGTTAGTAATCCAGGAACCACACAAGGAATACTCTTAGTAGCAAATGACAAATATGACTGATCCACATAAACTGACATGATCAGTGCAGCAGAGTTCAAAACAAGATCAACCAGAACTTACAAAATGTAAAAATTCCTCATTTTCTCTTTGAGAAAAACTGGAATGTTTTACTATTTGGAAAAGAAAAGAAGAACTGTCCCTGATTTCCTTTATGAAACTATTCAGAAATAAAAGGAAGTAAAAGAGCAGACTATTAAAATGTAATTTGCACCCAGTTGTTCACTTCTATTGCAGCTCTGAGTTCTGACCTGTAGAGATAAAAGGGAAAAAACCAAAACCAAAATGAAACCAAACCAAAACAAAAAACAAAACAAAACAAAACCAACAAAAAATACAAAAAACCCAACCAACCAACCAACCACCACAACAACAACAACAACAAAAACCACACCAAAAAACCCACAAACCTGCTAGAAAATATATTCCCAAAGACTGGGGTTTTGGGAAGCCGAGATCATAATTCCCCTTTCCCTTCTGCATCTGCTTCTTATCTGTCCTAAGAGATCAAGTTCTCCAAAGTCTTCCCACATGACAACTTCTCACTTGAAGTTTGATTGGAAGAACTGGGGGTTTCATCCTAAGTGATCCTACCTAACCCTTTGCCTAAAGTGGTTATACTTAAAATAAAACTTTAGGCACCTCGGTGTGGTAGAAGGAGTCTCTACCATCAGTGACCTTCCAGGCATCTTCCTTTCTGTTTTGGCTGTGGTGTGAATATTGACATTTATTCTAGGAAATCTCTTTCATTATGGGCACGTTCCTTGCCTCAGCAAGGCTGACTTTCGTACTGGTTAAGTACTATACGTAACACCAGATGTCTGTAACACCAGACTCCTGTCTACCACTGTGCTGGCCTTTGGATCAGTGGTGACACATCCAGTAATGCAGGTTGCTTTTCTATTTGATTCAATATGAATCTGGTAAGATCTCAGCAGTGCTCATTTCCTCATCAGGGACAGTTTGTCAGTTCCTGCAAAAAGAGATTTTAGCTTCAAAGAGAACTGTAAGATTTTAGTAGTTCCCTATTAAAAAGCCAGTGTTTGGTAGCATTGTTCAGTCTTTGCCATTTTGATTGCCATTAAGTACACAAAGTCCTCTGAGACATCGTCTCATCATGAAACATGGGTTAGTCAGATGTTGACAGCCTAATATTATCTGGCTGAAACAGTATGAGTACAGATAGACCTGGAAGCTCATGATCGTGCATGGTCCCTTTCTTGCATTTGTTACATGAAAATTATTAGAGCTTGTTTAGATATCCTCCTTTCCTTAATGGAGGGAGTCCTTTAATCTTGTTTTGGAGATTTAAGCATACTTTAAAGCCTCCTTCTGTCTTCTTGGTACTCCACTCCTTTTTCTGGACCCTATTCTGTTTTCATTTACAGGGGTCAGCCTACTGCTTTTCAACTCCTTTGACTTTCAGTGATGTATCAGCAGTTTCCATTGAATTACCTATCAGATTTACTAAAGACCCAAAAGTAGAGAAATGAAGAAACTAATTACTTGGATGTCTAATGATAATCGTGCTTAATGTGACCTTGAAAATGGATGACTGAATGAAATGGGTCTATGGCTCTTTTGGCGAAGGTTCTACATTTTGATATATTTGAAACTTAAAGGGCACATTTTTACCCTCTGTAATTTGAAGAACACTTGTGGGCACTGCCAGATGCAAGGAAAGCACTAAAGGATTTTGAGGATATTTATTCAACTGTTTTAGATAATTTAAATCTCTACATCTTGACAATAGTAAATTATACGAGCAGTAACTTCACTAAATTATACAATATTCAGATGGGTGTGATTTGCAAATGGATGTATCTCTGTAGGAAAGGTTTGTGTGGGTTACTTTGAAAGTCAGGAATGTGAAAGTGTGGAAAATGAACAGCAAATTATCTCAGGGACCAAAACCCAATTTTGACAAAATAAGGACCAAACCTCACTATCATTTAAGTAGTATAAGACTGTAAATTTGCAGTTAAATTCCACCTGTGTTACTTACATACTGGATAGCATTTTTTGAATATTTGAAACTTGTTAAAGAATTTGAGCATCCACCTATTGCAAGCAAGAAAAATTCAATATAATGGCATTATCTTAACAATATTTTTTAGGCTGGAGTCAAACTCAGCTTGGCATGATGTAGAATGAGATGGTTAGGAACTGATGTAACTAATGTGAAAAATAGAAAAGACTGATACTGGAGCTCATACATAACTAGGCTAGCGGAAATTATGCTTGAACAGGTTTAGATAAACACAAAGACCTTGATGAACACATGTAACATTTATCCATAACCACAATTCATACACAGGAGAAAGAAAATGGTCAGGTACTCCTATGATACCATCCTTCCCTATTTATCCATGATCAAAGATGAAAGAGTAGAGGGGCTGCTAGGTGCTTAAGTTCCTTTACCCTGATAATATGAAGGTAACTGTAGTTAAACATTGTCATAACTATATAGCAGAAATCAAAAGCATAAGTAAACGTGATTCTTCAGGGAGGGAATCCTTCTCTTGATTATAAAATACTCAGTGATCAATGCAGATGATATTACTAAAGTAAGCAGTAAATGTAATTCATTGAGAAGTGAACAATCATAGCGGCAGAGAGTCCTGGGAATCACAGAATCACAGAATGTTAGGGATTGGAACGATAATGCTAATATAGGGGGATGATAGAACGGCAGACTGAGTGTACCTGCAACTGGTTCTAAGAAACAGGAGCTGTCTGTGTACAGAAACAACATAAAGTTGGGGAAATATATCTACCTGTTTGAGGCTTCTTGCAATCCATGGTCAAGTAATAGATTTTTAAAGACCCAAGGAGTATTAGGGGTTTCTACCATAACCACAGGCCTCACAATTTCACCAACCCTACTCTGACTCAAGAGTTTGTGACTGGAGTGCTAATCAGGACATGGAGGAGGGAAAGAGGCAAAATATTTTATCAGCCCAGCTGACATAGCTGGAAGAAAAGCAGACAAATCTTCAGGAACACAAGGCAGAGGTGCTGACCCATCCCAAGTCATTCTCCCACATCCCTTTTTAAGCTACTCCACTGGTAAATTGCTTCCTCTGATAAAAAATTCCATCTGCTTTTTAACACGAACTTGGATGACTTCGGTGTTCGGCAGTTGGTCCTTGCATGTTTTTGTCTGTTCAGTTAAAGAGTACCTGGCATCAAATGACTTCTGCCAATATACTTCTCTGTAGCCTGTAATCAAATAGCTGACAATCAAGCTTCCTTCTTAACTTCTTACCATAGGTAAACCAGACTTGCCGTCTTCCACTCTTTACGCCCCCATTTCTTCGTTTTGTGATATTTAACTTTGTGGTATCATTACTGTTCTTCCTATACCATTCTTCTAAGTTGTTTTCCCTTCATTACTTGAAGTTAGTGTAAGAAGACTGAAAGATATAGATCGATTATATAGATAGAGATCAGAAATATATGATATATACCATCATATATAGATTTTAATATACACCAATACATATATAATTGAATTATATGTGAGATATAATACATATACATGTATATACATGTATGTATATATACGTGTATGTGTGATATAAATAAATATATGTGAAGAGCAATCACAAAAAGGAAGGGAAGAATCTATTGTTCATCATTATGATAGTTAGTATAAGTAACAATGGGAAATTGCAGTCAGGAAGTTTCTTACAGCACATTTGGAAAAATCTTTAGTTTACTTTGAGAATCGTGAAGCTCTCAATACTTCGAGGAGAAACACAAAACACAACTAGTATAAAATCAGAGGTACACACTTTACTTTAAAAGATAGATATCTAACATAGCTGTTCACTAGTAAATTGCAGATGTACTTTACCATTTCATAAACTAATCAATAGAAGCAAGGTAGGAGGCAATTTGAAAGAGGAGCTGCTTCTGCCTCTGCTGTGTCAGTGAGGCAAAGCCACAGGCTGCCCTGACCCAGTGCTGGCACAGGTCTGCTCCCCAGGGGAGGTCAGGCTGGGTGACTTCCAGAGGATCCATCTCCAGCCAGCATTTCTATGGTTCTTCACTTTATGCATCAAGACTTCTGGACATAGCCATGAGGAATTAATAAATAGTAATGACCAAATTTTGGAAAAGTAGCTTTAGCTAACGAAGCAATGAAGATTTTTTTTTTTTTTGTGGCCTTAAGGTAGGCTTGCCACTTTAGGTATTGTATACGGATGGGAGTGAGGAGAATCACCATTTGGGTTAAAATCCCAGTAGGATTTGGGTCCTGCCTTGTTCTGTCACTGGTCAGCACCATGCGTTAAGAAAATAAGGGTGACCTGATTCTGACGGTGTGCTGTTTGACTTTCAGAATGAATTGCTGTAAAATCACAGGAATTAGAGAAAATAGGGACCAGACTAATGAAGTAAGAGATATGAGGGATTGCCATGAACTCCATGGGGAGTTTCTTTTCCCCACAGCAGGCCTCCTGGTGCTGTGCTTTGTATTGGTAGCTAGAAGGGTATCGGTAACACACCAGTGTTTTGACCACTGCTGACAAGTGCTGGCACAGCGTCAAAGTTCTCTCTCCAACATTCTCCCCTCACCAGTAGGCTCGAGGTGGGCAAGATCTTGAGAGGGGACACAGGCAGGACAGCTGACCCAAAGGGACCAAAGGGACATTCCATACCATTTGACATCTGCTCAGCAATAAAAGCCAAGAGAAAGCAGGGGGTGGTCATTTGTTGTTACAATGTTTGTCTTCCAGAGACATCGCTATGTGTACTAAAGTCCTACTTCCTGGGAAGTGGCTGGACATTGCTTGCTGATGGGAAGCAGAGAATAAACTTTTTCTTTTCCTCTGCTTCCACACATGGCCTTTGCTTTTCTTTATTGCCTTTTTCTTGACCCATGAGCTTTTTCCAGCTTCTCTCCCTCCACCCTCATCCTGCTGAGGAGGGGAATGATAGAGTGGCTTGGTGGGCACCTGGCATCCAACCAAAGTCAGTGCACCACAGCTAGAAAGCAAAACTGATGGACTAAAGCAAATCTGTTTAGATTATGGATCAAGGCAAAGTTTTGCCTTAGTATGTATGAAAGCAAAGTGTTTCAATTCTGTTACTCTTATTGTTGTTCCTATTAGTTATCCCGTACAGCTCGATAAAGATTGCTTATGTGCCAGGCACACGCTGTGGATCGTATGATCTTCATAACAATTTTCATTTAGCTGGAACACTCAGTGACTTCTTCTCTAACTTTTGTTTCAAGCTAATAGACTATTTGTATGACAGGACAGCTCTTACTAATCTAAGGATTTAATAAGAGGTTCAATTGCAGAGGCGTTTTTCTGAAAAGCAGAAGGATATTTATTCGCTCCTCAAATAGCCATGAGGAATGTTAAATGAAGAAGCTTGCAGTGTGAGATTAATATTTGGTTTAAAGGACACCTGACCTGACCACTTCAGTAGAAGTGGGTTTGTAACAATCAGAGAGATGAAGTAAAGAATAGAGAATTACTTCATTTGTTGCAGACAAGTCAGAAATTTGAGTCTTCGGTAAACTTGGAAATTAGCCTGTAGTAACACATTTGAGTTCAACTTCTCTCTGATGTGTGACATGACTGTATGGTGCAAAACGCATTTTTGTGGTGTGGGAGTCTCATCAAAATCCCAAACCTGTTCACCTTGCCTGGTCCCTCGTTAGTGAGAACAAAAGACTCACAATCTCTCTCTGATAAAAGGAATTTGGGGGTCAACATTCAGCCATCAACACATGCGGAGAGCCTGGTCTGTGCTGATGAATGCTGTTAAAAGCATTACAGCCTGTGCCAGGGCAGGACAGAGGATTTGGGGCTACACGTGTCTCTCTGCTGCAGCAAAAAACAAGGAGGCTGCCTTAGCCTAGCTGCCTCTGCAACTAAATATTTGCAGCATATGTTATATTTTCTCTCTAAAAATTTCTCTTTTGTCAGGATGGTATAAAGAATCCTATTGTAAATAGGATTCAAACCAATATTGCACACTACAGTAACGTAACGCTGAATTGTTACAAAAGGAAGTGCTGCTGTTCAACACTGTGTTAATGAAATGGTGAGACATCTTGAAAGCACTGTGGGGAAAGGATGCTGAAGCAATTGATTAGGAAACAAGGAAAATTGAAAATACATGTTTTTTAATGTACCAATGTTAGATATGAGCAGTAGGCTCTGTGTGAAGCTTGAGAAAATTCAGATTTACTCCTTATTAAGGAAAAGGATATACTCTTTATTTGTTGTCACCTAAGTTGGCACCAGAACAGTCATTTAATGTATCATAATTAGGCTTTCCTAGATCTAAACTGGAAAGGAAAATAAAGCTGCAGAACCTCACTAGTGTGGGCCACAGAAACCTAATATTTTACCCTGCATAAATTCTCAAGAGTTTGTTTTGTTTGCCAATTGTCATTCTGTTCTCCATTGCTTTTGCAATTCCAGTTGCAAAATCCAGCCTTGTTTTTATTTAATGTAATTCTTTTATGTGGCCATGGCAATCATGGACCTAGCCATAGGGGAGATATTATAGTGGAATATGCTTCTTATCTAGGTCTTCCTGTATAACCAGTCAAACATAGGAAGCACTCGAGATTTATCTAGTCTATCGTATAATAACAGAGTCACTTGTAAAACAGTGAATGGAAATTAAGGCACTACTTACTGTGGGCTTTTTTGTGTGTTTTTTTTTTCTTATACCAGGAAGTTCAATGATAAAGCCAGCTCCAATAAGGCAGTGGCAACTTTGAGGATCTGGTTATTCCTATTCTTTTGAAACAGTCAGAAAATATTTAAAATCTTTGTGATAATCTTAAAAATCAGAACTCCTCTTATAAGGAAAATTGTTGGCATTACAAGTCAATGCTTTCCTTAATCAGACTATTTTTTTTTCTTTCGGAAGTTTTTTTTTAAGAAAATGGAACTTGCACACATTTCAGATGTCTAGTGTTTTGTCACTGTGTGCTGTCTTGGGATCCTTGTCTCTCAGAGCAGAAAACTGAGCAGATTTCTTACCATGTGATCAGGAACTTCTGCAAATCTTCACCCTATTCTCCTTCATCTCCTCCATTTAACCATGTGCCATTTTGCTGAAAACTCCTCTCTCTCCCAGTTGTCACACCTACGGTTTCCTCTGAGCTACAATCTCCTTGGTTCACCTTTCAGCTGTATCTTTCATTGCTTCCTCACTGGCTCTTTTGCAGTCACTATATTGCTTTTATGAAAGGTCTCCTAGGCACATGCCTATGATGATCTTGAACTTTGCATGTTCTCCTGTCACTGCATCTTTTCTCTCCCTGTTCTTCCATCCACACACTCAGAAATCAATCAGCACTGATTATCTGCTACATCTACAGGGGGTTCAGAGCTTCAGTTTTGAAAGAAAAATTGTGGGGGAATTCAGACTTCAAAGGGGGTCTCATTCTGTTGGATCAATTTGGACTCTGAACGTTGGAGTAACTTACTGTTCTTCAAAATGAATGCTCCCACCAGTCGATAGCTGAATAACTCAGACCTTGCAGAACATGTTTGATTTCAAAATAGTAAAATGCCTACTTTGTCCTCTCTGGAAAAAAAACAAGTGGTATCAACAAGAGCAAGGGAGGGCTGTTGTTATTTTAATTTTTTTATTGCTGGCAAATAAAGCACTGGAGAAATCTAAAGGTTTGTGTTCACAATCTGGCATATGCAAATAATGCAGATGCTATCACAGAAAATTATTTAAATGCCTAATCAGCCTATAGTCACAAAATAACAAGATGTTAAGCCAAGGAATCTTTGGGGTCACATTGATTTATTTAAGTTGATACATTTCATATGATCACAGCAAGCAAACAGAATTGATTTAGAGGTACTATTTATGGAGATCAGCTCACCAGGAGCTGTAACCATTCAGTCTCCTGGAAGACTGTCTCACACTGTATTGCTAACACGCAATGCAGACTAACAGACTTTGTGATTATTTACCCTGTTTGTGGCACCAAGAGATCAGTACCACTATGCCTTTCTGGTAAACTTTATGATCCTGTTTCTTTACTCACTGGCAGCGAATCACGGAAGAGTTTCTTTTTGTGGGGAGTCCAGCTTAACTGAGAAGAAATCAAAATGCAGGAGGTGAAAGAACTGAGGAAAGCAAAGTTTGCGAAGAGCGAAATTTAAAGTCTGGAGAAGGTGAAAGCAGAGCTGGTATTTTCAGTACATGCTTAATGCTTAGGAATTCACACATCATCAATAGGAGGCATATTTAAAAAGCAAAGAAAACTTTTAGTGCTTCATTCTCTCATATAATTTTGGAGGCTTGAAATTTTTGGAAATCGGGTTGTCATTAAAACACACAAATCTGAAAAAAATATTTTACAAACAACAGAAAAGGTGTGCCTGGTATACTGTGTTACATTGCCTTTGAAACCTAGCCATAGGGGAGATATTATAATGGTATGTGCTGCTTGTCTAGCTTGGGGAAAGGACAATGTAGGCTTGTTCTTGTAAGTTGTGTGCTACAGTAGAAAATGTTATAACATCCAACAGAAGCATTAAAAAAAATCCATGCATTCTTTGAATTGCAGTTTGCAAAAACAACAGTTGGTGGCACTTTGAAACAATTTTTATTTCTAAATGTGCATTTGCTGATTGTGTGTAGAGGACTACATTAAATTATTAAATCACTAGTCTACAGTGATTCAAATTATGGTAACAATACAGAACTTATCAACTGTTTTCTACACAGTGCACAGACAGCTTGGTTAAACTGAATCTGAAAATCTGCATTTGTAAAAAAAAGGGAAGGTGCTCAGGGAGATTAATTCTTCTTAAAAATGTCAGAGAGAAGTTACCAGTAGAGACAGTAATGACAAAGGCAGCAGGGGAAATCACTGCAAACTGCGTAGTTTACTCCAGTCCACAGAGCGATCAAGGCCTGCAGTGGCATGGCATGTTTCTGTGGACAGTTTGCCTTCACCAAGTTGGTGTTTTGAACTGTTTTCTTCTGTCATGGCACTGATATGCATGGCATGTAACATGCATATAGATTTCTTTTTTAACCAGCACCCACCAGGTAAACAGACATTTCCCAGGATTTTAATCCCCAAGAAACACAAGGGAGAAGAACAGAGAGAGACTGCCACGGCCATTCCAGAAGAATCAAGCCTTTATCCATGGTGTTTCTATCAATTGAGTGCAATTACACCACCTGCACAGGAGCTGCAGCATCTCTGATATCACTGGGAGAAACCTGGGCATTACTGGAGAAAACTGATGGTTTGAAAGATACTCTCTATGTTATAATATACTTTGACTGAATACATGATATTTAAAGTAGCTGGCAAGCAAAACCTCTTTCCTTAGAGATTACATATGATCCTTTCTCCCACAGGCCAGTTTCTTTTGGGCCATTTCAGTTCCAAAAGGGACACATCACCACTTGGACACGGAGAGAGTCCCGAATACCAGGACAACTTGCTGCATTAGCTGCAGCCATTTGTTCAAAGGACTGGAAGATCAAACCACAGCTGGTGCTTGGCAATCTTCACAGCTTGGCCAAAGGAACTTCAGTGCCTTCTGTTCCGTCTCTAATTCTTGCATATAGGAAACGAGAAGTATCTGTCAAGAGAGGAAAATAAATCTGGAACCACTGCTGGGCTCCACCCCTCCCTGTCATCCTCTGGATCAGTTGCAAATGATTCCTGTTTGCTGTGTTGGCCCTGATTATGTTGGTCTTGACAGTATAATCCATAAGCGATTTTATTTAGCTTTCTAAATGACATGTTTTGCAGTTATTAATAGTTCTTTATATTGGACAATTTGGGTTCTGTGGCAAAATGTTTCCCTTGGGTTCAGACAAACGTTGCATGATGCATTTACAAATGCGGTCTTGCCTGGGAATATTTTGCTGCTTTCCCATTTGATTCCACAGGGCTGTTTGCACTGAGGGGAGAGCTTGACATACCGAATATGATAAGGCAAGCCTCCTTGTTGTGAACAGTAATGCTGTCTGGCATTCTAGATTTTCCATAATGTGCTGCTAGATTTGGTGTGACTGTGAGCTAAATACTGATTTGAAGTGTGCTGGCTTTCACATACTTCCATGTACCTCAGCCTTTGTAACATTCTTGCTTCAGCTACATTCACATGATGCTTAGGCAGCCCAGTAATGCCTACAAGATTCATGCCTTAGTCTCTTTCTGAATGCTTGATACCCCTGCACACCCCCTCCCTGCACCAGAATCCTTCTTTCAGTCTGCAAGCACAGCTTCTGCTTCAGTTTGAGATGGTGTTTTGGGGCTTTTCAAGACAATTCTCTCTAGTGCCTAATTCAGCAATCTGTACCTGCACTCACAAGAGATGGTTTGCTGACACTAAGGTTATTCTCTTGTATGCCTGAGTTTGTGCTTGCAGAGGGCTCAGAAATACTTTGTTTAGGCATTTTGTATACCTGCCTGGATGGTGAATCAATTTTCACACACTGGTGCTTCCAGTTCAAGTGTAGATTCATACCTATTTCCTACATGACTTTTACCTTGCCTGCGTATAGACTTATGACCCACCGTTTGTATCAGCTGCCAGCCAAGGCAGTCATTTCTGGCTCTGCAGGTACTATTCTTCATTACATTTCTGACCTGCAGACTTGATTGTTTTTATCACGCTAGATACAATTCTTTTGATTACATCCTCTCTCTGAGCAGCTGTATCACTTGTATAACTGACTACCTGCTCCCAGTGTGGCTGGCAACGTTCTTACTTCACTTGGAATCTGGGGGCCGCAACCTAGGACTCCCCAGATCTGATCTGTCCTTTTTGTTTTGTTTTTTCTTTTTTTTTTCTTTTCAGTGTACCATCATTCCAGTCTCACAGTCCTATTTGTAACTGTCATTACGCACAGTCTCTGACCTGCCAACCACTCCCATAGACTGGTTATTTTGAATAATTTAGCCTGGTATTAATGCAGGCTCTGAAGTATTTGTTCTGAGTAGATGTAGATCACGGTCTCTTCCAGTGTTCTCTTGCAGCTCTGGTCTTGGACCCAATTTCTCTCCCACTCCCAGGTCAAGTTTTGTCATCCCTCAACAGTATGCTCTGCTTCAGTGGGTGCTCATCCTCAGAAGAGCATCAAGGGGACCATATTCCAAATGAATGAAAGATATTTCCACTATCTCTGTTTACTCTCTGAGGAAGAGAGGCAATTCATTTTAGTGGGCTTCATCATTCCCTGAAAACACCAGAGTACCCTGTCCTGTCAATGAAGAGAAAGAGATGCCTCTGTTGGATGGATGAGAATGTCCTCTGCAGCATTTGAAAAGCACGTCTCTCTTTCCGCTGACTATAAAGCTCCCTTTATAGGCAGTATATGTCATTATATTAAGTGGACTGCATCACTTTCACCCTCCTTTATTACTGCTTTCTCTTTGTCCCTTCCTCTCGTTACTTCCTCCCTAGGCCAGGTGCCAAAAATGCTGGCAAGGCAGTATCATCTCAGCTATCAGCTTAAATTGTCAAACTGGCTTCCACCTCTTTTATTTCAGAGAGCACTGCAATTGAAATTCCTCTTATTTTAGGCTGTGGTAGTATTTTAAACTCAGAACTATGTAAAGAATTGGCAATAACGCTGAACGCTTAGCTGCGAAGGGGTGGTTACAGACCAAGTGAGGAAATGTTTGCATAAATCCTATGTAGGCAGATTCTCACCTAGAAAAAGCCTGCATTTCTGCCAAAATATTCAGAATCTCTCTGGCATCCACCACAAGAAAATTGTCAGACTTGATTGGTCCAGCAGGGAAAGACTTTTTCTTTCATTTCTGTGTGCTTGGTGCCAGCGTACTTCCCTGACAGTGATGTGAGGGTGACTGGATGAGTTCATTGACCATGGAGATGCCTACACAGGGAATTTCTTCCCATCTTCTTCAGCAGAGGTGAGTGGAAGCCTGTAGTTACTCCTGAGGAGGATGGGTTGCCAGGGAGCTCAGTTTTTATAAAATCCCCAGGTTGCATGTGCTAGTGCTGCTTAAGCATTGCAGGTGGCAGGATAGGCAAGTCCAGGCTCTGCTCTGGAGCCTGAGCTCTGAGATGAGAAACCTGGGAGGTGTCCCAGCTGGGGAACCTCAGCTTGAGCTATGCCTTGTGCCGTGTGTCTCTTATCAACAAGGGATTTCAGGGACACAGGAGTTCCGAATTCCTGTTTAACGCTTTGGTAACTAGGTGACAAGTAAAATGTGACTCTGTATTTACTAAACCAGAGAAACTTGATTAACTTGCTGTTCTCTTCTGTTGTGCCTATTTTGTAGAGCGTTAGGGCACAATAGCAAGAGAGGGGAGAGAATACAGATTATGCTGTTTCTATAAGGACCTGGCTGGGCATGTTTGCATCTTGCTTCCAGACTTTTGAATGTTCGAGTGATGGGGCTGCAGTGGAAGATTTGCTTGGTTTTGTTGAGAAGGTAGAGAATTATAACGAGAGTAGGACTCCAGTGCTTCAGCCCTTAAATTATTTTCATCTGTCAGTTGTTATCAAGTAATCAAGAATAATCATGAACAGGGAGCCTAAGGATGAGGATAAAGGGAAATGCTGACTGGTCACAAAGATAGCACTAGTTTGCCTCAGGTAATCTGAGTGATGGTTTGTAGTCTGAAATATTGGCAAGGGGGACAATGAGGCACAGTGTTATCCAGAAAGGCTAAGGGAGGTGTTTTGGGAAGGCTGATTGTGGAGTTGCTGACCTTAACAAAGAAGGATTTCTTATACCATCCTAAATGCATAAATTAAATTTTAAAGCGGGGGGGGGGAAGTGAAATGTGGTATCTTCTGATTTTTTTAATGGAGAAATGCGGCACGGCATGTCTCCTAAGCAGAATAGCAAGTGTCACTAAACATCAGGGATGAGAAAAAAACCAGAATTATCCCTTGGGAAATAGAGTGTATTGGGCAGTTGAGCATCTTCTGCACAGGAAACCTCTTGCACAGAATCAGTATTGGTTGGTTTGGCTTCAGTGTAAAAGCATTTTCTTAACATTCACATTTTTCTGCAGAATTGATACTTAAATTTCTCAGTGATCTCCTTAACTGCTGAGTTCTCTGTCTGAAAATATCTATTTAAACTCCTTGTTGCATCCTTCCAGCAACCTGTTCTGACGTGCATCTTCCCGCCCAGGTGATACCAAAGGTCTATTTGACTTTGCAGAACTAAGAATGAAATATAGAGTTATTTTTCTATTTTAACATTAATTCAGCTGCCAAAGCCAGAATCTTCATTACCCCACTTTAGCATGTATGCCTGCTAAATCCATTATTTATAGGCAAATTTCTGCCTATGACTATCTGTATGTCATTGGCAGAAATTTGCCTGCATGCTCATTCAGAAACAGGTTGTCATTACATAACCTTATCTAATCAGCTATAATACTATCAGTGTGTGCAGGCAGCACAGCTCGAAAAGAAATGAAAACATCTATATGGAACACTTCTTTTTGGGTAACACTATATGTTACATTTGTGCATCTGAAAGTACTAAAAGTTGACTTACTAGATGATGTGTTTTTATCACTTGCTGTTTGGGAGCCAGTCTTAGTTGTCTGTTAATGATAAGCAAACAAGCCACTAACGATGTCCAGGTAGAATAACAAAGAAATAATAGCTGGCTGCTATAGGTGCTTACTCATTTAAAAGCTAGAAAAGCTTATTCCAAAACAGGAAACTGTATTTGTAATGTGTAGACCTAGCCTTAGAAAATGTACTCACAGGTCCTGTTGTCTCATCTGCAAAGTGTTTCCTACCCGGAGGAGCAGTGGCCCTATCACTGAGGGTTGCTCACACAAGCAAAGGGTTGCATGATATCCAATTGTCTCTTCTCTATCCAAAACCAAAACAAGCAAACAAACAAGTTATTTTCATGGAAGAAGGCTTAGAAAACAAAACAAACAAAAAAAAAACCAAAAAAACCTAAACAAACAAACAAAAAAACCAAACCAGGTATGTTATGTGTTAAACCTGTTCAGGCCAAAAGGTCACCAAAAAAAAAAAAAAAGCTTTTGAAGTCTCCGAACAGGCACAGGCTTTTGCAGGAACTGTCAGATTTTTTATTTCACTTGTCTTCCTGGGTGACACAGTCACTCAAAAGTGGAATCAATTACTTTGATCGATACTTCACCCCATATTGTGAAAGGTCATATATCATCGTCTCCCTGCACTAGGGTAATTTGCAAACAGATGTTCCTTGTACTGGAGTTCTGCCCAGAGGAGTCGGGGCAGGAAGGGAATGCCACTCTGCTGGGAAGGCACAAAATAAAATAGTTCACACTTACCACTGAAATAGGAACAAGCTGTGACAGCGGTAAAATGCGGGCAGCAAAGGTGTGTGAGGGAAGGGGTAAGTAATGGCAGAGGAATGGCAGAGTAAGGCAGTGCCTTTGAGTTGCTGTTCCCTGAGGCTAAGAAATGTCTGTAAAGGGCAGCTCATTAGAAGACTGCAGCTGTTTCTAGCACCTGAAGCATTTTTCAGAAGAGCTGGTGCCTGAGTATTTCTGCAAATCTCCCCATAGCATGACTGTGGGAACCACAAGCTTCTGACTGCTCCTGAAAACTTGGCTTTTGCTTAGCTGTTGACATGGAAGCTAAAACTCATCCAAAGGTCTGTGTGTTGGTGTGGCTGCTTGCAGGGTGGGTTAGTGTGTGTTCCCCCTCTGTGCCCATTACCAGACCCTGTTATGTCCTAGATGTGGGAAATAGTGATGCTATCAAAGGTTAATAGCTAAAGAAATAATTTAATTTGTAAGTATCCACAACTGACAAGCTGTTAATCACGTTGCAGGAGACCTTACCAGCTTGCATTTTTGAAGATGCAAGGAAATATTGTTATTGCCTGGCGTTTGTTTTACAGTATTGTCTAATGAGAGTGAGCACCTTGCAATTTCATATAATGCTCAGATATGAAATATAGCAGTGCCTGTTTTGAAGTGTTACTCTGTTTTGGTATACTTCTTCAGTAAAATGGCATACATTTATTATACTCCATACACACAGAAAGCTCTGATCTTTGATTAGGTTATTAAATTGACTCATGCTGAAAGGAAAACAAAATATTTATTTGCAAGTGAAGATAAAAATTAAATTAAATTGATCTTCACAGAATGGGATGGATTGCAAGGGCTGTGAAGTCAGAGCTCAAAAGGAAACATTGCATCCTAAATATTTTATTAATAATTATAATTGCTTTAAGTATAGCCTAACTGGGCTGGTGGTATTTGCTGTTTTGCTTTAGGAACACATGTAGTTTCTTAATTGTCTATCAGCAAACATAATTTTCAGTGAAGTCAACATGAGAATAGCATGAGGAATGAACTGAAAATAATACAATTCCTTTCATTGAGTGCCATGAAATGTTTATTAGCTGTTTCAGCCACTGTGCAAGTACATTCATCTGACTGTCACTGGGATGTAGATACACCACAGGATAGATAATGAAACTGTTTGGGTTGCCTTGTTTCCAAATTCCTCAGTAAACATTTATTTTCTAAAACTCGAGAAATCTTCTGTGATGCACCTTCTGTGATGGTACCGTGATCCAAATTCAGAATGTACAGTTATGAATTACTGACCATTCTTGACCATTTGGGATATTGACATATACTTCAAGCATACATGTGACCCATTTTCTTTAATTAGTGTGAGATTCTGTCCAAGCAACAACAGCTCTTCCGCACAGATTGCAACTCTTATATCTTTCTTTACAGTATTCATTGTGGGTAAATAGAGGCATGCTATCCTGAAAATAAAGAATTACGGTGTCAAATCCATCAGCTGAATCCTTGGCTCACAGGCATAACTGTACTCCAATGATAACATAAGATGATCTGGACTTATTTCTACTCAAAACTTACAAATGAAAAAATAGATGTAAAAGAAAGCAGATATTGGAAAAAGGTTTGGGGGTTTGTACAGCTTTTTCTAATTGAGGACTGCACCATTAAAATAATCCAAATAACTCTAATTCAAATCATATTCATATTTTTTTGAGACCAAAAACATTGACACAACTAAGTCTCATGCAGTACAAATTTTACATTAAATGCCTATCTGAGAAAATGATACTAGATGATACTAGACTATAATAGATTGTGATTCCGGTATTCATATAGAGTACCACTTCCTTCCTAAATGAAAATTCATTGGATTCACTCAGTTGTTTGACAAGCAAAGTACTTCTTAATGCAATAACATCCCACCTGACCGACACTGTGAAGATCCTGTCCTGCCTGAAGATGAAACAGTACCAGGTTTGCTCCTCCAGAGAAACTTGTCTCACCATTCATGTGTTCTGCCACCACTAAAGATGTTATTACCACATAAACACACAGACCAGATCTTGACAATATTCAGTCGGTTGAGAAGCGACTGTAGTGATGAAATGCACAGGTTTTTTGTTTAGAAATGACCTAACCTCATCTTATGCCAAATGGTTCATATTTTTACGTAACACCAAAGAGGTCTTGAAATTCTACATTATCCTCCAAAATACAAGTTCTTTACAATTAAGCTATTATTAAAGCCTTTAGCAAACTTTTTGATTTCAAAATAAATGAATGGAAGCCTGAATTTATATCTCAGTCCTAGTCCAAGATGCCAACTCAAGTGAACATTTTGAATCTCCTATTTTGTCAATATGCACCTTCTAAAATGTGAAGATCAATTTTGCAAATAAGAATCCAGTTGTCTCCAAAACTGACTAAGTAATCCCAAACTGATGTTTGAATAATTCATCAATTTTAAAACCCCTTAAGCAAATTTACCACAAAAAAAATATCATATATCTCTTGAGAGAATTCTTCATCATTACACCAACGTGCTGTTCAAGGGGATTTTGTTTGAGGAGGTTAGAGGCAACAACTTTTTATTTAATCATGAAAAATTTATTGCAATGTTAACTACAAAAAGCCCACTCCTATTCCATAACCATTAAAATGCAGGAAGTCACCTATTCAATAATGCAGAATTGTTGTGTATTAAAAATTTAAATCTATAAATATTAATAGAACACAGGTCAGTCTCTTAACCAACAGAGGCAGTTGTACACACAGCTATTGTTGTGAGCCTTAGGGGTTGTGCATTTGTTATGGCATAGGGCAAAACAGACATGATAAAAGGCAGTTGTCTGATAAAGGAAATTTTGATCCTTTTTTTCAGATGAAGGATAAAGACAAGAAATCCTGTATTAATCCAGGAGTCTGTGGTTGTCCTCTGGGAAGGAAACACTCGTATTTCCATCTAACAAGTCAATGTGCTAGAGTCAGCTTTACAAGGGCATGGCATAAAGGTATTTATAAGTAACTGCAGCCAAAGTTACCTTCTGCAGCCTTGCTCCTTTACGCTATTTTGACAGTATGAAGAGATCGGAAACATGGTGCTGCTTTTTAGTCCCTTGGTCTTAAAAGCCCCAGCCAGCCCCAGCCAACAGAGAGGTGATTGACATGCAGGAGATAAGAAGCAAACTCCTGGGTTATTGCAGTCCAGGTGTTTGCCATTCCCAGGAATGGAGAAGCTGAGCAGGTTATGAAGGAGAGGGCTTTAAGTTATACTCAACAGCAGAAAGCAAACCTGAAGCACTGGAAAGCTACAGCTCACTCCTCAGCAGTGATTCCTCTTAGATGTGTCAGCAGTTTCTGGATTCAGGTAGCATCAGCCTTATTTCTGGCCAGGAAAAATCAGACTCTTCATTGTAGTAAAGACACGTGGCCCTTTGCAGCTTGAAACAAATTCACATCCCTTGAGCATTTGTCAGCTAGCTAGCTACATCTGTGAGTGGTGGCCTACATGAAAGACATGCATGTGACTTGACAGATGAGAGGAGCTTGGACAGTGTGCATAGCACAGGTCCATCAGGGCTGTGTCCAGAGAAATGTGTTTCCTTCTTCACTCACTGCTCTCCCACTTAGCTGCACTGGGACACCACTGGAACATGGCCCTGCTTTCTTTATGGATTTCTGGGTGATGGATTGTTAACTGTAGCTTACAAATGCCATGTAATATTGGAAGTGGAGGCAGAAAGAGGTGTCTCCTGTGTGCAGCCGAAGGGTCAGTAGTGGGTGCCTGGTTGTCCTCTCCAGCTCCCTGGGGCAGGTCTGCTACCAAATGGTGCAGAGGGGCTGTATGTGCTTGCTTTGTGAGAATACAAATGCAAAAATATGAGCATCTTGCTGCAGTCTTAAGTGGTTGTCTTATCTGGGAAACGCTTTCTGGGTAGCCACTATCTGCCTGTCTTTCTCAGAAAGTCCACCAAAAGAAATGCCTCTGGGTGAAAACGTTGACAGAAGATGAAGGAAAGGATTAAGGCAGCTTTGCCACAGCCATAGGAAGCCTTCAGAGGACCTGAGAGTCTACCCACTTAAAAAAAAATGAAGGAGTCTCAGGTGCATTTCTGCTTTTACTTTTTCTGACAGGCTGTCAGCACTTCCACCAATCCCCATCAGGCAGAGCAGTAAGAAACTGCAGGCCAGAGGACAGGAATATTTCTCCAACACACTACAGAGAAGGCTGATCTCACATATAGAATCCCAGAATCATTTCAGTTGGAAGAGAACCTCAGGATCATTGAGTCCAACCATAATCTAACTCTAGCACTAAACCATGTCCTTAAGAACTTTGTCTAAATGCCTTTTAAACACCTCCAGGGATGATGACTCCACCACTTCCCTGGGCAGCCTGTTCCAATGCCTGACAACCCTTTCTGGGAATAATTTTTTCCTAATACCCAATCTAAACCTCCCCTGGTGCAACTTGAGGCCATTTCCTCTTGTCCTATCACTCGCTACTTGGGAGAAGATGCCAACACCCTCCATGCTACAACCTCCTTTCAGGTAGTCGTAGACAGCGATAAGGTCTCCCCTCAGCCTCCTCTTCTCCAGGCTGAACAGCCTCAGCTCCCTCAACCGCTCCTCATAAGACTTGTGCTCCAGGCCGCTCACCAGCTTCGTCGCCCTCCTCCATTCACCACAACTCTTTGGGCCCAACCCTCCAGCCAGTTCTTTATCCATCAAAGAGTACACCCACCGAGGCCATGAGCTGCCAGCCTCTCCAGGAGAATGCTGTAGGATAGAGCACAATCTTTGGCACAATCAGGAAAGCACACACGTTTTCACCGTTTCTCAGAATGACAGTGTTGAACAGCTTCCCAAACTGCTCCACAGGGTGCTCCTCCAGCCCTGCTCCTCGACGAAGCCATCAGCACCTGGAATCAGAGGCCTCACGCCATGGCCCCTCTGGGATCTCTGAGGAATGCACCAGGGAGTCGTCTCATCCATATTCAGCAACATTCATTGTGCTGAGACTGTTCCCCTGGCTTTGAGAAGCACTCTCTGATTTTTGCTCTGCTGGAGTTTGCTGAACTGGCTTGAAACAAGCCTGGTCCATTTAATATGTTTAGGAATAATCCTGAAAAGCTGTGTGGAGTTTTCTCAGTGCTGTTTTCCTGGCTCGTGTCTTTTTTTTTTTTTGAAAACTGTGTGCCTTGTTCCTTATTAGTGCCTATAGCTGGTGTATTGTACGGAGTAATTTCTCCGCATCTGCTGAAAGGTCAAACTTCATTGGAAAAATAGGAGAAATAGTCAAGGAAAAAGTCTGTCTGTTTGTTTTGATTGGTTAGGGTTTTTTTTTTATTTTTACAAGGTCCAACACTGGTGCATGAACAGTTAGAAACTAGCCCATACAGGAAGAAAGTCAGAACGCCAGGGTATCTTCAGGAAAGTCACTACAGATTCCACAACTAGCTGTGCAGAAAAGCAGCAAATAATGTTGACAATGAACACTTTGATTTGACTCCCATTCATGGAAAAGCTTTCATCCCAAAATGAGGAACCCCTGCATGATCCATCTGTGTACTCCAAGGCATGATTTGATGTTCGGGCTTAATTCAATTTCAGACTAATGAAAGCCATAAATAGTTTCACAAGGCCAGTAGAATGAGGAAAATATAAACTAAATGGAGACAACATTCAGTTAATGAAATGTTTTGAAATTAGAAAGACTGGTTTGAAATTAAATGTTTCTTAGGCAATCTGGGCCTGTTTAGAAAGCCTATATTTACTTATCCAAGTCTGAAAGTGAAAAGCAATTTCATAGATGTGTGTTCGCCCTAAACTTTATTGTCTGCGTTTCTAAGGGCTCTTGATATGCCACTTTGTGGAATGGTCCCTGCTTTAAACAACATGACTTCTGCAAAAGATTGATGGCTGCTCTGAACATAGCGGAAAACATGTATGCCCCGTCTGCATATCCGACTGTGTTTCAGAATATGAGCCACAGCCAGTGCCAGATCTTTGGTCTCCCAAAATTTTGCCCCTCTTAGAATGACCATTTTTATCCCATTGTGATATTTATCCCACTTCTGATTTTAATTTTTTTAACTCTGCAACACCAAAGCCAAACATGTCACAGGATGAGTTGATCTTACTTGGACCTCACCAGGACAAGGAAGTCAGGATGTAGTTAATAATTTTTAAGCACAAGGTTAAATAGTCTGAGGTTAGAGAGGAAAAGCTCAGCAAAACACTTCTAATTGATTTGATATAGACAATCAAACTGTTTTCATCTGTAACCAGAGCCTGTGCAATAAAAGATAGTAAAACAACAGCAAAAGCTGTTCTTTTGTATGTTTTACCAGCCCCAGGTTCCTCCCACGAGTCCTGCAGGACTTCTCAGTTGGTTCCACTTCACTAATTGTTTTCACTCCCTCTGGGTCATACAGTCTCACATAGCTGCACATGATTAACACCACTGCCATTTTTTACTTCTTTATCATCTCTTTAATTCACTGCTAGACTTTTGTTCTTTGATCCACTAGTTGGATCCTTTCTTTTTTCTCAATTTACAGCCTGATCTTTTAGAAACACTGAACGTGGCCACTCCACATGCCCAGTTCCTTGCTCTTGCTTTCTTTATTATTTGTTTCCTTCCTTCTGCTGCTGCTTATGGCATGCTGTGGTTTTTACAGATTAAGTAGTTTGTCATACATCTATTTTTGGACAATTATCATTAAACTTTACCAATCTGTGTGTCCTCACAGAAGGAGTGTGGGCCTGGAAGTGAGGAGGATGTGGCTTTCTGTTCATGGATGCCACTTTATATGTCAGTGCTAGAGATTCCCTCATCTCCGGAAAGCAGACATGCATGTTTAGTGTTGTCTCTTCTAGAGACACTCTGGGAGAATTATTTGGAGAACCGAATTCCCTGCTAGCAAAACCAGTGGGATTGCTCTAGGGCAAAATGTGACCTAGTGGCTGTGTAGCATTTCAGAAGTCCACATTTTTGCATCCTCTCTTAGTATTTCTCCATTCAGAGGAATACGGGGCATCTAACAAATAACATACTATCAATTCGTTGGGGGTAGTTGATGGCTTACATGCTGAAAGTACAGAACTTGTGATAGATCTGAGGAGGTTTATTATTTTCTCCCTTACAGAGGCCTCTGCCTAATTGAGCAATTTTGTCTTCTAGCTAAGGACAAACAAGTTTCTTAGAGTATGTCCCCACCAAACTATGGCTGAACACAAAAAAGAACATTTAATAGAGGTTGCAGCTCAGTCTCCACATCTACATAGACATGTTAGCAAGAGCCACACATTATATTGACACTTCTGTGTGACTTTTGCTTCCGAGCTGGCAAGGTCTCTCCTCAGCATCTGTTCTGTCTTTGAAGAGTAGCTGGGCGTAGTTAAACCATGCATTTGCTTTAACAAGCTCCAGTTGTGTATTTCACTAGAAAGCAAAATCTTCTTATAAAAAACCTGGATTTACAGTGACAAAAAGATACGAAATGAACACACGTTATGCATTATATAGGGTTATAAATGCTGAGACATTTTATTTGGAAGAAGACAAGAGAAGAATGTGTTTATGTACATGTACTAGATATAAAGGCATAAATGCTGAAACTTTTGCATTTGAACATGCCTCATAACAAGAAAGTAGAGATTCGGTGTGAGGAATATCAGTAGGCTTGCTGTATAATAGCTTTTATTTACAATTTATCTGCAGTCTTTGGTAGCATTCGCAGTGATTTACGGGATTCCATTTATATGCTTATTACAATTTACAGTATTTGCTGTAAGCACTGAAAGTTGACTGGAAACTATTAACACCTATTTATCAGAGTGTTACGTGCAGAAGTCTTGAGACTCAGACTGCATCTAATGCTTTTGGAAGAGTTTTGTAGAGACAAAAATCTGGCTTGTGTTTCAGCATTAATGAAGGACAGAAGGAGGGAAATTGAGTTGCTATAGCATCTACATGTATAGCAGTTCCTTGAGCAATATTCAGAGTCAATTCAAACAAGAGAGAAGTGAATTCTTCTCTTTCTTGTTTACCATGAATAGAAGAATTGATTGTGTAAGATGCAGCTACTGAGGCATAATAAGGGAGGACGGCTGAAATGTATCCAAAACTGGAATTTGACCAGCACTGTTGGTAATACATGAGAAGGAAAGAAAGAATCCAGTTTGCCTGGAAAGGCATTTTATAATGGTTAAATACAAAGCCCTCTGAACAATTCTGGCATCAGAAAACGTCTTGAGGAGCCAACAAGAAAAAAAAAAAAAAGATGTCACAGAAGAAAAAGTAATGCAAAGCCTCACAAAAACAGATTGCTCCTTCCCTTCCATATCTGAAAGTAACATTCCAGCCATGGATTTGTAGTGACAAGGAGAGATGAGACTTTTCAAAAAAACATGCAGATTCTCAAATATATTTATTTTTTAATACCCTGGACAGAGACAAAGTAGTATTGCATTTCTGCAAGCCAAACCTTAGAATTTTGCCACGTCATATATACAATATAGTATTTGATTTTGTCTAAATAATAATATAAATTTACAAATTAGATAAACTCTTACAATTAAATGGTGAGTTTGGTAAGCCAGTAAATATATACTCTTGCAACAATGCTGATGATCTTCAGTCCGATAATTGAGTGGACATTAGAACAAGACTTTGTCCATCATAGAAATCATTTATACTCCTCTCTCAGGGGGAAATCCAGACTGTTGTACACAATAGTACAAGAAACTATATGTTTTGTACTGGCTTCTAGAACTGGCTGGGTCATATCTTTACTAAGCAGGGCACTGTTTGATCTTCAGTACAGCTGGAATATAGTTTACTATTAAGCTATGTGGGACTAACATCAAATTGTGCTTCCTGGGTTTACTGTAAAACATGCATGTAAGAGGCTAAGAAAGTTTAGTTCAATCTGACGCAACACTGTCTTCATTGCCCAGCTCGCAGCTGTACCACTTAAATTGTGGCATCGTAACTGTCAGTGTGGTCTGACATAATCTGTGAAAGTATTGTAAATGCCTTTTCTTTCTGTGTGTAAAATTTAATGGTTAATTGCATGTTAGATTTTATGCCTCTGGTTCATATAATTCTATGACTCCAGTTCAGCCACAAATACACTTAAACTTAAGTTTCTGGGTTTTATCATAGATTAAAATGTCACTGTGAACAGTTCTACTATTGTCTCAATTAGCTCTTATAAACGTATTCCTGTTAGCCAATTAAATAATTCTGTTTTATAAGAGATTGCATTAATAACAATTGGCACACATTAATTCAAATTTTTAGGAAGGTATTACCATGAATAAAACCCATCAGGAACACGTCTTCCTGCTGTTCTCTTCATGATTCTATCATTTCAATGACAACTTATCTCAAAATTCAGGACAAAAGGGCTTGACTGAAGACATTTTAAGCTGATAGAAAGTCTAACCTATTTCAAAATGCATTGAACTAGCCTTGCTACTCACCACTAATATTATCAAAGTTTCATAGAAAATTAGAGCAGAAAAGTCCTTCATGGGGTCATTTAGTAATTTAGACAGAATCAGGAGCTGTCACTGAGTTCAGTGACTACAAATCACGTCTTAAGAAATATAGTTCCTTATGTTGAAGAATTGCTAATTTAAAATATGTTTTTACATTCCTTTTTTATTCTGCAGAAGCACATCTTTTCTCATTGTTCATTTATTCCACTTCCTTGGCTACACAGTGGATGCAATATTTTTCCAGATGCCAGGTTGTTCCAGTCAAAACTAATTTTTCCCTTCTAGCTGGCTGTAATCTTTCAGGGTACCCCAGAGTCACAGCAGATCTCTGGCTCTCAGACCATCCTTTTACCCCCCAAGCTGAATCCAGTCTGTGAACAGCCTGTTTTGCTTGTCTATGCCCGTTGTGAGGAGCCCTTCCACTTAACAGATGTGCTACTGAGGAAGAAAACAAACCAAAACAAAACAAACAACAAAGTGTATGGGAATGTAACGGAAGATTTGGCGAGGAGGTTAGTTAAATGTAAATACGCTCAAGTGACTTGCACATGTCTGTAGAAAAAGCACATATATCACACTAATTGTTTTACTGGCCTTGTGTGCTTGATGAGTAGAACCTCTGTGTTAGATAACATAGGCCTGTGAGAAACTCCAGGCACCTTATCACTATGTCTGAGATTCCTGCTTTGTTGTGAGCAAGAGCGGGAGGCTGTGCCTGCCTGAAGCCTTGAAATACAGGCGAGCCCAGCAGGCCCAGTGATCTTCCAGCAGGGCTGAACTGACCAGTGCCTGCGTCCCCGCTTGTGTCACCTCTGCCTGGGAGCTTAGGTGCGACTTTGGAGATCCCCCAGTAGAGAGGTAACTAAAGTAAAACTTGCTCTTTGCAATGCATTCGTGGCCTCTGGCTCTTCTTGCGATGTGCCTGCGTATGTGTACACACACAGCAAAACAAAACAAACTAAACAAACAAACAAAACCCAAAACAAAACAGAATTATGCTGACCGGTTAAAAAATGGCAGGTTTGAGTAGTTAATGATTCGTCTTGGTTTTTTCTGTGTAATTCTGTTCTTTGTTGGTTAATCTACCTTGGAGTTTAAACATATCGTAAAGCAGACTGGCTTCCAATGTAAATTGTCACTCATTTATCTCCCTCTTGCTACTCCACTGACATGTTTACCTGCCTCTGATCACTGCTAGCTCTCTTGATTTTTGTTAAACTTGTATAAGTACTCTGCTTATTGCACTGCTATTCCTTGCTCTGGAGTGCATTTTCATGCCCTAGATGCAGCTGCTGCAGATGTTTGTTGCTTTGAACATCTCTGACACTATAAAATTCCACTGACCCTTTCACACATCAGTCCAGGGAAAAGCAAGAGGGGTGACTGATGAAGCATTGAGACCATTCTGTAGTATGATAGAACACCCTGTCCCGGCTTGCAGAAGTGTGTGAAGAGGCATATTCATACTTAATTTAAAAACTGCTCATTGCTAATCCTAAATTAAGCTGGCAAAGAGTTCCTAGTGGTACAGAAACCAGAGATTCTTGCATTGAAAAACCGCAACTCAGGGTACAAAAGACATAATATATGGCAGTGCTGCTCTCCTCTTATGAAATCTTTTGCCCAGCATAAGTAGCAGTTTCTCTGCTTGTGCTGGATTTATTACTAGCCAGAAATCCGTGAGAAAGACTGTGGTGGTAGCTGCTAATTGCACAGTGGTTTCACATGGTCAGGTTTTGATGGACAGTGTGCACAGAAGTCTTACACCTCATCTTCCACTCTGACTAAAGCTTCCTCACAGTCAAGCCCAGTTGGAATGGGTTTTGTGTCCTCTGCATTAAATTTAAGAGTTTATCTGTGGAAACTTAGGGTGATGTGTGATTAACCACGGGGCTTTGATTTTGTTGGAAAGTTCTCCTTTTATGCAGAACTTCTTACATTGGAAAGAAGATGTTGACTACCATTTAGTCACTATTTACTCTAGCATCCTGAGTTACACTTTTGCTGTTTCTTCAGCCTCTTCTTGGTCTTGATCCACCAAATTCAAGACTTCACGGGGATAAGATGTTTGCCTTTGTAAAATGTTCAGAAAAAAATTTCTGCAGCTTTTTACTATCTAAATACTAAATATGCATATTTTGCTGATACTTCAGATACTTTCAGCTACAATAATGATCAGAGGGTTGGAACACCTCTCCTCTGAAGAAAGGCTGAGAGACTTGAGGTTGTTCAGCCTGGAGAAAGGAAGGCTCCAAGGAGACCTTATTGCGGTCTTTCATTTCTTAAAGGGGGCTTATAAGAAAGATGGAGAGAGACATTTACCAGGGCTAGTAGTGATAGGACAAGGGGTAACATTTCAAAATAAAAGAGAGCAGATTTAAATTAGACATAAGACATTTTTTACTGTGAGGGTGGTGAGACATTGAAACAGGTTGCCCAGAGAAGCTGTGAATGCCTCACTACTTGGAAATGTTCAAGGTCAGGCGGATGGGACTTTGAGCAACCTCATCTGGTGAAAGATGACCCTGCTCATGGGACAGTGTGTTGGACTGGATGACCTTTAAAGGTCCCATCCAATCAAACTATTCTATGATTCTATTATTCTAATTTACTGTTTCAGAGTTGCATAGCATTGAAGATACATTTTTGACTCATACTACATTTGTTGATATTGTTACTAGCTTCTAAATAATCTTGAGTTTCCAAATATAGCCTCATTTGAAGTATATAGTTGAAGGAAAATGTAAGTATATGCAGCCTGCTAACTAGTCATGGTGTGAACTGAAAAGCAGCATGTTCAGGAAAGGATAACCAGCATTTTGTCACTCTGAAATTTTTAATGAAAATATCTGAGTAAGCATTTAGCAGTAAAAAGATGCCACTTTCATTAGTGCATGGAGTGGAAGGATTTGGGAGGTTAAGGTTATTTTTAGAGGGGGGCAAGCTAGGTGCTGTGGCATATAATGGTTGCCTGGAAACGCATATAGGATTAGAAGCTAGCAGAGTGATTGTTGCAGGACTATTTCATCAGTAATACATTAAAAAAAAAAAAAAAAGGAAACAAACAAACAAAACACATGCACACACAAAAACAACCAACCAAACAAAAACACTCCAGCAAACCGTTGTTTGGCAAGTTCTGTTTTTCAGTGTCTTTTGAGCAATTAAGTGATAGCAAGCTTTCAGAAATATATGTTCTAGAAATGCAAGATCAGAGTAGAAGCTTCTTAGTCATGGTTTGTGTTGTATCAATAAGAAAGCAAGTTTTGCCTTTGGGCTTGGATTAGATTTATATTCATTTGCCTTGCATGTCAATTTACGAATACACAACAAGCTTGGATGCTCCTCTGTGTGCTCTTCTGCCTTAATACATATTTGTTGATATTTCATTTGTAATATCTTTGGACCTGCTCCTAAAAGTGTAACTTATACTGAAAGCAAAAATTTTTTTACAAGATCACTTATATTCAGCTACTACCTCTCATCACTAAGAGTGGCAGAATTAAGTTCTACATAAACGTAGACTGGTGAGCTTTTCTAAGCATGTGTACTAAAATCTATATTTAGGTATTCAGTTGCTGAAAAAATTATCCTAATTTGCAGAGACATTGAGTACTCACAATTAACATTGTTTGCCATGGGCATTTTTGATCCTCAGAATGCCTTGCTTTAGGCAGCATTCAACAATTTTTGCATCAAAATACGTTTAAAATTGTTGGTTAGCAAATACAGTTGTCATTGCTGTATTCTTAAGTCCACCTCTTTTCTCTGAACATGTCCTAACTTTCTGCCAAAACCACTTCTCCAGACAAAATGGGGACAGCTACATAAGTCACTTCACAAGTGGTTTCTCAGAAGTTCAGTGTCTTCCTTTGAAGTCTTTTAACTTTACCAAAATCTTTTCTTTCACTATCATGGACCAGGAACTCATCCTACATCATATTGTTTGTTGCTAAGTTCCTGTAAAGCTCTGGTATAAACAGGAGCTGATAGTGATTGATGATGAATCACACTGGCCTTTGAGTTTTTTATGTAGTAAAATTAATCTTCCTGGGTTTTGCATACACAGAATTGTCCTGTGACTCCACAGCTGTGACCTGTGCTGAAGCACAGTGCAATGAATTGTAAAGGACCTGGTCCTTGGACTCGGTTGGGGAAATTCTCTTTTGTAACTCCATAGACTCTCTACATAAGGAACAGAGGGACAGTCGAACTGGGGAGCACACCCACTAGTGCAACTTACTCAAATCACCAAAAGTCTCAGCCAGCAAAAGAAAGGCGTTCTGTCCTAGGTCTTATAATTCTTCTGATTTTGTTGAGGTGGTGTGGGGTGTGTGGAGAGCATGGAGTTTTCTGATCTATCCTCTTGTTCAATAAAGGCTTGTGTCTCTCTTGATTTCACTGGAAGATGTTTGCGTCTTCACTAGTTTGCTGTATCTGCTAGGCAGACTTTTAACATCACATGTGGAATGTAAATACAGACTTTGTGGAAAGGGAAAGGAATAAAATGGGAAAATCTCTGCTATCAGCTTTTTTCTATCCCCCCAGTCCTACTTCTCTTTCTCCTGTGTAGGTAGTGACCTGCATTGTCCTTGGGAAACAGAACCTCTTCACACTCATCTGTCGCGGTTGAGACGGACAAACGACATGGACCAAGTTCTTCCAGGATGAAAGTAGTAGATGCCATTTATTGCTACAAGAGCATTTTTATACAGTTTTACCAACTCATGTGTTTCTTCATTATTGGTTAAAAGTTACAGCAGTAACATCTCATTGGCTGATTTGTTATCATCAGTGTTACTTTTCTACTCCCTTCTCTCTCACGGGTACATCCCTTCTCTCTCACGCATACACTTTAATATCTCCGGATACTCCTTTACTCCCATGTCTCTCACGGGTAAACCTTAATATCTTCAAGGCTGATGTCTGTTCCCATACCTTCTGTCAGGGAATCCACGGACCCGCCATAGTTTTCCATGCTCATCTTTTCCTCACACAACAAGTCTTGATCCCTTACACACCTCCCATGTTTGTGCCGTGTTTTTGATCTATATGAAATTGCAGCTTTTAATGGACAATATTTTCTCACTATGAATAGCTAAATATGAAGGATCTACCTTCATTATAAAAATTAAACAATCAAAACATTGCTCCCTCCAGCTATCATCACTCCATCAGTCCAGCTTTTCTGTAGTGGAAGTTTTGCTAACAAAAAGTCTCTACTTTCTAAATGTGTTTTGTTTGTGGTTTTGTTTGTTTGTTTGTTTGTTTAGCAGCATCCTTTAAGGTCTCATTTCTAACGTTATTTCATAATTAAAATAGATAGGAGAATCTCCTCTCCACTTGCTGTCTCCACTAAAAATAAAAAGGAAGGTTTTCCCTTGAGTATTCTGACTCTTTTAATTACCCTCTCAAATTTAATTTAGGGTTTTTTTCGTCGCTCAAAGTAGTTTTGCTTGCCAGCAATTAGAGATAGCGTGTTGTACAACAAACTGCTCCAAACACTGGGGGAAACCTCAGGAAAATAGTTGCCATGGTGTTTAGTCAGACCTGCATAACTGTTGCTTAGTGAGGAAAGTAAGACAAGGGTACCCAAGAACATCAAACCAGAGGGCACTTGATGTCCTGGGTTTCCAACTGCCTGTTGAGCCACAGTGGCCAGATCTTCCAGCCAGCCTGCTGATATGCTGTGTCATGGCAGGGATGGAGCATTTTACCATGGTGAACTTGTTCAGGATTCTTAGTCTGAAGGCCAGGTTATTATATGATTCTCTTTCCTTTTAACTTTGACAGTTATGATGAATAAAAGATGCTGAAAGCATGATTTATGAAGGGGTAGATCTACAGACCTCCCTCCTTCAAAGCCCACCTTTCTTCTCTTAGCTCACTGCTCACATGCAGCAGGATTTCACTGTTCCCTGAAAAAAGAGCCCTGAGCCTCTTCGGTATAGCTCTAAAGCTGCACTGAGTCACCCAGAAAGGGGTGCTGGGTACTGGCCATCCTGTGGCTCAGGGAGCCACAGCTGAAACTACTGATGTGTGGCAACTCCTTAAAGCTAGAAACATTATTTCTTGCTTTTACTACCCAGGGGAAGAAGGAAAGAGGGAAATCTCTCTGCAGGGTAATCTGCATGTGGGACAGGCTCACTTACAAAACTACATAACAACTGAAGAGTTCTAGTTTTATTTGAATGAACTTAGAATATGGACATTAAGCTTTACTCATACAGTGAAACCTTGTGTTTTGGAGTTCCCACAAGACAACCTGGCACTCTCCTCAAAAATGAAGTCAGACCTCTCCTTCTCAAAAAAAAAATTATCCCAAAGAGACTGGAGTCATGTTTTGCTCCTGCCTTTATCGTGAGTAAAATCTGACAGATTCGGAGGCTTTCCCCACGTTTGCATGGGCCCATACAATGCCTGAGATCCAGGGATTCCACCTGGGAGCTTCAGAAGGCCACAGCTCACCCTTGTCCTCAGACCGTTCGCGTCTGTTTCCCACAGAAAGGCAAATGCCGCATGCACCACACCAGTGGGGCAGTGGATCCAAGGGACAGGGGATGGATAGTTCAGTCCTGTTCTGCCCTGTGCTCCAGTGGGAATAAAACCCCACATTTTCAGTGGCTTGCAGTAAATGGCTCCTTATGGGCACACTTGTGTCTGCTGTTTCATCACCCTCCCTAAGCAAAAGCACCTCCAGCAGCACTGCCCAAGTGTTATACGGCCTTGACTCTCTCTGGGCTCTTCCCCATGTAGCTGTGGTTTTAGCTATTGCATTACACTGATTTATCAGTCCCTGTTAACTCCATCCCCTGTAGATACAGTCCTGCATTTCACTGTCACACTAGGAAAAAAATCTTTAATGTGTTAAGCCAACTTCTGCCCACAAGTGCTCCATTAATTCCATCAAATCTATTTTGGTCTTACTTCTGCCATCAGTTCTGCCACATTTTGTGCCAGCTCAAACCAATAAGCTAAATTATTAAGGCTCAGAGCCTTACTCAGATAATATGGGCATTTTCTGAGCAGCACAGGACAAAGGTTAGCAGCAGAACGAAGCAGTGGGAAATGAAGCACAGAGAGGATGTAGCATAAAGATGTCACCAGTTTTCTAGCCAGTCCTAGCATTAATGTACTTACTATATTTTCCATGTCATTTACACCATCCTCTTCCCAGTTAATTTTGTAATCTGAATCTGAGGACTCAGGATGGCGATAACTGCTCTTCTGGAAGAGAGTCTGTTTTAAATATTTGAGAACTAAGGCAGAAACAGTGTAAATGGGGAGAGGGGAGGTTGGGAAATTTTGTATGGGAAAAGGAATGTTTCATTATTTGACTTTCTTTGCACTATAAAATGAGTGCAAAATGAGCAAGATTTGTCTAAGCAGCTTTAGTTTAGAATGATCCAAAATACCTTCACAAATATAGCGGAATTTGTTTTTAGGGGAAGCTTCATTTTCCACTGAAGAATTGTATCATGCTTGGGTCAGAAAATAAGGACTAAAGCCTAGATTTGTCCCTCCTAAATTCTAGTGTCAAGATACCATACCATAGCAACCAAAGACATTTTCAGTCTTTGGTGTGGCTTTCCAGCTCATGACAACCAGGGTAGGGACTCTAATCCCACCTGCCTTCTCCCAGATCTCTTGCATTTGATCGATTCCCCTTCATGCAAGGAATATGACCATCTGTATAAAAAAAGAGCTCACCTCACCTCATCCTGACCTTTGTGCTAGCTGGGGAGGGAACAAGCAAGAAGGGGTTGAATGAAACAAACAATGAGGGTTGTTTTTAATGGGCAAGTGTGAGGATAAACTAAACTGGAGTGGGTTGGAAGATATCAGCAAGTTTTATGGAGAAAGACTAAAAAGGAAAGTGGTCCTGTACGTTTCTTCAAGAGTTTGTCAGCTAGTCACACTCTCTATGGGATGCTGGAAGAGACATGACCTAGGGGCAGGATATAATGTGTGTGTCAATATTAGGAAGTTCATGGGCAGCACAAGATCTAGCAAAAATATAAAAGATCAGCTCTTTGCAAAAGTGGTGGAGAGCAACTGGGTCCCTGCCATGATACTTCTGCATGGTTCAAGTTCAGTTTCTTCACTCCCTTCACCTTCAGGGAACTTCACAAATAAGTGGCTACTTCATAAGCAAGTCCTAATGGAGACTCACCACATTTTACACTTGACGTTGCTCCTGCATGGTTCTTACTACTATAGGGACAACAATTAAGTGTACTTTGAACGGAAAAATGTCACCTTCTATATGAAACAATTCTGATTTCCTTACCAGCCTGGATTTAATATTCATAGATCCTCACATTGTTTTCCTTATTTAAAAAACATATTCCTTCTCCTCCAAAATCTGTGTCAGAAGCATGATTTGTATACTGGTTTGTAAGATTAAATTCCTTTTATCCTCCTAAATGCTAGTCTTCACTTTGATAAGTTAAGGTAGGTTAGGAGGTCTCTGTAAAGCATGGAGTTTCAGTTCTCATTTTTCTTAGGACAGACTTTTCAGTCTCTTCCTAATCTTTCTTGTAACTCCCATCTGCACCCTTAGAAAGACTATGTTTTGAGGCAGGCTAACCTGAGGACAGTATTCCTAGCAGAGCAGATGTATCTTGATTTATAAATGGGCTTGTGATCTTTTTCTTTTTATTCCACCAGCCTTTTGTAGCCTAACATTTGCTTTCTGATTTTCATCTCTGTTGAGCAGCGATCCTTAGAGAGCTGTGATTAGAAATTTAGGACTGCATCCAGACTTACCATAGCATTGAATTTCATACTGCCACCTCACTACATTGCCTATTTCCCCTTGCTAATCCTTCTAGTTTTGCCTGGGTTTGCTTGACCTATACAATTTTTCTGTCTTGCTGTTTATCGCCCTCCCCAGAACACTGCTACACATATATAGCTGCACAAACCTTATGAAAATGTTTGCTGTACCTCAGTAGTCACCTTTTTTTTGAATCTTAGCCAGTTTCTAGTCCATAGCAACAAATTGTCTCTCACCTGGATCATGCTAAATTTCTTTATCCATTCAATGTGAGGGATTTTGTCAAAGGCAGTTTGAAAATCTAAATAAGTAATGTCAATTAGCTTACCTTCCCTTATAAAATACTCTCCTGTCATTTTGAAAGACTGCTAAACAGGTAAAAAGATATGATCTTTCTAGCATACACACTCTCACTGAGCCCGATGGCCATGAGGCTTTAGGGGACATATAATTATGGTTATCATGATCTCTATAACCAGTTCTCAAGTACAAATTCAAGAAATTAGAATTTTCCTAATAAAAAATACATTTATCAGACATGGACATTGTATTAAAATAGAATACATACTTTTGAAAATGCAATACTTTTATTTCTCAATAGAAAAAATGTAGGCATTGTGGAAACTTACTGCATTCAGAGGATAAGCTTCCCCTCTGCAAGTCATTTGTGCAGTCATTAGAAGTGGAGGCCACATGGTGTTATGTTGATCTTTTAGAACACGATATCCATATGGGAGATCTCAGTACTACTGATGTTTTCAGTTACAGCAATCTTGTTTGGCAGAAAAATACTACTGACATTTAGGTGAGATTTTCTTTGGGACCCCAATATTGTTACATGGGCCTATCTTTTTTTTAATTTATCAGCACACTGGCATACATCAAACACCCTATAAAACAATGACTCTTTATACTTTAGTATTGATTTGGCATTAAAGTACTTTAAGATTTAAACATAGTTTCATTAGTGATTATAAGCCATCAGTTTGAGCCACCTTCAAGACTAAGAGAATGGGTTGTCTGATTAAATAAAATTCATATTGTTAAGTAGCGAATTAAAAATTTAGATCACACTTTTCCTTCAGTTTCCCTCTAGAATCCTATGTCATTTTTAGGTGTAGCAATTATCTGTATTCCTTATTCAGCTGGTCAAAATGTGTCATCGCAGTATGCTCATCTCTATAGGTCTCTGCTGTGTTTCTGTGCAATCACCATTTTTTCCCATTTTGAATTGCCAGAGCATCTTATTACAAAGAGCTCTATTCCAACACAGAATGAGCAATGAATGATTTTCTGCATGTCATTTCCCTTCATTTCAAATGGGATAAGCTTTCCTAAGCTTTGCAAAGGATCTGGAGGGTCCAGACTGAAGCATAGTCTTTGAGAGGGTGATTCAACCCATCTTGAGATAAGCATGAAGACAGATAACTTTAATTGCCTTCAGAAGAACCTGTCTCCCCAATGACTGTAGAAAGCAAACAATACATCTACATTCCCCAGTGCAATGCTACACAGATACCTGATCTTAGTCTACATGCAGAAGCATAGTGGCCCCTCCATCCTCATGAATCCATCCTTCTGTAAAAGCACCGATATGGCTGATCACAGGATCTGAAGGAGCATCTCTGCTTGACACCGGTATTCAGAGGTGCCTAGTGACCTTTCCATGGCAATACGCTGCACTAAGTAGATGTGTCATAAAGGCCTAGGCAGGTGTCAGATGCAGATGGCAAGTCCAGGCTCAAAAGCAGCCAGGAATGTAGATGTGTTTGGGTTTTGACACTGCCCACAGAAACATCAGGGTCTTCCATAAAGCCTGGGTGATATGCTGATGCCAGAAAGCCTAAAGGAGAACTTCTGGCTTTAAAATAATTAAAACAGAGAATCAAGGAGAGAATAAAATTTCTCTAACAATTTAAAGATTTTGCTGTTTTAATTGATTATACAGATTTTTTTTTAAGTCTGTGTCTTCATTTACCTCTTTTTTAATGAAATCCTTTCCACTTGAATGTGTGGATTTTCTCTGTATGCATAGAAAGACAATTTAAATAAACTTTCATTTTTTTTATTCTAACGGAGTACCACTCTGAATAAATATTTCTTTTATTCAGAAGACTTCCTGAAGAAAAACAGTTTTTCATAATGGAAGGCCACTAGAAGAAAATCCAGTAAAGAACCTGACTTTTAGTAAGTTAAGACTGCTACTTGTTTATTAAATGCTATTGCCATCATGGATCTCCTGACAGGATTAAGAGCAACAAAAGTCAAAGTTTCTCTAATCTATCTCCATGTGCCGTTTTACTCAATTACAATGTGCTCTCCTTGTTTTCTCCCTAAAGCATAGGTTAGCTGTTAGCTCAAGCCAATACTGGATGTAGTCTAAACATGACTAATGCATTTAACCAGATGGCTGTACAGATAGCTCTTTTTCAATTATTTTTTCAATATTTTCTTCCTGGATCTCTTATCTATATATATCTTGAGATTTTAGAACCATATGTCCATTTTATATACCTTTTAATTACATGGCCTTGCTACACAACATTTTATTTTTTAATGACTCCACAAAACAGTGAAATAACCAAATTGTTACAATTCATGGTCATTTTAATGCTCTAATGTCTTTTACATGATCTATTTAAAAGTAGCTCTGGTACCTTATGCAACTAATGCTGCATCCTCTGAGATGCTCCAAAGATATTCTCAGAAAACACAAAAAGGGTTGTCCACTCATTGAGCAAGATGTTAATGAAGACTATGTTCTGCATCTATCACATTCCTGCTTTTAGATATGCAAATATCATCATCAGACAGCAAATTTAAGTGAGCTTGTTTCTATATAGAAACATCATCATTTTCCTTTATAATGGAAATCTGTGTGAATGAACACTTGATTTTGCAAGTAATTTTGGTGACTGCACAAATCTGTTCCCAATTTGGGACTGCATTTTCCACTCAGATGTTTAAATTTACTTAGTCAATGTTGGGTTTTTTTGTAAATTAAAACATACTGCATATACAACATCTCACTAAGGATGTCTGTACACAATGATATTGACTCTAGTCTGTGTACTGAACAAGAGTTACAAATAATTGCTGAAGTAATGAAGAAAACATTTTTAATATGTGTAACTAATTTCTTCAGAAAAAATTGCAGCTTTTATTGTAATAAACTATTTGCAGCTAAATGGCCTGAACTGGCCACATTAATTCAATACATCTTCCTGGATGTAGCATGTGGTGAGTACTTCAGGGATACCTCTCTGTCTTTGAGACTTTTATTCAGTGCCTCCTTCCATGAGCAGAATATTGGCCCTCATCATTGCTCTCATCACCTCCAAGCTGCCAGTATAAACATCAGTATACATCTAAATTATTTTTCTCAGTTCAGGCAATTTTCTTTGTGCTATTTTGAATACAACTGAAATTGTTTCTCCTTTGAAGCCGACAGCTCTTAAACTTTTTCCTTAATTTGCTGCTATAAAAATGATATCCACTCAAAAGTCAAAATTTATCATGCTGACATAAAAGTTGTTAAATACTTTGAACACAGTATAAATAAAGTCTTTAAACTTCTGAAAGACTTTATCAGAAGAGTTTCTTAGAGAGAGAAAAAAAAGCCTCATACAGAGAAAAAGCTAATTAATATTGGCAATGGATTCGCAAAGAGGAAACAACATTCCTCTCATATAGTCAAATAAATGATACTTTTCTACTCACTGCATCAGAAAGCTGTCATCTTGCCAAACGGTATAGCTCTGTGATCCAAATACCAGATTCTAAAACTAAATAAAAACAGATTGTGGCACATGTGCTGGACAGTTTGTTCTCAGATTGTCTGTAATGTGATGTACCTTTCAGCAGAGTGATGGGCTCAGGTTGGTGCCTCCAGAGGGCTGGGAGATGGTCACCGGCCCCAGGGAAGGAAAAAGTGTCTGTGAGTGAGAGTCATGGCAAGAAGGCAGGAGCCGTAGCCCATGGAGACAGTATCGAAAAATGCAGGAACCTGACTCATGCATAACTCGACCCCCACAGTGGCAGACAGAAACTTTTTAGGGATCAGAGGGAGCTGGCTGCAAATCAAAAGGTACTGTGATGACCGTAACCAAGCAGAAAGTAAGAACTTGCCTATAAGCATATGATAGATGGAGATTTGCTTATATACATTTTAATTTCTGCTCTGTCTTATTTAATGACTCTCAGTTTTCTCTCTTTAAAAGGTTAGTTATTTTGGTTCATATTTTAACAAAATCTGGCTTTAAGTTGAAAGAGCTTTTTAGTATTCTGGTCTCCACCCTAAGGCAAGGCTCAAGACATGCATCTCAGATCTTTACCTGGCTCTCCTCTCACACCATTGCACACACATCGTTTGCTTAACAGTATGCATCATTGTAATTTGTCAGAATTGGCTGCAAATTATTACTTACATCCTGTAAGGGTTTAAAGGGTTTCAAAATTTGTGCTGCATCAGTGAAAAGAAATACTGACACTTTACATAGAAGTAAAATTTCACGGCATCCCAATCTTTTGTTTTGTTTTGTCATTCTAAGCTAAACAACACTTCTTGACATTTCCAGGTAGGGGGTTCACTGTGAGCTTCATTGAAGCCTTTAGTTTCATCTTACTCCAGTTTACTCTGGATTTTGAACTGCTGCACTGACTTCTGAAGAGCTGGTCTTTGTGCCTCCACTCAATTTTAACTCAACTTGTGAAACCTAACTGTCTCAGTGCTGTGTAATCCAGCCCCAAACTAAATGTTTCATCTCCCAGTGGAAAGCTGAAATAGTTTAGCCTCTGCTTTGGGGTTTGGTGGTTGTCATTTGGTTGGGTCTAAATTTTGGAAAATTTCCAATCAAGTCTACATGTCATTTATAAAAATACTGGGCTTAACATAAGCAAGAATTTTTTACTGTGTTCCCAAAGAAGAAAGCCCTCAAGTTATTTAATAGTCACTATTTTTTTTTTTTTATCCTGGCACTGTGGGGCACTATGGTTGGGACTGGTTTATGCCTTCTCCCTCCCATGGGCTGTTTTCTCCATTTGGACTTAGTCTTAGATCATCCAGAAACCTGGGAAAAAAATCTCCGAACTTCCTAACAATATGTTGTTGACTTACAGAAATGCTTCTGGGCCATCACATTTTGTTACTTGATTATTTAGTTGCACGTCGAGATCCTAATTCTTTAGTCTGAATTGATTGAAAGTGAGCTAAAGATGATACTTATTTTAGCCAGGCAGTTGAGATGATTTAGAATTCATGTTTTTGCAGTTTTAACCAGATTCAAATACTTACAAGAGCTATATCTGAGATTTAAACAGTTTCCTGATCTAAGTACAAGTGAATATTTTTGTATCCATTCTTTTCCTTTTTATAAAAGGTAAGATTTGAATTTAAAATGAAGAATATATAGGAAATCCTCAGATTAAATAGTTTTCTGTTTATTTTCTTTATGCCTTTTAAAAAAATTGAATATTGAAGTTGTGCAAGAGTATGTCTTTCTCTTTAGGACTGTTTTGGTTCTCTACTAATTTTCTTTTGTTTCCATAATTACAATGAAATTCGATCATGTCCAAACATATTTTCTACTTGATAATTTCGTCACTATTACACCACCTTTTTATTATGCATGCTTACTGTTTTCTTCAAACACTAGGTTTCTGTAAGAGTCTACATGACTCATGTGTTACTGTTTACTTCTGATTAAAAGGTGAATGAGAACATCCCAAAGAACATCCCATTTCTTCATTCATACACAAAAAGTGTGTATATGCATGCGCACACATACGTACACACACCGACATATACATATCTCTATCCTAAGCCCAGAGCAGGGGATTTAATAACTGTTCCATGGCCATGAGTGAATATTCTGAAGCTATTACATAAGGCATTTTTACACTGATATTATGTCAAGTAGTCATAGCATTTGTGACATTTTCCATTCTAAGCGTCCAGAACTCTATAATGACTATATATTACATTATTATTTGTGTATAAAATGTTGTGAATACTAAGTTGCCCATAACAGCTCTGCTTAAACCTGTGAAATGCAGACAAATAATTTAAAAATCTTATGCTTTTATCCTTTGTTTCAGTGCGTTGACATTTTTTTATTTTATGTTCAAGTTATGCTAGATTCTAATGTATTGTATATAAAAATATTTTCTTGGAACCTCTGTTACCAAGATCTCAGACTGAAATAATAAATTTTCATTTTTTCTATAGAGAAGAAATGGTGTCTTTCAGAATGTGTAGGTCTGAAAACTATTCTAATGCATAGAGTGCCTTCAAGTGGGCAGGTACTTCAATTAAAGTAATATGTATCTGTGATAGGTTTGTATTCTTTGTCTAGTCTAATTTGAAAGCCCAGAGGTAGCCATTGAAAACTGCAGTAAACAAGGTTTGACTATGTGCCCTTGTGCCTTGATCTAGATTACTTGTGTTATGGTTTCTGAAACCCTAATAGTTTAACAGCTACCCTGTAATAAGCACCCAGTAAAAAATAACTCTGCCTCAATCTACCTATTTTTGTATTGAAGAAGGTGAGAGTTGTGAAGATATCAAATGAAAACTACAAAACAGTAAAGCAAATACACAACTAGATAAGAAATAGCAAACAAATCGTCACACTACCTAGATGACTTATCCTGTTTTGATAGCAACTCCTAACTGCTGCAGACATTTAATTTAAATGCAGAATAACTACCTGCAGAACTACACTATGTATTGCTAGTTAAGAACTGTTTTCATGATTTTACAAAAAAAAGGCTGCTTCATATTTCTTATTCCAAAGGAATAAATCTGCTCTCTTGAAAACAATTTTTCTGCTCTTTTTTTGATCTAGTGCTAAGAATTTCAATATGCTTAATCTCTCCTTGATTTATTCATCTGTTTGATTAGTTAAACAGTGATTGCACATGTAGCTGTATAAGGGCTGGGCTTTCTTTCGTTTTTTCTTTATGAACTTGCTATCCTTTGTGCTTAATACTTATCAGAAGCAGTCATCTTAGTTAGGACTGTATTCAATTATAGGGCTGTTGTGTTTCACTTTCCCTATTTGTGTTAGGTGATTTAATTCAGAATGTTATTTGGTTTGTCCATTATCATGCAAAACAGTATTTCCAAATAACTTTCTTCTTTTCTTATCTATAATTTGCTTTCTCATGGCCCTTTCTGACTGCTTCAAAATTTCATTATTTGAATTCCCATGGTCTGACTCTCCCTTCAGCATAAGAACAGGATAACTTGGACAATATAACTAAATATTTTGAAGTTTCTGGGGTTGCTGATACTAGTTTCCTTTCCTCCAAGCTTAGCTTTCCTCTACCTCCCTCTTTTACCATCACTTTAGCAATCTTCTTTTCTTTGGACGTCGTGCAGAGCAAGAACCCTGTGAGTAATATGGGGCTTTGTGGTTCTCTAATGCTGCTTCTCTTATCCTGTTTTTTATCCTATTTCTCCACTCTGGAAGACTTCCAATAGTACAGCTCTGCCTGTAGCAGTGCACTTGTCATGATACTTAAAGAGCAGAGAAATTGCTTTTTAGCTCTTTACACTTTTAAACAAGGCTATCTTTGTTGTAGTTCTTTGTAGACTTTTTGAAGTACAAGGAAACTTTTCCAGGTTCTGGAAGTCATTACACAAAGGGACAGAGCCTACAGGCTTCTGCACCACAAGCAGGTAGCCCATATGCCAGTGGCAGGTTACATTTGGGGACACAAAAATGCTAATTGCTAGGCATAAATTTCTGTACTTCAGGAGCTATAATCTTAGTAGTTCTTGAGCTCCCAGACCTTCTGATAGCTGCAAATAAAGTTTTTGGCACTACTTCTAATATTGAACCCTGAAAAGGGGTTATTTTCAGAAGCACAAAGGAAAATATGTGCATATGGGTGCTGTAACTTAAATAGTGAGAGGATGTGCCTGTCTAAAATGATAATTTAGGCTGAAGCCATCAAATGTATGCACTGATGAATTGTTAAAACAGTCCCTAGCACATTTTTACCCGAGTAAACTAGTACCCTCCTGAGCAGCTCCATAGCACAGGCTGGCCTGTGCCAGGGTCTGTTCACAACAGGCAGTTTGAAAGTGGCCACCCCATTCTGGAGGCTGAGAAAAATGAACAGTTTGGGCACAGCCAGTCAAAGCCAGTTGGCCTGGGGATTAGTGAGTGGACCTTAGGACTGGTACTTTTACTGATATAGACATAACCATTTTGTCTACTGAGTGCTTGGGTATGCATTGCAAAACTGCAGATGGACAAAACCTCCAGGGACGCGTGGGGGAGTCGAGTATGACATCCTCATCAAATGCAATTTAGCTCTTTCGTGGTAGAAGCATCTGAAATGGGCATGAGGGGCAGTGCCTAAAAGCCAGGCTTTATGCAAAGTTGCAGTCCATATACAGGTAGCAATTAGGATCTTCATGAAGGAGAAGGGAGTGGACAGTCCCAGTATTTGGGCAATGAGCACTAGAAACCTAGGGGACAATTCACCACAGATGGTTCAGAAAATACCTGTAGTACTAACCAGAGGGAGAAGTCTTGGGTTAACTGCTGGCTCATGATAGGACTAGCACTGCAAATTTTCTTGTTCCTTAAGATGTTTACTCTAAGAGGAAAAAAAACCTTTATGGACCACTGTAAACAGAGATTAAACCAGATTCACCTGCAAACAGAGATAGCAAAGATAGCTAACAAGGTGTGTCATACTGGATAACTATATGAAGTAAACAGGGAAGCACTATCATTTTAGGCATTTGTCATGGTTTAACACTGGCCAGCAACTAAGCACCATGCAGCTGTTTGCTCACCACCTGCCAGTGGGATGGGGAAGAGAATTGAAATCTAAAAGTGAGAAAACTCATGGGTTGAGATAAAAACAGTTTAGTAGGCAAAGCAAAATCTGCACACACAAGTCAAGCAAAACAAAGAATTCATTCACCACTTCTCATTGGCAGGCAGGTATTCAGCCATCTCCAGGAAAGCAGGGCTCCATCACACGTAACAGTCACTTGAGAAGACAAACGCCATCACTCTGAACATTCCCCTCTTCCTTTTTCTTCCCCCAGCTTTACATGCTGAACATGACATCATATGAGATGGAATATCACTTTGGTCAGTTGGGCTCAGCTGTCTCCAGTGTGTCCCCTCCCAGCTTCTTGTGCACTCCCAGCCTACTCACTGCTGAGGTGGTATGAGACGCTGAAAAGGCCTTGACTCAGTGTGAGCACTGCTCAGCAGTTACTAAAACATCCCTGCATTATCAACACTTTTTCCAGAACAAATCCATAACATGGCCCCATACTAGCTACTATGAAGAAAATTAACTCTGTCCCAGCCAAAACCAGCACAGCATTACACCTTCTGTGTGGTTATTTCACCTCTGTAATGCTTTGCACATGTGCAGAACAGGATTTGCTTTCAGTTTAGCACAATAGAGCTTATGGCCATGATCCCCCACTCTCTTTCATTTCCTGTATCCTGCATTCTTGGAAATACGTGTAAAATACTGCCGATCAGTGTCAGTTTTTAAAAATCATCTGCTTCTTTCCTGTAGAACAATGAAAAGCATAATGAAATTACAATCACCAGTGGAAAATAGGCATATGCTGTCCAGGAAAGATAAGATTAAATTGGTGGGCTGAGAATCACTGTGGTAGTAACCAGCAGTGAAATACAGGTTAGATGAAAACAGAAATGTCAGCTGTGTTCTGGAAGGATTGCAAAAGAGATTTCACTGGGGCAATCCTTGAAGTACTGCCACAGATCCTGAAGACAGGCAAATGGAGATCTCTAGTTTTTACTAGTAATTTCTAGTATATTCTTGTTACTGGGATTACAATTTTCCAGGTATATGCTGAAGGACATGTATAAATAATGATAAAGCCCAGTTATTACTACATAGCCAGTTACACAGGAATAACAAGCATAATGGAATAACAAACATAACTGGGGTATAGGTTTCTGCACCATGATGAGCTGAGTTGGTGATTGAGTCAATAATAAATTTATCCTGAAAATAAGGTTTCTAAACATCAGAGCAACAACATTTTCGAACAGCTTTTCTAATTGCAGCACAAATGAATTTGGTTAAACAGCATGATCACAACCCAGATTAAATGATATGATTGACCAAAATGGCAGAACTCTGATGCTTTCATATGGCCTAATAGTGGGAAACATACAAGGTTTGGGGTGATAGAGGTATAGATCCTATATCTCTAGGTAGGTTTCTGAATTCAGTGCACACTGAAAACAACATTTGCTGTTGCTAATTTTTTTCTTGCCTCACTTAATGATTAGTTTCTGTGTCTGTCATTTGCTAACAAGAGTTTGTGAACTTGATTGTATGTTGTTTTGCCACTGTTTAGGTACTTAACTACATCTTACTCCTTAAATATATAGTAATTCTTTTAATAATACAAATAAAACATTTTATTATTTTAGCAGATTAGATAACATTTTAGTTATATTGTTGCATTTCAGTTTGGCATACTGATGTGTAATGTCTATTCCCTGCTCCTCTTAGGGTTTTATTGGTTGCTATAGTTACTGGCCACTGCTCCTCTCATGTCATTTATGTAAGCTAAATTCTCAGTGACCCTAAATTTGTTATCATACTGTTGTGGTTTAACCCAGCAGGCGGCTAAACACCACAACAGCCACTCACTTACTCCCCCTTCTCCCACTGGGATGGGGGAGAGAATCAGAAAAAAAAAAAGGTAAACATCATGGATTAGGATAATGAGAGTTTAACAGGACAGAAAGCGAAGTAATAACAATAATAATAATAATAACAACATATATAAAACAAGTTATGCACAATGCAATTGCTCACTCCTGTCAACTGATACTCAGCCAGTTCCTGAGCAGTGGTTCCCTTGGCCAGCTTCCCTCAAAATATATATTGAGCATGAAGTCATATGGTATGGAATATTTCTTTGTCCTATCTGGGTCCGGTCTGTCCTGGCTGTGCTCTCTCCCAGCTTCTTGTGCACTTAGCACTGTATGAGAAGCTGAAAAGTCCTTGACTAGTTATACAATAACTAAAACATCCATGTATTATCCACATTATTCTCATTCGAAATCCAAAACACAGCACTATACCAGCTAGTAGGAAGAAAATTAACTCTATCCCAGCCAAAACCAAGACACAAACACATCTCGTTGTTTCTGTTCTGTGGGATGGCAAAGTGCCAACTTGTTATGAGGAAGACTTCCAAAGAAATGAATATATCTTGTCTGCAGGATAGCCTGGACTTGCAGGCCTGAATCTCCCCTTGCACTGCCGTATTTTTTAAATCCACATTAACAATACCTCAGCAAGGTCTTGTGCATGCTGTAACACAGTCTATCTTGATATTTATTATTTAATCTATTAAAACATTTGGCTCTCTTCACACACAGTTGGGGGACCAATTAAAAGTCCAGAAAAACTATACAAAGTTTCTCATGTAATTAGATGTTTCAGGGCATGCTATTAAGGACCATCTGTTCTCCTGGTTGACTGAGTATGACTGAGAAATTAGATGTTTCTTTTTGTACTTGGGGTTCCGTCTGTCTTGATTCTATATTTGATTACGCTATGTGGGGCTGTAGGCTGAATTTATTTATAATGGTCTTAATTCGTATAGACAGTTAAGTATGGTTTATTGGGTAGGATGTCGAACCATTTAGCATTTGAAATTATTGTTTTAAAGCAAATAACTCTCTTGAACATTTTTCTAGGAGAATCTCCATTGCTTTTCTCTTGTTTACATTCCCCCATCATTTGCTTTTTTCCCCTTTCTACTAGTGATCCAGTTTTGCCATGGAGTAAATGGTTACAACTACAGAGAAATCACTGACATTTCATGCATCTTGAATTTGGCTAGTAAAGCCAAGCAGATCTGAGCAGTACAGCAAAACATATGCTATAAAGTTGTGAAAACTGGCTTACTGTCTCCTCTGTGACATCTGTGTGGTCCCACTGAAGGCAACTTAGAATATGTCAGACTGCTGCACAACATGGAGATACCCAAATTAACTTTTAATTTAGGTATTTCTGCTATTGCCAGCCATGATGCGTCAATACCATTAAGAGGAGAGTTCAGTCCTTTCGTATCAGTTCAGCTGTTTGTCTACACTTTGCCCCTGAAGTGCCTTTAAATCCTAACAGAGCAATGACATTCAGCAATACTTTCTTGTAACATTTTTAACAACTGATTGCTTCTGCTAGATTTTTGCACTAGCACACACACATTTAAAACCTAAACCTGGCTCTAAATAATACTTTCCCATCTTGTATAAATTCATGCAAATAAGATCAAAGGTCTCATTGTATGCTCTGCATACAGTCAAGTATTCAAAAATCTGTACCAAGCCAAGACATCTGGTCATTCTGCTTTGGTTACAGCACTGTGTTTCATTATATCTACTGTACTTTGATCTTTCAACTACTTTGTATACAGCAGCACATACAGTTATAGCAATATTCAAACAACACATTTATTCATTCATTCGTTCATTCACTCAAATGTAATATTGTATAAATAATTAAATCTGAAATATGAGTTTACAATATGCTGTTGCTGCCCTCTTAGCGCTGCTAATGTCACTGCTCTCACATCACCCTTAGGCATGTAATCCCTGGCACTTCTGCAGTAGGAACGGTTGTCAAAATCCACAAGCAGTTTAAAAATAGTATTTGAATATGACTGTGGGCACTTGGAGTAGGATCTTCTCACCAAAATTTAGACTTAGTTATCAAGGAGTGAGTTAGTTACTTCTGGCTCCCTTTAGTGTCAGCAGAGAATAACAGGAATTTCCAATTATTTTGCCTAACTAAAGGAAGTTATGTAATTAGGCAGCTGATTTGAGGTGAGATGAATCAACTAGGAGCCCACATCCCTCATCCCATCATTAAGAAGAGCCTGACCTTGACTTCTTTAACTTTTAGTCCCCAAAGTTAACTTTCCCCCCCTAATGTATGGTTCCCTGGCCTGCAATGGGATGAACTCAGCATTTTTCAGCTATTAGTAGCTGACTCTAGAGATGTTTTTTCCCTCTCTTGAGGATAAACGACGTGCATTTTTCTACAAATAAAAAATAAGTGCAGCCACTGTGACAGTGAAGCTACAGCTGTTCATGCTGTACACGGTAACGAACATGATAATACAGTCTCTGGAATTTATTATCTACTGTGAAGGAGATGTGGATGCTGTTGGGTGTAATTGGAAAAATAATTTAACTTCCTTTCTAAAGAATTGTCCCTGAAATTAAGTGTGGGGGTTTTTGTTTGGGGGTTTTTTGTTTATTTGTTTTTGTTGTTTGTGGGTTTAGTTTAGTTTGGTTTGGTTTTTGTTTGTTGGTTTGGGGTTTGTTTGGTTGGGTTTTTTTGTTTGGTTGGGTTTTAGGTTTTGGTTGGTTTTGGTTTTGGTTTTTAATTTAAAGTGAATTAAGTTGCTTAAGGATCACAACGAGTACTAAACTTTGACAGATGTTCCGCTTTGGTGAAATGTGAGAGAGTGTTAACTTTAACACAAATAACATAGAGGATTGAGCATGTCAGAACTTTTTGTTACAATGCTTTTGCAGACTGAAATATTTCTTTGTATTTTTTCCCTTTAGGAATTACTTTGTTTCAAAATTGTAATTATTCTACAATCAGAAAACTGGAAAATTGAGCTTTGATGGATGTTTTTCTTCTACAATGTTTCTTCTATAGAGTATCTGAAAGTATAAAAATTTGAAGAGAATTTAAATCATGCAAGAACTGGAATTTTCAGCCTTATACGAGCTCTACTTAAATGGTCATCTTGCAAAGGTTTTTTTTTCATCTTAGGAATGGTCATGTTGGCTGTCTGCTCCCTTGATAATAATGTTCATCACAGTTTTCACAGTTTTCATAAAATGGAGGCTGGTATAAGTCACTGCAGATTACATAATTACTAGATAGTAAAAATACTGGGTTTATAGAAGGTTTTGTATAATTTTGTATGTGTTTTAAGGCCTGTATCTTCCAGGTGCTACAGTAGTGGTTGTGCTTTCTCAAAGTTCAATAATCATCAGGAATCATTAGCATGTTCCTTAACATTTTTCTCTATTTTCTTGCCTCATAACAATACACGTTCTATTACAGGAACTGAAAAATCCTACGTCTGAAAAACGGTTATACTATGAGGAGGATGGAGAAAGGTGAATCCTTCAGCCCTCTTGGCTTTTCTAGGCCCTGCCAGAAATATCTGGGATCTTCAGACTCCTCCCCAGTCTCAGCCAACTTGTTTATAAATACCTATGAGGGACATGTTTTCTTAAAATTGAGATTAGTGGCCAGACATTCAATAAAATCTCTGATATTCAGTAGTGAGTACAATTTTCCATTCCAGTACTTTACCTAGGGACACAGTGGATTCTTTGTCTCTCAGCATCTAAATTAAGATCAGGGTTTTATCTTATGCAAAAATTCCTGGGTGATATCTGCTGTTTCCCATGCTACAGAGGAAGGTTACAGGAGATCATCACGGCTTGATCTGACTGCAAGAATCTGTGAAAACTTGAGAGCTGTTTTCAGTGGCTACCCTGTAGATAAGAGGGAATTGCCCTTGACCCCATTTGTCCCCATGTAGCAGACTCCCAAAACCTTGTGTCTCATGTGCTTTAGCCTGTGAAGCCCCGAGCAGCCCGGTGCACTTCTCCATGGGGATGGGTCTGGGCTGAAGCAGCAGTAGGCACAAACGGGGTGCTCCTGCTTTGGGGAGCAGTTGTCCAAAAGACATTTGGGGAGCTTATGCATCAGTGGGGCTAGTAGCTTGTTTTGTTTAAATCTTGTTTTAGTAGAGAAACAAATGAGAATGGATACGTGAAAGCTCTCCCATTAGGCAGAATATTTTAGTCTCTGTGTTTGAGCTGTATTTTAATCAAGTACATCAAAAATGCAGAAAGAGTTTGTCATACAGACTGAACATTAGGGATATTTTAACAAGCAGAAAGAAGGATGAGTGAGAGCTTTGCAAACTAATATAGGCCTAGAAAATAAGATTTGATGACCTTTTAATCACTGGCTTTCTTGATATATAGAGGAAGATCATTTATTTTCACAGTGCTTCAGTTTCCTTCTGTACAGTGGGGATAATAACACTACTTGAAATAAACCGTGTGGGGAGAAATGTTAAGTATTGGCAATTTCTTACAGGTTTCAATCAGAGAATCATACCAGCTATTTACTTTGTGCACGTAAATGATATACGTAAATACAGCCTTTGAAAGTAAAATAGGTCATGAAATCATGACATGTTAAGGCACTCCTCTCAGACTCTGACCAGAGGGTACCAGAGGACCTGTGGTATTTTATGAGACATCTGTACCATGAGCTAAAAAACCAATTGAACATTAAAGAGCCTTTGACGATCTTCAGAGGAAAAGACGAGTTATCACCTTTAAATCTCGAATTACAGATAATTACATTTTCCTCCCCTAATCCCCCTGTAGTTCCAATAAGGGATGCTATTTCACACTTCCTCACCCAAAGTGTGGCACAGTGCCGCTATGTATTATTGCACAGCTGCCTTACTTGAACCCAGAGGTTACTGCTTCTTGGTGGTGGATGAAACAAGCCACACAGATTCCTTGACTGCATCGCAGAGTTATTGTGACTAGTCTAATTAGATACTGCTCAAGAACTGTTGTGAGATACTCAGATTAAAAGCATTATGCAAGGCCAAATTAATTATGAGTATTAACACAATCTTGATCTAGAGAGTAATTTGAATAAGGGATAAAATAATAACGTGATCTTTGTGAGTCATGTACAGAGTGCTTTGCTTCTCTGTATAAAATATCTCCCACATCATTTAAAATGTTTCTGAGGAGCAGAGCAGGGCAGTGTTGTTCAGAAGTGGCAGGAATATGCGCTGCCAGATGTGAGTCATCACTGAACTCGAGCACTCGTTTCTTTGTTCACATTTCAAGCACAAGACACCCTGTTCCCTACGACAGAGTTGCCTGCAGATGCCTTGATAGAATGTGAAATAAGGAACCTGACAGACAAGGGGGTGTTTTCTGGTTTTGTTTTGAGGTTTAGGGGATTATCTTCATTCCCTGTGCAGATCTGTTGTGACATAGCACAATCATCCTTGACCCTGGGTGAAATTCTGGCTTTTCTGAAATCAAGGAAATGTTCCCATTGACTTCAGTGGAGCCAGGATTTCCACCATGTACGTGTTTCGGTGTTCTCTCAGGTAAGGAAACACGGAAATGCTGGAGATGATGCGAATTTATGTAGTCACGTAGTCAATTTCCGTACAAAACCAGAAAAATCGGTCTGAACCAAACTGACTAATCTGTTTTGACAGTTGGGTGGCCAGCACAGACTTCCACTGCCACTTTTTGCTTAGCGAGCTTTATGTATTTTGTGGATACCTAGAAAATTTATTATCAGATTTATTTTAATGAAATCTGAATGCATGAAGATCAGATTTCTAAGTGTAAACTTTTTCTGTTGCTAGGATAGATTCTTATAATTAAATACATGTATTTACAGTATATTTAAGATATCTGCTCTAGGTTGAACTGAGTTGCTCCCTAGATCTGCACTGACTTTAAGAGGAGTCTGCATTAACCAATTACTTTTAGTCACATGAATTTTATAATTTTATATTTACTTTTTGCTTGGTACTTTATGATTTTAGTGAAATAGGTCTGGAACATTGAATTATTTAATGGTGCTGAGCTAGTTACCACAGAAAGGTGAGCACAGAATTGTATTTCAACTTTAGAAGCAGTGTATCTCTGCAAACTTCTCGCTTTGATTACTACCTAACGAAATACTTGAACTGAATAACCATTTTCTTTTCAGATCTCAAACAAAAAGCTCTAATGACTACTCTTCAAACAAACTCCACTTATAAAATGAGATTTCCACATGCAGATTTCCTTGTTATGTAAAACTTGAGCTGACTGACTAAAGCCAAGCATATAAATGACATTCTGAACATTTCGTTCTAGCCCTTTTGCTTACTTCTGTGCTTCATTATAATGAGAGATACATGTTTTTGTGTATCAGGGATTATAATTGCTCATGTCCTCAGAGCAGCTCACCAGAGTATAATTATTGCTTATATGTTGGGTCAAGGTATGAATTTGACTAGAAAGTCTAACATGGTCATGACTCTTACATTTTAATCTGTTCACTTCCTGGTAGCACCTAACAGATCACCTACGCTAGTCCTGATTTTTCAATACAAAGAGATTAAACTCCTGCATCTGTATCCTCTCATGCCTGAGAATGAAGCTCACCTTTCTCACAAAGACACAGAGCTGTCTGAATTGCCAGCTGGTACAGGGGTGGGGATGGCACACAGGGCAGTTGGCCGCATGTGCAGCACAGCTAATGTCACAGAAATGTCCAAGGCCACAGAGACACAACAGAAAAGCACTGGGTGCGCAGGGATGGACGACATTCTCTTTTTGGGGAGAACTGAAGCAAGGTCTTGGGGCAAGCTACATATCTGCCACAGCTGGAGAGATTTATTCAGGTTGGAGATGACATATCCACTGCTCATGAGCCACATGTAGATCAAGAATTGGTTTGATGTGGCATCTGAGGACTCCTTGAAGACAGGGGTAAAGCCAGGATGGCTAGAAGGCCTGCGCCATGTGCTGTCTGTAGGTGCTGTGCATGCTCATCTATTTCCAGGTGGAACCTGGTCCAGAATTCAAAAACAGTTTTAGAGCAGGAAAATACTGGACTGCCCCTCACTCACCCAGAGAGTGGGCACAGAGGAAGCAGAGCGCTGCCTGCTCATTTGCTATTACACTGGCCTTTGCACCGCTGACACTTCTCATTTCTTATATTTTCTGTCTGCTGCACAGTTTAATTTCCTGAGAACTCTCATATCTGGTACTCAGACTTCGCCTGGGCTGAATTACTCTGAGATTGTGTGATGTTCCTCTCAAGGAGTTCTGCCCATCTCCTCAGAGCCACATTGCAGAGCACGTATGCATGAGCTTATTTGGGGAACTACATCCCTAGCTACAATGCTGGTCAAGATTTCTCCATGAGGCCCTGGTAAGGTACGTGAGCCCACACAGAGATGGCCATCCTGCTTTCCATGCCATGACTGAGTGAAGAGAGCTTCCACTTTCCCCTCTAAACACTTAGTTGAGATCTTCCACTGTGTCACTGTTTATAGCTTCCTGCATTTACTCCAGAAAAACTGCCCATCTTGAAGATAAAGAACAGCAGGATTTCTTACATGTCATTCTTTTTCCTGAATATGGTTTATATTTTGTCACAACTATTTTAGTATCAGAAGCCAGGTGCCATACATGACCATTAGGAGCTTTGCTGAATGTGACATCTCATTTTTTTATTGAAGTGAAAGAAGGATTATAATTCAACCCAGGACCAGAAACCTTACAAGAGTTATACAGACTTGCAGTTTTAATGACTTAAAAGTACCACCTATGTCATACCTGAATTTGGTCCAAAATGACTCATTACAGAACAATAATATCTTTTTCAGAAATTTATCTCCATTACAGAAATACTGGAAGCTGGAAGAGGAGACCAAGCGAGCTGTTCGTAAATATTACTCATTCTGTTTTCACATCGCTTAGTAGTAAATATTCACAAACAAGCATAAATTAAGACATTCATTCTGCATATTTCAAATTCATTTTGCCTTTTTCTTTTATGAGAATTATGTCTTACTGTATGATTTTAAGTGGTTTTTCAAAATTGCTTTAAAAGAGATGATTCTGTACAGTTTGCATATGCTTGATAGTTATCTTTGCAATTATTTCTCTTCTGCATCCTTTTAGTTACAGAATAAAGACTGCTTAAACTTTTATTGAGACAACTCAAGTAATTTCCTTACAACAAACTGAATGAAAACCACAGCATTAAATGAAGATTTAAAGATGACAAAAAAGCCTTTTCATGAGAGTACAACTCTTGAATAATAACTTCAGCTCTGACGGTGAATTCTAATTTAATGAAATCCTAGTGAACAGTACTTTATACCAAATATGTCAGGATTTTTCAGTGTGAGAAAATGAACTTTGGTCCTAATGTGTGCTCTGGGAGCAAGAGGCACTGGGAAAATATTATAGCAGAGCATTTAAAACTTAATTTGCTGAGTTGTCTTTGAAGGTAGTTTGGGTGCTGATAACAGCAATTTCTCATTTTCTGTCAGACCGTGCATGTGAACAGGAAAAAATGCATCGCATCCTTTCCTTCCCCACCCACTGGTTATGTTCATTCATACTGATACATAATTTGTCTCTGCAACTCTCTACCCAGCATCACTAACTGCGACCCAGCTGCATCTCTTCACCCATCTACCACGTTCACCCCAAGCCATTTTTTAGCCATCACGCCAGCCCCATGCTCAGCCAGCAAGCCAGAGCCTGGCCGTGCGCTGCTGGTGGTTCGCGCTGGAAGTGCACGTCCTCCCACGTTCTGACACCTTGGCTGGCGTCAGGACAGTTTGGGGTGCCCATGGCTGCCATGGTGCACAGCAGCGAGCAACTCTCACTCAGTACCGTCTGCCCTCTCCATCCATATGCTTGGGTCAGCACCTTTCCTGCTGCTGCTCTGAGGTACCACCGCGCTGTCAGCCAGACCTGCAGCCCAGCAGGGCAAGGTCTGCAGCAATGCGTTAAGCTGCTGAGGCTGCAGTTCCTCTCACCTAATGCCAGCTCTCGAAAGGTCAAAGATCTAGATACTGGTCTGCTCTCTTCCCAGCTAATGGAAGGAGACAGGAACAGCTGGGCTCAGAGGCAAAGCTCCAGGTGGACCTCACTGCTCTCTAAAGGCGTTTGTCCTCCACCTACAGGGACATCAGTTGGCTGACACTAACTGCATGTGGCATTGCCAGGTCTCGAGAGTTCGCAGAGACAGAGCTTGACCTTAACAGGCATGAAAATCATTTTAGTGTTAGCAGAACCTTTCTCAGCAAGCAAGTTGCTCTACATAAGGAAAGGTCTGCACATGGTCCTCCCAGCATCTGGTCATATTATTTCAAATTTATTTTGCAGATTGTAAGATGCAAGAGCAATATAAACAAAAAGCATTCTCCATGATGAAGAAATATTGTCATTAGAAGCTAATGAAATAACTTCCTAAACCATTTTACACTGGTTTGCCAATAGCCCAAGCCCAGATGGAGCTGACTCAAAGGACTATAAATACTAATTATTGAAAATTAATAAAACACACTAACATTATCTGAGCAAAATTAAAGGTGGAACCAAGAAAAGTAGAAGCAGATTATTTGCAATTCTCACAGATTATTGCTGGATGTATATTTATGCCTGTAAGTACAAAAGGGAAACTGAAACTGATACTACTCATAAATCAGCACATTCAAAGTAATATTACATAAGGAAGTTCATTGAGTATTGATTCACTTAAAAGCCATATATCACAGAAGAACAGTGCTTTCATTAAATGAAGAGCTTCATAATAAGTGAAGCACTGAGTAAGTCCACCTCATTCAGAACCTGCACAGAAGTTATAATCAGCAGGACAAAAAACATCAGCTAAATCAGTTAGTGTTCAATATGAAGTCTTGTTTAGTGCCAAATTAAACTCTCTAAAACTCCTTTTCTCATCTCATTTTTATTTGATTCTTTATGTTAAAGATGTAAGTGAATAGAATGCCAAAGTCATATCTTTAATTTGCAAATAAGAAATAATTGAAATTTGATTAAATACATTTAATCAAATGGCAAGTCTGTTACCAGGATGTGATTATGAAGCCCTTCTACTATAGTGGATGAGTTTAAGCTTCTTTTTTTTTCAGGAAAAAAGTTACTTTCTTGCTTTCTAGCACTAGCATGTACATTTTACAAATACTTTCTGTACCTTATTTTTGTGATGGAGATACTTTGAGTGATATCACAGTTTTAAAAGTCAGTGAAAACCTTTGTTTCACTGAAGTGGAAGCCTTGATCGGGCATTGCTTTTTCTTCTTAAAGCTGAAATAAATATAAAAGTATGTCTCCTAGTATATTAGGTCAATCTTCTGCTCATGAACAAAGAACTCAGGAGTGAAGGGAGAAGATAAGGTTTTTCTCTAGAACAGGAAAGAAAGGCGGAGGGGGAAGGGAGAATAAACATCTCCATAGTTTCTCCTTAAAATTCTTAGCAGATCAATTCTGCCTTCCCCTTTGTGTTTTGTGGATGGAGAGTTTAGAGATGATTGGTGACAGAGCGGGGTTAGCATAAGAACCTTTTATTGAAATGAGGAAAAATGGCTCTCCAGGTCAAATACTTCCATATCCTTGTACTATCTTCTGAGATAACATGACTATATTGACTCCAGTTGCAAGCAGATTATTGCTGTAAAAATGTTCAACTGACAAAATTTCAGAATATATATTATAAATTTGTATAAGAGTCACATCTTTGTTGGCAAAATCTCCCTGGGATTTGCCTGATCCTGTGAACTGCAGTTTCCAGCTCTAGCTTAGCAAACTCATATGAGACATATACAACTCTAAGTAGACCATCAGTCCGATGCATCAGAATAAGAGTTTTCAACATGCTGCAAAACTCATCCCTAATTGTTTCTCTTCCAGTAACTTTTCTGTATTTTTATTACAGAAACCTCTTGTCATTCGACACAAAATTCCTTTCTTATATTGCATCCATGCCAGAAAATGCAAAATTAATTGTCTGAGTTGTCTGAATTCACACACGTGCTCTAATACATACACAACATCAGACCCCTAATATCTACACTGAAAACTAAAATGAGACTGTTTGATGTAAGAACATGTAAATGCCCATAGTGAACTGAAAAGGTGAGGGTACATTTTTTTAAAATGTTCCTCTTACTGCAACCACTGACATAACTGATACAGCTCTCCTATCTATCATTAATTAGTTTTTAATTGCTGTAGGTGAAAACTAGATTTAAACTAAAGTCTTGGAGGCATTAACATCCATAGTTATATACCACTTCAGTAAACAGGCAGCTTCATCAGTTCAGACTTCAATTACTTGTGAGGAAAATATCAAAGAATCTGAAGATTTTCTTTTATCTGCTTATAAGCATTTTGAGATCAGAGGCAAGAATTAAGGTACAGTAATATTACTGATTGATACAAACAAATTAAACATCAATGAAGAAAGTTATTGAAATGTCCAAAAGTATCCAAAATTCTTGGAAAACTGGATTTCTTCTAAAAGACTTTTTTCCTCAATTAACTGACTTGGTAGTGCCCAATAAAACTGAAAAGCTATTAAGCTAAGTTAATAATAAGCCAAGTGAATAAAGTTAATAACTATCAGAAACTATCTGGTTTTTTGTCAGCTTCTTGGCAACCAGTTGTAACCAACGGTCCTGGTGTCTGACTGGGAAAACTCTTGGCTCTAGGTAGACTGTTAGAGGAGAAATTTCAACATCAAAATAACAACTTGTTTCCATGTAGCTTCAAATTTTCATTTTGTTTCCTTGAATTATATGAGGAGATGGAATTTTATTCTCTCACATAACAACCAGGAGCTAGGGAAATTTAGTAACAACAGCCTGGATAGATGGTTACATATGACATATTAAGTGTTGCAATAGGATGTGATATGCTGCATATTGCATGTAACGTAAATCATTGAACACTTTAATGTTAAAGGTTCTTAAGTAATTTATGCCATTTACTGGCTAGTCCACAAGTCAGTGTTTCATGATTAATATTATACAGTTATGGGCTGTTGAACAATGCCAGTGGTCAGTTCCCTTCTTTTTCCACCACCTGAGTTTGTGGTTGCCATTAGCAATACCCTTTAATGCTTTATTGAACTTCCATTTACCTGTTTTGTCACCACGTAGATATATATTTCTGTTCTCTGTAGCCAAGTACCCACAGAATAATATGAATACTATTCTCTTTAAAACATAGTGTCATTATGAATACTTGCTTAAGCGCACAAAAAATGCTTGGATAGAGGCCAGTAAATATGGAGTTATGCCAATTTCAAATGCTATTGTCAAAGTCTTCTCATTTTTCTGCTTAGGTTTGTACACTCATTGAGTTTTACGATTTTATCATTCATAAAGAATACTGGGATCACATCCTGACTTTGACATTTCTGCTGGTTTTGCAACAGTATACACTCCACTTCATCATCTTAGGAAAATAGGAAAGGAAAAGAAAGAGAATTGTATTTTCTATTCATCATTGTTCAGCATACAAAATGCTACTCTGAGCTACTTGAAGTTTTCCCTGAAAATTTTAGCCCTAAATGGCTACTGAAATACACACAGAACAGAAAGGAGAAATCTATTAACTCAATTAAAATGGAAAGACAGGTGTCGAGCACAACAAATCCCACAAATTACTAAATATTCCCTTATCATCCTGTCCTATAAGGTAGCTGTGAAAGTAGATTGCCTCTTTGTTGGAAGAAATATCAAGCCAAATGCTATTACTGTACCCTCTCATTTTAAAAGAAGTTGTACAATGTGAAAATGTTTTATTCCTATAATTTATTGAACATTTTATTTTTCAGTATGCCTCTTTGTATGTGTTAAGAGATTTGTTTTCATGAAATAAATGTAAAGAAAGAGGGCTATAGGAATAAAAAATTGAATTCAAGGCAAAAATAAACTATCTACAGTCATGTGTCTCTCTGTAAAAATGCCAAATATCATTGACACTGGGATAATCGGCTGCTTTGTGTGACAAAGGGTATAGAAGAGGCATTAGGTCACTCGGAATCTGTACCAGATTTGTTGGCGATACCCATGCTTATCTGGTTCTTGCAGCAAGAAGCCCACCTGGAGATGAGCTGCAGTTCCATCCACATCTCTGCACCCCCTGACCTGGTGACTCACATCACATGAAGTCTCTGAGGATATGACTGACATGATGTGACCTGTCCTGCTTGTTTAGAGAGGTAGGACAGGAACAGCAAGTCCTACCTGGGGCTGGTGCCAGCAGAGTTTGTCTCTTATACCATGATTCCCCTGCATCACCCACTGATTCGAAACATACAATTAGACTCACCCTAAATGAGAAATCACTTTATATTATATCTACGAGAAATGTCATTGTAGTGTCAATTACTGTCAGTGAAGAGAGAATGGATAAACAGAGACATTTTTCTGGTGTGCATTCCTCTTTTATTAATAATATCAGTAATCAAAATCACTTGTCTTCTTAGGCAGGCTGGGGAATACAAGCAACAGCGACTGTTCATTAGCTCATTTACACAAGTACTTTTGCTAAATGGGCATATATTCTTGTATCCTCACTGCATGAACAGGAAGAGATTGCTGGAGCTCAAAAGAAACAAAGACAAGCCCAGAGGGACTGCAGATATTTATTTAATCACAGGACAATTTACCCGCTTTTCTTAAGCTATTTGCTCACTTGAATTCTAATACATCCATAACGAGAAATAGGCAATTCACCAAAGTTTCCGATCTAGACATCAAACCAAACCTGTTTTATCTGATTAAGTAAACTGAAAGGAAAATTCTGCAGTCTCTGGCGCACTGAAAGACAAAGATCCTCTCCTCCCTTGCCTTCACCCACAAACTTACACCTTGTCTCCAGGAACACATCACATGGGAAAGAAACTTATCAGTTATCAAAACTTTTATCACTAAGACTGGGATTAGAGAGAACAGAGAAACATGTTTCAAAATTAATGCAATAGAGAAATATGGTAGTAATAAAGGCAGCCTTATGCTTCCTTGTAATATTTCCTCATTTTGGTTATTGGTTTGCAATATCGTTATCTCATTAGAGCCTAAGCTACAAAGAAGGCTTCAGGATAATAGATCTTGCTTTAGGCACCAGAATGGAAGGGAATGGGACAATTTAATATTTTAAAGTCAGTGGAACTGTGTGTGGGCAGTAAGGAAGAAGGGCTTATCTATAGATTTACTGTGAAACAATTACACTCCTGCAAGCTCTAAATCCCTCTCCTCCTCACAATTAAAGGCATAGATAACTTCTTAATGTACGGCAGCTGACAGTTCAGATGATAGAAAGCCAATATCTATCAGTGTCTGTTTACTTCTTATTCTGTATGGCGAAAATCAGCCATTTGCAGAATCCACTTGAGACAAAAAGAGCTTGACTAGCAGCGTAGAGATAATTTCCAGTATGAAAATTTCAACCATCAGCTCTCTCTATTAAGACAGGACTGGATGTTTCATTTGAAGGGCAGAGGAAGAGTTACCAAAAGAGGAAGCACTGAGTTCAATGAGAAAGGGAAAACTCCTTTCAGGCAGAATTTCAAGCTCTTAAATGACTTCCTGAAAGCCTCTGCATGACTCGTGGATGTTTCTTTTGTTTTCTTGTTAGTCCTTGGAAAGGTAATTGTCAGAAAACTTGACCTGAACTTGCAAAGATTTTGTTCATAGGGAGAGCAGGGCAAAAGGAAAGGGTGTGGGATATTAACAGGTAAAATAAATCAAACCTTGAAGTCTTTCTTCAGTTTGTGCTTTAGAATTTATACAAAACTCTAACTAAACCTGGCAGAAGCTTTAGCACCTCAGGAACAACAGAATTTGGCCTGCTGTGTTTAGCTGTTGAGTTCTTACCTCTACCTATTAAACAGAACTACCGTACTTGTACCGCTAAATTCAGTACATTACACTAGTAAAATTTATCCAACCCACCAACAAGGGGCGCTTTTAATGCACGTTAGTGTTCTCTTCCACACAGAGAGTTATGAAACAGATCCAAAGCATCCTGCGGTTCTCACTGAACTCTTTGGAGGCAGAGAGGCTCGTCCACACGTTGCAGGATCACAGGAGCAGGGAGTTACTGCCTGGAGGAGTCAACCTACAGGACACTTGGATTGTCAGCTTAAGCACTCTTCTAATTGTTCTGTGTCCTTGTTTTTCCTATTAATTTCTTACCTTAAAGGATGTAAAAGGAAGACTGATAAACTGAACTGTGCCAATAGGAATCCAAATGAGAAGTTTGCATTGCCTCCAAAGTATCAGTAAAAACATCCCAATTTTCATATTACTTCTTCTCAGATTTCTGAATGCTCCTTCCATCTCTTCTCTGTTAATTTCACAGGGGATTCCTGGCTGATCCTTGTTATGAAGATTTTGCAAGGAATTTGTTTAAGGGGAGTTTAATGAAGATGGCTAGCAATATGTTGCTCATGTTATTACTACCTATAGAGTAACTGAGGAGACCTAAAACTTGTTCTCCATCTGCCAACATTTGTGGGTCTAAACCCAGACAGAAATGAAGTCAAAACCACTCCATATCACTTGTGTTCCTTCAGGATTTCAGTCTCAGAGAGACTGGTAGAAGACTAGGGCAAACAAGTAAAATAGCAGGTGCTGATCAACAGTGAAATTACTTTCTTCCTTTCTATTCACTGATCTATGACTGAAGTGATTGAAGATCACCTTCCTAGAAAATGGTATCAAAAATGCAGGCTCAGCTGTTTTTCACCTCACCGGTTATGTGGGTGTAAGTTTTTGCAGCAATTTTTTTTTTTTTGAAAGAAAAGACCTGTGCTTTGATCTTAAAAATGTATATATATATTTTTTTTATTAGCTCAATCATACCAATGCAGCATATTTTTGTGCTTAAACATATTGTGTAGAGACTTGCATCAAGAAAACTAATAAAAGGAATTGTAATAATTCTTGATTCTTGTTTCCAGTTCCTACACAGAAAGTTTCTGCATTTCTTTCTATCCAGTTTCTGAGTCTTGGTGTTAGTTTCAGTTGTTATTATTATTAGTGAATAGTTAAACACAAAGAGGCTTTCAGGGTTTGTTTGTTTGTTTGGGTTTGGGTTTTGTTTGTTTGTTTGTTTTTCATATTAGACATCAGAAGATGGCATGTTTGAAAAGATGTAAAAAATACTTTGAAATGAGATGCTACCAGATATTTTTGACATCTCTCAGAATCAAAGGTGTAATTACGTCTGTAACTTCTGCAACAATGTAACTTTTCTCATATTTACAACTGGGGTATTAGAGAGTTGGCTACAAAGCAGAATATTGCTTCCCTCTTTTTTTAACTCCTTGAGGCTTTTAAGGGATCTTTCAATGTGCTCTCACCAAAAAGCAGCATCTAATCACTGTGCAAGACACTACCCATTAGCCTCTATCATATGGGGAAAAAAAGAAGAAGATAGAATAATTTCCAATTCACAGGTTTTCCCTGTGAGTTTTGTGGAGGCTCAAAATTATTTTAAGAGCTTTTCATTTCACTGTTTTAAACAGAAAATACCAATCCACATTTTAATATTTTTTTCTTTTTAGCTTGAACTGTTTCGGTCACCTAACAATCCATTGTTCACAGTTTTCTGATATTAATAACTCTACATTTCCTTTCAAGGATCTGCTTTGAAAACTTGCTGTCTAAGCCCTTGTAAAAGTTTGATTTGAGCTGCATTTATTATTTTATAGTGAAGGACCTGTCAGATTTTCAATTATAAAGTTTTATCTTCAAGGACATTTACACCATCTTTGAATTCCTTCAGGGACATCTGAACGACCCTTTTAGGTTTCCATATATTTGACAGGATTTTGTGAGGTTTTTCTGAGCTACTGTAGATATTTCATGGGGGCTTTCTTAGCCTCATGGTGCAAGCTTACTGCATATAACTCCTGAAACCGTAATTTAAGCATAGAAAATCAGCATGGGATGATATTTTACATAGTATTCTATAGCAACTTTTTCAGTTACAGATAATGTAATAGTATCTTTATTTGTGAGTTGCCTTACAAAACTTAAGTACTTTGTCCTGCAAATGTGCAAAGAATTTAGGACTGTGGAACAGCAGTTTGGACTCATGTTAAAACCTACTCTATTTCAAATATAATCAATTTATCTAAGCATCCAGTTTTTTGAAAACTGAGTTAACATCTCTGTTGCATTAGCGTCTAGGGAAAACACAAAGAGTGATGTTGTATATGGCCACAGCATGACTTACAGCTGTGATTTCACCAAAAAAGGAGAAAAAAAACCACTGCATAATTTCAACCCATTGAAATAAATCCTCCAGGAAAGTAGTGAAGTAAGGTCCTGTAAAATTTAGACTACAACTAACGAGCTTTGAGGGCAATACAAAGGGAAAGTAGCTACATTTGAAAGGCGAATTAGTGGAAACCAACTTCCTCTTGATGCCTCCACTTTCTTTGTTGCTTCAAGTTCTCTGTCAGCTTTGCTATACTCTTCCCTTATGCTTTACTGAAGAGTTTCTTCATCTCACCATCTAAATTCAAACAATTTTGCTATCTTCTCCAATTGACATATTGGCTAACAGGTGACCTATTTCCTATGGAAGATTAGTTAAGTAATCTTGAATATGATCAGTAACATTTGAAATGATTTCTGGTTAAAAACCATTACCTAGAAGAGTAAACACTATCTGTATAATTTGCATTTTTGCTTTGAACATAACAATTAAGAAAATGGATGATCTTGGAAATAAATATACACTGAAGAAGGCTAAACAAATGAACATCTCTGAAACCAAATAGATTAAACAGAGTTGGCAAGATTTCTGTCCAAATCAGTTGCTAATTAATATCTTTGTTAATCACATAGGTCATATAGGATAACTGTCTATTAAATAGGGTGCTAGTAAAGCAGCTGGAGCTGAAAGTTTAGTTTTACACTCTGTGGTTGATTCACTGTGTCACTCTGTTCAATAAAGTTTAAACAACTGCACTTTCTTACCATAAACATGTTGAGGAAAATAGAAGGATGCTCAGCTATGGCAGTAACGAAGGACTCAGTAGTGTCTATGAGCTGAAAAAAAACACACTACGGAGAAAACATGCCAGTGAGCAACCTCTAAATAATATTCTAACAGCCTCTCCCACTGCTGCTGTAGGAGAGAGGAAACTGGGCTAGATGAGCCGTTGGTCTCACCCACTGCGGCACTTATGTTTTCAATTGATGTATGCTTCCATCCCTGGCATTACTTGCTGCTGCACTTATCAGGCATGGAGTCCCAGGTGAAATTGTATTGACTGACAGTCTGAGGAATGATCGGTGGGACATTGGGATCATCTCTTTGGCTTGCTATTGAGCTTTAACTGAACTAAACTTCTTGAGCATTGAGACAGTCTATCTGACCCATTTTCCACAAATAAAACAAAAATAGTGAGGGCAAGCTGGTCTTCATGAATATTGGCAGAACAATTTCTAGCCCTGAAAACAAGCACAGAAGTAATTACTTCTGAGGAGGAGAGGGATTCTTAGCTTATGAGGAAACACCAGTGCCAACATAGGTTTCTTTGAACTTTGTCAGTACTTCAAAACTCTGAGCAGTCTGGAGCATTTAAAGCATTATTTTTTGAATACATTTAATAGCAAGGAATAGTGTTCTGAGCACTACCTAAATAAACATTTCAAAAGAGGAAACAAAGAGGAAAACGTATTTTGTTTACTTTTTATGGCATCTCCCTTGCAATGGCCATAGTTAGGGTTGAGAGGTATTTCTATTATGACATTTAGAGGTTTAAGAACACAATCTGTTGTGTTAATATTGTTCACATTTGTTCGCTACTCAAATACGAAGCACTATGAAAGTGTGGTAAAAATCCAGTCTGGCTGGTTCTGAGTTATGGATAATGAGCAAACACACTTCTGCATAATTTGAAAAGTGTTTAGGTTGCCCTTTTAAACTCCAATTCACGTAACTTTTAGCTTGACAGATACCTGCCTTTGGCATGTTTGAAGAAATGTGTTTTTAAAATAATCAAGTTATGCATCTTAAAACTGCCTACCTCAATCACAACTGTGCCACATTGCATATTTACTAAAGGCCACTTTTTCCCTAGAGAGAAATATGTGCAGATGTGCATGACTCTCAATGAAGTCATGCACGTATCTGTGTGTAAAATGTGGCAATAAAGCATGAATAAAATAGTAGAGTTGAAGAAGGAATGAAAATTATAAGAGCTACTGGAAAATAACTCCACTCCAAATGCAAGGTGCATGGGAATACAGGGAGAACTCTCTCCATAAATACATATCTTTGTCCAATTTCATGTGAGGATCTCACAGATCAGTGCAGAGCAAAACTTATGATTAAACTTCAGTTTAACTTTCTTATAGACCTTAAGAACATTATATATATAGTACATATATCAAGTATTATATTTACTCCACAGCACTCTGGTTTCTTTATTCTCACATATGAATTATCCAGGTAACTTGCATAAGAATTTCACTCTGCTGACTTGCTGCTTTTTCTTTCATTGTTCCTCAAATCCTTGAGAACTCCAGCTATACAATCATTCAGTCTTATAGTGAAGAGCAACCAAATGTTACAGTGGAAATGAAAAACTGTGCATTGATTTTATATATCATAACTGAAAAATCAAATCATGAATTATTTTTACATAAGTCTGGAATTTAGTTAGAAGTAAACTAAATAGAATTTAGTTAGAACTAAATTCAATTTAGTTCATTTTATGAACTACACTTACACAATAGTTTTCATGGGTTTAAATTAATCCTCACCTCTGATGGGCATCTTAGTGATTTCATAAGTCATCACAACTCAGTGAAGTTCCAAAATTACACATATCATAAAATTTAAGTTCACCTTCATTGCATCTAATTCCTGCCAATCATTTGTTTTCTTATCGTTACTTGAGAAACACAGCTGGCAATCTTGTTTGTTTTGTTTAGTTTTGGTTTTGTTTGTTTGTTTTGTTTTTGTATTTTCGTCTTATGTTTTTCCCTCATTCAGCAGAAACATGATTAAAGACAGCATACACATTTTGGCAGATGCGTGATTGCCTCTGAAACCCTCCTGTGGAATGGATATTTGTGGAGACTTATGGGCATGTGTAATTTTCTCCCCTTAAAATATGCACAGCCCAGCCTTTGTGGTTCTAATCCATGACCTGAGGCCCACATACAGACCTTCAGATTTCTGGACAGCTGCATCAAGACATAACTTGTACGGATTTTATTTGAATTTAAAATTTGTCTCATTTCAGTCATGCCATGTAAGTTTTAAATGGCATCTTCATTTGTATCTACTGACGCTCACATTTGTATATCACTGCCATTTTATTTGAGACATGGGAACCATGGTAATGTGACCCTCTCGTGCTGTAAGCAGATGCTCTTCTCTGCAGCAACAGCCCAGCTCCTAGAAGAAACGATTTATGTCAGGTCCACTGCCCTTCCTTGATGGGCTCCAGGAGCCCCAGGAAGCACAGGATGAGTTTCAAAGCAGATACAGTACTGATTGCAGCTCCCTTGATCTGTTAATCACAGAATGTTAGGGATTGGAAGGGACCTCGAAAGATCATCTAGTCCAATCCCCCAAATTATGTTCAACCCTTCAGAGGTAAAGCTCAGTAAAACTAGGACATGTGATGGCATTTTTCCAAGCGAGGGAAAGTTGCGTGTGGAGGAGACAAAGTGTTTTATCTTTGGAAGCCAGTTGCTCTAGTTGGAACATATTAGACAGATAATAAAAAGTACTTTCTGTGCCTCTTTACCACAACCAGTTTCACTTCATCACTTGTATCTATCTGTGTGTCTGTCTGTCTATCTATCTATCCGTCTAAATGTGTAAGTATATATTTATGTGTGTATACCTCTATCTATGACCTATTCTATTGATATGACATATTGCACTAGAAATTCATTTTTTCTAGTCTAATTAATCTATTTAAGTTTTTCTGAGGAGTGATTTTTCATTGGCCAATCTCCTTTCTGCATTGCTAGACAGAAGGAATTCTGGGCTCCAAGAATCTACATTTTTAATAATTTAACCTGAACCCTATATTCCACACCAGGAAAAATGAATGAATTAATGATTTAAGCCTGTTAAACTCAGTGGGATGCATTTACAATTAGAGCAAACTGACAAAACTCCTTTTAAGTGAATGAAATGGTGACAAGCTACATGGCTGAGCAGATGGCCTTCCCTCTCCTCACCTACGAGAGCAGTACAGTCCAGTCCTTGTGAGGGGATAAGTTACCCTGGTTTTGAAGACTAAACCGGACTCAGTCTATAAGAACAGGCCTGTTAATCACTAGTTATGTGTGCGCTTCTTTGTGCAGGTGAGTGTGTCTAAACAATATAAGCTTCCCCAAAATGAGAAAATGTCTACATTGTCCTTTGTGGACCAAAGGAGGAAAAAAAACTTTGGTGCCTGGTCAATTGGTGTGGATTCCCTAAGACACAGGGCTTCCTTGTGTTTGACACCAGCTGTATGGTGGAGCCAGACCAGTATTACATCGTGTATGACCTGGATCTCCTCTAGGTCTCAAGAAGGGCCACAATATAGCACAGATATGGCTGTTAGGTCCAGAAAATAACTTCCGTGTTGCTACGCAGTGTAAAGACTGGGGATACTTTTTAGCAGGGGACTTCTCAGCACTACTGCAAGGATCCTGATACAGTTAATGGGAAGAGTGACACAGGCAGATGCCAAGTGAGGAGCGCCAAGTGAGGAGCTTCTTGAAGGAGTCAAAATTGTCAAAATTCTTATCCATGTGTAAGACCACCAGACCATATGCAATTTCCTGCAGTGCAGATTAGAGCATGTATGTCCACATACAGGTCACAGCCTCCAAGACCTTTCCTGATTTAAGTTCTGCAATAGTCACATTTTTCACAAAACACAGATAGTAGCTACTTTAATATGCTTCTGCCCAATAACTCACTGGCTAGGGGGCTCCCCCACAATGCGGCACACACATACTCCAGTCACTTTTGAGTCAGTGTTCAAGCCCACCTCTCCCACTCTGCAACCGTATTTACCAGATTATAGGCTATCTTCAGGTGGTTGTGGAGAAGGTAGGGGCAGAGCACTCTGTTTTGCTTTTGGTTTGGTTTGAAGGGACTTCTGAAGTTTGTCTAGTCAGTCCTACATCCTACTTGAAGTAGGACTGTCATCAAGACCAACATTGCCATTACAGGTCTTCCATCAAAGGAATGAATCTTTGGCCTAGACAGTATATTACATGATACATATGACCCCTCACATAAAGGTAATTTGGTTTCTCACCTGAAACTAGGGCAAATTCCAGTTTTTGCTGCAGAAAAATCAAGATTACCTGGAACAGAGATCAAAACTGGAGCCCTCATCTTCCTGCCAGGTAATCGCTCTTTCATCAGATTAAATCTTCCTGTAGCCTAAAGAATATTTAATTATTCTATCCAAAGTGGAACACTTTTAGCGAAAGGAACTGAGACAAACCTCTTCCAGAACACCTCTGCAATTGGTGGCTGCAAAGCTCCTGTGGGAAACAAGGTGCGAATTCCCCCTAGAAAAAAGAATTTACTCTGTGTCCTTCAAGCTCTGCACAAGGTACTGGTTAGAAAGGTGAGATGCTGGGAGCACTAGCACAACCATTGTGTCTTCAGTGGGTTAACATCTTGCATTTTGTGTGTGTGAAGCATGACTGAGCATGATCCGAGAGGTAAAGCCCTTTTCATCAAAACTTATGCCAGACCCATTTGAGTCAATAGAAAGAAATAGGCGTTGCAACCCATGATTCAGCTGATACCCAATGTTTGCAAAGAGGAATGCTAATAAAAATGCCTCAGGATTAAATGAGAATAATGTAGATATTTTAATGCACCCAATTTTCTATATTATGAGGGAGTTAGGGAGGACTGCTCAGACGGTCTTTGATTCTAGCCCTGTGTGTAGAAGTGCAATCTGAATTTTGTAAATCCTAGGATAGCTCTTTGGCAGCAATTACCTCTTCCTTTCTCTGATTATTTGCTAACATGCTTTTACTCATTTTCTTACCTGGTGGTGTGGGAAACTTTTAGTATTGTTTTCCAGATGGTGAAATTATTTGAAGGAAAGGTTTTCTCTTTCTTTAGTATACACTGTATAGAAAAGAACGGAATCTGTCTTCATAAACTTTATGTAAGTGAAAACATTTTTAAAAAGCACTGTAAAGTGTCCGTTCATAACAGACCATACGGTCGTAACTGATGGTATGCTGCCTTTAACAGTAGCAAGTTTTGTTTGTTTCCCTGTTCTCCTCATATTATGTCTAATGTTTTTATTGCTTTTGTAGAACGAGGTTTTCATTGCATCAGATGCTGACATGTTATCTTTTTTTCCTGATGGTAAGGCTTTTTTTCTGAACAGTCACAAAGAAGTCATTGCATAACTCCCTGAACATCCTAAATCAGATTATTTGTTTAGAATTGCAGATTATGATCAAAAGGACTACTTGAGCCATATTTCTGCATTCAGAATTACAAATGAAATAGAGCCATCACTAACGCATTATAATCTATTTTGAAAAGAGCATCATGCTGAGTAATGAAGAATCATGATGCCAACATTTTTATTTTTATTAAAATATAGCACTGTGACACAGAAGGATGAAGGCTCAAATGAGAAGACATTGACGTTCCCGCTCATGATTTTCACACACTCTTCTCAAGACTGTGTAGCTCTTGCTGCATATCAGCTAAACAAAACTGCAAACTACAACAGCTGAGACGGTGTATTTCACGTGTTTTCAGACACATCCAGCTCTCGTGTAAACTGAGATGCATTAAAATATAAAGATGTCTGATGAATTCTGACAGACTGTAGTTCTCCAAATGAAAAGGTCTTTCCGTGTTTGCTCAATTTTTTTGTTGATACTATTGGCATCCAGTAAGAGCAGGACCCGCATGTCTGACAGCAATGCAATCCACTTACCTTTAACGATTGAAGCCCGTGTTTTTGGAGTTTGTTCTGAGTTTACCACTGACTTGTCTGTAATTATTCAGCATGTGGATTGGTTAAATACTGAGAATTCATGACCTCTAACATGATTAAACACATGCTTTTATGTTGAATTATTAATAAAAGCAGCTAATTATTTTGTATGACCTTTTGCCATGAATATACCCTTTGACTGTTCTTGAGATCAAAAGGCATCTTCAGAAACAGAGATCAAAAGAATTCATCTGCAACTCGTAGAATCAGCTTCCTTCATGATCTACAAACTGCTTATTTCAAATCAAAGCTTGATTTTACTGTTGGTTCACTTGAGATTACATACATCGCTGATCACCCTGCGTTTGGATATGAAAATGGGAATTGTATCTTATTTTTTATTTATTGAATATAACATTAACTTGTACACGTGCATGGATGCATGTGCACACATTTTTAATTTCTGAAAAAGTAATGTTAGATTATGTAATCACTGGGAATATTCAGTGCATAAAATTAATACAAGTTCTACAATCTATTTTTGAAAAGTGTTCTTCAATAGAACAGAATCACAGCTCTCAGTGAATTTGCAGTTGATTATGCCCAGATTTTGCTGCTTTTGGATGAATAATAAAGTCTGTAGAGATGCTCTGTTAAGGCAGGGGGAGAAATCAGCTTTTCTCCATCCTGAAAATATTAGGATGTTTCAATCTATTGTAAAGGTTAACATAAAAACTGTAAAAAGGTGTACATTGGTGGGTATTCCGAAAGTTGCATACAATAAGTTTATAAGTTTGAGACACATTCTCTTTAACTACTAACGGAGCTAGTGCTCCAAATTGGCACAAAACCAAATCAAACCAACCAAACACAACACACACACAAAAAACCCAATAAAAACCAACAACAACATCAAAAGCCATGCTGTGCTGTGCATCTAAAACTAAATTAATAAAGCTCTTAGATGTTTACGTACAAAATACTCAAGTGAAAAACATCTGTCCAGGCAGCTGTTCAATGGCAGAATGTCTCAGGATTGTCAGGTGCCTCTTGGTAAGCCTACAATTTTGAGTAGGACTGGTACTCTCACAGAAAGCAGAGCCAATTTCTTTTTTAGAATAGTAATGTTAATAAGGTTGTCTCTGCCTAATTCTGCTGCTTAGATTCAGATCTCTGTATATAAACCCCAGGTTTGGAAGTAAACACACTGATGTCTCTGTATCTTTTATTTCAGTCACAGTTGAAAAGATAATGTGAAAATGTGGACGTTCCAATCTACATAATGACTGTCCACTTTACAAAGCATCTGCATCACTTTTATGCACAAAAGATGCACAGAAAATGGTAAACAAAGTCTAGCTGTTGATATGTCCCCATAATTAAAGGCTGGAGAATGTTTTCTTATTTTTCCCCTGGCTTTCACTGAGAAGTAAGTACTGCTGTCAGAATGAAATTAGTCTCTACATTATTTGGTCTAATTTATTTTTATCATTTGAAGTCTAAAATGAAAGTTCCAATGTGTTAACAGTTTTCTGTAGTTGGGATGGTAAATTTATTTTTCAAATTAAAAAAAAAAAGGACTTTAGCTCAGAAGTCCACCACCATGTTTATTGATTAAAAAGTTAGGGTTTTTAATAAATTAATTTAACATGTTAAAAATATAGCTATTTAGACTATCCAAGAACAAAAAATAGAGATGAGAATTTTAAAAGTACATACTGTTTGTCACATCTGAATACTTCTGTGTTTAGAAAGATCAGTTCTCATCTACTTAAGAATTTAATGTATTGTGATAAACCTATATGTACGGAATGCATCTGACTCCATTACTAATTTCTTATCTCTTGTCCTGTCCTCACTCTTGACCCTCCTCAGCTGAAGATATTCCATATTCCATTTCTGGCCAAGAAAGTCTTAACACAGCCTTCACAGCACAGCTTGCGTAAATAATGTAATTTGACATAGAAAAATAGTTTCTTAAGTTAACTGGTGAGCTTTCATCACTATGTTTCAGCTAAAAGGCAGCTTTTATTTCCAATCTACTCTTAAAGAAGTACTGTTTTGAGGTTTTATGATCTTAATCGCTCTCAGGATATCCGAACACAAGAAATGTTTAAGGAGACCAAAATCAATTGACAAAATCGCTCAAGAGACCTTCATGCAATTTATTTATAGTAGTGAAAACGACACAGACTTGAGACCATCCATCCACCCGTGTACAAATGTGGTGGATCCTCTCAGGTGACAGCGAGCTCTGAATGGAAGCGTCACCTCGACGCCGCGCAGCCCCACGCCTGCCACAGCTTATCTTTTCCACTAATAATACAAAGTATTATTAATGCGCTCCCCTCCGTTTCGGCCTTGCAAATTCGGACATGTCCTGCAGGGCTCCCCGTTCCTTTGCCTTCCAGACTACGGTGGTCCCTGCCTCCGCACCACGGTGACCGCCACCATTCTCTCTCACCCCCCGCCTGGCCTCAGCCCTGCGAGCGGGAGGAAAGGCCCACAGCATGAGCCAGTGGGCTCCGGCAACACCCGCAGGAGACACCCCTGTTCGGCCAAGATAAACACGAGAGCGCCGAAGCGCGCCTCCACCGAAGGCCTCCCACCGGAGCGCCTCTGCGCTGGGGCCGAGCCCACCCCAGGGCCCAGCGCGGCGCGGAGCTCCGGGCCCGCCCGCCGGCGGCCCCTCAGCCCCGGGCGGAGCCGCCGCCCGCCAGGGAGCGGCGCGGGGCGCAAGCGAGGGCGGGCGCTGCCCCCCGCCATGGAGCCGGGGAGCGGGCCCTGCGGCGGGGCTGCGGCTGCAGGTGGGTTGGGGCCCGAGGCCCTCAGGCCTTCGCGGGGAGGCCGTAAGGGAGGCTGGGCGAGGGCTCCGGGCGGGAGGGAGGGAGGCAGCGGCCTGCGGAGGTGCCCGCTGCCCGCCGCCATGGCGCGGTGTCGGTAGGCAGCCGCCCCCGGCCGCGGGTGTCACCTAGTTTGGGGACACCCTTCGTGCTTGTAACCCCGCGTGTTTGGGGGGAGGCCTGAGGGTGGTCGGGGACAGCAGAGGCGGATCCAGGGAGAGCAGCGGGCTGGGTCAGGCCGCCGAGGCTGGTTCTGCATGCTGGAGGCCCCGCCTGGGCAGTCCTGGGTGTTCCAGGAGCGGTTTCCTGAAGAAGTGTTCCGTTTAATTGTTTTATTTAGAAGGAAATGGCAGCTTTCACATTAAACTTGCATCTCTTACTTTGTATTATTAATGGAAAAGATAAGCTATGAATGACATGTCTACATGCATTCAGACTTGGTTTTCTCTCCTAATACACTACAACTCTGAAGTTTTTCTCTTACTCGTTTCACTCAAATCACAAGTAAGAATGCTGTATTGTTGCTAAATTGTATGGGATAGGTGCTGGAATTCAATTAATGTTCTTACTGCTCTGCTTGTTAAAATAAGGTTGCATTAAATATACAGCTACAACGGAAAAGCGTTATCAAACACTTAATAATATTTTTTCCTGAAACTGTTTGTTTCTAATGTCAGGGAATTGAAATGACTGTTTCTGATCCCCCTGTCCTTAGGAATTTAGAAATAAACTAGCGATTGAACTTAATAAAGTGTAAAAGATACTCGTCTATGGACTTGGCTGTGAATGCCTGGCAAGTCGCTTCCATGGTTCACCATCTTTTACAACTTCCAGTGCTTCATAAATTAATATTTAGGCATTATGTATTTAATTGTGGTTATAGTTTTGTTAGTATATATAAGACTGAGTTTTTCATTGCATACTCCATGTTAGAGTACTGTGTTCCTAGTATTCCTGCTATTCTCTCTTGTCTTGTTTTCCAAACATTTACTTTCTTTTGAACAATCTCATCTTTCATTCTGCCAATGTAAAATATGTGTAAGAAAGCCAACAACAATGTTTTTTTAAAATACAATGTTTGCTTTCTGGTAACTTTCCTTCCACGGAAGGTTACTGATTTTGCAGATTTAAAAACTTGTGGAAATGGAACTACTCAGGTAAAGGCTGAAAGTGTGAAATTGAAAAGGAAATTATTGTGGTATTTTAGTCAATATATTTTAACATGGGAAGAGGAGGAATGCAAAATAATCCCTCTGTAATCCTCTGAACTCTTCATGGTTGCCTCTTTTTGAACTCTGCTTTGAAATTCTTCATTCAAGAACTAGTGCAGTCGTTGCAATAGGTCAAACTTGAGATATACGGCTGCTTTCGTGTTGCAACTTGGCACTATATAAAGATGGTTTTTTTTTTCCACAGTCCAAAAGACCAGCTGTAAATTTACACTGTATGTAATTATTATTAGCACATATGAAACTTTGTAAATGACTAAGGGTCTGACTCTCATGGCCTGGCTCATAAAACTAATGAGAAGTATATCCTCCGTTTCCAGACCAAATGGATTTACACCCAGCTGATTAAAAGATCACTGCTTTGTTTGGTAGGGGAAGAAATCTGTGCCAACTTAAGAATAGATAAATTTCCACCATTGAGTTATACTTCAATTTCTGAACAGCAGTATTTATAGAATAAATTCCCTTTTGTGCAAATATATGCATGTCTTTAGTAGTAAGAATACTAAAGAAAAACACAGTAGTGGTAGTGGTAGTGTGTGCCAGATTCATTAGATATTGTGACACAGCAAAAAAACAACTGTTGGAGGAGAAAAAAAAGAGTGCAAATAGAAGAACTCTCAGTTTGTAGGGAGAACATATACAAAATTTAAAATGACCAGTAATCTCAGGCTTGCATTAGAGTGTTTTACTTGGCCTATTCTAATGGGAATAGAGCAGAAGTGAATTCTTTTATCTCTTTAAGACTCCTGTGGTGCATAAGCTGTCCTTTCTGTCAATACTTTGTAATGTTTCCTTAAGAAGACTGACAGAGCTGACCTCTTGAGTGACGCGAGATTCTTGTATATTAAATCTGATACGGTATTTCTCTTCTGGACGTGTCACTACAACAGCATGTTAGAAAAAAGACAGTTAAAAATACCTGTTGAATGATTCTGTTCAGAGAGCAAAATGCCAGAGCTGTCCAAACCTGGAGCTAATCTAAGCATAGAGTTATGGAATATTGATGTACTTGTGGTATCTCAAATTGGGAGGAAATAATTTCCTCATGTGATCTCACTGAAGAGTGATGCACAGTAACTTTATTAAAGGCCAAACTAATTGTTCTATGTTCATTTGATTTGATTCGATTCTATGTTAATTTGATTAGATTACAAACTTCTTTTAAAAGGTACTGATTTTAGCCATGCAAAATTTCTCTTGTTGGTTAGGCACTTAAAAGGTTTTTTTGAAGGTCTCAGCTGAAACTGCTGGTGGAGCACCAACTCATCTCACTGAAGGCAGCTGTCCCCAGCACATGCATGTGCATCTGATCTAGCCGTAGTCACTCTCTCTGTAGTTCAGGGAGGTAAAAAAGTGTTTCTAGGTCGTCGCTTAGCCTAATCACAAGGTAGATGTACAAATCACTTTTTAACATTAGAAATCTCTGTTTCTGCCCATTGATCAAAAAGAAAGCCTAGACAGCTAGCTCGGCTGTAGCCTCCTAGACTGCAGATTTCTGTACTCGAGATAAGTCTTTCCTCTAAAATGTTACTGAAATCCTGAGGGATTACACTTGTTTATGTTCTTAAGTGCTGTGAAATTGTTATAATTGGGGAATGTTAAAAGGCTCTAAAATATTTTTTCAATTCCTTCATGTTATTTGGTTTTAGAGAATTTATATGACTTGATTTTAGAAGCTAAAATTATTTAAAAGTTAAATTGTTTGAAGAAATAAATCATGTTGTATTCAAATCAAGTTTCCTTGTGTTTTCGGCATAATGTATTTTAAATATTTGTTATTTTCAGTATCAGTTCAGTATCTTGAGTCCATATAAAAAATATGCTGGAGGAATTGTTTAGGCTCGTGGTAGTAAAACCAAGTTTTTCCCTCAGAAAGTATGCCCACATTACATAACTTTGTGTATTCTGAATATATGTTGTTTAAAAATGACACTGTGGAGTAGCCTTGGTGTAATATACATTTTTACAATAAAAACTCCTTAATTGGAACACAAGACATACTTCAGTTCATCTTGATTAGGCGGCTGTCCCATTATCATTATTTATTTTATACACAAAAGACAGTATTGTTAGGCATACCAATTAATCCAGGTTTATTTTATTGTTGCTTGATGTTGTGGCCTTATGTGTCTGTAGCTCAGCCCAGTTCCACTAGAGCACTCACAGCATTTTGTATGTCATTTTATGCTCTGTTATAATGAGTCAGTATCTTGGTTGCTATTGTGTAATGCAGAATGAGGTTACAAAGATGTGGGTAATTTTTTTGCCTCAATCTGCAGTGTGTAATTGACAGACTAGTTAAAGTAAAAAACAGGACAACAAAACATTTATTTCCTATTATGTTTGTGCCTTTAAAGACAGACCATACACTTAAATTTAGAAGGAAAACCATTTTTTGGTTATTCGTTACACACTATTATTTAGGACTGTGTGAAGATTTTTAGCTGTGTAGTGGTGGTGAGTGGCAATTTGTTTCTGTCCTGACAAATCTTTTTATATTTTCCATCTATTTCAAATGTGAAGGAAACTGAGCCCTTGAATGGCCTGGAAGTTAAATGAATTACAGTCTATTTTGTGTCTTAATTAATTTTTAAAATGTTCAATCTTAAATGATAATGATCTGAATAACAAATAAATGTCCTGTTGTAAGCAATAAGGTTTTGTCTATGACATTTGCAGAGGTTTCTTCCATTATTAGCCATGAATTTCATGGGCAAACTTAGAGATCATGCCTAAGGTGTGCAATTCTGTGATATAAATGGGTATTACTCAAACATTGAATTATTTCAAGCAAGTTTGGGTTTCAGTTTTATTTTGAGATGCCTTATAATTTTAAATCACGGTAGAACTTAACTCCTTTCCCCCTACCACTCTGTGACTTCCCTGTTTCCAAGATGTCAGAAAACAGTATGTAGCACTCAGAAAGGTAAATTATCTATAGTTATTCACCTCCCTTACCCATAAACACCTCCAAAAGACTACTTTAAAGCTCTAGAGCTGATGATTCACCTGTGCAAGCTTATCCCTTGATGGCTGGGTGCCACACATGCGGAACACAGAGCTGGCTGAGAGAGACCAATGGTCGTGAGCCCAGGAGCTGGGGCAGGCTCAGCCCAAGATCACTGTGGGGTTTTTTTCTCAGGTAGAATTTTGATCTGGCTGTAGACTTAACTGTATCACTTTCTGGAACACTGTCTGGGAGACCAGTTCCTCTCATTCATGTACACTAATGCAAAGAATAATGAAGATGTCATCCTTGCATTTCTGTTAAAGACAGAAAATTACTGCCTGTTGTTGCCACTGGTTCAATTGTGGCACGAGGTAGAAAAACCCAAATAGCATCCAGGAGTATTTTTTCCTCTCGAGACTTAATTTGGTGTTGTGTGCAGCACTGAAGGCAACTGCTGTGCATTCCAGGGCTGAGCTGTTCGGTCATGTGTAGTTAACAGTGAAAAAAAATAAACAGTGGAGAGATAAAAGATGGAAAAGCATCTTCTGACAGCTAAGAGAGTGCTAGGGGAGGAAGGGGTGCTTTTGTGCCAGTAGTGGGCTCAGGGAATTGTCTTTGTTTCTTGATGTTTGACCTTGACTTCCAGACTTTGACAATGTGTTATCAGTATGAAAGTGGGTACCAGTAACTAGCAAGATGCATAAACAGCCCTTTTGTGGGGTTGCAGATTTTTTAGAAACAGAAGATTTTATAGCTTGCTAAAGGGACTGTAACGAATGGTTTAAGTTTAGATGCACATTTCATGGCTTTCATGGATGTTTTCAGTTTTTAATAACAATGAATGTTTTGAATGAATTGTTTAGTTTTTTTAAACAATAGCGTGAAAGCCTCGACCTTTGAATGGGGTTAAATGTATGAAGTTTCTGACTCAGAAGAAAATAAAAAGGTGATAATCTGAAAATAGTGGGGTTTCTTTCTAATTAGTGGGAGTTATTTCCTCTTCACATGTTGCAGAAAGTGTGAAAAATAAGGTGAGACTAACCAGAAGGCTATCTTGCTGTACTTAATGGTGTAATATGAGCTGCTGCATCAAATGCAGTTGCAAAACAGTGGGCTGGCAGGTTGGTAGAGTAGGGTAGTGTTTATGAATCACATTTACCCCAGTTCTTTCTGTTATTCCATTTCCTGTTTATATCTAAGGTCCTCAAAGGATCTTTGTTATCACCTCTTAGTTCCTCTTGGTTGTCTAACACAGAGCAGTACAGGGCAGTTCATGACTTCTTTTATAATTATTTCAGCAGCTGAGTGATTACTCAGCAGCTTTCTGTGGCCAGGACCTCGATGGAGCTGTTGGTCCCCAGCACCCTCTCCCTGCATGAGTATTAGAAGGTTGGAGAGAGGTAAGGAGTCTCTTTCTCATATTGGAAATCTGGAGACCCAGTCCTGTTTGACAGCGATTTTGGCCGATCCTGTCCCCTGAGTGCACTTCCAGTGCCAGACCGTGGATTGAGAAGGTTGCACAGGACACTCGTCACCGGGCAGTATCTGTTGTTAGGGTGCTGCTCCCTGCTTCTGGCAGAGCTTTCAAGGTTCCCTTAACACTGAGTAAACACACAAATGGAGCTGTGTTAGTAAGTAGTTATTCTTGCTGAGTCAATTCAGTACCAGATGTGTTTTGGTGGATAATTCTTGATCCTTCCAGTTCCTGTCATACTTTATTTTGGCATTTGCAGCAAAGGTCAGAAAAGTGATTTCTTTCTGCTCTTGTCCTGGTACTATTCCTAATCAAGGAAAATTTCTGGTTTAGTTGTAAACTTCTTTTCACCTAACCACTGGTGTCATTTCTGTGCTGATATGAGCAAAAATGTTATTGATAAAACTCTGTAGCTGCCAATATGCTTTTAGTGGAATGCATTTGCATTTGGTGGTCTTGGGTACAGCACTTCCTGACAGCAACGCATTGTTGTGCAGTTTTTACTAATGCACAGTTGGCCATCATCCCCATATTTCTAGCAACATCATCCAGTGTGTTATTTTCTAGGAGACTTTTTACAGTGGTTTCTGAGAGAGCAGTTGTCCTTTTAGGGAACTGTGAAAAACTTGAATCAGCTCTTAAAACTCCTGCTTTTCATTCCACAAACTTCTGTTTTCATGATCATAAAAGAAGAAAAGAGACATGGTGATAGTGATGGTAATAGAAAGGTGGTGAAAGAGCTGTATATTTTCTATAAAAACTTTATGGAATCCACTGTTTCTGGAAATACATGCAGGTATATCACCATTTGTCATTAATTACCTGGTTTTAAACAAGGAATTTTGAGATTCCAAGAGAATTACCTTCTCTGACTGTGTCCTGTTCGTCAGGAGAAGCAACTTCGTGATCCGTGCTACTTTTTTTTTTTTTTTTTTTTTTTCATTTTAACAGCATCTCTACAAGTTATTATTCCAGAAAAGGAGTGATTCTTTTTCTGCAGAGTAAGAGTATGTCATTAAACTCATTCAGTGTAAAGCACTATTACTGTGAAAGTGAGTCTGTACAAGATGTTAAAGAGAAAAAGGCCTCCCTCAAAATCCAAGTTGCATTACTTAACTGTGTGTGCTAAGTGTTAAGGTGGGATACTATTTAAGATTTTGATTTAAAGCAAAATTAGGTAAGATACTGTGGTTTATGTGATCTATTAGGGATACATCTCCTGTAGGAAATAATATTTTGTCATGTTGAGAGTGAAAGAACCTTTTGCTTTTCTGTGTTGTATTATCAGCATGTACACTAAGGTTTTTGCTCTGCTTAAAATATAGTAGTCCCCTTTAAAACAAAGTAGAAAAGTTACTCTCTTTAGTTTGGTAATAAGTGGTGAAAAAACACTACTAAAGTAAATTTCCTTGAGCTGTAGAAATTAAATTTCAGGTATTCCCATTCTAGTTCTTGTAATGCTTGTCTACTTATTAGATTATTTTTATTAGGGATTTAAATGATTTAGAGTTGTGGGCCAAGATGTCTAAAGTCTCAGCGATCAAACAGCTAATTTTGACTTTTCTGTGTAATAGTATGTCATGTGAGTAGAAATAAACACAGCATGATAGAAAAGAAGTTATTGGTGGTGGCTCTTTAATGATAAAAGGCACCTGAGCATTCATGAAATGCTGACATTAAATACCATCTCCTGACATATACTGGAATGTTGGTCCTTCTGCAACTTCTCTGAATATAGTTTAAAGGAAAATGCTTGTACTAACAAAGCATTTTATGAAGCACAAAGCAAATATTTATTTATTCTTTTATGACGGAGGTGAATCAGAAAGCTTTTGCAAAGTAGTCTCTGGAGATACCAAAATGATAAACCATCAGTGAAAGCCATTTGTAAGACATGTTTCTGCCTGCTTTAATTTTTGACTCTGCTCTGTGAAGGAACTTCCAAAGAATGAAACTTGACAGACATTGCTTGAGTGGTATCTGGGTGAAACTTCTAGTAAGAAGATGAGATAATTTGGGGAGCACCTTTCAGGTTCAAAGACGAACATTTTTTTGGATACTTTACTGTTACTACTTATTCTTCTTTCAGTGTGGTTCCATCTATTTCCCTTTATTCACAGCTTTGAAGGCAGTTCAATTACTTGCATGGTTCTGTATTTGTAAAACATTTCCTTTGATGTACAAGGCAAACAAGAGTCTTGCATTAGTTTGTTGTCCCACAGAGATGCTGATCCTTTGAGGTTGAGAGAATTAACTTCTGCTTTTTCATTGGAATTCTTAGATATGAATAGAAAAGTTGTACAAAATAAATTTTTACAAGTAAGAAATTCCTCAAAAAGGACCATTTATGTAATGCATAACTGCTTTAAGCAGTGGATATAGATATTATAGTTCAGTGTCTAAAGGCTTACTCTTTCATTAGCTTTAAGACTGCACTGGTGGCTTAGACTAGGTGCTTTTACCCTGACACAAGGCAGGAATGTAGTGTTTCAAGTGGAGAGCAGTAGCTTAAAGCACAGCTGTAGGGAGGTGAATCCCTTGTGCTCTGTGCATTTCAAACTGTAAGTGACCAGTGTGTCTGAATGGACCCTGTGCAACGAATGTGCACAAATTGTTTGTGCATTTCAGAAGTATTTGAAAGGTGAAAGAAATATTTTAAAGGCAGATCTTGCTGTAAGTGCCTCAGTGGATAAATAAATGTGTCATGATTTATGACATACTGTCCAAAGCTGGGGAGAACTAAAGGAAGAAATCAGATCAGTAACAGCAGGTGAAGTGGTGAAAAGGTAATACAGAATACCTTGTTCAGACTCACCACAACTTATTGTAGTGCTTAGCCTGCAGATTTCTTGGGTAACAAGAAAAAACAGTATGATGAACGATTTTTAGATCTCAAGGCCACAAAGGTCAGATATCAAGGCATAGGAAGTAATTTTGTTTGTTTGTTTGTTATTATTATTCCAGAAGTAATATTTTTTCAAGTAAAGAAATATAGTGAACTACTTAATGAAAGTGGTGTAGAATTATGAAAAAAACCCTATGCTAATTAGGCTGAATATTAGTAGATATTTTTAATGTTTTCCTTTTCTGTTCCTAGGTTCTGTGCTGTTATCCATGACATAATTATCTAGATAAATCTTTTCTTTTTCTGACTCCTATAATGCCTTTTACCCTGTCCTCATTGTTTGTAACAGAGCTGATAAAACTGTCTTCAGTTATGTTGTGTACTGGGACTTTTTGGTACACTTTGAAGAAATTGTATGTGTTGTGTTTAAGTATAAATAACCCTATATGCATTCTTCAGTCATGGGTTTAGGATTTTTTTGGGGGGCGGAGTAGTCAGGGGTTTTTTTTAGGTTACTATTTTTAGTGTTTTCATCTTTGTTTTAGTGGAGATAACATTTGCGTTTAAATTTTTGCTAGGATAAGCCTATTTGAAATGCTTGCTATTTCCACAATTATAGCTGAAGTGCAGGTCATGTATGTTTTATTCTCACATTGTACACAGATGCTTATATTTCTACTCTTTTTCTTGAGTATCTAGGAACGCACTAGAAATAAAGTAATTGGTCTTGTTGAACAGTTGTCAAGACCAAGAAAATACTGTGCGTAATTTGCTTAATAGAGTCTTAGTTAAGTTACTTGTTTGTTTTCTGTTTTTCTAATGTAACAGAAATCAAAGGTGGAAGAGAAAATCAAGTTTGGTATTTGAAAATATCAAAACTAGCATTGGCTTTTGCAATTATCCACTCGAAACCACCAGGGAAGAGTTGCAAAGAATACACTGAGCACCTTGCCAAAACTGTATCTGAACAAGATTTTGGATGGAAATCAAAAGTTGAAGTGCTGGAAGCTGAAGTTCTTCGATTACGTCAGGAACTTCTTTTGAACAAGATCTGTCCAAGATTCTGCTTGGTAAATGGTAAGCTTCTGAAACAATTTCTGACTACGTTGCAGTAGCAAGGAAACAGCTTGTACATTGCCTGCACCATTTCTTGTGCCTGGATACAAGAGTCTTCAGTGTACAGCTTTCTATTTTTCCCAAAGCCCTGAATACATTTGCAATGGAATTGAGCTTGAGAATTTGATGCTTACTCGAAAGTTACATTTTTAACCTTCAGAATCAATATGTATCATATGGAATAATTCCACACAAAATTGCTGACACAAAATATTACTCTGCAACCTCAGGGATATTAGTTTGTAGGAATATTGATGTACCTTATTTATATTTGGAATATATCTTAAAGACATACTGAATATTTTTTTTTACCACTTTGAAGATGCTTCAAATCAGAATTTAAGCCTAATCTGTTGAAAGCATGAATCCCTAATATGTATAACAGGAAGGCTGGGCAGGCAGAGGACTGCATGGCTGGGATTTCTGTTAATGTATTTAGACTCTGAATCCTGTGAATGTATATTATGACATATGATAAAATATTGCGAGTGTGATATTCGAGGATTCAGGAAGGCTATTAGTTAAAGAATATGAAAAAAAGATTATCTCAAACAGCACTGTTTCTCTCATTTGTGCATGTTGAGTGAGTCACTCTCGCTCTGAGAGATCGATGGCACAGGATGAGCTTGGAAACCTGGCAGTAGAGGATGCCTCTGGGGAGATACTTCCCCTGGGAGATGGAGGTCAAAAAGCTCTGGGCTGAAGGAGAGAGACAGTTCACTGTTGAGGGGATCTGTAAAATCAAAATGTATAGCTAGTTGCTTTATGACTTGAGATTTTTAGAAGGTTCCCTGATAGAGTACTTGATGAAGCTTTACTGGCATGCTTTTGTACCGAAACGGTAGCTGGTAGCTTCTTCATTGCCTTGTGAAAAGTTTTTTGGGTCCTAACTTTGACTGAGAGGGGGAATGTATTAAATTTTAGCTAGAAGCCCTAATGATTTTTTTTAAATGGACCCTTCTCTCTAGAGAAATGATTTAATGACTATTCATACTTAGTTATCGTGTTTGTTTCTGTTCTCTGCAACCTATTCCAAGCATGAAGTTTAAGAGAAAAAGTTTTGAGCTGCTGTTTGCAACAGGTGTCTTAATGTTGTGAAGAACTGATTGCATATGATGCATATGATGAGGAGAGATTTATTAACATCTCATGTCTAGAGAGGATGTTCTAATTCTGGTTTAAGCAGAACATATCAAGATGCTAGAAAGGAAATCAATTCATCTGCAACTTCTGTATTCCAAGTCTAACTTTTTAAAGATTCTTTACCACAAGCCATTGAACTGAGCAATATTGGTATCTCACTTGCCAAAGTAAAACTCTTTTAGTTGTGAGAGAGAGTTGTGCAGAGAAAAGCACCAGTCCTTGGTGAATAACACCTCTTCCAAAGGATGCTAATTTTTATTGCCCTAGTCACAGTGAGGTGTGTTCACCGACCTAAAATGGGATAGATGTTGTCTAATTTTAGATGTCTTACAGCTGCACTAAATTTTCTGTCATTTCTTCATTATGTGTACAGGGAAATAGCACACTTACTCTACAGTTTGTGGTTTACTTGACCCATTGCAGTGTTCACTGATACAGATATGGTGAATTGTCCACAAAAGACATCCCTCTCCATTCTACAACAATAGGCTGACTGGCTTGGGAAAAATTCCATGATTCACAGATCACTAACCTGTTCTTCATAGATATCTCTTTTTATTTTTTTGGGGCCTCAGCAGCCTGTTTAAACATACTTTGGATAGCTGACCAAGTCTCATTTCAGTGAAGCCAAACTTTAATTTCAGTCTGTGTTTAGCTAATGGAATCAAACAGTAGAGATCAGTATGTGGTATTTGCAATCCTTCTATATTCCTTCAGTTTCTCCAGAGTACAAAATCAACACCCTACTAATTTGAAGGACAAGTGTGTAGCTGCTCTTCTGTTCCAATATTTGTTTATGTTAATGATTACACTGTTGATAAATCTGCTGGAAAGGCTTTTGACATATTAAATATCTATGGGAGTTCACGTCAGCCCCACCTGCATCACGTGCTGTCCAAGAGGCATAGGGCATAGTCTTCCTCTTCAGTTTCTCTTAACCTCTTGGGTGTAAGAGAGCAAAAATGTTTGGAAAATCTGAACAGTATCATAATTTCTGTTTCTTCATACACGTTTCCTTAACATTGAAAGGACATTTTCGAGCTCTGAGTTGGCCATTTTTTGTGATGTTTCTTTCTTTGGGCTGTTTTTGTTTGTTGTTTTTTTAAACCTTGGTATGGCATGTGATCTCTTCTGATAATGGATTTGAGGCGTATGTTATTTTGTAAAGATGGTCTTCATCAGACAGATGTAATTGCTGAGTGAGCATTCATGACTACAGTTACATTGGAGACAAATGCTCAGTCTCTTTGATTAAGGAAAGATTGTTACTGATACCTGGCAGGATGTCTGTTGGTGAGATCTGTGCACTCTTCTGGCGATCCAGTTGATGATATATATATATTAAAAGCAGAAAACCTGTATTTGACATTTAAAGGAAGATGCTCATAGAAGCAAAGCCTGCCTGAAACAGGGGCCACTCTGCCACTGACATCTTCTGCTCTGGGAAAAAGAAAAAATCCTCTCTTGTGTGTTGTGCCAGTTTTGAGATTTTTTTTTTCAAGCCCATGGATATTAAAAGCTAAAGGGTGGCAGCTCCTGAGGTAGGAAGGCACAAGGAGCTTGAATCTAAGTTGAGAGGAAAAGTGGTGTAAGTGGTGTTCCATCCTGTTCACCTGAAAGCTACTATAGATTCATCAAGCCATTATTATGCTTTGTTGTTGATGGTATATTGCCCAAGTTTAGTACCTAATATCACACCAGAGAAGTTCTCTTTAGGGCTGAGGATAACTAGGATTGTTCTTGGGGCCAGGTATATTGTGTATCATTTTCCTCCCTCAACTCATTTCTCCAGCTTCCGTTTTGGAGTCTGATCTGCCTAAAACAATGCAACCTCTTATAAGAATTCAAACCCTCAGCTTCTCTTTGGCTTTTTTGTATTCTGCTTAACAACTCTATCGATGCAAGAATGCCAGGGTTTCACAAAATCCATCACTGGAAAATCTCATGCAGCAAGGATACTACATTTGTGTCTGCTGCTGCCTGTTGGGAGCTGAAGAGCTCAAGTCCTTCAGCCAAGGTTCACTTTGCAGCTGTATCTTCCCTGCTCTGTACTCACAGCGTGAGAGCTTCCATCTCCCACCTGCTGTTTGTAATAATAATAATAGTAGGTCTTTCAGAAGCTTCAGGAATTATTAGAGACTGCCCATGGAGTTTTATTTCTGATGTGAGAAATCTGTGAGCTCTTTGAAGCTGTGATGCCTGTTTTCCTTCTCCATGTAAAGTTGCACACAGTATGGATGCACAAGCACATGAAGGAGAAAGAAGTATCCATTTTTACAGATAGCTCATCAAAATTATTTTTGTCCTACCTGACTAGTTCTTTGTCCACAGAGACCCTAAAAAAGTTTGGGTTTTCCCATTGAGGGGAAGGAGCGTGCTTTGCTACAGGTAAACTGTTCGGTGGTATGGGTTGTTACAGTTTAATGTGCTGTTTATAAAATTGCTGTGGTATATATTCACTGACTGTGTCTGGACGTTTCTTATTTGACTTAAAGTGCAGCTGTCTTTCTGAATACAAGGGCACTGATATTCCTTTTTGCTGGTGGTGCTTTTGGCTGTATGTCAGCCATCCAAGGAGGAGGAGAAGCACATATTTTTGTAGTTGTCTGTTCATTATTTTTCTACTTGCCAGTATTGTCCTGGCAACTATCCCCATGGGTAGAAAAAAAATTAATATTAATCAAAGTTTCTTGCCTTTCTTTGATTCAGACTGAAATTTCACAGGGAGGAGGAGAGAACTTGTTATTCCAAGAATAACAATATAAAATATTTGAGCATTGTGTTATCAGTTTGCTTTGGAGCTACATGAAAATACAAAGGGTCTTACAAAGCATTGATGAACTGGTAGATTCACGGATTGAAGCACCTGTCCTCTAAGACAAATTCCTTAGCTATTATCAGCTCATCAAATCAACGATCATATTGTTTCTTGGCAGCTTCTGTTAAAGAGATCTGAAAAGCCTGCAGCTGTTACTCCAACCTAAGAAGGCGTAAATGGAATACTCTACCCTTTTTTGCCAAGTTGTGTTTTAGGAATGACAGTTTCAAGGATAGATGTTTATTGCCTTGGCTGCTTTAGACTCATACTCTTGAAGGGTTCCAAATCAGTTGTCGAAGGTGTATTTTTAGCTAAACTTCTGTTGAGTTTGTATTCTCTCTTCCCTAGCTTCACCTTCAATCTTGGTTTGTATTATAATATTCCCTTCTTATGCAGCAGATAGGAATTTACTGAACTACTTGCTCCTCTAATTAAAACAAACAAACACAAACAAACAAAAAACCCACAAAACCAAACAGATTCCCTCCCCCCCCCGCTTTTTCAGAATTGGTTTATTCTTTCTTTATAGATGATTTACAGTAGAACTACCATAGTGTGTCTGAGTCGAAATGTGACTAACATGAATGTCTGATTTTTATAACTGTGTCCTGAGGCTGTGTTGACTTTTCAGGATACTGTTCCCTAAATTCTGCTTCCTGTGTCAAGACATTTGAAGCAACTTGTATCTCTTTAGGGAATAAGAGCCAGAGACAAAAAGAATTTTGTATGACCTGCTCCACTTCTTAACTTGATGTGTTTCTTGAGGCATTTAGTTGTACATGTGGAAAAGGGGAGCAATTTCCTTTGTAGATTGGTATGAATGAAGACACTTTGAGCTTCCAGGAAGAAGAAAGGAGACTAGACTTGCTGTGAAAGCAGAATCATATAGAATTGGAACCAACCAGCTCATCAGCTGAAGTAAAACTGATTATAAATGATACACAGCTCCAGGTTACTAGCAGCCTTGTTTTGGGCAACAGAATTCAGCCACCCCTTCCTTTTCCACTTCCCTTCAAGTCATGGCTTGGGTGTTTCTTGCTCCGCCAGGAGAGGCAGAAGCTCTGGGTGCTCAGGTTAAAGCCCCAGCATTTCCTTGGTATGCAAAGGAAGGATCAGATAAGTCTTGCTTCAATGGGAGCAGGAAGAGCGATAGCCAGTCAAAATATTTTCTGAATTATTTGATTTCAAACCTCTGAAAAAGCAAAACTTTCCACCATGATTTAAATAACCTGTGATGTTTCCTCTGCCTCCTTACATTAAAAAGAGCAGTGGGAAAACATAATTAATAACTGATTATTTTTTTTTAAGCTCATTTTCAGGGAGAAACCAATCAGATGATTTGAGAAAGATCAGGTCAAAACATATGCATATTCCTTAGTGAATATGTTATCTGCAGCCTTTTAAAGGAGTCTTTCTTGTTAGTGGTGGTAGCAGCAGCCCAAATCAGACTGAATAATAATGATAAAAACATATTAGTCTATTACGAGAAATTACTTCCCTCCACAGAAAGAAGATAAAATGGTGTGAAATGTTTATAGCTACCCTCAATGGCACTTAGCAAAGATTTTAGTTCCTACAACATGATAGTAAGGTAGAGGAATATAGACTAGAATTTCCAAGTTATCATGGTATGTTTATCTAAAAGCTGTTTCTTCAGGTCAATATGTTTGAGTGAGCTGCTTTTATAGGTTGCTGTGTCCTGTCACCACTTTTTGCACCTTGATATTTGGCAGGAAACAAGGAATGCAAAAGAAGGACAGTTGCAGGGGAACTGTCAGCCTCTGAGCGGGGCATCCTCTGGCTTTTCTACCTTCCTTTTTCCAAGGTGAGAGGATTCCCCATTGGGCAGCAGTCAACACTTTGATGTCACCATGGAAAACAGATCTGATTATTTTTGCCTGGTGCTTAGGGATGTGATATTTCTGCATAGAGAGATTCTTCCTCCCTCCCTCTGCTCCCCCCATGCCCCTCTGAAAAGGTGCCCTTCTCTCCATACAGATCCATAAGGGCAGCCTAGTCTAGCTGTCATCTCAGCATCTTCTCTAAGGCATGGTGGTGTCAGACAGTATTTCAAAAATGAACTGTCATTTGATATCTTAAGTGTACTAGTGTACTCCCATGCTTCTACCAATGGCGCTAATGCAACTAGGCAGCATTGTCAGTAATGTCTTGCAACTGAAAAAGTTGTTTGTTTGTTGTTTTGGTTTTTAGGAGGGAAGCAGGGAATTGAGAATAGATACATGAGATGACAAAAACAGGGTTAAAATATATTTAGCACAGATATATGGGAATATGGCTCTTGGAATATGATGATGAGGTAAATCTGTTCCCCATAATTGTAGTGACACAATGGAGAACTTTATGAAAGCTGAAGCCTTTTCAGGATAATTAAATAAGTTAATTTGCAATCTGGAAAAAGCACCAGCTGGAGCGTAATGATTCATTGAAATCTCAGAGTACGACTCCTTCCATGGAAAACAGGTCTGTTTTGGTTGTGGAAACTTTCTGCCTGTGAAAGCAGATGCTGTCTGTCTGATCAGATGGAATTGCTACAGCTGTTCTAAGCACAGATTTGGGGCAAAGGGACCCAAGAAGCATCCTTTTTTCTTCCAGGTTTCTGTATAAGAAACCCATTCAGAGGCAAAAACAAGCCAATTGTCCCAGCAACAGAAGTGGTTTGTTTTTATAAATTCCTGCTATAGATCTAGTTCCTGATAAGACACATAGTTTTTAGGAATAAGGTTAATTAAAGCAAGTGGAATTCATAGTTTAGTGTAGAGTCCTTCCCTTTCTTCTGGGTAACAGAATGATAGTTTTGGGGAAAACTAGCATATATGGTAAAAACTAGTTAAGAAATGTAGCCATGGCAGTTAGGATCCTCTTGCCTCTAAGTCTACTGTAGGGAGCTAAGGATCAGTCAGACTCACAGAATGCTTGGGGCTGGAGGTCATCTTGTCCAACCCTCTTGTCAAGCAGGGCCACCTAGAATCATTTGTGCAGGACATTAATTCACTTAATATATTGAAATATCCCCTATCTGGCTTAGAACTTGAATTTCAGACATCTCATTGAGATGGTCAATATTATAAAGTATAGGTTGGATCTTTTGTCATGAAAGCTGCTTGATGAGCACTGACTGACCCAAATCTTTGTTCAGTACCTGATGATCGGTCCTTCCATATCTCTGCTGAAAGTATTCGTCATTTGACGTGAACTACAGAAGATTTATGCTGTATTCTACAGAAATCCCCTAAAAATGGATGTCTATATCCTCAAAATCCTTCACAATTCTTATTGAATTCTAAATGTTTAGATTCTTTATGTAAGCAAAACCCCTAACAAATTGATATGTATGCTTCTAAGCCTTGTGAAAAACATTTTCACTCCTGACATTGAACAATTAATGTCGGAATTTTAGATACGCAGTCCTGTATTCATTTCTGTGAATTTATTCCTGAACGGGACAAAGTATGTCAGCATGAAATACCTAAGCTTTAAACAGAAGAGCTTTCTTTTCCATGGAAATGCAGATGTATGGGATACATGGTTTCTAAAACTTCTTCATTTGGAGAATCCTGGAAGCTTTTTATTGGTTTTTTTTTAATTATTATTTCAAAATGCTCAAATATGTGCGACAATATTTCTTTGATTATATACGGAAGTCTGCATCGTTTCCAGATCAGGACAACAGTGGTGTGCTAAACAGGTAGAAGTTCCTGAGGGAGGAGAGAATTTTTGGTTGTTTTTTTTTTTTTTTTCCAACCAGCCAGCTTGGTTAGTAATGAAAACAGAAAACCAGAGACACTCTTGCACAATAAGCCTACAAAGAAAAGGAAAAGAAAACAGTCAATATGAATAAGGAGATAATTTTTTTAATTTTTTTTTTTAAGATGCGAATAGACTTGATTCTTTGTTAATGGAAATTGCACTTGTAACAAACTATCAAGGTTTAAAAGGTTTAACAAAACCAGGACACAAACCAAGGTTTAATGAAGAATAACAAAGAGTCCTGAAAAATGCAGAAGTGGAGAAGTGAACACAGTAGGAAAAAATATGAATAATTTCACATATGGTTTCATCTCCTTTTAGAAGTTATTGACTGAACACCTACTTGGAAAGCAGAACACAGTATCATCAGGTTTTTCAGATTGTGATTATTGTTAGTCTTATTTTTCATTATCTTGCTTGGTTGGTTTTAGTTTTTTTAGAAGTGGAACTGAGCCCATCAATTCTGAGTTTTAAGAGAGCTTTACATGTTTAACAGCATCGTTTCTGATTTTCAAGGGGTAATCCAAAGTGAAAGAATTTAAACAATGCCTAATGCTTGAAACTGAAGTAATTTTTTCTTTGCAGAATTCAAGTCATCTCTTCACTTTTTCTTACACCTGCCATCTTCGAGCCTATTTTCTGTTTTACAATACCTATTGGTGGTGTAACTGCGAGTATATTAAGTTTTTCAAAAGACTTGAAGGCCATTTTTTGATTCCACAGCAATTTCAACTGAGGACCCTTCTTCAGTTTTTAAATTTTGAACTACAAATAGCATGTGACTTTCCTCATTCACTCTCCCATCTGTAGCAGCCGGCAGCACAGGTGTCTGAGAAAGCAGGAGCAGGGGTGGTGGAAGATGCTATATGAATATTACAAATACTGCCTCTCTTACTCTGCACTTGGTAGGACCAGGAGCTGGGTCACTCATCTCTTCACAGCTCTGAGAATTCTTATGACCATACCTGCTGGCAACAGGCACTTGGGAGACAGAAGGTGTTTTCCTGTCCTGATGAAGTAACTGGCTCTTCCTTCTCCCTTTCTCATCCCTGAACTGAATCTTGGTGTCTGTGTTAAGGTGGCTGTTCAGAAGTGACAGAATGCACCTGGGAGGTGGGGTGGATTTTGGAGTCTGCCAGTCTCTGCTTCCTCAGGACTAGCTGAAGCCTCCACACTCTCTAATCATGAGACTGATTGCTGTCTCACTCCCCTGATAAAAGCCTCTGCATGCTGTGGTCCCACAGCAATACGTCCACTTGCGTTCTTATGCCTGACAGAAGTGCCTGCAAACCTTGCTTACATACTAGATGCAGTGTGCAAGTCACTCCCTCGTCCCTTGAATGACTGCTGGTTTTCAGGCCACTTTTTGCAGTGGTTGGATGTGTGTCAGTTCTTCAGCCTTTGCACCCCAAAGCTCTTTTGGTGACTGTATCTTGCTTTGTTTAGGGAGCACACAATTCTGATTTTCAGCTCAGGATCTTAATGTAGAAAGAAGCTAAAGTCCTAAAAAGGAATTAAGAATTTAAATATTTCGTGAATCTGTTGTGACATATTTCAGAAGGCTATACAATTACTCATGACTAGATATTTCATTACCTAAATAAAGGCATTGTAAGATTTTATGATTAGCTCATCATGTGCACTAAATTTTTGTAGTTCTTGTTCCAGTATGTTTAGAGTCAAATGTTCTTGAAATGACTGTTTAAGGATTATCATTATTGTGAGGCAGGCAAATGCTGTTCTTTTTTTTTAATTTTAACTCGATAACCATTACGACTGCTTTCTTGTTTAGATAGTAAGTACAAAGTGATTAGTTTAAATTATTTCGATAAATAAATGATAAGCTGTTTCTAGACACTTTGAGAGGAAATAATGAGTATTTCCTAGTGGGTGATTGATTTATTTATTTTTTTAAAAGATTACTTCCGCATCCTCCAGAAATGACAAGAACATAAAAATGACCGAACATTTTTAAAGCATTTTGTATTATTTGTTGAACTGGAAATATGCTGCTGTTGGGGACTTACTGTAACAGGGTTTTCTGGAAGCTCATAATGGGACAGGAGTTTGATATCTCAGTGAGTAGGAACCTAAGCGTAAATGCAATATTGTCTGCTACTGGTGGGAGCGTTTCATTGTATGTGCTACCTCTTTTATTTGCTGGAGGTCTTAAGTTTGGTTCCTATGGATATTTCTGTATTTCCTTTTCTTCTTCCCTTCACCTCTGCTATTTTTTTTTTCCCTTCAAGAAAGGAATCAGTGAACATACATATGGGCTTTTTTTGTATGTAGTTCTTGCTTTGGTTCTTTTGACTCCTGGCATTACATTCTCATGAGCAATTTTCATATTGCCCCACGGCATTAAAAACAGGAACAAAATATCCACCTAGTGAAACTCATAGTAGATGGATTCCCTAGAAGGGCTTATTTTCCTTGAACAGTACCAAAAATGACTTTCAATTTTTTTTTTCTTCTGGAACGTTTTTTGCTCGAAACCCTAAGGAGAGAATACATGAAAGATTGATGCTTGTTTTTGTTAGTGACACCATGGGAACTGTGCTTTGCTTCGTTGCTTGCTTTCCAAGTTTGGGTATTCAGGGCATTTGAGAAGCAGTGTTAATATCTGAAATGCTAGGCTGGCCTTACAAGCCCTGCTTTTCCTGTCTCCTGGAAATGCGGGTTGATTTCCCTACAGTTAGCCCTTTCATTGTGAGTCTGTTGGTACCAATCCTGTTCAATTTTGAGTGTGTCTGAATGCTAAAGGCTTTATATTCAACAGTAAATAAATAAACCACATTTCCAGTTTTGGTCTCAGTAGCAGCACCCTCATTGGATGATCTGGTATGTTTTCAGAGACTGAAGTAATGGTCAGAATTCAATTTGACATTGTAGTTTTAATGAAGTCTGTATAAATTTATTTGAGTGGTATTTCATTAGTGTACACAATTCCGTAGACGACTGCCTAGTGATGTTTTCTGTGTTAAAAATGCTTTTTTTAACTTGCCATGAAATATAACGTTTATTTCTCATCAGGCCAAACCATCTGTAAGATCTTTTTCTTCATTTCAGAATACAAACACAGAAAAGTATGATATTGCTTTGGATCCTTGTGGAAAATGTGAACAATATATGCATGTTTTTCAGGCATGAGAGGAGAAGCAGTTTGTGGCTGCACCTCAGTAAGCAGGGCACAGCCAGGAGTTGGTCAGATGGGGTTCTAGCCTTGCCCTGTGGCACTGAGATGTTTCCGCGTGTTGGTCTTCAACTTCACTGCTCTAATGTGTCTTTCTTGTTTCGATTGCAATCTTTTGTCATAGGTAGCATGTAGCACAGAGGGAGTCTGTTGTCACCCTAGTACTGAGTTTATGCACAGAGGCACTGACTTAAATGTATCTGATGTGTGAAATAGGATGAAAGACATTCTACAGTGGTGTACAAAAAATAATTTATTAGTGTGAATGCAATGCACACCTTCTGTGATGTAGTTTCTGTGTCTTTGAAGAAGATGTCATGAGAGATATGTAGTGACTATATACATTTTTTATTCTGAATGTTTTTCTTTGTTAAATAATAAAAAGCTCAAATGTAATGTTCTGTTCAACTTTGTTAGAAATTCCTTACGTGATCTGGGGAGAAAGACTAAAAGTGAAGGAGAAGATCATATTTGATTCATTTATAGAAATAGACCTTCACTGTCTTTTAAAAGCAGTCTGAGTTCTTGAGAGTGAAAGTAGTGAAAATGTTCGGAGGGCCAGAAATTGACAGGTGCTTCCTTCCCTGGGAATTAATGAGAGTATAGATGTCCACTTAAATTGTTCGTGTGATGTCCACTTAAATTATGTATGTGAAAACTTAAAACCATCAGGAAATCTGAACTTAAAATTGCTGTTCATATTACTATGAGCATAAAACATATTGTTCACAGATAGACACTACCTTCTGAAAGCTTTGACTTCAATTTAAGGATGTCACCTTCTTGCACAGCTAAATTCTAGTCATGGGAAGTTCTTGGGAAGTGAGCATACATATGTATTACATGATTTTTGTGTGGAAGCAAAAGGAGAAAGGAAATACAACACTTTCTATAAGCATGTATTTAAGTATTACACAAATGTAACTTTCACATTTGTGTTTCAGGAAAACCAGATGCCTCTGCTGAAGCTCTTCTGGATCGAGAACGTGTAAACCCTGTGAGTTACTCAAGCCAGCTAGAAGACTCTGGATGTGATGTGTCTAATGACTATGCATTTGATTCTTTAGGCACAGCTTCTGATTTTCACCAATCTGAGCATAATGTCAATATTTCTAAACCTTGGTTCGAAATGGTTCCTCCACTGAATCTTTGCTGTGCTAGCAAGAAGGAATTTCTGACTGCTCCAGTGCAGTTTTTGCAACATCTACTTGAAATAAGAAAACTGTCAGAAGGAGGAATTCTTCAAGCAGACTTCACAGAGCTGGAGAATGATTCTTTCACTGTATGCAGTTCAGTGTCTCGGTTGCTTGATGGACTGACTGTTTTTTACAACAGTCCTAAATTTCCCGTTTCAAATTTTCTTACAGAAGCGGTTTCTGTTTTGATCAGTTTGATAACTGATACTAAATTGTCTAATCATGTTTTGAAGAAATGTTTCAAGAAGCTGGAAGAGTTTAAGAAAAACCTAATTCAAATTATTTTAAAAAACAGCAGTGTCAATAGGGTAAGTTTAAAACATCTTCCATCCTTCATATACCATTTTAATATACCATAAAGTTCTCCTGTTTTAATGCACTTTTTGAATATTAGTTTGTCTTACTGTATTTTGAAGAGTACTTCTCAGATATTTGTGTGATTTTTCTTTTTTGTGAAATGGACAATAAATTCTCTAAAGCAGGGGTAATTTTAGGACTGTATAAATGTAGAAATAGTTACGTTTACAGTCCTAAAATTACATTCGGCCCTTTGAAGGCAACCACGAGGCTGATGTGGTCCCTGCTGAAAACGAGTTTGACACCCCTACTCTACAACATTTGAAAAAGTTCTTGCTCATGCATTCAAGTTCTACTAGTCTGTTTCTGAGTATAGGAATTCTAATACTGTTAAAAAGCAGATTAAAACAACTTTATAGAAAATATGAGAGAAAAACACATCGTTTCTCTTGCTCTATGAAGATATAGTATAGATATTGACAAAGCAATGACTGTACATTTTTTTAATTCTTTCTTGTGAATGTAGATTAAATAGGTTGATTTGCTTCAGATAATCTGTCACTCACTAGACATTTGAAAATTTGTATTTTAACAATAAATCGGCAAATGAATGAAAAATTCAGAAATGGCATGTCCCTGGCACAAACAACAAATAGGACTGAGCTGCATTTTGTCCGTATTCATCATTTTGTGTGGTTCCAGTCATCGTCTTGTTAGTTTCCTCATTGAACTGAAATATCCCTACTCTGTCTTCACAAGACTTCCCATATGTAGTGAAGCCCATTGTCTGTCTGAGGATTTTCAGGTTTCATTCTGTCTTTTAGAGTAACTTGGAACAGGTATGATGGTGGAATTGTTTAAGTCTTGGATGTACCAAATCAGTGTCCACATGTATGTAACCCCACTACCATTATAGTAAATGAAGATTGCATCCCTGTAATCCATGAAGCCTAAAGAATGCTGACCAGGTACTAGGTCCCTGTTTTAGGATGAGCTCTAGAATCGCCTTTAGCAAAATGAGATCCTAGACATCTGCTACACCTGTGGGCAGATATACCCATTTGTCTTAATATAAAATGAATCCCACTCACTATATAGTAAGTATTTGCCCCAGAATGTAAATATCAAACCAATACCATTACCAAATTGGGGGGGGTGGAGTAGGGTGGATGTGCCTGTATATTGGTTAGATGTAGGAAAACAAGAGCATTCAGAAGGAAACTTTCCTATACTGTAGCTTTCCAGGATTAGAGCCTTGTATCTCTAATACCAGCATGCTTTTTATTTCAGTGTCATCATGGTATGGTACTTAATTTTTAATTAGAGGCGTCTCTGGCCAGTGTTTGGAAAGGATGTGAGTATAAATACCATTTTGTGTGGTATTAGGAATAGAAAGTCATGCAGGTGTGATGCCTTTTTTTGTGTGTGTGATTACAGGATACAGAACAAGAAAACTTGAACAGGCATTCAGTAGGGACTTCTTCATAGCTGATGTCCAGTGTTTCCAGTTCTTCCCCTCCTCTACCTGAATTGGAAGTTAAGAAATAATTATAATAAAGTTAATTGTAGGAGCATGACCAAGAGGCTATCCAGAGAGGCATTACTTGTTGATTGCAGGAACCTGGGGAAAGAACAGAAAGAAAAGTAAAGCTTAAGTGAGAGGTGTCACATCTTAAATGAGAGAAAATATCTTCATAGGTCCGGGACGTTTTAAGTCTGCAAAGTGCTTTTAGAAATCATTCAGGAAGGGTGGAGTATGTCCACATAATTTGCAAGTGGCATATTTTCTCTGAATAACTTCACTGATACAGATGGCATTTTATGCAGGTTTCTATCTTGCTTCCACCAAAATATTAATGGTGTTTCTTATTGGCAGCCTTTACTTCAATCAAACAGATTCAAAGAGTTTAAAAATAGTATAAAGCAATTATTAAGGAATAATTGTGATAGTTTCCAGATTTCTAGGAAAAAAGGGGAAATGTGTGTAGTAATTGCAATGTTTATAAAGAGCTATTAAAAAACTCTTTTTAGAGTTTTGATTTTCTTTAGATAGAATTGAATATGGAAATAAGTATGTAGAATTCAGAATTAGTAGTGGAAATTGTGTAACTAATTCTTCATGTGCTGTGCGCCAGAATACCTCCCAGGGACACTTTATGCTTCAGTTTTAATCATCACTGTTTACTCAAGTGGTGATTGAAATATCAAGATTATAGGTTTAAAATAAAATTACCATTAATTACAAGGCTGTCATCCGGAAAGAGTGGCAAACTGTATGAATTTTGCTTCCACGAGGATGCTTAAATGCCTGCAGTATAAAAACATTAGGAATTTTGTTGTATCTAACCTTACTAACTGTCAAAAAGCATTCATACAGCCAATCACCAGTGTGGCTTTAGTGTTTGACACAACTTTCCCTTTGCCATCTTCACCTATAAAACTGTCAGGAGCTGTCAAGGAGAACAAAGGGCTGTGAGAAACACCTTCAGAAACAGAACAAAGAGAGAAATGGCTGTGAATTACACTTAATGCCTTGTCTTCAAAAGCAATCCAAGTGTTTTGCAGAGCAAATTAAATAACTTAAAACCTTTCAGAATTGGAAAAGAGATAATTCACTCTACATTAGATGTAAAGAAAGAAAAACAGCAGCAAAATTACTTGCTTTAACTGTTGAATCCCTTTGTTTGAGATGTTTCTATTTATGAAGCACTGGAAGCTGTAGGAACCAGCAAAGACATGTACTCAGATTTTCTGCCTGGATTCAGTTGCCTAAAGCTGTGCAATTTGGATAGAATTTTTTTGCACAGCTTATTGCAGTGGGGCACTTCGGGGAGGACACTGAATTCCTTTTACATGAACAGTGTCTTGAGCCTGCCCGGAAACCTGCTGAGGTGAACTTGAGCTGGCTGTAGCTTCATAGTATGTGGAGTTAGATTTAGAAGTCATATCCCTATAACAGAAATTAAGATACTTCATACACGTCTTATTTACATCTGTTATATATACAGCTGTGCAAAACCTCAAAACAATTATTGTTTAGGAATTCAGAGTCTCATTTTTTACTTTGGAGAGAGAAGAAAAATGCTTTTACATCTGGCTTCTTTCTGTGTAGTTCAGCTATATTCAAAGCTGTCATGGCCAAATACAGTCACGGGATGCTGCATTGCAGAGGATTTATGTGATGTGATCCCCAGTGGTGTCACACAAGTATACCAGCATTGTTGACAGAAGTTCAGTTCACTGGTTGTACTTCTTTTTTGTGCAGCTGATACTGTAATTTGGAACATAGCTAATGCATCAGTTGTGTGCCAGAAGATCCTGGTCTTGACCCTGGGTTCTGTACAGAGACCTGTGTCTGTTTCTTGGACCTCTTGTTTTAAGTAGTTAAACAAAACACCAAACCAGAAGACAATGCTGCATTGCCTTCAGAATTCTAGAGTAAAGGCAAGCTGTGTAGGGTTCTCAGGAGAAACTGCTTTCTTGTGCCTTGTTCGTGTTCAACAAGTACCTCGTCCATCTGTCCCACCTCACTCGTAATCTCTTTCAAACAAGACCCAGAAGGAAAAGAGCTGTTTCGGTGAACTGTGGTTGGTTGCTTCTTCTCATGCTATGTTTAAAACATCAATACTGACTTCAAAGATGCTGTCAAGAGTCATGAATTGCCTGCTCCTTTCAAACAAAGAAGAAAAAAAAGTTACATGCTGTTTCCTTCTTTTTTTTTTTTTGTTTGTTTTTTTAACCCTTGTCCCCTTTGGAAACTGGCTACCCTACCTTTATGGTTCTTTTGAAGTTGTTTTAAGAGCATCTGAATGGATACTGAGACATAGCCATAGTGTCTAGGAGCTTTTCTTATCCCGTTTGACACTTTACTGCCCATTTTCATTTTTCTCTCTTATGTTCCATCTAAATTTTTATGTAGAATTTTGCAAATTTTTGAATATTACTGATGATATATTCAGTAGAAGAGCAAATGCATGAATTCTAAGTAGTAGTTTAATACTATTACTGGATGTTTGTGTGAGAAAGGATTCACAGTTCTTGAAAATAGCATGTTGAAATGTAGTACAGTGAAAAGCAGAAAAAGAGAAATGTTTGAATCTCATTGGCAATTACATAATAAAAAGTATGGAAGTGTGTTTGTGCAGTTGAAAAAGTACACATTCTTGAGAACCAGGGTTTTGAATCTTTTCTTATCTAGGATACAATTAATATGATACATTAGTGACTGCAAAATGCCTGGAGGAGACTAACCATAAACTTACTCTGATGGTTTTAATACATGCAACAGTATGTATTAAAAATATGCTCCAACGACTAGTTGTGGATGACAATAAATTCCCCCAGCCATGTATAGTTTGCAATATCCTTTGTCAGCAACTGCCAGGACAGTACTTAACTCGGTTTATGAGAGTCTTGCTTGCTTAGGGACACAGAAGATTTAATAATAGTTATTCATGTCACCGGTGGCTCCCAAGTATAAAACTAGTGGGCTTCAGTTTTCCTAAATTAATTGAGTCCTGAGAGGAATACCACATCTCTTGAGACATGGTGTGTTTTTACTGGCCAAAGAATTTTACTTACCTAGTGGAAGAAGAGTTCATTTGTATGAATATCAAAATATGTTGCCAGAATTTTATGGTCTAGTAAGAGTCAATGTTTCAGTCACTTGACTGTTGAATTAAATTTTCTCAATCATCTATTTTTCTATGTAAGGAGGTATTTAAGTCAAATGATAATAAAAATCCATCGTCTTGTAAATCACTGCAGTCTAAAGCAGTCACCAAATTGACCCATTTTCATTTACTTTGGTAAAGTGGATCATTGGAGTAACTAGACAGGGATGAATGAAAGAAAGTTTTGTCTGCCTCGTAGGCTGTTGTCCACCTTCCCTCCTCAGCCAGCCTCAGCTGACATATGTCATACACTAAAGCTACAATTATTGACACGTTACAGGATGAAGTTAGCAGGTTTGTTTTTTTTTTTTTACTATTAGAGCAAAGAAGTTCTATTCATGGTTTCCAACCTGCCTGTATTGCTGTTTCGTCAAACTATCTCTTTTCCTAATAATAAATACTGTCATTGCTTGTTTTTATCCAAGTAATTAACTAGTATTCAGGGTATTACAGATTATTTCCACTAGGAGGAAAAAAAAAGTGATGGTAGGCCTTTGCTGTTCTCTTGATATACAAATTGATTACATATGGAGGCCCTTAATGCAAGATTACAAGAAGTGTTGTTGAATACAACAGGAAATACATACCAAAAGCTGTTTGTTTGTTTCCTCTGCCTGTAGTCTTTCTCCAGTGAATGTTTTCTGTCAAAGCTCTCTTAACTTTCTGTAACATCACATTAGCAGTGTCATTTAGCTCCTTTGGCATCTCTGTGATATTTGCAGGAGAGACCATGTGAAACAGCAACATTAGAACCCATTCCTCAGTCCTTCACTAATCATGCCTGTGTAAAAGTATTCAAGTTTTATCTAGGCCTTGTTTTCTGTTGTTCTAGCTATATTATTGAACAAAAGGACGTAAAATTGCTCTATTTTTCAGTCTTGAGTGTAATGTAGTAGGTGGTTATTCCAAGAGATGACATGACCACCTTAGTTCCATCACCTTCCTTCTATCACATCATTACTATAGCTCTTTAGTTCCATTCTGGTCTCTTCTAGATTGAGGTCTGGGCTGTTCTTGCTGTAAGGATCAACTTTGTCTTCACAGAGAAATTCAGTTTGTTGCTTTTAACAGCAATGGTGATTTTTGTTGTTGTTCTTTGTGTTTTTGTCTTGGAGGGAAAATTACCTCTTATATCCTCTAGGTTTTGAAGGTGGCTGTATATCCCAAGGGTTTTTTGATAGGAGCCCTGAAGCATTGCTTTAAATGTGTGTACATACTTTAATAATGACAATCTTAGGGTTTCTCTGTTCTTTTGCCTGTTTACTAATGAACCTTTTCTCATAGCTTAAATTTATCGTGGTTCTCTAGGAAATATTTTTGTATGCCCAGATAGAGCATGTGTTTGTGTTACAGCGATAGCATAGAAATGAAAAGTAAGCTCTGTAGAGCCTGTTGTCTACAGCCATTTCCAAAGGCACTTGAGTATTCCTTGCCTAACTTTTTTGTGCTAAACTCCTGTAGTGAAATCCACAGCCCTACACTAGGTACCTCTGTTCCTCCTAGGTAATACCTGCCAGATACTTGGCATCTTTAAGTGGTATTCAAAGTAGCTCACACTTTGTGGGCAGAGGGAAGAGTGAAGGATTGGGAAATAAGCATCTGAAATCCATTTTCATTTGCAGGGACTGTCTGTAAATCTGAGACACTTAAATGAGACATTGATTTATATCCCTGAATTTCTTTAAGGATGACCAGCTCACTTGTTGGTTTAAAAAAACCCTAAAAGCTAAAGAATATCTGTTTTCAGTAATTTATTCAGGGACTTTTTCTAATTGGAATCCATAACTCTTCTACTCTGGGTGGGCTCACACTTGTTGTTTAGTGTCTTCTGCATCCATTAACATGGCTTGGTGACTCAGCATCCATGGGCAGATAGGTGATTCTTCACTCTTCTAGGCTTCTGACCAGGACTAGTTCAGAAGGAGGAATCAAGACTAACATAAATTTGAATCTCTCAGGCAGGGAAGACTTTGTATCTAGAGCTGCTTCTTCATAAGCAATAGAATATTTACAGTAGGTATTGTAAAAATGGGCAGCAGTAGCACTCAGGGTTGTCTTAGAGTGGCAGCTGCTGTGAGTGCTCTTTAACTGGGACTGATACTGTCTTCCTGTTGACTGTATTTACTGGATTTGGCCTCTTGGATGATTTAGATATTCAGATGCATACTTCATGAAACCCAAGAAGATGCAGAAGTTCAAATACTGCTTGAAGTAAGCGTATTAGTGAAAACTCTGGTGCCAGTGGAATCCCAAGTGTCTGAAGTAGTTACCTGGATTCCTTGATACATCAGTTTCTTGTACTTGGTCTTCAGATAAACTGATGACTTGTGTGTCTTGTGACTTGCCTTTTCTGTACAGATGATTAAGGTAAGGTGACACAAGCAAGACTCTTGGGTTTATTGTATGGAAATGGATGTTATCATTTCGAGGTAGATGCTGAATTGAATGTGTAGTGATTTGCAGCCCTGAATTCTTCCAAGGATATCCAAATTATGGTTAGTTTTAGGTTGGGGTTTTGTTTGTTTGGTTTGCCTTTTTTTTTTTTTTTTTTTTTAAATAAAAATACAGAAACTCACAACTGGATCTATTGTATGTATTTTATCTCATCAGCTAGGTGTCGTTGTTTTATATATATTATCCAACTCAAGAGAGTGTAAGATATTCAAAATGGGAAAGACAAGATAAGTCTTTATCCTATGAAACTGTAAAAAAAAAAAGTGAATTTATGAGTTTAGAATCAAAGACTTAGAGACAGTGTTACTGTAACTGCAGAATTTCTAAAATAGCATGCTCTTATGTTTGAAAGTGAAGGTTAAGAGGAGATTAGCTGGGTAGCAGTTTAATGCAATAACATACAAAGCTTTAGAAAAAAGTTAAAAGAAAATAATAATTAAGGATTTAGAGATAAATTATATAAAATGCAATGCGAGTTTACCAGAGGTGCATTGTGGCAGAACAGCAGAACAACATTCTTTTTAAAATAAACTGTGTTTGCAGGTAGGAGATTTAGTAGCTCTTATCTATCTGGTGTTCAGTAAAGCATTTGTTATGGAACTGGTACTAGAAAAATATTAATGAAACTGAAAAATATGTTCTTTAATGCTTTAATCTTTTATAATTGGATAAGAAACAGCACTTTTTTAAAAAAAAAAAAAGACGACAATTAAGCCCATCAATTGTAACTGAGTTTTAAGAGCTTTACATATCTAACATCATTGTTTCTAATTTTCAAGTGCTAATCCATGTGTGTGCTCAAAAAGAGAATATAAACAATGTCTAATACTTGAAACTGAAGTTAAGACAAGTGAAGAGATGATTTGAATTCTGCAAAGAAAAAATTTACCGAAATACTGTAATATAAAAAGCAACTTAGAGCAGTGAAGCTAACTGATGGGCCTAGCAGAGAACATCAGGTTTAGAAGAGTGAATAGAGGCATAAACAAGATTATGAAAGGGTAAGGGCAGAGCAAGGGCTGAGATGAGGTTTACAGGACAAAGAATTGGAATAATATGTATCAAATCCCAAGATTTAAAGATAGGAGAAATAGTGCAGCATTAACAGGAAGAGAGATAAATAACAACCATCAAATTAACAAAGGAAGTGACATAACAGTACGTTAAGTGTTACTAATATTCTCTGTATAAAAGTGGAACTTTTTGACATCAATTGACATTGAGATAGCAGTGGAAGTCAACTTGGACTAAATGAGCAAAGGACAAGGGTGATGTGAATTCAAAGGCAAAAATACTGTTCTGTTCTTAACACCTCACAGTTTGAGGATACCTGTATAATTATTTGCCGTACTCCTGAATTGCCCAATATGCCAGTCACTTTTGGAAGAGAGCTGTTACTTGACATGAAATTTGTAAGCTAATGAAACAGAAAGTAAGGTGCAGTTTTTGTAATTGCAGGGTGTAGTGTGGATCATGCAACTCTTGAGGGAATTTTAGGGACATGGTTTAGTGGTGGACTTGGCAGTGCTAGGTTAACAGTTAGACTCTGTGATCTTAAAGGTTTTTTTCCAACTTAAACGATTCTTTGATTCTGTGAATTAAACTCACAAGTTTTACGTAACTGTTACTGAAGAAAAATCTGACACATTCTGATAGATGAATTCTAAACAAATAATTCATAAGTAAAGATTTTTATCCTGGTTTCCTGGGGAAACAAGGCTCATAGGAGCGTATTGTTTGTTTTGCTTATCCGTCTTTACTAGTGACTTATGAAACTGGTAGTAGGTTTGAAATCACTTGAAAAAAAGAAGTGGAGGGTCAAAAATACCTTCCACTTAAAACTGGTGGCTGGGGCGGAGGAGAGAGCAAATTAGTATTCTTGAAGCAAGCAGAACATTGGCATTATATGTTCATTTTGGCAACAGCCAGGTAGACAGTCCACAAATATGTGCCAGCTGCTGGCACTGCATTGCTCACTCTTGCTCTGCATCCTGAGGAACATGGAAAGAGAACAGAAATTGGGGTGTGGGAGGAGACGATGCACCTCCGAAACAGTGAACTAGGCTCCATTATTTTCTTATTCCTGATCATGTGATTTTTGCAATCTAATTTTCTGCTTTTAATTGAGAATCCCTGAAGAGCATAGGTTTTATTTCATCTGTGCTATTAAGCAAGCCCATGGGATTAAAAGATTTGTTCCTTTTTTTTAAATCATTTGAGAGACCTGAGAGCTGAAGTTATGTTTTTATTTTTAATGAAACTGCCTACTGTTTGAATCATTATCAGTTTGAATGTTTCCAGAGTTTAATGAGCATTGTTCTCTTGTTTGCTATTTACAGATTGATTGCTTACATGCTTTGAATTTGTTCTGTATGTATTAATGCATACAGTCTATGAGTGTTATTTTAACCTTTTAACCTTAATTATTTATCTCCTTATTTTCTTAAAATATACTAAGAGGTCCACCAAAATATGATATTACATCCATACTCTTAATAAATCAGTTAGCAGTACTCTAAGTACAGACATTACAAAATCCCTATTTACTTCCCTTAGTAGAGGCTCAGTCTTTAAATTTGAAGATCACCTGTTATCTACTCCTACAAAATTCCAACTAGAAATGTTAACTCTTGCCAAACTAGAAAGGATACAAAAATTTTGTGAAAGATGCTATTTTAGTTAAATCTGAGCTGCTAGCATTAATAACTACAAAAAAAAGTTTCACTGTCTAAAAAATCTTCTAAGCAAATAGAGCCTTAAAAAGAACAACCATAATCATGTTTGTGTGTAAACGTATACATTTAGTGTGCTCTTTGGGAGAGGTGCATTGAAAAACTACTTTCTTACATCTAACGCAGACTGAAATCCTATTTAATTTCTATCTCTGAATTGTTGAATCAATGAGTTTTGCCTGTGTAATTGACCAACGCCTAATGAAATTTCGTTTGTAAAGATGTTAGGCATGTTATATACAACTATTTTTTTTATCATAATAAAAGATTTGTTCACAATTCTCATAGTAGAACTCAATGGAGGGTAGAAGTGTTAATGAAAAAGGGCATCTGCAGAGTCATCATGTACTAATTTCCAGTCTTGCTACCAGAAAAAAAAAAATGTTGGTGTTCTTTGAAGGCCAAAAGAGGTGATTCATGAATGGAGAAGTCAAGTTACAAAGGGCATTGTTTATTTTGCCTTCTTTTCTTTTTTTTTTGCTTTTTTTTTTTCCTCTCTTTGCTTCTAGTGGTAGCTGCAGGTATTATTTATAGAATACTTGAGACTTCCAGTACATAACAAGTAAATCACACTAGTCAAGAAAATTAGGAAATCGTGTACTAAAACCCCATCAAAGTGGATTTCCATAGACTTAAGTGTCTTAGTGTATAAATTTAAATTTGAATTATAACTAACACTTTTTTTACTTCTGCTTAGGTTAAGAATGTAATCTATTATTTAGGTGTTGGCTTTTATTTGTGTGTTTTGGTTGTGGTGGGTTTTTTTGTTTGTTTTTTTTTAAACCCTTCTGTACTCAAGCCATTACATGCAACTGCTGGTCAGAAAGGATTGTGGAAGGCTACTTGATATTTTTGCAAGCTGCCCAGTGCAGTGGATCCCAGGAACAACCCAGCCACTTTTCCTTTGTGAAGAGACACAAAAGGCTGGGGAAGACATGGGGCAGGAGTAGCCGTTAAAGCAAAAAAGCACTCTCTGTATTCAGTTTTGTTTCATATTGAAGTGAAACCGATTTCTCAAGCATGTTATTTGCAACAGAAGTGTGAGGCGAAGAGGAAGAAGGAGCCGTCACAGCAACGGAATACCAGCTGGCTGCTGGCTACAGTGTGTGCGTGAATATCGATTCATTTAAGATTAAAGTATCTGCACTAAGCAGAGTTCATTGTTGTGACTTCAGACAGCATAAATTTGAACAGGAATCTCTCACATCCATGTGAGCGCTGTAACTCAGCAAACAGGAATTCAAGGGTCTCCTGACTGCCTCACATTTTGAGAAAAAAAACCAAAACAAACACTAGTCCAGATTGTCTAGTTCACTTGCTTGCCAAAGGCAAATGAGCAAGTGTACTTAATGTTATGCTCTGAAAATATAGAACTAAGAAGTATGTATCCATCCTTAATTTATAAAAATAAGTAAAATTGAGTGGGGACTTTAATGAACAAATGTAATATTTCTTAGCTTTGTTTAAACCTTGAGTAATGTTTTAAAAACAGTCGTACCATTTTAGAACATGTGTGCTGTCAAGACAGAGCTATCTGGGTGTTGCAAACTTCATTTATGTCATACAATTTTAGTAGTTACTATGGAAGATCTTTCAAAATTGTAAATGTCTGGATTATTTTTAGGACAAAGAGTCATTGTTTTGTTTGGAAGGGCATACATTTCCAGTATATGGCAGTCTGATTTTAATTCATATGGCTTCAAAGTGTATGTAGGTGCATGCATTATATTATCCTTTCATATCATTTTAATTGTTCAGAAAGCTATTTTTATCTCACCATTCACATTTCATTTTTATGGAATCTTTGGTGTACACACTTATGAATGATTTTTACCTCACAGATTTTCAAAGCTATATGTGTACAATTTATGAATTCTCTTTAATAATGAAGAGTTTACTTTGTATCTCTGACTGCAGATTTGATTCTCAGTGGGAGACTTATCTGTCTTTGACGGTTTCCTTTTTATGTTCATTTTGGGTTTATGTGCTGAAGTGAGATGCTTAACAGCCAAGATTTATTAAAGTTTGTTATGACTCGAAAGATCATCTAGTCCAATCCCCCCTGCCAGAGCAGGAACACCTAGGTGAGGTTACACAGGAAGGTGTCCAGGCGGGTTTTGAATGTCTCCAGAGAAGGAGAATCCACAACCTCCCTGGGCAGCCTGTTCCAGTGCTCTGTTACCCTCACCGTGAAGAAGTTTCTTGTCATATTTAAGCAGAACCTCTTGTGTTCCAGTTAGAACCCATTGCCCCTTGTGCTATCATTGGTTGTCACCTAGTAGAGCCTGGCTCCATCCTCGTGACATTCACCCTTTATATATTTATAAACATTAATGAGGTCACCCCTCAGTCTCCTCTTCTCCAAACTAAAGAGACCCAGCTCCCTCAGCCTTTCCTCATAAGGGAGATGCTCCACTCCCTTAATCATCTTTGTGGCCCTGTGCTGGACTCTCTCCAGCAGTTCCCTGTCCTTCTTGAACTGAGAGGCCCAGAACTGGACAAATATTCTAGATGCAGTCTCACCAGGGCAGAGTAGAGGGGGAGGAGAACATCTCCTGACCTGCTGACCACCCCCCTTCTAATACACCCCAGGATGCCATTGGCCTTCTTGGCCACAAGGGCACAGTGCTGGCTCATGGTCATCCTGCTGTCCACCAGGACCCCCAGGTCCCTTTCCCCTACACTGCTCTCCAACAGGTCGTTCCCCAACCTATACTGGAACCTGGGCTTGTTCCTGCCCAGATGCAAGACTCTGCACTTTCCCTTGTTATATTTCATTAAATTTTTCCCCACCCAACTCTCCAGCCTGCCTAGGTCTCGCTGGATGGCAGCACAGCCCTCAGCTGTAAGGGGCTGGTAAATAGGTGTTGCATCAACTAGGAAGGAAGTTTGACCATCTGATCAGGCAGACAAGCAGTAACTATAAATGGGAAGCTACCTAATTAACAGCTTTTACAGCTGAAGTTTTCAGTTTACTTCGCTATCTGCTTGCATAGCCCAAAAAGTTTGCCAGTAATGATTTTACAGGACACAGTGGTGAAAACCAGGGTAAAGTCAAGGTAAATGATACTCACTGCTTTCCCCTCATCCACTCAGCCAGTCATTTCATTGTAGAAGGCTGTCAGGTTGGTTGAGTACAGTTTCCCCTTAATAAATCTATGCTGACTACTACCAGATCTCATTCCTGCTTTTTGTGTGTTTACAAATGGGTTTCTGCAGCATTTACCCTATGCAAACTTGCAAATGGTGGGCAAGTATTTTTATTCACGTGTGCGTGTGTGTATGCATGAGCTGGCTAGAGGAATAAACTAGATTGTTAATAGGATGGGATGGCCTGCTTTTGAGTGGTTAAGACATGGTATTTATTCTTAGACATACAAACTGGGGTCAGAGTGTCCTTATATCCGTCAAAAATACTCATCTACAAAGAGATACTGAATATTAATATTGTAGGGGTATACATTTATATAAAAATATAAACTATAGTCATATTTAATACATATTACTTTTTTCTTTGAAACAACTCTGATATATTTATATATAGAAATGATAATTTCTTCTAGTAGTGTTTTATGAAATAATGTTGTGTTTACTTTGTAGAGCAGTGTGTTTCATTACGTAATGGCTATACATTTATATTTCAGGGAACATAGAAAACAGTTTGTTACTGTATTGTGTGGGGTTTTTTTAATAGAAAAGACTGGGAAAAATAATATATTACTAATATCATTCTCATGTAAGTTCACATCACTCCTCCTGTGGTTCAAGAAAAGTGCCTTGGTTACAGCTTGTTAAACAACAATATGGAAGTCAATTGTTTGAATTGAAGTATATCTTCTATCAGTTAGCATTTAATCAAGTTTCTTCCTGATAACTCTATTGACAGAAAACTCCAGTTTAGCTCTTAGCTTGCTCATGCATTTGAATTTCAAAGAATTCATTTGTTCACTTGTCTACCTGTGACAAACAGAATTAATATATGTGCAGGGTAGTCCTCCACTTTCTGTGACAGCAGATGGGAATGATGACAGCTAATGCTGAAAAGCCGCCTCCTGGGGAATTCACACTCTTGGAGGAATTTGTTCATATGACAGTTTCCTGTAGTGCTAATCTTTTGAGAAGGCAAAGTTTCTAGGTAACGGATGTGGGTTTCTCATATATCTCATACATATGTCATTACTAGAGTTTTAAACTCTCTACAATTTTGAATTTTACTTTTTTTTCATTGAAACTTTAATACGTAAATCCCATTTCTATTTAAGGTAATTGTTTCCGGTAAAAAAGACAGAGATGTATTTTGAAAGCTTTAATTTATTATTATTTCTCTTTAGTTTCAGGCACTGCATGCTGTATCGCACACGCTGGTTTTACTGGGAAGGAACAACATACTAAGAAATTCTTTAATATCTCTTCTACTATCAGAAGTACGTCGATTTGCTGAGCAGCTCTTGCAAGCTCACCAGGTACTGTCATCTTTTCTTTTGGAGAAGGGCCAAAGCTTGGTATTGGGGAATGGTTTTTTTGTACCTATTTGTTTCATGAAATGTAATAAATGGATCATTCTATAGAATATGCAGGTTTAGGAACCCAGAAAATGGTAGCACCTAACTTTAACAGCAGATTGCAGATAAGAGATGTAAAAGACTGTTTCCTTATGGAGAAATGTAAAATTATCTGACTGTATAATAAGTAGTCAGTATAGGTTTTGAGATCATGTGATATAAATTGGCAAATACTTGAAATAATTAGTTAAAACCATTATTGCAACCTGTAAATTGCAGGCCATGCAGGCAATACAACTTAGGTATCCAGCTGAACCCACAAAAAGTTATGTTTATCTCAAGGTCAAGTAAAACTGGAAAGAAAGTTACATTATTTTATCTCAGAATTACATTTCACGTTTCATGTTATAATACTAATTTGCATGATGCAGAAGTTATCCAAGATTTAAAACTGTGTTTAGTTTGTTGCAATGAGTAGACGATGAAGAGCAGAATACCATGGAGGTAATATTTTTGGTAAAATTTATTTGTAGATTAATTTTTTTTTCCAGTAAACTAAAGAGTTTATCAAAAAGGGAGACAGTAAATGGATGTTCCTTTAACATTTGGAGAAGAAATGTATGAAGTAAAGTGGGGTTTCATAGATTTTTTTTTTTCCATGTATTTGTTGTGTGGTGGTATGTATTTAATACAAACTGTTCAGTCTCACTTGAGATTGTGACTTGATTGTACACTGTCCTAGAAAGGTCAATAAAAGGAAAGCATGCAGCTTTTCATTTTGGGGGAAAATAAAGTTATTGCTTTATTGACATTAACCATAGGTAGATCTAGTGGTGGTCCAGTTTAACAAACATTTCAAGTGTTGCTCAAGCAGTCTATTCTTTTTCTCTCTAGAGCATGATATAGGAGTAAGTTCCAACCCAAACTTATAGTATGTTTGAATTATAGTCAGAAAAGGTTTCATAAAAGCCAGTTTTGAACAACGTAGACAATGAGCTATGTCTTATTTTAAGTCACTAGTAGCTTCCCAGAGTTACTGATGGCAGTCAAAAGTGAACAAACTTTAAACAAATGTAAGGATAGGGAAGCATGTAATAAAAATAAAACCAAAACAAAACACAATTGGATTTTAAATTTAAACTAATTGCTCATTTTTAACATTATTAAATCTCACCTGTTTTAAGAGAATTAGTCATCCCTTCTTTCAGCAGAGTTTTTACCAGTGGCGACGCAGAACTCTCCCAAGCTCCACACTGATGAAAAGCTTATACTGAGCATTGCACTTTGCTGAGTTAGTTGCTACAGTACTACTTAACCTTGCCATACTGTAATTATTTTAAGTATTGTTTTCATATTTGGTACATAAAATTTATTTCTAAAAATTTCTAAAAGAAGTTTGACTCCTCTTTGGCTTTGCTTGATGTTGGAAAGAATCATATATTTGATTTTAAGTTAATAGTAAGAGACACTACAAAACTGTGTAACTTGCAGTTGAGAAGATGGAAGGAAACTAGTGTCATGTGATTTTGACCGTAAAAGATTCTCTTTAACTACACAAGTGATTTTGATTTTTCTAATGGCAAATTATTTTATTACTGGCTGTGTAATTCATATATGTATGGGAAGATAGTAAAAGATTCTATTCCTATATAAATATGGAGAAGTTTGTAATTTAGTCCCTGAACAATTCATATACCATAGCTGCTGGTATAATAAATTGCTTAAAAGCCAGTCTCACTAAGGTGGCTTGATACCCCTAGTTGATGTGTACCTTTTTTGTTTGTTTGTTTTTGAACCTCTGGGAAAGCTGCTTGATTTCCTTACCCCCTCCTCCCACACTGTCAAGAAATGAAGTCCTTCTATTTTACTTCCTGGAGCAACCGAAGAAAGTTGTAGCAAGCACTGAAAGGAAGGTACCTGTGGAGTGGGAGAAAATGGGAGACAGTTTCCAGAGGGACAGAAACTTGTACTCCTTTATTGGAGGAAAAAAAAAAAATCTTGTAAATTTATTCTGTTTTTTCATACTTAATATATGTGGCCTGAAATTTGGGACAGTAAAATGCATTTGTTATTTGAGATTTTCAGCTTCAGGATCAAATCCTTTTTCAGGTTAAGTCTTTGTAACCTGCAGCCCTCCCTCTCTCTAGTTTTAATTACCTTGCATTTGTGCTTGCTGCAAATCTTAGCCATTGTCAGTCCACAGTACTGATTTTCAGACTTTTCTTCTACCAAGAGCCTCAAAATGCCTCCCACCTTTGCAAGTGAGGAAATCTATGTTTATTATTGTTCATCAGGAAGCATAGAAAAATCTTCAGACAAAACACTTAAGCTTCACTTTCACCCTTTTTCTTTAAACACCCCTTTCTGTTCACCCAGCAAAATAATTTAATTCACTCATATTCCAGAATTTAGAGCCGTGTTTCCACCAAGAGAGTTTCCTGCTCTCCTTCTGCTTCCTCCCACTAAGTTGTCAGTTTGCCTTCTGCTACTGAAATGTGGTAGACTCTTTTTCCTCCTTTTTTTTTAACTGAAATAGTAATTTATTTATTTATATTTTCCTCACCCGGCATTGTAAGCACTTCTTGAAAATTAATGTATCTTGATCAACCAACCACAAACCTTGGCCTGGAATAGGACTTTCATATAATAGTACCAAAGCTCATGTGGTTTCTTTTTGAGTCTTTTTAGAACATCTTGCATTTAAGTGACCCTCAGAAGAATAAGTGAGCTTTAGGCACTTAGGTGGATACTCCAATGACTCAGTAGTCTTGAAAAGTTCACCCTCCAACACAGTGTTGGCCTTTTTCTGGTGATAGTGGAAGGTTCAAGGTGGCTGAATTTGAAGCCACAGAAGCTGTGTGTGTATCTGTTGCTGACATTTTGTAGAACTATAAGATTTTGAAAAGCTGCAGTTTGTGCGGGGAAAGTAGTTGAAGTTCTGGTTTGCTTAGCTTGCAGTGAAGTCAATGTTTTTAAAGTCTACGCATTCTTGCATTTAGTCCAAATAGGTGTATTATGTTCATTTACAAACCCTTCTACATTCTGTATGTGATAATTATTTCTGGAAATGCTGCTTAACAAAAACCTTTCTACTTATCACAGTAGGACACTATAAACACTAGTATTTCTGACAACCTGATTTACAGACCTGCTTCTCAATGTTTTTGACTTTGTGACCATTACTTTTGGTGGGCATGATTCTAAGAAGGATTAAATTTTTTTTTCTTGTTTTGTAATCAAGACTAACAATATGATATCAGTTCGAAATATGCTGAATGACAGGTTTAAACAAATTCTTCATGAATTAGAATTTGTGAAAGGATAATACTTTGTATAATCAGACTTCATTAAGTGACAAGTATCTTAATCCTGTTTTGTTACTTAAGCAAAATTGCTGTTAATTGCAAAGGCGTTTCATGTCTTCCACTTAAGACAATTGAATTAGGGACTATGAATTTTAGTAGTGATTAGAGGAGTGCAATACCTGTTTTATGTTTGTCTTGTTGTTTGTTTCTTGTTGTTGTTGTTAGATTGGAGAAATAAATCATCTGTGGCATGAATTCAGGTTAGCTTGCAATTAAATTTTAAACATTTGGTGAAAAACAAATTGAAAAAATAGCTTATTCATCCAAGCAAATTTATGGGGTTTTTTTGTATATTTTTTTTTTTAAAGATGAACATGTTTTCCAACACTGACTTGGACTGAATACAAAATTCCTTTTAATTTTTCTAGATTAATCATCCCTCTAGGTATCTCAACATTTCTGTTTTAACTTCCTCATTAAGACTTGAGCTCAGCTACAAATACTTTGTAAAATGTTTGCATTCCACAATATGCAATGCTGTATTCAATCATTTCTTCAGCAGGAAGTGTGTTCAGCTCAGGTTATGTAGGTTTGTGGATATGTCCTTTGATAAATATTGAAAATGTTTTACTTCAAAATTCTGACTGATTTTAGTGAGTTTGTATCTGTGTCCTCTTGGAACAACCTTATCTGTCTATGACCCATAGTTTTAAAAAGCTATCTGTGCTCCTAGCTTTACAAATTAAAAATATAGGTTGACTGTAGGAAAGTGTATCTAATGAACTGCACCGGAAAAACAGATACTACTTCTCTGATTTTTATATTCTTCACTAATTGACTAAGTCATTAGTCTTAGAATATGATAATTTAACGTGAAATATATGAATAATAAAATTTTGTTTAATATTTGGACAAATATCCCCATATGTTAATATAGAAAATAAGGAACATGTAAAACAGTGTAGTTATCCTGATTTTTTTTTTTCCCCAGTTAAGATGAATTTTATGGAAGTAAACACTCAAGCAAATTAGTTTTGCTTTAATTCATTTAAGAACTTCATCATGTGCTTAAAGTGAAGCTCCAGCCTGGGTCCCCTGGGTGGTGACAAGTCCTGCCAGCAAACCTGCTCCAGCCTGGACTCCCCGCTTCACCGAGCCAAAGCCTCCTTTGGGCTTCTTTGTGGAAGCAAATGAAGGACTGAAATATTCCTGTGGCTGGAGAACCGTTGGGGTTTTGTTGGTTGGTTGGTTGGTTGGTTTGTTTTCTGGCAGGCCTGCAAATTAGAGAGATTGTGAATGTCAGGATGCACTAGCTCATTTGTAATCAATCCATCAGCAAAATTGAGTTTGCCTGGAGCTGTGTTCATCTAGATAACAGAAAGTTTTAAAGTGCTAAGAACTGAGCTATTAATGTCAGGGCTTGTCTTCGTAAGCCTTTCTCCATGCAGACATTCTGTATCCAGTGGATGCTCTGGTCAGATATGGTACTCACCATATGCTTTATTCCAAATGTTAGTGTGTCTGATGTGGAGAATTCTTCAGATAAGCTCCTCTTTCCAAGAAGTCTACTTCATTTATGCAATATCTCTAATCTCTTCAACCATAATGTTTATATGTGTTGTAATAGAGTTTTTATATTTATTAGAAAAAAAGCTATTCTGCTTTTCACAGATATGGTAAAAAATGCCTAAAATCATTAATTGGAAAAAACAGCTGAGAATATTATGGAACTAGAAAAGTGATATGCATTTTGCAGTCCACTGTTGTTCAAGGTACTAAAATGGCTGTCCAACATATTTGGCTTTTTATAGTTTCTACTGTTGAATTTACTAATGCATCAGATTACCAATACTTCACCCAGGTAAAAGAAGAAAGATTGATGACATGTAGACCTCATGAAAATAGTTAAACTTATATCAGCATATCTGTTCATCCTTTTTAAGATGTCATTTATTTCCTTATTATGCTGGTAAGTACAGATTGTAACGTATTTCAAATAGCAGACAGTTGAAGATACTGCATAATAGTGCTCTGGGTAAATGGAAGATTAATTTTTACTCCATGTGACTGCAGATGCTACTGGTAACAGAGGAAATAATGGCTGGATAGGATAATCAGTGGATCTGCATTTCGTCTCGTAGATGTATGCCTAGTTTGGAGATACAGACTTGTAAAAACATAAAATTTTCCCCTGTAAACAGGAGTGAAAGAATCAGTCGAGACTCAGTGTATGTTGGAAGTGTGTCATACACCTTTGAAGTGTATACCTGCTTTTGCTGTATATGTCATCCCCTATTACAGATGAGATTTTAAGATGCGTATGTCAGAACTGGAAAATGACAAATGGTTCATGCGGTTTCTGTCTTCCCTCTCATATTGTCATAAAATGGTAGCACTAAGGAGAAAGGAGTTTAGAAGTTTTCTTACAGAGCTAAAAGGTAACAGGGCTTTGACTGCACTTAGGTGCTTGACAAAATTGAGGATGACAATCAGAAAACCTCAGGTGTCCTAGGGAATATAAACAGCAAGTATTGTTTACATGACGAGAACTCTGTATTACTGTTGACTATGGAATTATTACTCTTAATATTGGTGAATCATCTTATTAATGGAAACATAATACTGGAAGAGGAAAAGTGCTTAATTACACTAATCAGATTGTATCATACTTGAACAAGTAAATAAGTAATATTCCTGGAAATCTTTTTGTTTTGAATTGTGCACAAAATGCAGCCTTAAAAAAAAAATTACCTATTTGAATTCTTGACACAATAAAAAACAAGTGCAATGAAAATTTATCTAGGTTGATGCTGCTTTTATTTCCTTATTCTCAGTGTTAATTCTGTCCTTTTCCTATTGTTTTTTTTTACAGCTCAGTTAATCCTTTTGTATGCTTGAAAGCAGAATGTGAATAAGGGAAAAGTATCTGATTTTTGTGTCATATGTAGTATACCTGCTAGTCTGGAAGACCATTTGATTATTTCTTAATCCGTGTCTCTAAATATGTAGTTTTAATGCTCCTATTAACTTCCTTTCTTCACGGTGCATTCTTGCTTACTGACTGTGATTTGCAAAATGGAAAGATGTTACAGAAAGTTAAGCACTGCTTCCTCAGTGTTTTGGATATTGGAGTTGTCTATGTGAATTAGCGTATATACCACATGTGCTCTTAAAAGTTCAATTTACAGGCAAGGTAACTTTTTGTTACAAGTTTATCCTCTGATTTTCTTTCTTCTTTTGGAGAATTGTTTAAAGCCTTCATTACGATGTACTTTTAGTACAGCTTCACTAAATGCTTTTTGGGATACCATATAAATGTACAGTTCCTGTGTCAATGGCTTTGCAGTGTATTTGATGCTTTAGTATTTCATATCTTCATAAAGTGGAAAAGTGAAGAGTTGTAGCTCCAGAATTTCTAACTAGAAATTACTGATATAATGGATTTCTGTTTGGAAGAGTAATTACAGTTGATAATTAAAACTGGCTTTAAATAAGAGCCTACTTAAATATAAAAAATGTAAACGCAAACTGTGGAATGATAGTGGATACTGCTGAAATCATCACTTCATCTTTCTTTCACAACATCCTTTTCATTTTACAGGACACATTAATATCTTTGGATTTCTTAGCTTCCCACTCACCTGCCCCTCTCTAAGCCTGTGAGACAGTCCTGTACAAAATGACTTAGAACATCAGCTTGCCCCACTGGAACCTCATTTATTGGTTTGGATTTTTTTGCTAAAAATACCTTTGAGGCTGTGTTTATCTACCTATAGAGCTTATGCATAACCATCGCTACTTTAAATCACAATACCAGGAAGATTAACTGATGCTTGTTTAGCGCTTTTTAAAACATTAAAGTACTTTAAAAAACTCATTATCTAGCTCACTGTGAGGTGTTATAACCATTAAGCACATGCACTGTGCCGTATCTTCTGCAGTGTGCCGTGGTATGCCATCAAGCATAGAAAAACTGCTGCTGTTCTTGGCATGTTCTTCTTTGGTAAGCCATGTTTTTCCTTATGAGCTACAGCGAATGGCACCACACCCAGAAGTAGCTGCTGTTCCAAGTTTGGCTCTGAAACATGCAGATGATGTACAAGTGATTAATAGAGTAGGTTTATGTCTGGGATGAAAGGGTTGGCTACCTGGAGTTTGTTTTGTAGCTAAGATTGGGACTATGATTTGCATGGCTGAGATTTGTTTTGTAGCTGAGGTTGGGACTATGGTTTGCATGGCTGAGACCTGCGCTGGGTTAAATCTGGTTTCATAGCTTATCTGAAATTTAGCTTAGATTTTGGGTGACAGCACTTACGTGGCTAGTTAAGGCTTGATCTGACAGGGCAGCAAACTACTATTAATGCTGTGTCCAGAGGGGGAGGCAGATTTCAGGACTGATGTCAGCAGCACCTCCTATTCATTGTTAGATTGACAGAAAGGGAGCAGCAACTGAGCTTGTTTGGATCTGAGTGTTAGTGACATGAGTTGCTGGATAGGCGTTAAGGCAGAGACCAAAGCTTGGATGTCCAGGATTTGTGCAGCAGAGAATGTTTTGCTAAAGTTGGAGGTATTCCAGAAAGAAAAGTTGAAGTATGCTTGGGCAGGATACGGTTTATATGGCTTGATTAGATTTAAGATTAAGACATTGTTGGTTGCAGTCTCGTTGCGTGTATTTCATCCAAGTCCAAGATACCTTTGCTGGGCTGAACCACAATTGTAAACACATGTGCACAAATACACAGTCACAGAATAATTTATGGCAGCACAATCTGTACTGAATATCTTGTGGAATTATTTCTTTCCTGATGAAATATACATTTGAAACACATGTAGCACTGGCATTACAGAATTAAAACTAGTTTTAGGAAATAATGTTATTGAATCCACTCCAGTTTGACTTCCTATTATATAAGAATGGATTCTTTTCACTTGATTCCAATAACGACACACATAGGGAGAAATAAATTGAGTTAAAGGCATACAGCAAGAATATAGGAAATATAGAAGAAAAAAAGCGTGTGCGCATTTCTGCTTTTTTGTAAACAATGGCATCCCATGCTGCATTATTACAGTGCAGCCTTTGAAGATTTAGATTGCATATTTTGAATTTCCTGGCATCTGTCAGTTCCTGAACTGAGTTGGTAAAGCACAATTAAACCTCTAGGTGTATTGTCTTGAAACAAGGTAGTGCTGACCAGATGGGAGGGATCATCTGTCTCAGTTTGCTGGCAACACTTTCCCTCAGGCAGCCAAGGACACTGTTGGCCACCGTTGCCACAAGGACTCAGCATTGACTCCTGTTCAGCTTGCTGTCTTCCAGGGCCCCCAGGTTCTTCTCTGCCAAGCTGCCTTGCAGCTGTCAGCCACCAGCCTCTACTGTGCATGGAGTTATTCCTCCCCAGGAATAAGATTTTGCATCTCCCTTTGTGGCAACTCAAGATTCCTCTTGGCCAGTTTCTCCAGCCTGTCACGGTCCATCTGAATGGTAGCACAAACCTGTGGTGTGTCCATCACTCTTCCTGTTTTTGTATTATCTCCAAACTTGCTGACTTTGGAGATGATACAAAAGTCTCATCGTCAAGGCTATTTATGAAGTTGTTAAACGGTACTGGTGCCAGTGTCAGCCCCTGGAGTGCCCCATCAGTGAGTGGCCTCCAGATGGATTTTATACCTCTGATCACAACACTCTGAGACCAGCAGTTCAGGCAGATATCAGTCCACCCCACTGTCCACTTACCAAGCCTATAAATCTATGGTGAGTACTCTCAATCACCGTTTTGCTCATTATGTGCCTGGAAATGGTTTCAAGGATTATTTGCTTCATCACCTGCCCAGGAATCAAGGTGAGGCTGACTGGCCTGTATTCCCCTGTGTGTTCCTTCTTGAAGACAGAGTGACTTGTGTTTTCTTCCAGTCCTCAGGAACCTCTCCTGATTGCCATTTCTGCCCAAAGATAATTGAGTGGCCTGGCCATGACGTTGGCCAGCTTCCTCAGCAATCACAGATGCACGCTGCCAGGTCCCATGGACTTCTGTGTATCCAGTTTCTTTAACCTGATTCTTCTCCATTGCATGTAAGTGTTCCTTATGCCAGACTTTCCCACTGGTCTCAAGGACATGGGATTCGTCAAGGCTGGTTTTACTGGTAAAGATTAAGGCAAGGAGAGCACTGTGTCCTTTGTAATCAGTTTCCTTGCCACATTCTTCCTCATCTTCATTTTGCTACTCGTATACCTGTAGAAATCTTTCTTGATGCACTTCACATTCCATGGCAGAGTCAACTTGAGTTGTGCTTCCTCCCAGTTGACCTGAGCCTGTTGTAGCCTTCCTTTTTATTTTTGTCAGGAGATCCTTGTTCATCCATGCAGGCCTCCCAACACCTTTGTTTTCCTGTACGTCAAATAAACTGTTCTTGAGCTTGAAGGAGGTGATCCTTGAAAATCAACTAACTCTCCCAGACCCTTCTTCTCTCCAGGGCTGTAGCATGTTCGATTTTCACAAATAAATTCCTGAAGAGACCAAAGTCTGCTCTCCTGATGCTGAAGGTGGCAATCCACACAGACTGAAACCTATTTCTGTAGATGTCTGCCTCACCATTTTTGTATGTACTTTTCATTTTATTTTTGTTTCTGTGAGTTCATGTGTACAAGTTTAAAGAGGAAGGCATAATGTCCACAGCTTTCACAGAAGCCAGTGGGAGCTGTGCCCTGAATTATGCAGTTCTATGTAATGCAGGCATTGTAAGATCATATCCTAGTCAGCCAAGATTGGTATGAGTGGCTACTTTGATTGTTAAAACATTCTTTTGTAAAAGGATGAAAGCATAACCTTTCTCTAAAAGTGGTTCTGAAGTTAAACTAATATTGGTAGTATGCATAGAATTACAGCAATGATTGTCATAAAAAAAAAAAAGTGGTAATTCTGTATTCAGAGCAGAGACTGAATGCTACATATTTTAAGTCCAGGCATATAACAAGGACAGAAAAAGTACTGAATACTTTTTATTCTAATTCAGCATCATCTGTCCTATACGGTAACAGGAACAAGTACCCTTGCAAAAAAAACCAAAAACAAAAAACCACAAAAACCCAAAAAAAAACAAAACAAAAAAAACCACCCACAACCATACAGCAAGTGATCATATAATTAAAACTGTAGGCATAAGATTGTCAAATTATGCTTATAATGTCATTGTATTAATTTAAAATTGCTATTCCTGATAAAAAGCAGGTGGCTAGTAGTACATTAAGAAACTATATAAAATAAATGAGACAATTAATATGCAATATTAAAGAACATAGTCTGAATCATACACCTTAATTTCCTCAGTGTTTCCGGATTCTGCTAATGAATCCTTTGACAGCCTTTGCAATATGTCCTGCTAGTTCATTCCACACGGTGGTTGCTCAAGAATCATTCAGCACTACTTAGGTTAGTGGGAGGTGTACTTTGATTAGTGTCTGAGTGTAATGAATCAGCAGTTTACACCTATACTTTCTGACTGTAACATAGGAGCTGATTTCAGTTTGTCATTTATTTTTTTTCAAGATACAGTTCTCCATGGTCATATATTTTAAAAATGAATTAATTATCATATGAAAGACAGCTCCTTCTAAACTATGCCAGTCTGTTTTTCTGAGTGTGGATACCACTGTAGAAAAAGTGGAGGAAATTAATGTTAAGGGAAAGTATAAAGCTGCTAAGACTTTCCTTGTGCACGGTTTAAGACTAATGAAAAGGACGAGGGTTTCTGCTCCCATAATGTTTTTAGAAGAGGCACATGGAAATTAAACTGCTTACAGAATTCTCTTTTTTACATAATAGTATTGTGCTATTTGCTATACACCATCTTTAAAATGTAGTCATCTATCTATATATTCACTATACTAGTCATCTTTAAAATGTAACTTTTGAAATTATGGAGGACTTACTAATATTTTGTCGAAATTTGTCCATTTTCCTTAAAGATTGTTGCCAAAAAGACCAAACTGTAAAAGGTGCTTTGTGATGGGGATTGTGGAATGTTGGCCAACATTCATTACAGTTATGCTAGTATATAACTAGGCATGTTGTGCTATAAAGAACCAGTAGATCAAAGTGTCAAGAATATATGATGTTTACTAGAAATAACGTTTATCAGTAATTTGTGTTTTGGTTTGGTTTTAAAGTTTTTGATCTATTTAAAACAACAGTAAATCATACAATAGGGCATTTTCATGTCTAGTAGGGAATTTGCATGGGATTCTTTGTGTGGATGTTCAATATGTTTTAAAATATTGTTGACAAAATTTGAGTTTCCATAAAATAATATAGAAAAGAGAGGAGTGAGAGGGAAGAGCAGTTGTAATAGCTTTCCAAAACATGAAAAGTTGTTGTGCAAGGAGTAGTCCTTTTGACTCCTGGAGTGAACAAGAATAAATGTATTTGGTGATCAGTGTTACTTACATATCAAACTTCTTTTACTGAAGATATTCAGGTGTGTTCATGATGAGCATCTTTTGGGGTGACCTAAAGTCTCAGGGTGAGCACTGGGACTGGAACACTTAAGGACTTTTTTCAGCCATAAATCTTACACTCCTATTTATATATTCTATTAACATTGATAATTATGTTCAAGGGAGGGAGAAGGAGGCAAAACTCCACTGCAGTTTTGTTCTGCTCCTGAGTTTTGGAAGAAATTGAAGTGCTATTTTAATTAAATGTGCCAATACTAGTTTTGGGGGGATTGGCATAATGAGGATTTAATAATTAATGCTGGTAGGTCAGGAAGGAGGTTTTACAGAAAATTTACAAAATTCAAGTCATTTTAGAAAATTACTAACACGTTCCACAATCAGGATTTCAAAGTGCAGAAGGTTAAAACTGTCTTCTTCAGGAAGTAATAAAAATTCAGGATGTAGATTAGATGTGTCTTGGCAGGGATTTCTAACGGGTGTTTTTTTGCGCAGAAGTGACTGGTTTGCGTCAGAGGAAGCCTCGTGGGGTTTTCGCATTTGGAGTCCAGTGAATTCTGTATTTCTTAGGCAGATTACTTTTGATGTCCATGCTTATAGTCGGTATTCACTGTAGCACCTGTGTATGATATATTTTATCTATAAAATGGAGAAAATGGTAATTTTAAGAGAGGTCTTGGAAACTGGGAGAAAAATGCAGCTGAAGACTGGACTGCACCGTTGATCAAGACCTTACAGAGTTGTGCTCCATTACAGTGTCGCTGTACGTTTGTATAAGGATCTGAATAATGAGTTGCTTACAGCTGTATTCACTTGAATAGCATTTCAAATAATATGTATCGTTCTGTGTTGTTTTATGCTAATGACAAAATTAATAATATTCAAGAGCCCTTTTGCTCATTTTTAAATATTTCTATTTATCATAAGAGCTGTTCTTCAAAATGTATTTTAGCATACATTTCAGTTTTAGAACATACATCTTAACTTCCCTGCAAACAATTTAAAATGCATTTGAAAGTAAAATTATATTACTGATTCATAGATTCTGAGGTCAGATGGAGTCATTTAGCTCAAGCTTCTTTCTATACAGGCAATGAATTTTTCCAGAAGTACTGAAATCCGTTATTGATTCTGTTCATTTTTTACAATTATTCTTCTCCTCCTCCTTTAATAATAGCTTGTGATTTTTTGCCCTCTATCTGAACTTTGTTGCCTAGAATTAAGTAATAGTTTAAGAAAAAAAAAATTCCTGATCAAGGCTGATAGAATATGATGAAATAGTACAGCTGCATAAAGTTCTATAGTGCTATATGTAAAGATATATAGTAAGCTAGATAAATTATGAATGAAGAGTATGCAATTGTTCAAGCAATTGGTTTCATGTTGAATCCATCTGAATTGATAGTATTAACTATTGATTTTTTTTGTTATCTATTATGTATTTATTAAAATATTTGAGAAAAAAAATCCATCTGATGGAAACAAAATTTTTACTAGAACTCATTCGAAAGAAGCATTACAAATGCCTAGAATACTCCGAAATTTTCAGTATCAGTTAAGATAGTTAGGAATTATCCAGTCTTGACTACGTTGTGGTCTGATAGCATTCTGTTTGTTGCTAGTCCTGTTCTAACTCAAAAAACACATGCAGAGCCTGTTGGAATGGCTAGAGGACTCAATTTTTCAGTCAAATTGCATTAAACTTTTGGACATAGAATATGATAGTATTATACAGATGCTGAGTTTCGGTACTTGTTTGGGTACTTTTAAAGTAATTGGATAAGTGTTTAAAACAAGATTTGAGATTTTCTTTACGCAAGTATAATTGAGTTTCCTTTTATCTAGGATTTATAATTGTTTCTTCTACTTCACACAATCCTTATTTTGTATTCAGTAATTTTTATTATGACCCCATGTAAGGCATGATTTCATCAATTTTTGTTGTTTATGAAAAGTAAACTCTTAAATAATGCTACTTGCACTTATCAGTGATGTCTGCCATGGTTGTGTCTCCTACGTGATGCTCTGAAATATGGTTCTCTACCTCTGTCTCTCTATTCACAGGGAGTAAGTACCATATTTAGCAGACCTGAAGTACTGTATTTGCATTTTCAAACTTCTTATGGGCCACTTTGTTACGATTCCTGTAAAAAGGCAACAGTTACAGTAATACATATTCAGTAACAAATGCAAACGTCTGGTTTGAAGAGAGAACAACAAACCTTAATAGTGTAAGTTGTCTCTACTATTTTGCAATAATTTTCATGTCATCTGTATTTGCTTTCTTCGATTCCTCTTGTTTGAACAGTTTTAAATTGCAGCGTAAGAAATTCAAAGAAGAAATTGCGTGGAGATTTTTGGGGGTTATCAGGGTACAAAAAATAACTATTTGAGATTGGTCCAGCAATTCAGACTTATTCCTTCTTAACAGTGTTGGAATGGGGAAGAAATTTTATGGCTTTAATGCAACACCCCAAAAGATGTAGCCAAAATAAGCTGTACTAACCATAGCAAAGATGAAAAATACATTTCATACTTGCCATGGCAAATCTTTTTTTCTTTCTGGTGACAGGCAAAGCAACCGGGAGGGGTTCTTGCTTTTTCCCCATGAGTCTTGGGTCCTGTGGGACAGCCCCCCAGACCACCAAGTGTGCAAGCAGCACTTCTCCTGATAGAGCTGAAGGACCCTTTGCTGACTCGACACCTTCGCATGTCTTTTGTCATCCTGAAATGCTTCCTGATTGATTCTCCTGCCTGAAAAGTGAAGACAGAAGAACCAAAGCAGGGCATTTTAAATATCCTTGCTGGCAGTCTTAAAGATACTTCACTGTCACTCTTGCACGTATGAGAAATTCTGTCAGAATAGGAGATACCACACAACGTTACTTTTAACTCCGCATACAACACCACCTCCACCCAGAAGATATCAGATTTTCATTTGCTGTATTGTCTTTAAAGATTCATACTTCTTCCTTCTAATAAGTGGTGCAGTATTAGGAAAGAAGATGAGGTTTCTTCTTCTCCTCAGTCAGCACCAGTATCATTATACAGTTCTGAACTCACTGTGAGTAACTGAGGGTGGTTTATGTGTGCAGAAGTGATGGCTCCCAATGAATTTCTGCACAAGCAGGAACTGACATAAACATGGCAAATTCTGTTGTAATCTGTGAAAAGGGCATTGATTTTTATTTATTTATTTATTTGTTGTTGTTGCATTTGATTCGGCAGGGGACAGATTTCTAGAATTTCACTCACAAAGATGAGATGCCTGTAGTCATTTGATCAGTAATATCTTATTTATAAAATACCAGCCTGTTCCAAATTCCAAAGTAGACTTAAAAAAAAAAATCTAAAGCTAGGAGTCTAAAAGACTGACTTATTTCTGAGGAACCTGCCTCCTTCAATAGGAAGTTTAAGGAGAGTCAGGATTTGCAGTCAAATGCATTATGTGAAGTAGCAAGATTTTCAGGAATTTTTAGCTATCAGTGTAGTTATAAAACCAGATTGACAGTGCAGTCTATGGAATTTTTTTCTGTGTTGAAATTGAGGCATATTGATTTAATTGCCCTTGTGGTATATTAATGGTCTGCAAGAGCAACAATGAAAAAATTTCTTATCAAATTATAACTGTTTCTATCATTGGCAAATGAAAAACTTTTTTTTTTTTCCAAAAACCTGAATAGTTAAGTGTAAAAGCATTGCATCTGAAAAACAAACTCAGATATAGGCATCCAGTTGCAGTTGACATATTTCTAACAAGACCTTCAAGGCTTTGTTGCTGTAGGGAAATACTGCAATTAATGTGAAATCTAGCAAGTGCACGTCTCTCTGCTAAGTCAATAAATAAAACACAGATAGGTTTTATTAGCTGCCAATTGTATTCAGGAACACAGGCAGTGAACTGTGATACTTAAAATAAATTGACATCTTACAAATACTATTTGAGAAATAATTATAGTCCCTGAAATGATTAGCCATAATAATAAATTTTACTTTTCCCCTTCTCCATGTTATTTTAAAATTAATTAACTGTAAAAAGTAAACTATGATTTTGTGATTTAATCAACTATCTGTTGGTGCCAAGATCTTTGTGGCGTAGAAGAAAGGTCTCCTTCCTTTGATACGCCTTATTTGCAGTCCAAACTATTAAATATTATGTTTGTATTGAACATAACACTTTTTGAACAGGAAACTTTGCATTTTTGTAATATTCAGCATGAACATAGGGGACAGAACCGTGCTCCACTTAATTAATAACTGTACAAGCATAAAGGAAATTCCATAGCAGACAGGCCCCACTGCCTTTTTGGCAAATGATATGTCCTGTTGAAATAGATCTTCTAAGCAGTGATATAGGGCTTTAGTATACACGTTTGATGTTTTAATATGGGTCTTGACATATATTCATTGTGAGAAATACTACAAAAGTGCTCTGGAAAGAACTCGATACCTTCTCTTAATAAAGTGTTAGGCTGTTGCAGATGATGTTTCTTGTCTCCACTTTTTCAGTTCCGGTCACAATATCATATGGAATAGAAATGTCCTTTTCTTCTTCCACTTTAGAATTGGAGGAGAAACCACTCTTGACTATTTCTGGTTTCTTTTCATAACTACTTTGCATAACTACCAGTTTTCTGTGGTTTTACTTTTTTCCTAACACATTTTAAAGTTATTACTTTTTTCTTTTCTTTAACTCTACTACCTATATTCTGTGATCCCTTTAGCTGTTGTCATCATTTACTTGCGTTATAGTTTTTTACCTTACCTTCAGTGCCATTAACTGCCTCCTCTTCTGTTCCCTACATAGAGATTATTTAATGTTTAATCAGTGCTTTCACATTTTCTTCTAATGGGTTCATTTTTACATCAGCGTACTTTGTAATGTTGATACTTGGAAAATTCAGCTTACAAGGGAAAATAGTGACTTCCGTAGTTTATCATCTTTAAGATAAAGCTACGTATCTTTCTGAAAGACAATTAAATTCATTTTCTGGGAAAAATATGTGATTTTTTTTCTTTGAACTTTCAATTCAGGCAGTGTGGTCTTTGTGGTCCCTTCTAGATTTAAAATTGAAGGCTCTGTAAAATCATCATACTACATTATTTAATACTTTCAGATATATGATCACCTAGAACTTGGAATTCTTTTTTAAAAGAGGCAGAATTATTAATTTGCTTTTGTCTATGTTTCTTTGCTGTAAGAACATTAAGTCAAAATATTTGTTCTGAAAAATATGAGCTTGCTTATGTAGTTTTTTACATGTTCTTCCCTTCGAGAGTGGTTGTACTGTGGAAATGCCACTGGGTGGATATGAGTTTGGAATTAGGAAGGGTGAAGTAACTGTGTCATAAGATGCAAGAACAACAACAGGAAAAAGAAAAACCTTTGAGAATATACTTTTAAGTAAGCAAAGCAGCAGCAAAGGAGCACCTTTTTGTTTGGTTGGTTTTATGGACTGTGTAGAATTTCGGCCTTCTGCAGTCTGATACACACAAAATAGAAATAATGATGTCTATCACAAACTTAAGGGAATGCTGCACATAATATAGAAACAAGGACTATCTAGTTATAAATTCTGACTGATTTTTCATCATCTTACTGTTGCTTCTGGTTCTTAATTTGTGTACCTGATTGTAGCTAATGCTTAAGACTGAGCAACAGATGTGATTTTCTGTTTAGTGTACTTCTCAGGGTGGGCCGGTGAGTCACTGTCACTGTCCATTTGGCTTTTTGCTGTCAGCCAGGTTTTGCTGCCTTTCTCACAGCTTTTTGCAGCTCTGTCAACTTTGCATTTTTAATAAATGTTCCTTGTCATTTCACTGCATGATTTGCTCTAAGACTATTGATTTTCCTAGTTTCAGAGCTGCTTAGTTTTGACTATGTTTACAGCTAAACTACTATTAAACTTATGGTTTTTAAGCATTTATAATTTTATCTTGTATGGTTCTCAATTTAAAAAAACAACATAAATTCTTTGAACTATAAGACTAAGCGCTAATTCACAGAGGGACATAACTGAAAAAGAAGACCACAATATGTGCCTAGTTCCCAGTGTGAAATCTTTTAGCAAGCTTCTGGTACAGTGCTGGGAAAGAGGTGAGTATTTCAGAATAGGCTTGACAGCAATTGGATACAATGGGTGGGAAACAGCTATTCTAAGAAGCAGGAAAAGTTAAATACATTGTTTTTTCTTAAATTTGATATTTTTGTGCAACTTACCTGTAGGGTTGGAATTTATAAACCCAAAGCAGTTTCCTTAGTTTAAGCACCTGAATCTTTTATTTCAAGTTGGAAATGGGAAGGAGATTTGCATATGTCCTTTTAAATGAAGTCAGTGTGTACCATTGCTTCTGATATTCTGTTTTCTTACAGGGAATTACTTTCTTAGGAAATTATAGATATGTACAGCCTAATCAGTGATTTAGACTAACAGATTGCAGTGTTCTTCACAGCTTACTAAATTCTCTATTATGCTACTTGAAATACCGCTTATATAATATTCACATTTGATTAACAAGCACATCAAAACCAGTTTGGGACTAAACAGGGAACCTGATTTGTAGAAAACACTTGTCTCTTGTGTCACTTTCCACAACGCTTGGACAACATACAAGGATTAGCAGCGTAGGGTGACTCTTGTCTGACACATTATATTTTTCCAGTCTTGCTAAATCACGGTTTCACATCAAAGCTACGTTTAAGTATTACCCTTATGCTAATCGTCTTATAGGTCATTTATATTTGTATTACATTTACTCATCTTTCCTTTTGTTTACTTACATGCACTGTTAACATCCAGAGTTCCTCCTTAAAATAGACTATCAGATTTGCATTAGTCTTTTAAGCATCTGTGTTAGTATGTTCTAGTGTTGTTACTACCATGCTGCATCTTCCTAAAGCAATTCTGAACGCGATTGTCTGTAGCGAATATGCAGCTACTGGCACAATCACTGTACTTGAATTAGTTAACTTTTTCAAAAAGAAAGACAAATACATTCAGACTTGCACAAAGTCAAAATAAACCTAAAAATTGTACCTGTGTTCCTGTGGAATTTTTCCCCCCAGTCAGTGACTGTCTTCTCAAAGGTTTGTAATATAAAATGCAAGGGAAGCATTCCAAAAGAACAAGTCATTGACTGCTATTCAAAACTGCTTACAAACATGAATACTATAAGAACTAGTAGAATGGCAATTGCAGTCTTTGTAGAATATTAATGTGCTACTTTGCATGAAGTAGGCCTTTGTTATGAGTTCATTTTATAGGTGAGCCAGTGTAGATTGTTTTCAATATGGAATATGACATGCAGTGGTATTAAGAAAACCTAGTTGCACATATTGCCGTCTCTTAATATGCAATTAAGTATAGTTTTAAATCCTAAGATTAATCATACTGCATGCAAGGGCAGCAAATTAAAAACCACTCTGAGTATTTTGTCATTATTCTTTCATCAATTAATGTAGAAAGATGGTGCTACCTATTGTGGATCTAAATTTTGAAGATTGCAGTTAGTGTAATTTTTATTCATAATTGTAATGAATGATTATTTTGTTTAACCCTTTAAAGTGAGTTGTTTAAGTTTAATTTCACATCATTTATCAAGTACAGAAAATAGATTCTCAGCTATTATTTCCGTGCAGAGCAACTGTTCTAAAATATTATTAGGATTATGAGATAAACTGGTCAAGATATAGATGATGAGTTGTAGCAGATTTGGTCATGTGAAAATGTCTTCTCAGAAAATAGATAACAGAATAGAAAGGGTTTGTATAAAACCAACAGATTTAGAAACTTGTAAAGTCATCTATTCTGAGAGAAAGATTGTGATTTAAAGAGGAAACAAATCAAGATTGGAGTTTAAACCAGTGTATGATGCAAAGAAGATAAACTAAGTATTTTTCTACCCTTTATCACTATGAAAGAACTAGACGGCATTGAAATTTGAAGGTTAAAAAAAAAAAACTTGCCTCTGAGAAATACACACATTTGTTAAGGGTAATATCTAGTATATTTTTTTATCCTTATCTTCAGATACTGCGTGGAAACTTTCTAGCTACCATCTCTGTGTGGGATATTCCATGAAAATTCTTGCCATATGAGCTAATTCTCTGTAATATTTTTTCTTCTCCGCTTTATCCTTTTGCTTTGGACTATTGCTGTCACTTCAGACGTGTTTCTCTCCAAGGCAGTAATTTTCAGTCAATGCTTTGTGCTTCTCTGAAGATCCACATCTGATGGATCCTAAAGGGTGAGTAAGAAGAGTAGATTCAGGAAGTACTGTGATTCTAACCTTTATCTTGTTCTCAGAAAATGTCATTAGAACATGCTGCAATTTATAGAAGGAGTCCTAAATGTGCTAAAAAATTCAAAAACTGCAATTGCAGTTTTTGAAAACTGTCACTCAACGTTTTTGAGTGTTTCCAAAGCTGTTTTAGTTTTTTAGAAGGAAAATGGGGCACCTGGTAGCAAGGATGGGAAGACCAGATATGAATAGAATAACCTTCAAATGGTGGTTACTTTTAGGAACAATGCATGTGGATTACTTCCATAAAAATATTTTTAAGAGTTACCCACCTGATCTATTATTTTTTTTCTGGTACAAATGTGGTGAAAAAGAGCATTGGTTGAGGAAGGATGTTCTATTGTCTGACTCTCCCTACAATTACAGTTGAATACATTTCTCCTTTTTGGCAGTTGTGCACTTTTGATTGACAGTAAGTCTGTGTTTTAAGTCAAGCAGTATGAAGTTCAAATAGAACTGCGAAATAAAAGATGTTTGTCCCAGACAAAGATGATTTCCTACTGATGAGTGAAGAACACAGTTAACTGACTTTTCAGGTTCTACTACCTTTTATCAACATCAGGAAGAAATTCACAAAGCTTTGTACAACTGCTGTTGTTAGTAACTTTGTCAGTTAACTCTAATAAAGCCAAAGAAAAGCAGCAAAAGCCATTGACTTGATCCAGAAGGAAGTCTTCAGTCTCATGTTTCAACACCTGCAGAAGATGCATAATACTGTGTCTGGCATCACTTTCATTTTTGGTATTCGAAGATCATGGTTTATCAGGAGAATTACCCTTGAAATTGCTTAAATTCTTTTATCCCGTCTCAGTTTAGATCAACTGGCTTGGGAATTTGGCAGTATATAGAAGCTTCTTTGTCTTCAGACTTGTGATGTTCCTCATGATGCCACAACTGACTTGCTTTTGTGAATTCTGCCCTCTCACAAGCGTGGGGATTCTGCCTCTTACTCTCTCAAACATCCTTCCTCTTTTCAGTTGTTTGCTAAGTGTGTGCGTGGGAGAAGCAACGCACTTCAAATACTCCTTAGAGACTTGGCTAAAACTGCAATACGGCCTTCCAAAAAGTTAGTTGTCATCTTCGTGAAAGTCATAAGAGGGATTATTTCACAGTTGAGCATGTATATACTCTGTTTACTTCTGGGAGAAGTCTACATTTTTTTTCCCAGGTTGATCCTTGAGGTCTTGGAGCCAGTCATTCAGTTTGGGTGATTTGATCATAAGATCCTTTTGGAGAATACAGCTGTTGTCATCAGATGTTGGCCAGAATATTTCTCTGTTAACAAGGCCATTTTAGATCTGGCAAAGTCATTATAAAATTCTCCAGTTTCAGCCTATGTAATGAATACATAAATTTAAAAAACCAAAACAAAACCAAAAACATAAATTGGTTGACTTTTCATGTGGTTTGGGTTGGGTGAGTGGGGGGGTGTTTTTACTTCTGTTGCTGAATGGGAACTAGATGATGGATGAAAATATAAAACAGTAAAGTTCTGAAGATAACACCTGGAAGCATGACAGTGGAATTGGGAAGAAGTTACACTTATTTGCGTCATCAGCTTCTCCAGCTAGTTATCAAGCTGTCTATAAAAATTCTAAGTATTCTAAAATTCTAAGTAAAAATTCTAAAAATACACAATATTAAGGAAGAGAGATCATCCTGTGACAAGACCAAATGGGAATTTTTTAAGTGTTTGCAGACTGTAAACCTTAAAAACTTTTCTAAAACCGTGGCTCTGTGCTGATACAGTATAGGAGAACCTGAATTTGATTTAAATGAGTTAAATTCAGTAGCAGAAACAGTCACAGCATGAGTTCCTTATTGGCTAATTTGCTGTCATGAGGGAAACTTGAAGGAATGTATTGCATGGCTGTCTTAAAGCCATTAAACTGTTGCAGTGCTCTCGTTCTTATTTGTTCATAGTCTGTGAATTGCTGTATTATCCTAGAAGTTTTCCCTCTAGTGTAGTGTACATGTTCTCTACAGTAGCACTGATAGCAATGGAATGTACAAAAGCTCAGATTCAGGATAATGACATTATTCTAATAAGGTAAGTTTGAGCATTAAAATGAGTCTTCTTTTCTTTTGTAACTGATGTCTTTCACTGTTTAGTAATGTTATGATTACTATGCCAGGTAGGTTAGACCTTCTAATAACTAGAAACTGGCTGGGAGTCAATTACAGCATAACAAAGAGGATCTCTGCACCTTAATTTTGATAGGATTTGATTTTGTTACTTCCCCTTTCTTTTAATGAGTCAATCCGTAATGATTTCCTGTCATTTTTTTGTTAGTTATTTCCTGCACTCACTTGAAATTGTTTTGAAGGTCTAAGTGGCCTGTGTATTCAGTATGATTTGTTAATAAGATATTTTAACCTCTTTCACAGTGGTTTTAATCCTGCCTAGCAAATTAGGCAATTATGTTAAATTGCATTAGATGTACAGCATTATATCTGTTTAAAGTAGCAAAGAGAAAAGAGGAATACTATTATGCTTACTAAAGGCACCTAATAAAAGGTTGCTATGTTTTTGCATGTATTGCCTGCTGGTAATTATTACATAGAATTAGCTGATTGTAAATAGCCTTGTGCATTTCATAAAGTAGTAGGTATTTTGAATTATTACCTCCGGTCCACAATTAGGAAGATGCTTTATTTCTTGTTCCAGACTATTTAATTAAAAAAAAAAAAATCTGTCTCAAACTGAAACTTAGCTATCCGTCTGAAAGTCTAGCCATTCTCTAAAATGTTGGAATTTTTCTAGTCTTTGTAGGAAAAATTTTTAATAAATATCATACTATATCTAACACCACATACTGATTGCACAGGAAATCTGACATTAGCATTGCATTTTGCATACTGTGTGCACATTTAGTAATCGGCAAGTACTGTGACACCTGCAGAAAAACATCTCTGAGAATCTGTTCTGAATGTCATTTTCCTTAATCCTTTTAGTACAGTGCTACTTCTTTCACACAAAAGGTCATGTGCCGTTTTAATGGTGGTGTAGATTAGAGACTGTTTTCTGTAACCCTCTTAAAACTGTATTAAGCTCTGAAATTGTTTAAGGTAAATATAATATTCTAATTGCATTTTAAACTCTACTTTCTATAGAAGCAGCTTGCAGTGTTTAAAATTCTGCTATTCCAGTCCCCTTCAAAACATCCATAGTTTTGTAAAGAATGTAAAGAGATTTGTATCTTTTCCTTTGGTTTGCAGGTTTGATTATTTTCTACTTTTTGATTTTTCTTATTATTTATCCATTTTTTCCCAAGACCATGTTCTTGTGGGAAGCCCAAATCAAATTTTAAAAGTTGTATTTTGTTCAGATTCAGAATTCAGAGACCTTAAGAGCAAAATAATTTGTGGCGATTGAAGTACACAGGAGGTTGATTTCATCAGATTCTTGTGATTTCACTCATGACTCAGAATGTGGTCATGCCACTGGGACACTTTATCTTACCTTCTGTTTTCCTGCAATGAGTGAGGGGAAAAAATGATGAGACAGAAGGATGGAGAGGAGGGGGCAGCAGGGAAAATGGATGGGAGAGCAGGTTGTAACTGCTAAGGAAGACTCAGGAGAGGTTTTCAGATGTAATTCACCTAATATTGTGGCTGGTTCAGGCCATTAGAGGATGTAATAACCTTAGTTGAAAAGTGGATTTCGACTCCTTTTCTACAAAATTCAGTTCCATCAAGTGCAAGTATGTTCTTGACTTCCAGTGTTTTTGCAGACCGACACACTGTTCTGTTGCTCCAGTTGTCTGTTATTCACTGTCTGGTTTGAGTTTTCTGATACCCTGACATTATTTTTATGCAGCTATCATACCATGTTCCTGTGAATGACAACTGGTTTCTGGAAACTTTAGCTTACTGTCGTCAGGGTCCCATGTGGGTCCCTGCAGATATATTGATGTCAGCATTGTGGAAGAGGTCTACAAGACACCTCAGTCATTTGCCTAAAACACTGTATTTTAGGTTTCTCAATGCAGATGCTGTTTCATTGGGCTTTGTTCAGATCTTTTTGACTTCGAATGTACTTTGAACTCCAATCAGGCTGTTGTTTCAAAGTGTTTCTTGAATTGATGCTTCTGCTTCAAACTTAGTTGCTTTAAACTTCTTTGAGATCTCTGTAGTTTGGGTGCAATAGTCTCCTTTTGGGAGAGCTCAGTGCAGCAGAGTGCACTTCTGGTCATTTTTAGCTTTATTGTTCTTAGGTTTTTGGCTTAGCACAGCCATTTGATAAAATCATCTGTACTTTTGCCGGGGTACCCAGCTCTTAGATATCCAACTCAACTGCAGAACATTATCTTTCAAACAGATTCTTTGAAGGTTAAATGAGTCTGTACTTCTCCACTACTTGTCAATTCTAGGTAGTCTTACTGAACTGTGTTGAAAGTTTGGCATAAGATATGGTACCAAAGAGTGAAAAATCATGTGCTTCTCTTCCTAAATTTTCTTCAGCTTTCTTCTAGGTCATTTCAAACCCTGACATTCCCAGATTCATCATTGCTCTATGTCATCCTGGTAGCACAAGGAATGAGGCCTGTTGTAAATGACTGCGTGCTTGCTAAAAATTGTGGTGCTATACATCCAAATTCTGGTTTAATTATGCACTCTCCAAAGTCTTTTCCTGTAGTTGAGGCCGGTTGTGCCAGCTGACACGCTTGAGATTTTCAGAACAATCTAGATGCCAAGTTTGGCCATGCACAGACTATGACTTGCATAGCAGAGGACTTTGCCCAAACTACTTGAGTGGGAGTTGAGCTATTCCCGGTTTAGGTATAGGAAGCCCTTGGACTTGGGTTCGCTTCGTATGACCTAGTATGTTTCACTAAATAATAATAATGCTCAGATCGCAGATCTTTCTTCAATTATTCTTCCATGATCAGATGGTATCATAGCTTTTAGAATTATAAGCATTTTCCTGTACATAAACCTTCCTATATATTTCTACATTCTTTTCTGCTTCAAAAATTGAAAGAAAATCTAGTTGGCTTCTGATGGTCAGTTTATAGTTTAACGCCTTTCAAGTTTACTTTGCTTTTTGGTGTTTTGCCAGGATGCTGCAATTTTTACACAAGCTGCAGATTATTTTCAGTTTCAAAAGGGTCTTTCTAAATGTACCTGTCTTTAGAGTAACTCCTGGCATGATGGATTTTAGAGGGCCAATCTTGAATGGTGTATCACTGCTTTCCAGCACTGGTTTCATTGTGACACTCACAAATTCTAAACTGCTGCTCTGATGCTCTTAAAAACCTGCCTTTACACTACTGTGCTGCTGTAGCATTTGAAAGAAAGAAAAAAAAATAGTGAATATGTCTAGAAAACTACTGGCTTGGGGTTTTCCAGAAGAGTATAATGGAAAATTAATGGAGAAGTAAAATTTGAAAGAGAAGCCATATTTTCTCACAGTCATACTCATTTAGTTTCTGTAAAGCCTAAAAAAATTGTAGGAAGCAATCTGTTCCATTTTCTGTTTTGTCGTGTTTTAGTCAGAGGACTAATTGCTTCCAAAATCAAGCTTTACAGCATGTACATAAAGTTTTAGATACACTGTGGTGTACTTATGATTTCATGGTGTGCTGATTTTGTCTGGGACAGAGTTAATTCTCTTCATAGTAGCTAGTATGGGGCTATGTTTTGGATTTGTGCTGGAAACTGTTGATAACAGTGATGTTATTGCTGAGCAGTGCTTACACCGAGTCAAGGCCTGTTCTGCTCCTCACAACACCCCACCAGTGAGTAGGCTGGGGGTGCACAAGAAGCTGGGAGGAGAAACAGATGAGACAGCTGAGCCCAACTGACCCCAGGGATATTCCACACCATATGACGTTACACTCAGCATATAAAACTGGATGAAGAAGAAGGAAAGGGGGGACATTCAGAGTGATGGCGTTTGTCTTCCCAAGTAACCGTTATGTGTGATGGAGCCCAGCTTTCCTGGAGATGGCTGCATGGGAAGCAGTGAATGAATTCCTTGGCTTGCTTTGCTTGTGTGCGTTGCTTTTGCTTTACTTTTTAAACTGTCTTCATCTCAACGCACATGTTTTCTCACTTTGACTCTCCTGATTCTTGCCCCTATCCCATTCTAGGGGGAGTGCGTGAGCAGCTGTGTGATGCTTCGTTGCCAGTTGGGGTTAAACCATGACATGTAATTTATATTTTGTGTGATTTTTCAATTAAGTATTTTGCTTCTGTAATTTCTCACATATTTAAGCTGAATAAACAACATCATTATCATGTTCTTAAATTCTGTTAATCCACTCAAGCTTTCTTCTACATACATACATAGTCCACATAGTTTTAAATTAATTAAATAAGAAAGTAGCACTACTTGTCTATCCTGTCTAATTTTTATGAAATTATGATGTGTTTTAGGTGGATGTTAGAGTCATTGAAGCGCCATATTTTGCTGTCTTGTTTCATAGTAATATCTAAGCGAAATATCCATTTTAGGCAACTGGCTTGTGAAAACATTATGTTAATATGCAATGTAAATATTTTCCTAAAGATTTTTTCTGTACAATAAAATGTAGTTTTTTTCCAAAACAAGAGGAAGGATAAGTAGATAAAAACAACACTACTTCCTAAACCAAAGGCAATGGTTGGTTTGGTTGAACGTTGCCTTGAACACTTATACAATATTCAGCCTCTACGGAAGAGGAAAAAGAAGGAAACCTGTCTTTAGTATTATCCTTTCTTTTTTATGAAAAGTGTACAGGGACTTTGATTCATTGAATGAAAGTGATTCAGAAAGCAGATGTTACTTTTTTTTCTTACGAATCTTAGGCTTGTGTTCCAATGAGCTTTGTCCTTTTCCTCATGTAGGACAGTGTCTGGGATCACTCCTCTTGCTCTTTTTTAGGTGTTTTTATTTTGTCTTATTTTTCATGGATTTTCTGTTTTCTTTTGCGGCAGATAAACACAAGCTTTGAGTACATAATGCATTTTCAGTTTGTCCAAAACCCCCTAGATTTCTCTGTGATTCTGAACCTGGAATAGTGGATTCTCTGGCTTTGTGGGAAGGACTGAAGTCTCTGAAACTGAAGAAGTTTGTGGTGTGTATAGAGCCATTGGTTGCTGGCTTCCAGATCTGAAAACAAGCTTTACTTTGCCTGGGAAAGGGACAGGCATTTTCTTCTCTGAAGAAACGTAATGGTCGTTGTGGGCAGGGCAGCAAAGTAGACTTGGAGACAGAAGACAAGAATGGCCATGCTGTTGGACCAGAGGTCAAATATTCTGCTTCTGACAGTTGTTATAGCAGATGTTCAGGGAAGAGTTTGGAGAAGTTTCCAGGAACATTCCCCCAGTCCCCAGCAATTTGGTTTAAGGTGGAAGGTGACTTTTTACATGTGTGTCAGTGGATTTCACTATCATATGATTGTTTCCTTTCACCCCATGCATACATTCAGCTTTCACAGTATCCCGTGGCAAGCAGTTTAAATCCATGTTGTGTGATAACTTACTACTTTGATTTGATTTTGGACCAGTCATCTGCCACCTGCTAGTTTCGTTTGGTACTTTCAATCGCTAGTATTGGAAGAGATGAAATGTGAGGCAAGGTTATCATACTTATAGGGAAAAAAAAGTGCCTTATGAGTTGAAAAGCATATTCAAAAGCTTCTTTTAAAAAATGAATTAATCATGATTACGTACTAATAAAGATGTATCTTGCATTACTGTCAGGATTGTGTTTTTTACAGCCATTTAAGTAAAATGATTGCTGTTTATTTTCATTACTTCTGTGTGTTTTCTGAAGATATGGAAACTTCTGTCAATAAATCATTTGAAACTAATATAGCTGTATTTTTCAGCAATCCATTGCTTTCTGATGTGATTTTAATTAATAGAGGACTTTTTATTGTTGTTGTTATTCAAAACTTAATTTTAATAATTTAGTGTCATTCTTTACCTATAAAAATGTTATGTGTGATGTTTACTTTCCAGACTCGCTTAGATTACTAGAATTGCTGTATACTTTATGACATTTCTTATGTCAACAAACAACGTCTATTATTTTAATGATACAGTTATTGCATATGGTACTCCTACACTTGCTTGTGGTAAACAAAAGAAATGCAGATCAGACAATGAAGTGATGTTATGAATGTGTTACCTCTCGCCTTTCTGCTAAAAACAGAAGGTTGATGTGTGTAAGGCTGACCCAGGGAACTGGAAACCTTGAAGGACAGACAAGTCTGCCTGTGAACAGGACCAAGTTCTCTCTGGGAAGGCCCGTTCAAACATCAGCTACAATCAAAGCACTGTAGGGTTTTTGGTCAGGAGGAGCTTCCTTACCACTTTTAAGGGCACTTGAAGAAAGAATATGAGAGCTCCTTTCTGTCCTACTCCTTGCTTTTCTTACGGGCGGCAGCTACTAAATGGGGAAAATGATGGGTTGACAGGTTTATATTCTTCCTGCTTTTTTGACTGTTTTTCTGATATGTTAGAATAACTTTCATGTGATACTTCACCTTCTAGTTATAAAATCTGGATGTTTACGTGCTGGGGCCTTAGTCTTTGTCGTTGTCTCAGTTTCCACTAGTAATTAGCAGCTTCTTCATAAACACATCTGTATTATCATCCATCTCCCGTCCTTTGACTCCCTGAAAGCTAAACAGAACATGGATAGAGAAATACAAGTCCCAAAAGGACTCTGAAGATGGGGTGGAAAGTGAGGGAGAACAAAGTAAGTGGTACAATCCATTGTCAGGTTTTAATGGCTGATTGGAGTCAAAAGCCATTGTAAATTGTATTAAGACACCATTTTGGAGGGAAGCATACATCTGAGGGAGCTAAGACCAGGGAAATTTGCTTTATAGTTGAATTGACAAGCCTCTTTCCTCTCCCACAGTTCTGTTTTCCTGTCAGTTTACAGGAATGGAGGCAACCAGGAAAAAAACCAAAAAAACAAAAAACCACAACACTTTCTGTAGTAGTGAAGTGTTCAGAACTGAAAAAGATTTGTTAAATTGTTAATTATTTTTGTTTGTTTCTTTCTCCATTTTCCCTGATAGTGAATTTGCATGCCACTGTCTGGTCTAGAACTTTACTCTTTTTTTTAATTAGAGGTATGCTTAAGTAGCCCATTTGATTTGGAAGGACCATACTACGATACTTTAATAATCTTTATTTCAGATTTTTTTCTGGAAAAAAAAAAAAGCTTGTGAAGACTTGATTTTTTTTTTTTTTTTTTAAATTGTGGAATAGATTTCAAAAATAACATATAAGACGGTAGTGATAGTTGAAAATTATGCCTCATAGATTGGAATAAAATGTTTATACATTCCCATTATTCCAAGAAGGTTCATACATTCATTTTTCAGTTGTTCTCTCCAAATGAGATTTCTTAGTGGCTCATATTTTTGCTCTCTTTAACAGGATAACGGGGCATAGAATTTATTTTTTAAAGATTTCTATGTCTTTGTTATGTTATTTTCAAGGCAATTGTTATGATTCTTACTCCAAAATGGAAGCTTGAATGCTCTACTGCTGGTATATTTAATTTCTTACAATATGCTGTGGGAATCATATTGCTAGATAAGAGTAATATTGCTTAAGATGGCTTGGGAATTTCTTGTAATTCCGTGTGTCATATTAAGGGCTTGTAACAGATGACCCTGCTAAATAATATGTGGAAGAGGCACGATGCACAGTTGTCTCAGGGATAAGCATCTTCCCCTTGGGTGACAGAATTTAAAGTGCTCATTCTCTTTGCTATCAAAAGTATTTTCCAGAGTATGCTGAATTATGAGGTCTGGGCAGGCATCATTTTCGCAAGATTCTTACTGTTGCTTCTGAAACCTCCCTGGCGTAAGGCTGCCCGGGACATCCAAAGTGCTGTTGGCAAAACGTTGCTCAGGCCTGTGGTCACTGCACATGCTGGAGCTGCAGATTTGTTTGTTCTGAGAGTTCAGCTGATGGTCTCTCCTCTGGAACTTAACTTTCAGAAATGTTATTAATTCCTTGCCCCTTTCTTCAGGTGTGTTTGGTCTTGGTCTGTTTGCAGAATCGTTGAATCTTAGGCAGCTGCTTGAGAAGAAAGTGATAGCATGAATAAAGATGACACAACTAGATTTTTCTGATCCCATTGAATAAAAGATCAAAATACGTTGAAAGTTTGGGGGGGGATGTGGTATAAATTTAAATAAGGAATTGTAAGTGGTGTGAATTTTGCTTTAGATACTGAAAGCGGGTGTAAATCAGTTTGAACTTTCTTGGCAGGTGAATATTGATGTGGTTAATGAGGATTATGATAATTGGGAGGAATGTTAGGGGAATATGCATTTCAAAATCACAAAACAAAAAGCAATCAAAGAGAAATGCTAATCAGCTAAAAGCTGAATCCTGAGTCATGGCAATTTGTAAGCTAATTACCTTTTAACTTAATAGTATTAAAATCAGAACAAAAAGATTTCCGCTAAACTATTTCATGCATGCCTGCCTTAAATATTTTAGAGATGCTTATCAGTATGTTATTTAAACACTAAACAGCAATTAGAGATAACATCTTTTATCCTACTGTGTGGTTTCTTAAGCAATGGATATTGTTGGGTTTGTAAATTTTAATGATCCACGTAGAGGTTATTTCCACACTTAGGGAACATCCAGTTAAAAGACTTTCCTTGTTGCTTTGAAGTAAAATGCCTGTTATCCAACTCTACAAGACACACTCTAAAAAGATATTTGTATTGTATTTAGAACACGAACAACAGCAATGAGTAGCCTGGATAGGGATTTCTCAAATGAAAAATGAAGGGGCAAGAACAAGAGTGCCTGTGAGAATTAATCATCTTTGTTCATAAAAAGAGAGGATGTATTACCACCTGAGAAAACAATTCAGTCATCTTGAAATATATTTCCTTTAACCTCTGACTCAGATTGGACACGCAGAGTACAACAGAATTGATTTTACTGAAAACATAGGGGTTTTTAGCATTACTTTAGCAAACATACAGAATTTACTAAATGCTGATCCCTTGTTGGTGGAGTCTCCAGCCAATCACTTCTTTCTTAGTTTTCATTATGATGATTTAGAAACTTTTTTCCTAAAAAGTGATGCTATCAAATATCTTTCCATTTATAGACTTGATACATCTTCTAGAAATGTCAATTTTATCCCTTTCTAAAAAGCATGGGTGTGTAAACACTCATCTTTCCAGCTTGTTTGATTCAAATTCATATAAATATGCCACTATTTTATATAGCATTATGTGTTATGTATAATTATTTGTTGCAATATACATTTAAACTTTTTATCTTCATAGGATTAAAAAGCCTAAACAGGTGCTAACTGAATTGTAGGGAGGAAGGCTTTTTGTCATTGATCAAACATAATGGTGCTTCTAGATTAATTTTAATTATATTAATTTTGTCAGAAATTTCAGCATTTCAATATTCCATTCTAAACCAAAAAGCAGATTTCCCCAGTTAGAGCTGTTTCTGGCTTATTCCAGAAAGCATACAGGTGTTGCTGATGCTTTGTCCATAGCCTGCAGAAATATCTGAGTTGCATGGGAACAAATACTAGTTGCCATGAACATACTCTCTTTCATGTCATATTAATGTGTATTTGCACTAGTAAAGGATTGTCTCCATTCTGTAGGTTCTTGGAAACATAAAAGAAGTAAAAGTTTTTTGCTTCTACTTAGAAGCTAGCATCTCTTTTGCATGTGAAATTTACAGCCTAAACAAAGTACAGCACTAGAAATACACATTGCAGCTAGTAAATGGCTTAAGAGTTGTAGAGAATTTCTTCAAAGCTAATATTTATTCTCTTGTTCTTGTTTTATATTGCTGTTATTGAGAGCATTTGAATAAATGATAAATGTGCACGAACCACTAAGGTATGAAAACAAAAATACTCTTAAGTGCAGAATTGCACTAAGTGCAAAAAGTTGCACTTAGAATATCACTTGAGGTTTTTCTCTCAATCTGGTTGAATAACCTTCAGAAGTCACGTCCACCATTCCGTGAAGGTTACTTCAGTTCTATGTTTTCAGCTCCCTACTTTTTGTCCATAATTGCTGAAGATTCCAACTCTAAATCTGTCCACTAAGACAGCAGTGGCTTGGGAATTTGTCCAGGGCCGTCTGATCTGTTGCTTTGCAAAGAGTCGGTATAATGAAGTCCCAGGGACCTGGCACACAGGTGGCTTTTTAGCACTCTGTCATTGCTGCCTACATTTCTGAGCAGTTTCCTCTAACATATTAGTACTGGTTTTTATGACAGCATTGTAAAGAAGACAGAGAACTTCTTCTCTTCTTTCAGATTAAGTAGTAAATGTGTGTGCTATTCCAGGTGGTCATCCTGTAATGCAGGAGAAGCTTGGAGAATTGATTTCAGTGAAAAGCTTTGCCACTTCCTGCATTCTGGAGATGTAAATATGTAAATTCTGATTAGCAGATCATCAAACTCAGCCAGGAGATCCTTGTCCCCTTGTCTCCATCTTGTTTAAACCTCAATCTTGTATCATTAATCATGCTTTAAAAAGCATTTAACTTTGAAAAGTTTGTTTGGATTGAGAAATCAGAGTAGGAAAATAATCTCAAAAGTTAAATTCAAACTGAGGTGTCTGCAAAATGCATCTTACTGCCAAGAAACATCTTTCGAAATACTTGGTGAGGAAGAATCATCGAGAATCACAGAACCACAGAATAGTTTGGGTTGCAAGGGACCTTCACAGGCCATCTAGTCCAACTCCCCTGCAATGAGCAGGGACATCTTCAACTGGGTCAGGTTGCTCAGAGCCCCATCCAGCCTGGCCTGGAATGTCTCCAGGGACGGAGCATCTACCACTTCTCTTGGTAACCTGTGCCAGTGCTTCATCACCCTTGTTGTAAAAAATTTCTTCCTCATGTAGCCTGAATCTCCCCTCCTTTAGTTTAAAACCATTAACATCTTGTCATAACATGCCCTGCTAAAAAGTCTGTCCCCATCTTTCTTACAGGCTCCTTTTAAGTACTGAAAGGCCGTGATAACGTCTCTCTGCAGCCTTCTCCAGGCTGAACAACCCCAACTCTCTCAGCCTGTCTTCATAGAGAGGTGTTCCCGCCCTGTGATCTTCTCCAGACCCTCTCCAACAGGCAAGGATTGATCCCACAAAAAAATAATGTCCAAAACATGTACTGCACACCTATCTGATCTGTAAAAAGAGTAATTATCTTAGAATTCTTTCTGAAAAACAGAGTTAGTGTTAAAGCTGGTACTAATTATTTTGGAATTATAGTCTACACACTGGTGAGCAAGATGAATAGGTCTGTTATCTGACTGCACCATTAGGTAACAGTAAAGGTATTCCTCCAGAAATTCTGTGTCATAAATTTGCATTGCTAGTAATTGCATCAATTAGTCTACAAAAGACATCTAACAAAAGAAATGGAGACATGTTTTGTTCAGATTATTAAATGGGTTGGAAAGGTTAATAAGCCTTAAGGTACAAAATGTTCTGGACTGATTTTTGTTTTCCTGGTTTTATAAAACAATATTTCAGAGTGCATTTGTCCCCTGAAAAGCGATTACCTCAGAAAAATACTTCCTCCTTGCCATCAGACTTGCCCTTTCTGTTTGAAGTCAGTTCTGTGTGCCTAAAATAATTTTCCTTTAGTGCAGTAGTACTTGCAGAGGAAAGAGAATTAGTTAGCTTGTGGTTTCTATTATCCATAATCAATTTGATAGTTTACTAAGTTGCAATTAGTTGCACTTTTCAAGACCTACTGAAAGTAACACAGTTGCTTAACTGCTTGGAAGAGCCTGAGGTTAGGGGGATAAGTGAAGTGCCATAATTTGCCTTTCTAAAACATTTTCTATTGATTCCTCATGCAAAAGGAAGATCTGAGTGAATTTACAAGGTCGACACTTAAGAATCAAACAAAAGTTTTTGCTTGTAGCATTGTAGTTCTAATATCCAAATTACAGGAACTAAAAGCATAAAACTTCAATTTAAGTTTCTCCATAGTCATTTTTCTGGGCACTATCATGCTTAATCACTGTAAAGAGTTTCAAAACATGGTACTTCTGAGGATCTAGTTTAGAATGGGATGAATTACGTCCTGAAAGACCCTGGGACCTCCTCAGTTGCCAAAACTCAGACATCTAATACCACACTGGATTACAGATGCTGACTCTTGTATAAAGCTCTATTCATGCATGTGCCTTGGGTACCCTTGGACATACAAAATATATATACATAGCTACATTCAAGCAATTGAGTCCCACCCCCTGCTTCCTTCTGTTGACTAAAACAGAAACCAAGGATAACAATCTAAACTTGTTGATGCCTGTGTTTGGTCAGATGACTCCTACACTGAAAGTCTCAAGGGCAGACTGTGTTGGCCGTTAGAGTCATCTATTCCCTAGAAATTCAGGTAATCATTAATACTAGTTGTTTTCTCAACTTAGCTGTAATTTAGTCAAATAAGCAAAATAAATACATTTATCTCACCAGTATTCACTAATAGTCAAAATAATCACTGTATAGGCATGGTTGTCCTAGAGTCAGATGCTTGGTATTTGAAGAACCAGACTGTCTTGCTAACCTCTGCTTTAGAATAAGGTTTTCCCTAATTATACAGTTTGGTTTAATTTGACTTATTAAGTATTTGCATACTTTTAATTGTCCTTTCATATTTTTTGCTGTCTGTTGTGATAAGAATGTGTATCAAATTCTTGGCAGCAGCTTTTGAACTGCAGGTTTTTCCTACCAGATTTCAGAGAGATGGAACTGGATCATGCAAAACTAGGGACCATATTTGTCAGCAATCTGCCTAATTTTCAAGATGTCTGAAAAACTCAGCAAAATGACTTCGCTACATTGAGGCTTTGCAATAGGATGGCTGTGGTGTCCCTGAGGTGGGAGATTACCTGAAAGACATTGCCCTGGGGAGCCTCAACACAGATTTTAGGTTTAAGATCTTCTGGCTCACACAGGCAAGGTGAGCAGTCCCTGAGCAGCTGATAGTAGCAGCCTTACCTGAGGAAGGTAAAGTGCTGTCTTTTTGTTAGATTCTAGTGGAATCAAAAATTACTTACAGTGTAAAAACAACTGTGATGTAATAAATTTCACTCTTTGGAAAGTCTAGCGGTATATGGCTTAGGGTGGGTAAAGTGGTTTGATACTGATTCATAGACCCATGTCAAAGCCAAGGCCCATCTGGCTTTGTACTGCAGGCGTAAACACTTGTTTAGGCTCACTAGAGGTATTAGTCCATTTCCTAAAATATATAATTAATTTTCTAGCAGCTATGATTTTACCTTTCAGTTCTGATCATCTAGCTACTGTAATTGCAGCCTTTTTCAGAACAAGGTAATCGCATGTTATTGGTAGATTTTTCTGTTAAGGAAGACACAGAATTTTTTATCTTATCAGTTATTCCCTATGTATGGCAGAGGTTCTGAAAGCTTTGGTTTGAAGTTGCAGTTTCCAAACACAGGACAGATAAATTTATATTAGATAAAGCTGTAAGGCTTTTAATGCATTTCTAATTTGGTCACTGATCTTATTTCACAAAATGACTCTTCCACTTTTTAACTGACTCATATGTGGTACTGGCTTGTGTATTTCCTATGGAGATTGATAATTTGGAGTTTTTATTTGCTTTCTAGAGCTGTCACTTTGAATAGATTACTGTCTGTATTTGGGAGTAAAAAAAATTATTCCTTGTTTATTTTATTTCTCAGAAAACAGAAACCCACTGATTTAAATTATATGCCTAAAACAAACAAAGCTGTTGTTGTTATTTGTCTGTAGATCATTGTCATATGTCAAAGCCTATGGATAATTAGGTAGAAAAAACCCTCTGACTCATGAACAGGAGGTTATGTTGACTTTTCATTTGGTAGTATGATTGAGAGTTAGTTATTTGGCTGTTATCACAAAAAGGAAAACGTTCCTTGGAAGTAATCATGGTGAGTGTGTAGCCATTCTGATTATATAAATACTACTGCACAGTTTAATGTTATTTCGTAACATGTCATCTGGGATGGTGGGCTGCAGAAACAATTTCACACTGTGCTTACCTATCAATTTTTCTTTATTCCCAGATCCAGGCCATGTACGACATTACCCAGTATGAGAATATTTTTCCTTTGTGCATGATGCTGGAACAACTTCTTCAAAATGAGACAGAAGAAAGTAACATTTCAAGCTCAGACTATGATGGAGAAGAAAAAATCAAATTTCTGAGGAACCTTGATCAAATTATTCTTTACCTCTCAGATGAATTCCCTTTGTTTTCTTTATATTTATGGAGAGTGAGTGTTCTTCTGAACTCAGGTCAAATACAAATTGATTAAAACAAGCAGCCTACTTTTTAGCAGTGTATTTGTTGTGGGATTGCATTGGAAAATTTTTGAGCCAGACAGGAAGATTGTTATTATTGGAAAACATTTACTTTAAACTACTATGCTATACAGCAGTTTCAGTGATAATGCAATTTATTTCCAATTTTAAATATAGGAAAAAATGTAATAATCCAGGCGCCATTTTGAATAAATCCCATTTCTCATAATGTAAACCAGTATGTTGGTGCTTGCATACACAGTGAAAATGGCAACAAAGAAAGTTGTTTCAGGTACTGTTTAAAATTAATGCTATGAATTCTAAAGTCAAGATGTGTGTAGAGCTTCCGAGTTAGGAAACTAGTGTCTGTCTTTTAAGAGCTGTATAGCTTCTGCGTGCTTTAGAGACAATGGCTGGTGGGCAGAAACAAAATGTTTATTTTTAAACTTGGTAACTTACTGCTACAAATTCTTATAGGACAGACTTAGTTTCTGATTTAATCAAGAGTTATTGTTACCTGAGCAAAATAAAGTCTATTGCTCAGTTTTACAACTTTCTTACATTCATTCTATACTGCTTGGCTTTACTTGTGTGTGCTCAAGGGTAGGCCGAATAGGCCTAATTTAGTCCGAGTTGACTAATGATTTCGAAGATTTAATCTGAATAAATTTAACTCCTTTAATGAGTACTTTAAACTTCTCTGTTCAAAATTAATGAATATTGATAAAATCCCCTTTGTATATTTATGTATTATTTTATTTTTAATTTTTTATTTCTATGCAATGGAATGATATTCATATAATAATTAAAGTAACATATTTTAACAGAAATATTAAACATAAAAGGCCTTTAAAAGCTGAGTTCAACAATACCTCAACTAATCCACAGTCTTCGACAAATTTAGAGGGTAACTATTATGATGAATGGCATTTTTCTAATAGATAAACATCATTTGAGTTTTATTGTGTCTCCTAGCAGTGCATATCCACCATAAATATTAAATGTTTTTGGCATTAGCGCTTATCCTTCCACTTGCATTTGTTTCATCAGATCAATTTTTGTCAGAAAAATCCTCTGAAACACAACTTTTTTAATACCGTAAATAATTTATCTTGTTCATTTGAATGCATTTATTTCAGATAATAAACCTTTATTTTTCTATATATGTAAAATATATTAATATTTACAAAACAAATTACTTTGATGTTGAATTGGCTGCCCAAAGAGTGATTCTTATACTTATTTAGACACTGGCCACTGTTCTGTTTCTTAAACTTTGTATTTGGTATGTCATATGGTAACATTTGTTTAATGCCTTCTTGTAGCAAACTTTCTTTCAACAGAGATGTTTGATTTGCAAAACAAGTGTTCCTGAGTATTCACATTAGAAAATCAGATAAGTTTAGCCAAATTAAAGAAAATAAAGTTAAATAAGTATGTAATTTGGGTAGCCACTGAGGAACTACTGTGCCCTTTTTGTTACTGCTTTCCTTATTTGTTTGTTTCTTTAAGGTACAGTATCAGTTCTTCCACCTCCCTCTGCAGCACTGAAAGCACGATTACAAAAAAAAGCAAGGAAGGGAATAAACAAAACTGATTCATATCTAATTGATAATTTTCCTTTTTAAAAACAAAAATTAATTCAGAAGTGTTTTTTGAAGAAAAGACACAAAACACAGGAGGACACTGGAATCTGCATAATGGCAAAATGTGTATTGTTTCATGACTCCTGTTCTAAAGAAAAGTTTCAACGCTAGATTGCACACCACTGCATATTTGCTGATCTACTGGCAAAAAATATTTTTGTTATTAGTAGAGCAACTCAGCCACAAAAGGACACATATTTTCTTCTTTGCAAATTGTAGTGTTTTCTCACCAGTAAGCTCTATAGGCTGCGGGAAGAGCGATGGATGTTTTGGGAAACACACGTGTCCCTGATAAGTTTTGAAGTAACTGCTGACTTGAGATACGATTTTTGAAGTCTTTTTCACAGCATACAGAGAGAGGGGGGTTGTGTCCAGAGGTGGCACTTATACTTTGATGGAGATTTGAAACGGTTTGTTAGGCAGCCTTGAAAGTTCTGGGGCAGAGTGAGTGTTCCCCTTCTGATGCCGTCACAGCAATTTAGGCACACACTAACTAGCCTCTCTGCAAAAACGCTCTTAACTGGTCACCTGGGCTGTCCTTATCGGCTTCAGTGCAAAATTAAATAGTGCAGCTGAACCATGTTAGTGACCATATCTCAGATTTTGTGGGAGCAATAACCTCTGCAACCAGAATAGTTACTAGATAGATCATTGTCTTGTGTTTCTTGAAGAGATTTTTCACCATGATGGAACTCACCTCAAGATGAAGATGCGAAGAGGTAGACATGTGCAGTTGGGATGTCTGAACTATGAAACACAAAGTACCCTACATCTGTTGACCTAAAGGACTGCAAATCTTCTCTGTGTCACATTTTTTCTCTTTGTATGGATGCTTCTGATAGCCTGGAGCATCTATAGTGGCACTGTGACCAAATGTGTCTGCTTAGGCAACTGATGACAGCAGGAACTTGGGTAGCTCACTGACAAAAACATGCATTTAAGTGTCTTAATGTGAGAACTAAATCCCACCCTTGCAATAGCTTATCCGTTTTTAGGAGTAGGAAATCCTAGGTGTAAGTTCATGCTCTTCAGACAATTTCCGCCCTTATCCAGTGACTGTTAGATGTAACTTGAGTAAACATCTCTGTCTTCAGTTTTGAAATAAAACGGGATGACTGAGCCAGTCCCTGGAGTTTCCTGTTACAGGTGAGGATTTGTGACCCAGCTGGAAGAAACCTTCCTGCAGCTTGGACTTCAACTAAATCTTAAAGTACTTACTAAATATGTATGTTGACATCCAACTTTTACATATCTGGCCTCCAGAGATGAGTCCCAAATGCAGAGAAAGTGTCAGAAGAATAGTCTCAAAGTCCCATGTGCTCACCTTAACACGTCATAGACCTACAGAATAGGAAACACTAAAACAACACTTGGTCTGACCTGTCGTTACTCCCTGGAGTATTTCACCTCAGTTTTAGAAGTAACAGTTCCAGCGTCTGTCTTTAGCCTTGCTGATTTCCTTTTTGTAAATATATGTACTTTAGAATTTGGCAAAATGCTAATGTTCTGCAGATGCAAATTGTTCAGCCTTTTATATATATGTATATATGCACACACGTATGGTTGAATTTTATACTGTTGAATTAGTAGTACTTATTAATTAGTAGCATAATAGAAGTTTATGATTTTGTATTTTGTTACTTTGCCACATTCATAGCTTCCCAGGTGACTGTTTTGTACCTGTCTCCATATGTTTTAAAAATAATTCTGTGGTAGAATGTTTCTTTTTATGAGAGTAGAAAAATTATGAGATGAGGAAAATAAATTTTTGTTCTAATGCTGCTGTGACTGTTCTATTCACTAAAGGATTTTACATGGGTGGGATTTTGAAGGGAACTGTCTCAGAATATTTTTGTAAACTTTATTTGGAATATCTTTATAATCTGTTTGTGATTTACTGAATTTTTTGAGGTAGTTATGCTTCTATATATTGGTAAAAGTGGAAGTGAAATTTTACCATGTTTCAGACCTGTAATCTTTAATTTTTTCTTTCAGTTATCCATGCATTGTTAGCTGATACAGAGTAACCCTTCACAGTTTACTGTGGTGCAACATTTAGCTGTCATTCACATGATCATCGGAGAATCCAGGTTGGAGAGGACCCCAAGAGGTCTCCAGTTCAACCTCCTGCTCAAAGCAAGGTTAGCTGCGGGGGTCAAACCAAGTTGTCTGTTGGTTCAACATTCAGTCAGGTATTGAAAACTTTCAGCGACAGAGACCTCGACAACTTCTCTGGGTAACCTACTCTGCTCCTTGACTGTCTTCATGGTGAAAAAAGTTTTCCTTATGTACAATCTGAACCTCTGTTGTTTCATTGTATGCTCAGTGCCTTTAGGCCTCCCGCCACCAGGCTTGATACCTTCCCCATAGGCACCAGAAGGTGCTGTTGGGTCCCCCTGAAGCCACCTGTTTCCCAGGCTGAACAAGCCCAGCTCGCTCAACCTACCTCACAGTGCAGATGCCCCAATCCCAGCCATCTCGGTGGCCCCTGTTGAACACACTTTGTTTTATCAACATCTTTTTACTGGAGGCCCAAAACGGGCAGCAGTAGCCTAGATGCAGAATAACAAGGGCTGAGTAGAGGGGAGTAACACCTCCCCTAGGTCAGTGCTCCTGCTGACACAGCCCAGGACGCTGTGGGCCCTCACTGTTGTCAGAGCCACCACAGGCTCATGTTCAGCTCGCTGCCCATCAGGGCCCCCAAGGGCTTTGCCCGCAGAGCTGCTCCCCAGCCAGGCACTCCCAGCCTGTGTCCCTGCAAGAGGATCTTCCTTCCCAGGCTGGACACTTTGCACTTGTCCTTCCTGAATTTCATAGTCTCTGTCAGCCCATTCTTCCAGCCTGCATCGGTCCCTCTAATGACAGCCCTGCCCTCAAGCATATTGACCAGGACCCCGAATTTGGTGTCAGGACATATCCCAGGATAGCTCCCTGGGATTACTCCTCTTGCGATGGGCACTTAGGTAAAGTACAATCCATTATCCACTACAGTGTGAGCTTCACCAGCAAATCACTTTTACCCACATGAGTTTTCATCCATCCAGACACATCCTATCCTTGCCTTGCAGGGACATTGGCCAATTCTGTCAGCACCCATTGTTGTAGACCACCTGATTCCAGGGACATATATGGCCTGAAGTCTTGCAAAGGAAAACTCTAACTTCAGCTACTCCTAATAGTTACTTTGTAAGACTCACTAAGCTGAAAGGCCTAGGAGACCTTGTTGAAGATTCAGGCAAAGAAAGCATCAAATTCCTCATCCTTATCTGTGTCTGCCATCACTAAAAGTTTCATCCTTTGTAAATCCTTAATTTGATTGAAATCCACCTGTGTAGTACCATGATATAAATCACTTTGAAAGTCATCGGTAATGCAATTATCTTTGCATTTCCGAAGATTTAGGTTTGAAATTTCAGAATTAACATCAGATTTGTATAAAATTATTTAATCTGAAATTCAGTTCAGTTTAGCCTGTTTAAAGAAGTCCATGGTCTTAAGGGTGATTAATACATGTTCATGTTTTATTGATCTAGACAAGGCAATTTAGTCTTTAGATCTCTTGCTGGTATGGGAACAGAGCACTTAGAATGACTGTTTCATCAAACCGAAAAAAATCTTACAGCTTCTGCTTTTTTATTAGTTTCACAATGCATTAGTATGTCTGACCTGCAGGGACAACTAAGTGGACCAAAACAAAATTTACCTCTCAGAGGTGGAAAGCCCTACTCATAACTTGTTTCATACCACAGAAGTGCAGGATGTTCTCCAAAACTCCAGATTGCAAGGGAATGCTGCATTTCTCCTGGTCTGCGAGGTAAAATAGCAGTGACTTCTGAGTAAGGGTATGAAAACCACAGTATTTACATGCAGAACCTCTTGTAGCTCTTGCGCAGTAGTACTTCCTTATCTTCAGCATCCTGCAACAAGGGGAGAAGCAGCTCAACCTAAAAAATGGACTGAGGAGAAGCGTGAGGAGGCAGGAACCTTTGCCACTGCTGGAGGTGCTGGGTGGGAGGAGTGTGGGAAGATCATATGGCTGGGTGACAAAACACGACATAATGTGTGGAGAGATCATAGACTGGAATCACAGAATCATATAATGAGCTATGAATCCGTGCTATGATTCTATACCCCTTAAAAAACTCCTGTACCTTAGTGTCCCTATGCAGATTTTCGTGATAAGCTTGAGAGGTAGTTAAGAAATATAGTCAGGTAATAATCAAAGGTCTACATTAACATTAGCATCTTACTCTGCTTCGGTGTCATTGTGAGAAAGGAGCAAGCTTAAAATATTTTTAATTCATAATGCTAAGCACAAAACCAGAAAAAGCAAAGGATGAAGTTTTAGAGTTTTTCCTTCAGTTTTTATTTTCATTTGCTGAGCAGCTTTCTGTATGTGTATGTTTCCCTTTAGAGTTCAGGGGCATTTTGCCCAGCTACATACTTGTAACTTTCCTGCTTTGTGCTTCTTCTTCTGTCACGTACCAGACAGGGTCTTTTTCTGTTCTGCAGTTCTTAATTGCCTTGATTTGAGTTTTTGCAGCTTCATCCAGATGGTGTGCCTCACTTAGACCTCCTTTAAATCATCTCCTCCTTATATAAATTGTTTCACCCTCCTTAATTGTGTTTCCTTTTAGTTTTTCCTTTTTTCTTGTAAGTAAATTTACTTAGACTGCACCTGTTTCTTTAATTGAACAAGCAAAGTTAGGTTTCATCCTTGCTTTAATTAAGCTATTCCTTCAGCATGGTTTCTTCTAAAGTTGCTGATTTCGAATTCATCCTAAATTCTTTGGGGTTATGCCCATTAAATAGTTACACTAAAGAGAGGCTCATCCTTGAGAAGAACACTTTGCGTATCACCTGCTTACTAGGTTTGAGTTCATGTTTGAGACAATTCTTTTAAATTATATTTGAGCAAACAGTCTCTGCCATCCAGGAAGATCCTCCAGTGTGAACAGAAATAGTTCCAAGACAAGGTCTTTGTTTGGGGTTGTTCAAAAGGGCCATCTTCTTTCTGACTCCTGAAGTTGCCAGAGATACAAGTGACTTGAGGAAGGTCACTCCTGGCACCTTACAGAATACAATTCTTCAGCTTGTGAGGCCTCAAGAGCAGCACACATGCATTCACCAGCCTTTTCCCCATCACAACAGCCCGAGAAACTGTGCACTGCAGATTTTAGCAATGATGGTGGTTACTCCAAGAAGTTTTGGTGATTTCTCCTGTCAGCTGCTGTTTCTAATGTTTCCTCTGTCAAAGCACAGCTTTTTGCTGCCTTCATTATTGAATTTGGTTATGTTCTTTGAATACCTTCTTTCCAGCTTATGAAGACTGAAATTTGGCTCTGTCCTCAAGAGTATCTGTCCTCACCTAACCTCAGCATTATGACACCTACGAATTTTGTAAATATACTCTCTGATACATTCAGCCAAGTTTGTACAGCCAGAAAGATATTATGAAGGAAAAACTCTGAAGAAAACAACAAAAATTGGAACTCCTGTAAGTGACTAGTACGTACTGAAAGAAGATAACAAGGGAAATACAGAGCCTGATCTGTTTGCATTTAACATAAACGAGCTCCATTGATTTAGTGAAGCATTTACTTCATGTTTCTGGTGAATGCAAGTAAAAACGGTATCAGCCTGGTTTTCTATTATTTTTAGACATAAAGAATTGACAAGAAGGGTTTACATCCTCAAAAGGCTTTGAACACACTTGTATGCTGGTCCTTTTGTTACCTAAGGAAGCTACTGGGGCATTTCTGACCTTCACAGCCCTTCACTGTGTCTTCCTCTGGCAAGTTGTTACTTTTGGCCACTGGTTATTCTGGGCATTTTCTTTCATACCACAGATGAGGAAACATGTCTTGAGCCAGAAGAAGAAAGAAGGAAAGATTAATCTTGTAGCTTACTATCTTTCTTAGAGACTGCCTACTTTGAACCCCTTTTTGGGGTGAGAAAGGGAAGAAAGGAAGGAAAGGATTAACTCTTTCCACAGGGGGACTCTCAGTACCTGTTCTCAGGCTCTGAGTTTTACAGGACACCAGGCTGCCTCACCGATACCTCACTGGTACTCATTACTCATCTGGTAATAAGCCCTATCAAAATCAAGGTTCTTCAGGCCTTGCAGATAATGGGGCATCTTTCAGCTAAGTTTTCAATTTATTTTAGTTGCCGTTCAAAAAAACAGTTCCAATTCCACATTGACCTTACTCTGAGGCTGTATTGTCCTCAGAATACAAGGGAAAAAAAAAAAAAAGATAAATGAGAAAATCAAGGAAACAAAAAGACAAACCCTGATGAGACCTCCCAAAAAGTGTGAACTCCGTTGAAATTCTCTAAAAACCTTCAGCAGTGTGTCATCCTTTTAACGGTCCAAGCAGCATGACCAAATCACATCTTGCGAGGTGCTTGCATTAGGCCGGAGCTACCAGCAGCAGTGGGAAAATCATCCACACAGCGCAGTGCCGTGTTCTCAGCACCGCGCGCCTCCGGTGTCTGCTGCTCTAACTGGTTTGGATCGCCACTGTGGTGCTTGGCAGGGCGGTTCGCTACAGGTCTTCCCAAAAACACTAAGCGTAGTCTGCTTGCAAAGTACAGGGCCAGTTGCAGTTTTTCATGTGTTTTTGTAAAAAGTTTGAAAGAACACTTCATAACTGGGCAATGGAGATTGCTAAAATCCCATTTGGTGTTATTTTTTCCTTTTAATTATCTCTTACCCTTGAAGGCAAACAAACAAACCTTTTATTTCAAAGGAAACCGCGTTTTTCTGGTTTTGTGTTTTTATAAAAGGCTCTCCTGAGTAGAGAGAATTTATAAAAAAATATGTAACACTTTAAATGTCAGTCTACAACCATTAGAATATAACAGAATAGATTCTTTTGCAGGTTTTTGGTACAGTGTTTTGCTCTACTATTCAGAAAACAGATTGTACTATTTGGTCCTTTAAAAGTCTACTTGTGTATTAGAAGCTAATAGAAGCACAAAGGAAGCCTGTTCCACATGGTTACCACTGGACTCCAAATTCCTTGTTGTGCTAATGTATTGTTGCAAACATTTCTGTGTAATATTAATGTATGCTCTTGAGCAGCCTACTCTACTTTGGTTTTTTCCTCCTAATGATTATATAAACCAAAACTGACATCCAAAACTGTAAAAAGTAAACTGACTATGGACTTTAGGATTCTATTTGGCATTTCGAGCTTTTTGCTCCAAATGAGAAAGAAAATCTGCTTAAAATAATTTATGCCGTAGTATGAAAATCACTTAAGGCAATAATTGAAACAAATAAGTTAAAGAAATACAAGCCAGTCAGGTATGTCACTGGAATTATTTTTGACACTTTCTGTTTTTCCACTCATTAGTTTCTAGTAAAGTTGAAAAGAGTACTAGAGGCATATTACACTCAAGTCATTTCACTGCCAAGTTAATGATCCTGTTCCACATAAAGTGCCCTTGTGGTTATTTTGAAATAAACTAAAGGTTTTCATTTTTAAGAGGGGAAAATGTTGACACCTGAAAGGCTTTGTTGCATTCTGTGACCAGACTGCACACAGATATCACATCTACTCTAACTAGTAACACCTTCCCTCATGTCTTCAGCTTCGGTTAGGGAGACCATATATAGTGGAAGTTTATCCACACCTGTTTGGCAATTAATGAGAAGGGTGAAGTACTGAAATTGTGTGATCACCTTTAAAATGAAATATTCCTGAGGTTTTATTACCTATTGTATTTCTGCAAGATGTTTCACCTTTATTTTGATTGCTGCAAGCCCACAGACATAACTAAAAGATTTTACATTCTTTACTCAGGGTAACTTAGGGTGAGGTTTTTTGTTCCTGTTTCTTGTTTATTAATTTATTTTAGCTTCAGGATGCATGAATTAACAGAAAAGCAGAGGCACAAGTCCTAAGATTCCATAGCACTCCTTATAGATAAAGAAGCCTGTATAGTTTTCCTCTTTTGTTCTATATTTCTTCTGGATGGATTATTTTAAGATATAGTACATTTTGAAGAAAATGTTTATCATAACCAAACCATTAAATCTACTTTTAGACTCAGTGACAGAATTCATGTCAGCAACAGTTTAAAGGAAGATTAGAAATTATAAGTGAGCAAGTATCTTACTAATTTCCAGACAGATGAACGCCGGATCATTTTACACGTTGCCTTGGTAATGTGCTACGAAGTGTTGATAAACAGGAATATGTCCATTTAATATTCCATGTCCCTGGTCAGACCTTATATTTTTCATTTGCTTTCATTTAACCCTCCTGACTGTGCCTTATGATTCAGTCTTCCCAGGCAGCATTATTTGTGTTGATATCCTGTGAGCTGATTTGACAATAACTTTCTGACAATATGATTATGCTTGGAGAGTAGTAATTCCAGCTGTGACTGTACCTGTTCTGCTTTGTATGATTGCAGCCGTTCTTGTGCATGTTGCAGCTCCTTGTACAAAACCACCATGCATTGTGCTGGATACATTAGGCACTTGAGTCCACTAACACTACTGGGGTTTTTTGTGCATTAAGATTTAGATATTAATATTTTTTTTTCAGTGGAAGAAGTGGCTAAACTCTTCTAACTGGTCTCTGATCACACTAAAATAAGTGTTTCAGCTAAAATGGGTCAGTCTAGCACAAATGTGCTCTTTACAGTAACTCATTTCAACTGAGATGGGTTTTGGGTGTGAACAAGAGCAGTTCAGTAGGGCATCATGATCCCAAGAAATGGCAATCATGAGCAGCTGGAAGTAATTCTGAGAAGTGACCTTTTCAGTCAGCTCAGCTACAATCAGGCAAAAAATAGGTGTTTCTGCAGCACTACTGATTCCTGGGTTCTCCTTTCCTCTCTGTGCACTTAATTCCTCTCTCTTTCCCGCTGCTTCATCTTCTTCACGTGATAGATACCTATATAGTTTGCTCTCTTCACCACATTGGTGCAAAGAATTATCCTAAGCCAATGTGATCTGTAGGCCTTCTCAGAAAATGCATTTGCAAATACCTTGTTTTGAAAGGTGGCCCCAGAAGGCAGTAGTAAGGTTATTCGTTCGTTCTTCTTACGCAGCATCCAGATGGGTACCGCACCCAAGGGTGGAAAATCAGTGATCCTTGCTCAAACTTTCGAAGAAAGGTTTTTGGACAACTGTTTTCAGAAAAGATATAATCTGTGGCTGCCAAGGACTTTCCTATTATTTTGCGTAAAGCATTACATTTAAGACACATCCTTCTTGTCACTCTCCCAGTGACTAACAGTGAGTAGGACCTTGCTAAGCGTGTTGGCTTTAGATGACTCCCTGGCTGCCGTGCTGCCTGCTGCAGCTCCTGTTCTGAGGCGCGTGAGATGTGTGCCACCCTGGTGAGGCCCAATATTCAAAAGTTGCATCTGTACTACCCACACTACCAGTGGCCTTCCTCTGGCCATCAAGCCAACTTAAATTCTCGTTGTCTTCTAACCAGGGTTGCCATGTCCAAAGCAGTTCCTGAGGGAAGGTCCCTGGCTTGTGCCAGCACCCGGGCTGAGCTGTAGAAAATCACGTGGGGAAGTGTTAGATGACCAGTGCCAAGGGGGTAGCAAAGACCATCCTGGCATTTCAGCAGTAGGTGATTTAACTTCTCTGCCCTGGCACACTGACTCACTGGTGCAGGAAAAATCCTCAGATTTCTAAGGTTGTGCAGACATCATTTACTCAAGTTGTAGCAGGGATGAGCCCAGGGGAAACTTTCAAGGGAAAATTTAAATGACAGTCAGCATAAGGTCCCCAAGACAGATGAGAATGAGCCTGTCTTGGAAAGGGGATCATCAAAGCTAGGGGTGCTGTTATGTATTCAGATTCCATCTCCAGCACCTGTTTACATCTCTGGTAGCACCACTGATCTTATCCTTCCATCAACTCCGGTGTTTAGCATCCTGAAGGAAATAGTAACTGTAAGTGGGAGCAGCTGACACTAAGTGAATTAAGACTCAGGGAGGGGAAATAACTTGGAAAAAGAAGCGAATCTTATTTTGACCTTCAAAAGTACAGCTGTAGTGGGAATAGGACTTCCAAGTACACTATGGAAAAAAGAAACTTTTATAAAAAATTCTGCGATAATTTTAAATGTTACAATAGAAGATACCTGTTTTTCAATAAAGACTGTCTCCTGAAATAGCTACAGCTGAACTACTGAAGAAGAGAGCGAGCTGAAAGGGAAGATGGATTCACTCAGTCATGTACAAGAAATCCAGAAGATAAATAAAGATAATACGAAAAAAGTAAGTAGTAAAAGTAATATTCACTTTTTCCGCCTCAATAATCTGATTAGCAATTATTTTAAAACTGTGATTATCATAAATTTTATGTTACTGGAGATTTCTGCTCACAGGACTTTAAAGATTAACCTTTATAGTGCTGATATCTCAGCGTGAAATCAGAGGAGGGATATTCTCATTTACAAATGTTGAGAGTAAGGCACATTCATTAGAGCCAGTAGTCTATATTTCTTGTAATGGAGCTATTGTATTTTGTACTTTTATTAGAACTTTGTTATCAGTCATTCAATTTCTATTTTTATCTGGTTTTTATGAGACTTTTTTTTGGTCAAAACCTGCTAACTTCATAAGATTCTTATTATTTAGAAACAAGCAGGTTTTGAAACTTACATTTTACTTCCTAAAAATTGAGGCCAGCTGCACCCAGTACCCACTTTTACACATTGAAGACTTCAGATTGTTTGAAGTTTAGGGACAATCCTCCTCTAGTACAGAAAGTCTATAACTTATGAATACAAATGTATGAATGCACTAAATTGACTTGTGAATAATTTCAAAGAAAATATGTAAAGCATGAGATTAATATAGAGTGGATTGAAAGTGCAGACATATCAAAATTTGCTTTAATTCAGAGTTGTAATGAAATTCTGATAACATATATTTTGAATGAAATATAAACAATGAAACGTTGCAGTTTCCTTTTTTTTCCCTACTTGAATCCTACCTCAGAATTTCATTTTTACATTATATATTTGCTTTATTTCTGTATTTTTACTGGTATAATTACTTTTATTTTAGACTTATTTCTTTAACATGCCATAATTTTGTACATAAATTATGCAAACATGCTTTGCTATTGATACGCCATAGCAACTGAAACTTCTATTATTTGAATTGCTACTTTATCTTTGTTTTAAATCTTGTAAGCAGCTATTGTTCAGTTCAGCTTGAAATGTATTGTCATTTTCTCTTTGTCTCCAGTTCGAAACCTGAGGGGTTTCTAATGTCGCTGTGTCCTAAGTGAGGTAGAGAACAGCAAAAAAGGATCTAAGTTTGATTTTTTTTGAATACTACTTATTACTGATCTTGTGTCTATAAATCTTTATTCTCATATTCTTACAGTTTGCATAGTTTACTTGAATTACTAGACTTCCTATTATTTCTTGGATCTTTTTTGGTTTAGCATTTGTATACATGTCCAGCTTAAACTCTGTTGGTGTTTTTTACATCCCAGTCAACTTGTGTCATTCAGAGAATTATATCCAACTTAAATATAGAGCAAATTGTTTCAGTACTTTGTGTTCAAAAAAGCTTTAGACTATAAGTGGCTCAATAAAGTACTAATAATTAAGGATTTCATTCAGCAGATCAGCTTCCATTAAGTACAGCTCAAAGTTTTTTAGACACATCAACACGTCTATAGAAACAAATATTATTCATTATTGAGTTGGAACTTGTTAATATACAACTCTTTGAATAAATAAGATGTAATATATCAGAATATAATCCTCTGATGGAACAACTACAAAGTTTCTCTCTAAAAGCTTTTTCTAATGCTTCACTAATTTCTATTTCCTACTCCATAAATTATGGCCTAATTAATGTAGAGAAACAACTTTCACTTTCTAAAATGTTAATCTTTTCATATTTCTACTTTGAGCAGTAGTCTGTCTAAAAACAATGCTGCTCTGCACTGAAGTTGCCACTTCATTGACTGTTATAAAATGCTGAGGTGATCAGGGTGTGCAAACTGCTGTAATTGTGCAAGTATATGTGTTTACTTATTGTCTCACAGCTATCTAAATATTATTTAGAGATAGGACTCATCACCAAACAAAAAAAAATCTACTGCCTTTTTTTTTTTTTTTTTTTTAAGTCTTTTACATTAAATTCTTTCCAGTACAGTAGAAAAAGTAAAGATTCAGCCAGGATAGATCTCTCACCTAGATCCAAGTTCAAGCTTTTTACTCTTCTGCAGTCTGCATGAGGCAAGATCTTGAACCTGTCTCTGTCACCTTATCTGCCTTAACTTACAAATCAGCTGTCTCTCTGCCTCTCACATCCCCAGTATTCTTGCTGTGATTATGATCTGATTAAACTAGTATATTATATCTGATTAAAACTTCTACCCAAAACCTTTCCCAGTAAAATTTATTTTCTTTTAATTAAGCCTTCCCTGAAATAAGGGCTTGTGTTTCAGGTGGACATTTTTCTACCAAAAAGATGTTTTCTTGGAAGTTCCCAGTCAGCTCTATTTAGTTGCTTGAAGGGTGAATGGTTTGCTACTATAAATCATGCACAGCACTTAAAGATAATTTGTGGAGCAATTTAAATAGCTACTAAGATTTTATGGTGTGCAATTATGTTTCTTCCATCAGAACATCATTAGGAGGAAACTTGTTTACCCTTGCAAGTAGCGCTTGTTAAACATAAAGAAAAATGCAATTGGCAAGCAATAAAGGGCAAATTAAGGGACAAATAAGATGTCCAAGGAGTTGTTTATGAGCGGGGCTTTTTTTGTGTGCTCAGCTTTTGTTTCTCTAGCCTTCTCTGGAATAAGAGCTCAGAAAACCTATTGAAGCCCGTACAGGTGGCTGACAGTTTTAAATGTGACTTCATGCATAAGTAGTAAATATGCTGGGTTATAGTTAGGTTAAAAAGTAGTACATGCTGAACTTGTGTATGTTGTGACATTCCCTTGTTTTTTCAGAGTTTTAGTCAATCTCCAGAAGGTGTCTGTATGGTTTTTAGAACTGTAAGAAAATTCTAGTTGGAAAGGACCTCAAAAGGTCCAGTTCAACCTCTTGCTCAAAGTAGGAGGACAAACCAGGTTGCTTGGTGATTTATCTAGTTGAGTTTTGAAAAATTCCAAGGGCAGAGACTGCATGACCTCTCTGGGCAGCATGCTCTGCTGTTTGTTTGACCTCATGCTGAAAAAATTTCTCCTTACTCGGTCTTAATCTCTTTTGTTTCTACTTATACCTGTTGTCTCTCATCTTCTTTCCTTGTAAATTTGTGGAGAGCCTGGCTCTGGCCCCCTGGTAATCAACCTGTAGGCACTGGGGAATGTTGTTAGGTCACCTCCAAAGCCAACTCTTCTTCAGGGTGAACAACTTCCCCCTCACTGGACAGGTGCTCCAACCCTGACCATCTTGGTAGCCTCCACAACTCCAGTTTGTAAATGTTTTTCCTGCACTAGGTGGGAGCATTATGGGACTCAGTGGCTTTGGTGCAGTCTTAATAGCTTGAGTAATAGACTTCTACACCACTTTACTCAGAAAACCTATTCATTCTCCTCAATTATATTGTCATATCTTACTAGACTATGTTAAAGGTGAACATGGCATTTACAGAATAATAAAAAGATAAGTTTCTACCGTAAATAATTCTCAGTTTAAATGAAGTTTAACACAGCAGTAAGCCAGAGTTAGAAGAGCAGTTATAACAGCAGCTGTCAGAATAATAAAACAGTTTATCACAGATTTTTAAACTTAAAAATGCTTTGAGTTTAGGAGCTAATGTCCAGGGGGAAAATACAATGGATTAATACATGTTCAAAACAAAAAAAAATCCAGTTTTCTGATATTAAAATAATATAAAGTGGCATTTTAAGTTCTGTGAGGTGGACACTCCAGGATCATTGAGTTTCTGGATATGCGTATGCCAAACTGTTCCAGACAGTTTGTTCACATTCATGGTATTTATAGGTTTTTCCTCAAATATTCCTGTCTTTAATGCTCTGTGGAAGACCATAATGCAAAAATATATGGTGATTCTCATTTCCTCTTGATAGCAGTGGCTCAGGACAGATGGAACTTTTTATATCAGTACTTATGTTCTTGTCAGTATAGCTTCCCTTTCATCACTTACTGGTTTGCTTTGGCCATGAAAGTTTCATTATCTTATTTTTTTGTGTGTCACATTGTCATCAACAACCAATCTCCATCTATAGTGGCTGAACATAGTCACCATGTTATGTGTTCGTTTTGACAAAGAACATCTTGGAAAAATGAGACTAAACTCAAAAAATTGCTGCACAAGCAGATCCTGAAGCTGTCCCCTGACCAAAAAGTGCTAAAGGCTTGAAGTCTTTAACTCCTTGTCTGGAATGTGTCATACATTTGGGCACCAGCAAAGTTCCAGGTCCTGAGAGCCCCTGAGAGGTCAATCCCTTTAACAACCTTTCACCAGGAGATCCCCATCACTTCTATTTCTCTGGGTAGCCCAGTAGCAAGGGCTTTTATTTTATTTTAATGTGTGTCTCGATGCTTTACTCTTGTATCAATTGTATAGCCTTTTTCAGCCTTGGTATTTTCTTGGTAATGTTTCAATTATGCTCCAAGATATTTATGAAAAAATATGGGAATCTAAAGTACTGGGAATTTTTGTAGGTGTTTTCTTTGGTGGATTGTAGCCTGTTATAGGAGGGCACACAATTAAAACAGTATTAACAACATATTTCATGTTCAGTGTGAAATAAGAAATGAGAAGGATATCTTGTCTTCTCTTATCATCTGGTGATGATGTATTTTAAACAGAGCTCTGATCATGAAGGCTAAGAAAGGGCAACCCTGCCTTTCTCACTACCAGTCAGCAAGGTGTGCATAAAGAGTAAATGCAACACTGCAACTCGTCAAGGGCCTCAGAAAATACAAAAGAATATTAATAGTAGAGACAACAAATGCCCATCTAATTGAAAACAAAGACCTTCAATAGGCTGAGACAAAAAATCATGCCCTGGGAAAGGAAGGAGTGTACTGGTGCAGGGTATTCTGTAAGAAAAAGTATGGTTATTTACTTGGAGGCAATAACTAAGTGTTCCCTGGGGACACTGTAAGGCATTAAGTTTCTCTAATAATGTGATAGTTGAGGGATTTGGAATAATTTTTACATAAACACACAATATAGCTTCAAAAGCTCGCAATAGATCACACGGTTTAAACTGTATTTAAATTGCATCAATTTGCTCTTACTAAACTAGGTTTGAAATTACTTTATGTAGTTAAACTCACAAAACAATAATTTACTTTTTTCCCTTCGGGTACCGAAAAGAACATCTGAATTTAAAAATAGGATCTAAATGTAAGATTTAAAGATCATTGATGTAGCAGTGATAATCAGCATATCTGTTCCTAAATTCTAAGTCTCCCTTTTTTGTCATTGCTGGGGATCAGATCCTCTGCAGGCTAAGCAGTGTGGGGGTTTTTTTTCCTTGATAATATTGAAATAGGTTCCAAAAATTCAGTCTGAAGTAAGAAAAGCCTCTTTGAGAAACTTTTTTCTTCCTGGTCTTAGAAAAATACACCTATCAACCACATCTGACTACTTAATCTTTTATGCAGTAAACCTAGGGAAAATGGTAATCTTCAAAAGGTTTGGGTAATTTTTGGTTCCAAACATTTCCATCATGTGCCACTTAGGATGTGTTGTGATTATTGGAGCACAACTTGTCCACATTGAAAGACTTTAATAGGAACAAGCTTAATGGCAGAAATCACAAAAGCTTAACCAATTTGCTTTCCTTCTGCAGTAAAAAGGTTTTGTAGAACAAATAGGCTTTTCTAATTGTTCTATACAATGTTACTCATGAAGCGCTTTAGAATATTTGCCAAAATGGTGTTTTAGCATTTTACAAGGAAACCATTCTGTTGGTGAATTCATTGAAATAAGAAACAAAAGCACAAAACCTTTAAATTACACTTCATATAAATGTGAACGTTAAGAAACATTGCAAAACAAAAATATTGATTAAGCTTTTATTCATGTCCCCTGCAAGAACTGCCTTTTTGTGACTAGTGTCACAAATTGCAGCAGCCTACAAGTTCAAAATTGGACAGACTCACACCTGACAAGTAGCTTAATAAGTTTTATTGCTTCAGAAATGAATTCATGGCTAATGACAATACCATCTACAATCTTATAGTAAGTGTGTACCTAGTACACTTCTCACCTGGAAAACTGTCTTCCTGTTCAATAAATCAGTTGAATACCGTGGGAAGAGAGGGAAGTAATAAAACCAAACAAAAACAACAAATTTCATACAATGCAGAATCTTGGCAGCACTCCTAGATATCTCTGCCTTTGTTACATTCCAACAGTGTACTATAATTGAAAAAAATCCATGTACTTCATTATCTCCATTATGTTAATTATGGGGCTTTCAATAGGGAAAATCGTTTATTCATTTAATTTCATTTAACTTTTCTGCCTCATCACAAGGAACAGTATCAGTTTGCCTTCTTGATGTAAGATGTCTCATATAAATTGGCAAAGATAAAATATGATCAACTTCACAAAGGAAAACAAGTAAGCATTATGTCTTTGTTTCAAAACTTTTAGTAGGATTCTTTAGGAATTCGTAATTATTGAAATCCCATTTCAATAGTCTTAGTTATCTACTGACACTGCATGCATCACGTGTATTCTCAAACTTTAAATATTACTGTTTAGGTAAGTCTGTGTTTTGTTTGTGATTCAGTGCCATAGAGTCAGCATAGATGTCCTTTTCTGTTTCCCTGCTATCATTAATGCCTCTGTGGAAGTTGTGGTTTAAAAATTAAGAAGGGATAATTTTGGAGGTAGTGGAGATGGTAGCGCTGCAGCAAATTTGTAGGAAGAGAAAAATAGAGGTGGTTGTGGACTATATTGAACATGAAGAATCAGTAGCTCTCTCACAACTGGCTGCAAACTCGTCATCCACAGCTTGTTAAGTACCAGAAGCTGCAGCAAATCACCACTACTGGTTACCATCCTCTGAGCCAAGAAAAAGTTGTAAAGAACCAGCTGTTTGATAGTAGAAGAAATGGACCGTGCATGCACCTTCCTGCTACTGCTGCTGTGAGCTGAGCTGTCTCTGGCCAAGGAGGCAGCGGGCAGCCCAGCCTGCCAGCTTGGTTTGAACCCCTGCTGCTGAGTCAGCAAGAGCTGCTCTGCCACCGCCCCTCCAATTGGGCTGCCCTGCCCTACACGGCATCTGCTGTTACTGTCAAAAAAACTGATATTGGGTTTTTTTTGTTCCCCTTCCCCCTCTAATCTATAATTACAGAGGCTTTGCAGTGGCTCTAAAGAGACTGTTCTGGAAAACGTCTCCAAAGCCCACTAGTTAGTCACAGGAGGTAGTTCATTGTACGTGGCTTTAATGAGTATAATATTTCTCTGAGCTGGGGTATTTTGTCCCTATGTGACACAATAATGAATTGACACCCGAGAGAGAAACACAGTCAGATACTAATTTCACAAAAGCAGAGCTCTTGGTCAGTAATTCTCTCTCACAATTCTTATTTTATCCTTAAAACAAAATCAAAGAAGAAACAATAAAAAAGAACTTTCCCACAGGATAAGCAATTGTATTTTTAAAAATGCTACTAAAATCTATTTGTCCTTTTAAAACACAGACCTTAATACTAGAATACTTTCTACAACAGGGTTATTTTACAACTCAGTTTCCTTGGATAATACTTTCTCTGCTTTTTATTTTAATTGTGTCTTCACAGGAGTCAACAAACATATGAATGATGCTCATTTTGTATTCTAAATCATAAAAAGACATGGTTTAATAACAGAAATATTGTCCTATGTGGTAATGAAAACACCAAGATTCAATAATGATGCATGCATGCAAGTTACAGTGAAATGTACGTGCACAAGAGCTCACTGAATTATGTTTAACAGTTCAGCCAGATTTTTAAGGTGCAAAATTGCTGTGCTGTGAAAGACCCACTTTATGTTTATTGCATATCCCAAACTCTCACTAAAACTCTCAATAAAGGGGGAAATGGGTTAAGAAATAATCATTGGATCCAAAGGACTTTCACATTGGCTCTCTGGTGAGTTCTAAAACAATACCGGGTACACCATGTAGTGTATTGTGGAAGTCTAATAAAGTAAACAGAGATTGCACTTCTGTAAAATCGAAGCGTTGCTGCACAGAAATACACTTTCTGGGTATGAAAACACTGTAGCTTTTTTTTTTTCTGCAGAAATATGTAGACACTTTTCGCTCTGGCTAATGAGGAAGAGAAAATCAGACAAAATTATCTGAGCAATAAGAAAAAAGTACATGTTTTGTTATGGACTTTTTTTGCATCATGCCCTTGTGTTATATGCGTACAGCAACACACATTAGTGTGCTGTGTAGGACTCTTATGCCAGCAGAAATGTTCTAGCAGTATATAGATGCAGCAAAGAGCAGAATAGAGGATGGAATTTAACAGCTTCTGAGTTGGCGGTGGAAACTTTCAGAAATGAGCTTAGTGAGACAGGACTTGCATGAAAAGACACAAAAGTGAAAGTAAAATGTGTTTCACTGTCAAAGGCTAAATTGTAGAGCAGTTTTCTAATCTAAACCGGAGGTTTAGATAGGAAGAAAGTCTTCAGGATATAAAGTATGGTGCAAGTAGGAGAGATGGAGGGGAGGGCAAGATCAGATGTGTAGAATAAGCATGGAGGAGAGTGTAGAAGAGACGTCAGAGAGTGTACTGGGGATCCTTAAGAGAAGAAGGAAAAGTTTTAATTTGATTTAAAAATAACACAAAGGCTAAGGGAAGTGATTGATAAGGTGCAGCTTCTGGATTATAGAATATACGACACTTGACCTGCTGTGTACTTGGAAGGCTTTAAGAGAGGATGTGCAACAGTCAAGATGAGAAGGACTTTAAGTCTGAAAGTGTTCAAGAAGACCGTTAAAGCAGACAATAGGAATGCAGGAACGAATTGCAACAGGGTTTCAAGGGTGGGGATAGGCTTCCTCATAGTCATATGGTATGAAGGAAAAGCATTTGTTAGCTATGAAAGCCTCTCAAGGTTTTCCTTTTCAAGTCTCTGAGAACAAAGTCAGAATCTGAGATTCAGAGTCTGATCAAGGTGCTCAGCAGAAAATAAGAATAGTATTCTCTGACTAACTAGCCCTCTAGTTTGTCTATCTGAGAAGCACAAACAAGAGCAGAGCTTAGTGGGGAAGAAGATACAACAGAGTACATCAGCCTATAAAATATGAAATTAAAACACTATTGTTTCCATGCATTCTCGCCACTCAAAACAGACCTAGATTTAGATAGCTAGATCCCATATGCAATGCAAGGGGAACGTACTTTTAAAATTGAGGCAGGTGGGGTGTGGAGTCACCAAGAGTGACAGGAGAGCACAGCTACATTAAACAAAGAGGGAAATGCAGCTAAAAATCTGAAAGACCAGCCCTCCTGCCTCATTCATTGCTTTTGGATCCACAGCTTGAACAGTGTCTTGAACCTATGTTCCTGTTTTTTAAGGAAGTGAGAAGGGCCTCCTCAGGTGTATGACAGCTGTTCTACACCAGCACTTGCAAGACTCCAGCCAACCTTATGCTAAACTAGATAACTCTGTCCTGACCGATTGTGGAGTTTGAGGGTTCCTTTTTCTTCTCTTTGAAGTTTCATGCAGAATAATTGGAACAAAACAGGAATCCAGATTTTCCCCCAGGATATTTAATTTGTCCAATCCCTTTTGCCATCACTCTCCAGTGCACTAGTCACTAAGAGTTTTTGCAGCCTCAGCAGCACGAGTAATTTGTATTATCTTTTGCATTGCATGTTAAAGACAGTGTTTTCTCCACATCTGGAGTATGTGCTAAATGCAAAGGCAACCAGCTATCACAGCTGTTTCTTCATTCACCAACGTCTGATATGAGATGACAAAAGGATCTAGGAATTACATAGCTGTTTAGCAAAAATCTGGAGATGACTGGAATAAAATGGAACAGCTGTTTTCTGTGGAAGCTGATAGCATTATACCAGAAGTAGAATCAACTCTCTTTAAGCCAGATGTCTCTAAATTAGGAACAGACCCAATAAAGTACTTAAATATTGACGTGCTATATTGAGATATTTTAATGCTGTAATTTGGATTTTGTTCCTCATTGTGTGAGAACTGTCTGGCATGTCAGAATGAGACCCAAATGACTAAAGCACGGAGCAAGAGGTTGTTTAAAACTGGCCATCCAGGAGAGCTGGAAGAGGATTGAAGTTGTTGAAGTCCCACCTTGACGTTCCAGAGCAGGCTACTTACAAATACCTATGCAGAGGCCATTCTCCCTGGTCTGGTTATCCTGTGAGTATCCATCTCCTTAGGGCATGTGTCTGATTATTCACTAACATTGGTAGAAGGTTTTGACTTTTCTTTTAAAGGGTAGCTATTTGGTGCTATTGCCTGCTTCTTATGCACATTCAAAATGTTGAATATTCAAAGAAAGAAGTCTTGGGTTCAGTATTATTCTTAGCCCCCATATTCCTGGCTGTAGTCCTTCAGAAGATTATCTTAACCACCAATTTAGAGGTTACAGTAGACAGGGCAGAGTTGCATTTTCTATGCTTTTTAAAACTGAAAGAACTAGGAAATTCATTGCCTGAGACCACAATGGTTATCATGGTAGCCATGGCAGTCACTCCTTTCTGGAAGCAGCACCGTTCTACGGGGTTCATCAGGTATAATCACAGCAGAGTGGCTCTGCTGACCCAAACCCTCTTTGCTGGGAATTAATAATGTTAAAAGATTAAGTCCAAATGGTGAATACAGATTGACAATAACAAGGTAATTTATGAGATGTTAATTGGCATATGGTATACATCAAAAAAACCATTACAGAGTAGGAGGAATACCAGCTGTGTGTGTTAATACTGATAATACCAAGCAAACAGCATGTGACCATGTAACAGCCACAGCTGGGTAATTCTAAAGGAGCATCTGTATCACGCTGCTACAAGGAGTCCAGGCAAATAAAATACAAACCGTGTTTCCTGTACTGAGTATAATGAGTTGTCATTGGTTATTCATATTAGTAGAGATGGGTTGACAGAAGAAAATTATTATACTCTTTGTACAATGTCATTTCTCTAAAAAATAAGATCAGCTACCAGGCAAGTTGATATTTAGATGGCAAGAATGGTTGTTAGCAAAAAGACTAATTTACTTGGTGAATTCAGAATCATCAAGTTGCAAATACTGGTATAAGTCTTACACAGTGTTAATTAAAAATGCAAGTCCTTCAGTTTTTTTGGGACATAAATGTTTGCTTTTGAAACGGAGTAGGCTCCTCCTTGATTAAACTGATCAAATATCAGCTATACCCTCCCTCTGACAGTTCAATCTCTAACACACCAATCAGCATGTTCAGACAACGCATCATAATCAAGCTAGAATAATATCAGCAGTTAAAATCTTTTTTAAAAGAGGAATGAAAGAACATTTGATAAAAAGGAGCCATGTGCTTATAAGTAAGAACTTCCGGGCAATAGAGTTGTAGATGACACTTTTTTTAACTTTAAATTTCATTTTCCCTGTAACCCAGCATGTACATTATCAAATATCAAAAATCAATATTATCAAATATCAAAAATAAAATTCAGCAAGGCATATGTTTAATATTGAGCCTCAGCTTTTGTCATAGATACATACAAAAGTATTAAAGTGCTTTCTCATTGTTAGGGTTTTCAGCTGGAGTGACTGAGTGAAAAAAGAATGCTGCTTGTTAAAAACACTACATTAAAAAGTTAGTTGTATACACTTTATATGCACACATGTGCTGCTTGTTTGTATTAAGGAGATTTGTACATTATATTCTAGGACTTGTTAACCATGTGCCAGATGGTAATGTGACTTTCTTCAGGTGAGGAACCGATTCAGTATCCTTTTAAATGAAGCAATCAATGTATTATTGAAATGCATCATTTGCTGGTGTTTGTCACCCAAATTCATCAAAGGAGTTATGGGAAAGAGTGCAGATAGTTCTGACTGTTTGTAAGGAAGAAGGGGAGCATATATTGTATAGCTGCGTGCAGACTCCAGTTCCTGCTAAAGCTTTCTTGCACACAGAGTTTATGCAGGTTACAAAGGATTCTGTGGACCAAAAATCATGTAACAAGACTTGAAAAACACAACGCTTACATAAATATTTTGTGTTCTCACATGAATAGCCATGAAGTAATGATTAGGAAGATGTGAGGATAATTGGTCTTACACATGACAGAGAGCATCCCAGAGGGTCTTGGTCAAGCCAGCTAGTGTTTATGTGAAGGACTGTCACTGAGACACGTTTCCTCTTTCATTCCCTCTTAGTCTTTTTTCTGTCAGCTTGGTTAGCCTATTTATTGTTTTGTTAATGATTGTCAGTCATTCTGATCCCAGTTTTCTTGTCTGAGAACTTACAGGCATCATGTTTTATTTTGATCTTGATCAAAAGGGACAATTGGACACTTTCAATTAAGTTCCTGTCAACTGGTTATTAGGGAACTATTTTAAAGCATGTTACTGTTAATTTGACACAAACAAGAGGAAATTAATGGCAATATAGAGGTGTTTTCAAGTTGCAAGTTGTGCTTAACTATTGCAAACTGTCATTGAATGTATCATCAAAGCTCTGATTCCTGAACAAGGATAAGCTGCCTAAAGGTTAATTCATTATTCATCTAATTGAAACTTGCATTTTAGACATGATCAGGCTGTGGACCAGAAGTGGTATTTATGTATGGGGTTTTTGACCTGAAGACCTGAGATGAGGTTGAGAAGATCTGGGCAGGGATCCAGGGAAATGCACTAAGGAAGTCTGACTCCTTCTTGAAGAGATGCATCCACAAAATAGTGGCAAAATAATGCACAACTGAAAAGAAACATAGTATGACAAGCTATGTACAAAAATGAACTGCAGGACTGCATTCTACATTTAGATTATGAAAGTTATAGTAGCTTCCTAGAAAATCTTTGGGATTTGTTTACTCTTCTTTATTTTCCCCTTTTACTTTCTGACATATTTAAGAAATTTACATCATCTCAATCATTCTACTCTTCCTGGAAGGAAAAGCAATATTATTAATATTATTAATCATATTATTAATTCAAATGTCTTCTTGTACTGTTAGGTCGGTTCTATTTTTTCTAATAGACCATGTTTCTTGGTTTCATTGTCTTGTAATATTCTGGCCTATGTTGCTGTGATGTAATCTTATGGATTATAGTCATTTTACTACATCCTTTGTAAGGGCTAGAAGAACTTAAAATGTGCCAAATTCCAAAGTACATTTATAAAAAGATGTAGCTTTGAAAGGATTCCCCAAAAGTCATATGATCCCACTGGTGCAAGCTCAGCACACAGCTTGTGAAAAGTATTTCTCTAACCTGTTCCTAAAAATCTTCTGAACTTTAATATGTGGTCTATCATTTCAGAAAATAAACAACGACAAAAAAATGTAGTGTACTAGAAGAGCTACATTGAATTAATGAGTAGCCATTTTAGCTTCAAAAAGATGCTTAAGTCCTTTCACTTCAGCATTATTAGAAAAAAACTTGTATTCTGTCATCTTTGTTCACCATAAACAAGTGCCTGCTTTCTTAGAATGAAATAATAGTTCAAATGGATGAATTACCTGGGTAAAAAAAATAAAAAAAGTAATATAAGTCAGTGCTTTCTCACAATTGTGGCACTGAAAGTGTTGCTATGTTGTGCTGAAGTCATTTCACTGCACATGACAGGCTTAACAGCCCCATTTAAGTCTGTGTAACAGCTGAACCCCACTAGGACAGCATGCCTGTATCACTAAGCTTCAGGTGTCTGCACAGCCTTTTGGATGCAGACATGCCCCAGGCTAAATTCTGTTTACAGGGGATCTCATAAGCACAGCTTGAGGTGGGATACATGATGGACTTCTTGGCTGGAGAGAAATTGCCTGATATTTCCCGAAATTGCATTATGTTGCAATTGTTGGGTGTTATCACCAGCTGGTCTTGGAGCTGAGCTTCTGGGTCAGAGGCAAAGTTGTGTTAAATGGCCAGTGTAATTTGTATGTTGGAGTAGAACTGCAACAATTAGTTATTATTATTAAAAATGGTTTCAAATTTTGTTTTAGACTTTGGCTTCTGATCTAAGTGTGCATTGCTTGTAGCAACCAGAGAAATTCCTTTCCTGCTGGTTTCCTGGTGGTACCAGTGGATTTCTTCAGGTTTTGTTAAAACAATCTGAAAATGCTTTAATGGGAAGCAAGAGATTAAGAGGGAATGTGATTTCTGCAAAACAATCAAGCCTTATAACTTCTGATGGAAACTTAATCTTGAACTTAAGGACATTTTTTGTCTATTTCAAATAGGTGTTAAAACATTTGCTTTAAAGCAAGCATTGTAAACAACTTGCTGGTGTCATCTAGACAGAAAATTGGCACTTATTCAAGTTCAAAATTTAATAGCATGATCTGTTTTTGTAAAATCATGTGTGTAAAGGTTAAGTATTTACTTTGAGGTGTTAAAAATTAATTATTTTCTTACCCTTTCTTTACAAATTTTATTTCTTGGATGCCATGAAAACCGTACCTATAATTTGGATATAAATTTGTGTGGTGTCTTTTTCCTGGGTTTTGAATGTAATTTGGTCAGTGTGAGCCCAGCTTTTAGATGATAATTTTACAATAAATTAGCATGCTTAATAGCAAAAGCGTGTATGAAAAGAATGCATTAGTACTGTCTGTTCAGCATTGTTGGGTTTTTTTTTCTGTTGGTGGTAGTGCTGGGGTTTTTTTGTGATTGTTTTTGTTTTGTTTTTTGGTTTTGGGGGGGTTTGGTTGTTTGGTATAGACCATGCTACTAGCTTTATTTCTAAATTACAGCCTACTGACAAGCGAAATGATCCCCTGTCTCTATAGTTACATTCTAATCCAGGGATGTCAAACTCATTTTCACTTGGGGCCACATCAGTCTTGCGGTTGCCTTCAAAGGGCCGAATATAATTTTAGGACTGTATAAATGTAGGAGTAGGCTGATGTGGCCCCCGTGAAAATGAGTTGACACCCCTTTTCTAATCAAACAGCACCAATTTCATTACTGCATGTCAGCCATTTGCAGAGGGAAACAAGGGCCAGGGCAAGCCAGGAGATGCAGGAGAAAGCTGCAGAGCTCGAGGAAGTGAGTGCTGTGACAGCGGCTGCTGAAGTTCCTGTACAACTGGAGGATTACTTTGTGTAGTATTCCTAGAGGCATCCCTGGGATTGAGCATAGTTTGTCTTTTGTGTGCTAATTCTGGGGATGGGATGCAGTTTAGCTGTCAGTGGGTTCTGGACATGAAGTTAAAGGCACAAAATTATCAGTGCTTACCAGTGTTTAAGTTACAGTGGAAAAGACCAGCCTGTGTCTCCCTATGGGACAGTAAATGGCTCTCATTTATATTAAATTCCTAAATGTAAGCCCTCACTGGCCTGGAGGGAGCTGGAAGCTGACAGACTTCAAGGCTGGCTCACTTCAGAGGATGATCTTGCTTATCATCTTGCCGAGATCTTTTTGAAGATAATGAGGAAGAATGAGCTAGTTTAGAAAGCGTCTTCTCCCTGGTGAACATCTTGAATCCTGTGTCAGAAGTTGTGCCTGTGGGGAAAAGTCCCCTCCATGTTTCTGGTGGGACTCAGCATGACTGTGGTGCTGCGCTGGAGAGGTGACTGCCACCTCTCAGTATGAGCAATGCCCAGGGCAGACCTCTTGGAAATTTGAGCTACTTTGTCCCTGCTGTGTCTCATACAGGTAGCTCTATATGTGACATTTGTTGTCTTCTGGTACCAACCCACTGGTTTCAGGAGACCCTTTTTTCTTATGTCTGTTGCTTGACAAACATGTACAAGCAGCAGGCTGTAGGCAAGGGAACGTGTCTGCCCCATGCATGAACAATTTTGCCATTCACCTCCAAAAAAAATAACTTAGCACTGAGTGCTGCTAGCTCCAGAATAGAACTTTGTCTGAAATAATCTCCATTTCCATTGCAGTCCCACACATCCTTCAAGATCCTAATCATGGAGGATGTTGAAACCTCCTTCTCTTTGCAGCTGAGCTCTCACAAATACAAAGAGAAGTCTCAGGTATGCAATACAGAGAAGATCTCTATAATTAGAGTGCACTGCTCAGTGGTTGTCTTCTCCTTTATGGCTGGCATTCATATCCTGAGACAACATTTAGTTTTCTGGTCAGCCTGGGTTTTCTAGACGACTAGGTAATGAGTGCCTCTAAAGGGCAATTTGTCTAGTGTGTTTTACATGTGTTTTTGCTTGTTATTTCTTTCCACTGACAGCAGAGTATGGAACTTCTGGCAGTCTTACATAACTACTAATTTAAAAGTCTAAATTAGGTAAAATGGATTCCACCTGAGATTTTTGCCTAGCTTCCATTATTTGTAAGGGATTTATGTCTGTGTGGATGGGAATCCAGGTTTCCCTTTATTTGTTGGTAGATTTCTGGCACATTGCAAAGGCCTTATGATAACTGAACATTCACTTCTCATAAAAATTTGATGTGGCAAGATTCACTTTTAGTATCTCAGAACTATAACTTTTGCAAATAAGATTTGTGTGGTAGGTTTCTTTTTGCTGAAATAACTTGTGTGTTTGAGTTCTTAATTCACTAAGAAAAAATGACACATTTTTATTCGAAAACAGATTTTAGAAGAGCCATGACAAAAGAGTAATAAGTGGAAAGTAGCATTTTTTTTCTGATGAAAAGCAGAAGAAAGTCAATATTAGTCATGCTGCCAAACAATCTTCTTAAAGTATTGCAGGCTGCCAGAGTTCGCATGCTGAACCAGTAGTGGACTCCTCATTTTTTTTCCTCTCTGATAGTCAGAATAGTTCCTTCTGCACATAGTTTTTTTGTTCGATGCCACTGGAAATTTGCATTCCCATACTTCACGTTGTTTAGTGTTCAGGTTCTTTAACCATCCCGAATTTGGGCATACTCCTTAACTATCATCTACTATAGGAAATCATTCCTCTTGCACCATGGTGAATGCATCTTTGCAACTGCTAATTAAGTGCTGACAGACCCTCAAGTGTCTCTGGGTTCTCCCACTTCCCAGACCAGATCTGCCCTTGCTTTCTGTGGGCTCTCAAATTACTTCCTTAGCTCCAGCCACTGCCCTCCCTGCCATCATATGTCATACTGATTTCATTAAGAACGAGTGAGAACAAAGGAGAGGTGCTGTTGTCAAGAGTGGGCTGTGGGTGGAGAAAACTAGGCTTGAGATCTGGGGCTGATCCTGCCTCTGGTTCTCACTTCCTCACCTGTGAATGGTTCTGGGTTTCTGGGAGGAGATGGGAAATTACACATCATCCTTGCTGTGAGGTCCTCTCTTGGCTCTCAGGATAGAGAGGCCACTGTGGGACTGGATTCAACCAGGCTGCGTATACAAATTGCTCTGTGGTGCTATCTAGTTCTGAACAGTGGAGATTACAGGGATTTTTTTTTTCCTACCAATTGTTTGAAGCTGCTACAGGCTCAGGGGCTGAGAAGGAAGCTCAAGACTCTTGTATGCTCCTGTTCCCCTCTCCCATTGTACTTCTATAAGGAGTTTGGAAAGGTGGTAGTTGAAGGGTTATGTCTAGAGCTAAATACTCACAAAAAATCCTAGTGTGGAAAATATGGCTTGTTAAAGCTAAGGGTGACAGCAGCAGGGCTGAGTCCTGGTGAGCATTTGTCTACTAAGCAGCTATATGAACTGGGGTTGCTAAAACTGAATTAAGGAATTCATAAGATCAAGTAGTTTCTCAGGAGACATGCAAAACAAAGTAGGTAGGGCAATACTCACCAGCACCAAAGCTGTAAATGAATAGGATATACGTTGGAGAGATGAAAGGAAAATGTGCAATAAAATAATACTTGCCTATCAAGTACATTTACAGCTGGGTGGGAAACTGGAGAGGTGGACTACTTACTGTCAGCATTAACAAGAGGAAAGTTTGATTTTTACCATTTAAAGTAATGCCTTATTTCCCCCAAGTTGATGCTGAATTCTCATGTAGCCTCATGGTCTACAGAAATGGAAATGTGAGAAGATGGCTTGTTACAGGCACCCAGGGAAGGTATTTAGATTTTCCAGAAATTCAGAGAGAAGATTCCAGATGCTGTTTCTTTAGTTTGCAGGTTCTTGGCTTTCCCAATAAGGCTGTTTTCTAGATGGTCTAAATGTGAGTCCTGGTACTTGTGTCTCTACTGTGTTGTAGAGAGCAGCAGATTTGAGGGGATAGGCTTTCAGGGGTTTTTTAGTAAGCTTGATTGCTAAAACGATACGAACATAAAATCCATAAAAGGACCTTTGCTTCAGTCCTATTGGTTCCTGTAATAAATTTTCTTTAAGAACCTTGCCAAAGAGTTTTGCAGAATCCAAATATATTGCATCTACTGGATCACCTGTGTCTACTCATTCATTGATACCCTCCTGAAGAACTAGCTGGTTAGTACGGCAAGTACAGACACCACACTGACAACTTCCCAGCAGACTCTCTCTCCATGTGCTTCTTGTTCCTGTTCTTCATTACAGGCTCTATTGTCTCAGGAGGGCTGAAAGTCAGTCTCAAGAGTCTGTGGTGCCCAGGCTCCCCTGCATATTCCTTTCCATAGATGTGAGTTTTATTATCAGTCCTCTGACATCGTCATTGTTTGCATGACAAATTACGCACTAGCCCCGTGATTCCATGTTTGAAACCCTCTAGAGCTCTGGAGTGAGTACCAGCCAGTCAAGGGGACTGGTACCTGGTTTAGTACCTCCTGTATGTTCATGTCCATGCTGAAGCCCATTGCCATCCTGTCTTTATTGCTATTGTGATTTGTGCTGAAGTCCTACAACTGCACTTTTCATTTTACTGCTTCAGCACACCACAGCAGGACATTCCGTAGGTTCATTTCACTGGCTCCTATGTCCACATCTAGTGACTGTGTATATAAGAGCAGAGACTCCTCCAGCCTCTAAGCTGCCAATTTCTGAACCTTAAGCGGTATAGCTGTATGAGAGGGAACTACATCTTTCTTGGGATGTGGTGACGTTATACAATGTGACTGTAGAAAGTGACTTAGATGCAAGTAAACTCTTGCATTATTTGTCCATCTATATCTATAAATAATCAGCAAATTGTGGTCACTAGTGTAAATAATGTCCCCATTATCTGTTCTAATACCTTAGCACATATGCATCTGTTTTACTCCCAACCAGCAAAAAATCCAAAGTCAATGCAAGATATGGCTTCATACCAGCAAAAGTCTATGCAGCAAATTTGCTTTTCAGAAGCCCTTAACAGCCACCGCTGCCATCTCTTTTCCAGTCATGTTGTTTTCAGTTCTTGCCCCGAAGCATTAACATCATGTGGGGCAGCACAGCTGAGCACATCTGTTAATACCTCCATGCCACAGGAGAATGACTAAGTGCTGTGGGAAGGAAAGGTATTCAACTCAAGGTTATCTGCTCCTTCCAATATGTAAAGCTTAATTTCAAAAGGATATTTTGACTCCAGTAAAGCTATTCAGATTGACAAAAATAAGCGGTCTACACTGACGAAATACCTGAGCAGATCAAATGCAGTCTACTTCAGGTGTTCTCTGCAGACTCTGAGAGCTGAAATGTCAATCTCAGGCTGCAAATACATTCCAAGGGAATCAGTAGAGCACTAAATTTGTTCTTCCTCTAAAAGGTTTTGAGTGGCCAATGTTAATGAAATAGCAAAGGGGTCCCACACCTGGAAAAGGCCAGGAATGGTTCAACACTCTGAAAATTCCAATATATTGCAACCAAAGCCTGGAATATTAAGGCAGCATGATTAATCTAATAAATTGTATTATAACCAATGCCAAATTTAACTCAGCATCAGAGATCAAGAATTGCTTTGATTTAATAATTAAATCTGCAGAAATTCATATTGGCAGTGTGGGGGTTTTTTTCACTCATCGCCTTGCAATCAGCTGTTATAGGAAGAGCTGCTTTGAGGAAACAAGGCACAGCCTTGAACAAACCCCAGCACAGTCATCCTATGGCTTCTGTCTCTCTTTAAGCCCTGCTTATGTATTATAGTTAACTCTGAGCACATAGATTCTTCCTCCCTTGAATTGGTTCCTCGTTAAGAGCGGGGGACCTAAATAATCCTGTCTCTATCTAGTGCTTTTGAGCTTGACACTCTATCCTTCTAATTAAGAGTGAATATTTGCAATGAGGTATTGATATTTCATAAGACACTGGAGGTTAAAAGCATCAGACTGAGTGCTCTGGTGTGCAGAGGAGCTGAAGTACATGATGTTGCCCCTGCTCAGAGAACAAAAGAAGAACTGGGCACTAACTATTAGCAAATAGTATGTTAAACAATAACAAAATATTTGATTGAAGTTGTCAATAGCTAGAAATAAGATTAATCATTCACAGCCTGCTGTCTAAGTGTCTTAACTACTATATTGTCACACAATAAAAAAAAAATTGCTAGAGAAAGACGCACCCCAGGCCTCATGTTCATGTGCACACATGCGTGCACAGAGAACAGGACATAGTAAGTCCTGCAGTACTACATACTTCTCACTGACCACTCCTGAATTGCAGCTCATGTGATTTTTCTCCATTCTCTCATTTATTCAGGCTGTGTTTTTGTTATTCCGTAGCAAGCTATAAAAAGAGAGGAAAAAGTACTGAATACCCTTTTGGGCGTGACATCCAAGTGCTGTGGTGACCAAGGTGTTTTGAGCTATCTGCTCTGTGACGCAGTCATTCAATACCCTCAATGTTTGTTGCATTTGTGTCTAACCGACACTCTGGACCCAAGTCAGACTTGTAAGTAGGCAATTCCCATCAGAGGCAGAAGACTGACATTTGTTAATGTTGGATCTGCTTAGCTCAATGACATATTTGTCTTTTCACAAGACTGAACTGAGTGTTGATTTCATTTGGGCTTCCCTCCTATCAAGTTCATTGTCTTCTCTGACTTATGAGCTATTGTTTCCACAACAGCTGAATTCCTCTTATGTTTTAAGAAAATTTTAAGAGCTGACTTATTTAAACTGTGCTGTCATCATCCTGCTTCAAAAGAAAAGGGAATCTGGATGACTAATAATTGCCAGGTAAATTAATTAGCTTGTGTTACTGGGTAAGGATCTGTGGCTAATACAGAATATAAAGTCTGAGGTTGCTCTTCAGTGCCTGATAGCTGCCTCTTCAGACTCTGTGCCTAACCAGAGGTTGTGTCTCTTTGTGCACCAGGCTGGTCTGCTGAGACAGGCTCTTCCCAATTTTGTCCTCAGAAAGGTCGTATGTGTGCAGTAGCCTTGTCAGTTTGTGTGCAAGAATGAGGAGGTGTTTGGTTTTTGGGGGTTTTGTTTGTTTGTTTGTTTGTTTTTACTTGCAATGCTGTAGCGTATTTGGAAAATCCCATTGCAAAGGGGAAAATTTCCTCTCAGCTAACAAAGGGTACAGTCTTCCATAACTCTACCACAATCCCCTCAAGATATTGAACTCTTTCTGTGTACAATGAGGATAAGAGATGTTCTGTATTGGGTCTTAAGTTATCACCTGTGGCAATGTTAATTAGTCTCCAGATGACTACCTGGTTTTATAAATAAGAAAAAACCAAACAAACAAACCACGAAAACCCACCAAAATGAATCAATGAAGGAAAAAAAAAGAAAGCCAGTACCAAAAGTGGAAGTTGGATGCTGAGACTACATAGCTCAAGCAAATTTCGTACTCTAGTTCATACTGGAGTCACTCCCCAACAAACTGTTAAGATGGCAAATTGGACAAAGATTCAGTTTCACTTGACAAAATAAGAATGTTTTTTTCCACTTTGCTTGCTGTTTTCTTCGGAATTGGTGTATGCCTACTGGAATAATTTCATAAATATAATGTCGAAGGGATTATGTGTTCTTAAAAAAGAATGGCATAAATTATGGTCAGGACAGATTTCCCACTTCACCTTTGCACCCAGGTCCGGATAGGTAGAAGCAGATGGTTTCCAAGTTGGTAACTTTACTTATATTTGGTCTCATACATTCCTACTTTTTGTTTATTTTTCACCACTGCATGTTCCTTCTTCAGTGTAACATCTTGGTAGATGATTAAATCACCCCCTGCAACCTTTGCTTTTTGACTCACGTTTCCAGCTCGTGTCTCTGCTGTCATGTCTCTAAGGTAACTCTCACTGTCCTTTGTGCCCCACTTCTATGGACTAAGTTTACTAAATTTGATAGTTATGGCACGTGAAAGGAAAACAGCACACTGAAGACTAAGATTCTGATTTCTTCAGGAGCAGTTTATGGTAATCCATACTTGAGCTTGCTCTTAATGCATAAAAACCTGTCAGTTCAACACTTGACATTCCAGTCAGGAATTTTTTCCTTCCTATAGTGATAGATCTTGCAAGATTGTGTACCAGATCCTGAAAACCATTATGAATATTCAGTGTAGTCAGGAAAAACTGTAATGAGTGTGGCAACAGCACTTTTAGCCAGGTCACTTCTCTTAGTCAAAAGAAGACGACCAGTTAGGATGCATCTGTGGATGCTGATGGAGCAGCCACCAAAGAGACCATTTTCTATCATGGCAATCAGAAGATGTCCCCGGGACCTCAAAAAAGGCCAATGTTATGTCCATCTTCAAAAGGGAAAGTGGTAGTCCAAAGAACCACAGAAAATTCAGCCTCTCATCAGTCCATGGGAAGATTACAGAGCAAATCCTTCTGAAAGCTGTTTTCAGGCAGATGAAAGACAAGACAACTTGGAACTGCCTGATTAGATCTACAAAGGGCAGTTTACTTGTAACCAACCTTGTTGACACCAGTAATTAAATGACCTGTACAGTGGATGAAGAGAAAGCAGTGAATGTCATTTTACTGTATTTTAGCAAGACTTTGATAGTCTCCTACAGCTTCTTTGCAGCCAAACTGAGGAGTTGTGGACTACGAGTTGTCTGAAAAACTTCTTGGACCATTTGGCACAAAGAGTTGTGGCCAAGGGATTGAAATCTAATGGATAGCTGATAGTAGTATTCCTTAAAGGGTCAGTCCTGGAGGTTGCACTGTCAAACATCTTAATTAGTGACCTGAACAGCAGCAAGGAGTACACCCTCATCCATTTGATGCATGATACCAGAGTGTGCAACTCACAAGAGTTCACCGTGCTGTAGGACAGAGCTGTGATTCAGAGGTATTTGAACAGAGGAAGGAACTGGTCAATGGGAACACCATGATGCTCAGCAAACACAAATGCAAAGTTCTCCTCTTGGGACTGAACAACCCCATGTAACAGTACAGGCTGGGAACTAGCTTGTCAGGGAGCAGCTCTGCAGAAAAGGGCCTGCAGATCCAGGTGTTCCTTATTCAGATGTTCACAAAGAAAGGACAAAAGGCAGCCAAATTCCAGATAAATACCAGAAAAAAATTCACAGAGGGGTTGCCTAAACACCGGAGCACTTTGCTCAGAGACACTGTGGTGTCTACACTCCCAGATGTTTTCCAAGCTCAACAAGGCCTTGAACAGCTACATCTAACACTACGATTAAACTTGTTTTCACCTGGGGCCTACACTAGATGTCTCTGAGGGTCCCTTCCAACCTGAACTATTTTATTATGATTTCTATAATTTACCCAAAAGGACCTGGCATGTTTCTATTTAGCTGAGAGCTATCAGCATTATCCCTCCCAACTATTTTTCACCAATGCACCTCTACCACTCTTTTGTCTTCAAGGAAACTGTATGTGAGAATAATTTCCTTTTCTGGATGGCAAAGCAAATGTTCAGACCACCCTTGGAGACCTGGTGTGCAGCATAACCAAAATGGTGTGGGAACAGAGATGACTCTTCAGGTCTATTGTAGCTGCAGTTCAAAACAGAGGTGTTAGACCTCACAGACTCCTCAAGTGATGTCACACAGATGAGACAGGGAGAAGCAAAGCTTGGAGATGCCTTCAACATACTGCATTAAAAAAAGTAACTGCAGAAGGCAGGGGGGGAGTGAGCAAGCAGCTATCATGGTTGTGATTACTAGATGGGCTAAACCTCAACAGAAAGAAAAAAGGTTTTAAATTCCATCCATCTGCTCTACCTTCTCCTGAAGGTCTTTGTCTTTCCTAACACTCTGTCCCTAGCAGCTCCCATGGTATTTTGTCCCTGTCTCAAAAAGATACTTGACAGAGTTGACGGTAAGAGATTTTTTGAATGACAGCCTCGATTCTTACACCTCAGATTATTTCCTCGTGAGTGTATTTTGAAATGTTTCTGCTAGAGCTGGAACTGATAAAAAATTCTCTGTAGCTGAGCTGTGTGTAGGTTTGCATTTTGGTTACATCCTCTAAAATTTCAGACTTGTGCGAAAAGGGAGAACTTACCACCACAGTTTCAACTAGAGGTTTTAACGTCTGAAAAGTGCACCTGCCTTTTGTTCTTTGTTGGCTTTCTAGCAAGGGCTTGCCACCTTTTCCACTCCTTTGAAATTCCTCAAGTCTTGTGTACCCTGTTGATTTGGTGATTTGGGGGAACATGCCTATTCAAGGGCAGTACGCATTTCTTCGGCTCCGTCCCAATCATTACAGCACTCTACAATGTCGTCTTGATCTTGCTGTGTTTCCTGGTTTCCATTGACTTGTTTCCAATCTATAGCGATGCCTCACCACATTACCATGTAGGTTAGGTCTAGCCATAGAGTTAACTCGAGTACAAACAGGCTGAGCTTTGCCCACATGAGAGCATCTCAGTGCTGAATGAAGACTTGTGCAGGGAGGCTGGCAGCCCAAGCAGCTCCGTCCCACTGCGTGAGCAGCAGGCAGGCTCCATCCCTGCATCCCACAGCCTCTGGCTGAAGCCCTGGTTAACTCAGCCCAGAGCTCAGAGTGCTGGTGCAGGCTGAGCAGGGACAAGTGTCTGAATTGTCCTCTGACCTAGCTTTACCAACAAGATAAGTTTGTTGTATTTCCTTGTGTTTGGAGGAAAAACAAGTTAAATCACCCTCTATAAATACTCCTTCCATTTTTTCTTCTTTTTTTCTTCTTCTTCTGCACAAGTCCATCAGGCTTGTCTTTACTCCCAATGTGCAATGCTGTATGATTTAGATGAAGGCAAGGACATTTTTTGTTACAAGTGGGTGTGTTAGCAGCTCCAGGAAGCTGCTCTTCTGATAACAACCCACAGAGCAATGCCACCTTACAGCAGAATCTCTACAAATCCTTTGCCTATCTCCAAATTCTCAAAAAAACAAAAACAAACAAACAAAAAAAGCAAAAAACTACTTTTGGCAGGTGAACAACCAGGCTGTCTCTCAAATGATTGCTTTGAGGACACTGCCATAAGCAAATCAAGTAGCTGCCCTGAAGTGTCCTTGTCCTCATGCAACCTTCCAGAGGGGAAGAAGTACAGGTTAAGCTGGAAAGTGAGTAGTAGTACTGAGATTAAAGGTTTGATTAAGGCTGTAGAGATAAGCTCGATGTGTAAATACTGAGGATATAATATAAAGTGACATAAATACACCTCCCAAGGAAGTGTCTCCTCTGCCTTCTCTGTTTGATATTTCAGACTTTACCCTTGCTAATCGTGCATGACCATATAATCAGAAACTTATTGTGGTAAAGGCATCTTACAGCTCACAGAAGCTGAAGCACACTGTTAATTTCACTGTAGCAAAACATGAGCAACTGCAGTTGTGGAGGCATATCAGACTACACTTCATCGTGGTTTTGCTGAGTAGGAGCAAAACAAACATCCCTGTAATTGGTGCTGGTGACAGCAGCAGCTGAGGTAAACCTGAATCAACTGCAGAAGTACTCCAGACAGGCTCATTCAGGTAGGTTAGTGAACACCTAGATAAACATAAAAATAAGCATCTAATTTGATTTTCTGTCTTTCATATCTTCTTTGAAGGTGCTTGATATTGTTGAAGATGTATCTTTTGAACTGTGTTATATAGCCACCCATACTGCTTTTTTGTTATACCAGACACCCCAACCATGTCAATCACTTTTAAACATGGACAAAACTGTCAAAAAACGGTTCAAATATTAAGCTTTTCTAGGCAGTACTTATCCTCATTTTCTCCAATGAGACTAGCTTGATCTAAGATAGTAACTGCAGCCAACAGTCCATCTCAGAGCAGTTCAGTTTGGTGCCAGTAATGAAGTTTCACACATGGATTTTGTTTCATTTAAGGCTTTTAAAACCTTTCCATGAAACTGGGATTGTCTCTACATTAAAAAGCAAAGCTCAAAAAGCCTTTTGTTTGGAAGAGGTGAGATTGGACACTATGATGATACATTTCCCAGGAAAGTAAGGAAGAGGCTGTCAGCCCCTAAGAGAACAATGTCTGCTATAAGTCTAACTCAGATGACTTGAATTTAGCTCATCAGATCACAAAATGAAGGGGGACAATGAAAAATACCTCCACCTTAAAAGGGGCAATAAGGCATACCTTTTTGAGGTTGGTTTATATTTGTTATGTAGGAGACTGATCATGTGGTGACAACTAAGAAGTCCACATCTCTTTGGCAACTTTATTTTGCACCTTGATTATCAATGTATCTTTAGATCAGCAGTAATGCCATGTCATAGTGTGTAATTTGGCATGCTTGCTCTTTGGAGATTACTGTGAAGATCTGATGAGCTGTAGAAATAATAGAACCATGCCCAACTCAAATTTGAAAGCTGAGAGATGAAATTTGGAACTATATACTGATCTTTAACCTCAGCTTAGTTTCTCATGGGTAAGCTCTCAAGGATAACTTGCTGGGAGCTTATATACTGCCTTACTATCATCATGATAGAGGTTGAAGCTGTACTGTTGCTAAACAAGAGTTCTGAAAAATTAATGTTGACTTAATTGCAATCAAATAATATATTAACTTATGTGCGTCTGTCTTATCACTTCATCACAGATTAAAGAAGGTAGCCAGAAGTGAAAGTATTCCTTTCTGAATTGGTATATATTTTCAAGGTTTGAAATAAATGTATTCCTTCAAGAAAAGAATTGTGAAATGACTTTTCATTTTTTCCAAGGCAAAAAAAGGAAACAATAATACTTCTTATCAGGGCTCACCAGGTTTATAGCATCAGTAGGGTATATAATGTATTTTTTCTAAGTATAGCTTCATGTCTAATAGTAGAAAAATACAGAAATTACTACATAGCACCAAAGGGCGTATTACTAGCTGACTTCTTTGATCTAAGATAAATTAAGGGGTACAAAAATATGAATTCAGTCCACTTGTACTGCCCTCAAGGTGCAGAAAGGCATCATGTGTCTTCCAAGTTAAGGCACTATTAGATTTCCTCTACTGGCAGCTGCTTTCTTGAAAGTAATTCCTTCAAGGAATGTGATAATCATGGTACTTAGCTGAAAAAGGATGAGGCTAAAAATTGCCTCTTAATTTTGCATTTCCATTACAAAAGTCCTTTTCAGTCTTATACATAGTGCTAGAACAAGTGTAGTGTGATGTCAATATTGTATATAACAAACTAATGGCTGGAGTCCTCACCATGGAAAAGGTTGGTCTCCATTTGATTTGACTTTTACAGTCCTAGATAATTCCCTTCTTTCCAGGAGTGTGGTTTAACACCCTGAGCGGTGCCAGCTCTTGGGTGAAAGCATCTCTCTTGTTCAATCTGGGCCAATGCTGAGACCAAGATTCGCCCTGTGTTTGAGTGTTTGAGAGGGAAGAGAAGCGAGTAGACAGTAGGGTCGCTGACTGCAGTGCAGTGATGTAGGTATTCAAGCAGTGGTGGGGACATTCCTGTGGCTGTAGCTCCCTGGACCCTTTCTGTATTTTAGCCAATGGCTACTGAGAAGTGACTATTTAGAAGCCCTAGTTTAAATGTTATATTATTAAGAAAGTGAGCACTGCTTAGTCTTGTCGACTTTGCATGTTAAGCATTCTAAGAGCACATATCCTTGGTTGTGCCGTTGGGTCAATTCGTGTCATACAGAACATAAGGAATCTGAAACGCCCTTACATATGCTAAGATGGCCCACATGCTTTTGTGCTTCTAAGGCATAGTTAACATCAATTTTCCTTCCAGGTCTCTTATGTCAAACAGGACCTTTTCTAACTATCTGTTCCTCATAATCAAACTGTTTATAAACTGAGGACAAGGATAACTTTCTTGCCCTACAGGATGCTCTTTATTAGTCCAAGGATAAAAAACGATGAGTCAACTGACGGCGTTTTCTTCTTGCCACACAATGCCAGTATTCCATTGAATATCTCTCAATAGATATGCCATTCCTCCTGTCACCATCACACCACTGCTTGCATTGCCTTTCTGCAAACCATGTGCAGGAAGGTTCTACCAGCAGAACTGCTGTCAGAAAGTAAATGTGAAACTTTGCACTGCAGTCCTTGTGGGATATGCATTTTCAATTTAGTTTCTATGAGCACTGGCACCTGCACGTTAAGCACATCCTTCAGTCTAGCCCTCGTCAACAAAACACTTAAGGATTTGGCTGAGTGTTCTGCTCAACTGGGGCCTTCAACTCTAATTCTGAGCTCACTGCAGTCAGTGTAAGCTTTGACAAGGGCTGCAAGTAGAGCAGCTCCAGCCTTCCAGCTTCAATGAATACATGAAGTGTCCTTAAAAGTTTTTATTCTACTTTGCTAACCTTGACTGTCAAGATCTCATACTGCATCTCTCCTTAAAGTGCTGTGCTTTGTCATGGCTTATTGTTTTTACCTCTTGACTTATTAGGTGTAGGAATAATGTACTGTTGCAGGATAGCATTTTGTTTGTTTTCTGGAGACAGTATTTCTTTGGTGACTGATTTCCAACCAGATGGATGCAGAGGCCTTGCAGGTGCCTCAACAAAGTGCTGTGCAGCCCCACAGTCATCACAACTAATATCGTATAAGACATGTAACTGCAGCAATTCATCCATCACTGGTTTGTATCACACTCCAAAGTGAGGAACTGGAGCCACTCTCTCTCTCTCCCTCAACTCTTTTATGCCATTTTCAGCTACTGCTAACACTAACCACCCAAAATCTTCAGAGAAAAAGATGAAGTGTTTGTACAGCTGTAGCCTGTTTCCCCTATTTCTGTTAAATATGAAATAGTTACCACTAGGGTTCTTTTATTATTGAAGGCTGAGAGTGGCTTGGAAAAGGAGGTAAACACAGACCTATCCTGAACCAAAACACTTGACCCTCATTGATTTAAAAGAGAATTGAGCATGTGCTTAAATGCTTTTATGAATTAAAGCTGAAATGATGTCCCAGCAATTGAGTTAAAATTTTCCTCTGGACCCACAAACAAAGATCTTGGTAAAAAATAGGGAAGCAGGATACCATGACCTAAAACGTGAAAGAGCATTTTCAACTTGCATAGTTCTCAAAGTGCATTTCAATTTAGATCTGGGAGTGTTAGTTCTTTCAAAAATAAGACTTAAAAAAGCAATTACTCTTTGAGTTAATTGTCTACTGTATTTATTTAGTATGTAAGTCAGATCAACTGTGAATTGCCTTTTAGAAGCTGCCAGATCAAAAAGCTTGTTTTATCTAGGGCTGACTTTTCCCCTCAGGTTTAATAACTTTCTACTCACAAAAAGGTGTCAAAGTTCCCATTTTCCAGTGCAACTATGGAAAGAAAAGCCATCATTTTGTCTTTCCTATGTTCATTACCACTGAAATAGTATCTACATAGCAGTATTTTCAGTCCTGTTTATAATTAGTAAAGATTTACATAAAATTTAATGACAGTATAGTTAATAACAATTTAAGAAGATGAAAATTCTTGACAATTATTGAATTAATCTCCCTCTTTCAAGTTCTGTATAACAACAAAAGCAGTGATTTTAACATGCAAGTTGCATCCTCAGCAACATATTTCAGTCAATTTATATTGATATTTTGAGGTTACTCTCATTTTATATGTCTCTGCTTTTGTTCTAATTTAGAAGCAGCAAGAGGTTAACTAGTATTTAAGGGAAATACAATAGACAATTATACATTCTATTGCATGTCTGAACCTTTTCCAATTATGAGTAGTATTGAATTTTTGTAAACTGAATTTCTAATTGAACTTCAGGAAATATTTGCCATCACTACATTTTACAAAAGATAAAAAGTGTTGGAGAAGGTTCAGTTTTTTAAATTAACTATTAAGCAAGGCAGACAGTGTTACCTTTCAATCTTCAGTAGAAAAGTCAGCAAGAATGAGAGATTAGCAAAGTTAATACCAGCAATAAACAATCTGCCTCAGAAGTAAACAAGATACTTAGATAAATAAGGTATTTTTAGCTCTCCCAGACCTGATAAACTTCATTCTTTGACAGAAAAAGCACTGGTTAAAAAGGTCTCAGAATTCCTCTGGGAATTCACGAAATATGGATGAAGTACCATAAATAGACAACATCATTATAGCTTCCTCTTGTTTTCTTTAGGTGGAACAAAGGTGAAAAGAGAAGCAAAACAGCTATGTCACACTCAGTGTAACTTTAATACCTGTAAAAACTATGGAACAAATAATACAGCAACCTATTTGTAAGTGACTGGAAAATTATAGTGAGATAAGTTACCACCAACTCCCTTCTCATGTAACTTGCTCTTGGCAAATCCAAGTAACTCTCTTTACAGTGGGATAGTGGCATTTGTGGTTAGAATAGGAGCCATGAATATTTTATACCTTGGTTCTTAGTAAGACTTTTCACAATGTTTAACACAATATTTGCAAAACAGCTTACAGAATCATAGTTTAGACCAAGGGTGTCAAACTCATTTTCACCAGGCGCCACCTCAACCTTGTGCTTGCCTTCAAAGGGCTGAATGTAATATTAGGACTAATGTAAGAGTAGTTACCTTTATATAGTCGTAAAATTACATTTGCCCCTTTGAAGACAACCGCGAGGCTGATGTGGTCCCTGGAGAAAATTAGTTTGACACCCCTGGATTAGATGAAACAACCCTAACCTGCAAGCAAAACCATGTGCAAGAAATACTCTTCAGTGGTTTCTTGACAAATGGAGAAGATATATTTATGCAGCTCTGCAGGGCTTTGTATTCACCCTATTCCAGTCTGTTTTCACTGGTGGTCTAGGTGAAGGATAGGGTGCTTATACTAAAAAGGCAGAAGTACTACAGTTCTGCTACAAGATAGAAAAGAGTTGAAAATGGGGAAGTAATCAGAAAAAAAAAATGCACATTCAATAGGGACAACTGCAAAGTGCTACACATAGGCAGGAATAATCAAGTGAACTGACGGGGAGCACTGGAATCCAGTTTCCAATCTAGATAGATTGGAGCACTGGGCAATTATTAATGGCATGAAATTTAACAAGAACAAATGCTGGATTTGGCACCTGGGGTGGAGTAACACTAGACACAAGTACAAACTGGGACAGCAGTAGCTGGAGAGTAGCCCTGCAGTAAGGAATCCGGGGGTGCTGGTTGACAGCAGCTCAACATGAGTCAGCTGTGTGTGCCCTGGCAGTCAAGATGGCAAACCACATCCTGGGGTGCATCAAACACAGCATAACCAGACACTCAGAAAAGGTGATTATTCCACTGTATTCAGCATTAGTGCAGCCTCATCTCGAGTACTGTGTGCAGTTCTGGGCTGCACAACTTAAGAAGGATGTGAAGGTCCATGTATGTGTCCAGAGGAGGGCAACATAGCTGGTGAAAGGCCTGGAAGAAATGTCCTGCAAGGACTGGCTGGGGACTTTGGGCTTCTCTAGTTTGGAGAAAAGGAGGCTGAGGGGCAACCTCATTGCTCTCTACAGCTTCCTGAGGAGGGGAAGTGGAGAGGAGGTGCTGGTCTCTTCTCTCTGGTATCCAGTCACAGCTGCACCAGGGGAGGTTTAGACTGGACATTAGGAAGCATTTCTATGCTAAGAGGGTGGTGAAACACTGGACCAGGCTTCCTAGAGAGATGGTTGATGCCCCAAGGCTGTCAGTGTTTAAGAGGCATTTGGACAATGCCCTTAACAACATGCATTAACTTTTGATCAGGCAGTTGGACTGGATTATCATTGTAGGTCCTTCCAACTAAAATATTCCATTCTCTTCTACAGAGCAGATTGCTAGGGAGTATCTGGGCATTATAAGAGATCCTGAGCTGCCCATGGTACTGAAAAAAGGGAAATACCATTCTGGGGTAGATAAACCTCTAAGCACAACCAGCACACTAACAAATTCTTTGGTTCTGCTTAGTAATGCCAAGGCCCCTGCTGCAGGTTTTCAGTACAATTTCCATGAAGGATTTGGACTAAACAATCTTCAAAGAAGAGCAGTAGGAACAATAAGAAATTTAGCGAATGCGTCTGTAAGGACAGACCAAAAGAAATGAAGACTGTTTAGTCCAAGTCAGAAAGGACTATAGGACAGCTGATAATGGTCTGCAGGTATGTGAGGCTGCTTCAAGAAAGTCAATAAAGTGGTCTCTGAGCCCAAGGTGGTGAACAGGCTATGGATGTAGTGAACCACTGGAACAAGCTGCCTGAAGGGCTGCAGGTCTCATGGAGTGGAAATGTTTCTGAAAAAGCTGGAAAAACATCTCTCCAGAGTAACCACAGAAGAGGCAGATGCCCATTTGGGTTGTCTTCCAGCCATACTTCTCCAGGCTCTTCTGTGTAAGTCCAAAGTACATGAGATGATGAAATATATGCACACATTAGTTTTTTTTGTGTTTATGCTTTGTGTTACCGTCGTATTTTGCCATTCGGTTTGACTCATCTCCTTATTATGTTCAAACGTTAATGCAATACAGGGGAGAAAACACTTTTTTTTCCCTCATACTTTCATTTTTGTGGATGGGTGTTTGTGAACAAGGAAATAAAATATATAAGATATTTGCTATGCTCACTGTTATTTCTGCTTTGTTGTTGTTGTTGTGGTTTCTTCAGCAAATGGAGCTGTGTTCTTAATGACATACTGTCATCCATTTTGAGGGGCCAAAACAAAGCATACTGGATTCCAATAGATTTGAGGATAATCTCCTATCTGGTAGAATTCCTTTTTGCTATGGAACAGCAAATTGTTGTTTTCTTCTGTTTACAAAGACTTCTTGTGAAAATTTCTCCTGCATTTTTGCTACTAATTTACTTCCTTGGAAGGAAACCTTCTATTGCACGTGTTGGCTACCCCAAAAATATTTTTGTTTTATTGGAAATATTTTCTGTCTCCAATTTAATTCACTTAGGCTACAGCCTAATTTTAGATCATTGGTAATGCTGGAAATGAATACATACTTATTTTGTCCAAATGTGGAGTTTGTAATTTTCTCTCAGGTATATTTCAATGGGCCCCATTTCTGCAGAATGCTGACATTAATCTCTTTTAGATGTATAATTATATGCTTTATTTCTATTGAGTTTGAGATCATGCAGGAAATGCTACCCCTTAGGTGTAAAATTTGTTGTGTCGCTTAGTCACATATTTATGGTTCTTATACGTCTTCTTGAATGAGAATTGATATTTGGAATATTGCAAATGGCAGCAACCTCTGAATCAGTTGTGCAAACCATTAGCTATTTTCTCAAATAGGACATAGACATAAGAGCTTTGCAAATACGCTTTTACATGTTAATAAAGAAATTGGCCTTTAAAATGCTGATAAGGAAAGGGAGTTCAAAACCAGCTGATAAAGATCAATTTGGTGGTGTCATTTTTGCAAGATTCCTGGATCCTTCTGTGGTGTGGGATGTTTGAAATCCTAGCATAGGCTTTACTCATTTGAAACCTTACTCAGTCTTCAGTCAGTGTCAGTTCTGCATTATTAATTGTTGCCTGGCTTTCTGCGATGGGGGAAGAGATGGTTTCCCTGTGTGCTTTGCCGGGTCTCATGCTAAGACTTACAGCAGACCCCAACAGAAGGGGCTGCATTAGACATTTAAGATCACCTGTGCCAACTATACATTTATTTATGCCACATAGGGAATACCCTCCCTGACACTATTCCAGAAGAAAATGTAAACCTGAAGTGACTCTTGCTGTAAAGTTGTGTGGGGTTTTGGTTTTTTTTGTTTTGTATTGTGGTGGTGGTGTGGGTTTTTACTTGGTTGTTTTGTTTTGTTTGTTGTTGTTGTTGGGGGTTTTGTTGTGTTTTTGTTTTGGATTGGTTTTGGTTTGTTTTTACATTAAACAACACCCTGGACAACAAATGTTTGTTTAAACTGGAACAGGGGAAGCCTGCCTCTTACATCTGCTTTGTCTTCACCATGCACATGGAGACAATAAGTGTGATGGTGCTGTAGGCTCAGCAAATATTTACTCATGCACAGGAGGAACTGCAAGATTGTACTGGTTTTCACTGGATAGAGTTAATTTTCTTCATAGGAGCTAGCATAAGGCTATGTTTTGGATTTGTGCTGAAAACAGTGTTGATAATACAGTGTTGTTTCAGTTATTGCTGAGCAGTGCTTACACTGAGTCAAAGCCTTTTTGGCTCCTAACACAGCCAGTGAGTAGGTTGGTGGTGCACCAAAAGTTGGGGGAGACACAGCTGAGACAACAGATCCCAGCTTACCAAAGTGATAATCCGTACTGCATGACGTCATGCTCAGTATATAAAGCTGGGGGAAGAAGAAGGAAGATGGGAACATTCAGAATGATGTTTTTTGTTTCTCCAAATAACCATTATACAAGATGGAGCCCAGCTTTCCTGGAGATGGCTGAACACCTGCCTGCCAATGAGAAGTAGTGAATTAATTCCTTGCTTTGCTTTGCTTGCGTGAACAGCTTTTGCTTTACCTGTCAAACTATATCTCAACCCATGAGTTTTCACACTTTTACTCTTCTGATTCTCTCCCCCATGCCACTGGGGAGGGAGTGAGCGAGTGACAGTATGGTGTTTATTTGCTGGCTGGCGTTAAATCATGCCAAAGATGAACTGTCAGTGGCAGATTACCTCTCCTAAGCAGAAAGGGCTGAGAGCCATTCTGAGAGGAGAATTTAGGGAGTCTTTCCTTCAAAAATGAAAACAATTTGGAGCCCAGGTTTGAAAGGTATGTAGGAATCTGAAGATATGAGGAAACTTTTGGTGGTTTACCCAGGGCACCTGGCACGTTAGTTCAGTGCATAACAGCCCAGCCTGGTCTCTACAACAAAACACTGAGCACAGGATGGGACGTCTGTGTGTTGTATAAGGCTCACAGGCAAATTAACTGCTTTGAGGGGACACTATACCATACAACTCTTCTCATTGGATTTCCAGGGACTCAGCTTGGTGTGTTGTATTGTCATGTTGAATCTTTCTGATGGTTGCCATGACACCACATGGGTCCCACTTGGGAGTGCATTTCCCAAGACCACCCTCTTAGCTTAGCTCGTGGTAAAGCATCCTGCTTTACAGGCAGAGGTGTGTGGGTCAGGAGGAGGATGGATTGATATTGTGGCTACACAGCAACGAATGACACTGTGTTAAACTGGTGTAGCTGTGCAGCTCATGTCAGTCTAGGCCAAAGCTTTGACCTAAATACTTGAGTCTCTTCGTATGGACATTCAAAGATGGGCTCAGAGTCTATAACACCTCCTACCCAGACCAGCCTCTCTCCAAGACCTGCATTACTGACATCAATGACTAGAAATAGTCATCATCCAAAAAGCAGGACCGTGATTCAGATTTTTTACTCATTAGTTGAAGATCTTGTTGCTAACTGTTGGGAACCTTACCCGCTTTCTCTCTCACTCATGCAGCCCACGTGTGTCAAAATGAAGGCTTTAATAGGGTGTTTTGCATTAAAATGGAGATAAACAGTGTGTTTACTTGAAGCAGAACAAGGCAGAATAAGCCAGATCTTCAGCTGATATACTTTTGTCACAGCTCTATAAAGATAATGAAGCTACACTAATTTACATTAGTTAAGAAGCAGAGCTGCTGACTTTCATACAGACTCCTCTGCAAATCTCCTTCATGCAGATAAGGAGAGACACTGGTGATGACGTGCAGCCCTAACAGCTTCCAGCACACACTTCGAATAAGTCAGAAACAGTCTGAATCGTGTCTCCACTGAAGATTGCTGACAGGCAAGAATTAGTTGTAGGTAAAAGCTTCATTTCCCTGGACTGGCTCTTAGTACTCAGGCAAAGCTGCTCCATCTTACTATTGCCTTTAGGACAAAGGGTTTGCATTTTTTGATGACAGCTTGGAATTTCTCATGTGCAATCAAGAATCATGTGTTACTTCAAATAGGGCTGGGGACCCCCTTCATTCTCTCTGGTATTCACCTCTTCCCTGTCTCTTCTTGCCTCTTGATTGTTAGGCAGTGAGGAGATTTTTCTTAGATTTCTGTCTCTTTTAACATTCTTTCCCTTCCTCTTTCACTTACCTGACTCAAATTTTCTTGTAAGGCCACCTGCTAAGAAGGATTTGGGTACCAATTACCTTATCTGCATATATTTCCATCTGATATCACTCTGCCTTTAAAGGTAACAAAAGAAAATAAATTTCAATAAGTTGGATTTTGAATAAGTAATAAAGGTTGAAAGGATTCCTTATTGTTGTATTATTCTGAAAACACAGACAGCCATTGGCCTTCAGGAGCCCATGAGGTGAGTCTACAGCACCGGGGATTCACCATTTGGGTCACAAGTATGCAAGTCCCACTTAAATACCAGTGAAGTTCTCAAGTCCTTTTGCAGACATCGCTGTTTAATTCCTGCAGACTGGAAGCAAAAGTGATAAGCAAAGAGAAGTGTATTTGCCTTCCTGTGTCCTTTTTCTGGGAAATTCGTACAATTTTCATGTCTTGTGACATTATGTTGTCTTCCTGTCAATGGCTGCATAATGAACAGCCTGACAGCAGGGGCAGTGGGAACTGAGACATTCAAAGCCCTGTGATTTGCAAGGCTCTGGGATAAGTGATACAAAGCAGTAAATGAAAAATTTAGCAGAAACACAGTATTTTTATTCTGTTCAATAAAGCAAAGTGTATCCCTCCCAAATATAAATTATTTTAAGAAATTAAATATTTTTTAATGGAAATTTCCTGTGGATTTGTGTGTGTGAGTGCATCAGCCATATGAACTGCTTCTTCTTTCAAAATTCAGCATGGAAAATTCCTGTAGCTGCAGGTACTTTTTTGCCTTTGAGTCTGAGTATCCACTGAGATGTAATATTCATTTCATTAGGCTCGTCAGCTCCATCTAATGAAAACAGTAAATTAGCATGTGCAGTACTACTCTTTCACTAACTAATTGATATATGATGAAAGTTCCTATGTTACCAGCTAACACACCTTCAAGGAGAGTAACTAGTATAGTGTCTTAAGGGTTTTCAAAAATGCATATTTTTAATGACAGTGCTAGCCAGTATATGCTATTCAAGACATAAAAGAAAAAAAAATTGGCACTACTCAATAACAAAATCTTGTCCAATACATTTTCTACCCTGGCAGTCTGACTAGTTATTGTTCTTATGCAGGAATGGTCTTTGAATACATATTTCAGCAGCATTACATACTTTAGTGTAAGGATTATTATTCTGAAGTCAGTTCTCATAGTCATTTTTTCAGTGGACTTTAAACTTTTGATCGTGTGTTTGCATCTAATTGAAGAAGTGCTTATACGGCTGTCTCTGCTGATTGCTAGGCAAGAAAGACTTGAATTACTAGCTGTTTTTCAGGAAGCTAAAATGGAGCATGGCAGCTTCTCCCTTGATGTTAACCCATTCCTCTGTTTAAAATGGAATTGAACTGTGCTGATTTGCCTCAAAGGATGGAAAAGAAACCTGGTGAGGAAGCACTGAAGGACAGTTGTGTCGATGACAGAGACACCACAGTGCTCCAAAAACCCAGGAGACATTATCAGGCCACAGACAAGCACTTGTTTCCAAAGGAAACTTTGACTGACCAGTAAGGGGAATGAATAAGTAAAAAATAATGTGCTTCGTCAGTACTGGCTTGTGAATGACTTCAGTCTTCCTAAAAAATCGGCTACTGACTTCTCTTTCTGTAGTTACATATGCCTACATAACCTTCAGAGGGAAAAAACAGAGACAGATGAGAATGAAAAATGCAAAAGGAACTGAAAATAATACATTTTGTTGGAGTAAGTATGCAAAAGGCTGCAAATATGAGCTCGCACAACTCCCAGGGCATTATGTTTTAAAAAGTGTGAAGTGAAAGCAGCTTTACTGGCTCTGTAAACAAACTGTTCTGCCCAGATTGCAAGAAATCTCTGACCAGGTCATGAAGTCTGCAAGGCACCCAAACACAATGCATATTGTATAAGGCACCAAGTTGCTTAAAAGTCACGTTTCCCTTGGCTAACAGGTCTGCAGCAGTGAAATGCTGCTCATCTGCAAGCAGTGAAATCTGGGGTCATAACAATTGTGATTTCTGAGTTCACGTGTCCAGGGAAACATTATTTTTCCAAGACAAATGCGTTGCTGGCTTCAGTCTGCTGCCCATAAGCAGCTACTCAAATTTGTATGGTGCCAAACCACACAGCCCTCTCAAGTGAGGTTTTTCTTGGCAGAGAAACACAGAGACACTCGGCGAGGTAGCCTGAGGACTGCTGTGCTCACTGCATCCGTTTAAATTGGTCTGGACTGCCATAGCATTGTGCAGAAATAGGCCTTGCAGAGACTCCGGAGACCAAACAATGTGGTAGGTACTTTGCATTTAACCAGAAGTGAACTTTATCAATTCAAAGTTTTTATTTTATTAACCCAAACTTGATTTCTATAACTTATTTTTCAACAAGTATCTCAGTGTCATTATACTCCATATGGGAAAGTCAAAAATCCTGTCCCATAGATAAATGGAGCAAAAGAATGAGAAATTATTGTAAATGCAAACAAATTTTTTTAACTGGAGGCTTGCTCATGGTTTTAGGTTCTTGATTTTCTAGTCTGTGCAGTATCTTTTTCTCGTATGTGACAGCTCTTATCATAAGACAGTGGTGTCCTATTGCATTTCTTTTTTCTTCTTTATCATGTATTTTTCAACTAAAAATTATGTAATTTTAAACTAAATGTGATAGGATTGTATTAAAAAAAATGTAAAAAGATGAGTCTATGGAAGTATCTCTGAACTTCTTGTGTATATTTTAAATTTTATCATGAGGAGCATAATCTACCATTTTCCTGCCCGAGTGAAATGTGGGTGGTACAGTCTGTGCCCTTGATTTCTAGACACAGTACATTTTCCTCTTTCATTCCAGAAGAATTTTATATTGTAGAGGACTGTATTGATTCCACTTTAAGATGTAGACTTTTTGAGAACTGCATTGTGTTCTTCTGTGTCATTTTTATTTGTTGAGTGGCAAATTGGATATCTGAGTGATACTTCACATTGCTGAAGTTTAAAAGGTCTGTTTCTGAAGACTGATAAAAAATGGCAAAGCACAGGACTGCTTCAGGTCATATATTGGATTCCCTTCAGAAACCTCAAGTTAAGTTACCACTGAGAAAGAAGCCACAGCAATGATATTGTAAAAGATTCATATTATTCACTATTTTTGGAAGAGATCAATGATGTGGTGGTAAAGGATATGAAGGAAAACACTTTGTTATCTCTGTCCTCCTTTAAATGTTATGCCAGGTGATAAGTTTTCCTTTTATTTCTGTCAGCCAAACTCCACTGCTCATGTAATGGTTTGTACTATGTTTTTTCACTTGCAATTAAAATCTCTAAACATGTTAGACTGGCAGCAGCATTTCTGTTTATTTAGCTGGCTTTTTATGGAACTGCTGGGTCAGTTGCCATACTGCCAGTATAAAATAAAATATAATCTTCCTTTTTTTTTTTTTTCTTTTTTTTTTTTTTCCTTAGGCATTGTATTTAAAGTTAGCAAAGGCTTAACAAATCCCCAAAGGCTTTCTGGATGAGACAGATGTTCTGGGATCTAGAGCTTCCCTGGAGTGACCTTGAGTGTTTCATGCCTACCCTGTGCAGACCCCTGACCCCAGCCTGCATCGGCCATGCCCTGGTTCTGAGCACAATGGTTAATTATTTTTATGTTGCCCTGGGCCCCGTCAGGCAGTATGTAACCAATGCTGCAGCTCACTAATGGAGTAGTGGTAAACATGACCTTGCCTTTTACTATTTTTCTTCTTAGCCCACAAGAAACGTGACAAAACATGGAACTCCCAGTTGTTACTGAACTACAACAAGATCTGTTAGAGGAAAAACATAGTTCCAAGTGCCTCCTCTCTTTCCTCCTCCTCATCCTGAGACATGTTCCTGCACGATGCAATACCTTCTGTACTCTTACATCAAATTTAACTGTATTAGGTAAGTTAAAAGCTGAATAAAACAATTGATAATTGTGTCGTCAATGAGAAAACAAACTCTTAACACTTCTTCTCTTGCTCTTCTTTTGGCAAGAAGTCTAGGGAACTTGTATCTTGGCAGTATAATATTGATGGGAATCCTGGTCTTAAGACATACCAATTGTTCCTTGGATTTATCATATAAATGACCTTTTCTGGTTTGGGTTTCTTTGCCTTTGATGTTTGGGGTTTTGTTGGGTTTGTTTTGTTGGGCTTTTTTGGGGTTTTTTTTTTGGTTGGTTGGTTCGTTGTTTGGTTTTGGTTGTCTTTTTTTGTTGTATGGTTTGTTTGGGGTTTATTTGTGGTTTTTTGTGTTTCGTTGGTAGGGGAATTTTTTGTTTGTTTTGTTTTGTGGAGGTTTTTTTGGGGGAGGGAGCATTGATTTGCTTTTTATCACTAGCTGAAGGCCTATTTCTTATGTCTGTTTCAGTCCACTTCCTTGGGGTTTTTGACTGTGCTTTCATCGTACTTGCACATCGGCAACATTGTGAGATGCAGAACAGAAGTTTGAATCATCTTTAGCCACTCTTTTTACTAAATTTCATTTCAGTACCCTGGTACATAAAGAGGCTATAATTGTACTTCTGCTCTGGTCTTATACAGGTAAAGTGACATTTACTGTTGGGTACTGGACTAGGTGCACAATTGATCTGACTCAGTGCAGTCAGTCTTGTATTATTATTACTATTGCTAAGTAAGGGTAAAAGTGTAAACAGTTCACACCGCCCCCCCCCCCCTTTTTTTTTAAATTTTTGTTGTTGTTGTTGATTTTCACTAGTTCCTGAATTCACAAAACATTAGACTGACCGTAGGAACCAGGCGTGTTATCAGACATTAGTGGGATGCAGGAGTATCTCACTGGTCTATACAGACATCTATTCACTGAATTCAGCACAAGATACTGAAAGAGAACCCAAATATACGCTGTTCCTCTTCTCATTCCTATTAGGCTGCCTGAAGCTGTCATTTCACCCTTAGAGCCCAAATCTGTCTCTCATCTCTTAAAGAAGGGAGCCAGGGGAATTGTCATTTAGTTTTTCCAAAAGATTTAAAGGAAGTGAGCATTGCTTTCCCCTAAAAAGATAAGAAGGATGTTGGGCAGCCTGCTTCTCCAACATTTCCCTAACAAGGTCACCCTACAACTGGAGAAAATGGTATTACTACTCAAATTAATGATATAGTAAATACACTTAAATGCTTGGGAGTGTCTCTGTGCCTGTACTACCAAGTGGGGGAGGGGGGAAGTAATCAACCTGTGTGATTTGACTAGGCTCAGATTCTGGAAGTACGGTCAGCTCCAAATCAAAATTACTTATTTTCCCTAAGAGTGTACTGTTTGGAGTACAAAACCTTGCTGTTTGCATATTCTATCATAAAGGGAGGAAAAAAAACCCCACATGATATTTTTCAGCTTTAATATTTCCCCAAGACCTCAGATAACAGGTCTGTTCCTGAGGTCACAATAGTACTGGCTCCTTAGGAGAGTGCCCATTTGCACCATTTCTAACTTTGCCTCTAAGGGAGAGAGGAAGCAAAATCTCTCCACTCATCTGGTTCACTGCAGTTTCCTATTCTCCAAATTGATTTTTTTGGCTACTTTGAATACTGATACAGAGCATCCCAGCAGTCTGCTGAGATCAAAAGCCACCACCATTTTCCAAAGAGCCCACCTCAGCAGAAGCAGGTCTTCACCAGGCAATTGGGAGCAAGATGCTTAAAGGTGGTCTCATGGCAAAGCTATCCAGAAGTCATGAACAGAAACATACAAACATAAGTAAATAACTCAAGTCAGAAGAAGAAAACAAGGCATCATACCCACTCCAGGGCTGTCATTACAACTAGCAACTGCATATAGCACAGCTGATAGAAAACTGCCCAAAGCAAAGCTCGAAGAGAATTTAGTCTAGCACAGTTCCAGGTAGACAGTCAGGAGTGGTTTGCTTTTTAGGGCATGAACAAAACACGGCCACTTTAATTGCCCTGTTTTGGGCAATGAGCAGCCCTTGAGGTGCAACTTCATGTCGCAGATCACCGTTCTCTGGAGAGCAGATGCCCAGAGCTCACTCTTTGCCAGGAGACCCTCAGGTACCCAGGTCTTAGGTGTGAGTCTGAGCTGTAATGTGGGGTCCCTGCAGACAGCCTGGGCTTGTAAATCCTTTATTGCCTGCATGTCCCCCCTTCTGAAAACTGCCAGGTGCCTTTCTGATAAAGTCTTTTTTGTTTAATATTAAAACTGCTTTCAGACAACCCTTAGTAATAAAGCCCTGAGGTAGGAGTCTTTTACTTTTTTCCCTATCTTTCTACTGTCATGCTTATGTATGAGGCAAATTATGATATTCAATATCTTTACAATCCTATGAGTTTTTATAAATATTTAAAACTGTTGCACTCTGTTTAAGACTTCCCATTCATTAGAAATGCAAAAGACTGTAAATTAAATTTATATTTGATGTCAGCATACTCCAAAGTTATTTGGACTAAAGCAAGTGAAATAAATTACCTAATACAAATGCAGTGATTTACCTTGACATAGTTTCTTGATTTATTGGCAGTTTATACAACTACAGAAAAACGATGACACACATTTCAAATTGTTGGGAAAGTTAACAATGTGGTCAAAATTGTAATTTGCAAAGGTAAACAAACTGATGGTAGGCATGGAACGGTATCAGATTTTGAGGTTATTTCTTTTCCTTTTTTCTCCTTTGGGTTCTGTTTCTTATTTCCTTGCATTATGGATCTCTTTTCCCTGTATCTTTTAATGTAACTGAGTCACACATTGGGAATACAATATGTGTTTATTTCCATCCAGACTATCTCTCATACAAACCATATTTCATTTGCTTCAATTTTCTGTTCTTGTAAACAGGAATTTAAAGATCCCCTGAACAGTCTTCAATAAGTGTCCTAGCTACTGCTGTCTCACATTAATGAAAATGGTAGTCAATACAAAGGACAGAAAACAAAAACAAAGCAAAAGCACTGTTCGAGGTGCTTAAATTTTGTCCTTCATTTTCTTTCTGTTTCTTACTGATTTTAACTCTGTCCTCAAAATAACTCTGATAATTTTTTCTGATATAACAAGGGAAAACCATTGCTCAGCCTTTCTGGTTATGCAGGTTCTTCAGTTTCCTCTTGCCAGGTCCTCACAATCAGCAGTCAGGTAACAAAGTGGCAATTTTATTTCCTTGTGGTGATTTCTACCTATTTCTTTTAAACAAAATAAATTTACTTGGCTAAGAGATATGCAGGATGGAGGACTCTAGTGAGGTGGACTGCAAACTGGCTGAAGGAGAGAAGCCAGAGAGTTGTGATCAATGGGGCGGAGTCTGGTTGGAGGCCTGTATCTAGTGGAGTGCCTCAAGGGTCAGTTCTGGGACCAATACTATTCAATATATTCATCAATGACTTGGATGAGGGAATTGAGTGTACTATCAGCAAGTTTGCTGATGACACCAAGCTGGGAGGAGTGGCTGACACGCCAGAAGGCTGTGCTGCCATCTAGCGAGATCTGGACAGGCTAGAGAGTTGGGCGGGGAAAAATTTAATGAAATATAACAAGGGGAAATGTAGAGTCTTGCATCTGGGCAGGAACAACCCCAGGTTCCAGTATAGGTTGGGGAACGACCTGTTGGAGAGCAGTGTAGGGGAAAGAGACCTGGGGGTCCTGGTGGACAGCAGGATGACCATGAGCCAGCACTGTGCCCTTGTGGCCAAGAAGGCCAATGGCATCCTGGGGTGTATTAGAAGGGGGGTGGTTAGTAGGTCCAGAGAGGTTCTCCTTCCCCTCTACTCTGCCCTGGTGAGACCTCATCTGGAATATTGTGTCCAGTTCTGGGCCCCTCAGTTCAAGAAGGACAGGGAACTGCTGGAGAGAGTCCAGCGCAGGGCCACAAAGATGATTAAGGGAGTGGAGCATCTCCCTTATGAGGAAAGGCTGAGGGAGCTGGGTCTCTTTAGCTTGGAGAAGAGGAGACTGAGGGGTGACCTCATTAATGTTTATAAATATATAAAGGGTGGGTGTCACGAGGATGGAGCTAGGCTCTTCTCGGTGACAACCAACAGTAAGACAAGGGGTAATGGGTTCAAGCTGGAACACAAGAGGTTCCACTTAAATGTGAGAAGAAACTTCTTCTCAGTGAGGGTGACAGAACACTGGAACAGGCTGCCCAGGGGGGTTGTGGATTCTCCTTCTCTGGAGACATTCAAAACCCGCCTGGACGCCTTCCTGTGTAACCTCACCTAAGTTTTCCTGCTCTGGCAGGGGGATTGGACTAGATGATCTTTTGAGGTCCCTTCCAATCCCTAACATTCTGTGATTCTGTGATTCTGTGATTCTGTGACTCATGATAACCAGAAATGTAATCAAGGATTCTGCAAAGAAAGCTAGGACTGTAGATAATTCATGTAGGTTAAAGATTTTAAAGAGAGAAGTGGTCATTACTCTGGTTTAGCTTCCTCACTGCAGAAGTCAGAGCATTTCAGACACTGCCTCATACTGAGCCACACACTATAGTCTGATTTGAAGCGGTCTTTCAGGAGGCATCCACACCCGATGTGGAGGCATCTACAGATGGAGAAACCACTTCTTCTGTAAGTTACCCTTTTCATCCAAAAACAGGCAGAGATTTTGGTTGAAATTTGTCTAGTGTGGGTATTTTTTTATTCTATGCTCTTCTCTTAGGACACTAGCATCTTTAATATAATATTATTTTATTTTAGTGATGGTAATCAAGTTGTCTCTCATCTGCCTCTGTTAAAGACTGAACATGCTGCCCTCTGAAGCATGGCCAAGGGGTGAAATGCAGAGTGTGAAGCTGACACAGAGATATTCAGCACAGACAAGGCAGGTGGAAAAAGAGTGACAGCCACATGGTGCGTGGATGTGGTGCGTGGGGTGGAGGCAAGAGGTCCCAAAACCTGGACTGGTTAACCACAGGCTTTGGGAAACAGAAAACCAACTGACTATATCCCTGTGAGGCACATGTGTGGAGTTTGGTTCACAGCTCTTTCACTGCGGAAGAGGCAAGAAGCGTAGCTTGGAGGTGGTGTCCAGAGCTACAGATTAATTAATCCTGGATGGAAGTCCATATGGTAGTTGTCAAGTACCTTAGGACTTGCTTTGCTACATTAGTAAGTAATAGGAAAATAGAATAGATAAAATTGGAGTAATTAAGATAATGTGTTGGAGAATTTAATAGAAAAGTACTGTGTATTTCAGAAGCACAGTTACTGCTACCTAACAGGTACTAATAATGATATGATTGTGAGAGGCTAAAAGTGATCCTTAATCACTTGTCCTGTAAGAACACTGATGGCCATTAAAGAAATGACCCCAGTTAGTAAGGGAAACACCACATCCAAAAACGTCAAAATCAAAAAGACTTTAAATTTATTCAGCTCTCAGTTGCATGGCTGGAAAAAGGTAGTTAAGTATGAGTTACGACTTCATTCCACATACTACAGCTTGTAGCAGTGGATATTTTAATAAACTTCACTAGGAAGAAAATAAAATGTGTTCTGTGAAAATACCTGAGGTGTTTTGAAGATACTGGAACGTAAGGAAATATATTTTATGGCAAATATCCCTATAATGCAGAGAAGCAGGGGACATGTAAGTATATAATGAATATAGAACAGGCTTGGGAAAATAAGTGCTGGTGAACTTAAGCAAGCTGTGTGCCTTGAAATGTAAAACAACCAAAGTATATTTCTTCAGTACAACAGTGAGCGGTAGTATACATTTATTAACTGCAGAGTAACTGAACTCCTTATCATGTTAAATGCAAACCCCTGAAGGAATGTTTTGATTGAAAAGAAACGGGGCCTTCACACAGTGCAGTCAAGCCCATTAACGACCAGTTTGCTCTTAAATTGCCTTGTAAGGGTACTGTATAAGTGTCCATGCTGCCCTAGCAGACAGATGGCGGCAGGGGAGAGCGGTGACTGGAGGTGAGGAGGTGCCATGGGGGGTGGCAGGGGAAAGGCTGCGATGCGGAGGTGTCACCTCACACTCCAAAGTCACTGACAGCACCACTGCTTGATGCTGCTGTGACAAGCAACACCAGCAGCTTGGAAAGATAAACCATTTTTAAGCACAGCAGCCTTAGGACAGTGTGGTAGGTCCAAGGCTGTCTGGCAAAAATATCTTTCTTGAGGCTCTTTTGTAGCTACTGCACTAGGTGCCTCCCTGCTTGGCTTAAGTTTCGAGCCAGCCCCAAGTAAACGGTGTTTCTTCTTACTGATACAAACGTTTGTGTAGCACTCCATAGGCAAATAATAGAAGAAAAGTCCTTCCTGATGAAGTAGGCTGAATACCATAATGGTACCTGACACATAAATGCACTAAACAGAGGTAGGTATTTCTTTAGCACCCAAAATCAATTTAATCAGTTTGTGCAGATTGTTGAATGTGAAGCAAGAGCAAGACAAAGTATGGCAAAGCTTCATGCAGTTCTTCAGATCTTCTGCAGTGCAGCAGTGCTTTAGGGACTCCAGCTCCTGGAATTTATGGAGAACACTCTTCATCAGCTGTACTCCCAGCTAAGTCCATAAAAATATTAACTGGGCTATGCATAGCTGGTACTCATCTTACTGCTCTGGGGACCTGGAGGATCACCTTGTCTATGCTGTAGGAAATAATGCTGCTACCCTGTTGCTATGTCTCCATGTACACCCTTGTAAGACGAAAATGTCATTTTATTATGAAAGAAATCTGACTTCACTCACATTTTCCTGCCCTGCTTCTCATAAGCACCAGGACAGGTGTGTCCAAGTGTCTTCTGGAGGTGATGGGGAGTTTGAGTCCTCACCATGCTGCCTGGGCCCTACCAGGGCTGGCAAGGGTGGCTGAGCTTGGAAGTGTCCTTTGTGTCCTTTAGGAGCTGCTGATGGTTTTTTACCTGTCTGTCCCATTCCACTTCTGTGAGTACATAGGATTTCCTCACTGTCTTTTCTTACCTTCCCTGGGCAGCTAAGGGCTCCTGCCTGTCCTTTATCTTCCTACCCAGATGGGAAACCTTACTGGTTTGAGTCTTGGGTGGATTTCTAGTTGCCCTGAGAAACTGCACATAGCTGTGCTGGGATGTCCATGACCTGCTAGTCTGGGTACCATCAATACCTGCCAATCTTATGGCCCTTCCCCTGTTCTTTCTGGTGCTTCCACATCCAGAGCTCCCCATACAGTCTCTGTTCATGCCAATCTTAATTTTTCTGTTACAGTCCTCTAAACTACCCAACAAAGCTCTCCAGTGATCCGTGTCCTCACTGCTACCACCCAGCACATTATGAAGTGAAATGAAAGCTCAGATCCAATCTTACCTATCCTTGTGATTCATAGTAATTCAGAATATATCATTCAGCATCTGCCTTTGCAAAACAATTCGTTAACAATTTGAAATGAAGAATACCTCAGGAAAAATATTAAGCTGAAATGAATATATACAGTGAGAGGAAACAGAAAACATATGGGTTCAATGAGCTACTTCATTTACATCTTTGTTCTCTTGCATGTTTCAGTGATTCTTCAAAATAGCTTTGGTTTTATATTTTCCACTATTATTCTTACCCCAAGCAGATGGATGCATTTCCACAGGGTCTTTAGAGCTGTTTGCTTTTGTTGTTGTTAATTTTGAAACAGACATTAATGTCATTTTCTCTAAGTTGTCTTAGCTAGGAAAAAAATGCACTGTAGTGCCTAACTGGTGCACATGTTTAGCTATCCAAACAGAACTCTAAGAGCAGAAGCTGCAGCCTCACTCATTAGGGGTTTTTTATGTAAATATAATGTTGATACATAAAGGAAAATCAACTCAAACTTTCAAGAGTCTGCAAGTCAAAAAAATTGAGTAGACTCACTAGTTTAGCAATATTGAAATCTGGTTAGTAAAAAAGCATTCAGATGGAGAGTTTTGGTTTTAACTGATGTAATTCCCATATACATTTACATACTTATAGCTACTCTGCTAGTATTTCTTTCTGCTATGTTCCTGTGCAATAATAGAAAATGGTTTCTGAAAGGTAATAATACCATACAGCCTCTATGGCCAGAGCTGCTCTCTCAGTAGTACTGTAGGGTGTTTGATGTTCATTTAGAATTCAGTGTCATTTCCCAGGAGTTATGGGTTAATTCTGAAAAAAATTAAATGACCTTCAGATACATGTTGTATAAACAATTCTCACTCATCCATATTCAAAACAAGACTTTTAAAAGAGGCTTCTTGTATCTCGTATCTGCAAGTATGATCTCAGGGAAAAATAATTGCATTCAAAATTGCAGTTACTCAACTAGAAGCAAAATTTTAAAAATGTCTTTAAACAAGTCATATTGCATTTGAAATTTTTTTTCAGCTTCCCAGGTGGTTATCTTTGTCAGTGTTTCAGGAAGCAAAATAATATATATGAACCAATAGGCATGGGTAATTGAGACCTCCTATAAAGACAAACTACTGTGTATGTAAACATATCAGCAGTGCTCATATAAGTGAAAGTGTGATGAAAAGCATTTTTATTGCATGCTAGTTAGTCTTAGATAATAGTTTTCTATGATTTTGTAAGGATCAATGTTATTTCATTTAATGCAATTTAAACATCCACTTTATTTTCTGTTAAAAATACTTTTGTAATGCTTTAATGCACTTCCAGGTACTCTTGGAGAACAGCAGCGCTGTCCTAAGTTTCCTTAAAGACTCTAGACCACCTCAGAAAACCACCTGAGTTTAAAATGTATTCTCATTTTATAACGAGAGTAAATACATATTTTCCTTTTGAACAAGGAGAAGCAATTACCAAATTTCTGTTTTCTAGATGAAAATAGATTAATAGTATCTGTTTAGATGTATAGATCCCTCAGCTGCTTCATATGAAACCCCTTGATTGTATGAATGGATTTCCTCTTTTTACTTCTGAAAACTTTGGGCCAGGCTCTTTACTCCCACAAAATGTGCCTCTGACATGTTTTTTCTTCCAATATCACTTTTTCCAGGAGGCAGACTCAGCATTGCAAGTCCCATGTGAGAATATATCACACTTTTAGAATAGTTTTCTAGATTTTAGTCCATACGTGCCCCCCAGCAGCTCTATCTGGCAAACTATGAGTTTGAAGGTGCAGTTAGCCCTTCACATCTGCGTGATGTAATACAGGGAAAATAGGTATGTAAAGTAGAAAAGGACTATGTGTAGGCTATTTGACACAAATCCCAAAATTGCATGCAGGGCTGATGAGACAGTAACAATGTGCCTCACTGAAGGCCCAGTGGCTGGGGTGCAATCGGTTGTCCCCAGCTGTCCCACCCTGGGAGTGGTTCCCCCGTGCTGGGTCTGTGGTCGCTGCCTCTATCTGTCTGCTCTTCGGTTCACTCTCTGCAAGCAGTGATTTTGAGACCGCTCGAGCTTGTCATTCTATATCATGGGCGTCGACAAATCCCAGCAATGAACTCGCACTTGTCTACAACACTGAAGTGAAGGTGGAGCTGCATGACGTGGTACGTACCAGGGAATATTTTGTTCTCCTTCCCTGATTTCGCAACAGTTTCAAATCTATCCTGAATTTAGCAAACACTTCTAGCTGAAATCACAAATGAAAACTATTTGAGCCTTTGGTTTTCTTTTATAAACACTTCCCTTATGAAAAGTCTAATTATTCTCACTTATTAAAAGGTCAAGGATATGAAGGTCCAGAGTCTTGTATCACGTAAGCCAGGGGTGTCAAACTCATTTTCACCGGGGTCCTGATGTAAGTGTCGACCCCCCAAATCCAAACAAGGGTCTCAAGGGGCACTAACCACCAGTCTTTTTCTTTTACGTGAACCTTTTCACATCCTTTCCATGCTTAGAAAAGCATGTGGTTTGGTACAGAGAGAGCAGTGCTACCTGCAGGACGATAAGGACTGAGAGGAGATGTCAGCACCTTCTTGTTTTACCAAATGAGACCGTGACCAAATGTGACGGAATGAGGTGGATTCCATGTACTCACAGACAGTGCTGAGAGGTACCCACTGATTTCAGTCCACTCTGTCTGAATCAGAGCAGAGGTCTAGCTTCTGCCTTCTGAATGGGGTATGTACCTTGGCCCTAGAAACTGTGCCTGTGTGTTGAGGAAGAAAAGGGCATTACAGGCAACTTTCTGGACCTTCATTTGTTTGTTGTTTATTGTAAATGTATTTAAAATTAAAGAAAAGGTTTGTTCAGCTCAAAATTCACCTCCACTTTTTCCTTCTTGCCTTTCTTCCTTTTTTCTTTTGTTCTTTTTTTTTGTTTATCTGCCAGCTACACTCCTCTCTCCCTACAAAACAAACAAACAAACAAAAAACAAACCAAAAAACCAAAAGCAACAACAAAACCAAACTCTAGTTACTTGATCCCTAGTTACTTGATCCTATTTGTACCTACTTTTCTCTTTTATCTGCAGATGAACAAAATTACCGAGTCCTGTTTTAATCTTTTATCCTTTTGTAGCAGGTGATATGATGGTTGTTGTAGAGACAGCGACACGGGCATACTTATACAAATAAATGGATTTGAATCAATCTCTTGTCTTTCCCAAAGTAGTTTCTTACTGAGGTCCTAGCTCCCTTTCTCTAAAGTCACATGTTTTATCTCAGTTAAGGGTGTGTAGAGGATAAACTATAAGCCCTTCACTCTGTCTTTCTTTAGTATTGACATATGTGTCACAAGCTTTAGAAAAATCTGTTAGAAAAAAAAATTGAAAACTTTTTATTCTATAATGCCTATTCACAGGGAATGGGAGAAGGCCTGAGACTGGGATGGGTGGATTATCTGTGTGTGTGTTTATAAAGAAGAGGGCTTGAGGTACATACCCAGGAAAATGTTGCAAAGTACAGGTGGTAAGGAAAATCTGGTGTATATGCCAGGCAGTAAGCTCTGTGTTTTCCTGAGCATGATGATCTTTCTGTCTTATGCTGATCATTGTTTCAGGCAGAAGCCAGAACTTTTGTCCACAAAGCTGAAAAAAGTAAGAAGCAGCCAGTGGGAGAAAATTCACAACCAAAATGAGGTTTGAGAGTTGACAACTTCGAAGAATAAGAAAAATGCCAGAGTAATGTTTCCTTTTCATTTATTGTTCACTGTTCATCCAAGAAATAATGATTTTTCTTGATTAGCTTGCTTTTTACATAGCTAAAATATGCATAATTTAAAAGTACATTCTTTCCTGAGTGCACCTTCAGTCTAATTTAGGGCAGATATCTACCAAGTCACAACACCATTGTCCCCAGAGCACATATTCTAAACCTAGGAAATTCAGAGTTAAGCTTAAGTTTAAAAGAAATTGAAAAATGTATGGTATCTCAAGACCAAGTCTAAAATTATTTGTATTCTTGTTAGTATAATGTGTGGTGAAGAAAGAAGAAATCTGACAGCATGAAAAAGCTGTGAAATAATATTGGGTATCATATTGTTACTGCTCTGTATCTATGGATAATTAAAATATATTTTTCAATTGTACTTTTTATTCTATAATTTTGTAACATAATCCTTGTCCAGAAATTCATGTTACATTCGTATTTTTGCCCCTATATTTACATCTGCCATTTGTAAACTTCACATAGTTGGAGTCTGTTTTTTAATGCGTAAGCCAAATTCCATATTGTCAGTCAAAGAGAAAATGAATAATGAAAAAATACACAGTGAATTTTTCATTCTTCTGAATAAAACTTTAACAATCAGATTGTTAACTGTGTTGTTCAAACACTGCAAAATGTGCTTAAAGTTTTTTTTCTGCTAACACTATTTTTCTATATTGAGGTAATTCTCATGGAAGGCCTGATATCTCTTAATTAGATAGTCAGTTTCCAATAAGTGTACTGTAATAATGGTAATGGTTTCATATGTATATTTACTGCCAGTGTAGAAGAAAGAATTTTTTTTAAATGAGAAGTCCTCATTCACTGGAATGATAAAATGAACTTCTTCTCTGATAGCACCCTGAGGAATTTCTCTATTGCTATGCTGGAATGTAATGGAAAATCTTTTGTTAGCCTTTAGTTGAGACATATTACTATGTACTATAATTATAATAATTTACTGATTTGTTCACTGATTTTAAAGCTATATGTTCTTACTGGGGTTTTTTTGCAATATTTTCAATTCAGGATAGTAAGATTAAAGACAAAATAACAGAGATATCTACTTACATAAGCTGTTTCTGGATGTTTCTGGTTGATCCATAGACTCTAGCGCTCTGTGTAGGTTTTACCATGAGACCCATCACCTACCTTGCAAATTCGTAACAACTAAAGTAGTAACAGCCATGCATTGCCACTGCAGTATGAGCCATCCTGGGAGAAACAATGCACGGGGGTAGAAATACGGCAAGGAATATTCACTTTCATCCGTGAAGAAGAATCAAACAAAGATTTACAGTTTCCATGCATTATATTCATATTTTTTATTACCTCCTTATGGCTTGAGTATAATGGTGCTTGGAAGATCTGGACTATGCTAGATATAGTATCATAGCTCTAAGCAAAATAGACCACTGAGAATATATAACATTATACTTACTCGTGGCTTAAAGTCTGCATTGTATGTTCCTTTTTTCAGTCCCTAGTGGGACCGTACCTTGTACTTTCAGGGGGTATCAATTTTACAGAGGCTTCATTCTTTCGTTATCGTCAACATTCTTCCTTGAATAGAAATTTCAGAAGTGTTGAAGCACCAGCTTTTCACTTTGCAAAGAAATCATGTGTGCAGCCATGGACTCTGCTCACTGCAGTATTTATTTGATTTATGTGACATCCAGGTTTGCAAAATCTCTATGGTTTTCTAGTCTATGGGATTGCGAGAATTGTCTTGCAAGAGTGGATTGAACATTACTGATGCTGTCTATACACAATCGAAAACAACACTCTGAGGAGTGTAAACAAATCTGGAGCTCATTAATCCATTTAAAGTGCTGATACTGCAGTATTGTCAGTGAGACACTGCTCTATTCAGGAGTCCAGGTTAAGTAATGTCAGTACCCCAGGAATTTTGCCAGAGGCATAGCTACAAACACTCTGCTCAATATTTGCTACACAATTACACAGCGCAAGGCTCTAAGAGGAGAAGTACTTTTGAATACAACAGGATCATTTAGGATGGTGGATGGAACAGAAATTTTGGAGCAGATGGCACAAAATTCATGTGCTTGTCTCACTGACGGCGCTAAAGTTCCCTTGTCCATTAGTGGAAGGAAAACAGACCTTGACAGAAAAAACTGGGCAGGTATTATTTTGGTGTGTTCATGAAGAGAAAGCACACAAGTAGCCTCTAGACTTTCCACGCATGGACTTGAGAGTTTTCTGTGCCAGGGCACATAGAACACTTAGGGTTTTCTGGCTTTCCAAGGGCTGAACAGTAGTTTTTTCCGTAGTTATTTCCTGAAAAAAATGTCCCTTACTGAGGATATAAGGATGTCTAAGGGCTCACTGAGACTGAAAGTTTGAAAGTTAGGAAGACTTCATGCATTCTGCAGCTTTTCACTGCCAGTGCTTGTGAGTTGGGCTAAGGAATTGCTAAATTCAGAAATGTGACTGCACACACCATTTCCGTGTTTGGAGAAGATTCAGGGGGTTTCTTTCTCTTTTCTCTTTCAATATTTTAGACATGACAGAAAACTGACACAAAGCATGATCACAATTTATAGTAACCTAACAGGTATAGGTTGTGCCAGGGCCAATATTCATCCCATTCACTAGTCTGCTTTTTTGGGAGTACCCAGCAGCAGTTGCCTGGGGAGTGAATGTAAGCACCACCAGTTGTTTCAGTCCCTGTTTTAGTAACCTGTGACTTATGACTTTGCACTTGTATGCAAAAACATGCGACGACCACAAGGAATGGAGAGGGAGAGGAAATTGGTATCAGAAAAATGGCTACTAAACAGACGTTAAATGAGTGGACATTGGGTCTCAGGATGGCTGCCTTTCACTGCACTTATTAAGTCTTTGTGAGTAGGAAACAAGAGAGGGAAATAGCTGAGATGTAAAACCACTACCTCATGTCTTGCGGGGTATGGAAGATAAAATGAATAGACAGAGAGAATGGGAGGATAGTGTCATGGTTAAAGCAGTTAGTTTTGTTACAGAGTATTTACGGTCCATGCCTGTAAACACAGTTTCCAAGAGGATCAGGAGTAAATAACATCATCTAGTTGTGTTATTCCTTGTCTTGTCTTTTGTTAAAACACATCATTTGCGGAAATGCTGGGAACTCCCTGGAAGAGCTGAAACACATTGGACACAGTTGACTTACTTTGAACAAAAGAGATTTTATTTAATGAGGTCTCTAAAAAATGATGTTAAAATGAGCCCAACTTATTGCAATAGTACCCACAGCTAGAGGATATATGGTTATTTGAAAAAGTTTTTGTGCCTTGTTTCTGGACTTTCTGCCAGGTTGTGCTCATGTACAGATTACTGAGAAGACTGACTACAATTTGTGAAGCCCCCAGACACTGAAACAAGCACCACAGTAAAGCCAATGAGGAAAACAATAAGCTGGCCTCAGAGAAAGTTTTGAACACTATATGGAATATGTGGTGGACAGAGACACTTACTAGGCAGAGGAGACGCTATAAAATACTGACATTTTTTATGTGAAGTAAATACAAATAATGTCTGGTGCTGAAGTGAGAAGGGGTACCGTGTAAAGAAAATGTGACTTTGTATTCATTTGCTATATCTTAATACATATCTAATACATAATACATACCTAAAGGCAGCCTTGATCTTAGTATTTTTGAACACTTCTCAGTCTTTATAGCATTATTTTAATTTTAAGAGGGTTTTTTCCTTCTCATTTAATAATATCTAAAGCGCAGTTATTTAAAGTAGCTTGAATGAAGTTGTACATAAAGGTCAACTAATATCAACTAATAAAACTGTGCAGGATATAAAATATTCATTTTTTGGTATCATCTATTATTTATGGTATTTCTCAGAACCTGCACTGAATTAGTGATATTGAAATATCCTTTCACTTAAAGGAGAATGAAATATACCATAGTACAACTGGAGATGGAAAAATTAACCAAAGGCTAGAGCCACCAAAGTATTTCAGTAGATAAGTGTGAAATTTGAGTCCTCAGTACTGCCACTAAGTTGTTCTTTTGGGCCCTGAATGTGCCTGAAATCTCACATGAAAACTTAATTGGGCATAGGTTGCAGCTAGACCTAAGGAAAAAAATTCACAGCTGGAGTTCACACTACACATTGCAACAAGTTTCTCCATGAGATTGTGGAGTTTCTATCTGGATAAGGCCCTGAACAACCTGAGAAAATGTTAAAGTGGTCCCTGCTTTGAGTGTGGTTGGGACTAGACGATCCCCAGAGGTCTCTTCCAGTATACACAATTCTAGTACTCCATATTGATTTTATCCATTCTCTTAATTCAAGGTAAAACGGAGTTTTGTATCTGACGAGTGAACATGATCCAAATATACGTAAGCATGACAAAATGATGGTTTATCAACAACTAAACTTCTATAATTTCTGCCATTTATACTCCTTTCTACTCAGTGCCAGCAACAGTGCCCAGTTGCTTTGTGTCAATTGCTATTATTCATCAGGGTTCCCAGCTATTCTGGGAATAAAATGGGTAGGTCACATAAATGACAAATATTTGTAAATTACATCACCATGGTTATAAGATGCTGTTTCATGTCTCTAAGACTTGCTCTTATAAATTGGGTTTTTTTCTGTTTTTCATATCCATCTCATACCTCTTTTAATGAATTTCCAGCACAATGCTATCATGCATAACTCGAATGGCAAGAAAAAGACTTATTTCTTTGTATATAAATTCTAAATGTGCTATATATCATAGACCTAGGCAAAACAATAATTAGTATCACTCAATTAAACAGATGAGACCTCGAAGCAGATCTCTCCCTTGGGAGGTGCACTGGGAGGTCAGCCCATGCTGTGCCATGAAGAGATTCATCACTTATACTGTAAGTAAAACTAATTGATTACTTCCTCCATCTTTGGTGTACTCTGTCAGGGCACAAAGGGGGCCTGTGAACTGCTGGATTTCACACCTGCTTGTTAAAGTCTTGAGGCTTTCTGAGGGTTAACTGAGGGTTACAGTGTTTTCTACCCTGCCCGTTGCTTTGAGCCAGTCTCTGCATTCTTGCTGCAGTCTGTTTCTAGGAAAAACCACAAAGTTATGTTTTTGCTCATCTCCCCAGGTATCACACTTGAACAGTTACTTTTCTGTGTGCAAAAGCTGCAGCTGATTTGCCTGCTAGAGAGCTTTCCTTTTGTGTTAGCCGTGTACCTTGCAAGTATAACAAGCTTGGCCAGCATGGTCATTGCTTTATACACCATTTGTCATGGTCCTCAGTGTATTGTATGTATCCTTCATGATACTAAGCACACAGAGGAAGCTACAAAATAATGTATCTGATTATTTATTCTGGAGAGTCATTTCTACTGAATGAGGGAACAGCAACAACAAATATGTCCTGCCAACTCTTGGCAGGCTGGCCAGCTCAGCAAGCTGACAGACCTGCCAAATCCCTTTGTTTGTCATTATCCACTAAGCAGAGATGCTTTCAAAATCTCTTTTTGAGCACATTATAAGTACATCTATTTTCATTATTTTTTTTTTTTTTCCCTTAGCATCTTTCTTTATTTGCCTAGACTAAAGCCGTATTTTTTCCCAGCTGTACCTCTAGCAAAATGGGAAGTCAGAGTGCACTATTTCTGGTGGCATGTCAACATTAGGGCATGAAACACCTTTTCTCCCCTGAGCCTTCAGATTTATTTTAATTTTGTTAATAATTTCAAAGTGTGTACATATATGAGAATTTTACTAACATTGTACATTAACATGAAAAGGTTTAACTTTATTTTTATGTCAGTTTTCACTTGCCTTTCTAGAATATGGTCATTCAAGTTTTGATGTAAACATTCTGTTTATGGTTCTGTATATTGTATTTGTTATGGAGCATTTTAGCTTGTAAATCCAACAGCTAGCTCATCTAATGTCTTATCAGAAGTTTGCTCTAGCGATTCACATCAGTTCAAATGTCTAACTTCTATTTTTAAATTATGTTATGCTTCCTGAATCACTATATTTATCATATTATTTTCAGCATTTCCACACTATGCTGTGCTTGAAAATGACACTATCTATATGAACACGACTGACGATTGTGTCAGTGTAAACGATCTTTAAAAAAATTAATATCTTAAAGGAACACTCCTATTAAAACGTTATCCTAGTACAGATATTTCTAAGTAAAGTCACCTGTATATTTCTAACTTATTATCCTAGTTATAACATCTCAAACTCCCTTTACTCTTGTAATTAAAGATATTATAAGGACTCCCCAGAAATATTAAGCTTTGTACCTCTTTTTGAGGTAGTAGCATACATGAATTTACGGGTGCTAAACTCACATCAGTCAAGAGCAATCAAAATGTTAAAGCAGGTCACTATCAATGCACTCAAGTCAATGTACTTGCACTTCTTTTGCTGATCTTAGTTTGACATATGGATCCATGTCTTGCTACTCACATATATGCAAAGATAAATGATATTTTTTTAATTGTAGTCTTTAGGGAAAATTCAAGAAACAGGCAGCAGAGGTAAAGAATACCACTGATTTATCCTGGTGGAAGCATAGCCTTTGGCACCCACTAATAATTGTGAGCAATTCTTCAAGCAGTATATGGATTCTGGGAGCTCTGAGCAGTGGATTTTCCTGAGATGATGGACCTCTTGAATCACCCTGATAACACTATGTGTCCTCCAGGGTATCGTGATGAATGCTATAGCAGAAAAAGATATTGAAATAAATACCAAAGTAAAGGTGGTTCACTAGAAAGAGGTCATAAAAGGGCTTTCAGTGGCGTATAAAGAAAGGCATAGTCTGGAAAAGTAATTTATTTTCCCCTGCATTTGGTAGCCTGGCACATATGCCCTTAAGTGACAGGTTTGGTTGGTTACTATAGAAATGATCTCTGGTTATTATTGTTTTTAAAATACCTCTTCCAGTGGTTAGCTGAAAGTGCTGTCCACAGTCTATTCATTCTACTAAAATTTCAAATTCATTATGGTCATTTTTCAGAACAAGGAAATCCATTTTCTATTACCCAGAAGATGTTACCTTCATGTGTTTCTGAAAGAGAACAATTGTGCTAGTTGCTGATGGTGAGTGAGTAATTGACCAGAGAAACTTTCTGTATCCACTTTGGCATCATAAAAATCTAGTGCTGTTCAAAGGAAACATTATAGGCTTTTTCTTTGTAGATAGAACTCATTCTTTGTACAGGTACTAAGTGCAAATAATCCCATGCCATTTAGTTGAATAAAAAGATAGATGACAGAAAATAGAGAATACTGTAGCAAAGAGGAGAGAAAAAAAATCACTGTGTAAAACTTACAAATAATTTTTACCTGGACATAGTCCTTGAGATAAGAAGTAGTAGTCTGCTTAGCTGCTTTAAAAGGAAATTCATCTTACAATTGATACCATAGCCTTACAAATTAAAAGTAAACAATGTCTTAATGTCCTACTGAGACCTCCCTGAACCCTTCCTGTTGCCATGCAGTGGGCTGTGCAGCAAAGCAGGGTTGATGCAGCCCTGGTAATGGGCTTGAGGGGAGCAGATGTTGGGGGACAAATCTCACCAAGCACAGAAAGCAAGTTGGGACTCTATGAATCGCCATGTGCAATGCCTCAACACCTGCGTCTGGAGCCCAGTTACGTATGCTTCATCTCTGGCAGTCTTGTTTTTCCGCTTCCACTCTCTCGAACCTGGTAGAGATGGTGGTAGACAAAGATCACGTTTCAGATTAACATATATTCTCTAAAGCGATTGTTTCAAATTAGTCTTGTTATGCTTATTTTTTGAAAGTAGAAAAAGAGAGGAAGGACCACAGGGCCCCGTGACATGAAAAGCATTTCTAGCGACCACTAGTAAAGTAGACACAAAATTGTTCAATAGTACCAAATCCCATAGGCTTAACCTCTTCATATAGTGAATTATTTTTTTTGCATTTTATGTTTTGCAATTCATGACTCAGTTTCCTAGGTTGGGAATTCCTTTACTTAGCAACTGAGCTTAACAAAACACAAATGAGCTATTCTATTGCAACATAAATTCAGTTTTCCTGATCTGTAGCAAAGCATAGTGCTGCAATTTAATATCGAATAAATGCTGAAGTCCAAAGACATCACAATCAATTAGTAGAGAGCAATATATTTTTGCGAGGTTGTGAAGCCCAGTGGTTACATAGAAAGAAGCGCTGAGGGAATTTAAATACCATTGAGAGGGATTTTGACAACTCATTAAACATGAAGGACCATGCAACAGGAAAGAAAACTGGAAATGCAGTTCCCAAGTGTAAGACAAAAGAGAAGAACAACAAAAACCCAAACTGCCACTGAATATAATGCTGAAATTCTGATTTCAGACATCTGATAGACAAGAGAGCTCAAAAAGTTTATAATTTAATAAAAGCTAGTCAATGTAGATCCATTGCTGGAAGCCTAAGCTTCAGAAATTTGCTTAAATATTTTTGTATATCCTGCAAAACAGATCAGCAGGGGTGAAAGTCATAATGTATCTGTATTTCAGGAAGTATTTTAAACCGTACTACAGAATAGATTATTCTGCAGAATATGAGGGAAGGTGCCCAGGGCAGCTACCAGCTGAGTCCAACAAGCCCTGACTCAGGGACAGGTGTCCCCAGGATCACGGGACACAGGCACAGGTTGCTGCTGAGCGGTCTGTGTGTACCTGCCCATCAGGAGGTAAAGGAAGGATCTGTGTACTGCAGGATAGCCTACCAGGAGAAAGGATGCAGTTTGCCTTCACAGGATGGCCTGGAGCATCTTTCTATCAACAGAGACAATCACATCCCTCCTGCCCACATCCAGCAATGGGGCATTTGATCAATCTTTTCATTAAGATTGCTGAGACACCTACCTTAGAGCTGTATTTTTGGTTTTCTGGTAAGGCATTCTTCCTTCAGGTGAATGCTGCTTTCTTAAACAGCCAGGGAAATGTGATTAAGTGTTTTGAAGGCCTTCAGGGGAACATTTGCTCTCCTGGAGCTGGATTCTGGGTCAGGTAGGAAGAGATGAAGCTTCCATTCATGGCTTGCATTTGCAACTCTTACTGACTTGCTTAAGTAACTTAATTCCTCCTTGCCTTACTTCTCCTATGCAGAATAAGAGAAAATACCCCTTTAATCCCTTCTAGGGGCTTTTATCCTTCTATATGACAATGACTGTATTATTATTAAGCATTTTTGGTTTTGAAAGGCCGCAATAATTGCTAAGGAAGCTCAATGCTATTGCAATACCAATAGATATTCATCAAAAAGCTGTGTTGTTTTTATTATGGGTCATGTGCAAAAGCCAAGCCCTTTATATACTTGAATAAAAGAGAAATATTTTTCCCTTTTGCTGTTAGGATTTGTCTCACTGTCTTCTTCTTTTAACAGATTCAAAGAGGTTGTCTTTGCCAAAATTTTAGCAACATTTTACACTTAATAGATATTCACCTCATGTTTTGACACCTCACATAATACAAATAATTCTGTGCTTAGTTAATCAAGGTCATGTTTAAGCAGATAGTGAAAACTGTCTCTGATAACAGATTTTCTGTTAGAGGGTTGTTTGTCATTCAAGTGCATGTTAGACATAAGAACAATTGTCTTTTTTCGCTTCTAGTTTTCTTCATAATATATTTGATTTGAAAAACACCTGGAAGTGACTTTTCAATCAGGCATGGTTTGGTTGGTCATGCTATTGCTAGGGTGATGTAAACATTCACATTGCACAAATGATAAATGAACTGTAACCAACCATTTTGTTCCTTTCTTCCTCAATAAAAATAGAAAATTCTTGGGGTTTAGCTGTCTGTGACAGTCAATTATAAGCACAGACTACCATGTCTGAGGAGACTGTCTCTAATCAAAACGGTGGAAGAAGTCTGTCTATAAACTGCTACCCAATTAAAAGGTAGTGCATCATTCAGAAATAAGGCTAACATGTAGAAAAGTCAATCACTGACATCACAAGGGGTTTTGGTGCTTGAAGGTGGAGCTTCTTTTCGGCCTCTTCTGTACCCTCCGTAGCAGAGTAAGTCATCACTTTTCAGACAGTGATGGCATTTACATGGGCAGTTTGTTGCCCTGAGTCCCAAACATATCTTCATGTTCGAAGAAAACAGAAGTCTGCTTTCTGATATTCTAAACCTGATTTCTGTTTATTGGCATTATATTATAGTGCTTCCTTTGGATGAAGACTCCATATTCTCTTATAGAGAGTAGAAAACTATCATAAGCTGTAAAAGAAAGACCTTGTGCAGGATTCCAAGTGAAATAGCATATTAGTGATTCAGTTGTCATACTCATTTACGGTATTACAGCTGCCAGTGAAAGGTAGTCAGAAGTTCATATTGTGTGCTATGTTTGTAAATGGTGATGCTATTTCATTATTCACTGGCCTGTCTGCAATTAACCTCTTACTCTGAGCATGGTGAAAATTTTCAGTAGTAGCATACAACATTTCAAACGTATTTCAAAGTGCATCTTTGTCACTTCCGTCACTCATGAGAGAAACAGCCTCACTGATTTGGATGCATGCTGGTCATAAATAATTCTTACCCTTAACATCATGTATTTGGAAAAGGAATAAACTTCATTAATGGATTACTCGTATGCCATCATCGTCTGAATTTTGATAGCTCCTGAATCTTGAACATAAGCAATGCAAGCAGTAGGAAACTAGTTGAGAGCTCCAAGGAGATCATCCTGACACTGGAGCTGCCTGTGATGAAGGCTGCCCAGATACTAGTCCCAGAATGAAGACACTGTGCTGTCACTCAAATCTTCAGGGGAACTTGCAGTACTCGAATTTACTAGCACTTTGGGTGTGCAATATAATGCAGAATCGCTACTCATATTTTCACCCTCACACATATGGTGTGGTGACATGCCTGTTTCAACTCTTATATCCTGACTAACCCAGGTGTTTAAAAGTTAGTCTTATAGACCTAAGCTAAGCACCTTACCCTCCCTCTGTAGCCAAACACAATGCTCTAGAAGGCGATTCGTTTCACCCTCAGATAGTGGTTTCAATAAGTGAGACAAACTGTACCTCTGGAGTTGCCTGTTCTCCCTAAGAACAAAGTCAGGAGTGATGAGCTTCACTTTGGGCAAGGAGCTTCTAACTTCTGGTGTTGGTTGGGGTTTGCCTGCTGTTTTTTTCCTTTTCTTCTACAAGACAGCTATGCTAAGCCAATCTTCTGGTTTCCCACCTACGGACTGCAGAGAGCAAAGAGACTCTCTAGGGGATGATTCATTCTCTCCAAAGATAAGTATCTGACACAGGTGGGTGTTTGTCAAAGTAGAAAATGTACTGTAAATTCATTTGTGCTGATATTGCTCACTACTTAAACGGTCTCTTAGGAGGAGAGCTTATGTGATTTTTACTTCGGAGAAGACAGTCCCTCACCTATCACATTGCTAGAGGATGAGATCTCCTGGATGTTAGTTTGAGCATTGTTTCGGTGTAGACCACATAAATTAAGGGGAGGAGAGGAAGGCCCTTGGGAAAGGCATGAGCCAAAGGTAATTTGGGAACCTAAGAGCATATGTGTGAGAGGCAGTGATTACTGAAGCAAATAAAAAGGGATTTTTAAGAGAAGAACGGTGCAGGAAATCAAATAAAACAGAGATCAAAAAGCACAAAACGTTTGGAAAAGAAGAAAGATAATGAATGCAGATGCCATTGGAAATGGATGGTAAGTATGGGATGAAACTGGTAAGGGAAAAGATGTCTGCAAAGCAGGAGATTTGGAAAAAGTTATATACAAAATAAAAAATAAATATGCTGTCAGCTAAATGAAATAGGTGTTGTTTTATCATTCCATTTTAGGGTAAGTTTCGGACAGAGGTAGGTAAAACAGTTGGGAAATATGCCTGTTTGATATTCCCGGGCCAGGCTATTAGAAACAGGTGAATTCTATATTGCCTGAATTAGAAGGCAATAAACTCAAGTTAGCTGTGCTTAATCTGTGAAAACCATCATTGGGTCCTGAGTATATGGCTATATAGGGATTCTTCATCCTGGTGATAAACTCCAGTTCTCAAACTAGTATGTATTAGGAGTGTGAATATTAGACAGGAACAGCATCAAGTGATACAAGAGACCTAAAGGTAAACCAGAAGACAAGTGTTTTTGTCAGAATGACTGAGTTCTCTAGGAAACTGTAAACAAAACTCTGGCTGAGTCTCTGGTACTTATTCAAAGGTAAGAAATCAATTAAAATAGAAATAGTGAGTATCCAGCTTTTGGAATTACTACTGTTAGGAAATCCTGTTCACTTTCTCAGGTCCTTCTTTGATTGCGCTACCTCCACTGTGATATGGTCTTTCTCTACAAACATGTACGTATTTGAAAATTGTTCAGTGTGTCATAACATTGGAAAAGCTGTCAGTAAAGCAGTAAATAAGAAAGCAGTCCAGTGCTTAATGCCTAGTTCCAAATAGCAGTTTGTAACTTACCCTGACTCCATCACATGGAATGTTTCAGATACTGAACAACATAACAGTACAGAAGTACTTAGTCAAGATGTGTGAAGACAGTGACTTATTTTAACATTTGAAACAGAATTAACAGATAAGACTAAATAAAAATGTGGCTACAGAGAATGACATTTTGAAACTTAAAATTACTTTAATATCACACATTTGAACAATTTTCTCTTTATAGTGGGAATGTTTTTTTGTCCTTTTTCTCTTTCCTTCCCCAACAACAAAACTTGCTGGTTGAAGAATATCTGAATGTCTGATGAAAACAAGTCTTTGGAAACTAGAACTGGAAGGAGGCTCTTACTCCCGCTAGATACTTCAGTTCAAATAAGCAAATATGTGGATACCCATCACATTATGTGGTTCGGGCACTGACTTTGGCCATAATTCTAGGTTTCTCTCCAAGCACTCCAGGGTAAAGTTGGGGACAATCCTTAGCATCCTTTGTCTTGCTGGTCATGTAATGACTGTTTTTCAGATCAATGGGAGGGAGGGAAAAAAAAAACCAAAAACCACAACTGTTCCCACTGGGAACAATTTTCTGATATTTACAAAGCATCAAAACATTTTTAATTAATGTCACAAATACATGAAAATGATGTAAAAGGACCCATGTCTTCACCATCTTCAGGGACCGGGCAGCCTCTCCTGTTTGTTCAATGCTTCTAATAGCAGACAAGTTACTGCTTTATGGTTCACTCAAGATGGGAAGGAGAATTATCAGTCTCTCAACTTTTGTGCATCTCTAAGGATTACACAAATATGTTCCTAGGAACAAAACAGGAATACAAGGCAGGTGTGGTTCTGGCAGCAAAGAGAAAGTCAACCTGTTCTCTCCTAGCAGTGCAAAGTGGAAGCAGGAAAAAAAAAAAGTTCAAATACAGACAGATAGTGTACTGATTTGTTTTGTTTTGTGGGTTTTTTTAAACTGAATAACAATCACACACACAGGTGTGCATATGAAAGATCCTGGGACCTCCATGATCCTGTTTTGCAGATCTCACTTGAATAATTTTATCAGTAATCTGTTGATCCTTCAGGTGGGATTCAATTCAGGACTATGGCATCTGAACTGAAATGATCGCATCTTGTGTGCGTAAGTTACTATGACAGTCAGTGGGGATCTGGTCAGCCTAGGGAGGGATTCAGCTGGTCAGCCATCTGCTTTGGAGCTAGCAGAAGCACTCTTGTATTGGGTGGATCCCCAGGTTCGGCCTCCTAATGTGCCTGTAAACACCTAGATGTGGAGTTGGATGCATTAATTTTGTACTGAATCTTACTCTCCTAGGCTGTGCTATCCTCCTCATGCAGACAGTAATCCTAATTAACTTTTGATGTCCTTCATTCCTGTTTTTTGTTACCATAAGGATTTGCTTTCTTGGGCAGTAGTAAGTACTTAGCCACAGCAATGTGGATTCACAGTGCACCAGGTGTCACGTATTAACCCCATGTGGACAAAGAATTTTATTTCAATGTAAAGATGAAATAAACTGTGGTTCATTAAGACACATGAATGCATCGCTTTTAAATAAGATACATCAGAAACATGCACTGGGATTCACCTGATTTAAGCAGATCATCAGTCTTAGCTCTTAAGATCTAAATGAGGCTTTTCTAAAACTGATGTCTTCAATGCTCAGGGAGAGAAGTGACTCTAGTCCTCCAGAGAAAGACCCTGCTGTGTTTAGGTGCTTCACTTTAGCATACAGGACTTAACTGGCTGGCTGCAGTCTACAGTAGTCACGTGAGGAGTTTGGACAGTACAGCCAGAAAACTACACACACACTGCACCTACTGTGTAAGCTATAGTACAGAGGCTGTGTTGTAACTAGATAAGACTAAACTAATTATTCCCAGGACTTTTCTTTCTACCTATTGACATTGTTCTCGACACAACAGGAGTGCAGACCTGATTACTGCCCTTGGATGCAATTATAGTACAAACAAACTGCAACAGCTTGACAATTGATCATAGGAGGCTAATGGAGCAGGGATTCTTTGAGTTCTTCTTCATCAGAAGGCATAGAAATGAAACTACATTCTTCTCTCAGTATTAAAAGCAAATCACTTAAAGTCCTTGAATGTCTGTAAGCTGGTTTTAAGTATGCTTTAGCTATTGGTATGTGCTAGCTCTGCTCAAAAGTCAGAGAGAGAGCTTCCTTAAGCTGCCTATCAGAAATGCCAAATGGTCAGCACAAAACTATGTCAGTGTTTTGTCAAAACGCTGAGAAAAGTGGAAAATTCTTATCTTTTTGTTCCAGGCTGGCAGCTGGGTTTTATTCTTATTGAGAAGAAATATGAGCACAATCTGTTTTGGAGCAAAAATCTGAGCATTAGAAGTCTAGCAATGACTCTGTGCTGATCCACGAAGCTTTAAGAATAACAATAGAAGCTTTAAGAATAACATTGGTTTCCTTCTTTGAGTTATTTTCATCAGTCTTTGTTGGGAATGCTTTGTACTGTTTCTGTTATACCTCTGGCATAACAAATCCTCTATTTTAAGATTACAAGTCACTCCTAAGATGAGTATTTAACTGAAAATTTAGCTCCTTTTTCTGCACATCTGAGAGTCCAGCACTTACATATGTGAGTATGTTCCTTCCCCTACAGAGCAGAGTATTAGACCCTCCTTAAGACTCTGGCAGCTCCAAGAGAGAAATAAAAGGCACCTTTATTGGTAGCTTCCATTCGCACATCATATCTAGCCTAACTAATCTCTGCTCTTTACTTCAAAAGTCTTAGGCAATGAATGCATAACTGTGGCTGGCTATTTCAAGTTATGCATGTAGATTTTCAGATTCTTCCTCATTTCAAGAACAACTCTATCTGTTGGTATAACTTTTATAGCAGTATGACACCAGGGTGCTGCTGATCAAAGATATTAGGTCCAAAAAAGTGGGGTGCTTCTATATAAAACTGTCTTGCAATGACATCTGAATCCAGCATCACATAACTAAGACTTGTCCGATAAAATCGCTCTCCATTCACCTGATTCATTTCAAGGCCGTGGCACATTGGAACAATATATTGATGATAAACTCTTGAAATATAATGCTTGCTAACAAAGGATAATTTAAACAATGTAAACAATTTCAAGAGAAAGACTTTTAAACTCAGATTTACTCTGATTCTTTTATAAATATAGTGTATTTTCCAAGAAGAAAATGTTAAATCAATTACTATCCATTCCCACAGGATTTTTTGATTCTTTTTTAAACTCCAACTACAGCAGAAAATAGGCTTACATTCTGAAAATTATGTTAGACAATCAAATACATACATAGTTTGTGTTCCAAAGGGCTTATGTCTTCCATATTTGTCTTCTGTAAATGGCAAAGATGGGTGTCAGAAATCACAGGAGTACCAAGAAGCTCTAGCATATTACATATTAAAACAAGAGCAATACATTATTTCTAAAGAGAATTACACATAACCCTCCTAATATACCAACTGTAAAGCTTTAAGCATATCCTGTTATCTTTCAAGAAACACGTGGGGTTTTTTTCCCCCCGCATTATCTAGTCTACGTGGTTCTATTATGTCAAATTCATTTGTGAGTTCGTTCTTTTCAGTTCTGGACATTTATCGATTTGATTTTTTTGAGAGATTTCTTCACTGGGTAGATTAAAGAAACTTTTTTTCTTCTAAATTCTTTAGTAAAAACCTCTACATTGATTGCGCTATCCTTCCTTAATACACTGCTGTGATGGATGCTCACTTCTTCCAGTAGTATCTAACTGTAGGACACATTAAAAAGATTGTATTAAATTCCCCTCCTCCAAAATAGCATTAGATCCAGTTCAGGCCTAAAATATTTCCTTGAGTGAATGAAAGGTTATAAAGATAACTTACTGTTATATTTCAACTGGTATCTATATTCACTGCAATCTGAAGGAGGAATATGGTTGTATGATTCAGTCACAGAATATTAATTTGAAATATATTGATTTGCCCCTTAGATCAATACTATCATAGCATACATATTTTAATCTATATGCAAAGTTGATGCTATCATTTGAAAAGCAATACAGGCACAATTTATTCTTAGGTAAGTCTTGAACATTAAATATTTCATTATGGCTACCAAAACAATTGACCATCATTTTTCTCCAGGTCTTCTATTTGTTCTGTTTCCCACACATCTTAAGAGGAAACTGAGAAAATACTATGTTATACTCCATCTTAATTAAACTTCAAAAGTGTTTTCATATCATGGTTTCTTTCATACAGTGGACCTCAGTGCAAACAATCCAATTTAACTATAAGTTGTTTGCATCAAAACACTTCATAATAAGAGAAATGTAATGGAAATAATTGGTTCGTCATACATGGGACTGTTTTGCTTGTTTTTTCCTTCTCCTTTGGGCAGAAAAGGGTGGAGGGGGTGGGTCATCATCTTGCTTATTCATTATAGATAATAGAAATCACATTTCATAAAGGCACATTTACCACAATGTGTTAGTAATCACTGTAATTGATTTAAATACTTGAATTGACTGAGAACATTCATATTTTTTCATGAACTAACTGCAAGATAATGCTGGTTAAAACTGGAACATTTTGTTACACTGCACAAAAAGCCTTAGGAAAGTTACTATGATGAACAAGTTTGCTTTTTCAACCTGCTGTTTTGACTGTTTTTCAAGTTAAGGTAAAGATTCAGGTGCATCAAAAGGTGAATGTATTGTGTTACCTTAGGAGTTCACTCTATGTACTTTAAGGGAATGGTAACCTAACAAAATCCAGGATTTCAATAGGCAATGAGAAACAATCTTAGCATATTTCTGCAGCTTGAAGTTTCCTCAGAAAACCACATTCTAGTAATGAAGGATTTTCCAGAAGTTTAATGATCTTCTTTGAACATCAATAAACCCTTGAAAATATCAACTGCTGGGTTTTGGTACTAGCACTGTCCCAGCTTTTTCCAGTGGGTACAGAGGAATGCACATCAGTCTACATGAACTACAGGCATAACTAGGCTTTCTTTTTTTAAAGTGGCCCATGACTTGGGATTTTTTCACAGAGTGGTCACAGGAAGTTAAAAGTCAAACTGTCCATCCTTCAGTCTGGTAAAATAATACCCTTTTCCTACAGAAGAAGGTTGGGGAGATCAAAAATAATAAGAGATTAAAGGTCAAAGCTTAACAGGCTACAACTTAGGTTCCTTCTCTCAGAACCAGTCACATGTAGAAGCAAGAAAACCAAGATGTACAGGCAACTGTACTCCCAAACTTTAGCCCTTTTTGCAAGAGGCAAAAAGCTGCTAAGTGAATTTTGTATGCAGCAGCAAAGGGAAGACAAATCCTGGTGTCATTAAAGCCCAAATTATGAACTTTATTTATTGTCTGTTTATAATGAGGAATGTCAAAACAAGCATAGCTGTGATTCTTGGTATGCAGATCAAATCTTGTTCCTTCCTAGCTTCAGCATTGCCAACACAGAAATCTGTCGGGTATTTCTAGATAGCTTAGGAAAGACTGGTTACAAATTGAAACTTGGGGACCAGTGGGAAAGAACAGAAAAGCTGAGCCTGATAGTATCTAGAAAACATAGGGCTGACAACGTGGAATTAGTCTGCTACAGTAAATCACATTGTTTTTATTGTTATCCATTTACATCATCTAGTGATTCCTATTTAGGTAATAGTTTGGTTTCCACATAGATTTTCTCTTTATTTGTGCTGAGCAGATGTTATATTAAAGGGGTTTTTGTTTGTTTGTTTGTTTGTTGATTTACAGATATATACAGGTCATGTTCTACTCTCAGTTAAACCAATAGTAAAATTAAATTCCACGTGTAGAAATCTTGTGCTGGTTTTGGCTGGGATAGAGTTAATTTTCTTCATAGCAGCTAGTATAGGGCCATGTTTTGGATTTGTGCTGGAAACAGTGTTGGTAACACAGAGATGTCTTAGTTATTGCTGAGCAGTGTTTACACAGAGTCAAGGCTTTTTTGGCTCCGCGCACCAATGTACCAGCAAGGAGGCTGGGGGTGCACAGGAAGCTGGGAGTGGACACAGCCAGGACAACTGACTCCAGCTGACCAAAGAGATATTCCACGCCGTATGACGTCACGCTCAGCATATGGGAAGTAGTAAATGAATTCCTTGTTTTGCCTGGTTTCTGTGCATGGCTTTTGCTTCACCAATTAAAGTTTCTTTATCTCAAGCCGTCAGTTTTCTCGCTTTTACCCTTCCAATTCTCTCCCTCATCCCACTGTGGGGGCAGGGTAATGACTGAGTGGCTGTGTGGTGCTTAGTTGCCATTTGGGATTAAACCACAACAATCTAGCACGACATTAGTCAATCTATATAGAAATAGCCACAACAGATGGTATAATTTTATGACTAAAAATAATCTGTAGAAATGAAACACCTTTATGCACTTTTTAGAATCATATATATTCTAGTTAGATCTACACCTGACAGCTATGTGCCTCTGGTATCCATCTCAGGTCTCACAAAGTATTGGATTCAGAGGACATAGGGTTTCATTTTATGTGATCATTCCTATGCTTGTAAGAATCACCGTTATTAACATGTACTTGCTCAGGTAAGTAACTTCATAACACCTGGTAAACAAAGTAAGAATTAGCATAAAAAGCACATAAATCAATTATTTGCTGTTTCAGAATCTGCTTGTGTTACTTTCTGGTTGCAGAACTTCTGATTTATCCTTGAGATTCTGTCTTTCCTATCATTTATTGCCAAAGATATTTTCATGTGGAAAAACTTCTAAATGCTGGTGATGATTTTTAATGTTTAAGATTTTCCAAGATATTTGAGCAAAGCCCTCTGGATTTTATTCTGACTCTAGGGTTTGTTTAAGATGCCCTAGTGCCCACAGCCCTAATTAAAAAATTTATTGAATCTCAAACTATTAGTCAGAGTGTTCTCAAGAGAAGACTCACTTCTAAGCATTTATGAGGGCATAATTTGAACAATAACAATATCCATAAAATTTAGATGTAGCTAAAAAGTCTCTGCAGAGGATTAGCAACATTCTCAAAACTCAGATTCTCGAAGCTTCAGTGCCAATGCATGGGTTACTTAAAAATATAAAGGCGACTTTTATATTTGCAGAATCTTTCCAGCATGAGACAGTTATAAGTTTGGAGGGAAATATCTATCCTTTCTTGCACCTCTTTCCCCTAAGAGACTGTCTGCTGGGGTACAGCAGTGAGTTGCACTGGATAGTCCTCTCTTTAAAATACATACTCATGCTAATCTTTAGACAGCTTTAGTTTCCTTGCTGATACCTTCAGTTAATTTAATCAGTTGTTTACGCAGTTCAAAGAAAGGATATCTGTACATTATTTTTTGCCTAGCTGTGAAATATGTATCAGTGTAAATTCAAAATTTTCTCCATAACTGGAGTTGTTGGCCATTTCTTACTTGAATCTACCAATGAGGATCTTAAAGAGTAAATTGAATCAATATCTCCCATCAATATTAGCTGAGGTGTAGTCAATCCTGATTTGGGATAGAGGAGATAGAATTTGTCAGCATCTCTAATTCCCTGCTGTCTCTGTTTTTCAAGGTGTCTATGATATATCCTTAGCTGTACACACTGCTCTATATATTGCACGATATTGTTGTTTATTAATCTCTCAGCCTACCTAACTGCTGGTTGTGGAATTCTAATTTCCTAAGGAATTGTTCCATGTGCTAGATTTTGACTTGCAAGGAAACTTATGTTAGTTTGGCACAAAACCAATTTTTACAATCTTGCTTCAAAGTTTGGGTTTTAGAGAAGATTTTGCCAGCTCAGCTGCACTGAGTGCAGAAGCAAGCCACATAATCCTTCATTAAATAATTTGGGAACTCCTCAGAGTCTCCTGACAGTTGCATATCAACTCTGTACTAACCTATGGTTCAGAGATTCAGTGATCTCCAGGCACATGCAGGAAAAAAATTGACATTACTAAGATTTGTGATCTGAGGTAAATAAAACTTTCTCTCATCAGCAGCAGTATCCCAACTCCAGCAGAAGGAAGCTCAGGCAGTACTACAGAGACAGTAAACTTGTCTTACCGCAAAAAACAGAAAGAGCCATTTTTCCCTACATTGATTTGTTTGGGGAAGATGCTGCCTGATTTGGGAGCAGAATGAGGCAGCACAGGAACAGTGACAGAGATGGAGGATCTTTGGCTGGAGAAGGTGAGGTCATCCCCTGAGCAGGGGGGGATACAGCTCCTGGATCACAGCAGTGGGATGCAAAACTCTTGTTGGAAATGGGTTTCAGCTACGCAAGACCAACCTGCATCAGTCATGACTCCTTTATTTAAGAAGTCTTTTTTTGAAAAGTAAGACATGTTTTCAAGTGACAGTGCTTATACGGTGGATTGAGATTGAGATGTAGCCTCTTGTGGCATCAAGCACAGCATTGCCAGCCAGGCAAGGGAGGTGATTGTCCTGCTCTGCTCTGCACTGTTGTTGACTCACCTGGAGTGGTGGGTGCAGTTCTGGGCGCCACAGGATAAAAAAGATATTAAGCTATTGGAAAGTGTCCAGAAGAAGACTACAAAGTTGGTGAAGGATTTGGAGATGAAGCCATATGAGGAGCAGCTAAAGTCACTTGGTTTGTTCAGCCTGGAGAAGAGGAGACCAAGGGGAGACCTCATCATGGTCTACAGCTTCCTCACAAGGGGAGGAGGAAGGGTAGGGGCTGAACTCTTCTCTTTAGTGACCGATAACAGAACAAGAGGTAATGGCAGAAAGAGATTCTTGGGAGATTTAGGTTAGACATTAGGAAAAGGTTCTTCACCCAGAGGGTGCTGGACACTGGAACAGGCTCCCCAGGGAGGTGTCACGGCCCCAAGCCTGACAGTGTTCAAGAAGAGACTGGACAACACCCTCAGACACATGGTGTGAACTGTGGGGTTGTCATATGCAGGGACAGGAGTTGGACTCAATGATCCTTGTGGGTTCCTTCCAACTCAGGACATTCTGTGAGGGTCTGTTAGTCTTCTCTGCTACAACTGCTTTTATCCTCATTCACATGAAGTCCTGGATACAGTATGTGAGTTCAGCAAGAAGGGAAGTTGAAAATTGCATTGCCTGTGGGATGGCCAGCAATGGGTGCAGACTTTGTGAATGTGAATGGAAAAAAATAATGAAAACTCTTCCGCTAAATTCAACAACTTCTACTACTTATTGAAGTACAACTGTCAGGAGACTGTTTGTGTGTGAATATGAGTATATACATAATAGTCTCATTCACAGGACATACTGGCATAAGTTGATAACTACCATATAAATACAAGATTTTTAGTGTTTGTTTTAATGTAGCTGAAAAGATCTATAGGATCTCAAGTGTAATTAACTAGGAAATTTTCATTGATATGACTTTCAAAGACATTTTCTTGATGTTTAAAGTAGTTTTACAGCTCCTTTAAAAGAAATCAGAAAAGCAAATAAAGGAATTTTTTTTAAATGAAATTTTTCTCTACAAATGTGGATCCCAGAATAGACATTTATGTTTGAGTTTATTTACTTCATCATTTTCTTTCAAGGGTCCTTAATATATCAGTTGTAAGTCAATATTTTGTGAGGCTGTTCTGTGTAATTCTTTTAAGTGCTAGAATGAAACAGATAAAACCTGGGAAAGAAACAGTTATGTAGTGACATTGGATAACTTAGAGTTTAGCATAACATAAAGACAAAGAAGCACCCAATAAAATAATCAGCTAGCGTGTATAAGCTAAGGAAAACAGAAATACTTTTTTAACTCTGGCATAAGAAAGTCACAGAGGTCGCTTCCACAAGATGTGGCAGAAAACTGAACTACAAATAGGCTCAAAAAGGGATTAAGCATGCTGATGAAGGAGCAATCTGTTTATAGCTGTCAAATATGGTTGATGTCTCCAGCTACTCTACAGACCAGGCAGCTCATAAGACAGTGACTAATGAATGCCAGAAGAATGGACCAGGAAAATATCAGTCAATACCTTCCCTATCTTTCTTCTATAATTACTCAAGAAATTCAGCATGGTGACCTGCAGGGACCAGTCACCTGAACTACCAGAACCATTGCTCTCACCCAGAATGATGGTCTATATCTTCAGCTGTACTAAAACCAGTAGGGCTGATTTGAACTCGTAAAAAACTTTATGATAATGTTTCCTGTTTTGTAGATATCTTTTCTTAACTTTGGGATCTTGCAGCTTCCTAGGATGCAGAAGCACTTCAGCAGACAGAGGCCTCAGTAATGTGGAACATATGATAGTGTTTTAAAGGATTCAGAGAAAACATTTGCAGAGAAAGCTATTAATAAAATAAACAGGATGACATGAAAACTTTCAACCTAATATTCAGCTTTATTCAAACTGTTGGTGGCACTTTAGTTGCTGTTGGATCTAATAATTTTTATGCAATATACAAAGTATTTTCACTCCAACAAACCGTTGTAGAGAGTCAATTAGACATGTGTTGCTAGGGGTAGGTGTGTACAAGGCAGTTTGGGGAATTAAAAAAAAATAATAATAATCCCACATAATTCTTGAGATCTTTCAATAGCTAAAAGGTTTGGGAAAAACTGGCAAATGAGAAACCAATCCTTACGCTTTGGAGATGGTCATGAAAAACACTGTGCTGTTGTCTCTTTATTTTAACATGTATTTTTACTCATAGAAGAACCATCCAGATTCAAACAGAACTGTCATTGCTGTTCCACTTCAGATATTTCTTATCAAAATACTTAGGCATCTTAAAGGTTGTTTGCCTTTTTATGCACTTGCTGTGCTATTAATCTAAGACTATCATGTATGAGTGTTTACTATTGCAAGGGTATTATGATAATCTTTGAAAGAGCATTGTGCTTGCCAGTAAACTAGATGAGGGCCTTCAGGCAAGTGATGAGCTGAGCTAAAAGTCTACCTTGTATTTTCATAATTTGTTTTTTCCTCTACAGTTATGTCACTATCTTTATTATTACCATCATCATCTTCATTCCCATCCATAATAATCATACCTCTTATTGTATAATCTGAAACTAGTATAAAACAGACTCAGCAATTTGAAAGTGAAAGGATAAAGCAATTTGCTTTGTGCTTCCTGCTGCTTTTGCAGATAGTCTGCAATTGAGTCCCCTGTCGTCTTTGCATAATTTGTATCTCTCTATCCTGTGTATTGCTAATACCATCAGGAAGCTGGAAAAATGACATATTGCAGAAAGCAAAGAAGCTTCCCTGTATTCAGTTCTAATGGCAGTCTTCCTTGACTCTACCTGCTGCCAATACTTTTTTCTCCATTTATCTGACACTGTTAACACAAAGTCTTTCTGAGGCTATTTATATCACAAGAACTCTGACAAAATCCACTTTAACTAGAGGAATAGGGAAAAAATAGTTCAACAGGATGTTTCAAATGCATTATTTTCTTTTAACAGTTAATATTTTGGACTTTAATTCCTTGAGTAATATGTTGCTTTTCTATGCTCTTGTCTCATTAAAACCAGCTCAGACATGGCAGATGGACTGCTGTGAGTGCTCCTCCAGTGGAATGTGAGAAGCCAGTGAGAGAAAGCTCAATGCAGTTCTAGCCCACAGATTAAATTGTCATTGTAAGCACTGCAAAGTCAGAGACCACTGTCTATAGGAATCTATTGCTGTATTAGCACTACTGATTTGCTTACAAGATCCAAATAATATTAAACTGCTTTGCCTATACAGTGATTTAAAGACAGGTAGGTTAACATCTGTATCTAATCAGATTTGTAAATAGTTAGCCTGACAGCTATGAAAACATGTAAAAATTAACACCTGCAGACTTGTTCTCATCATTTTCTCTCATTTTTTTTTTTTCTACATTAGGCCCCAGGTCTGTGGTCACTTCAGTTTATCCAGCAACGTGAATGTCAAGTTGTATCAGAGTCACTGAGAATTATTTGCCTTTTCTGTGCATAATAATGCTTCTTTTCTTCCCTTCAGTGTAAAGCTGAGATTAAATCAGTCGCCTATGCCTGTGGATCAGAATGTTTTCCTAGCTTCTAAATACCTTGTATCAGTTTTACCTGGGTTATTTTAGAGTTCTCTGTGACTGGCACAAACCACCAGAGATAATAAAATGATCCTACCTGTTCTTTAAGTGTAAATTTCAATTTGATTGCGCTATATGTGTTCTTTGCTGTTTATCCAGTTTGTACAATCCAATGTTTAAAAAAAATGGTCTCTAAGAAGATCCCCTCATGGGCTTTCTGCTACGATTTTAATTTCCCTGGAGAAAGAAAAAACAAAATCTTTTTTACAATCTCCATTTTGGCTATGACTTTCCAAAATGCTTATAGTTGTTAGAAGAGCATAATTTAATTAACATCACCTGGTCAAAGCACAATCTTCCAGCAATGAAAACATGCAGGATGTTCACTGTGTAGGGATTTGCTGTGACCCATGTGCAGTAGCACATCTGTAGCCACGCAGGAGCAATATGTCTCAGCAGGATTTATGCTCTGGAAAGGCCTAGCATACTGTTAAAAATAGTTTAGTTAAAATATTACTGCAAATACATTACCAGGTGTAAATAGCACAGGCAAAGTTTGGGCAACAGAGGCTTCATAACAATCTGCATAAAGTTTTTACTATTGTTCAGTAGCTTTTTATTTCTATTTTTTTCTTTGCATTTGTTTTCTGGCCTAAATAGAGGCAGACCCCTGGAGCCTTGTCCTTATTTTTGCCAATTTTTCTCTGTATCTGCCAAAAATCCCATGCTGTGGCCATACCAGTGGTATCTAAAGAAGGTTTTCTCATGCAAAGGTGTTTCTGTAGAAGGCACAGGAAGACCCAGACCATAAACTAAAGTGTGCCTGAAAGAAGTGAAGAACATCTGTTAATTTGTTGTGCAAAGCTACTTCAAAACTTAAACTGGATCAGTTTGGGGCACTGTCCTGACTGACTTTGTTCAGAAACACTGTGTGGAGATGGAGCTAATCTTAGATGGAACATCCCTTAGCAGTTCTTAATGAATACTGTCTTCCTTCTCTCTTGCTTTCCTCTAGAAAAATCAACCTTGTGATTCTCCCATCAGAACTATAAAATATAATTCCTCCTGGCTGCAAAGACATACCTACAGGAATACAAAACATCCTTTCAAACATTGGCTGTGTAATAAAAATGAGGACAAAAAGGTAGGAGGAGTATAGCCATATCTAGATGGTGATTTATAGCTTTAAATGGCAGTAAGGAACCATAGAGAAAGTTATTAGCGCCATGTAGTATACTTCAAATCATCAGAATGTGTCAGCAAATAAAGGTATACGTTTTCATTTGAAAATGCTCTCTTTTTTTTGTGAGCTCCTCTGTATGTAATCATAAATTTTGATTGGTGGTTTAACTTGGACTAGACAGCACTTGTGCATTAACATTGCGTATGGAATACTTCAAAAACTTAAGTACCAAACACAGAAATTCTCTGATTTCAGTGCAAAGACAATGTGCATTCTAGACTTAATATAGTCTGAGCCTGAAATGGAAAAGACAGCAGCTGCTTTTGATGATATCCATTGCAACTCTGACAGATGGTGCTGAACAATGTGATATCAGTGTTTCCCAAAACCATTTTATAATTGATGATCTTTACTGCCTTATTTGCCACTAGCACTCCAGTAAAAACATGTAGATTTATGCTGTAAATCTGTAGTAGAGTTGGTCTTTGTGAGATGTAATTCATCAGATTCTTTCTTTCAGTCATATGTTGGAGAGGCTGATGTCTCCAGCATAGGCTGGAGATAAGTGATACTGGTATTGTTTTTACAGATATGTGCAGGATATGGAAACAGAAGACAAATTCCTTTAACAAAATTTGGCTGTGTCAGCAGATTTTTGCTACCTTGCCTGGGGATTTATGAAATTTTACTTGCTTAATTGTTTCTTTCACCTTGGCTGTCTCAATTGCCCTATCTGGTGCCACCTTGTCTTTTTCACTTAGTTTCAGTAAAAATGAATCCTTCAAGGATGTTTCTAATGCTCCCAGAATAATTTTTCCAGCATTTCTGAAATGTGGTCTGAGGTGTCAAAAACAATCACCCAGCCAGGACACAGGATCACACCTCCTTACTAAGCATTTCGTCTGTGCTCAATATGTTAAAAATAGGTTACATTTTTATGTTTTTATGACAGTGATTCTAATATATTGGGTAATAATTATATCACCCAAAATATAAATAAAAAGTAATGAACAATAAGTGTATTTACTTAATCTGTTCTTTGCAGAGCACTGGATGAGTCTCCTGGAAATAAGTTAAGCACTTGGAGTATGGTCTGCATATTTTTGGCATGGACATTACAATAAAGAGTAGGGTACTTTGAACAGAGAATAATGCATTTTCTTTTTTCACACTCCTGTCCATTAAAGCTTGGATTTTGGTTAGATACTGGTTATAACAGTGCTGGAATGCAAAAGTTGGGGGAATTAGAAGATATTTTTGTATTATTATGTGTAGTTATTTCTGTGGGTCTCACCTTATGAACACATGTTTAAAAGCAGGAAGTGTTTAAAAATTATTCAAGACCTCAGAAACTTGCATTGTATCAAGACCTCAACGCAGCACAATCTATTTAACTTACCAAAGAGACAGTTGTATTGGGTTTGCATGGCAAGTTTTTGGTAGTGGTAGCTGCAGGAGTGGCTTCTGTGAGAAGATGCCAGGAGCTGCCTCCGTGTGTGACAGAGCCAGTTCCAGCCACCTCCAAGATGGACCCACTGCTGGCCACGACTGAGCCCATCAGTGATGGTGGTGGCATCTCTGGGATAACATAGTTAAGAAGGGAAAAAAAAAAACAAACCTGAGAAGCAGCAGCTGGAGAGAGGAATGAGAAAATGTGAATAAAACAACTCTGCAGACAACCAGGTCCGTGAAGAGCCGGGGGGTAAGAGGTGCTCCCTACAGCCCATGGTGCAGACTATGGTGAAGCCAGCAGCCCATGGAGGTCCATAGTGGAGCAGATACCCACCTGCAACCTGTGGAAGTCCCCATGTCAGAGCAGGTGGATGTCTGAAGAAGACTGTGACTCTGTGGGAAGCCCATGCTGGAGCAAGCTTCTGACAGGACCTCTGCTGGCTTGGAGAGAGGAACCCAGGCTGGAGCAGGTTTTCTGACAGGACTTGTGACCCCATGGGGGACCCAGGCTGGAGCAGTCTGTTCCTGAAGGACTGCATCCTATAGAAGGGACACATGCTGGAACAGTTCTTGAAGAACTGTCGCCCATGGGAAGGACTCAAGCTGGAGAAGTCCATGGAGGACTGTCTCCTGTCAGAGGGAGCCCCACACTGGAGCAGGGAAGAATGTGAGGAGTCCCCCCCCTGAGGAGGAAGGAGCAGCAGAGACAACATGTGATGAACTGACCGCAACCCCCATTCCCATCCACCTGCACTGCTGACGGGAGGAGGTAGAGAAAATCATAAGTAAAGTTAAGCGCAGGAAAAAGGGAGGGGTGCGGGAAGGTGTTTTAAGATTTGGGTTTATTTCTCATTGTGCTACTCTGATTTGATTTCTAATAAATTAAACTATTTTCCCCAAGTCCAGTCTATTTTGCCCGTGATGGTAATTATGATCTCTCTCTGCCCTTCTCTTGACCCACACACTTTTGTTATATTTTCTCTACCCCATCCAGCTGAGGAGGGGAGTGATAGAATGGCTTTGATGGGCAACTGGTGTCCAGCCAGGGTCAACACCCACCGCACAGTTAAGAAGGGAATCAATAGTTATCTGCACAGAGAGGTTTTTGATGGTAAAGTGCTCTTTAATGTAGCAGATAATGTATAATATAATCCTCTGGTTATGAGTGGACGCTGGATAAATTGACCTTGAAATTGAGGTTCAGGTTTGTAAGCAGGTAGCTGCTCCAACAGCTCCATGAGAAGTATAACGAAATCACCTGGTCTCAGTAAGTCTCAACTTGAGATGTGTCTCTGAAGTATAAATGAATTACCTAATCAAAGCTGAAGGAGGAATGATTTTAATTAAATTCTATGGTCTATATTGTGTAGGATGTCAGACTGGAGAATATTGTCTGCTCCTTCTGGACCTAAAATCTGTGAACCTAGAACTAGAATATTTAAGGGGCTGGTTTTAACATAAATCACAGGCATTTAACACCATTGTGGCAGGATAAAGTGTCCTTTATGTGAGCGTAAGTGTAATTTATGCGCACTTAAAAGGCACTTTACACTGCCTATGTAGTGTGAAGAGGCCTTGTTATAGTGACAATAAATCCACAGTTGTTTGGGAATAAAAAGGACCCTCATGATCATCTGGTGTGACTTATGGCAGAACACAAGCTATAGAACTTCATACAGTATTTCCCACATCAAGCCAAATGATACATGCTTGATCTTTTGGAAAGGCACTCTGTTTTATGTCTTCATATCAGCTTCTTGATCCCTGCACTCAAAATCCAGCACACCTCTAATTTTCTTTTTCAAAGAGAAGCCTGTTAGGTGAAGAATGGAAAATTTTTCACTGCCTTTGACACTGATGGACTGACTGAATTTATATGGTGAATTTCGAGGAAAATGGGAGTAAAAGTAGGTGATCTGCTTTTAAGAGAGGGACTGAAAAATGCACTTTTCACACTGCACTTCTTTTCCTCTGAATAATCCCAACGCGTTAAGCCAGGTTAGCTTGCTGAAATTTGTAAAGATGATTGGTTTTACAGAGAAACATTACCTTTTCGATTTGGATTTAAAAGTTTGCTTTTGTTTGACTGAGTTACAAATATCTAAATCAGAGTCAGAGCTAACAGTGTAAGTGGTTTTCAATAACTGTTATATCACAATGCATTGCCTTACTCCGGGGGATGCTACAGTTGCCTTAAAACATTATCAGCTTTGGGATTATGTTCTGTCCCAGCATAGTCTAGGACAGGGGTGTCAAACTCATTTTCACCACGGGCCACATCAGCCTCACAGTTGCCTTCAAAGGGCTGAATGTAATTTTAGGACTGTATAAATGTAGGAGTGGTTACTATGTAGTCTACTATACATAGCAGACTACATAGTAGTTACATAGTAGTTATGTAGTAGTCTACTATGACAGTGACATAGATATCTCTGTTTATGGGGAACAAGAGAAAAAAGAGGCTTCTTACCATTGTCAGGGTCATACCTGCAAGGGGCTTTTGCTATGAAGGTCTATAAGATCTTCACTGAACATCATCTTAGTGACCATGGAAAATACTGAAAGATGAGGGCAAAATAACTTTTATGTGCAAATGAAAAGGTCACAGAACAACACAGTACAATGAGATTTCATCTGAACTAGACGTTTCCATGTTTTAATGCATTAATAAATAAAACATGTGAGATTATTTGGATTCTTTGTTTTCATTTACTAACTAGACTACTTCACCTAAATCCTTTTTTTATTATTTGTGTAGTCAAGATGAGCTTTTGAAGTGTTGCCAAACATTATTACCTCAGTGATGTTTATGGATTTAATGCACATACAGGATGCTTTGCTTGGGAAAATTCAATAGATCTTGCAGAAAGTTCCTGAATCCCTAATTAGTGGACTACTTTGCAGGGGCTTTTATGGCTGAAGGTCTCTATAGGAGAGAAAACTGCCGCACACTTCTCAGCAAATCCTCATGAACTTTCCTGGAATTGGTCTTAGACAAAAACAGTGAAAGAAAGGCCCTGTCAGGGACTGGGACACCTCTCACAATGCTCCTTCACAGCTTTCTCAGCTACCTAAAATACTGCTTTTGGTCTTGGATGAGCAGTGTGCTGAAAAAGATCTTGTAGCTCTTTGCAGAAGTTCTTTTCCTGTTGGCCCCAGGTCTGCTCTGTAATACCCATAGCTTTTAAATCCCATCATGGGATACTTGCACACATTTTCACTTGAACGTTGTGGTTTGCTGGATATTACTTAGTATGGCATTTCATGTGTATGTATGCCAGATGAGCAACCAGCAAAAAGTGCAAACCCTAGCAAAACTTAAAAATATCTCTGTAAGGGAGATAACACAGAGAAGATTATTTTAAGGACAAGAAAGACAATGGCTGAGTTGTCAGAATAAATTATTGAGTTGTTTTAAGTAGGAAACCTTCTTCAAAGTTTCAAGAAAATTTGTATTTTAATGTTATGGCTAAAATCAAGTGTCAATAGCCAGCCTCTGATGGCAGTGCTTTAAGTCGGTGCTATGCACTGGAGAAGTTCAGCAGTAGGCTGCTTTCTGCATATTCCCACGCATAACAGACTTAGTTACTCAAGGCGACCGTCATAGTGTTTTATAGTGCATCACTTCATATTTATTTTTACTACACCTTCTTAAATATGCCATTTTTTTCACATAGATACAGTCCAGAAAACCAAATTCATGCTCAAGTTTTATAATTGCTGCTGCAGAGAAAGTGGGTAAAAACTGTTTAATCAAATACTGCCAAAATAATTATTCGTCAGGTGAAGGCTCAATATATTCTTTCACAATCATTCAGTATTAAAAATCCTTTTAGACCTTTATTGAAAACTTGCATCTACTATCATCTAACTTTTTAAGAACTCTTCACACAATGTATATCTTCCTTCTGCATTGAAAAAGAAACCTGCCTCAAACAGCTGAAATGAAGTCAAAAAATTCTCAGATAAAACCTAGTAAAATGTAAAGAAAACACAGAAAAGGAAGACTGTCTGGTATTTATACATAAAATATGTACTCAGAAAAGTGAAACTTCAATGACTTGAAGTAATTTTTTTAGTAGATAAAAAACAGCTGGACTAATCACTTCTATAACATTTAAATAAGAGAAATATGGACTTCTAGTTGTCTCCTAAAACACTCTATCAGACTGCTTGACTGAACGTTTTAAAGTGTGACAGAGTAAGAATAACACTGAAATATTGTATTCTCTTTGTGATTTAGAAATAGGAGGATGAAAAAAATGAGTAAAAGCATGCTAAGGTACAGAGGTAATCAAATAAAAAATGGCATACATTTTTGGTAAATGTTTCAGTTCAAAATATGACAACAGATCATCCACCCAATTAAAATTATATTTCATCTTTTTAAAAAAAATATATTGCAAAATTTCTATTTTAATCACTACATTTTGCACTTGGAAGATCATGAGCTCTCATTGATTAGGTTTAATGAACAATAAGCAAAACACATTTCAGATATTTCTATCAGTTCCTTGGAAGACATCGAGGTGTTAAATAAGTGTTTAATTCTACCAAAGTAGATGTAAAATCAGATGTAGCTCACCTCCTATGATTTTGTAGACCATTATGTATATGTTTTCCTTCCTCCTTACTTGAAAATTGACACATTTTACACAGATACCTTTTGCTAAACCTTGGTGGAATAGTGAGTACACACTGCTGCTCAGTTGGTTTGGAGCTTGGGTTTGCAGCACAGGGAGCCATAATGAGACACATTACAGCATTTGTGCTAAAAAGTGCTACAGCCTTGAAGCTTCTAACCTCTTTTTGATTACAGATCTTTACACCTTCCTCAAGGACATATGAACATGTAACAGACATAAGACTACTGATAACAGACTTGTTTTTCTTGGTTATTTTACTCCTTAGAAGTAATTCACAGATTCACATACACATACTCTACAGATATGGGATAATCTCTATAATATATTACAAAAATATGATTAACTTCCTCCTTCTTTCTTCACTGCAGCCATAGTCCCAAGCGAAGGTCTCCAGCTTCACAAAGTCATATGCTAGTTTACACTACTGGTGGCAGCAGAAGATGCAGTCATATTAGAGGCTGCAAACCATCAACCTGTGCCTGCCATGAGTACAGCAGCTTCTGGACCAAGGCCAAGACAGATCAGCACGGATGGTGAGTTGGTGGCTAATGCAGAATGTGGCCAGGAATTTCACAGAGGACAAATGATAAGTCACCCACCCCAAGGAGTCCTTACTGCATGTCAGAAGAGGCAAAGATACTCTGAGTTGACCTCCTCTCCCACCCCAAGGCCTTCTTCAGCGCAAGTAGAAGACTCTATCTGCCTCTGGCTCTACAGCAATTTAAATAAATGCCAGTACAATTACAATGAAGACATATAAGAATAGTCCTTTTCTTCCTTTGTACCTCATAAGTCTGTCTTGTTGCCCACTCTCTGTGAAACGTGGAAGCATGGTTACTTGACAGATGAAGAGAAAATGCTACACTTCTACAATTGCGCTGAATAATCACTGTAACACTTTAGTGGCTGCCCACAAGAACCAATTCTTTACCATCGTTTGTGTTTGGGGAGTTCACTTTTTGACTGGGAAATAAGAGATAGTCTAAGAGTTGTTTTAGGCTCAAACAATGGCAGTGTCAGATTCTGCGATACCTGCCCTAGAGCCAGGCAGACACAAACAATTTATCTCTGCTCTGAATTTATTGATTTAATCTGAGATAGACATGAGTGGTTGCAGACCAGTTATTTGGCAAGTCTATTTATGCTGACTTTGCTAATTTTATTTTCAAGTGTGTCCTCAGAAATAGAAGCCTAAACAACCTTTGTGCCAGAATAAATCTTTTGAGCAGACTTTGTAGCTACATTGCGCCTCATTTGTTTTTGCTGTTGGAAAGATGGATGGTTTGTTTTGACATAAGAGAAAAATGGATTTTGTATGTAGGAATAACTATGAAGAAATGGAAGTTTAAATGAAGAGCCTAGTCTTTCTTATTGCATTAAAAAGAAATAGATAGAATTTAATGACTAAAGGAGATGGTATACTGTTGTGGACAAAAATATTTGAGTTATGTGACTTTTTTCCATGGATTGTTTTTAATAATCATATATTGAATTTGTTCTCATATATTTTGTTTGCCAAATGAGGTTATTTTATCTATCTCTGGGAAAACTATCATATAATATATAGACTAGCACGACTGTTTTCAAAGGAAAACAAAATTAAACAGAAAAAGAACCAAAAAAACAAAAAACCAAAACCAACAACAACAACAAAAAAAACCAAAACAAGCAAAGACTATTGAACTAACATAATAAGCCTTTTTGGAAACACAGCAGACTGAAAAGTGTTAATATTTATAGTAATTTCTGGCAGGGCTTGCTTTTACGTTTTCTCTAAATACATCTGCTATAACACAATTTACATTTTATTATACAATTTACATTGTTAAGCATCCTGGAATTAAATAAGACACAAGTTCATGTTTAACGTAGAAGTAACATTCTCAGAAATGAACTCTGGTATGTGATCATACTTTCCCTGTGTAGGTGTCAGCACCTATATTCCACTTCCAGAAAGGCAGAATGCCTCTTAGCTCCTCAGCCTTAACTTACCAAGAAAAGTAGTTGTTGGCCACTATCTAAAAACATCACATAAGGTTATGATGTTTTTAAGTGATAAAATAATGTAAATCCCTGGCAAATTAAAAAGAAAAAAAACCTCTGTTCAATGTTCTTTTAAACTCATAATGCGTTGAATCTGAGAAAAGGCCAAAACCTAGGTGACTTAGTGACATAAAATTAAATTACCTTAAAAGTTTTTTGAATTTACATTTTCTTATGCGGGTCTGATGTCTGAGAAGAAGGATGTTGGCGGAATGGTGGTGCCGCCCACAGTTTTGCAACTGGTCTTAAACGTACCTCTCCGTGTATTTTAATGTACATTTAAAATATTCAGAGAAGCCAAGTAATTTATTATTCTTCTGTTGATCTCACTCTCCCCCCCACCCCCTTTCAAATATTCTCTGTGAAAGCACTTAGTGAAGCCCTAAAATGCTTAAACATAAATGACTAAGGATAAGTACAAAAGGGTTATGTGGTATAGCACATTTAAGGAATCAATAAAGACCATTAGCTGTTTTAATTAAAAACAGACATTAGATGGTTTTCAAGTAAAAAATTCAACAACTTCACTTATCTCCCCAGACATGTCCTGCAGAAGAAATAGTACTTTCAAAATATGAACAATTGAAAACCCACTGATTGCCATTACTACCAAAGAAATGAACCCGTGAAACACCAATCAATGCTCGTGTGTCTTCGGGAGATAATCACAATTGCTAAATTTGGTTATTTGCTTGCTTTCAGTACTGTATCATATTTGTTTCTTGTTAGAGTTGTATTGATCTTCCATCACACAACAATTTTTCTATTACTTAGCATGCTGACAGGGCAGCACTGTCACAATGGATGCAGGCAATTAAGCGGTCAACACTGTGAGCGGCATACAGTTTACACCATGTTACTTTTTATAGACAAAGTTATTGATGAGGTGCATGTACCTTGAAGCAGAATTATTGAGTGTTATTTAGGAATTCCCAAACTAGCAAAGTCACGTGCTCATCTTGTCACTGTTAGCATCTTATTAATTCACCGCTGCTTCAAAGAGGTTGTTTATTTTGCTCTTTAGGAGATAAATATGTGTTTATCCACCACTGACCTAGAAACCTATGAGGTATGGTGGCTTCTATCACAGCAGAGGTATTTATACAAACAGTTTGCATCTTGCCTAAAGTTTTAATGGAAGCGCTAAAATCCTGTTATCCCTTCATTAAGATGTTCAAAGGGTTGTCAGGGTTCATAATACCATTTCCATACTTCTCAGAGACTTTTATTATGTAAATAGGAAGTTCCATAAGCAGGCACACACATCACTTACCTTTTCCAAAAACTAATCCAAAGTTACAGCTGCAGCTCAGGCAGTTTTCTATCTACAACAGTATAATGACCTCTACCTTCCTTTTCTGTCTTACTGAACAAGCTTTAGTTAAGAAACCAGTATGCTAGTATTATTTCAGCATCAGGTGTCATTTGCTCGTACTCTTTTAACAGCACAAAATCTGTTCACTCTGCAATTTTTATTGCACATGATGCTTAGCGGAACATTTTTACAGCTCCTTATTTTAAAAATCAAGTGCCTTTTGACCTTGCTGAACAGAGATACGTAATTGTAAAAATTATTCTAAACATTTACTACTTCTGTAGGTCTCTTAATATATACTACGACTCTCCAAGTTCTGACCTGAGAAAGGACAGAAAGGTGTTTTCATCCCCCATTTTACAAACAACAAAAAAAAGGAAACTGAAGAGTGAAGAAGTTACTAGTTCAGTCATGGGGCTAGTGGCTGGCAAGGCAAGGAGTAGTGTCCTGGAGTCTAAAACGTAGGTTGCAGTGTCTACAAAAAGACTGGCAGAAAATAAGTGAAAAAAAGAAACATAGCAAAGTAATGGAAGATTGCTTGATTGCTTTTTTTCTTCTCTGGTGACATAAAGGAGGATTTTGGTGGAGTGTACAAAGCAAGAAATTTCAATACTTTTCTGCTCACATACTCTTGGGACCACTCGTTTTAAAAACCTGTGGTGCAATTTCACAAGAAACAAGGATCAAAACAATTGAAACAGATCATCTCACTGAAGAATTTTGATGACTGATGAACAATTTACCAATTCATTCATTTATTGTCTCTTTCTTTGATCTAATGGTCAGCAAAACTACTACTTAAAAATTCCATTAAGTTTTATAATTACTATTCATTGAGTCCCCTGGATCCTTTGCTCCCAGCCTCTTCCATCTCTTGAGAAACTGATCTTCAAAATGCCTCTTTTTGGATTATGTATTGCTCCAATCCATCATCACAGAGTCGAATTAGCACAATACATCATAATGGAGTTGCTATTTGATTGCTCACTATTGTAACTACCTGACAAGATCATCTAGGGAATGCTCCAGTTTTATATCTAATCTTTGGCTTCTGCATTCCAGTATTTAAGATTATTTTTTTAAGGATTTAATCAACAAAGGGCCATAGTGAAAGCAACGCATCTCTGATGGAAGAAGCCATTGACTCCAATGAGAACTTTATGTGAATAAAAAGAATTGGAAATTATTTATATAATAAGTTTTGGGAAATACAGTCACAATGAAGGGCTTAAAAATGTAAGAAAAATATTTTGACTTTGCTTTTGTGAATTCATGCTTTTTGTTGGTGCCAAATCACTAAAGTACAGTCATGTCCAGGAACCCTGTCTCACTATGTACTTGGGTAGAACCCAGCATGGTCATGTTAAAGCCAGTCCAGAATAGGTTCCTGGCATGCTGCCATAGTCCCAGGCAGAGATGCCAGCATGAAAAATTTCATCTCAACGTTTTCCAAATAACCTGAGGAAAATACAAGCTAAATTCTCAGAACTTCATGAAAGAGCAGTATTTCAAGAACTGAGAAACAGTGTCAAGAAAAGAGCTTAAAAAGAGTGTTCGACATTTTACAGAACTAACATCCCAGTCCCATATGTTTGTAAAAGCTGATATGTTAACACATACATCAAACCCCTTAAAATTAATAATTAGGAACTTGTTGTAATTGCTTATGCCTTTTACATATTTTTGTATATATTCCAATACCTTCTTGTATTTATATTGTACAGACCAGAGGGAAGAATAGGCAACTATTAAAATTAACACAACGCATGTTCCCAACCAGAGTTCTTCTGAAACAAGGGTCTCCAAAAGACAAATTTTTCAAATGAGCATGCTTTTCAATCTGGGACGTGTGGATTTGATCTGGCTGGAGTTTTGCTGTAGAATTATTAGGTGAGTATTATAATTCCTTTATTATGGCTTTGTTTAGTAAATTCCAGACACAAAGCATATCCACACTCTGTTGATTTGAACAAAAGAATATTTCAAATATGGCTCACCTTGAAATGTATAACTGACTTACTACAGGACAGTAATTAAATGTCTGCTTTCCTGGAGACAGTTCTCTGTCTTTGTATCCAACTATATATCCAATATGATGGATTCTGAGGAGGCTTTTTGGGGTAGTTCAGGGCTTTTTTCACGTTGGCCCCAAGATGTAAAATCCTACTTTGGATGCCCTGAAAAATAATTTGTCATTATATTTCTTCAGTGTCTTTGTGCTTCACAGATAATACTTCTAATCTGCATTGAATTTTTACACTCTAGGTACCAGGTTCCCGAAGAGCAACTGATAGAAAATATTTCAGCCAAAGCAAGACGGTGATCGGGGAGGGTGACCCATGTTGGTTGTGGCAGCTTGGTACTTCTGAGCCAGAGAAGAGCGCACAAGTGAGCTAAGAGCCATTTGCCCTGCTTCTCAACATGGAATTCATAGCCATAAAGATCCTAAGTTTTTCAGTAAGAACGTATCTGAGGTAGCTGGTTTTTTATTTATTTTTAACTAAAGACACCATCCCTTTACACTTATGTTTTGGAATAAGGGTGTAATTAAAAGATTGCCTGATTTCATTAAAACAGAGACAAAATAATATACGGTAGCCATCCTGGTATTGGGCTGCAGGCATCCTTAGCACTGAAAATTTTTTAAGAACACTCAAAATTCTGGCTGAGTCACCTACATTCCCCAAGGGCCACTTGTAAAACAAGATGTTTCTATCTTAATGAATTTGTCCCTTGGCACTTAAAAAAAAATAAAAATAACAATTACATTACCACTTGAGGTTTTCCAAGAACAATGGATCTGTCCATGCAAAGGTTGTGTCCAACTTGTATCAGTTCCCTCTGCTCTGAGATAGTCTTGTGTATGTTAATGTTGTCTGTTATATATTGTTCTGTAGTTTCCTATCATAGATGTAAGGAAATAAAGCTCTAAGCAGGCCCACATTTAAATTGTTTTAAAAGTTTCACTTAAACCCACTATTTATTATTCTCCTTCTCAACTAGCTGCAGATAATGGTAAAAAAAAAAAGAATTAATGAAATAAATCCAAATGTAAACTGTATCAATAGGATGCATAAATTCCAGTGCGACTGTGAATTAATTCTGTTCATGGGGAACATACCTAACTAACTTGTGGCAAGTTATTAAGTCTTCCTGTCCCTTGTGGTGTAGTTTCCATAACGCATGGAGTTCATTAAAGGGTTTGCATAAATACAGATCATCCATGGAAAGTAATTAATCCTGTTACCTGTTTCATAGCCTGTGTGTTCTATCTTATTAAATATGCCATATAAATATTAATAGTCCAGGAAAATTCTTGGGAAAGGTAAAATTTCTGATTTTACTTTTATATTTTATTGTAGTATTTGGCTGCTGGTTTTTTTCTTCTTTTTTTTTTTTTTATAAGTAACTAATTGTGTGCTTAGTGTCAGGGCATAATTAAGGAAGCAAAACCAGACATTAATAATAACTCGTTACATAGTGAGGCTAGTCATAATCCATTGAACTCTGTGAGAGATTTGCCAGATTTCGTTGAAAGCAAGGTCAAGCCCATTGAGTTTCAAGATAATTCCTGTAAAGTATCCATTAAATAATAAAAGAGATTATGAATAACTGGACACTAAGTTGCTTTCATTTATCATTAGATTAACGTTTTAAATTACCTTGAGTGCAAGCAATACTCAAGAAAATAAGCATTACAGCTTGTCTGAAAAAAAAAGTATATTGTTAAATAATTAACCCAACTGAATCTGAACAAATGGTAACTTATACCAGTAATTCTAGAACTACTTAAAACAATTGGTAATTGTTTTTCAGAATTGTCAGAAATTTCGCATAAGTAAAATATATGCTACATATTTATACAATATGTGTTTGCAAAAAAAGCGATCTAACAATTTTGGATAATGAATAATCCCATGCATCTTTTTAGGCTTCTCTGAGAAACACTGCATTTATCCAAGAGTCATAAATTCCTTTGTGTTTCATGCTGAAAGGATGTGGAAGGACTTCTACTTCATAAGACCATAAGGTAAATAAGTAAGGTAACGGATTAATTAAAAAAAAGAACCTTAAGTAGGGGTAACAACCCTTACCTAATGGGAAGATACAAACAAAATGGCTGATTAAAAAACTCCTTAAAGATTGCAAAGATTGCCCCCCTTAAGCTCCCCATGAAAAGGGGGATGGTTCCAGGCCCCAACCTCCCCCATACCTCTGCTGGTCCTCTGGTCCCCCGGAGATCCGGCACAGCTTCCTCCTGGTCAGCACCTACCCCATAAATGCCTCATGGAGCAGGAGGGTGGCAGGTTGGCTTGCTCTGGGAGGAGGCGGGAAGCAGAGGGGCATTTCTGTGCTCATCTGCACACACCTGCATTCTTTCATTGTATTTTTCTGACTGATTTAAAGTAATTTTAAACCAGTGAAATGAGAGTCTGAATGCCTCCTTAGATCAAGTCTTTCAGAATGTGGTGGACAAGAACTACAGTTATCTGCCACAAGTTGCTCCTTTGTAACAGAGAAAACAAAACAGGATACTTGCCTGGCTAGAGCTGCCCCAACTCTCAATCATATAACTGATACCTTGAACAGCCAGTAAATAAAAGTTCAGGTGTTCAAATTGTGCTATTGAACTGCAAGGTGAAGTTGACTGCCCTTTCTATAGGATGGTCAACACCAGCATGAGACAGGAGGTAGATGGGGCAGTAATGTTACAAATCACCATGGTAGCCCCAGGAGGGCTGCAGTCCCAGCAGGGAGAAAGCCATGACCCTCAGAGTAGAGCTGATGAGCGCTGTGAAATATAAATGAGATGGGTCCTGGGATGAGAATTCACTCACTGAGACTTAATGTGGGCAAGACTGAAAGTGTGGTAGCAGAAGAAACCAAAGAAGATATGGCGAAATATGGACTTAATTGACATGGTTTCTAACAATCTGCTCTCCAAAACAGGCTCAACTCCTTCAGCAGAAGGATTTTTCATTTGATTATTTTTCTCATCTTTTAAGACAGATATTCATTGCTCATAAGATAGGAAAAAAAAAGGTCCTATGTGTTCCATTCTGAACTCTTTCATTTTTTTTCTTGACAATCCCGATAAACTTTATGGAAGTGGCACTTATAAGTAAGTTCCTTGTTGTTTGTGGCTGTGGTGGTTTTTTATTTTTTTGTTGTTATTGGTTGGTTGGGTTGGGTTTTTTATTTTTGTTCTGACACTCACTGACACCCAATGTACAGTGAGCAGCTGTCTGTGTTACTGTTTTTTATTTAAAGATGGGTAAGAATTCATTTCATTTAATTCTCTATTGGTTTTACAGTACCTCAGTAATGCTAATGTATGGTTAGAAATTTTGCCTTTTTTTTCAGATACACGTGTACTGCAGTATCAAACACCTGTAAAAGCACATAGTATTGAAAATTTCCATTACAAAGATTTTATGATAGCTTTACATGGATGCGTGGATGAATCTGCATTTCTTTATCCCTTCAGACACGTGAAAGACACATCTTTGGGTTTTGCCCTCAAAAAGTATAGCAAATAATTGTGCCTATTTGTGTACTTGCTTGTATTTACCTGTATACCATTTCGAATGCAAGTACAGTGAAAATGTGTTCTCCTCACGACAGATCATCTTAGAATCAACCATCTCAAAGCCCTGCAGACAATATTATTATGTTCAAATATTCTTCTTAATAGTAATTCTGTTCATGACTATTTAAGTACATCATTGCCAAGGATTAGTTCCCGTTGGTGTCCTTCAATTGCTTTATGAAATGGGTATAAAAATGGCACAGATGAGAGGAGAAGTGTTCTATGCAGAAAAAACATCAAAGGCAAGAAATAATTTAATATCTCTTTGATGTCACTCAGCTTCAGGTAGAGAGCATTACAGCTTGCAGGAGTGCTAATTAAAACCAATAATTATTTGATTTACTTGACAACCCTTTAAAAGATGGAGCTATGCATGCTAATCTTAAGAGCACAACAGTTCACACTAGAGAAGAGCCTTTTCTTTTCCTGCCATCTTTGGGAGATCAATGAAGGAGGATTGATTAACCTGAGTGTGAGGCTGACATTGTTTTCCATTGTTTTTCTAACAAACAATGTCATTTCTAACCTAGGACGAAGCTGACACTTCTTACCATCACCTCATTGGAGAATGTCACTAGAAGCTCTGCCTTGTTATTCGTTCCCCAAGTGACAACAGTCTCAAATACATCACGTACTTTCTCTTAACCTCTTACGGAGATATTGTCAGAGGGAGTGATGTCATATTCAGTCTTGGATCAATATCAGTAAATTATTTTCTTTTTCTTTGTTTCATTAACAACTGTTTTTTCACTACTAATAGCCCATATGGCCTAGAACAGATTAATAGGCAAAAAATATGAAGTGCTCATGAAATATCATTTTTTCCCTGGGGAAGATTTTCCAAAAAGTGTGAAGTGTAAAAAGGAATGTACATAGAAGTAACTCCTCTTCAAAAAATATTTGATGGCAGCTTTCAGTTTCAGCTAATCAGGTAGAAAAAAATAAACATCTTCCTGACACCTTGGCCTATTTCTCTGTAACGAAGGCTTGGCCTATTGAGGGTAGTGTCAAAACCTTGAGTGTCTTTGCACTCAGTGGAGTAAAGGACTCTTCTTGATAATTTGGAGAGGGGGGAATTTTGCTACCTTAAGCATGTTGTTTTTAAATGTTTTTCAGCTAAATAGTTTTCTGTTTGGTAACTTTAGAGTAATTCCATTGCTTGTTTGATTTTTATGGTGATTATCCAGACAAATGCCACAGTCAACAAAGGGACAATTTGGAGCTGTGTGCGTTATTAACTTGCTATCCATCATTAGATCGTACTGTATTTCCCAGGTTATTCTCTAGTCACCCATGGCTAAATACCTTCTCCTTCACTTACACTTCTTCCTTTAATATCTAACAGCTAGTTTGCCATTTCTCTTTTTCTGTCTGATCTGAGGCTGATGAGGATATGTAGAGAAATCTGCTTTTTCTAGGTCCTGTTGCAGCACAAAGAACCGTCTGTCCTCAGGATTCGGCACGCTACCCTGTAAAAATTTATCTGCTAGTATATACAATAATCTCAGACTAAAAATTTTTAAAACAAGACAGATTATGTAGCATGTATCTTGTTTTGCAATAAGGTATTTTCATAGATTCATAGCACCACAGACCCATACAAGCTGGAAAGAACCTTAGGAAATCTCTACTCCTACCTCCTGCTCAAAACCCAGGATCAACCATGAATTCAGACCAGGTTGCTCAGGGGTTTGTATGATCATATCTTGAAAAAGATGTTAAATAGGATGCACCACAGGATAACCTCCTGTGTCACTCTACTTGTCACAGCCATCCAGGTAAAGTATAACCTATTAACCACTATCCTGTAAGCTCAATGATCCAATCATTGGTTTTACCCATCTAGTCATCCACCCATCCAGACCATAACATCCTCACTTGGATACAAGAATATCATGGGAGATACTGTCTGAAGCCTTGTCAAAGTGGAGGTAAATGACATTCACTGCCCTTGTCTCATCCACAGATCTGGTCATTTTATCATACAAGGCAGTGACATTGGTCAACATGACTTATCCTTTGTAAAATCAAAATCCCTCCTCTTTTAACTCTGTTCCTAAGCGAAGAAGTGTGGGAAACCTTGTTATTGAAGACTGAGGCAAAGACATTGAATATGACAAAGACCTTATCTGCATTTGCTGTCACTAAATCGTCTGTGCCCTTCGACAGCAGGACCACAGTTTTTTGGTTTTTAATTATTTTTGTAATGATGTTGTGGTAGAAGCTCTTGTTGTCCTTGCCAGTTTTCCAAACACCATCCCTGCATGCCTGGGCAATATCCTTCCTTTGTAGCCTGTCCTCACTTTCACTTCCTTCATAGTTCTTCTTCTTCTGTTTTTCTTTTATTTTTACCTTTCACTTTCCCTTTTCACCTTGGAACACTCTCACAAGCTTTTTCTTTAGTCAGGTTGGTCTACTGATAAGTGCACTCAGTTTTCTGAGTATCAGGATGGACCACTCTTGTGTTTTGGTGAAGGATGCATTTGAAAATGCCAGGTTTCCTGAGGCCCTTTGAGCTTCAGAGCTACACATCAGATCCCATCTACTGGTTAACAGAATTTTAAAAAAAAAAAAAAAAAAAAAAAAAAAACAGAAAAGACACCATGGTCATAAAAGCCAAGGCACTGCCTGCAGCACTAACCATGTTGCCAGCTGTTAATTTGCAAGGTACATGGACTCTCATTTGAGCATTTCCCTTGACCTGAAGGATTAAGGAGGACATCAGCCGTGTCTCTTCATCACACTTTTTCCCCTAGAGCTCTCTGTAGGCACCCTTGATTTGCTTCATATGCTCCTTAGTAGTGTCGTTGCTGCCAATATTGATGAGCAACATGAGATCAAGGGCTGGACAAGCATTGGTGATCTCTGCAACATCACATATCCTATCCTCCTGAAACCTCCAGTGGCCTTGCAATCACGATCACCAACCACCTCATCCTAGTGCTGACTTTCGTTTCAGGCCCAGCTGGTTCCTAGAGTTTCTCTTAATGGAGCTTGGTCCTCTCCACTGTCTGTTAGGGCATTTTACCAACACTACAAATTTAAATTTGAGGGCAGAGAAGCACTGTTCCTGCTTTCCCCATCTTGGGAGTGTCCAGCCACCACCAGCTGTCTTTCCTTCCTTATATCATGTGACTCAGGATGTCCCTAAGGTTTCTGTGAAGACCCTGCCTCTTATTTATGAGACAGCTATTTGAGGCTTATCCCTTGGAAATTTCCGAAATATCAAGTTGTTCTGAACCATACTGTGCTGCCTCAAGAAAATTGTTTTACATGTATGAAGTATATCAGAGTAAGCAAAAGCATTTCACTCAAAATCTGTTTATATCCAAATGCCATCTGCTGCTGGGTGGGGTTTTTCATGAAATAAATGTTGATATGCTAAAAAGGTCATACTTACTGCTCTATTGATATTTTAGCATCATACCTAATTTTGAAGAGGAATCTCATACAGAAACAATTTGTTTTGCTACAGAGACTGAGTGTAAAGTTTAAATGCTTGATCATAAAATATAGGACAGCTTCCGTACCTTAGGCACACTGGAATCAGTAAATTCATTCATTTTAGGACAGCTGCATATTAGTGTTACAGCTCTGGAAGTTATTGATATAAGGAACCTATGGAGAACACAGGAAGAACAAAGCAAGCATTCAAGTTGTGTGATGGTAATAATCAATACTCCTACAGCTAATTTCTATGATCCTTATATACACATATATATACTTTCAGACACTCCAGTAGTAGATAAGTATTCCTATCATTCCTCTCCTCTTATGTCTTAGATTACGTCAAAATGCCCCTTTTCAAGAGAGGTTATGTTATTCTTTCTAGTAACAGAAGATAATATCATTTTGAGAATGTCCTAATGTGAAATGTATACTTTAAAACTGCAATGTAAACATTTCTGTAAAATACTCATGACAATATCCCTGTTCCACATATTTCTCTCTGATGCTATGTGCTACCATCTGTTAGAGGATGGTTCTGTCTTAGGTAAATAACGAGTAAAACACTGCTCTTTAAAGAAAAACCAAACCAAACCAAACAAAACACACAAACAAACAAACCCCAACCAAACAAAAACAAACAAACAACAAACAAACAAGCAAACAAACTGAACAGCACTTCTGTGGGACTACAACTGATTTACAGCACTGTTGTGGGAAATCCTGAAGTAGTCTAGAAAGGTTTGCGTTGTTATTAATAAGTCTTCTTAATTCCTTCTCAGAAGACCGTCTATCTCTCAATTCCCTGCTTAGCTAATGTCTTCATTTTTTCTTGGACAAAGCCTCTTCTCACCAAGGTCTAACATAAAGCACATATTCAGGCAACCTGAACACTGTGTTGCGTCCACTATTTTGGAAACTTGCTCTTCCTGCTTTTGTCTCCTACACCTTGCAAGTGGCTTACCATATCCACTCATGTGGCTTCAAATTTCAGGTTATTTTGAAGGTTCACAGATCCTCTCCTCTCCTGCATCTTGCCTTGCCTTCTACTGTATAGTTCAGTATCTGCCTGCAGTATCTGAGAGGAATATTATCAAAGATGTGGGTATTGATGATGGAGATTTTAGTCTTGCTTTAAAGATCTTTATGCCACGTGCTTATCCCAAGGAATTCAACCACTTCTCTGATTGTGTCATTCTAACCCCTCCAGCTTGCAGCTGCCTTCTCCCTGAACTACACAATTTTTCTTGAGGGTCTTCTACTACTCTCATCTCCTTGATGTCACAATAAAGAATAACTTCCATGTCAGCTAGATGACTAGAGACAAATAAATTCAAAGGGGAGCAATCAGAAAAAAAAATGTTGATATTGATTGACCACCTGACTGGATTCGAGCAATTTGAGTCTTCTCCCGTACACTGTTTTCACATATCAATGTCAAGAGCTTGATAGCACTGACAGTAAATCAGAAATCTCCCCTTACCATCTAAATTCCTAGGCTTATTTTTTGGGTTTTGTTTGTTTGTTTTTATTTTATTTCTTCTAAGGGTACAGACTGTTGATGCAGTGAGAATTTCTTTTTTACTCTTGTACAAAAGTAAAACTGCCCCTCAAATCTTTATGAAAACAGAAAGCCATTTAAACAGTTATTAATACTACCTATCCCATAGCTGGAAGAAAGACTAACCTCAGGACTGGAAAATGGATCTGCCTTGCTTAAATGCTGGAAAGAGCTCTTTGCTTTTCTGCTTTTGGAAGTAGACCAAACAAGAAAGATGAAGGATCACTTTTCAAACACAGTCCCAGGCTTCTCTTTTTTTCCTCAGTTTCATCTTTGCACATTTTCAGTGTTTCATGGGGATGAAGAAAGCTCAATACATTGCTAAAGTGACATAAAATATACTTGAGAAAATTGTCTTGTAGAAAAAAAACTTTCAATTTAAATATTCATTTCTTCTCAGCATCTTTGTCTTGAGGGATTTCTTATATAGATTCTACAGAGCTGAAAACTGAAAATCTGCATTTAGATAGAAATCTCAGAAAAGGCCTTCTATACAAACTAAGCTGTATTACTTTTTTCTTCCTTCTAGTAGGACATGAACTAATTTTTCTTTTCCATTCCTTAAACAATGACACTAAGGTGGAACTTCAGGGTCCCCTAACGACTGAAAATGAACATGTTGTATACGATGAAACATAATGAAGCAACCTTCCTGCATCAAATGCCTAAAAAGCTACATTTTTCTGTTTACTATAAACATCATCTGTATTTCATTCAAGTATGATGACCGTATTAGGAGTCACTAGAAACAAATGGGAAAGCTATGAAATAAAATTTCTATTGTATTCATACAAAGGTCTTACTGCAGTCCATGTAAGGTGAAAAAAGATTAAAAGACACTGATGAAATTTTAATAAGTTTTCCTAGATCTTGGTGACTTGTCATTTGTTTTCAGTCAATAATTCACATGGTTGTAGAAGGCAACACCATTGATTTTTAGTGCAGCAGTACTTGGACAAAAAGAATTGTAAAATGCCTCATAATGTTTTACACATGCTGGGACAAATCCTGCCCCAGCTTGGATCCCAAGTAATATCACTGATTTTGCAAAAGCTGGATGAGACCCAGAGGAATGATGTTGGAAGCAATGTGTGTGTAATCTGTATGAGATGAAAAATGTCTCATTCACTTGTGGAATATCAGGTGTAAGGAAGAGGGGAAGAACACAGTTTTTGAGCAGATGAAAATCTTATGCTCAGAATGATCCCATGCACTCTATTGGAAAAATACTGACCCTCTTGCAGGCAAAAAGGATTTTCCCATTGACATAAACAGTGAGTTTACTGGGATCTCCCAATTTTGTCCATGAGTAAGAGACTTTGCTTAAAAGGCAAATTAATAAAAGTCTCTTCTGTAGCACAAAGCTTATCTATAAGTTACAGCAAAATGTCTTTAACAAGACCAGGGGGGTTCATACCAAATCTACCAGACAGTAATAACAGGCAGATTTAATGAGGTGAATTCACAGTGAGTGGTTTTCCAGGAACCACACATGACTCGATACTTATTATACTTTCTAGAGAAAATAAGACAGTCATGTAATTGTATTTTCAGCTAATAATTGCATGTGCAAAACAACTACTTCAGAGTTGTGTTTTCAAGCATTATACTTATAATAGGGACACATTTGCAGCAGATGGCTCCTAGAAGGCTTTTGTCATAGAAAATTACCGCTTAGTGGTCACAAATTACTTTATGAAAAACATCCAGAAAGGTCAATGATGTTTAAAATGTTTCCAAGCTTGGGTCACAACAACCCCATACAATGTTACATGCTTGGGGAAAAGTGGCTGGAAAGCTGCCTGGCAGAAAAAGATCTGGGGGTGTTGGTCAACAGCCATCTGAACATGAGCAGCAGTGTGCCTAGGTGGCCAAGAAGGCCAACAGGACCCTGGTTTGTATCAGGACTAGTGTGGCCAGTAAGACTAGAGAGGTGATTGTGCCACTGTGCTCAGCACTGGTGAAGCTGCACCTAGAATCCTGTGTTCAGTTTTGGGCCCTTCACTACAAGAAAGACATTGAGGTGCTGGAGAGAGTTCAGAGAAGGGCAACAAAATCAGTGAGGGGTCTGGAGAACAAGTCCTATGACAAACGGCTGAAGGAGCTGGGGTTATTTAACCTGGATTAAAGGAGGCTCAGTTGAGACATTGTCTTCCTCTACAACTATATGAAAAGAGGTTATAGAGAGGAGGGTGCTCGTCTCTTCTCCCAAGTAACAAGCAATAGGATGAGACGAAATGGCCTCAAGTTTCACCATGGGAAATTTAGATTGGATATAAGGGAAAAATTGTGTTAATGAAGTTCCTTTTCCCTATGTTTCCCACAGCAGAGACTCGGGTAAGGATTACAGAAATTATTTTAAAATCAATAATTTATTCACAAGGTACAGCATAGAGCAGCTCAAGCTGGGTTCTTCCTGAAACCTCAGCAGAAAAAAATTTGGAAAATTATACCCCACAATCCAAGCCCCCACCCCCTATGCATTACTGGGACAATTGCAAAATTAGAGTCTGGGGTCTCCCCATTCTTCATTGGATCTCTTCTCTTTTGTTAGGTGACCCATCAGTCGAAGTCCTGACCTCTGTTACTATTTTGCATCTGCAGCTGGAGAAAAATAAGTTCTTGGCAAACCAAAACATTCTTCCATTTTTTCTTCTGTTCCTTTACTTATCTCCAGGGATGCAGCTCGTCTTTTCTTCTAGCTTGAAGACTTTGAGGCCTCTTTTACTTAACAAAGTAGAAAGCTCGAATGTTCCCAGCTTACAGAAGTTATACTAAGCAAACTTACATATGATAAGTGAATTCTGTACAAGCAGTTTCTAACCAAGTTCCACAAGAAGCAGAATACTCAATAATTCAATAAGCTAAGGCATTCTATTCCTTAACAATTTATTCACTGGAAGGGTTTACAAGCATTGGAACACACTGCCCAGCGAAGTGGTTGAGTCACCATCCCTGGAGGTATTCAAAAGGTGTTTAGATGTGACACTTAGGGACATGGTTTAGTGGTGGACTTGACAGTGTTACGTTAAGGTTTGGATTCAATGATTTTAAAGGTCCTTTCCAACATAAATGATTCTATGTAAATTAACCTAATGAAACTTGTGGTCTGAAAGACAACATAAGGCAGCTTGGGTGGTCAGACTCCAGAGTGAAGTACTGCAATAAGTAATGCTGTCTTGGAGGATCCCAGTGTCCTGGATGCATCATTAACAAGCTGCAGGTGTTGAAGGATCCATTGCAGTGCTGCCCTTCAAGTGAAGGAAAATGATTTAATCATCTTATTCTGAAGACTGATAACCTTAGGGAACCAATTTGAGTGCCCTGGCCAAAACATGGAAATATGTTGATGTGAACACATGATCTCAGGAATCCTTGCAAAAATCATTGAGTACACAAGATGTATAATAATCTTTGGTGTCCTAATGACCCTTATTGCAAGTTTAGAGGCAAGAGGGGATGATAATTGTTTTGCTGGCACTCTCCCCATTTGGGAAACGAACTTGAAATATTCAAAGTTCAACTTATCTACCATACAGGGCCAAGAATGAATGGCATTCCTGCATGGATTTACTATGTTAAACAAGAAGTGGTTTAAAATTACTGAGTCAAGACATTCATGAATCAAAAATACTGTCACCTGAAAATAAAAACTATATAATGAAATGCAATAAGTTTAAAAGAATCTGCAAGGACTGGGACTACACATTATTGTTACGCCCCATTTTTTCATTTATCCTCGTCAACATATTGATTACAGCAGCTTAGTGAAAGCTCTGTGGTACCTAAGCTGAGAGAAGAAGATGAATATTGAAGGAGAAGCATGGCAAGACTTCAAAACAGATTGATTGTGCTTACAGGTTATAATTAATCTATTGTTGCTGTTTGTCATAACTTTTCATTATTGGTAGCAACCTGTAAAACACATAACTCAATTCCTACTAAGGATCTGATAGCTGCAGAGTTAAAACAAGTATTTTTATAATTTAAAGACATTTACGTGTCCATCAGAGCGTATTATGATTTAAGACATGGCTACATGATTACCCTACTTACTAAATAATATACGTGATATTCACAAGTAATCTAGCAAGTTCTTATTTTCAGACCTCATTATTTATAGTCAAGCTAGAGTGGTATGATTGGAGGCCAAGAAAAATGTGACAAAATCAGGCTTTTTTGATTGTGCTTATGGCCTAATGCAGCACTTGTCAGTATGTTCACATGAAACTGAAATGTTGCACTGTATCACTGGATATAACACATTCTACCTCGTCTGTATCTCCTCTTCCCAACAAATGTGTGTGTGTTTCAAGACTCTCTAAAATAAATTATAAAGCTCTTACTGATGTTAGCAGGAGAAGACTCTATTAATATGCTTTGGAGTTAATCAAGAGAAACCAGATTTGACTGATTTAAGCTATCAGATACAGAAACATCAAGAAGAAAAGTGACAGTGCTTTTCAGAATAAAAGCATATCTAAGTGGCATTGATATGCCTCTTGTTCAGAGATGGGTCTGAGGAAACCAGAGGCTAGAGTCATGCCTCTCATTGTTCCATCTGCATTTTTTAAGTTGCCAGCTTCCTTTCCAGTGCATTATGCAAGCTGGAGTATTGGGCTCTAAATCCTCAGGCAGCTTTAGGACACTAAAGGATATGAGACTTCTGAAAGAAATGTCACACTGCTGAACTTACCCTTCTTGGAATGTTCTCCCTCACTACGAAAGGATGTTGTTCACTGAACTGTTACATTAAAGCTACTTAATGACCTGTCCAAACCAAGCCATGATACATAGTTTCCAGCAGTGAACCTTCCTGAGCCTTAAAGGAAAGTAATAACCAACACTTTAAAAAAATAGCCAATAGAGGCAGTTAGCATTTAATGGCAGATGTATTCTTCCTGAGTTAATCAACAAGAGAAGTTCTGTCTTTATTTGGATCCTGGACATACATAGATATCTCCATATCTCTTTCTATTAAAAAAAAATAAATCTTTCATACAAAAGAAATCACAGAATCACAGAATCGTTGAGGTTGGAAGGAACATCTTGAGACCAACTAGTTCCCACCCCCCAGCTTAAGGAGGCTCAGCTAGAGCAGGTTGCCCAGGACTGTGTCCACTTGGGTTTTGAATCTCTCCATGGATGGAGAATCCACAATCTCTCTGGATAACCTGATCCAGTGTTTAACCACTCTCACAGTAAAAATATGTTTTGCTGTGCTCAGGCAGAACCTCCTGTGTTCTAGTTTGTGCCCTTTGCCACTTGTCCCACCTCTGTGAACTTCTCAGACTAGCCTGACTCTGTGTTCTTTACTCCTCACATCAGGTATTTAAATGCATGGATAAGATTCCCCTGAGCCGCCTTTTCTCTAGGCTGAACAGCCCCAACCCTATCAGTCTCTCCTCATATGTCAGGTGTTCTAAGCCCTTCATTATTTCCGTGGCCCTTTGCTAGACTGACTCTAGTATATCCACGTCTCTCTTGTACTGGGAAGCCCAGAACTGGACCCAGTACTCCAGGTGCATCTCACCCATGCTGACCAGAAGGAAAGGATCATCTGCTTTGACTTGCTAGAAATGATCCTTCTCCTGCTGCCCAGGATGCCATTGGCTGCCTTTGTTATGAGGGCACATTGCTGGCTCATAGTCAACTGCTTGTCTACCACGATCCCCTGGTCTTTCCCAGCAAAGCTGCTTCAGCCTCAGGAGTATTATATAGCATTAAATACTATTAAAGAACCTGTAAATGGTGTTATTTCTTCTGTCTGAGTGTGGTTTTTTTCTGCAACAGGAGGCAGTTTCTTTAATTGTCTTCTGTTAAGGCAGATAAAGAAGATTTTAGTGTCAGTTAAAGAATAAAGAACATTTAATTCTTTAAAATGGCATCATTTGTGATCTCATACCACAGGCTATATAGAGAGCTCTGCTTTTACTTAACCTACTAATATGCCTTTTGATTTACTTAAAACCAGAATTGCTCACTAGGGATTGAAAATATCTGAACTGGAAAACGAGCCTTTCAGTCACTCTGTCTCAGCTCTAGATGAGAAATGAGTCTGAAGATTGTTCACTGACAACATCTTTCTCATTCCCCAGAGCCTCATTTATAGTCACTGAGAGCATTATTGCCCAGTGAGAAACTGCCTGGATGGTATTTCTGTGTTTCCAAACCATTCTATTCAGCACAGGCTGGGGATTTTTGAAGTAGTATTTTTTGCAGGAAACATAAATGGAGGGTAGGTTAGCAGAGTATTACTCCCCCTGTTAGCACTGGTCTCTTGTTCTCATGTCCCAGCATGGAAAACCAGTCCAGTGTAGTGTTAGTTTTTCTCTGGCTCTTCTGCTCCGTGTGCAAGATGCCAGGAGCCAGCTGTGCAAGAATGAGGCAGTGTGTATCCTGGCTTATTTGAAGTTTGCTGCTCCATGACACATCTGACTATGAGTGGGAAGGGGATATCCCTAACACAAATGCATGAAAGCATGCAGCCCCTATTCAGGCAGCAATTGCTTCTAACCCAGAGGCTGTAAATCCAGTAACAATCAAAAATATGAAATCACAGTTGAGTTTCTACCCCCTGGACAAGAAGTGTGACCTAAGTTCTTCAACAAGTAGCTGACCCTCATTGTTACAGCTTTCCTTCAGTTTGCCACGTTTATAATGGCTTCTGTGGCTTTATCCAACTTCTCCCTTGGCTGTGAGAAGTAGGGAAGTGCAGGGCAGTTCACTCTAGGCCTTCTGTTCTCAGTGGTCTGGGAGGATCCTGGCTCCTTAAATTGCAGTACATCTCATATAGGTACGTACTGGTTTCTTCTCAGTGCCCTTGGCTTTCATTTCAGCTTGGAGAAGTAACTAGAAATTTGGGCTCAGTTGGAATAAGAAATGCATTTTGTAAACAAATCTGGACATCACTGACCATAAATGATGAAACAAGTTGAGACTTGCAAAGCATGCCAGTGTGTGGGAGACAGATGATTGGACAGACTTTACCTAGAAGCTAAGAAGAAATTTTCCCTCCTGACCAAAAAATTTGTATTTCTGTATAGAAATATATCAGTACTGGCTCAAGAGCTCTGTCAGTAAGCAGCAAAAATGCTTCCATGATGAACTTGCTTTGACCAGTAAGTAGTTTTACTTCTATTCAAAAAGTTAAAAATTCATTGCTACTTCATGGTGCTGGCTTTTGGTGGGATTCCTGAGCCCTTTCACTGACCTACACATGACAAAGGTGTATATTTGGAACTGGGCATCTCTGCTATTCTGAGATCCATGGGGTCCTGCTTTTATGCTCTTCTCCATCTCAGGCAATAGGTCAACAGAGCACTGCTTCAGGCATGTTTCCCTGTGGCAGCATCAGGGTGTGATGCTCAGCTTTGAACTTGTGTTGTGGCTCTGTTGTTCAGTGCTAGACCAGCAAGTACTGAAACACCTGCCCTCTCCAGTGCCAGATCTGCAAAGACAAGCTGGATATAGGAGTTGGTCTGCAAGCTCCAGAACTTTTGATGCAGCATTTTGGCAGTTATCTTGGCTTTTGCTGTGAATTAACTCTCCCTTCTGTCTCTTCTCAGTGACCAGCTTGTTTCCTGGGCAATGTGATATATGGGGCTTGGTAGAAGCAAGGAGGGTGACTGCAAACCCATGGTTTCCTAGTAAGAGGGAGTTGTAACCACTGTGAAGAAAGAATAAGGTATTGTGCAGACATTGGAAAATGCATTAAGGCTGTAGGGGAGATTAAAAAGTCCTGGTGGTGGTCTGATTGCATCTTACAGAACAGACATTTCCTAGCTGCCCAGGTGATGCTAAAAGGAAGACAACAACCTAACAGCCTAAAAGCCCCAGCCTTCTACCTATCAGCTGTTCACACATACAGGAATCAGTCACCTGGCTTGGGGAGCTGCTGGGCAGTGAAATGCTGATAGCCAGTTCGGGGAGACAGTTAACTAACTGTCAGCCAGTTTTGTGCAGGTGAACTCAGACAATAATTCTTGTACAGCTGACATAACTGTGTGGATAGAAGCAGGTCTCTATGAAAACTCTTTCAGCACAGGAGAAGACGATGCTTTATCCAGGGGTTGACCTGAGGGCTTGGCCTTGCCTGCTTATACCATCATGGCACCCTGCATTAGCCAGGTTGCCAGGCATGTGGCTCACAACCACCAATGAATGAGGGCAAGCTGTCAGGTCACCCTGTATGTCCGGAAGGGGGGTCTTTTCAGCTGTGTGACTTACAGCATTAGGTCTGAAAATCATATCAAGCCACTGCTCATAGCATCTTGGAAAGCTGAGCAGACTGCTTCCTACGCATTTTGCTTGTATAATTTATTAAAGGTCCTGATTTAATGAGATCTGTTTAGGTTCCAAGCCCTTAATAATCCAGGGCTCTTCCACAGCCATCCTTTTAAATTTCCACCACAAAGGGTTTATTCACTGACAGCTTTAAGCCGACTGATAGGTGAGCAGTACTCTCTGGGTGGTTGTCTGTCTTGTAACCTGACACATAAATGAGCCACTCTCTATGTATGTGTATATATCAGATTGCTCTTGACAGAACATCTTGTTCTGAAGTTCTTCAGCAAATACCATAAGCACCAGCTGCTGCAGTCACACACACATTCACTACACTCTTGTCTTAAGAATTAGCTGGCTGTTAAATGAGTGTTGTAAATAATCACTTCAGAGCTTTGGGGATATCTTATTTATTCTGTCACATATACCAGCACAGCAATATTAATGCATAAGACAGATGTTTACTCATGATAGTTTACATAGAGCTTCTGACTTCTGCAGTATAGAGAAACAAAATGCACTCATGAGAGAACAGTAAACTTTGATATTTCCTCTCCCCTCACCTCCTTAAGCCTTTCAGGAAGATGGTTTCCAATTATGAAATGCTCATTGAACCCTGGCTTTGAGGCAATTAAGATCACTCCCAAGCCAAGTGAAATGGATCACTAAAAGTCATACATCCAGGCTACTCACAAGGACAGTAAACCTTGTGTGAAAGCAACTGAGGAAGGAAACACACAGCAAGGACACCCTGGTGTAATAGGAAATAACTTCATGTGGTCTCCAGAAGTTGAAGTATTTCAAAGGTGCTCAAAATCTTTGTTCTGAAAATGGAACAATTATGCTCTTCGCCTACATGCTTTAAAAAAACCTCTTGATCTTTAAGTAAATACATGACGAGGACATGGACACCTCTACCAGGAAAACAAAGAAACAAAAAAAACAAACAAACAAAACCCAAAACAAACAAACAAAAAAAACCACACCAAAAAAACCCCAAACCAAAACAAACAAAAAAACCCAGAAAAGAATATATAAAACATTCTAAATACATGTTGTTATGTTTCTTTTTCCCCATTCAAATAAAATAAAATAAAATAAATTTTTAAAAGTGTTTTCTTGCATGTTAGGCTTCAAATACTCAAAAGCATCCAGAGTTTTAATATGGCATCCTTGAGAAACACTATCTACTTAAACGCCCAGGAAGAAATAATGAACATCTACTGTAGGATTTCTCAGCAGTAAACTTTTGCCCAACAGCTGTAGAAATATAGACATCGGTTGCATTGAAAAGGAAGACATTCAAATCATTCCATAAATTACATCTTAATGAAGTAGCACTTTTTAGAAAAATTACAATAATGTACCAGTAACTACACCAAACTATGTAGTAAATAGGTAGTTAGGTTCATTCAGTAAAATCCTAACACTACTGAAGTGAATTTTTACATTAACATAAAAAACCCCTATTCTTTCTCTGTTACTCAAAAGGATCCTTTCTGTTGCTTGTACAAGATTATAAGCATTCTTGAATGAGTAACATGGTTATTCTGACACTGGAATGTCATATAGAAACAAAAAAAATAAAATTGAGGAAAAATAATAGCAAACAATTTTATTAAACCTTTCATTGATATGAAAAATGGGAAAAATTTGTGTTAGTGTTTCTTTAAATCCATTTAAAACATTCAACCTGTTTCTTTAAATCCATTTAAAACATTCAACCAATGATTCAAATCAATTTAAGATCCCCTGTTCCACAGTTTCTGGCTCTCCAGACTGGCAAATCTTCCCAAAATGTGCCAAAAAGTCATGGAATTATTCATCAGACCAAGCATGAAACCATACTCATTGTACAGGGAAAACCTAAAAAATCCAATTTTCTATTGCCCAGTGCTTCCATTTTTTATTTTATGTTTTTTTAAGCTTTAGTGCTGCTTTACAGATGGTGTTGGGAGGCGGAGGAGAATTAGAATTCATTTTTTAGACAGTAACGTAATATATGCAAACCTCAATAAAATAATACCTGTTAATATTAAAATTACTGCTTCTTCAAAAGGAATGAATTTGTGACTAAGTTATCACGCAGTGAGATACTGATTTAATAAGCTTGATTTAACTTCAGCTTCTTAAAACTACTTATCGAAAACATTTTTGGTTTTTACCAAGGAATAGCAACAACAGAGGGAACTGTAAGCATATGACACTGCCATTTCTCTGTCTCATATTCATGGTGACTTTTGGATTAAGAGGATTAGTAGGTTGAAAAGTCTTTGACCACAGCACATAGAGTTTAAAACACTGGGAGAAACACAACTCTAAACTTTATGCAGAGTGATGCCAGGTGCAAAGGGCAAAGCCTGTCACCACAGATATCAGACATCCTGTGTTCTACTTACACTCTTTTGTCTGTTTCTGTCATAATTTGGCCCGGTTCTCCTGGGATCTTCAAACTTCTACAGTGTCAAGAGAATTGTTAATATCACCATCTAATGCTTTTGGTTTTGCTTAACAATGAGAATAACATTCTGCAGTTTTAGGAGAAATTAATATTTACAAATACATTAAATGTAGCTTTTAGAAGCTTGAGGTAAACTATCACTTTTGCCTGAAAAATACTGTTTTGATAAGGGAGCCTCTTTTCCCTTATCCAGTTTTCCTGAATGATACTGGATCTTACGTTTCATCAAAAGATTCTCCCATTTTGGGTCGGTCCTAGTTTTAATTAACTTATCACAGTTGTTGTAGTCACTATTATTCATACATTAATATACATATCTTCCATTACAAATATTTCTAAACATAATTAAGCTGATTCAGTGACTTCACTCTAATGATTTAGTTTGCAACCAACTTTTTGTTTTACACTCACTGATATAAACATTAACTCAGGTAATCCCAGAGCCTGAGCATCAAAAAATTAATTAGAAGGTCATAAACCAGCATCAGCTTCCTTCATTCTATAAATGTCTCCTAGGTTATTCAGATTATCTGTGACACTTTTGTAGCAATAATCTTTGAAGTATCTCTTCATCTAGAAACAGGACAGGACAGGACAAGACAGGACAGAACAGAACGGAAAAGAATAGAATAGAATAGAATAGAATAGAATAGAATAGAATAGAATAGAATAGAATAGAATAGAATAGAATAGAATAGAATATTTCTGTTAGAAGGGACCTAAAATAATTACCTAGCCCTACTGCCTGAAACTGTCCTGGTTTGATCAATTTTTTTCTCCAGTTTTGGTCATTTTAGCTGAAAATCTAGATCTACTCTTCTTTGAAAACTTTATTCAGGCTGGTCATGTCACCCCCGTGCTGCTCCAGCAGCAATATGACAGTATCATTTATAACATGCAGATTTCGCTGTAGTTTCCACTGCTGATATGACTCCTCAGTCCCTCTCTTCTGCTTGTCCATCTACCAGCAAATCATTCTACCTTTGTTATCTTTTGCACTCTCCAATATGTTACTTTTTCTCTTCTAGGGCCTTAGCACTCACTCTTTTCATCATGTTAACCTTATTTTATGGAACCCATAACCATTCTTCCTGTGATTTTTTTTTCTTTCTACTTCTCTTCCTTCTCTACTGAAAACTCTTTATTCTTCTATTCAATTTTCCTGCCGTAAGCCAGTCTTTTCTCTTCATTCTCCTGCTCTCATAGTTGTGACTCTCCATGGTCACTCTCTTCCATCTTTCCACTCCTCTTGCTGGGCAGATGATTGTCTTTGTCATTGCCCCCTTCTGCTCATTTTCTCTGTCCTATCTCTCAAATCCTACATTGCCTTCACTATCATCCCTGACTGCACCTCTTGTTCATGAGCTCAGTCAGCAGTGCTGCATACCTGTGAAACGTGATCTTTATTATCTTTGCATTCAGTCATTTCAGTTGTGTTCTCCAGTATCGAGGACCTTCTTAACCATCACAGTATCCTTTTCACAGTACTCCTTTTTAAACAAAAAGAAGGTGAAATTTCACCTAAATCCCCTACTTTGAGGGTACCTGTACTCCAGCTATGTTCTTTGGTCCCTAAGTTCTTCTGTTATTTACAGTTTTTATTAAGCTTTTACCTAGACCAGTTCTGATCCTCATGCTCTCAGAATGACCATTCCTGACCAGAACAATAGGTCCACCTAATTTGGTAGCCTGTATCTGACAAGGCACTGTGCAGGTTGACTTTCTGTAAAGCACATTTATTCAGCTTTCAAGAACTTGCATACAAAGAAATTCACTTTTTGAAAAGCTTAGGGGGAAAACTAGGCTCCCTATGCCCCAAAACCTATTGCTCTTACAGGATTGCAATGCCATACTTTTTTCTCTTTCCCTTTTTCTCTTTCTCTTTCTTTTTCTATTTTTACCTCAGAAAAGCCAAATTAGTGTTGAAATAGTTTTTTAGAGACATAGTCTCCAACGAAGTTTTACCAAGCCTCAGATCATGGTTTGGTTTGTGATGCATAAAACAGCTTTATTGCCAGAAGAATATGGAAAAAAGTGTGGGGCCTGTAGCTCAAAGTTCAAATAAGGAATGTCTAAGATGTGCCGTTAGAGTACCCCCTGTTCAGGGACCTGACAAGTTTGGGTTTTTTTTCCAGCTAGCCGGAGAAGACACATGACTGGATGTTTCCAGTGAAGCAGCCCACACTGCAGGATCTCAGACAGGAATGCAGCCCCTTAACTAGTCCATGAACTTTGAATAATAGAAAATCTCTCCATTCCTCTAACTTTTGTTATAGCTCCCTAGGATGTGAACGTCTATGTGGATGTCCATTCCATAGAGATGTGGTAATTTTTGGTTGCTTTCAGCTTACCCTTAAGACACTTCTGTTCTCAATTTGTTTGAAAGGTCCTCCTTGAGACAAAGTTGACTTCTTTTCCAAGTTTGATGCTTGTCTAAAGCATTTCCATCTTTCTTTCCATGTGGTCTGTGCACTGCCATGGCTTTGCAGCTCTCCATGGCAGACTGGACCAGCTTATTGTTGGAGTCTATCCCCAGGTTGTTTTACAGCTGTGGAGAACTTGCTCTTACTTTGTCACCATTTTTCCTGTAACCCTTGCTGCCATCAGGAAAGATTTTTGTTATTTATGCAAAAATAACTTGATTCATATAACTCCCTGAATAGTGTGTTTTTCTTTTTTTTTTTTTTCCTTACATGTTCACCTCATATAGACAAGTGCTTCCAGTGATCTGGAATCTGTGGTTTAATGTCCTTTGGGTGATTCATGATGTGTTAAAAACACAGAACTTGGGTATTTGTCTATTAGCTGACCATGCTGTGAATTTAGCCAAAAAAAAAATCAGGGCATTCAGGCATCTTCTACAGTGACCGGTACAGCTGGGGCACAGTCACAAATCACTTCAAGAGTCATTGAAGGTGTAATAGCATCCCTACTCAAAAGAGCAAGATGTATTTCCCTAGAAAACACCTCTTTGCAATAGCACTTCTGCAGAAGATAATTCTGAAAGCAGGATGGATAAATTAAAGGAGTTAACTTTATTTTTAAGGAATGCTCTCTCAGTAAATGAGCTACTCAGATTGTTCGTAAATGTAAGATACCTTTTCGATTGCAGAGTGCCTCACAACAGTTATATTTCATCTTTAGAAAAGTATCTTACATATTTTGTAGCACTATCAATAATGAACAACACTTGGTAAAATCAAACAAGCTGGGAAACAGTTTGATATTGATAGCATGAGGCAGTGCAGTATATAAACATATATTCACAGGTTGTAAATCCCCCTGATCTGTCTGCAGAATAAAAAAGCTGAATGGACTTCAAAGACTCTAAACATTTTAGCTAATCATTTAACAGATTTCTTACAACTTTAATGAAAAACATAATTTACTACAATTACAGTTTAATTGCTTCACCTTCAGCATACTCTCTTATATGATAGCTATCAGATCTAATTATTTCCTTTCCATTTGATTTTAATAAAAAAGGAATTGGGCCAATGTAATTGCTAGATTAAATCTAGCTATAGTGGAGTAACACAGCTGAGCTTTTATGATGCATCTACTGGGGCATCACTAGCTTAAATTGGGAAATTTGTACTTTGGAAGAAATCCAGAAATTTTAGTGAAAATAGTACCCACTCAAATACCTCTATATTTCACCAAAAAGCTTCAATGCAGCAGATCTAAACTTCCATTTAAACCACTGAGCGCTTAGGTACTGCAATTGGAAAGCAGCACAGTACACCATTCAGGACCTGAAATGAAGCTGACTTAGCTGTTACTACCCTGTAATAAAAATTCAAATTGCAACCAATGGAAAACAACCTGGTATCTTCAAATATCTCAGTCATACAGTGTCTTGATAGCATTGTTGGTCAGAAATTTCCTGTTAGATCTCTTTTGACTGTTGGTGCTGACTAAACTTTCTGATATTTTCACTAGAAGTAATAAAATGAAATAATAAATTTTAAACTACTTTACTGTAAATCTGCATTTGCTTTTGATGCTGTGTTTCCTCAAGGCACTTCGACATTCCCTCTGGCCCCTGGCTTAGGAAACACCGCACAGTCTTACCTCTGATCTAGAGGTACTGTATGTCTTACAAGTAATGCAACTGTACCAGCAGAGATACGGTCTCCAACCGACACCAAAATTACACCTTTCTGGAGACAAGGCAGCAACGAAGATGCAAATTAATGACTAAATTACTAGAAAAGAAGCATTTTCAAAGAAACCCTAAGAAGATGGCAGGAACAGTATTAAGCTCAAAATGACAGCATGACCTGTTCTGTTTTGTGAATGTCTTAAGTGTATTGTTTTGATAGAAAATATCAAACAGAAAGTTCCACCATTCCCTAATCTTCTTTTTCTTCCCTGCAATAATACTATAATTTTCTACCAAAGAGAAAATCTAGTTTTCCTTCTGCAGTAGTCATCAGTAAGTTTGGCAGATAAGGTTTTGTTTGCGGTACAAAAGTCTTAACATTGATATCCGTAACTTGAAGAGTGAAGGACTTTGGTTTGCTTTTGTTTTGTTTTTTTCCTTGTCTTCAGAATGTTAATTTCACATTCCCAAACTCATTTGGTGTTTCTGCAGATGGAGATGTATTAGTTGTCTTCCCTCCCATGCACACCCCTATTTTCTTCTTGCTTATGTTACTTTTCTAGTTTGACCCATACAGCTTCAAGCCTGCCTTGAAAAGTTTTCTCCACTGCTCAGTGGAGTTTGCAAAGACTTGCAAAAACCAGGCGCTTTGCTGTTTCAGAAGGAATGCCTTTTTCTGTCCATTATGCAGTAAAATCTCTTTGCATTCTTCAGTGGTCTTTACAATGTTATTTAATCAGTCCATTATCCAGAACATAAAGTCAATTCAGCCGTCTTTCTCAAATGGTCTAAGCATGGCTCAACACCATCAGGATGAAAAAACTCTATGAATCTTTAATCTCTATATTACAGCCCATTTGCCATCCTTTTATTCTTTTTTCTTTTTTGAGTCAAAACCATTGTTGTGTGTAATCTTAATCAAGCAGCAAACAAGTATGCCACACTTGGCATCAGTTTCACTTAAAAAAATTTCACTCCACATTGGCTTTTCTACACATAAATGAAACGGGTCACCTGGTGTTTAATAAAACTGCCTGCAGCTCATCAATCTGTTAAGTTTAAGGTTAAACAACACCTATTTACTTCAAATAAGAGTGAAGGCTGGATATTTAAAAACCCTCCGCAGCAGTCCTCTCCTTGTTCTCACTGAAATATACTGGATTCTGCCCCTGATTTCAATGATCTCAAAAAGCTATTTTAGAAATCCCATTCTCTGTATTTTATGTCCAAGGTTAATGATTAAATAGCATCTTCATACAATGACTTGGGTCATTTCAGTATCCAGAACTCTGAAGCATATAGTCATTTCCTTGCCATACGGAAGTGTTGATACCTTCTTAAAAAGGCTTTCAGATTATTTCCCAAATTTCTCCATGAACTGCAGAATTCAGTGAAATATGATAGTATGAACACTTCCATTATCCATTTGAACAATATTTTGAGTGGCCTGCAGTTTCGATACCTCAACATTTTCTGTTTCAGTGCATGCTACTGAGAAAAGCAAAATGTTTGTAGAAAAGGCATTTTTATAATTCGCCATCAGATAAGGCTCAAAACTTTCAATCTGCCATAACATTGTTTTTAAGACTAATATTATGTGAGAATCAGAAGATATGGGAAATGGGAACATTTTACATATTTAACACATTTGACATATTTAACTTTGTCTCTTAAAATCATGTCCTTCCTTTTACCTCTAGGTAGGCATACTCATATTGGTCACCCTCCAGAAACTGAAATCACTTAGGCCTGTTAAGGAGTCCTGAGAGTAGCTTAAAGATAAGGAAATTTGTCCTGAAAGACTTTATAGATTTTTTTGTACATATCTTTTGGTGTGAGAACCATTTGAAGGGACGTATCCAAGATTTTCTTTCGCTAACTGAAAAATTGGCTGTTTAAAAAAGTAATAATAAAATATCCAAGACCTTTATCTTGGTGAAAAAATCCAGAATCTGAAATTTTAGAACAACAGATACCACAAAAATTTGTACGAAATAGTAGGAACTGGAAATATGGTAACACACAATTTCCAGAACCTCTCTAATATGCTGTGCTGTTGGCTTTCCATCATTCTTCTTTCCCCTAGGTGAGAAAATATCAGAAGGTGCAGACAATGAGTTTCCATAAAATAACAACATTCCATTCTGATTTCCTCCACCCTCCCCTGGGGAGAAGAGATTGTTTCCAAATGCGGAACCCAGCTCTTACTTCATTCACAGCCATGAATATCACAGGTGTGATTCTCTCCTAGGGGGAGATGAAAAGGGAGTTTATCATTGCCATCCCCAAGGCTTTTTTCAAGGAACAGCAGCATTCAAGCCCAGCTCAGGTTCTCCTTCAAGACTGCCAGTGAACATTGTTTAGGAATTGCACTGAATTACCTAGGTTTACCTAGGGAACAAGGCAATCTGGTCCATTGCCACTGGCTCCTTCATTAACCTCCATCAACTTTAACATTTACACCTGACCTTATTTTCCTGCCGATAGAGCCTTGCCAATGTTGGCACTTCCAGGGAGTCCTGCCGGCTGGGCTTTCGTGACAGCATTCATTAGCAGGTAATTTGCTGGTTGCTCCGAAGGACATGTTGTGTTCTGTGGTTTAAAGATTTCTAACATACACCTGTTGTGGCTAATTGAATTCTATTAATCTTTTCTGTAGTTATTTTCATTAAAGGATGCTTGCAGCCCTTTAAAGGAACAATTAAAGCCCATCCTTTTCCACTTGCAGATTAACAAAACCATCCACATTTTTATCCAGCTATGTCCAGTCAGCTTCCAGATTCACTCAAGACTTTGTTTTGCTGTGAAGTTTCCAACAGTTTTTTACTTTGTTCTTACTGCCACTGTTCACTGTTTAAGATTGAGTTTCAGCGTTATAGCATTCCAGCTTCTCAGTCCGACCACTGAATGTTTATGTCCTTTATGTATTCTAAGCGATGTTTCATAGACTTTTGATTCAAGAACCACTTCACCTTTGGGGAAAAAAAATAATAAATAACTTTATCATGGGCTTTTGTCGATGTCCATTCGTGATACAAATTAGGCTAAATTTTTGATATTGTTTTCATGCCATTTGGTATTTTTGTTACACTGGTAGAGAAATCTGTGTATTGGATTTTTTGCAGTCATTACACAGGCTACTCCCCAATACTGCATATATCCACTGTGATTCACTGAACACAGATTAAGGAATTTTTATTTGACATAGCTGAACCATAAGCCAGGCAAATCTTCTCTTGCACATACAAATGCAGTGCTAGGCATGAGAAAAGCAAGCCCCTTCTGATTTTTGAAGCTATTAAAATGGGTCTGTGTCACAGCACTTCTTATTTAATAATTTATTTCAATTTATTTTTATAAAGCTATAAAATTATAAAGCTATTAAAGTCTAATGCAGTTGAAGCTCTTCCACTGCTTCCAGAGAAGAGGATTTCAGCCTCAGCGGGCCCACAATGCATCAGAATTTCTGATGTAATTTTTCTACTTTCACTTTTTTTTATTAGTAGTATTGCAAACCTTAAGAAGTTGGTTTGACTGTGCAAGTTGGTTTAACTGTAACAATTACTAAAAGACAATTTCTTAAATCTGCTTCCTACCCCTTTATGTAATAGTTCCCATTCTCCACTGTCATAATTTTTTGCCTGTGTGAATGATGTAGGCAGTGAAAAAAGTTGTAGTAAGACAGAATCAGCGAAACTGCTGTGCTGCTCTCTAGTATGACGGTGGTCCAGTCAGAGTTGTCCCCAAAATAGTTTTCACAAAGTCTGCATTTATCAAACAGACCTCAAGAGAAGCACACAGGATTATATAATAAAGATATAAAAACTGATATGAAAAGCTGTACTTTGGCATGGAAGAATTAGGCATGGTGCAGAGGTCTAGAGGTGAAAGAGCCTTTTTGCCCCATTTAAGGTTTTATGCTTCACTGGCATTTCTTTAAGGATCAGGGGGCACTGTGTCCAGCTGTGTGGCAGGAATAAGCACCCTTTTACTGCCTGCTGCTGGTTCTGGTAGGAGACTCCAAGGTGTAAATGGTTTGGGAAGGGAAATTCAAAAGTCTCCTTGTGCTCCAGTCTCTTCTGTGTCCTTACACGTCAGGCATGCCGACATTTGCATGCAGCGTTTTCCATCATCCCTCCTACCTACCGGGTGGCTTGGGTGAGCAAGTTAGGCCTTTCATCCCTGGAAAAGTTTGGGGCACAGTTCTTGCCCTGATGTGTAAATCCTGGCCACTGCTCCCGAGGGCTCTGGTGAATAATACCGTTTTTTTCTGGTGAGTAATAGTTTAATAAAGTTATGGTTTCCTGCAGTGCCACATATTTTATTGGTCACACATTTCCTATCTTCTGCCATTTCCTATCACCCAAAGTCACTTTCAGGCATTGAACAGAGATTAATTGCAATCGTTCTGTTAGAGAGGCAACAGTCCTTGCCAGATTGATTCAAATTCTGCTGCTTCTACCAAAAAACTACCTCCACCAGCCTCAAAAGAAAAAAGAAGTGAGGAAGATCTGCTCTTGGAAATTCTATCACCTGGTCACGTACCACCGCAAAAAAACATTAGGTAGCTGATGCTGCCAGAATCGAGACTTGTGCTGTTCTATCATAGTTGAAGAAATCCAGCTTGGTGCTAGGGAAAAATGTAAGAACCTCAGGAGAAATGGAGAAGAAAAGGAGTCAGAAGAGAAAAAAGTTAAGGAAGAAAAATTCAGCTGCAATGGACTAAAAATTGAAAATAAAATAAAATCCTGCCTTTGACAAGGGAGTCTGAGCTGAGGAAATCATTGCTCTGACACGCCATCTTCACTGTTGCCTTCTGTTAAAACTTCAAAATTCAAAAAATTATTTCCCTTCCTATGAGAAATTACATTTGGGGTTTGTTTCTATCTATAACTCAAAATAACAGACCTGTCAAGCAAGGAACTGCTTTAAGTTCTCTTTTGCTTCTTTTCTTTTTCTTCTTCACTCCTTTCTCTTACCTATGAAATTTGGCTGCAAATGCTTTTGTGAAGGCATACAGGGGCACATATGCTGGACAATCCATTTTGAGTCCTAGTGAAACAATAATAAATTCAGTACTCGAAGAGGTGGGTGAAATACTGATTTCTCTTACAAAGAGCACCAGAAATTCAGGGACAGTTGCTTCAGAAAGGATCTCATCATACCATGAAGTGAAGATTTCTCAGACTCCACGCAAAAATTTGGTAAAATGTGCTGAGTGACTTATGAAAGATTCAGGATAACAACGTAATCCTTTATGAATTTGTCCCTAAAAAGATCTATTTCCTATGGACTCTCTGTTTTGTTTTGTTTTCAGTTTTTGATGAGATTCAGAGGACTTTGTCTCCCCTTTTTAGCTTTTAATGCTGAGGCATTTGCTCTGTCTTCCATGTTCCCAATTTTTCAAACCTTTTGCCCCCTTCATTTACATTTCCCATTTAGCTCAGAGGAAGAAAGTGAACCAACCTCTGGCCTTGAGTGGACACTCCTGGTTAAAGAAATTGGGCTTTCCCTCTCTGACTGGGGCAGTGGTCTGGTGCAGACCACTGGGGTGGCAGAAAGCAATGGCCATCAGCCTTTACTACTCCTGGGCTGGGGAGAGGCAGGTCTTTCTGCTTCTTAAACTGTATTTTCCCACCATGGAAGTAATATAATGGACATGTCTATGCTACGCCAGCATTTCTCCAGTTGTTAAAAAGTGTCCATGAGCATTTATTTTCTCTCTGAATATCAGACAAGTAGATTTTGCTCCAGGATTTTTTTTTCTCATTTTACTTCCGGACCGTCACTCTATGTTTGTATTTCCACCTCTGCACTCAGAATTTCACACTTATTTATGACAAAGCCTTTCTCTGAGAATGACTAAATCACCTGATCTCTGTGGCAGCTTGCCTTATAGGACCGCTTATTAATTGATATCTAGGTTTATAGAGAGCTTGTATGGATTATCTTTCTTTCCTAGAAAAAACACTATTTCCCAAGCCATCCTCTTGCCAGAGAAGGCTGCAAACTCTTCAACTTAATCTACCATGCAGCCTCTCCAGTATGTTCACATGGAGAAAACTGACTGACTTCTAAACCACAGTACTGGCAAAATTTTCTTGCCCAAAAATCAAATAATCTTGTAATGCAGCCCACTGAACTCTCAGCAGGAGAACTACCCAAACCCACTTACTAGTTACCTACACCTTGTAGGTGTAGGTTCCAAATGAAATGCCATGACCCTTCTATGGGGTAGCCTCCAACAGAGAAAATAACGAGCCTCAAACCTTCATAAAATAGCATGTGGATAAACATTGCTTTCTCTTCCTCAGCTCACAACGTGAGGCAGCTGTCTAGTGGAAAGAGCAGGAGAAACTGGATGAAAATATGCCAGAACTGTTTACTTCCACTCCAGCCTCTCCTAAAGGATAGCTTTAATAGGCAAATGAAACTGTGAGTTTGAACACAAGCCTGGTTTTGTCTTTGTTTGAAATGAATGCATTTAGTGATTTGCCAAGACGGTTCATAAAAGCTTTTTTTGTTGGTGGTTTGTTTGTTTGTTTGGGGGAGGGGAGGGTTGTTTGCTTGTTTGTTTAAAAAAAAGAGTATAAGGAAACAGAAACCTGAAAACATTCCTAATATTTATCTTTGCCTGAGCCATCTTGATTCCATTTCTTCTGAAACTGTTTTTTTCATAAGCTCTTGGACTTCTTTTTAGGGAAGTAGATCTCAGATCCACATTTGAGTCAGATCCAGAAATGTGGGAATTCCAAGTAGTGTGAAAAAACCTGTTGAGATCCTGAAAATAGTCTGAAAAGCACATATTTGTTGGCATTGGACATTGTAAAATCCATTATTCCAGAGCACCTCAACATCAATTTTAAATCTGTAAAATGAACTTGCCTATTCCACAAACTCTGCTGGAATTTTCTTGGGAAAATTTCTATTATTCTCTGCACTTTTAATGGTCACAGACAGATGCAAAAGAATAATTTTTAATTAAAGTTGTGTTTACTTCTGATTTAAGATACCACAACCCATGAACAGTCATTTCATCATCCTACACTGTAGTTATAAAATGGTTTGCTTTTTTACAGCAATTCCTGCAGGAGTTTTAAGATATATCCACTACATTTTTTGAGAGCTGTGACTTATAGGACCTTATTCAAAAAAAAAAAAATTCAATATATCCTGGAATTTATTGTACTTCCTTTTCTGGTAAGTATCTGCATCCTTTCAACCTTCACACAAAGTATGGTAATAATATTTCGTTCAGCTTTTCTACAAGGGGTCATATCTGCAGTATCTTCAATATACTTCATTTTCACTCAGAGTATGATATACTACCACTCAGTAATTTCATGAGCATCCTGCCTGTTATCTTCTTCTGAGAGGACTGTGTGTTTTTCCTTGTGAGAGGACTCCGTATTTTTCCTTGTGACTTTGAGGAAGATATCAAATGCCTAAGGGCAGTTGCATGTTTTTACTTGGCATCTGTTCAACAAAAATGGTAGAACAAATACACATGAACATATGCATACATTATTTTAAATTATACTGCTATCATGGCACATTAAAGAGCCAAAACCCCCATGATTCTGAGCTTGGAGAGTCCAAATATTAACAGAGGTGACTAAGTACCATAACAGCCAATTTTCCATAGCACCTTGTGAAAGAAGAATGTGAAACATCTGTGCACAAGGTGGATGAGAACACAAAGGAGAAGAGCCAGTGATGACATGGCTATTCTAAAAAAATTAGAAGACTCTGAAAGTCTTCAGAATAGTGGCAAAAGAGCTGGACTCATCCTAGATATTCCAAAAGTAAAAGAGGGAGGGAAAGATAATTGGTCACTTTTACAGAAGAAGGGAAAGATGAAACCTCCTTGCCAGCTGAGCTCACAAAATGTGGAGGTTCCTATAGGAGGAACCAAATTGTTTTATAGAAGAGCTTAGACTCTTGAATAAAGTATCCCACATGGAGAACATTTAGAATCTCTTATTAAGACTAGATTGTAATGCGAACACAAATCTTACAAGGAGAAACAGGCCTAAGCCCTGAGTTAAATTTACAATAAGAAAGTGTGGGACAGATCCAGGCCAGGAAGCAGGTCCTGAAAGAAAGCAAGCAATACTGCACCTGGGTTACCTCAGACCCACAGGAAAAGTTGGGTGTAAATAAAATCTTCAGCAGAATAATGAGCAAAGAACATGAGATCACCTGCATCACTGTGGAGGATTTTGGAGTTGAGAAAGCAGCATGCTCCACCTTTGAACAAATGTGTCACAATTTCATGAAAATATTTTGTGGAAGCCTGCAGAGCAGAATTGTACACATCTCTGAAAGATCAAAGTATACACATCCTTCACAAAAAAACAGTCATGAGCAATGGCAACTGACCAGAAGAGCTATAATTTTTGCAGGTTTTATCACCTGAAACCTGAGCGGAATATTTTCCTTTGGAAACTGGACACTGGCACACCAGTTCATGTGCATTAATTGTGGTAACTAGCCTAAGGAGGAAACTTAGGCTAAACTCGGACAAGCCAACCTCACATCATATGATAGCCAAAGCATTCCTACTTCAGGTGCATTTAAGCTAAACCTAAATGTAAAACTTAATCTTGGAAACATGAAATTTATAGCTACTGCAGGAGACAGAATGTCTATTTGAGGACTGAGTATACATCAGATACCATGTCTCCTTAATGGATGGCTTACTGAAAAAAAAATAAAATAAAATAAAATAAAATGAGACCCCATGAAAAGGTATTCCCTGACGCCTACAGGGACATGGAATAGCTCTGAAGTTAATATGAAATAATGTTGACAGAACATACTATTTTTATCCTACTTATGACTAGAATTATCTCTGAGATAGGCAAACAAAAAAATAAGATCAGCAATTAGAAAAACAGGATAAACTCAGGACATAAGAAAAATCAATAAAATTGAAGACGCTATGGGATATTTTCATCCTCTGATAATTACAGAAAAGAAGGATAGAACTCTTTCTCTGTGCATCAGTCCTAAGGAGCTAATAATGTGTAAGAAAGGAATATTTTCCTATATGTACAATTAAGAACTTTTTATTAAGTGGACAGATGCTGCAACCTGATTTTGATATGTTCACCTAGGAAAAAAAAAGTTTTTATTGGTTTATCCTCCGTATTGTGTTCCGGTCCTAAAATATTTTGGAAAAATATATGACTTTTACTTGAAGATAGTGAAGTTATTAGAGTCCATACACCTGAGGAGACAATATGGCGCTGTAAAAATAGATCAACACAGAGAGTCCAAAATAACTGTGAATGACTTGTGATGATGAATTAAAATTCAATAAGTGGTAGGTAAATTTGTGGCAGTGAAATAAACTACCTATGCAGGGGAAAAAAAATGTATTTACATCTTCATTCATCATTCTGAAAAAGTTTATATGTTAGTATTGGACTATTCTACTGACTGTGCACAATTAGCATAGCTGAAGAACATGTACTTTGAGCATGCTGTTACTTGCAGCTATAAGATTATTATGAAACCAAGGCAGACATAGAGATCTCTTCCCATTAATCCTATGAGCAGTTATTTGTCAAAAGAAAAGGATCAAACCTGGGACTCTGAGTCCTGAAGCTGGACTGAAGGAATGAACCAAAGGAGGGAGTGCTCCAGTGGGAAGCTCTGAGCACAGCAATGAAGAACACAGTCTGAGTCATCCCTTGGTGATCCGCACAATGAATGGAAATAAATGTTCTTTTGTACCAGAGGAGTGCAAACTCAGTTACTCATTGAAAATAAAATAAGTAAAGACCCTTGCTTTCTGAAAAACTCACACTTTTTCTTTGAGAAAATACAATAATTCTTGGGGTACATTTTAATAAAATACCTATTGTTCTACACAGTTAATTATATTCAAATTGAAACTAGGGTCGCATAAGGAACAAGCTAAGAAATCCCCTCAAATGTCAGTTAATCCAGGAGTGAGCTCACAAGCCTCCTTGAATGAATGTTGTAATGAAGCTGCTAGATCTGAACTTATCATTTTTTGGACAATTGTAAGCTCTATGGCTACAGCTTTTATACTTCAGAAGCTTTTATAGTAACACTATAGCTCAACGTGTGCTTTTACATGCGGGTTCATTAAATGCCACTATTTTATGAATTCGCATACAAAAAATATGAGCTTATCTGTCTGGGAGAGACTTCCTATGAGAGTAACACTGTGACCTATGTCACATTCATAAAGTAAGTGTGATCCATTTCTCATTATCAATTAGCTTTCTAGTATGAAACATGCTTTATCCCAGAACCTCAGACAGAGACTATACAAGTGTTAATGCCTGAATGGATCGTGTCAACTTTTTGTTATAGCTTGTAACCTTTGCACTAACATTTAGTAGTACATTTTGAGTACTAAATCTGAAGAACAGATCTACAAACTGTGCTTAAATTAATACTGAATTTTAAGTTGTCTTTACCCACCTAGCTTGTCTTATTAGTCAGAAAACCAGTGTTGCTAGTTCTGTACTTAAGCAGCTTGAAAAGGAATAAAGTTTAAGGTCAGAAATCCAGCCTTGTCTTAAATAATGAAGCAAGATGTGCTTTCTGGAACCAAAATGCTAAACAGTGTGATGTGTGTCTCACGTTGTTCAGTTCCTGCGGCACTGGAAAGGATCCATCCCCACACAAATGAATCCAGCCTTCAGTGTTGGACTTTTTCCTTCAGTAGAGCCACTGCTGGCCACACATTCATTGCAAGTGCTGTTAATCACAGTGGAAAGGCCTCATACTCTGCCCTGCTCTCCTTTGACTGCTGGGGGCCAACATGGCTCTACACACAATATATATTTTTTAAGGATAGGTGGAAGCAAGCATCTGGTTCATTTAGACAAGGACTATTCAGTACAAAATAAATAAAAAATAAAAAGGAAAATGATAAATGGAAAGTAAAAGGAAAGTGACCATAATGCAGACCAGAGCTCTTTGGCCACTGATTGATGACCATTCAGGGCACAGCCTTGAGGAGGATCACCTGAACTGTGTAACTAATTAGGAGGGGAAACACAATTATCATGAGCAGCGAGGGATATTTCAGTGGACTTCTGTGAAACTTCTGATGAGCTTTTGGAAGGGTTTTGTGGGATTATGTAAAACTTATTTGGGGATATTTAGGTAAATGGCAAAAGAAAGGCAAAAGGAAGGACCATGGTGTACCAGGGAGCAACAAGCAGAAGGAAAAGGAGAGAGGGGAGAAGGGGCTGGTCACGCATAAGCAGCCATACACCCATGGCTGGGTATAGCCACTATAGGGAGGGTACATAGGGAGTATATTAGGCAAATTGCACACCTGTTCTAATATTTAAGGGATGTGTGAATGTCGATGTGCTTGGAATCAGTAGGGAGAGAGGAGGTGCAGCATATTTCACTGGTGAATTTCAATCCTGACTCCTTAAGTAGTAAGAAGAGGATGGGAATATGAGCAACTATGGAGTCTTGGCCAGCTCAAGACACCTCATTTCTGTTGAGATGTAGCATTATAAATGGGATAATGTAATATGATAGACTGCACAGCGGGGGGTTGACCCCAAGTGGAAGCGGACAGCAAAGCCCCCATGCTCTTCCTTGTCATGAAAATAGAAGACACCAATTTCCGTTGTTGCATATTTGGCATCTTCCAGAACAAAATTCTCAGCAGGCAAATTACTGAATAAATATTTCATAAAAGAAAATACTATTTCCTACATTGTTTCAATGAAATAAGGAATATTTCTTTAAAATAAATTAAAGCTGTTAAATCTTCCTGCACAAGTTGTCACAAAAGCAGCACAAATACTTTACCAACAGTTTTCATTAGCACAGAAAGTCAGCGCAGCAAGAACCCTAGCGCTCTATTCATCTGGTATTGAAACTGTTGGGGTTTAACCCCAGCCAGCAACTAAGCACCACGTAGCCACTCACTTACTCTCCCCAATGGGTTGGGGGAGAGAATCAGAAGGGTAAAAGTGAGAAAACTTGTGGATTGAGATAAAGACAGTTTAACAGGGAAAATAAAACCCACATGCCTAAGCAAAGCAAAACAAAGAATTCATTCATTATTTCCCATGAGCAGGCAGGTGTTCAGCCATCTCCAGGAAAGTTGGGTTCCATGACATGTAACAATTACTCGGGAAGACAAACGCCATCACTGTAAACATCCCCCCCTTCCTTTTTCTTCCCCGTGACTACTCTCAGCCACTCACTTACTTTTTCATAGGTTCGTAAATGGCTTCCAGGAGGATTTGGCCTATACATTCTTGTTAAATGGTGGGTTAGTTCCAAATGAAAGTATACACCTTTTAGCCAAACAATGTGGGCAGGGAACAGCAGGTGGTCTAAGTGCATCTGTACATGCATTGGCTAGAGGAATAAATTAGACTGTTCATAGGATATGGTGATCTGTTTTTTGAGTGGTTAAGACAGAATATCCTTCCAATATTCATAACATGGATAATTATTCAAAACCACTGAAGCATTTGAAATTACATTAATTCATTCTGATAAATTCTGATTATCTGTGGTATAAATGTGACTGAAGCTCTTTTACTGTGGGCATAAGATTTGCATATCATGAAAGTTGATCCTGGACTTTGCCTCTTTTAACATCCTTGTTGAATAAGAGAGAATAAGTTTGTCCAGAGAAGGAATTTTTAGTGCATGAACTGAAGGAAGAAAGAAAATAATTTAAAAAGCTGTAGGTGTTTTTACATGAGGAGTTGGTGTTACTGTCAGTGGTGATCTTATTTTGATTGCTCAAATGTAGTTTGCTCCATGCTATTTGAGATGCCCTGAGCAAGCCCGATTATATAGATCTGGTAGATGAAGGAACTATAGAAGACCTACACCCTTTCAGAACAGCAGATAGAGGGCAGGTAGGATAACCTAGAGTATCTCAAATAGCACTGGGCACCAACATTTGGGTGATTGAACCCCACCCATAAAGTCCACTACCCATGGAGCACACCACAAACACTAATGATTAGATAACATTTTCTCTTCAAAGTCAAAATATTTTTCTTCCTTCCAGTATGAGAGTCAACAGATAGAAAAAGGACAGTCAAGTACATTGTCTCCCTTAGGCTTCCCAAGCTGGCTGCCAAACCTGTACAATTTATACTTCTTCTCCACTCCCACTTTTAAATGTTTCAAAATGCCTCTATTAAAGTTCTCAGCAGGGAAATGTTTGGTGTTCATAATTAACAACACAAATGAGTTGTGTTTTTCTCATTAAATAAAAAGTGGAAACCATGGCTATAATGGTTCTTTTTGCAGCAATATTGCAGCTCCAATTTTATCAGATCTGCCTGAAATTCTACTTCTTCCCTCCTTGTTTAGTAGCCAGCCAGGGTCTAAGGATTATGTCTGAGCCTTGTTTAACGCCAGTCCTAAAGGTGATAAAATCCAGTTTGCTAGGAAGATAAAAACTCAGCTCAATAATAGAAACTCATACATCCATTTCAAAAGACTGAACTCATTTGCCTCCATACGTTCTTTTGTATTTAGAAATTTACATGGGAACATTGCATTTCAGGGCTGATGTAGATAAACTATTTGTGTGCTCGGCAAGGCAATGAAGACTAAGAAAAATAAATTCAATAAGAGCATGAATAAAATGCATGATGTAAGTGGTAAGTATTGATGTAAAGCAGTTTGGTGCTCACTCAAGTGTTTCTGTTACTAAGAGTCATTACAGAGAATATACTTCTTTCCTCTCTCTGCCATTCAACAATAGAATGGAAAATAAACTTTTGCAGAGTATTGGAAATACATGTAACTGATAGATTTTGGAAAGCAGAAGATACTGATCCACAGACTGATTTTGGAAAGTGCTTGGGTGTGCTGAAAGATGGTTTTAAAATGGCTCTAAGGTTCTCAGTACTGAAGGCTATACAACTGACCTGATGGGTTTTTGGGGCACAGTTAATCTTTGGTATCAAACAGTTCAGCAAGGCAATTTCTTTGCAGTTTCTGTTTGCCCAAATTCCTTTTTTTCCAGCACGTTTAGAAATACCATAGTCTGCCATGCTCTGGGAATCATCGTATGTCTCAGATCCTATATCAGGGGAAATACCATGATGAATGTGGGTTCATCTTTGGCAGCAAGGCTGTTGTGGTACAGAGCAGCACATCAGCATCTCTCTCTTCCCCTGCTCAGGGGGTGATGCCGGTCCAGAAAAGCCCAGCACCAGGAACTGCAGATAAGGAACGATGCTGCAGGACAGTGGAGGCAGGGAAGCATGAGGCAAGGGGCAAGCACCAAAGCAGAGAGAATAAAGACGTGCACAAATCAATTTGATGGTGCTTTCTTCCATTCTTCCTTCTTATTGCCTTCCAGGCGCTTCTTTTAAACTCTTGCTTTTCCAGGTGTTTGTCAATCCTTTTGCCTATGTCCTCTAATCTACAGAGCAAAGATTTTCTTAGCCAGATTTTCCACACTTTAAACTTGAATTCCTTTATTCTACTTTTATTTTTCTTGCTTTTTTCCCCCAGTATATTTTTCCTGGAACTCTTAAAGAAGTATCAGCCCTACCTAGCCTTTGCAACATTTTTACTGATCAAATCAACCAGTGAATCATTTTTTCATGTAATTCCATTTGTATGAGAAAACAGTAAGCTGCCACGGTAAGGTAAAAATACTCACCTAGAAATAGTGCTGATATTTGTAAAGTGAACCAACTTTTCTTGCCCACTTTTTGTGCCAGGATGTGTTCTGCAGTATTACTATTATTATACATTTTATTGGTAACATTAGCAAACACTTCTAAAAAGTGTAGTTATCAGAGGTTTAACTGACATGGTTGGCTGGCACCACATATAAACAAGGAGTCGTATTTTAAAATTTAATTCAAGATAAAAAAAACTTTCTTGCCATTTTCATATCACACCAGACTTTCTATGTATGTGTCACTGTAGTCCAGCTCTGCTCAAGAGAAACAGCGGAAAAGCTCCACCCTGCTATCTCAGAGGGGCAGGGCTAAGCTAGAAAGATTAAAATGAGCCCATCTGTGTTGGTAACAACTGGGCAATTTTAACATGGTTAAGCTCCTAAATTCCTGGTGATCTCCCTTCCTTCAAGCTGGAGCCACTGAGGTCTGTCTGGATCAGCATGGGGTCTGCTTTTCCTGAACAGGAAAAAACGTCACAAAATTCCCTCTAAGGTGGAAAGAAATGTTCCCTAATGGGACACTTAATTTCCATGGGGACCTTCTTCCCCTCACCGGTCACAGAGAGATGGTTTGATTTTTTTGAAACAGAAAAGAGAAACATCTCTTGCAGCCACTGTATTGTCTGCTCAGGAAGATGAGAGAGTTGGGGAGGGGCTGTTTCCTAAAGGCTGATCCCATTCACAAGTCTCTGGTTGTCTGTTCATTAGCACTGTAAGACTCAGAGAAACTTTCTTCTACTCCATCTAGTCAGCTGAGACACTAATACACAGGCCAAGAGACATCTTGCTTTCTGCAGATTGTATAATGCAATCAGATGGCTATTGGCAGTTGAAATACAATCAAATGCATTGTTTTACTTGGCAAAATTATACCGAAATTTTGAAAACTGTCTGAATTCTCCCCTTTCTCTAGAGACTATATACCAGGCTAGGCTGTTCCTGATTATAAACGCTCATTGCCCATCTCTCACTGGAGAGTGTGTCTGCCACTGGTCGTTCTGGCTATAGACTATTAGCTGGCTCATGAAATAAATACCTTGAAGGGCTTAAATATCTGCTGGGCACATAGATTTTGTCACTTTCTACCTAAACAGTCTCTGATGCAAGCATTATTGTATGTTGGTCTACAGCCAGACATACCTTTAAAAACAACAAGTGGAGTCACTTTGTCCGTCAAGAGAGCTCTCACTGACCACTCTGGGAAGAGCTGGTGTCACAGCCAGAGCTGCATCACGGGTGTCCTCCTTCACTAACTCTTCATTGTGAAAGACCCCTGACCAGCTCTTATCTTCTCTCAAGCGCTGCTGAAAAGTTTAATTTAAGAAGCACAGAAGAGCTTTACAAAGGAATTAATCTTCACGGTTTTTCACTTTACAAGCTTTTTTTCAGTTGAATTCAATCAAACCATCAGCTCTTTCAAAGTTTTGGTTTTACTTCTAGTCATCTTATTTTCCAAGATCTATGACACACGACACCTGTGTCTGTCCTTCATATGCATTTATTTAATATTTTTCTCCTTAGCAGCATCCCTAGAGATTGTTCCAGCGCTTTTTTTTATATTTCATGAATCTATGAATTGGATGCTTGACCATGTGCAGCCATATTTGTCCCCATAGTGATCAACTACCTCACCACTCTGACAGAATAGTGACTCAAATACATTGTCCATTCATCATCAACTCAGATTTAAAAAGTGTTTGGTTAGAAGAAAACAGGAATTGTACTTACAAGTAGGTACAACAGCTGAATTATCCCATTGGGTCTTAAATTTTCAGCCCATCGCTCCGAAGGTCCAGTCACTCATTACAGCAGGGTGTGTGATAGTGTTCTAAGCAAGCAATGGCTCATATTGGAGGAAAAAAACCCCATCTCAACAACAACAACAATAACAACAAGTAAGGGAAGGGAATAAAGATACATCTGACCTGAGACCCCTATCTACAAAAATTGCTATGTTATTGCAAACATTTTTTATTTAGTCAGAGAAAAGCCAATATTTTTCTTCAGATTGCTGATCATTAGTTTAATGCCTTTGTGCTTAACCTAGGAATTTCTTTTCCAAAATGCTTTGCTGGCAGAATAAATGCCAGTAGGAAATGATAGGATGGTTTAAAGAAACGTTGTTCCATAGGGTATATTGCTGATTGCTGTTATGTTATCCTGATATGGCAGGGCACCAAATCTTAAGGGATAGTAGTTTTAGTTAAGTAGGAGAGACCACTTCTTTCCTGCTAGAGACAAACCGGACAGAACAGTTTGTCATTTTGATTGGGGCCATGTTTCCGGTGCAGAGAGATCCTTTTAAGCCCATGCAGTTTTCTTAATAAATAATTGAAACATGATCAGATGTAATGCTGAGTGCAAATGTCATTAAAAAGATTTTCTGGGAAGAGTCAAACAGCCCTACTTCTGCTCAGTAATTCAGACAGAATTTATCACACAAACTGAAACATAGTCATTGCACTGCTGCATGGAGTGATGTGTTGGTGCAGAACTTCACTTCTGATTCAGCAGGATAGGAGAGCACACAGACCTCTGCCAAGGCTCTGGTAGGCACTATGCAGGCTCACAGGTAGATCCAGTCCCTGCAAACGCTTTTTTGAACATAACAATTCCAAGTATTACTATGTTTTATTTTTAGATGAAAATCACATGCTATAGTTTTGGTAAAGCTGTTTTAATACAGCACAGAAAGTGGAAATCTGCTTGAATGCCTTTCACTCGGTTACTGCAGAATACCCAGTTGCCCTTCCCTCTGCCTGCAATGACAGGGAAGCTATAGCAATAGAGTGATCATCATCTCTCCATGTTATGTATGTGCACACAGGTGCAGCAGCAGCCATCGACCAGTGCTTACTGCCTAGCAAGCAGTTACCTTTAAAAGAATGTTATGACATTATGGAGAGACACATCAAAAGGATAATTGCGCAGTGGACAGTGCAATTTTAAATGTAGTCTTGTGCAGACATCCACACATAAGTAATACTACCTCATAACAAGAGGGTAATAGAATAATAGAATTATAGGATCATAGACTCATAGAATTGTTTTGGTTGGAAGAGACCCTCAAGATCATCAAGTCCAATCATAACCTAACTCTGGCACTAAACCATGTCCCTAAAAACCTCATCTATATGTCTTTCAAACACCTCCAGGGATAGTGATTCAACCACTTCCCTGGGCAGCCTGTTCCAATGCCTGACAACACTTTCCATCTGTTGTAATGAAGGTTAGAATACTTATAGCTGCTGCATCAACTCCTGCATTTTAACAGTGGTATTATTGTGACATTAAATAATGATGACCTTGTAGGTGATATCATAGATGTTATCACTATGAAAATGATTCACAACAAATGATTATCTATTGTGAAATGATATCTATTGTGACATGATTATTTTTTCTTACAAGGAACTAATACAAATATAGAAGGCTGTCCTGATGAATTATTCTGAGGGCTCACCATGTTCTGCAAAGAATTTACTGTAAACTGCCAGTCTTCAGATTTTGCACATACTTTAACTGTTTGAAACATGTAAAAACAAATGTAGCATAAGCATTAGGATACAGTTTATAATAAAATCAGCTTCCTCTAACTATGCATTGAGTTTCTGAAACTGGTTCCAGTATGGTGGACATTCCTCTCAATTTCTGTTTAATTTTACTCATGTTATACTGGGGAAGATGAAATATAGAATGTAATTTGTTTCACAGCATAAATTTTATGGACACTGGAATTTAACAGTTTGAGGACAGAAGTGAGTGCAACTTGAGGAACATAATCTGATATCCTCTGCTGAGCTCACTGGCAATGACAGAAACAGCATACCTCTTCTGTAACATGTCAGTTCTGGAAAAAAATAAAAGCACAGTATAGTTCTTTTGTGACATGTTCATAGAAATCCCCATTGAGTTTTCATTGTGATACGGGCGTACACATTTACTTTCTTGGTTGGTTATTGGAAACAACCATCATGACCATACTACAAAACTTGAAGCAGGTCCTCATATAATAAATAAAGCATAATGGGTTATGAACAACAGCATTGTCAGTAATCATGTTAGCACACAAAACCCCTTGTCTCATCTGTCAGACACTCCTTTGGAAAAGCCCAAACCATAGATTCTGATTTAATGTAGTCCAGAAGCAAGATACATCAGTGCTGAGACCTGACTTCCCATTCATCAAATGTCAAGAGCTTGTGGCCACACAGACTCAAGTGGAAGTTTGCAATCTGTGGAGATTTCACCTGCTGGGATCCTAATGTGGGGGTATTGGGTAATTAATAACAAGTGCTGACAGCTGAGATGAATTGATTTGGATTCATGTTATGGTTTTTATAGGAAGCACTGATTGGAATCCGGAAAAACATGAGGGATTTGTTAGAGCATGCCAAATGAAGTTGTCTGTTAGTGCTAACAGCAAATAAATCAGGTGTCTTCTAAAAAACAAATAAGTAAATTTTGTTAGATAAAGAAAGATTAACAAATTATTCATTATCTGTAATGTATAAGAGGGAATCATAAGCAAACTGAGTGTATGGACAATGCAGAGAATTCAGATTTTTCCAGAGACCTAGGACAACTAAAAAATCCCAACTGGAAGCAAATGTTTATGTACTGGAGAAATCCAAGAGTGCTGAAACTGAAACTATTTATGATATAGAATTACAGATGAAAGAAAATATGGCTAAAAAAAGAATATTCTACTAACATGAGAGGTGTTAAATATCAAGAAGAGAGAAAAATGTGCTTTTGGTATAGTAATAATTTCAGTGTGATATTTATCCCACAAATACCTGTCTGCTCTGCAAATTCCAGTGGAGCATGGAAAATAAGAAATTTGAGCTGGAACTCTATGCAGAACCTTTCTTGACATCTCTACAGTGCAAAAGCTTTTCTTTAGTAAATGTCTCCACATTAAGAAGGCAAATTTATCATGACTAAGTTATGTTTCAGTAATGGAAGCAGAGTAAGCAGTGAGTAGATTTAATGGACTAAAATTAATCGATGGAAAATTTGGTTTGGTTACAAGAGATAATTCCTCCTGGGAGATTAACTTAGAACTGTCACTCAATAGTACTAATTTCATTTTTTGTCTCTCCAACTTATCTTTAATAGACATGTTTCTTGAGGAATACACCAAATTGATTAAATCACTAGCAAATCTATTCTACTAAACTATATAGGACTGTTGGAAAATTATCTGGACATTCTAGATTTTTTCAGTATGCTGTATATAATTGAACAAAACATGCCTGAAATTTCACTGAAATTATCAGTAAGCTTGGTTGCTTTATTGTGATACATGTAATTGTAACCTTTAAACAAGTGCTGCTGAATAACACTGAGGTTTAAGAGCAAAAAAAGCAACACTGGCCTTTGCGTTGATCCATGATTTATTTTTTTCTTCCAAAAGAAGTTGAAAAGCCTTCAGTAAAATTAGGTAAAAGAACAGAAAAAGTTTAAAAATTTTTAAAAAGCCTTACATATATGAAAATCAAAACAAAAGGATACCCGAGAAAAGGTATTAGTCCAAACTATTCAGCTTTCATGGCATAATTATGTATTTCAATGTGATATCTAATTTATATTCTGCTATATGCACTCTTGATGTCAAAACAGAAAAAATAAGCTTACAAATATTCATACAACTGCCTTCCAGTGGGGAAAATGCAATTACATGTGTTTCTGCAACCTCTGACTATAATGAATAGCAGCAGTGATTTGATTTTAAATTCCCCTAACCTTGCCTAAGAAGCATAAAATCTCCTTTTTTACAGTGAAGTGTGCCCACATGTCAGCTAAAATTTAGCCCAAAGAAGACTTCAGAATGTTATTGTGAGAAAGAAGTGGAGGTTCAGACCACTGAAAGCAGGAGATATAATATCTTAAAATCTCATAAGGAAAGAGGAATTATAAATGAATTGAAAGTCTAATGTCCTTGGGTAAAATGCAATGTGCTTCATAACTTCAACTGAAATGTCCATGCTGCACTCTACCTGCACTCTACCTGATAAATCACAGACACAGCTTATGCCTTTTCAATTGCTGGACAAGGCATTAAAACAACAAAGGCCTTGGAGAATTTTGAAAGTATTATTTTCTTTTATTTTCTGAAGTAGTAAATTTTCAACTAATTTAGTTACCCATACAGAAAGCAAACCTCCAGTTTGGGGTTTGCGTTTTGGAGGGGTTTTGTGGTCAAAGGAATATTCTTGGTGTGCCATAGAGAACATGTATTACTATCTCAGTCATATTGCAAGACATATTGAATTAAAGGAGGCAGAAAGTTTATTAAGGGAAGAGGCTGGGGCTAAGGGTAGAGTCTTGTAGTGAAATGTCGAGGTGGATTGCTTACCAAGACATGGGTTGGTATGCAAATATGTGTAGATTTACAAATGCTTATTGGTATGGACTAAAGGTAAGAAGTGTCAGGAGCAGACCTACACAACAACTTAAGTGACACTTTAATGAAAGCATGCTGCTTCTCCATAGGTCAGCTGAGATACCACAGGGGGTCCTATGGCTGATAAAAGACACTAAGGGAATGGTAGCTCAGGTCTAAATTTGTGTGGAGCCGAGCCGCATGTTTTAGCTGTAATGAAAAACTCTGGGATATTTTAGAGAGACACAGCTTTCTACAAATGGCTCATTAGGACAGGGCTTTCTGTCCTCTCTGTTTCAGAATGTCAAGCATAGGAATTAATTAGCAGAAAGCCTTTAAGTTAGATGACTATTTCTCCAGGAGTAACTGTGGGAAAAGTCAGCTCCCTATTGTCAACGTATCACGGAGTCTTTTTTGTGTATGCTTCAGATGGAGGCTTTAACTCTTATGAAGTGAGGCTTTATGCTAATTAATTTGAAGAAAAGGTCAAGTCCATGCTAATAACTGAATTGAACTGAGGCCTCTGCGTAAAGGTTGCTGGAAAGGGATATGATTATATACAGCTTTAATATAGGGACTACTGGCTTCATTGTGGCTTTGCCTCTCTTCAGCAGTGTTTCTGTGAGAGCTCATTTTGCAGCTCTGCAAGAGAATGAGAAGAGTTTTGAAAATTGAAAAACAGAATAACTGAGGAACACCTCTGCTGGGAAATTATGTCAGAAGATTGTTTTATATAGTCATGTCATCGCCACAATATTTATCTCGTTACATTCATAAAAATCCCTGTCTTTAAAACACACAATGCGCCATGTCGTCTGCAGGTATTCTCCTGGGCCAGCACATTCAGGAACCTGCAGTATTCTAAACTGTCTAAATTTTAACTAGATAAATATAAACTTTTTGTCATGGAAAACCTGGGGGGAAAAGAGGGAGACAACTACTGTTGCATGAAAAAGCAATTTCCTTTGCCAGTAATCTTTTGAACTTCCATTTTTATTATTTGTGATGCTTGTGTTTGAATAAGGACTTTATCTTTCTCAGTACAGTTCTTACATAGATGGAATTATTTATTTTCCTATAAAAATGCCTATTTCCACCAACACTATCTATAATTCAGCCTGATTTTTTTTGCTGGGTTAGTTTTGTTAGAAAGCCAGGAAACCAGATGCTCCTTCAAATGTAGAAAAGCAGAAGAAAATATTTCTAAAAAAATAGCTGGTCCCTTTGACAGAGGAGTGAAGTGTTTGTCAACTTACAGCCATGAATAAAAGGACCACAGAGAGACCTGTCAGGAAAGGATCCCACACAGTAAACCCATAGGCTTGTCCTGGCTTGGGTTGGATGCAGACAACCATACCTAGTGTCAAGGCCATGCAGATAAACGAGAACTTTCAAGGAGAGAAGTACTCCTAGACTTCGGCAAGACGGGCAGGACTAGGATAACCAGGCACTACTAATTGGGTGCTACCATTCAGGGCAGTTGCCTGTTCCTCTGTGTGGGGCTTTAGACACACTGCACCGTGGGTGGTTTCTTCCCATTCATGCCTCCCACCTTTCTCCTGCCCAACAGCTCACTGGGGGCATCGAACAAGGGCTCTCAATGGGCAGGAAGTCAGTGGACTGAGGTCTGTGCCAGGCACTGTTCTGGGACGACTACTCCTAACTAGGCACATCTCCACTTTGCCTTCAATGATGTGCTAAAAAACACCTGGTCCTTTCTTTTCTGTAGGTTATGAGGCTGTGAGAAGATGTCCTCCAGCCTTCACTTCCATACCCTAGAAAAACAGAGGATAGGATGACAAAGGGCTTTATTGCTTATTCTCTTTTATGGGAACATGAAAATTCTGGGGAGAGAAATGGACTGTGTACAGGGAGAAAAAACCTGGGAGAACCTGATAGTTTGATGCTAATCTTAACACAGCCTCGAGGAGAGGAAAGAATATAGGAAAAGATGGGGGGGTGAGGGGGAAGAGAGTAGGAAGAAGGAAAAAAGGACCATATATAAGACAGAGAATAAAAATAAATAAATAATAAAGGTATTAATATAAGGAAAAATGAAGTAGACAAAAAAAAGGAAGAAAAATGAACGAATCTCACAAAAGACACCACTAACCTTGAAAAGATGGAAAAAACTATGTACTTTGAATACACTACAGAAAGAAAGCAAAACTGAGCAGGGCAGGAAAAACACCTCAATACAACAGAGGGTATACCACAAAAATAAAAATGCTGAAGCACTCAGCTTCTGCCATGCCACATGGGTGATGGGTTAAGCACTCCATGCATTTTCGGATATTTCACTACTAGTATTTGATTCATTCACTGTGCAAATTTTACCTTGAAGATACCACTGTATTGAACATTTATAGAAAAAACCCAACCGTTCTGACAGAGTAAGTCAGATAGTATGTCCAAACCTATCTGAGGTCTGTCTGCTTTCTCCAAAGTGAGAGGATAGTTTGTTTGCACTCACCTCTGTAGTAACTGTTAGCAAGCCTCTGGCTTCTGAAAATACACTTGAACAAAACAAACAAGTTCTAAGACCCTTGAGTTTTTAGATTACACTTCCCAATCTTAGCATCTGATAGTTATTCAAATTAAGAGCATACTGGTCTCTGAAGATATGAGATTAAAATGCTAGAGCAACGCAAAGCAGTATTAATATAAGTAAAAACCAAGTCCATAAAGTTCATAAGTATACAGATCAGTTGCACAATATTTAGCTTCCTACAAAAAGTGGCAGTAGCCTTGTTAGTAGGATGAATAGCTGATCGGTAACCTTTTTTTCTGTAACTGAGCTCCAATTCCTGGTTTGCTAACTGTGCATTAGATGCTCCTGAAACAATTGCATATACCTTCAAAGCACAACAATAACCTGTCTTCTTGTGTGCTATCACCAAATGACGAAAACAGCATGATCAAGAATATTTGTCAGAGTTTACAAAATAAAACTGAGATGCTTGACTGAGCTTAATTTCAGTTCTGGCACATAAAATAAGCATGAGATTAATTCTATAACTTTTAGTGATAAGTGTGTACTTTACACTGCAGTTGAAAAAAATAATAGTATAATTTACCAATAACTTATTTCTTATTTGCCAATAAGATTTGATACAGTGAATATTAACCTAGGGCTTCAGTTGGCTTATTCCTTCTCTTTGTGTAGATCTGTAAATACCCACTGATGAAAGTCAACTGGAATGTCAGAAACAAAGATGCAGAATAGTGTTCCCACAAACAGTAGCAGACATTTTGGAGAAAACTGAAAACAAGAGCTGAAAGTAAGTAAAAGAAATAGTTAATCTGCAACTAAATCCTAAATTCAGAGGAAAATACCCCTGTTATTTCTCTATAAAAGAGTTCTTTACTTTGAAACCAATAAATTCTGAAAAAGGAAGGGTTTATGGCTCAGTGAAAAACCTGATAATCTTCAGCTGCAGTGAATCTAGATAATGAACATGAGGGTGAGGGCCAGGATACCAGTACTCTGCAACCCTTGTCCTGAGTGACAAGAAGACTCTGATTCACTGGCTTAATGCTGTCAAGAAGAAAGTGATGGATCTAGGCTTATGTTCAATACCTCCTTAATAACCAAAATGGAGTAGGTAAGTTGCATTTGTTGTCACTTGAGGAATTTCCTGTCTTTGTGGGAGGCTGTTGACCTGTGAGGAAAACCTACTCCATGCAATGGCAGATGAAGAAAGAGGTAGAAACCAGGGAAAGATTAGTCCCTGACTTTGAAAAGACAGCTGCATGCAGATAAAGATCAGGCAGTTCTTTCAGTGTTTCCCATATGGAAACAAAAGAGTAAGTAATTATTTTACATGTGCTGTTAACATTGAGCACGAGCCACTAGTGGATTAAAGTGTTTAAGTCCTGCCTAATTGTGCATGAACTCCTTAATCCCAAAATAGATGGGGTCAGAGGGTTTACTAGGCTGCTCTCTGAAGTCCTTTTCCACACTAGATTTTTCTTATCTGAAAGATCTGTTCTCTGGGCTGGTCCCATAGTACATAATTCTTGACACCAGGACTAGGTCCAAGACAGATGGCACACATGTAGGATGGAGGTGCCAAATTTGTACACCTGGCAACTTTGTGTTTCTCACGCATCCTCAAACAGGCACTTTGTGACACTGGAATTTCCTGAGCACCAGCAAGTCCTGCTGTTGGGCATATGCAGAAGCGTCCCAGTCTGGCGACAACTGAGATTGCCCAGGTCTGAAGTGTAGCCACCACGTGCTTTTGTTGCCTCGATTTAGCAGGCAGTTTTGGGGGATGCCTGCAGACCTGAGATCACAAAATCCAGGTACTTCAAATATGTTTTTTTCTACCTCCTGGGTGAGTGCTCTGAGCGCTAGTTACATTCTCTTTTCCGAGTTACCTTGCTCATGCCTGTAAGGAAAGGCTGCAGGTGCCAATAATTAGGAATGGGATCTGGACTGCAGGAAATGCTGCCTAATGCCTTACCTGAGGGATCGGATTTAAAATATACACACACAGCAGTGCTGAACTTGTGACAGTGTATGTTCTTTTTTTCTCCTCTGGCTGCATGCCCCTTATACTGTTCAAAACACAAAGCTTTTCCTCTGGGCCATTAATGATATGGGAAAATGTGAAACTATGAAGCTAACGCATTAAGCCCCTAATTGCTGACTGAATAAGAAGGGCAAAGGTTTGATCAGCATACTACAGGAAGGCTGAAATCTAACTAATCCTTCTTCCATGACAGTAACATGTTCCTTTATAACCAGATCACATCTTAGAAGCTATTTTCAACTGTTGTGCTATGCTGGTCTCTGGAGAGGAGCCCAACGGTAGTTCCTCTACAGCAGCTCATAGACAGAGATGGCACCTCATGCAACTAACTGTTAATTATCCTCCAGTGTTTCATGCTCAACACAAAAATTAATATCAAAAGAAATCACTGTCAACACACCTTACTTGGAGCCATCCATGAAGGTATAAGATATAGATCTTGGAGTCCAAATACATGTTACTCCACAGAAATCCCATCCTGCCATGCTTACTGTCATAAAAAGCAACAAGTTTCTTTCAATGTAAATAGAAATTTCCTGCTTTTTAATGATTATTTTTAAATTCTGAAAAGATGTCCAGTAAGTTTATTTTGGGTAGGGGGATTCATTTTTTATTCTTTTGTTCTTAGCCAATGCAAGCTTTGGGGTAAGAAAAGCAATGTTATCTGGGAACTTTGGCTTTCTTCAAAATTACATAATCATCATCAGGCTTATCAATCTGTGTCTTAGTTTCCAGACAATCATAAATGCTATCAGATTTACAAAGTCTGTATGAAGAAGGGGTTTTGAGTCTCATCAGCTCTGCTCACCAGGATACAGAACTTACCTGTCAGGAGGTGGGCTCTCACAAATGTGTTTGTGTAACACACAGAACAGAGGCTCCCAGCAAGCACCGGTCCTGTTATTCACCTCCTATCAATGGGGTTCACACCTTGGGACTAGAGCAGTAGTACAAAAGGATGGAGCTCAGAGTAGTGAGAGTTCAGCCGGGGCGGGGAGGGGGGAAACATACATTGATTTCTTGTGTTATTCAAAACAGTGACTGAACCACTAACACATTTTCACACCAACTTGCCCACACTAGGCTTTCACCATATGTTTTCATTTAAATAATACCTCGTATGTCATAGTCCTCCTGGAGTTTCATTGGACTTTTAACAGAATTCCTGTCTGTGCATCCCCTTGAAAGGAGGAACAAAAGACTGAGTACATACAGGTGTGTAAACTAATCAGCTGTCACTTTGAGTCTGAGATACTTCTCAATCACATACCTATTTTGTACAAATTGGGAACAGAGTTAGAGATTTTGGAAGACCACTTTTGTCACAGTCTGAACTTCAGAGAGGATGATTGTCCATCCACCCTACCATGACTCAGTCATAGACATCAGCTTAAGAGCCTGAAGACACAGCAGTTCATGAAAACCAAGGTGTGCTTGTTCACTACAGTGACCACACCAGAATTATGCACATGGCCCTGGGCATTTAGAAGGAAGATGCTAGGGGTTAGTCTGCTCAGACCCTGCATGACCCCAAAGGCTTTCATCTCAGTAAAGAGGCAGTTATGGCTTATATGGATTTAGTCAATTTTAATGTTTGCATCAGTGCTCAATTTTGAGTTGTAATATAACATTCACCAGAGGAAACAGTTTAATGTGGAGGCATGCATCCTGGGTCACAAACAAATCACTCAGAATTCTTTTTATTAATTAGCAAGCCCAGAACAGAAGATGACTTTTGGTTTAGCAAAGAGATACTTACATCTCAAGAAATAGGAAAAATGGTTTTTTTCTGCTTCAGAGGAAAATCTAGATCATCACCAGGTGAAGAAGAAATAAAATTTGCTCCTGGAAGAAAGATTTAGTTGTCCAGAACTGGCAAAATACTTCAAGGGCAACATTAGCTAATGAGCTCGACTAATATGGAGTCCTCACTAATGAATGCAATTTAAAACACAAGGCATGTGCAAAAAAAAAGCCTCTGACAACCATTTCACCAGAGAGCCTACAACAGGTCAGCTGGATAAGGAAGATAGAGACACCTCTCTGATTTAGTCTTACTGTAAGTAGATTACAGCAGATTTTTCTTCCATTTCTTCATATGTGTATTTTTTAAACATTCATGACTGTTGTGTATTTTGAGTGGTGTAGAATGCAAAAAATGATATTGCCTTGGCTCAAGCAAGGAGTGATTTTTGATATAGCTGGATAATGGTAAGGCACCTTATCACTAGGCATATTGATGGTGGTGGAAATCTAACAGCCAGTTCCAGGATTCCCTACTAAGTGTCCCAGTTTCCCATCATCCATTCTTTATGGTACTCAAAGGATAGCAGAAGAGCATCCGTGAAAGCTGACTAAGCCAAATGGAGAACTGATATGGTGGGAGAGGGAGACCTATTGTTCATTCCCTGGAATAGTTCAAGATGTGAAGGAGATGGCATACTTGAATCCCAGAGCCAATAATCCGTGCAAAAACACTAAGCAACACCAAAGTAGAGACACAAGCACTAGCATGCAATGATTCAAACTGTTGACACTATTTCTGGCACAGCCTGGGCTCAGGCCAGGCCTCTGGACAAAGTTTGGGCACTGTTCAGGGGAAACCTGAGGCCAGAAGGCTGGAAAATGGTGCCTGACATGTTTAGCAGTATCGATGTAGCCTGATGCAGCAGGTTTAAATTCCTGCTGCAAGTCAGCTGGATGAGCCTTTTGTTCTAGAGATGAATCGTTGCTGTCTCTTTGAGAATTTGGAAATAGCTACTCTGAGCAGAAAAAAATGAACAATGTCCTGAAATGCAAAACGTATTGACTGTTTTCTATTCTTTTGCCAGCTTTAACTAATGGATTCTTGAGAACACATTCTGACCATGTAAATATAGTAAAATATTTTAAAACTACTTACAGCATCAAAATTTTAACAAGCGACATGGATTCATTCTGGGTTTTCTCTCAGTAGGATTATAAAACCTGTTTTTTAAAATATCACTGTCTAAGCTTGAATTATTCTAGACAACCAGCAATCACCTGCCTGGACCCTTTTCAAACCACAGTCCACATGGGCCCCATTATCTCTGCACTCTGGGAAAGCAAAGCTTTCCTTGAACTTTCAAAACACACAGTTTTGCTTCAGACAAACCAGAACTCTTTGCCCTTTTTTCTGTACTTAAGTCTGTTTGCTGTGATGCCACTGTACAGCTGCCAAATTGGTAGTGTCAGGTGACATGCTGAGCTACTAAGGATTTGGATCCACATAACTGTTCTTTGGATCCAATGAAATCTCATGGCTAGGGTTAGTTGTCTCTATTTAAGAAAAATGTGTTATTTTTGTCTAATTACTGTAATTTAATTCCATGGGAATTGGAGGATGGGGATATTATAGATTATCACAGCTCTTTCATGGCCACTACAGCACAAATACATTTTTTTTTCTGTTTTGTTGAAATAGTGTTTTGCTGACTCCAAAGACAGGCTTATTTTAAATTTACTGGTATCTGTAAAAACTGCAATTTGTATTTGATGCACATGGATGGTGTTCACAATTGTTTTAAAGCAGTGGAGCAGAAGCATTCTCTATTACTTGCTGTCAAGAAAATCCATATTACAGCTTTTCTTTAACACTCTGATTCTCATGTGTCATTTCTAAGTAAGCAAAATGGGCATTGGCTGCAGCCCACAGAGAGTTAATGTAAAAGTATGTCGAAACTTCTGCAACTTTCAGAAATCTTACTGCTTTCTCTATTATAATATCACTTCTCTTTTTAAAAGCTCTGATGTCAGCTTTCAGTTCAGCAGATAGCAATTGAAATGCTGATTTCTTCAAGAGAGGTGAACATTAATTTTGACTTCATAAGGAGCAGATCTTCGGGTAGTTTAAAAAGTGCTGTGCAAGGAACAGAGGGTCTTCGTCTACAGTCTCAAAAATCTATTGGGATTACCAGGAAACTTCTCTGGCTGCTCCTAGTATTGCCTGGAAAAGGACAATGCTGAAGAGAAAATAGCTGAAAATGGTAGGAAGCCAGGAAGGGGGTCAACTGAAACAGAAATGCCACTCCTCCAGCTCATTTTTCTTAATGTGTAATAGAGACTGGCTTTACCATGAGCTAATAATGGCTCTCATTTATTTCTTCATTAGTACATTGGAGCAGTGAAAGAGATCTAAAACGCTTCTGTACTCAAACAACATATGTCCACAGAGGTGGGATGGTTCAGCATTTCTTGTTTGTCTGACAAGAAGAGATACCATTGCCTAGTATAAATAATTTGTTTACTGCTGACAAAGCATTAAGACCGGTACTGGCTGGTAGGACACTGCAAAAGCAATACTAGGTGAGTTAACCAAAACTTCACATGACACAGGAAGCACCTTTATAAGTCAGATTTTAGGACAGAAGATTACAGAGCCCCATTTGTGGATTTATACTCATGAGCTATCCAAAATGATAGTTTTGTGAAACAGTAGTTCTGGTGTCCACACTTGCCTAAGAAATTTCCCTCTGTCCCTGGCCACTAATTCTTGCTTTTCACCAGAATATTTCTTAGGTAGTTATATTTTTCAGCCAGTTCAATGATCTGGTTTAGCCCAATTATAAAAGCAATAGTGCTTGGTGGGGACATCATGCTGCTGTGGAAGGGCAAGTGTGAGTAGACGGGCTGAGTGAAGAGACAGGCAGAAGTCCCTAAACTGACATTGCTGCCAAAACTGCTTTAACAGGAAAATACATCTGAATTTGGGAAATTAAGAAGAGACTTCACCTCAAATAAATTCCCATTTTTCTGTTAGCAAGCCTGAGGACAGGACTTGTCAGTGACTGTATTTCAGCTCTGGGAAACTTTTTAAAATGCCCCGGCAGATAGTTAAACAGTCTACTATCTGTAAGTCATCTACAAGCAAAACTGTAATAATCTGTTTTCAAGTATAGTAACATGTTTGTTGTACTTCTGCCTGTTCCTTTAAGGTCTGGTAAGCATTGAGAGTGTGCTCAGGAAACTTGGCAGAAGAGAAGCACATGAGTTTCCAGGAAATGGTGATCCAGAGCAAAGCAGAGATGCTGCCTTGTATGCCCAGGATCCCGGCATGGGCCACTCTTCCCTCAGAGTCCCCTGTGCAGGTGGGATGGAAGTTCCCCAGGTGGAACATGTCAGGAGAGACTCTTTCACACTCATCAGGCTAAGAGGGAATTCCAAAACTGTCCTCCAAATCATAACAGATGGTTTTCATGGAAGTAAAGATTAATGATATGTGAATGTCATTGTACTGATCTGCATGTCCCATCCTGCTACTCTAAATGCACCTGATAAGGATTTCTCTCCTTAACCACTGATAGATGATGTGCATCTTGCATCCGTAGGGCATATATTTTTTATTTGTCATCACTTCTAATATTAATTCTGTGGTAAAGTCTCAATTAGCTTCAAATATTTAATGACTCAGTCTTTTACAGTTGGCCAATTCAGCAATGAAAAGGATGGTAGAAAAACAGGATTTGTAGGCCAGCAACAATTTCTCTGCATAACAGATGTTCACGTGGAAACAGGCAAACAGGCACATGGTGACTGGCTTATCTTATGCTCAAAGCAACAGTCTCCAAAAATATCGGCACTTAACATACAGGCGCTCCATCCTACTGCCAGCAAAGGAGTTGACTGTACTTAATATTTACTGCAAGGAAAACTGAGCAGTGCCCAGTTGAAGCCAATGAAAGAGCAGTGCACAATGGAGAGGAAAAAATAAAGATCAAGCATATTTTCTTTTTAAATATTTGAAATGTAAAGGAGGTACAAGACAAAGCAAAGGATTAAATCCAAATAAAAAGCCTAAACAGACACAGCATGACCTTAGGTGTTTACATTAAATGTGAATAGTGTGCATCTAATCCTGGAATTCCTAAACCCTTGAGTATACTCTTTTCCTTTACATATTCTCCAGAGCTCTGTTTTTTGAACCTTCCACTCTGAGCATTTACTCAACACCTGTAACTGACAGGGCTACAGACACAAGGTGGTTTTCTGTCTCTGTCGTGGAGGGTGTACATATGGGACCACTTCTTTTGAAAACTCACGTGTTGCAGTAGTTGAGAGGAAATGAGAGGTCTGAGGTAAATGATCTCTGCAGCTTGAGTGAATTAAAGTCCCATACCCAGGTGTAAGCCAAACACCAGCCCGGCAGATATGCGATACCTCTGCTCCTTGCTCTTTTTCTATCCAGTGGCCGATTGAGGCTCAAATCTGAAAGAAAGTTGTACAGCTAATTCATTACCAGGGATGAGAACTAGTTCCCCCAATTCCAGCTTCATTTTAAAAGACAACTGTGAACCTTGTTTAGCTCTGTCAAAAGAGAGGTACTTTTCCCTGATCATGAGAAGACTCTCAACTCTTGATCCCATGTGCATGGATGTACCTGCCTAATGCCCAGGCTCAGGATTTTGCACATGTACCTGCATGTTATTTAATCACCAAGGTGTTTCCACAGCTGAGAGCTGAGTCAGAGGGAAGAGTCAATCCCACGTTTTTATGTGAAGAGCTAACAAGTTCCAAGCTACCTGTCAGAAGATATACCAATGTTTCACAGATGATTTAGGGAGTGCCGCTCAAGTTTCAAGGTTGTTGCATTCCTACAAAGAGCAGAGAGGGAAGACTGTGTGAATATGCAATGGAAATATAAACACAGACACTATAATGTAATCCCAGAGTAAGAGTGTGGTCTGCAAAAAATTATAGGGGACACAAGTTGGATTTATCATCTTATACAGGATTTATCATCTTAGTCTAACAACACACTAACTTGTCTGTCAGGCTTCCATACCAAACCTATCTTGTATTCTGTCAGCCCAAACCATGGGCAGGACCAACATGTGACAGCATTGTTCTGTATTCATCCCTCTTTATACTTGTTTTTATTTTATTAATTTCTGTCATACCCACTGCATTCAGCACCTTATTTTTGAGCTCAAGAATCTTAAACCTATCTAATCTTTTCTCATATGGGAATGATTTCACATGTCTGTCCTTCATATACTTGTCCTTCTCTGCAGATTTTCTAGGTCTAAATCTTCCTCTAAAGAAAGATAACAGATGCATGCAATATTCAAGCGGTGGCAGGAGTTACAGATTTGTTCTTTGGCTGATACTGTAATGATACTTTTTTGTTTTCTTCTGCAGTTTGATTCTGTAATTGCATTTGTCTTTTGACTGCCATGGAGCAACAAGCTCGTGCATACAGTTTTCACAACAATGGTCATAGTGGTGACTTCCTGAGTGGTAATAATTTCCTTTGAGCTCACTGCTGTGTGTTGGTATAGCAGGGATTATTTTTGCCATTGTCACTATTTTGTGTTTATCAACACCGAATCACATCAGATCTCAGCTCATCCTAGCAACTTGTGATAACAGAACTTCCTGGAGCACTTTTGGTAACTCTGGTTTTGACTATTCTTGTTCTGTAAGATCAGAAAACATCCCTGTCCACTCCCTTTCCAGACCACTAATGAATGCACTGAACAGCAAAGTCATCTTACCTCCATTGTAAACTGTCTTATTATTCCTATCTTTTCTTCTCTGTCTTTTCATTGGTGTTAATCCATGCATGGAACTTTCTTCTTATATTACGATTATTTTCTATAGCCTTTTGGAACAGGCCTATTCAAACTCTTTTGGAAATTCTGTGTACAATGTCTCAGACAGTTCACTGTTACCAACATATTCACTGACTCTTTTAAAGAGCAACACAGACATGTGAGACATGACTAACTGCTCCAAGAAAATGCTCTTTTTCCCTGTTGTATCATCTTCACCACTTGTGTCTCCTAATTCTGTTCTTTATCATATTTTGCATCAGTTTGCTTGATATAGTAGTAAAGCTTACTGTTGTTTCCCAGATATTGCCACAATTTGTTTATTTTTTAATGGATGTCATGTTTACCAATTGACATTTCTGTGGTACCTTGGATGACTTAAAGTATTAGCAAGTTAATTGGCAGTTGCATATACAGCTTCTCTTAGAAGTCTTGGGTAAACACCCTCAGGTCTCATAAATCAGTTCATATTATTTTCAAAGGCCACTGATAGTTTAACTATTTATGTAACAATATTAGAATTCTTAACGCTAATCAGGAGTGTTATCAACTCTGAACAAGGAATAAACACAATATTTTATTTGATGGAGTAACTGCTGCTGCTAAAGCTGTTTTGCAGAGTGACTGCATGTATCAGAAATACTAAAGGACTGTCAAGAAATCAGGTGGTATTTCGTGGCAGTATAATAATGAGTGACACAGGTGGGGTACATGCATTGAACACCGAAGGAGAGAAAACCCTGTGGTTACCTAAAGTACAGAGCCACTCACAGTGCTTAAAGTTGTACAAGAGATTAACTTCTGAGGAGTTATTTTTAGAATCTAACAAAGGGTGCTTAGAGTGAGAACTCTGATATCCTGTTTGGTTATCTAGCAATAAATCAAGTTTCATGCATGTCCCTCTCATCAGCCTTTCATATGACAAGCGTCTGCCAGATTCCTCAGGTTGCTCAAACCAAGAAACATTTTACCTACTTAAAATATATCATGCAGATACAGACGGGACTGCCATGGTTGTGATGCTCTCCAGTGTTTGAGCATAAATTTAGCCTAGAGCTTTATCCAAATAACCATAAAGAGTTGCCATTGTTGTCCTGCAGATTTCACTGGAAGATACATCAAAGCAACTCCTCAGATTTGGTTTTGCCTGAGCAAGAGACTCAGCAAAATCACAGGAGTATTATCACAAATAAAGGAAACGAGGCTTCTGCTCAGCAGAGGAGGTCTGTATAAGTGTTTTTTCTTTACCTTTACAAAAACATCCACAATACATTTTCCTCTTTAATTGATGCTGTAATTTTCTGTGCCCCAATAAAATACCACATTTTTATATCATTGTATCTTTTATATTGCAGTGGAAGAGAGGAACTTTTAGTTCTGAAAAAAAAATATACTGCAAACCTCATTTTTACCTTTTCCCCTCTCATCAGTGATAATGGGACTGTTGTTATTTGTATACTAGAAATTTATTAAAAAATGAATTGTTCAGTGAGTCTGTAAGAGTAACACAAATAAATCTGAAAGACTACAGATGTGGAGGCAGGTTATTAGACTGACTCATGGAACCTCTACTCTGACAACCATGTAATGGCCCCCCTGCTTTATTTTTCTCAGAACAGTGACTTTACACTGACTAAACACTTTTCCTTAGTGTAAAATCTTTTTTACAAGCTCATAGCACCCTAAATGAGGGAGAGTGGGATTTGCAAAGAGCCCTCAGTGTTGGCCAAACCCTGCTCTGTGGAAGGTGACCAGGTGCCTTATGGAGGCCAAACAGGAGTACTGCTGAACTTACCAAAATGGAAATGACTATCAGTGACACACTTCTAGGGAGCCAACAGGGTGTAGGACAAATGGCTTGACCTTTCTTCAGGAATTTTAGCCTAGTCGTTGTATTTATTTTCCCTATTATGTTCTGAATTGTGTCATATAATGCATAGTATGTGTACATATAGTAGATGGACATGATTCAAATAATGCCGATCTCCAGTGTCTCACTTGACGACAAGTTCCAGGAGCTGCTCTAGATCTGGCAGTTTAACGGACTCATTAGATGCGGGCCCACAGCCAGGCTGTGTGACAGAATCATGAGATTGTCCAGCTACAGAAGAGGAGGAGAAATAAATCTTCCACAATCTCCGTTCTCAGATCTCAGTTCCTGTGAAATGGAAGCAGCAGCAGCTTCTGTTCCCATATCAGATGCTTCCAAACAGGAGTAGGGGGCATATCTCAGTGGTATCACAGTTCAAGGTCACAGCGGGGAAAGAGTCTGCATATAGATAACGCCAGAGCTCAGTCTTCCTTCTGGCTCCTGAGTGTTTCCTGTCTCCCAGTCACAAACTAGTCGAGAACAAAGCAGTCACGTTATGTTGGCACAGTACTATGTCACAAGTAGAGAAAGGTCCTTATTCTCCTTAGCAGAGCAAGAAAGTGTGAGATTTGACTCAGGTTTCAAGGGACTACATGGCTGTAAAGTGATAGCTGTGTAAATTTTTCTGTCACTGTGCAATAGTAAACAGTAACAGGGGCACTGGGTTGTAAGTTCGGATACTTCAACGTGCCTTATCTAATGGTGATAACAAGTATTAAAAACTTTTACAGTGTTTTTTTTTAATTCAAAGGAAAAATAGCACAGTTAAAACATTTATAATGTAAGGTATAAAATAGTTTAATTTAACCATATTTTTAACCACTTTTCACTTTCTACAGAAGGACAGAAACCCTCTGACTGATAGTCTCTTGTAGGCTGAAATGATCTTTAGCCACCCTCTCTCCAGGAAAATCTTATCAGTCTGAATGTGCTGTGGAAATTGCTGCTACTTTCAAAATCCAGTCTGCTTCCCATAAAATGGAACAAACATACAAACAGTAAGAAAGAAGAAAGAAGGGAGAGAACAGGGAAGGAGGAAATAGGAGAAGGGAGAGGAGGAAAGAAATAACAGCACAGCAAAATCTGCAGTTCTGCCCTGGCATAAACTGGCTTATTGCTGCAGAGAAGGCTGGTCACAGCATCATCTTGTCAGCAGCCTCAGAACCTGACATATTTGTACCCAAGTCAGGATGGGCCAGAGTTTTATCAGTGCCTCTGGTCCCAGGTTCATGGCTGCATTGAAAAAGATGCAGCTTTGACCAGCTAAACCAAACTTGTTACACAGAAGGCAAAAAAAAGGAGAGATAGGGAAAGAAGACATCATATAGGGAAGCAAAAGGACACAGAAGGGAGAAAGTGATAACAGGAGTCCCAGTCTCATATCTAGGACTTCACTGAAGCCAGGACGGTTGATGATGGCCTCAGCTTGCTCTTCCTCTGGCTTGAGTTTGGAAAGGCATCTCTGATAAGATAAAGTCATTTACTGTCAAAGGATTTGAATTTATCCCAGGGTCATGGGAGATGTGAGGAACTGTGGTAGTGAAATTTATGTCTTTCAGGCCAGGACATATTCTTAACTTTTGCCTTTTCCTCTTTCCCTTTCCCTTCATTCAGTTTTACAGATGAATTGTTGCTCAATTTGCTGTACCAAACAGAGGCTGAGATTTACCATCGAGGCTGCTCTTGCTGGACCTGACTCTAATACATGAGCCAAATAGGCCATGCAGAGATCCTGTGCTCTGGAGATGCAACCAGTATTACCCAATGCAACAAAACAGTAATTCCATAGAACAGTCAAATACAGGCTTCTGTGATGTCAAATGAACCATATTTGTTAAGCTGGCGGATGACAAAGTGAAACTACCACTGTTAGCACCTATTCAGTTCATGCTGGGTGACTGACCTCAATTAAAATATTCAAAGCTCTCTACCCACATTGTTAAAGTCCATCTGGCAACTCCTTCTGAGCACCAGTGATACTAATCTCTCTTCAAACTTGATACAATCAAGAAACTTTTAAAAGGGTTTTCAAGATATAGCCACAGGTAAATAATCTGTTTCTACCTGAGATCTCAGTTTAGTCAGAATTTGGTGTGGTTTTACACATCTTGTACAACTGCTTTCCTGGGAGTCGAAGCTTTGGCTGTGTATGTGGGTGACTTCTGCTGCCACAGGAGACTTTTCATCATGTTTCACTAAGCTAAGATGCTGTTCATCTATCCCTAAACCCTTTCCTGAAGTATTTTTCATTTCTACAACCAAACACTAAAACCAAATACAAAAATTACCAAGTTTCATTCTTACATGTCACAAATACAGGAACTACTCAAAAAGTTCATACCTTAGAGATAAAGAGCAACACCCATGCTAACTACAAAGGTTTCTTTGATTGCACAGATCGCTAAGCCCTGTGTACTGTCCAGTCCTCACACACACAAACCTAAGCATCAAGATATCTCTTCTAGACAGTGCACAGAGGAAAGAGATGACCAATCTGAGCTGCCTCAAGTGGTGTAACCTATGAAAGTCCATCCATAAAAATCCATTAGCATCCATAATTTAGAGTCCACCTGTAATACCTCAGTACAAATAAAACCCCACCATTTACCTGTGTGACATTATTTTAAAGAACAAAGAAAACATGAAAATGAAATAAGAGACAGTTTTATTTACCTTCTTTTTCCCTTCTGTCAACAACGAGTTTTGTCAATGCCATGGTTGAAGATGAACAAGGACTAAGATACCAGTTATTCTGGCTGGGTCCACAAGATACTCTGCTCGCAGGGTACAAGAGTGGATAGTCTGGCTGCTGGGTGCTGAAAGGTGGAAACACTGTCAGAGTGGGTACATCACCAATCCTGGCTATATTTACGTCTATGTTGTGAGACTGAATACCTACACAGCTTGAACACTTACCCTTGTGAGTAGGCTTCAATATGGCAACTATGGAGTGGAGGAACTAAGATGAAGACCTGCACCATTTTACTGTGTGCTATAAATGAGGCTTTTCATCTCTTACCTCAAGTACGCATCTCTGTAAAGTAGGCTGCTTTGCATAAATGCAGTCACTACCATGAGACATTGTCAAAGAAGGGAGCATAAATGTATCACAGCATTTTTAGTTGCAGCCAGCCAAACTTAGTTGGTAAGGTGAACAGCAAGCAGCAAATGAGGTTTTAATGAGTGATACATCTCCTGCTTCTGAGAGAAAATTTTTGCCTGAGAGAAGCAAAACTAATACCACCACAGAGGGAAGAAAACCACAGCTCTCAGCTCTCTTGAGTGAGATCTCAGCTGTATCAGCAAATGAGTGGTGTAAGACAGCAGAAAATACTGGCATGTGGACAGTTTAAGGGTGGAAGGGAAGTATAAAACTTATCCTCCTCCAAACATCTCTAAAAAGCAGATAACTATCAGGGGAGAAACTGAAGTTGACCTGACTCTAAGAGAGCTCAAATGATGCAAGACTTTGGAAAATAATCCATGTCTTATTTGATGAACTTGACGATACAATGTCTGAAATAAATTACCTAGTTAAGAGAAGAAATAGAGAAGAGCTGAAAGAGGAACAAACTTAATGGAGAAGTAAATCTCTGAGCTAGATTTGTGATGGATTAATTTCTTTGTTTAAAATAGGAAAGTCTCTGGAGAGACAAATGTCACAGCTTACAAAAGCTGGTAACTTAGAAAATGGGGTGTTTCCCATCCCTAAGCTTAAAAAGAACGGTAAAAAGAAGATAATTTTTGTCCTCTATACAAAGAATTTTTAAATCTATAAAATAACCATACTATGTAGAAAACCTTTGCAGCAAAACACAGCAGAAAAAAGAGTTTCAACAAAGTTAGCCACAATGAAAATTGCCATATTAAATAAGGAACACTGCACAATTATTGAAGAAACAGCTTATTACATGGCAACTGTTAGGCCTAAATGTCCTACTTGGTCGATGTGCCTTGGGGACATGAAGCTGGAAGCACCCTGGATGCTTCTCAACCCTTCCCTGGTTGCGAAGTTTTTATCGTGCTTCTCTTCATCAAGTGTGAACACTGGATTAGCCATTGCAAAGTAGTTCCAGAGCAATTTATGGAGGAAGATCTCAGTTTCATAAACATTGTATTTCCATGTTCTTCACAAGAGGTATCATCAAAGGACAATGTTTCAATAGGTTGTAGGCTACTTCTAACTCTACTTTGTTTTCCCTTGTTTGGGGAGGGAAAGTTCAATTTCTGTATAAAACGTAATCTAAGCATTTCAAATTGCATTTTCCAGCAACAAACCAGTGGATTTATTGGAATCTCCTTTGAGTATGTGTTGTAACAAGTATCAAGAATTTGAAAGCCTGAACTGAAAAATATAGAGTTGATAATACTATATCTGTAAGAAAATAGTCAAATATATTTTGCTTGATAGCGTCTGGCTGATCAGAAGATCACTGCATTTGATTAGTTATCTTTTTATCTACTGTTTTTTCACCTAAAGTGCACCTGTGGCCCCTCCAGCATTTGAGGACAGTTCTTAGATTTAGCGGCCAACTGTAGGGGCTTATTAATGGATGGATTGTATCTCCAGAACCTGTTATGTCTGATCTGCAGATTCAAGACTTCAGCAGGCTTGAAACTGGTATAAATTTAACCCACCAAATTTCTGTTAACCTGCATGATCATCCCTGTTACTTTCTGGCACTATGTCAACATTAAAATCTTACTCCCATGGTTCAAAGGGCCAGTAAACCAGGTTGCTCTCACTTGACTTTCTAATCAGTTTCTAAATTTCATATTGGTTTTTCATAGTCCTGTTTCTCAGAGGCCATTCTGGTTTTGCATGTGCTTCTGGCTAGGTCCTTCAGCCCAAATATAATTCCACGATTTTAAATCAGTACAAATGGCTTTATACATTTCTACAGCATAGTTCACCTGTCCTATTCTGTAAATGAAGGCAAGGATTGCATTATCAGGCCCTAGTGCTTTTCTTTGCACAGAGTAGCCTCTGTATACTGCTGACATTTGAGTCTCAGGAGATGGATTATGCAGAAAGTGTCTCACACCAGCAAGGCTGCACATCTGTCCAGGACAGCTGGATGCCAAGTGACCTGATCAGAGCAGTACCTTCAACTGCCTTCAGGATGCCCAGAAGTCCTGAAGAAATGGCCACGGCCCAAGCGTCCAGCTCTGTCTAGGAATCCAACATATAATAACTCTCCGTGCGTTGTGCTCACAGCATGTTCGATGTGTTCCCTGTGCCACTGAAGCAGAAATGCAGAAGTCCTGTGGACCTGTTCTGGAGTCACAGCATGCAGTTGCATGGCTGGAGATGTTTCAGGGTTTTTACTTAAGTTTCTGCTTTTCACATTTGGGAAAGCAGGAAAGGAAGAAGGAAGGGAGAAAGCAAAGAGTGGATGGAAAAAAATCATGGTTTTGATACTTTTTTACTTGCTCCTTCAGTGGAGAATAAAAGAAGAAAATTAAATCTAAAATACACTTAAGGACATCTCCGTAGACTTATGACACTTTACAGTGTATGCTCTAGTTCAAGTTAAAACTGATTGCCAGATTTGGATCCTTTCTTGAAGTTCAGTCTGACAGGGCATTTCCCTTGCAGCATGGGGCATGCCTTCTAAGATCACCTGAACATATTAGCTCCCACCATGTAAGACTCTCGAGGCTCTGTTCTCTCTTTCTCTCCGTTTCTAATACACACTATAGATGATGACTGAAATGCTTTACTTTAACTAAAGCTGATGAAGCTGATATAGAGTATCTGGGTGAACTTTAATTGCCTGTGAAATACAGAAGGTCAGTTTAGAGGATCTAATGGTCCCTTCTGGCCTTAAACTATATAGTATCTGTTAAACAAGCCATTAAAATGTTGCTGTGTCTAGTAGTCAGGAAGATAACTAGAGCTTTTATAAATGCCCCCTAATTTAAAGGGTACCCTTTGTAGTCTGTGTACAAGCTCTAATTAGATATTTTAATAATGTTCCTAAATGTAGTAAGTGGTTTGTATAACCTGGAGTTTAACAGTTACTTCTTAATACAGCATAGTGTACTTCTGGCATCAGAGCTGCGCTGAAAGCACAGTAATGCTTCTGTGTTATATTGTTCAAAGCCTTTCCTAACAACAAATAGTTAGAAGAAAAGTGTAAGTCAGAAGAGATGCTCTTTTACCCAGTACATTTTTACGCATAATAATATAGGTTAGGTTCTGCCAGTGAGCCATTCATAGTCCTGTCCACCTAATACAGCAGTGTGACTGCTGGGCATGAAGGCAACACATTATCTCAAGGCTGGGCTATAGAGAAGCAAAGACAGGGAAGTTCAAATAAGGGGATCCATTTTGTTTTTTTACATTAAAGCCCATCCTAACAGTGCTAAATACCTGGAATTTTGTTCCATCCACAAGGGCGGCACTCCCCTGTGGGCTCTGGAGAGGTTGGATCTCCTGGGGTTCCTAGCAGGCTATGGTAGTGGATACGTTAAGGTGGACAAGTTTTTTAACTACAGTGTGTTAAACACGCTCCTGCAGAATACTCTGCTTCAGCTGCTAAATGAGCATATCTTAAGAAGTCTTTTCAATCAGTGTGAGGCTTTGGCTGCAGATTCTTGTAGGGAAAAAAGGCAAATACTTCAATGCACCCAATCTACAAGTTCACTTGTGTGTCGAGGAGAGTGCATCTATGGATCAGGGCTCTTCTCTGAGAATCCAGTGCCTGCTCTAGGTAATGCTGACATACTCCTAACTGGTATCCTGGAGTGAAGCACTTATTGTCTTTTTCAGTGTCTGCTTTGTGTGTATTTTCTGGTACGGTAACACTGTTCTTCTATTTATGACAGTTTGGTCAGGCAGTAATATTTGTTTAATGAGATATTTTCCTCACTGAGGTAACCCTAAAAGTAAACTAAGCAGTACCAAGGCATAGACCCAGGCATTTTGGCTCCCAAATGCCTGCACTTTTAGATCACTAAAACAGTACCTACTGTTGTGCGATAGCCAGAGTGAATCAATTTATTCTTAATGGATTACTTGATCTATTTTTTCTGTTCACAAAATGTCTGCAAAGGCATGCAATATATAATAACTTAGGTTAGAATTCATTGCACTTAACTCTAACCATCAAAAGTAATATTTTAGCTCCTGTTATTTGTCTAAGCAATCTTTATGACCAGCCTAGATGGCAATACTAGACTGGCAGTTTCCTTTTCAAATGGCTAATGTTAGGTGAAATGAATTATCCTCTCCCTTCTCTGAATTATTTATATGAGCTATTTCTAGCCTTTGTAAGATACCATATGATTATTTACTATACAGGACTCTGTATATGTGATGGGTCACCCTGCATCCCATCCTTTTAAGGAACAGGAAACTGGAAAATTGTTCAGTGCAATTTTTACCTTCCAATCTTTTCTCCGGTTTATATTAGAAATTAAATTTGATCTCACTATGCTAATGGTCTTCCTTTCTTATATTTCAGAATAGTTGGCTTTCTTCATAATCACAGAACAAATGTGACTGAAGCCAGGTTTATCAGGCATTCAACAGATTTTGCACTCGGTTTTCTGTTGTCACGCTAATGCTGAGTGGAGGCAACCTTGTGTACTCACCTGTTTGTAAAAGTTGTAGCCAGACCTTTTCTGGTGCTTTCCTGCTGAACTAGCTGTGTGAATGTAGCTGTGTTTATGTCTCCAGGATAATGCAAATGCCTCTGAAGCCATATGGGAAAAGATGACGTGTGCGAATTAAGCACACTGGGCTGCAGGTTTGACAGATTTTTCTGCACACCAAGTCTTGTGGGATTGCAGATTTCACTACCCAGGTCTTCAGAATATGCCAGAGAAGTTGATAACTTTAGTGCCAGTTCATGGATGCTGAGGCCAATGTTGCAGCTGACATAAGTATGAAAATATGTTATCTGGTTTATAATAGCATTTCTCTCTACTATCAACTTCAGTACTTCCAACATCATTTCTTAATGCTGTTCAAGTTATTTGTCTTCTTATTCCAGGACCTTTGAAAGTGTTGCAAATAACCACCGGCCAAGTTACATTATAAATTTTAATTCAAACATTTGTTTGTGTGAAAATCCGCAGTACCAACTAATAGAAGAAAACTGTCATTACACTCATAAATATTCCAAAATATATTTCTGAAGTAAGTTTTTTGTATGTTTAGTAATAATAGCACTGGCTCATTAAATGGAGAGAATGCTTTCTTCATATGCTCCTTGGTATTCATAAGAAGTTTTACACCATATCACCATTAGAAGGTATCTTTTCAAATGATACAAAAAACCCATTTCTAATATTAATTTTCATTATTAATTATTTCCATGAAGAACAGTCTTTGAAAAAGACAAATTCCTCACCATTTAAAATGACTATGCGATGGTTGATTCGCTGACTATTTCCATAGGTAAACTAAATCAATCATTATCCCTATAGGAATGTTTCATATTTATTTTATCCAGAACTTTAATACAGTTTTCATTATATATAAATCTGTGGCTACTTTCTTGTGGGAAAATAAGTTATTCCTATCACTAGAAATGCATATATTTAAAAAGAAGAAACTCATGTTCTGCTCTAGAATCTGTAAATAAGAAATTTTTTTGTTAGTTAATCTTTGTATTTCAGTTTTAAAATTTTCTGTTAAAAGGGTAGACTTAAAATTAGTGAAATTAAAGGAAAATTTAAAACAGCCAGGATTCTGAATTATAATATTTTAAAATCATATATTAATTTCTGATGAACTGAGAATTTATTGTTTTTCAAATAGATTATGGTAACATTTAGCTAGATTACATGAACAACCTTTTTCTTTTTTCACTTTTTAAAAATTTATTGTAGCAGCTTAAACACACTTCCTTTTTTACCCTGGAAATACTTTATCATAGAAGTCCCTCAGACAATAACAGAAATTGGCAACTGCTGAGTGTGAGCTGAAACACGTGCCATGAAATTAGTGTTCCTGCCTCTGCTTGTATCCATTCATTTGGCACTAGTTTTGTGATGCTGTATAAGTGGCAGTGCTGGGAAGCATAAGAGGGTTTTGAAATTTAATAAACATAGAAATAGATTTTAAAATCATGAGGAAACAGCTTCAAACATTTTCTCATAGCAAGCATGGAACGTGTTTTAAATTCCAGATGTGGTTTTACATTAGTGCCTCTTGAGGAAGCAACTGTTCAAAATCAGCCTTGAAAACATAGTTATGGTTGTCATATCCCAAGGTAAATAATGGGTTTACTGGCTGTATCATCTTGGAGAGCAAGTTTTACTTGTTTGTGCAGAGAGAAATCCCAGTCCTTACATTATTTAGAGAATTCTTTCAAATCAACATAACTGCTGTAACAACCGTATGGTTGCAAGGATGTGGACAGAGCATAAGAGTGAGAGCAAAGGCTTCCAAAGACAGTGGCGGTGAATGAATGAATTAGCAAGGAGATAGATAATGATAACACAAAATTCAACAAAATGCCAAGCAATGAAAAGAATGATAATATTATGCAAAAGTTCTACTTTTTTCTTTTTAATCTCATGTAGGTGAAAGTATTGGAATTTTTAAGTCCAGCAGCAAATGTCAAATTAGAAATACATATATATACGTAAGTATTGGAAACCGGATATTACTTTTTTAAGAAGGGAGAAATGCATACTGCCTGGACAAGTAAATGGTTCATAAATACTTTATCATGCACTAAAAGCAAACAGCATAGGAAAATAACATGAAAGGGTATTTCTTACTTTCGAGTTGAAAGGGAACAGATTTCCTCCTGTGAGAAAAACATGGCATCCTCTTATCCCACAGGAGTTCCCTAATCACTCTCAGAGAGCGAAAGATCAGAGATGTTCTGCCTCATGGCACTCACTGTTTTAAAGGGACAATGTAGGAAACTCAGGTTTCTCACTTCCAGATTGTTCTTTTGCTCAAATCCCTTCCCTGGACGTGCAAACTCTTCTCAAAGGAAAGTACTTCCCAAATATTACATTCCTGACCAAAAATAACCTCTTTAAAAAAAAATCCAAACCTCCATTTATTTAAAAAAAAAAGTCATAAGCTCTACCCTGTGTCAGCCACTGATCTTTCATCACTGGTGGGAAATAATGGGTAAAGTCCTCTAGAAGAAACATCAGAAAGCTAAGGAAAGGCAGCAGATCCTACTCATTAGGCACTTGGCTGTGGCCTGAAGGTTAAGATTTAGCATTTCCTTACCCTTGAGCTCAGGGAAGCCAGTTTGTGGTCCAGAGGCCAAATACAATGTCTTTTAACCAGACACTTGCAAAACCTCAGATCATAAGTGGCATTGAAATGACTTGTCCTGTATCTCCTACACAGATGGCTGAGAGTTTACCACCAGCTTTTCTTCTACCACAAGGAAAGTTCTCCTTGGACCTCAGCCACTGCCTCTGAGCAGCTACCTCATAAGCCATAAAATCTAACCGAGTGAAAGGGTGGTCACACATTTCAAACTAGGTTTCTTATGTGAAAAATGTACCTTTGAGCAAAAAAAATAATGAGTGATAATGGTGCTGTAACTCAACATTAACCATGCTGCAAAGCTCTGCATGAATTCTGCTCCCAAAGGGCAGTAGCCTTAAAAACCCTCTTTTAGCAAATCAGATTTTCAGAGCAGGCAGAAATAACTTTTTAAGTCACGTCACCTACCCTCCACTGACATTCCCCTCAAACCAGTATGTGGCCTTTTACCTAAAGTCACCATTTCACATGTATTTTAAATTGTAGCGACTGCGTGATTTGCTTTGACAAGCATACTGATGTCTTTCCCATTAGGTAAGGTAGGACACTGACCTTCTCAAAACCATGTGAAAATAAGCTCCGAAGAGAATACATTAACCCTCCTCTAACCCACAAGGAGTTCGAGTGTACATTACAGAATAATTCTTCTCTGAAGCCTTTATGAAAGAGCAGCTGCCACAGGGCACTGTACTTTGTACATTCAAAGAGAGACGTAATGCATTGGAGGAGAGACCAACAGAGTTCACTGGAGATCAGGCAGCCCCTCAGTTAGATAGCGTAGTTCCTGCTAAGGTGAATTATTGCAAAACATCCCACTGGAAGTATTGTCCTAATATTGTATGTAGTTCAATGGCTATTTTCAAGGAATCAATTGCCGCAAGACGATATGTTACACTTAAAGATTGTCCTGCAAGTCCCAGAGCACACAATGGGCCAGCAAAAGGCAATTTGCCTGCTTTCTGATGGGGACTGTTTGTGTCTAACTTCATTCCAAGTAAAGACCATGGATATTATGGCTGAGTTTCATAAAGGAATACTCTATGGTAAAATTGGAATGGTGACTGAAAATGAAGAAGTGTTTTTTCCCCAAGACCTCACAGAAATGAGGTGCAGGTGGTAAGAAGTGAAAAACCCCACAGGTTCTTCCCTTAGAAATTTGCAAGTGAAAAGGAGATCCCTAAGAAAATCTTAAAAATGATGGGAAAAAGAGAAGCAGAAGAAGGAGGGAAATTATAAGAAAATCAGATGCTCATCATAAGTTAAGGCTGTGCTTGGTGCTGTGTAGTCTGTGAAGATTACTTGTCTTTGCTTTCATGCTAAAAACTGGTGTTGTGAAGGATATGTCAATAATCAATGCTATCAGTTGCCTTGCACTAGGAAGCTGAATGAAGTTCAGCTTGCTTGATGTATTTCTTATCAGTGATTTGCACTAGACTTCAGTGTTGCCTTTCTATTTGTCATTTATTATCATCGTTAAATACCACTTCAGCTTGATTACGGTCATCTGCTTGGTCAGCCACCTGAACCTATAATTCCTATGATAAAGGATCTGCCAAGCACAGAAGAAAGGCTTCAGTTTGGTCCTATTCTAATTTTAAGCACACCAGCAAAACCTCAATAAACAAGCTCATTAGGAACCTGCCTGCCCACCAGGGAAAGTTTCCACCTGAATTTAATGAAAATACGCAATGCAGTTCAAATTTTTATGTTTTATATTTTAAAGTACAAAGTGATAGGTGTTTTTCTTTCTCTTTTAAATGATGCACTCAAATTTATTACCATAAAACAGGTGGCTGTACACATTTGAACAGTTTTAGAAGCACAGTACATGACTGTTGTTAAAAGTGTTCTGGCCAACGTGAAGAAATGTGGTGCCATTAAGAAAAAACTAGTAGGGCTTAAATTGCACAGATCTTGAATATGGGTTTTATAAAATAAAAATTCACTTCATTTGAGCGAGTGTGAATTAGACTTCCAAACAACAGCATTCTCCAGGGTCATTGCATTACCATAATGTAGTTTTCTTTTCAAAAATAGCAAGCTAGGGTCACTCATAAGGCAGCTATTTTATTGAGATATGTCAAACACTAACAGAAGTAAAAAAGGAAAGTCTGATTTCCATATCATGTGTTTTGAGATCATTTCCAGACACCTTTTTTCAGACATCTTCAATTTCTTGCAGAATCTACTCTTAGCAAAGTTTTCACATTTAAAACCTGCTAGGTATAAAGTATGCACAGGAGTTAAAAGTTCCCCGTGTCATGCTATCAGTATTGAAAACAGTGCTCACATTCAGAAAAATCTCCAATATCTGAGAATTTTCCTAAGGAAATCAAAATCAATTAATGTGCTTCTGACTCTTGAGTGCAGAAATGTAACAAATTTCTTGGAATCTCAGATTCTCATTCTCTACAGTATCCTAAATGTTCACATGCACATTTCAAAGCAATATAAACACTTAAATGACTATTTTTTTTTTAAATCTGAGCAGCAGGGTTTTTTTCAGTTCCTTCTTTATACCATAATAATTCAACATTTTAAATAATTTCTGTATGTCTGAAGATTAAGGTCAGAGGTTGTTGGATCATAAAGTCAGATCTTCTGTGTCTCAAAAGATACTACATTTCACCCAGATATCCACAAACAAAACCCCAGAACATTTAGCCATTAATGTCCAGCTGTTCTTCTTCAGTGATGTTGCTCCTTAATCGCATTTTCGATAACAGAAAAAGAATGAGGAAAAGCTCTCCTTCAAGGTATGGATTGTACTCGCAGCTCTTTTCCACATGGCATCCAGTCCTACAATGCTAATATCCTCTGCACATCTCACCAGTGCACTTAACTCTTCAGAGAAAAATCCTAATGGATTGCCATGAACTAAAAAAAGTCAGTTGAAAAGTCTGTTTCTCTCTCCTGACCATTAAGGGAGCTCTGAGTGGTTAGATGAGATGTCTAATGTCAAAAGTAGATGTCTGTGAAATGATTCCCATTCCTCTGACTGTTAAAATGTGCAGAAAGGCCCCTGACTTCTGTAGCACTGTGTTAAAGAACAGCAGAAATGTTGTGTCTGGGTCAGATAATTTAATAAAGTTGATTAAACTGTTGCTTCATTTTGTATTTTGGGTATTTTTAATCGAATTAAATGTGTCAATAAAATGAGTTGATATAGATTTTCCCATGCCACTTATTTTCCTGTGAAATTCTCTATATTTTAGATTCACTTATTTCAGTTTCATGTTGCTTCAGAAATATTGTATCAGAGATAATTTTATCTGGCAATAGTTGAAGGCTGATTAGATATTTGCACTGGAAAGCCAATAAATTTATTGCATGGCAATGGAGTTACAAATATGGACAGTTAGAGGACCTAATTTTGGAATTTACTTCCCATGCCAATGTTAAGTGGAGTAACATAAGTTTTAGAGCAATTGTATCAGACTATTTTGCAAACATAGCAAGTCATCTCTACTTTGACAATCTCTTGAGTCCATGTTAGTTCTGTAATGCACTGTGAAAGGAGGGTAATGTAGCCTATTTTTTTTTTAATGAAAATATAGGTTCAACAGCACAGTTTTGCTGGAGGTTGTGAATTTGACAGCAAATCTCCTGGTTGTGAGGAGCCTTGCTTGTAATAAGTCACCTCGTGACAACCTCTAAATCACAGACTGAAATGAGTATGAATAAATTACATTGAATGCTTCTGTCCTAAAGCTGGGTGCATTTTGCCTTTTTTTCCTTCATCTTCCTTTCCTTCTTTTAGTTCCCTTCCCTTCTGTCATCTTCCACTCTTCTTAAGTCTTTTTCTTTGTTTCTTTACAGAAAAACCTGCAGTCCTAAGAAAGGAAAGACAGTTTAGCAGCTACTCTTTTTTTGTTCTGTTTTTGCACCATTTAAGTGTGGGGTGTTTTTTTTTGTCTCCAGAAAGATTTAAGGCATGACTAAGAACTTTGCCTAATTAAGTAATAACTTGTTTTGTTTCCTTTCACCTCTGGTCTATCCCACCTCTCTTGTCTGCCTCCTCTTTATGACACTCTTTCTAACATTTCTGGTTATAATCATGTCTCCTACTAATTTCTTTCCCTGAATGTCTTTATTATTATTAGCTATCTATTCTTCTTTCCTACCATTACTTTTATTTGTTTGTTTGGGGGGTTGTGGGGTTTTGTTTCTGCGGGTTGGTTGGTTTGTTGTTTTGTTGGTTTGTTTCCCTCTCTCTTTTTGCCTCAGAGGTAGTCTTTTCTTCCTTTGCCCTACTGGCAAGTCTTGAACGATGGTCTCAGATGTTGGGCTGGGATGGGATGTCTCTTGGCTGGAATGTTCACTTGAACTCACTCAGAAGAACCAATGTGAATGATAAAGTCATGGTCAAGGGACTCTTGCCCAGGCTTTGGGAGACTGAAGGCACACATCACCACCACTGCCCCAGTATCCCTTTCCTTCTTACCTCCCTCCCTGTTCCCAAAACTGCTATAATCAATTTTGTATAGTGCAGGCAGGGAATTATTTACAGCTCAATTTCCTAACTCCCATAAAATACTGCATTATTCCTCAATCTTACCAATTTTGCATTTTGAACAGGAAACAATTATTGCTGATGGGTAACAACAGTTTCATGCCAACAACTCATATTTTCTCACCTCTTTTTTGTTAAGAGAGAACAGCAGCCTAATTCAGCAGGCTGGTAAACTGAACCAAGAGGAAAGGCTGCAATTGCACATGCTTCTCAGTACTCTTAAGTCTGTATCTCTTTGTTTTTAGCAAAGTTTTAAGCAGTTCTGTTCAGGATTTTTTCAGATACTTCTTTTCCACTGGAAGACACATCATTCAAATAAAATTATGTTTTAAAAAAAGAATTCTATCACTTTAAAGCATGCTAATTTGATACAGTTTAGCTGAAAAGTCTCTCTTGATTCAAAAAGAACTTCCTTCTGACATTAATTTTAAGCAACAGAAATTAAAAACTAAATATTGAAACAGTATGCCTATTGAAATTATTTGGAAGAAAATCTAGATGATTTTCATTAAAGTGTTCAGACTTTATTTTTATTGTAGTTTGTGGCAGGAAAATTTTACAAAATTCCAAAAATGCCCACAGTGGCAGGTGAAACTTCTGCTCTTTCTTTGAGTTTCTTTTATATGGTGTTGCAGAGTAAATTTTGGTTTTGTAACTACACAGCTACATTTGTATCCGTTTGATTCTACACCATGGCAATGCATACTAATTTGCTCTCCCCACTTGTCACCCTCATAATGATTTGCCTCACATTTGTCCTGGTTTATTGCACAAAAGTAATTTAATACTTCAGTAATGGAATAAATCATACACTACAACTCCAGTTTTAAACACCTATCTCATTAACATTCTATAATTTTATTTTACACGTAAGACCTACCATATAACTCCCTGTTGTTCCAATAAATCATTTTACAACTTTACTCACTATTTGGTGATTATATTGAGTTTATTCTGTAGCTCATATGTTACATCATATTAAATAAACCTCAGCCAGGTGTTGTAGATTTCATTTACTGAACTATTAAAAGCTCATAAATGAACATATATGAAAAATTTAGCTTCTGAAATAGATTCATCAATATTTTGTGTTTATAACTGAAACAGTCTGCCACAAATTGAAAAGGGCATGTATGGATGGGTAGTATCAGCATTCTTATTCCGCATACACAAATTGTATCACGGACTACTTAAAACATAGAAGGGTTCCCACAGTGGCAGTACATCTGATTTATTTAACTACAAACGGTGTTTCAAGATGTTTCCTAATTGCACTCATGTTTTATATGGGGACTATTGGCATATTTCCCTTTTCCAGTTGTTTCTTTTCTTAGGTCGCAGCCAACATCTCTGAAGCCAGTGAGAATTTCTCTGGAAACTGCTAGACTTTCCTTCTTGAACAGCCTGCCTTGGTTTTGCTGTCTCCAGGGGCAATAACGCATTCAAGTGCATAGGCATTCACAAGTAATGTAGGCACCTGGATTCCAGCATGATCACCCACAAAACCTCTGGAGTCCGCTTTGGTACCCACACAGGTGGACACTCTAGCCAGGCCAAAGTTATGGAATGGCCTGGGAAATGCCACATTGCCTGTCATCTTATCAGTAGAGCAGGAAGGACTATGTTTTATGGAGATCAGTAAGGCTGCTCAGCTGGAACCATGCAGTCCTGGAGTCAGGTACTCTTCCCAAAAACATGTTTCTGCTCCCCACTGGCCTGTAGGCAGGCTCTGGTTTGCTTCTGGCCTCCGTCTCCCAAACCCTATGAATCTTGCATGTGGCCTGGCTTCAGCAGAAGGAGCAGAGTCACTTCATCCTGGAAGGTCCTCTCCAGCAGGGGGTGGTGTGGAAGGGGACACTTTTCAAGATATGCAACTGGAGGAAGGGGTATGTCTACTTCTGGAGGTATTGTGTCACCAAACGCCCCCTTATTCCTTCCAGCATCACAGCCGAGTTCAGATTCCTACCCTGACTTGGCACCTCTCTGCAGGCACTACCGCCTCTTCCTGGGGATCTGGGGAAACCTGCAGAACAAAGTGGAGCATCCACGTGATCATAGAGTCATAGAATGGTTTGGTTTGAGAGGGACCTTTGAAGATTATCTAGTCCAAGTCCCCTACCATGGGTAGGGACATCTTCCTCTGGATCAGGTAGCTCAAAGCTCCATCCAACCTGGCCTTGAACACTTTCAGTGATGGGGCATCCACAACTTCTCTGGGCAACCTGTTCCAGTGTCTCGCCACCTTCAATATAAAAAAAATTCTTGCTTATACCAAATCTAAATCTACTCTCCTGAGTTTAAAACCATCGCCCCTTGTCCTGTCACTATAGGCTTTGGTAAAATGTATGTCTTTCTTACAAGCCTCCTTTATATTTTGAAAGGCCACACATTATCTTAAATGCTTCTGAGATTACTAGAACAGAAAATTGTTCTCTCATACTTATGTACCAAGATAGGATTTATCTGCCTAATGTAGATATTTACCACACAGACATCTCCACATAGACATTATTATCCATTCATAGCCAATGAAAAAAAAAAAATAGGACCTTCTAGAGAACGATCAACTTCAGAGGCTAAAATACTTGTATTCTATAGGTAAACTGAAACATGGCCTCTATGTGACCTTTTCTTCCCAGCACTGTGAAGGCTAAGGAGCTTCAAATGAATGTACATACTCTATCCTAGAAGTTGATCAAACACGTTACAGGAGAATGTATTATACAGAGAAAATTCAGCTTTGTAGTATGAAATTCCAACTAAGAATTCACAATTATTAACCTAACCCACAGTCTAAAATAACCTAATAAATTTTTCGTACACATCAGAATAAACATGGAATAAACTGAATGTGAATCACTGAAATAGAGGGATTTAGTTCTTTGAAAAGAGTGAGATGAGCTCCTGAGAGAACAACTAGACAGTTGAAAGAAAGGACACAGACATTATTCTGGACATAACAGTACAATTGTCTAAATGGCATTTCTCAATTGCAAAGTTTCTTATGTTCTTGTAAAAATATAATACTTTACCCTCAAAAGTGATATGAAAGTTGAGAGGAAATAAGAGCTGAGAAATAGCCACAGTCCGGTGTTTGAAAAATATTTTAGCTCATGAGATGTAACCTTTGAGAGAAAGTAAAAACACCCTTTATGCTCATCAAGGACAAAGCTTACTTGACATTTCTCAAATCTCCTACTTACCCAACTGTCCAGTCAGCTGCAGCAGCGAGTGTCTGGGAGTAGCACAGAGCAGGGATGGCTGCTGTGTCCTGTCTCCCAGACTGTCACATTTTCAACTCTCACCATTACTGTTTCTTTTTCCTATTTTTTTTTTCATGTCCATTTGACAGAGCTGGGATAGATTAATTTTCTATAGGCTCTGAAGAGGAGGCAGTATCTGCATATTTTTTGTGCTCCATTGTACATTTAAAAGCATGGGGAACAGCTTAATAGCTGGAAAAAAAATGGGATCTTTTTCTAAAGAATAGAAAGCTTCAAGGACTGGGCTAGCAACGTACATATGGAAAGAGCATGGAGAAGGAAGAAAGGCAGGACTTCTCTGAGTCTCTGTCCCCTCTGCATAGACCCATCTGTTGCCCTTTAGGCCACTGCAGTGAAGCACATCTTCTCTTGTCAAGTCAGGTGAAGAAAGTTCGTGGATGAAGTTCCTAAATGAGGGATTATCATCAAGGTTCCTGTGCCTCTGTCCCTAAATTCAAGTGGATGTTGAGTGTCATTATTTTCAATTATAAGGCCATACAGAAAAGAGACAACAGCATCTACAGTTCTGGAGAAGCACCATTTTATGAGTGCATTTATACACAAATAAATGATAGTTTTTAGAATATTATTAGTATAAACCAGTAAACCCCACAACTTGCGCAATCCACAATGGGAAATTATGGTTCCTTGTAGCCTGTTATCTTGCTACCATTATTTCTCATTTCCTAATTAACGAACTGGACTTGACGTCTTTCCTCTTGCCATTTATAGTCACAATATCCATGTACATTTTTTGTTTCAAAATCAACTGTTGGGGGGGGTTTACCTGTTTTATCTCCTGCTCAAATTTCTTATCACCCACTACCTTATCTCATGAAAACTTTACCTCTAATTTAAAGCTCAAATGTATGCACTCATTTTATCCTGATATCACTAGAACAATATGGCAGTGTTTGCACACTAATAGCGGCCATATTTTTTGTTTTCTTTTCCATCCTATAAATGCAGTCTTGATTTCTGTCACTTCTGCTCCTTCAAATGCAAAAATCTGGAACTTAAAGAAAAAAATTATTATCTGCCAATGCGGATGGCAGCAGTCCAATACCAGCAATTCTGATTACAGCTTTGAATATATATTAACTGCTGTCCCCATTAGTGAAAGCAGGAGCACTGGGCTCTGCAAAATGAATGTTTCCTAAACAGTGTTATACTCTGTACACCCAGTAATACTATTGTCATTTGCATATCTACTTGTTTCCTTAGAACGAAAACGTATCACTTTTTTATAGCTCTGAAGTTGACAATAAACCATTTGTACACTACTACAAATTATTTTCTATACTTCTTAGGGTAAAAAAATATTTCAGGAAAAGAAGCTAGTAATCTCTTGGATGGGAGATACTGAAAAGCAAGTGTTAGTACTGATTCCCTAACCTCCACTGTGATCTTATTGCATATACCCTTGAAAAGACCAAAAGTAATAAGTGCAAATAGAAATAGAGATATGAAGCAGAGGAGGAAAGTATTTCATCCATACATATAAGTATGCATAAGTATTCAGTACTGATTTAGGTTTAACATGTATTCTATATTCTTACAATATGAGATAGCATGGTTGATTTTGGAGTAAGAAACAGCTTCTCTAGGTGCAACTTATACTGTAATTTAAAAAAGCCCAAAAACATGTACTGCATAAAACAATGAGCAACATTGTCTCATTTACATCAACAGAAAATTTGTCCTTCATCATTCAAGTACATCATTTCTGATTATACCATTTCTTTGCTGTGTTCCCAAGTACTTATTGAAGTTTAAAGGTCAGAGAATGCTTGACTAGTGTACAGTTATGTCAGTATACTTTCTTCCGACCTTTAGGTAACTGATAAGTATTTTAAGTAGGCACACAGATTTTAAGCCATTCCCATGGCATTTATTCAGGAAAGAATTACTCCTCATGTTCAGCACTTCGGTATTTCAGACTGTCATCGCTTCAGCTATCCTCATTTCTCCAGTTTGATGATCAGACAAATTGAGTTGGATGGGATCTAGGGTATCAGATGCTCTTGACTGGTTTAGCTTATGAATTCTCATGATCATAGGTTTTAACCTTATTTCAGCAATGTCCTCAGTTTCCCGATGTCTGTTCTTTAACTTCAGGCTTGCTGATCTGTCTCAGTGACAAATGTCTCCATCAGAAGAGGTTCATTTCATTTTCTCAGTCTCACTCCACATGTTTAAAAAGGTCTTAGAGATTTAGGAACTAATAGAGCTAGGCAAATACAGCAAGACACATCAGTGAATTATTGGTTCAATATTTTTTAATGAACTCTCTTCCTCTGTGTCCAGCAAGAGCCCAATGCATGGGTTTCACAGCTGGCAGAGCTAAAGAATCAGCAGTTTTTAAATGAGTGCTGGAGTCAAACATCAAGATTCACTTTCTATAAAATATTTACACCAGAAATCAGATTTTAAGAGCTCTAAGAATTTAATAGGGAATTGGAGCACTCCTGTTAGTGCAAAGAATTTAAGGAAGCATTGCAGCTGTATTCTAGTAAGCTACAAGTCACCACTCTCAATATAAGAATAACTGCCTAAAAATCAGTAATTTATGCTGAGCTAATGGCCTGTTCTGGCTTTCCAAATGCTACTATCACTCTGTCATTGCCTGTGGCAGAGTTTATTTATTTTCCTGGCAGTCCCGTGTGAACAGCAGGCTCGGCCAGATCAGAAGACCCAGTACTGACTGGTTCCATGTCCCCTGCATGCCCCTTGGCATGGGGGCCGGCATGATGGTACCCTACTTCTCTCTGAAGCTGCTTGCAAAAGATGTTTTGTGGACTGACTGTGGATTGGCACTTGTGAAAATGAAGGATAATGATGAATGAGTTGCTCCCGCCTCCTTCAGAGATGGCAGAAGCTTGTTGGCTCTGCATAGTAGTTGGCTATACAAACACACCAACTTCTCATTTCCATTTCTTCTTAAGCCACAGCAAGCAGTACTACAGAATGCATTTTTTTTCATAGCAGACATTTAACTTGTTTTAAAATCTGCAGGCTACTCAAAGGCCACGTGGCAGCTTGGACAGCTTGAAAGGTCTGTCAGTTTACTGCAAACAAGAGTTATTTATCTCCAGATAAGAAGCAGCAGCACTTCGGTAAGCATGGTAGTCATTTAATCTGTAAGGGCATCTTGTTTAAAAATTTCATATGTAGTTCATTATCTATGAATGGGCTGTGGGCTATTTTCCAATTAATCTATCCATTTTATTCAGGCCTGCGTATTAACAATAATAGATCAAAAGAGCGTGTATTCCTCTTGCTTTAAGTGCTTCTGTATTGTGCTAGTGATTTCCTCTGCTCTGGAGTGGTTTATTTCTTTCCTCTTTTTTCACTTCTGGCCTGCCCTGAAACATCAGTCCAATTAGGGTGTCTGAAGACTTGAGTTCAAAATCTATCTGCAGCACGACACTGAAAGGATTTTTCTTCTTCAAACCAGAAACATTCTCTGTGGCTACACATAGATTAAAGGAAATCTGAGGAGTAGAGGAGGATAGGAAGAATCTCAAATTCTACAAGCAGCTCTTTATTGGCAATCTTTATCAATATCAGAAGGGAAAGAAATCAGCATTCTTTGCTTTTGCCAAGAGCTTTTCATGAGTAGCCAGTAGCTCTTTTCTTCCTGACATGGTAGTATATCAGATGTAAATCCAAAACTCAAGAAAATATTCACCTAATATGCCAAAACCTGTCGCTGTCCAAATGAAATATAAGCAATAGTATAATTAATTTCTACTTTTAAAAAATTGTGTCCAGGCAACCAAATAACATACTTATCTGGTTAAAAAATTACCATATTTAAACAGAAGGAATTCTGCACTAGTTTGCTAATGCCCAACATAAAAATGTCACCATCATTTATTCTATTTATGACTAGACATCTGGTGTTTCACCATGTTTTAAACACATTTCCCTTAGTAAGTTTCAGTCATTTACAGGAATAAGCAACAGTGCTTTGGCATAAATACTTTCCTGGGGCTACGTCTGTAAAAAAAGTTCTTGAGTTTTGACAGTAAGTAGTGACAAACAAAGAAAGTGAACTAAATGATACTGGAATACTACTTTTACCACATTGAGAAAATTTCCCCAGAGCTCTTGTTATTGTTTTATTTTTTGCCCGATTAGTTGTTGGGCATGGAATCTGCCCTGTGCTAGAAACACAGGAGGTTTTTAGCTACTCTTACAAAGCACGGGAAAATTATTTTCATTTAAAAAAATGGGGGGGGATATTTAAACTTTGGATTATTCATTATTCATATAGTCAAAGAGGTTTTGTTCAGAAAGATCTTTGGAATAACATTGTTTTAAGACCACAGGCACTCATGTGAGCATGAATATTTGCTGGTTTTGACCATTTATCATCTATTACTCATTATTTCAGCTAGAGGCACAAAATAAGATCTGAGTCTCACATAGCACCCTGAGTAAGTGCCAAAGTCTGAGATGTCAATATTTCAGACCACAAACACATAGAGCCACCACCAAATCTGTGCATTCCCAGAATTGCCACAACAGGCTGATTTCTCAGTTCATCAGCATAGCTTTCATATATATATATATATATATATGTATATATGGGAAGGGTTATAAAAATGACTTTTGATTTGATTTTTCTTAAAAATAAAAAAGGTAACTAGTTGTTTGTTTGATGGGGATTCAAACTGAGAGCAAGACATCTAAATCTATACATCTACATACAGAGATCCAAATATGCACATCTGAGCTCCCACTAAAGTCTGTGGCCACCTATTCAGTGCACTCAAGCATATATTGAGATTAAAGTTATTTAACTGACTAGCTGCTATGGTAAGATTCAGTAGCTTAAATAGAGGTGTCTAGCTTAATTTTAGATGCTGTGAAGTATCTTCCCTGTCTTCAGTTGCTGCCACAAAAGGGTGGAAGTTTGCTGTGCCTGTCATATCTTCCTGCCCTGGGCAGATCTCCTGGGCATCTCAAATATCACCAGCAGTCTGTGTTCAGGCAACTGCATTCCACCTCAAGTGGCTGCTCTGGGGTGAGACAAACTGCTCTCCAAGCATCAGTGACTGCACTGACTGTGACAGGAGCTTAAACTCCTGGCAAATGCCTACTTGTAAAAGCCTTAGTCTGGATACCTTCTTTTTGAACTGAATCCCACCCACAAGCTTCCCTTTGTTCTGAAACAAAACATTTAATTCCAACAATGTCTAGGGAAAAGGAAAGGCTGTATTCCCACCAATGCTAGAAAAAGAAAAGGCTGGGTTTTTTACACTGTTTGTGGACTTACAGCATTACAGCTTTGTTTTCTTCTGCCGTTTTTGAGGACTGGCATGTGTATTTCCCATTTGCAGATGTGATGTATTGGGAAGTATTCTCCCTCTTTTCAGCCAACATTTCCAGTAGTTGTAAATCAAGCCTGGAAATCCATCATCATACAGGTAGTGTCCAAAACGGTAAACAACAGCATCATTTTCATGCATTTTTATGCTCTTTGTGACTGTGTAAGTAGTTTATGCCTGGAAGTGTTACTTTAATAGGAAAGACTTAAGCTGAAGTTTCACAAGATGAAACATCAAGGCATTTTAAGACATTCATGCCCTACAGCTTACTATTACCTTGTGCTGTGTGTCATTGCTCTTCTGTGTGGACAGAATAACTGCTTGTGTGGCTGCACTTTGAAATGAGTCAGGGAACTACTCAGCTCAAAAATAAGCCAGTCATTACAGAAAAAGGGGGTTATTATAAAGCCAGATCGATCTCCTGATCCAGTTCACAGTGTAGCCACAGGAGGCAGAGCTGGAAAGAGGGTGCACGGGGATGAGGATGGGGAGAGTGTCTGAGGGGAGGACGAGAGGTAGAAAAATAGGGCAAAAATATTTCAAAACAGCACTGCAATGCACGGCTTTGCCATGTGAAACCGCAGTCTGAAGTAACCTCATTTCTAAATAGGCTGTAGCCTGGTGCTTGGTACATGTACCTGACAGCTGAGATACCCTCACTAAACTCCACTCTGCGATTTCAATCAAGAAAGGTTCTGCCCTCCCAGATAAACCCTTTAATGGAGTGGAATTAGATGGAGAATGCATTGTTGTTGCAGAGATTTCTCTCTCTGAGGCTTCTCAAGGATTGCTGGAGTTAAAGAGCTCCTCTGCTAAGGCAATCAATAGGCTGGCTTTTCTGCAGGAGATAAAAAGCCAAAATATGCACAACTTAGAGTGATTTTTAAATCCCGGGGGAATGCCAGGCTGGGCAAACCCATGCCTTGCAGTGTGTTGGCCTGGCCACATGTCTTGTCAGAGGCTGATTCAGCTCTGCTGCAGCACCCTTTCCTACGCAAGGTCTCTCCTATCTCTGTCCAGGACATGCCACACTCAGGCTGTATTGCTGGTCTCTGCATGCACAGTGACAGCTGATGAGACCAGGTTACCAGTCACCTAATTACACAGCCATGAGGCCAAGCACTGCTTTCTCAATCCAGAAAACACCTCCAGCAGTATTACTGGAATTAAAAATATATATATTACACATTTCCTTCCCACCCACCAGTAACCCTACGCCTGCTTGCCCACAATATAAGAAGTAACTATGCCAAGAACTAAACAGTTTGGAGCCATGAGGGTCCCAGATTTTGGGTTCGCTTGCTCTTGGTGGGACACGGGGTCACTGGTGGGTGACGTGGTCACACCTCAAGCTGCAGCCCTTTGTTCATACATGCTCTCCTCTGCTAATCTGATGTTGCATGAGATAAATTTAACAATTCCAGAAGAAAAACAGATTTTCCTCCAAAATTTGTTCCTAATTTCCTCATCAATTAGAGAGCAGCTCACAGGCTCAGAAGGGAACAATAGACTATTTCTGAGGCAATAATGTTATCGCATGCTGCACCACTTCAACCACTTGCTTTGCTATCACGTTGTGCATTTTATCTTGCCATGAGCTGGAAGTCTTAATTATGATCTTGTGTCTTCCACTGTTTGAGGCAAATAACTAAGTGACTTACAAAGACAATTAGATTTGGATCCGTTGTAACTAATCTCTTTCCAAGAGCAATATCCTATTAAACACACGGGATATTTTTCTGGAGGAGGGGAAAGGAGGGATGGAAAGGGAAGACCTACCTTTGAAATATTATTTCAGGGACTGAAAAGCTAGGTAATTAATTGTCATTGGTCAATCTTCTTCGGTTGTCACCAGCTACCTTGTTTCCTCCTCCTGCACTTAAATACATTCAGTTAAAGCTAGATCTAACAAGAATCAAGAAAGTAGATGAGAAGGGTAAGTCCAAGACACAGTTTTGTGAAAATATATTTGCTCTGGTCAGGAAGTTCTTCTGTTCGGGGAGAGAGGAGGATTCCTGGCCATTCATTCACTTTGAGCTTGCCTTATTGGCTTTAGGATATCATGACCTCTCTGTGAAGAGGGATATTTATATACTTATATATCACACCACCTTTGCACTAAAGAAACTGTTAACCAACCCATTACACTGAAATGGCATAATACCTTTAAAAACATAAAAATCCTCTGATTTGTCTTCCTCGCTCATTCCTATGAATGTATGTTTGTTTTTCTTAACTCACAGCTTAGTTCTGCATTTCTGGACCCCTTGGTGGTCTTTGTGGACAATTAGATATTTTTCATAGCCCATGACACTAACCTCAGCTACATGACCAATGATGACATGTAAGCATAACAATTAAGACCATATGCAACATAAAGCATACATGTCCATCAACATTCTCTAAAGTAGTTTCCATGGTTTGACAAAGCAAAAGGTCATCATGAACTAATAACATTTGCAGATAGCAATGAGGCCAGTCATTTTGTCTTTTCAATTTGTATTCACATCTAGCACAAAGAGCATTTTAGATGTGATCAGAAGTTACTATAAGACTCTGGAGCTATGTTTTGCAAATAAATAATTGAGCGTAAAAAAATGCATAAACAGACAATAAAAAAGACCTTTGTGTGCTTTGTCTATGGTGATAGTTAGATACTAATATATTACTTAGTGTTGAGACTTCTAAGCATGAGGGATACACAACGCAACTATGAGGACATCTGTCAGTGCATGTTGTGATGTGTCAAGTCTGAATTATCTGCTACCCTGAAATAAATGGAGTGCTTTAGTCTCAACCAGAAAAAAACAAAAGGAAACACAGTAACAGTCTTCAAAACACTTCAAAGATTCCTACTAAAAGGAAAATAATAAATTATTCTCCAGGTCAACTACTGAAAGGATTAAGCATAAAAGGTTTACACTGGAAGTTCAGGAAATGGGGCATGAATAATTTTCTAACAACACAGGTGGCCCAGCACTGGAATAGGTCACGTGGGGAGATGATGAGCTCTTTTTGATTGATGGCTTTTGAAAAGTGTTTGGGCAAATTTCTGTCAGAGCTGGTTCAGAAACAATATTTCCTGCTGGGAAATGCCAGAGGACAACTGCTGCAACATCCCAGGTGGGCAGGGCTCAGCTTGGCCCTGCTCCAAGGTGAAAACCAATGCAGTACATTAGTACCAGCCTCCTCGTCCTCCCAGTGGTGCTGGGACAGGTCCCATGGTCCAGTGAGGTGCAGAAGAAGTGCAAGCAAAGGCATATCCAGTCTGTAAACCACTCTGAAGGCCTCTGTTGTTCATCAAGTGGGCTTGACAAATGTTCTTCAGATAGATTTAGCTGCTGGAGTCTGAAATAACTCTCCCCTCCTTCCCAAAACTAACATGTACTTAATGAATTATGAAAATAAATAAAAATCAATTTTCCTTGCCAGCTACTGATGCCCTGATTGCTTTCCTTTTTTAAATTATTTATAATTAGTTTTCCTAATTTATGTTATCTATTAATCTAAAAACAGCACCTCTGGTTATCCTAGTGTTATTAAATCACAATACCAAGAGCTGAAACACTGACAGCCTACTTCTTTTCAAGAGCCATCTCCAAGATGGAGGTACATACAATTTTCCTAAAGCTAGAAAAAAAATCTACATCAGATTATACCTTATTTCAGTTATCATGCATTAGCTAACAGGACACTACATGCAGCAAAAAGCTAATGTACTTCTGATACATGTCTCTAGAAATACAGTTTTCAAAAATACCCTATAGACAGTGAATTTTATATGTCACAAAACAATAGTTTAGGTGCTTTTCTGAATCTCACTAAACACTAGCCTGAATCTTTGCAAACTGTCTTTGCAAATTTTGTCTATACTCTTAGGGCTCACAGCATCTGTTTTCCACACACAAATTATTTGAGAATAATGTATTTTATTCTCTTTACTTCTACCAGTAAAGCTCAGAGATGTGTAAATGTTTTCTAACTTTGAGAGGTATGTTTACAAATTAAAATTTGATAGAAAACTTAGATTGTCCTAAATGTAATATGACATTAACATAACAAACATAACATAACATAACATACAGTGTCTGGAAACTTGTGTTCTGTATAAACTTACTTTATGAAGCTTGATGTGCTAATGAAAATGTTTAATATAGCCAATTTTCATTTCTAGTTGAGTAACCAAAAATGCACTTTAATCTTAGGAAAATAACCATTCTCTTTATACTACTTTGATCACATATTTTTATAAATTCCTTTTATAGATGCAGGTGAACAACTTCAGAATGAGAACTCTTGGGAGTTTTAAAATAACTTCATGAAAGACCTTTCCTGCAATAAGTGTTTAAGTTTCTAGGCTGGATCTCTGGATCTACCAAATGTTCCAGCAATTTAGAAAGATGTTTCAAGCATGCAAAGAAGGAAAAGTGTTTTCCTAAATATAGGTTTTGAGTGATTCTATAGAACAACAAGGAGTTTGGATTACCTTCCTACCTGGAACTACTTAAAGACATCTCACCTACTTAGTCATGCTTTGCAGCACTTTAAGCTGAAACTAGAAATATTTTGCAATGTGATGTGGTGGGCTGACCTTGACTGGCAACCAGCTGCCCTCCAAGCCACTCTATCATTCCCCCTTCTCAGCAGGATGGGAGGAGAAAATAAGATTAAAAACTCACAGGACAAGATAAACGCAGTTTAATAAAAGAAAATAAAAGCCATAAAAGCAAAGACAGTGTGCAGAAGCAAAGGAAAACAAAAATATTTATTCTCTACTTCCTATGAGCAAGAAATGTCTAGACACTTCCTGCGAAGTAGAGCCTTAGCACACGTAATGGTTGCATCAGAAGACAAACACCTTCAAAACTAATGCCAGCCTCCTCCTTTCTCATAGCTTTTACTGCTGAGCATGACATCATGCCATGAGATATCCCTTTGGTCAGTTTGGGTTGGCTGTCTTGGCTGTGTGCCCTCCCAGCCTCTTACCCACCTGCAGCCCACTGGCCTTTGAGGAGGGAGCTGGAGAGACAGTTCTGATGCTGTGCAAGCACTGCTCAGCCATGGCCAGAACATTGCTGTCTCATTAACACCCTTCTAGCTACAAAGCACAGCACTATGAGGGCTGCTGTGGGGAAAGTTGACTCCATCCCAGCCAGACCCAACAAACAAATTCAAACTATTCACAGGACTTACCTCTTAAAAAACTTCTAGAATTTCATCCATGGCTAAAGCATATGACTACTGAAAAATTACTTCCTAAGTCCCTCAAATATAGCAAGTGGCTACTCCAAATTAGGAACTTCACGTTTCCTCATTCTTTTATGCTGTTGCCCTTGTTTTAATCCAGTATTTATATAAATGTCTTTTATATACTTGAGTCTTTTTCCCTCAGCTTCATAGGCACCAAGAGCAGACTGCAGCCTTGATCTATCTAGAAGCATTTGTACATGCCCATTGCTATCTACACCCTCCTGCTCCAGAGGAAATATCCCAAAATGAACAGCTAATCCTAGGTAGAAATAATGTGTCCTTTCTCTGAGAACTGAATTGGCTCAAGTTCTACAAAGGTTATCAAATAAAATAAAAAATGCCCCAAGCAAACACAGCGCTAGCATCTTTAAACTACATCCTAAGAATGCGAAGTAAAATGCTTTGAAACTGTATCTAAATGCAGGCATGGGGTAAATCTTCTTTTCCACACTGGTCAATACTAGTCAGGAAGAAAATTTGTTTCAACAACTGTAAAATTTTCCTACAGCAAATTAAAAAAAACCCAAACCTTGCAGCAGCTTTAGAAGGTTAGCTGGGGTCTTTGCTTATTTACTGAAATGTAGGCTGGTACAAATTTACCTTTTTTGTTCATAAAAAAGACATTCCAGGGCTGGCAGAGGTATGACCAGACCTAACTGGTTTAAGAGTCTTTAATCCCTCAGACAATAGAATTATTATAGTTCAACTTCTTTTCTTCAGTGATTTTTAGCTGATCTGAGACCTGTATCTTTCTTTGCTGCTACTTCCACGTTTCTTTCAAGAAACATGAGTTGTGTGTTAGCTATGACCTATCTAGTTTCTGTGCTCAACAAAAGCAGCAAAGCATACTTTTTGGAGCCTACTTGCCCTTCGCAAGTTGAATGAGGTTCTGGCATCTGAACTGCCTACATGCAGTGAGCAGGTGGTGATTTTGTATGCAGCTAGTTGCTACCCAAACCCATTAACTCCAAGTAGTTTCTCACTAGTTTGTCAGCCCTGAAAACGATGCGCACACTGTGAAGCAAATTCAATGCTCCTGGATCTGAGCTTGAGCTCTCCTGAGTCTAGAAAAACCAAATGCTCTGCTTTCTGAGAAACCATGGGCATTCAACATATCAGGAGACTACAGAAATGCAAGTTATGAGAAGCTACTTTGGCATCCCTGACAAACTCTGCTCCTGATGTTATGTGTCAGCAGCAGTTGAAGAGGAAGACAAAGAGCATTGCAATTTTATGTGAATTTGCACTGAGTAAGGAGTCTAAAAAAGTGCAAAGGAACTTAATTCCCATGATATTCTGAAAAACTTTCCTCTTTGTGTAAAACTAGCTGTTAGGAAACATCAAGTGATACTATGAATGGTGCTGTCCATTTCTGCAAGCTGAAGCATACCAGGATAGTATTAGGACTTATAAGAAAACAGGTGGAGTGCAGTTTTTCCTTTGCAGTTTTTGGAAAATGTGATTGGCCTTTTTCTTACCAAAAAAAATTAAAAAATCCTTCAGATGCTATAACAGACAGAAACACATTCTTAGATACAAGCCGTGTCATTTTTCTTTCCAATGATATATGTCAGGGCACAGCATGGGCCAGATGGTAGTTGCTCAGTTTAAAAGTATTTCCCCTGGGAAGAGGCTTAGCTCTGGCTGGGGCACCCTTGCAGTGCTGTCTGGGAGACTGGGTGCAAGGTCACCAAAGGAACGGGCTGCCATCAGCAACGTTACCTCAGAGCTGGTACCCAAACCTCCAGGAGGGGGAATGCGCTGTCACATGCACTGTCCAGTAGTGCCAGGGAAAGACTGCACAAACACAGAGAGAAGGAGGTCCTTCACATACATAGAACACTTCAGCCAAAATTGGACTTCTGCATGCCATCCCCATCCTAGCTAATCATTTTTGTGTTTCATAGCTATTCATCTGTTCAGCTAAATTCCCAGGGATCAATACTGGGCCCAACACTGTTTAACATCTTCATAAGTGATATGGATGATGGGATCAAGTGTACTCTGATGAAGTTTGCTGATGACATCAAAGTGAGTGGGTAAGCGGACACTTCAAGAGAGCCACCCTGCAGGATGACCTGGATAGGCTGGAAGAGTAGGCTAACGAGAACCTTCCAAAGTTCAACAAGGACAAGTGTAAGGTCTTGCACCTGGGAAAATGTAATCCAGGAGTGCAGTGCAGGATGGGATCCATCCAGCTGGGGACCAGCTCTGTGGAAAAGGTTCTGGTGGACAACAAGCTCAATATGAGTGGACATTGTGCTGCTGTGGCAAAGAAAACCAACAGGACACCAGGCTGCATTAGCAAGGGCATCACCAGCAGAGACAAAGAAGTCATTATCCCACTCAGCACTTGTCAGGCCACACCTGGAATATTGTGTTCAGTTTTGATCCCCCGTTTGTTTCATGCTCAGGATGCTGTGAAGTGGTCTAGCTTAACCCACTTCCAAAATAGCTTTTAAAAATCTAGGATTCAAGAAGGTATGCTCTTCAGCCTTGAGATGGTAAAGCATAAGAATATTTTGTCAACATGTGACTGAGGACAATATTGTGCTGAGAGAACAGCAAGTGTTCAGCAAAGCGTTGAGTTTTGACACAATCAAAGCAACTTCAGTCACAGAACAACTGCTCAGCCAGTCTGATTCAATTGTTAATGTCCTGGCAATTGCAGAATGCTAAATGCAGAGAGCTATGAGCCGTTAAGTTATTTGTAAATGGTCCATTTAGTGCAATAAAGAAATGAGGGTCAATAGGGGAATGTCAGTATTTATTTATTTATTTCATTTTTAATAAAGTCAATTCATTCAGGACCATTAGGTTACATATCCAACCAACCCTAGAATCGTATCAACTTCTTAGAATGTCATCCATTTTTCCTATGGCTTGCAACAAGTTTTTATATCTTGTTTTACATATAGCTGTAAAAGCCTCACAAGGGAATTTCTTCCTCTAAGTTCAGATATTGCCCATTGTAATGAAGTTCTAGTCCTTTCTCAGGTGCTAATATAGTACAAATAACTATAATAATAACAAGCCAAATTTCTTGGTTCTCTAACTCCATTGATTTAAAGGTGTTCAGCTGCAGATAATCGGGGATAATTCCCTTCAAATGTTAGCAGATAAAACCACTAGACGAAAAGCTGCCACAATAGCAGCAGATTCACAATCTCAATATACACGACTAAAACTATTCTTATTTATATTAGCGCAGACAGAGTGATCCAGTTTGAATCATCATTAGGGTAGCTGTTGTTTTGAAACCAGCCATAGGTTTTTGATAACGTGGTACTTTTTGAGATAACCCAAACAGAAGATGCTTAGTAGAACTCCTTCATGAAAACTAAAAAGAAGACATACCTGAGAAAGGTCACTGATCTTCATCTCAGCATCTATATGGGCTGTGGGATTTTTTTATTCAGTTTTAGAAACTGGTGTAGTAAACAGCAGGGATTAAGAGGTAACACATTTTAGATCTGATCAAATTCAGTCCTTGGATACAGTCTATCAAGTTCTATTAAAATCAGTGGAATTTATCCAAAAGGATATTGCATGACCAGCCTCACCACATGGCATTTCATCTTACACTTTAAGTTTAATTTGGCATATGATTTTGTTGGTGTTGCCTTTGGCTTCTGTTTACTTTCCTGTATGCTCAGATGCCCAATGAGTATTGTCCTTACTAACCATTTGCACAACAATCCAGGCTCAGGAGCATTTAGTGCATTTGCTTTACTTTTTAGGTGGTGACTCAATGTAAACATACAGACTGGTCCTGGAAAAGCTGACAAAAATGCTTTTGCTACCACAGATACCTATAAACTGAAAGTTTAAGTCACATTCTTTCTTCTCACCCAAAATCACTATATCTTGGCATTTTTTCTGACAAATTTGAAGAGGTTTTGTATACAGCTATGCACAGCTACTATTATTCTCATTTTTGTACTGCTATTAGGAGTATTTTAACAACTATTTTGTATGGGAAAGCTCAGTCATTAAAAGGTCTTTTTGCAGGGTTAATTCCACCCTGCCACAAACACACTGACTAAAGTATGTTTATACCAAAGATGATTATGTATATTTTCTTACTTTAAATTGAATATAGATTATAATTACAATGAATCACAGTGAAATGGCTGTATAATTTTAAAATGTAATTAAGTGAAAAGTGTATTAGCTTTCAAAAAAATGCTGAGATGGCTCTAAGTGTGCTGCCATGGCATAGATTATTGCATTCCTGTGACCGCAACTGATACTAAGGACCATGTTTTAATGATATTCTAATGATTCATCATTGAGGACATTCTAATGACTCAATATTCTGACAGATGAAGTGAATTTACAGGAAGATGTCATTTGGGGGAAAAGCCTTCGAAAAATCTGAATAAAACTGAAAAAACTTCGGAAAAATAGATGACTGTAATCATTTTTATAAGTGTTTTGCTATATAATTGCTTTTTCACTGGTGTTGCAAGTTTAAATCTGGGAAAATAGGATTCTGTTCCACATGGGGAATCAAAGCTTAGGGAGTGAAATGCCCTGTACTCAAACGTACAGAGTGCGTTATCCTCTGTGGCTCCTGATGGGTGCTCCTGTTCCTTCTTGAAGCCACGTGTCCCTGGCACTCATCCACCTCAGGCTGGGAAGCACCTTGAAAGTGAAGGAGCCATGAGAAGAGAAGGAGAAGTGTGTCCCTGGGCAACAGGAAAGCGAGCAGATCTCTCTAGGGAGCAGGACTAACCCAGTGGCACTGGAACCAGGATTTTGTGTGATGTAATGTCTACCGCACTGCCAGTGGGCATCTGGGATGGTCAGTTGCTGCTCCATCCCCCGCTTGCATTTGTGTGGGTTACACTGGCCAAGAACGTGCCTCAAGCCAGTTGGGAAGTGGAAAACTTGATTTTGGGAGAAACATGGACCTCAATAAGCTGACTGGTGATAAAAGCCATCATTTCTTATCACTCCCAGCTTCAGACAGAAATGTGCAGGAATTAAATGCACTGCTTGAACTCATTACCCAAAGTTCCTTTCAGATTAAATGAGGAAAATACCAAAGAAAAGGTGAACACCTGTAGTGGTAAAGGCAATTGTCGTCTAAATTTCTGTGCTAAAATAAACAGGAGAAGCAGAGTACAACACAGGAGCTACCTAGTAGGTATTGATGGCGCTTGTCATGGAGGCACCCCAAAAGTCAATTTAGGCAGGCAACAAGCTCTGAACAGACTTTATTCTAACCAGAGCTGTTTAACAGAAACCAACTACAAACAGGGTTTATACAAACTTATTCAGGACTCCAATAACATTACACAATACAGGTTCCGATACTGGTTAGGAGTTCAATTACTGCACAACCAATTCAAATCTCAAGGAGATCAGATCACAAAACTCTTGAGTGATTCAAAATGTGCATCTTCCCACTCTCTGTCAGAGTGAGGACTCTCAAGGGTATCCAAAGGATTGTTTACCAGGTCAGCAAGGTGTGTCAGTCCCCAGGGGATGTTCCTTAGATGGCCAGTCTAAGGAGGAGAGTCTTCCACTGCCCACCCACTGCCTTTTCAAAGACCAACTCAAAGGGGGTTTCCAGCAGGCTCCATTTATACCCTAGTTGAATCTGAGCTTTGGTCATTTATTGTAGTGGTCCAGAAACTTCTCTCAGTCAAGGCATCTCATTGGTCAAAGGCCCTGCCTATTGACCAAGGGACGTATGCGTGTGCATGACCGTAGTGGTCCATCAGCCTAGACGTCTCTGTTGGTTTCAAGGGCCAAGGGGAAGAGTGCATCTGCCACAGAACTTCATAGAAAAATGGACTGTAAGGAATGGATTGCAATAAATACAACTAATACTGCTACTCCTTGTTCTACTTATACATTCAATAATGCAAACCCGTACCTTATATATGCACCAGAAAATGCATGCCCCAAAGCTCACTACTTTATCTCCCCATAGAGGTGTCTGTGCTTTGCCTATTTCTCCTTGCTGTTATAAAGGTGCTGGGAGCATCCGCCTTCCCGAGGTTCAGCTGCCAGGGCTCAGGGCCAGCTCCCCACCAGCACAGCCTGGGCAGCCCCATCACTCGAGGGGTGTGAAGCCCTCCCAAGCAGCCTGCAGGGTGGCTGTGGCCGTAGTCCCCACTGCGTCTAATCTGTGCCCATGGATGGGACCTCCTGGCTCCACCACGACAGGACCAGCCTGGGGGTCTGTGCTGACCCCATTACCATCTCCATTCAGTCCCACTGTCACCCTCAGCACCTGCAGGGAAGCAGACTCCCTGATGGGTGTATTACAACAGCCTGTGAAATTTGCTTTGTTACATTATTTCTCCATTATTTTACTACAGAATAAAAAAAAATAAACTGCTGAGAATGTTAGTATCAAACTGCAATAGCTTCTCTTGAAATGGATAGTAAATCTTCCTATCTTTTAACTTAATACAGTAGGCATAATATTAAATAAAATTAATACTGCTACTGCTTGCTCTACTCATACATTCAGTAATGAAAACGTGTGCTTTATTTGAGGTTATGTATAAATTTAATATACATACTATTACAACAAGGTCACTTTGGAATAATCTTTTTGATTGATTGCAGGGAGGTGGCATGTGGAGGAAAAAAGTAATCTTGTATGGAAAACACACAATATCAGCCTACATGGAAATAGCACAACAGCCTGTTTTCAAGTCAGAGTGTATAAATGGCAACTATTGTGGTTTTGCTTAAACAGCACAGCCAAGCATGGTTGCAGTTTTGCCAGTTGTTTTCCATAATAAAATAAATTCTTCTGGATTCTCTTTAGTACTGGCCTTGTTGCTGTGTTTGTCATTCTAGTTTTGGAGTATTTAACACACACAAATAATCTTTTGCATTTTGTCTTTGGTTGAGTTCTCTATACCTGCTCCTCCACTTTGTGCTCTCAAAATAATAAGCTATTAATCAGGATGAGAACGTTTTATAAGAAAACAAAACCAAACAAAAATGTAATATTCTCTAGAACATTTCTCCTCAGTACAATATTGCAACCAAACACTGTGAGGCAACTGATGACATGGGAGAGGAAATTTCCATCGCAGTATGTGTGTGGACAAAGCAGATCCAAGCAGAAGGTACAGGCCCCTTTGCTCTGGGCACAGTGCAGTGTCAATACTTAGTTGATGCTGGTCGTCAACATTCAGGTATCTGTGTCAGTGGCCAGATAAGGCTGATATTTAAATATTAGTATGCTTCTATTACATCCGTTGCATTTTGTAAATCTGAAATGGCTGTGAAATTTTGGCAAATTCTAAGGCACCACCGTGCCTCTCTCTTCTGACTGGCAAGCAAAGACCATTGGATGCTGGTTCAAACTCAGCAGCTGCAGAGCATCTCTTCAGGTAACTACCTTGTTTCAAAACATTTCAAGGGAGAAGGAACCTACTGCAACATCTCAAAGATTGTTCCCAGCAGATATTTGATCTGACTATGGAAAAACAAACAAACAAACAAACAAACTGCTCATTGTCCTGAATTTTAATTTTGTTAACTGTCAGCTAGTGGATGCTAGTGTTCCACTGTCCTGTTGATTTGATGAGACTTCTCTTACAACGGCTGTTCCCTACATAGGCGTTCATGGACAAGTAATTCTTCAATCATTCCTTTGGTATGCTCAACAGACTCACCTCTTCATTGATTTTTAGGATTTTCTCTCTGATTCTTTCCATGTTTTAATAAGTCTTCCATGAACACTACAGGTTTTCAACAACTTTCTTGATATCATTAACACAAAAACTGTCTTCCATTGTGTTCACACATATCAAATAGATGATTGAGTCACTTTCTTGTTATTCAGCATTGCCTTTAAGAGACGTCCAAGGATCCCATTAGCACATTGACTACAATGTCGTCTGGGAAACTCAGGTCCAGGTAAGGATCAGCAATGAGCCTCCTATCTCTCCTTCAGAGCCACAGCTTCCCAGGGCAGACTAGCCCATGCTTTCATTACAGCTTCCCCTCTTTGTTCCCAGACACACAATCTCTCACAGGAATGGACTGACTTGTCTGCATTGTTTTCATCCCCTGAGATCTGCGTGTGTCCCAGGTGACCTAGTGGCTAAAGCTAACAACGATCCCCCAGAGCACTTCAGAGCACTTGGCTGGAGTGCACACCCTGGCCATCTGCCCAAGTCCATGTGAGGGTGGGACTCAAGTAAACTTCGAGACCCTTTGGCCTTTTTACTCCTCCATCCTCCCTTGTTTAAGGTGGGGTGGGAGCCCAAAGCAGAACTGCTAGGCAGGCAGGAGTTTCTGAGCACCCCGATGAGGTCCCTGAACTGGACAGTGAGATGACAGTGACTGAGGACTGGCAAAACTGAACAAGGATTTGCTCCCTTCGTTGTTTATCACACATATATATGGTGTCTCCTCTTAGCACTGAAATGGGAAACAAAACTGCTTAAAGCATCAGGAAGTCCTGTCTCAACAATGATTTTTAAAAGCAGACATGTTTTCCACAGAAAATGAGTACTATAGGATCTGAGAATGTCATAGGCAGGCGATGATATGGAAGAGACATATTTGGTGTTTGTTTTCCCATTTGACTACAATAAGTTATTCTGAGTAGGTCATGCATAAAATCACTTGAACTGCATCAGGCCCAGGTTTGCAAGTGGCAGATCATCTTAGGCTACTTTCAAACTTGCACTTAGATCTACTTTTTATAATTGCAAGTTCTTAAGTGGGATACCTCTGTGAGCAAGTCTCACAGCTTTCCTCAGTCATTGGCTCACACCACAATACCTTTGACAAATAGGAGAAAACTTTCCCTTTTTCTTTGTTGTATGCATAAAAGAGAACACATCATATGTGTTTGTTCTCCATCCACCCTGCCTGTCTCTTTTTTTCACTATTCAATGATACATTAGATTGAAAATGCCAGATTGTTCAGGGCTCAGACCTCCATCAACTTTTGCTACGCTATTGATCTTCCCGTACAAGCTGTAATGTGCAGAGGCTCTGTGGATGAATGATGATGCCAGAATTTCTTCTTATACAGTTGCTATCAACATTTTAAAATTTATGTCATTTGGTGTCCCGTGTCAGTGCTAACAGTGATTCTCCATCCATAACAACATTTTCCTGAAGAGCCCTGATTCAGCTCTTCTAGTGTGAAAATTTTTTTTTGCTCTTTTAAAAAGCTTTTATGATAGACTCTTCAGGAAAGCCAAAAAGCACTCAATATAACTGCCCTCTTCCTTTTAAAAAGCATTTGTGGTTGACTAATATATTACTTCAAACATGCTAATTACATCTGATAATGGCTAGGTATTGCATTACAGGACACGTGCAGTAAACTCAACAGCAGCACTCTACTTGTGTTCCATCATGTTAATGAAAGCAATAAATCAATGACATGTTCCAAACCTTGACTTGCCCCAGAAAAGAGAAACAGCAACAAAATTTAGCACATCCAGCTTAGAATTCCTCATAAATTCATAGCTCTCTTTCACCCTGAAAACATTTAAATTCTCCTTTCAGCATGAGGGCAATCCTCCAAGATGCTGAGCATGCAATGGATCTGAATGTACCTTTTTCTTTTTGGGATCGTATTAACTTTGAAACAGGTACACCATTCAGATTAATTATATGAAGAGCAGAGGGCTCAGATGAATGATATAAAGAACAGGGGGCTATGGAAAATGATATTACAGAGATGACAGAGAACAAGAAAACTTCAATTCAGAAAGCCAAGCAAGTCTGGTTTCCCTGTTATAGTACAAACATATGGAAAATTTTGGTCTCTAGAGCCAAAATAGTAATATGAGAGGACTTTAAAATATTGCCAGCTTATACTGTGGAGAATGGAGGTAAAGTTAAAGCTAGGTTTGAAAGATCGAACACTTAAATGACCTCCATTGGAGCTGTACTTCTTTTGCCTAAAGGGTGAATTTTCAACATTGTACAGTTAAAGTCATTGATGACACATATCCCTGTCACCTATGGGGTATATATACATTTTAGTCTGCATGTACTGAACAGATATTTCTCCTCTGAAGATGTGGTATTCTTCATCAACTGCTGTAGCGTATATGGACATTCATTTTAAAAAGCAAAAAGTAATCAGAAATAGCTACTAGTAATACCAAAAAGTCACTAAGAACTAACTTTGCCACTCTCAGAAGGGCCAACATATGACCCACCTAGATTTTTAGTATCAGATCTGGTCAGTATGCTAGATGTTAATGCCTTCAAGGCAGCAACACATAGATACTAAAGTGCTGCAGGCTTTAGCCTACCATAAGCTAAATGGATTGTCTGCATCCACCTGCAAGGAGCATGTTTATGCAGAATTTATGAGAATTATGGACTCTTTGTGAAGAGCTAAATAGAGGTAATGTTTCACATCACCGAAAAGCCCTCAAGTGGCTTTGTTAAACTTTTCCACTAGCTGATAATGGTATCTCATACTACTTGTTAGGGGTAGTGTCCTGACACCATGGTGACTGACTCGTATACATCTTAACTCTGAAACAGAAGAGCTTTGAAGTATGTCAGCTCACAGCATCAAAGGACAATATCTGAAGTAAAACCATTCAGTCTCTGTAAGGTCTTTGACTAATGTACACAATTTACGGGTATGGCAGACACTGGCAGTTGCAATATCCAAATCTCTGTTCCTGTTACAGCAATACTGCAGTACCTTATAGTATTTATGACCCCTCTTTATTTTGTTGTTGTTGTTTAGGTGCTAACAATGTGAAGGAGCTAAACCAAGAAGTAAAGACAGAATTAGCCTAGACAACTTGATGTGCCTGCATTGTAATTTTTCTTCGTAGTTCACACAGAGAAGTTCCTATGACATGATTTTTCCCTAGATTTTTATTTTAATATCTTATATGCGGCATCTTTCAACACTGGGGAAATCTGTCTAAGCATTTATTGAGGTATCATTCTGTCCACCCTGCCTTCTGCAAAGTTATTCCATAAACATCTCGGTTTGATGAATGTGTACTGAGTATTGAATGGCTCAACGAGAAACGGGTTGGCCAGCTCTTACCAGAAGAGTAAGTTTGGCCAAGTGTAAAACAGATTCTTTGGTCTCAAAGATTTAAATAGAATTGCAAGGATTTTCCATACTAAATTGCATTTATATTAATCACTATGTTTGTTCAGCACCTGAATATCCAAGTTTAAAGAGATATAGAGTAAAAAAAATTCTCCTTGCTTACTGTGACAGAAATAGCAATTACCAGCTACTGCAATTCAGTCTTTGCTATTTTGAAATGACAGGTGACTGAAATTTCTATTTTTCTGTTTGTTTGGGGTTTTTTTAACTGGTTCCAAAATGCAGAGGTAAATCCTGTCATCTCCGACGTTATTATGCAGCTTGGAGAAGTAAATAAGGTGTTTCATTAAACCTCACCAAACACAACTGCATCTTCACTGAGGAATCCTATGAATACGTATGTTAAAATTTCTATAAATTGTGTAGTGTTTTCAGAACATGCTGGCAAGATTTTGAAAAAGAGAAAAGCTCTCTAAAATGGCCTGGAGATATTACTGTGAGCTGATCCTGCTTTCTTGAAGGCAAATAAGTGAAGCATATACTATAGAGGAAAAGAAACCACAGTAAAAACAGAGAGCACAACTTTGGTTTTGAAGTTTTACTTGTTGTCTCATTGTTAGAGAAATTTAGGCACAATGCTTGCCTCTGTCAGCCACCTCAAAAGCTGTCAATATGACGCCAATGCTAATTTCTGTAATATACTGCTTTTAGCTGCCATTTTGGAGGTGTTCAAAAGATTCAGTCTCAGCTAAACCAAAGATGCCTTAAACAGAGGGCAAAAGGAAAGAAAGACAGGAATGAGAAGAAACAGTGTAGGAAAGGCTGGTTAAAAAAGCAGTGGATGAGGACAGCTATAGAACTTGTACCTTTCAAAAGGCATTTGGCAGACAGACAGAGCTGACAGTGACCCTGATATCACCTGCTCACTCCCTCCAGGACTGTCTGGCCATGGCACCTCAGAGTCAGGATGATAATGGCACAGTGGTGCTAATACCACGGGCTCTGGGCACAACAGTGAAACTCATTTGTCTTAGCTTCATATCTTACCGGTATCCAAATCAAATTATGATCATTTGGAATAGCCATCTGCTCATTATTTTGTCCACTAATTGATCCAAATTCCAAGTAGATCAATTTTGGGCAGAGAAGGTCATCAGTTTCTGTGCTCCCACATCTACTTACAAGTGTGATCTCAGCATTGCTACACTTATGATGTATCCAAAAGCCTTTGATTTATTAGATTAATTCATTTTTTTCTGTCTTGGGCAAATTGTTATAAACATTTTTCTGTAGGGGCATGAACTGGGTTTCTGTTACTTGGAAGAGCTCCTCTGAGTTGTGTGCTAAATGCCTCTCCACCTCTTCACTGTGTTTGATACGCAAAAGAACTGACATGACTGAGACACAACTCAAGGATATTTGTGGCTGTGAAGCTGAAGAGTAATTAGACAATTTATTCTGAGGGACAGAGTCTATGCTACACCTCCACTCTACCTTTTCTTCTGAGCAACTTCAGTAGGGTGGCATGACAATTTAGATTCTGTTTCCAAGACATCAGTCTTCTTTGGACAGGATGCTTCCCATCATCCTGACTGGGTCTGGGATTTCACTGGTTAGCAGGACGATGTCGGGGCATTTGCACACCAGCCCTGTCTCCTTCCCTGACACCTGCAAACTTGTCTCCAGACTGATTTGTAGGTCTTGACATATACCAGTAAAGTCAGCTTGGTGAAAATAACTTGGTTTGTAAACTGCAGTGGCCAAGGGTCTTAATTTATTGTATCCTCTGTCAATGCATTACAGTATTAAACTCTTACTGTGTCATTCATATTCCAAGTACTTATATACAAATGCATAATAACTGCCTTAGAAATATGTATGGTAATTATAACACATTTGTAATAATGAACTTCAGTGCACAAAAAGCCTCCTTACCTAGGAGGAAGCAGCTGAGACATTCGAAACCAGAAAGGCAACCATTTTTCAGAGATTACAACTGTAGGGCATTCAGACAAATAAAGACAATCCTGGAGTCCAAGCATGAGATGAGCTCAAAAAGAACGAAGACATACTCTGCATCATACATCAAGCCAATCTGCTTTCAGGTCACTGGAATGGTTCAGACTGCTGACAGTCTATCTCTTTCCCATCCTCTTTCACATGGCCCAGTGCTCCAGACACCTCCTCTGCATATGTCTTCTCTCAGGAGGATGGTTTGCACAGCTTCATTTTGGCATCAAGACATACTTAATTAATATACTTCTCTTCATTCTATTCAGCTTTTTCTTTTTAGTAGAGATATTGCACAGTAAGGAAAGGCAAAGATTTGAGCTAGCATACTCCAGGAGTTCAGCTGCAGAAGTCTCAGCTGCAAAACTTGGAGCATCTTCGGAGTCATGCAAGGAATTAGCACTATGACTTGTCTCACTTCATACGCACTCTAGGTACTGAATATTTCCAGCTGTATGTAAGGTCACTGTCATTTATTTATTTTAGTCTCCAAATACTGCAGTATACTCCTTTTTGCTGTATGTCACACTACTGCTCCCTGCTGCTCAACTCTATTTCAGATCATAGATCCATTTTATGCCACCTATGCATGAGACAGATCGTATACTGACTGTAGAGAAGTGGTTTCTCAGAAGCAGAAGGGCTGCCTGCTGTCAATGAGATGTTTGTCTCACCATGATTAATTACTGTGAAATGCCCACAGAGATTTAATATCCTGATTAATTACTACAAAATGCACAGAGATCTTAAAGACTAAATTCTACCACTAGCCAAGTTTACCCAGGAGTTCCTGTACATCCTCCATCTGGGAACACTTCTGCAACACGCAGTCAGCTGATAAAACTCCCACAAAACATATAGATAATTTTCAGGAAAAGGCTAAATAGAAATACCTAGTAGGAATTTCTGTGCCAAAATTCATGGATATTCGATGACTGAGGTATTAATAGTCTGCGCCTTTAACTGCTCCTTTGTTTTACGTAGAAGATACTAATTTATTTGCAAAGTAAAATACTCTTTAAAAGAAGCAATTATATTGTTGTTAGTGCTTTTTTCCTTATTTGGCATGTTCAAAGACATACCAGTTCCCAAAAGCTTAACATTCCTTCAGAGTAAAAAATGCTACATCATAGAATCATAGAGTCATTTTGGTTGGAAAAGACCTTTAAGATCATCAATTCCAACAATTAACCTCACACAACCAACGCCACTTCTAAACCATGTCCCTAAGAACCTCATCTACGTATCTTTTAAACAGCTCCAGGGATGATGACTCAACCACTTCCCTGGGGAGCCTGTTCCAACCCTTTTGGTGAAGAAATATTTCCTAATCTCCAGTCTAAACCTCCCCTGGTGAAACTTGAGGCCATCTCCTCTTGTCCTATAACTTGCTACTTGAGAGAAGAGACCAACACCCTCAACGCTACAACCTCCTTTCAGGTAGTTGTACAGAGTGATAAGGTCTCCCCTCAGCCTCCTTTTGTCCAAGCTAAACAGACCCTGTTCCTTCAGCCACTCCTTGTTCTCCAGACCCTTCACTAGCTTTGTTGCCCTTCTCTGCACTCTCTCCAGCACCTTAATATCTTTCTTGTAGTGAGGGGCCCAACACCGAACACAGTATTCAAGGTGCAGCCTCACCAATGCCGAGTACGGGGGACAATCACTTTCCTAGTCCTGCTGGTCACACTATTTCTGATACAAGCCAGGATTCTGTTGGCCTTCTTGGCCACCTGGGCACATTGCTGGCTTGTGTTCAGCCACCTGTTCACTAACATCCCAAGTCCTTTTCCACCGGGCGACTTTCCAGACACTAATCCCATCTATAGGATACATTTTCTTTCCTAGTTCATTCAGCACAGAACTCTAATATTTTACACTAAGCTTATTAGAGATCGAAATTTTAATAGGTTTTAAATCATCTTCTGAAATCCCACATAAAAAAAAATAAAGGCAGCTAAGAGCAACTTACTTTATTTTCTGGGAACTTTCCTAAATACCTTTATCATTCCCATAAAACCCAGAATCCAGACCACAGTGTATCATGTGGCAGGGAGGGAAGGGTTACTCAGTCCACCCAGACTTCTGTCATATTTGGTGCTTGTTAGATTCATGATAGTCTCCTCCTTTCTGGTGGATGAGTGTTCATGAACACACTCATGCTTCACTGGGTAGAACCAGTCTGCTTATATGCTGGGAGAGATAAGTTGGGGCAGAGGACATGGCAATGAGGGTGTCTGTTACCTGCACAAACCAGTAACTGCAGAGCACCGCAGGTTGTGTTGGCTCCTCCAGTTGGTAAAAACCTATCAAGAACACAGGTTCTTTGAATAAGAAAAATGTATTATGCTAATCATTTCAATCCTTCTGCAATTGTGCACACAGAGCTTTGCTACAATATTTGATATTTTTCACCCTAATGCATGGAATTAAGACCTTTTAAAAAGTGTTGTTCCTGTAACACTTGAAATTCCCACTGAATTTTATAGTTGGGCTTTCTGGGAAAGTATTCCTTTCAACATTCCTTTCTGCTAACAGAAATCAGTTTAACAGAGCTTTGCAATTTTGCTGTACAGCATCTCGCAGTTAAAACTACTGGTAAAAAAATGTGCTCTGAGAGGTGGGATTCCTTGTCAAGATAATTTACCCAAATTCACCAACATATACAAAGCCAAGAACTGAGGAAACCTTGAAATACACACTACAAATAAGGTCCAGGTGCAGACTAATGGGACCCTTTGATAGCAGGTATTTTATACATGGAGATTTCATTCTACACAGAGATTTGATAGACATGGCATTTTTTTTTCTTTTAGCAGATCTATAAGAGAAAGATCGAACAATCAGATCTGCTAAAGCAAAAAAACTCTCCCTCTTTCCCTTGTTTCCTCAAATTTGTATACCTTTGGGACTATTATCTTTATTTTAATAAAGCGAAAAAGAGGGCTGGATTCAAGATTGAAAAAAAGAACCATCCAAATTTGACCACAGAACATCCCACCCTCTGCTGGTTGGACATTTTCACCTGTACAAATTTCCTCTTTCAGGAACAGTTATTGAAAAGGCTCCAGCTTAAGTCTAAGGATGACACAACTCATGAGAGGGAAAACTGTAAATAATGTTAGAGAAGATTAATTTTATCTAAGAAGTGGGTCAAAGACCAGGCATACTCTCTCAAAAACTATCTACAAGCTGACAACACAGAGCTGAATTCAGCATAGAGTTAGAATTAATGATGATACTGAAGTTTTCTAAGACAAACAGAAAAAACAGGAAATCCTTGTAATCTATATAATGCAAAGATGTGATCCAGTGACACATGAATTGGATAGGAGTTAGGTGTCCTTCTGACAAAGAGCTCCAGTCTGTGCCAGCCTGGGAAACTCAGTCTGTGTGTCAGTGTACCTAGAAAGCTGGCCTTGCGCCTCTGCTTTCAGTAACAGCCGGTTGTTTAAGTTGCAAATGCCCCTTTAAAATTCTCAGGCTGGGGGGGGAAAAAAAAAAAAAGAAAAACACAACAAAAAAAACCTACCACAGACTGGCATAATGAAGTGCGGCTATGAGGAATAGCTTTTTAATGGGAGAGCACAGATGTTGTATGCATGATGGCTATAGTTTAAATTGAAAAGTGCCATTGTTTGGCCATCATTTAAAATCATTATACCCTAAAGGAGAGTTTCCAGGATGCACACACTTGAGGAGCACATACCTAAGTCAGAGCTAAATTGTTATCTCTGCTCTGCTCTGGTTCAGTGAAAAGAAAATGGTTTTCATGTGCATGGAAAGGAAATGATAGAAAATTTTATTGTAGCTGGGGCAAGAGGGGAGAGCAGGAGTGAAAGGTAAGGAATATGAACAGCAGCAGCCTCTCATTAGCAACTGCAAACTTATTTTTCTTCCCAAAGCTGGGACTACCACAGCAGGTGGGAAGGCAGCGCTGCTGCCCCAGAGCCACAGACCAGCAGTGTGCTGGCACTGGGACAGGAGGAAGAGGGAACGGGACACAAATTCCCAGATCTTGTCCTGCTCAGCAGAGGTGCCCACGTCAGCAATGCTGTGCCATTGCACAGATCCCTCCCAGCAAATTCTCTGCCACACTACCATGGTCATCTTCAGCATCATTTAGGCCGCTGCCATAACAGAGCAGAGCCTGCCTCACCGACAGCAAAGTCGTCGCTCATGATGAGCACTCCCATTCTCCTGCACTTCAGAGTGACCACAGTACATGCTCTGAGTTAGGGATGCTAAATTAGACCTCCCAGGTGTGGTGGTACTGGAAGTAATACTGTATGTATTACCAAACAGTTAGTAAATAAAGGATACTAGCTGGATGCCCCTAGCTCTTTTTATGAGTACCTACCTTAACTTGGACATTTCAGATCAGCTGTAGATGGCAGCCCTTCCCTCCCCTTGGGAGAAACAATGACACCCTCTGGACAGTGTTTTTATAATGAGGGACAACTGCCAGTCAGACTCATTGCTGCTTAAAGTAGGACACTGTCGTGGTTTAACCCGAGCTAACAATACAACTGCGACAGCCTCTCACTCACTCCCTCCTGCCACCCCCCAAATAGGGGAGATTATCAAAAGGGAAGGGAGAAACTTGGATTGAGATAAACACAGTTTAATAAAATAACAAAATACTAATACACTATTAGTAAATATATATGTATAACAGAAACAGAATATAAGATAAAAGATACTCAAGGCAATTCCTTACGAACTCCATCCACACTGACCAGCCAGTCCCAGGAAACCTAACCTGGTCCTGAAGCTTATCCCAGAGAGAGAAAAGAGGAAAAAGCCAGAAAGGCCCAGAGGCCTCTGCAAAATGGCAGGATGGCAAAGGCTGATCCAAAGAAAGTCCCGAACAGAACTCCCCCAAACAGGTCTCCAAAGCAAAGAGCTGAGAACGCAAGAGAGAGAGAGAGAGACCGGAAGATCCCGACTCTCCTTAAATATGAAACATGATGCTAATGGGATGGAATTCTCTAACTGATCAGTCTGGATGTCAGTCAAAGTCTGCCCAATCTGTGTCCCCCTTCCACAATGCCTCACACCTGTGGGCAGAATGCTCAGAGTGTCCTTGGCTCTCAGACCAGAGCAATTAAAAACGTCAACTCTGTCCCGGTGTGTTATCTTCTTGTTCTCAAACTAAGTCCAGATAATGACCATACCAGCTATGAAAAAGAAAGGTTCCTAACTGCATGAAGAAAATTAACTCATTTTCAGTCAAACCAGCACAGAGACTTCAAAGGCCTCTATAAAATTATGCTTCTGGGGATTTTACCTTCCAAGACAGCACTGGCCACTAATTCTGATTCTACAGGTCAGTTACACAGTAGCTAATTTTGTCCAGAATTGCAAACAGCCCCACATGCTCCCCAAATCTGTTTCACCAGCACTTCTTCCCACCAACTATCCAATAGAAAAAAAGCGGATTTCATTTAGTGAGCAATAAATGTGACTTTTCCATATACGTCACTCTGAAAAAAAAAAAAAAAAACCACACAAAAAAAAAACCAAAAAAACCATGAAAAAACAACCACCACACCTGGGACAGAAAAGCTGGAGAATCATGCTAAAATGATAAGACAGCTACAGTGAAAAAAAATCCAGGCATAGTCTGATTGCTTAAAATCCATCAGATTGATCCCACAGCAAACCATGAAGAAAGAATAGCCATTTAAACCACTTTCTTCTTGAGAAAGCAGGGAAGAGAAGGACAATGGGTAGAACCAGTAAGAGTTTTCAGTGGTCAGGAAAAATACAGAAAGAAGCAAAAGAGCCCATCCATTTGGTTCCTATGCTTCAGGACACCACAGGTCTCCTTTTTGCCCTTTCTTTTGTTTATGTCTCTTTATGCTTCCTCCTTTTTGCTACCTTACACAGCTGTCAGTTTGGGAGTCAGTGAGCCAAGATGATCTTTAAAAGAGTCGATCTCAGAAAATATGTGGGAAGTGGTCAAAAAGCCTTGGATAAAGAAGAAAATCCCTGGCTTCCAGTCCCCAAGTCCTTACTTTCACCATTAGACATTACGGAAAAGGTATGTTGTTGGAAACGGAGGTATCTGCAAGCTTCAGGAAAATGAATCCTCAAAGCCTAACATAAAATACAATCACAGATTTCTGTTGGTTTGTAAAGTTAGCTCATAAAGTTGTGCGGGATTGTTTTATAACATGCATTAAATGAAGCAGAAAATGAAGCATGGGTTCTTTTGGCTGGTCTCAATAAAATGTTATCATCTGCCTGTAACGGAATTTCACTTTTAACATTTTTTTCTGTGACTATAACAGAAATCTGTTTTCACCTCTGCTATGATTTCTACAAATATGTTGCTGGGAAGGCCATTCTGATTGCTGAGCAGTACTTAGGGGTTAGGTGAAAAGCAACTTCATGAGATTCATTAGCTGAGACTGACGGGGCAGAGCACCAGTTAATATTATTTTGGCTTTGGAGTGTGCATACATCGTTGCATGTGTCCAGTTAAATTGTTCTTAGAGGCAAGTAGATGTGACAGAATAAATAATACCATTCGTTTCTGTCCAAAACTATCTATGCCTAAATGGTCTGAGAAGCACAAGCAGCAGGTACAGTGCTGACTAACTTCTGCCATTAAAGTCAATGTGCCACAGTCCTTAGTACTTCAAACATTTCAGTTTTGTTAACTGCAGCAGGGTTGCCTAAGCTACGTGGCCATGCAGCATTTTTCATTTCTGTTAACAATCCTCTGTCAGACAGAGATATAGCTAAGGTTTGTTACTCTTTATTTACATTTTTAAAACCCTGTAGCTGCCATAAATAGCAGCAGTTCATAATCAGCTGTGAGAAGTAATATTGACCTCAAATAAGTGTACACTAGTCTGCTCCCATACATTATGTACCCAGCACTGTCCACCTACTCTACTACTTCACCTTGCACATAACTTACGTCATCTAGGCACTGTAAACTGCTATTTTTACATACGAGTCACAGCTTAGAAGTGCACACAACATCAGGACAGAAGGGAACAAGGCAGGGAATAATGAAGATCAGAACAGGAGACAGAGGCAAATGAGAAGGATGAGGGACAATATGGTAAAGAGCAGCCTCAGGACACTAAGGGAGAAGAGGGGATGCTTCAGTCAATTCCCTTTGTATTACCCACACTCATTTATAACCTGAATGGATGGATAAAAGGGTATTTTTTCTTCCCAGCTATCCTGGTAGATCGAAGTGTGAAAATATGGTCAATATCCTCTCCAAAATATATTCCTTGCTTCTCATCTACCACTGTTTGCAGTAACTAAAGTTAAAATTCATTTTAAAATACTTCCAGACTGAGTTCTTTAGCCTCCTCAGGTATGGGAGCAGACAGTTAATCACTGCTTAGCTTCCAAGCTGGTTTTGTCACTTGGTTTAAACATCAACTCTCAGAAAGCTTAGTTATGTAAAATCCAAATCTGTAAAACACCAAGCACTATCCTTGACACCTAATGTCCTCAGCTGCCTTTGTCTTCTGGAGTGGCTTAGGATGAGGTCATTAAAAGCAATCACCAAGAAGTCATGCCTGATTACTCCTTCAATTAGGGCTTGATCCCACAGGCAGTTATGTGCAGAAACCAAGGGCTGGTGCTGAATACTCAGTATTTGCTTAGTGCCTGGTCAGTGAAGCTCGATAAAAGAGGCAGCGAAAACAGAGAGAGGGAAGAAAAAAAAAAAAAGCCAATTTGTGATACAGCCAAATTTGTGAAGCCTTTGTGCTGACTCCTGCAGAGAAGGAGGAGGTGAGCATGTCCAGTATGAGCTGCTCGGGATGACAGTCATGCCACTGAACATGACTGACAGAACTAGTATATCACTCAAACATTACCATATTGGAGACGAATCCAGAATAATGTGAGACCAAAAGTACATGAAGGGCCAGTATTTGCCAATATTCAGCATTCAGTTGGCCACGTCCATGCAGAAGACAGCTTTTTTGCTGTTCCAGGAGATCATAGCCTGTGCTGGGCTGCAGCAGCAAAGTCTACCTGGCAGCCCTGCAGCAGCTTGGTTCTGGTATTTCACCAAACCAGACTCTGTCTTAATTCTCCATGGATTGGCCTGGGAAGGAGAAAGAAACACAAATGCAATCTGGGAAAATAACGTGTCTCTTCTGCTGGTATTTTCACACTTGTTTTGCTTTCATTTTCTGTGTTTGGCTAGCCAGCAGATTTACGTAGGAACATTTGCTGAAACTGCAAATGTTCATGCAAGCTATAGGCTAAGAACTTGTAGAAAGTATTCAAAGCATAAGGAATAAATTAAAAGAAATCAGATAATTAACAAAACAGAAAACAGTATCCAATGACTCTTTAGTCATCAGCTCTCCTTGGCAGTTCTGACCTCTGAACAGCTGCTATCTGTTTCATACAGCTTAACTGAGTCTCCCACTACCTCCAGAGACCTTGCCACAGCTACTGTCATGTTCCTGAGAAGCTCTTCAACAGCCATCAAACCCCAATAGTCACTGTGGATAGGCAATGAAGGCCAGCTGCCCCACAGGGAGTGTTGATGACAGCGGGACCAGCAGGGCTTTGCTGGCAAAGCCCATCCCCAGAACCCCCATGAGGCCATCAGGGTAATGTGATTAGCTCAAACTCATGACCACCACATTGGTCAACAATCACAGGATATAAGCTCTTGATTTGTAGAGTTCTCACAGATTCATTGAGAAAAACAGCTAAAATTCATTTGTGCCACTTAGCTCAGCTGGAGACTTGGCTGGCATGATCTTCTTGCTATTCCTAGGTGGGGGCTACTAACTACCCTCTTGGAGTCACATAAGAAGAGCTGTCTTTGGTCAGAATAGTCTCAACATTGAAGAAGCAGAGTATCTCTGTCTGCTTTGTCTCAAAGTCACCCATCAGTTAACCTCTTTTGGTGTCCCTAATAATGTTGATTATACCACTTTATGCCTCTGAAAAGGGAGTTCAATTTCCCTTCGGATTCCAGTACCTCTCCTAGGAGTTAATGACTAACATGCCGATCACTCTCTTTCTCAGTTGCATAATTACACTCCTTTTTTCCACGCTTCATGTCTCCTCTGCTTCGGGAGACAATTTTTGTCTCTCTGAGCTGCCCTCCGTGGAATTCACCATATGCCTTCAGACACTTGCTCTGTAAGCTGCCACCTTGCCCTTCTCTGCCTCAGAGAGTTTCTTCTTGGGATTTAATTTGCAAAACATAAGGAGATGGGAAAGTTGCCACTATGGAGCTAGTAGGAGAATCTTGATCCATATGGGACTTCGGTACCTGAGGTTGAGCTTCAGAGAGGGTACCCATGTACTTAACATGGTTCTTCAAACAGCAGGTATGGAAAGCGAAAAATACATCAGTTTTGACTAAGATTTAATTACTTTTTTCTCAAGGGATTTCTCTAATCCATCCAAATGACTACTGGTGCCATCAAGCACAAAGACCAGTGGGCACCTCCTGGTGGGCATTTTTATCCCCTATTGACTCCTTACACTTTCACCCTGCGTGTCACACCATAAGGAAGCAACCATTCCCCTCCGATATGACTGACATCTCCACTACAGCTGCCCTGGTGATCTCCTTAACCCACTGAAAATTGAATGGAATATGAAATGTTGTCATCCAGCAAGATGGAGAACACCAACCCAAAAATACTTACTGCTTTGGTGGTTGCCAGTGTCATCTAGAAGATCCTAAGCCCAGTTTTCAGGGCAGATGTCTAGATTTTCTCTGGAAAGCAAATTGGAGAAAGAACCACCAATTTTCAGAAAGGTGTCATTGAGATTACCAGCTTTGGTGGGAGTTTCAGTTTGCAAACTACAGCGAGATGTAGATATTCCCCAACCACTCCTCTCAGGGCTTGTTATTGACTAACCAAGGAGACTCTCAATTCAGAACACCCACTTTTATGAATCCCATTTTTAGGTACCTAGCTTTATCATGTGTTATGAAAAGGTCACAGGCACCTCACGTGGGGAAGGGAAGGCATCCCAGTAGATGTCAGTACGTCTAAAACTCAGGAACTGCCCTGCCCTGCCCACCCTGAGGACCTCCAACCCCACTGCACCCTGGCACACAGCCGCAAAATGCCAGAGCCCAAGAGCTGCCACTGAGCTGTGGGTTTGCCTTTGTTGGGCTGAGTAGCACATATACACTGGAGCTGCAGTAGCCCACACCTCTCTGTATGCTGATAAAAAATCGTGATGAATTATCCAGTCCATTTTGGCTCTGAGCAGAGCTATCAAGAGTCTCAATATGCAAATGGATCTTGTTTATCATATGATAGATGCTGTGTAACGCAGCCCCTAAACTACATCGAGTTTGCAATGCCATCTGGTTTCTTCTTTCATTACATTAGGGGATCACTTTGTTATATTTGACCTGAAAATTGGCGCAGGAATAAAGCAGGGCCATGGATGCAACTTGCAGTGGTAAAAAGCTCTGCTCACTCACATGAGACAAGTGGGTCTCAGACATAAATCTCTTTTCTTATCTTCAGGTCTGGAAAATCTAACATTATGCACAGGTTTATCCAGAAATAGCATCAGATGACTCTTCCATAAAAGGGGACTTCCATTCAAATTTTCTCATGTGACAGAAAAAAGCTAATATACGATGGCTTGAAGAAGAAAGAAATGCCAGCGAAGGCTCAGGGAATGGCCCACAGGTATTGGTTTGATAGGATCTTAAGACAGAGTAAAGAAAATATTACCATTAATTTTTAGCAAGCTCCTAGTCTTCCCATGACTTCAAAGAAATTATAGCCCAATGTATTTATTTTATTGGTGATGCAAAGAGCCTCAAGTAAGTTGACTATTTGTCCTTGTTGTGCCCATTTCCCTCAATCAGCCAAAACACTTTCTTGAGCTCCTCTCGCAGACCAGCTCCCTGACTGTCTGATTAAAGCACAGTATAATGATCCATTGTCTGTCCATTCCCACTTCACTGGCTGTATGATTAAAATTATTTTTATGCTCAAAGATAATTGCTTTCTTCTATTATTACTCGGAAATGTTGATATAATCTAACTCACCAGTATCTGTGTCTACCACTAGAGACAATAAATAAATTAAACACAGAAAAATGATATTTAAATAACATTAGGATTGAGTTATAAAACTACAACAGCACAGAAATTCCAGTTAAGGCCACACAGTGCTGCCAAAGACATTTGCTGTACATATGGCTGGTTGTTTCTTAGTGTCCCAGAAAAGGTGATGCTAAGCACCCTGCTTGCTTCATTAGTAACACATTACTGGCCTTATACAGTCAAATGAAACAGAAAATCATTTTACAGTGGTCATTATTTTTATAGGTCAGTACTTGCTGACAGTTCTTATCCTGCGGCATCTGAAATACGTAGAACAGAAGATATTGGCAAATGTTGGCTTTTCAGTGGAAACCTCTTGACTTAAATATCTCATTCATTTATATATATTTTTAAATGCTTTTTTTTTGCTCTTTGTCTAGTAACCCTTTGATAAAAGTAGTTTCACCAAATTACTGCCCTCAGAAGACAGAAATGAGCTATTTCTGTAAAGAGCAATCAAGTCAATATCAATATCAGATATTTTGATTTTAAATAACCAAAATATTTTTTTCTTCCTTATTCATTTTTAAATTCCGCCACCGTGACCCTATATTCAATCTGTCACCATTTCCTAGTTTTCAGCACTTTTTCATCATCTGTATTGCTATTCTGGTCCTTCATCAGCCCCAAACACTTGTGTAAGTATACAAGAACATATGGGCACAAGCAATGCCAGTTTGATTGTAACTGACATTTAGGGTTGGTCAGATGTATCTCATCCAGCCTCAGAAAGCTACAGTGTGCAGATCGTCAGGCCCAGATGAACAGCAAACTTCAAATTTATTCATACACTTTCTGTCTTTTCCTTACCTGAAACTTTTCTCTGTGCTTTTAGTGATAATTTTATTAGCTGCCTGATCTCAGCTGGCCTTTTTAGTGAAGCCTGGAGAAAAAAGGGCGACAAACACATTGGTCTTTCCAGGGACATCTGCTGATAACTTTCCATCTTTGCCAGACTGAACTGCAAAACCTTGTAATAACCAATATTATTATCGCCTGAATTCTTCACCTCCTTTTAGCCCTGATCCATGGTTTTAGGGCTTGTTGTAAATTTCCCTAACATCAAAAAAACCTTCAGACTTTGCTTTACTTCTCATCCAAGCTGGTCCCACAAGCAGAAATTCTATTTCATGGTGAGAATTTTGGACTTAAAATCTCTTGAGACATCAGACTAAGAAGTGAAAAGTTTTAGGTCTAGAAGAGTTACTTGAGGTTGTTTCTAGAGACTTTTATGGTTTATTTTCAAGACCCTATAGATTCCTACCAACTATAAGGAATTTGGTTTTAAAAGAGCAGTGAAAAGTAATAGCAGATTTACAGGAAATACGAAGGGTAACTTGCTGACGCAGTGTGACAGACACCTTGAGACACAAATGGGGACTGGACACGCTGCTGTCTCCCCTTTACAACCACTTTTAGAGTAGATGCAGCTAGTCTTGAAATGGTCCTCACACAATGCTACTCATCCTGTTCCCACTGGTTTTCTGTCATGTGTTTGGCATGCTTAACTTCAAAAATAATTCTGCTCCCTGAGAGACCCGGATATCCCGTCCTTTCCTCTTGACTCCTTCTCTATCATACAGCCACAGTAAGTTGTGGGCTATGCCAACTCAAAATTATTTGGGACATTCAGCAAAACAATTTTCAGGTGATCCTTAACCAGCATCAAGCCACCGGTGAAGTTGCAGGAAGCATCAATTGTAATCTGCCTTTTACAACACAACATACTGTTTTCCTAAGTAGGGCAATACTCAGCTTGCATGAGGAGAGAGGGAGAGCTCTCTAGGGGAAGCTGCACCATATGCCTGTTTCATCCCAGCATCATCAGCCTGTAAAATTTAAATGCTCAGGGTATAGGCTTCTGACTTAAAAAAAAGAAATCTCCCCTTAAGACCTTCCTGACCTTTTTGTTCTCATATGGCGGTACATATGTACCTGCTGGGCACTCCATTTCATTTCCCACTGCTGGCACCATCCATGTGGACATACCACTTAGCCCAGATACTCCTTGAATTAAGCCTGTGCTGTTTCGTGTGTGCACTACCTATAGTAATCTCTAATTAGTGTAGATTACAGCTTGGAATTACTGATGTCTCATTCTAGATGGACTAGTTTAAGCTCTTTCTTAGTGCTAAGGATCTGATATGCTCATTGATAAAAGTCTTCACAGACAAAAACCAACAAAACAAGCAATATGGGCAAAAAAATGAGACTAGGCAATTGTTGAGAATTCAGATTCAAGTTTTAAATTCCCAGCCCAAGGCCCTCAGCAGCAATAACTGAAGGCAAAATAGACAGATTCTGTAGAAATTCCTCCCCATCTTCATCAGTAAATGGGTAGGAAGCGAATGCCTTATTCTCACCAAGGAAAAAAAAAGAAAAAAAAGTCAAAGGAGCTCTATCTCCACAGAAGTTTGCTGTCCATCCTCAGAAAAAGGAGTCATTTTCATGCTAGAGCAGCTGTTAGCTGGGAGAGAGTTATATAATTTCATCTGCCTAATATTTATCATGGAACTGATACTTACAGTGTCTTTCTATCTATTAGATCTTTATCACCACACTAGACAAGACAGTGAGTTATTCAAATGGTAACTGAGACACAAGGAAAGTAAGTGGTTTGCAAAATTTACATGAGAAGTATATCAAATTAGGACCTTTGAACTACAACCCAAACCACAGTTCCATCCTTTCCTCCCTAATTCACTTGAATATCTGCTTAAGACAACCTTGGAAACTGCCTCAAAAATCATGTCAGATATGAAACCTAAAGTTGAAGTGGGAGTTTAGTATTTAGTTGCTTTTCTTGTAAAATTCTTTCTTTACAGTTCAAGCCTTTCTATTGTATTCAGTAGATTATTCTTATTGGCCATTAACTATAGAAGGATCTTTTGATGGGAGATACACGCACACACCTGGGATAGGTGGGATTATATTTCTTCTTGAAAAGCCTCTCTAAAATCTAAGACAAAACACTCTGCCACAATTCCAGAGTAGCCAATATGAAGGTGGTACAAACAAATGCTGGTATGCCTGTGGAAATGAAAATTCAGCTATATTGCTTCTCAGGCAGTCTGGGATGTCCTTTAAGCTTTGGTCTGCTACTCTGAGGCCATAGCACCTACTTTGTATATTAGTCAAAAAAACATCTGTAAGGTTTCATTATTAAAAGCAGGATCATAAAGACACACAAAACTAAACTTACAGAAGTGTTTAATACTGCAGTGTTTCTTAAATCCTACAGGAGCCGACTGATGAAAGTGGAAGAAAAGCAATCAATTCACTTGACTCCTTGCGCATTTTAAATTATTTTTTAAAATTCTCTCCTCTAAAAATATCAATTTTCTCCTAAATTGGACATGTTAAGACAAAATGCTCTAAGTGGGGCTTTATGAGTTTCTGAAGCATTCTGATGTTGTCTTTAATCAACATGGAAATATTGGTCTACATGGAGTGCAGAACTACTTCTTGCAGAGCATAGCCTCACTATGTGAAGGGTTTGGATTGCATTGGATTGGGCTGGATTATAGGCTTCATAAACAGATGAATGTGCTTTACATTTTCTGAATATTTGCTTTCCACTGTTTTTATTTGTTTGGGGTTTTTTTCATTTTTATTTTTTTATTCAACATTCTACAAATAACATGTAAGTTATCTTCCCTAACAGTAGTAATTAACAGCACCATCTGAATACTGAATGAATTAGCTGGCAAAGACTGAATTAATTTTTTTTTGTCATATTCTGAACTATTTCCTTTTAGTTTGTCAAAAACATTTGCTTTATTCCCTTGGAGAGTGAGACAGAAGGGCTGGACATTCCTCCTGCATGGAGGATTAGGTAGAAGCTGCAATTTCACTTGCAGCAGGAGACAGCAATCCAACTCAAGCCTGCACACAGCTGTTCAGAAACTGAGCTGCATGAGCCGAGCCCTGTTAGAGGGCGATGTGTGCATCTGCGAACAGGAACGGCAACAGAAAAGCTTTCATAAAACCCACACAAGTAACAAGAAAAGGAAATGTGCTCTGAAGCAAACAAACAAACAAAAGGCGGGGGGAGGGAAGACATTTTGATACAGTGTTGCTTCTAAGGAAGCTTGAAATGGGGAACAAATAGGTTATTTCACTTTTATTTCTTCCTTGTTCAGGTGAAATTTTATGAATACACTTTCTCAAGAAAGAGGACTGAGCCTTCCCTGCTTTCAGGTGGAGCCGCAACAAGCCCTAGACACCAGGTATCTGCACAAGTCACAGGGAGTTCAAGTATAACAGAACTTAAAAAAACCACAAATATCCCTAGCAGTGCAATCCAAAGCAATATATTTCACAACCAGTCAAGGAAACAAGGGTATAGACTGTCAATTGCGAGTCCTCCTGCTGGAAGTGTTTGTATGGATCTCATGAGAAGCAGAGAAAGCTCCATCCCGGTCACTGACCAGTCGTAAGTCATCAATGTACCTCCAGCAGCAGCATTGCTCCCAGGCCTCCCAGGTCTAGGCATAGATTCCAAGTAGACCAACAGAACTAAATCTATGGTTGAACTGCTTGGAATAACAAATCAAGACAAAGAAATTAGAATATGCTCAAAATTATATTCCATGAGCATAAAGGGAGGACATGTGTTGCATAAATTATTTTTTGCAGATAAGTCATTCTATTCTGGCTATGAAATTAATCATATTTCACCAGAATGGCTTTGCGTATCAATAAAGTGCTGCATTGCTTAGGAATTCAGGTATTTCATAAAAAAGTGCAAACTTGTAGTGTGTAGATCTCCACATCAGGATAGGCTCTTACAGCTTCATAAAGCAAGATTAAATTTATAATTGCAAGTTGCAATCACTGTGCTGAAAAGAATGTCCAGCGGAAAGCCTGCCTGACCTGTAATATTGCAGGAAGGATTTCTTACCCTGGAGCTGAAGTGATTGATCTGTCATTTAAATGCCAGACAGAGCTTTTAGGATCGGAGATGGAAGAACAATAATGCAGGTTGGTGTTTCATTGAAATGGTTCTGCACAACAGAGCTAAATCAAAATGCTTATCCTTTTCCAACTTTAGTTACATCTCAGCTTAATTTTTTTTTTTTCTGTGACAGTGCAGACTCAAAAAAAAAAAAAACCAGAAGGAAAAACATGTCCAATTTCTCCTTTAAAGTGTTATTAGGGAATGCTCATGATTTTTTTACTGTTAGGAACTTGCTTTACTCCATTAATACAAATGTGAAACAGTGAGGTCATAAATGAACAGCACCAGCCAGGGCATGCTAGCCAGATGTGACAAAACATCCTGATGCAAAGGTAGATCACACGGGAAAACCCGACAAAGAATCACATCGCCTTGTTGAGTCTCGATTGCCAAAAATAACAAGCTGTCCCAGCTGCCTCACCAGAAGCCATAGTGGGAGCATATTCTAGCCCTAAATAAGCTGTCTTCCATGCCCATTCTACTTTTCAGGCTTCAGTAATGACAGGTTTTTTTGAGCACAGCTTTTTTGAGCTCAGACCAGGCACATATTTATTTCTTCCCCCTTCACTTTTTTTACGGAGAAGCTACTTTTCCTCCAAAAAGATCACGATATTGTGGAGAAAATGTCAGGTATAATAATGTATTGACCTCCTGGGCCCCACTATCTGAACAGTCTTGATTTTTGTAGCCCCGCTAATCTAAAGAAATAGCTCCCAAAACTATGGGACACATAGGTCCTAAGCTGAGAGGGGACAGTGGGAATGTTTGCTGTGTTTCCTGCACAGGATGTAAAGGGTTATGATTAAAAATATGGGAGAGGCCATCAGACAGACTAGGCCATGGGATGGTACGAACACAGCTGCAGGGAGCAACTGGGAGAGAGGGGCAGGTAGCAAAGCTCACTGGCCAGAAGAAAGCAAAGGCAATGGGTGTCACACCAAGGTAGCTCACAGGAGGAGAATCACAGAATCACAGAATCACAGAATGTTAGGGATTGGAAGGGACCTCAAAAGATCATCTAGTCCAATCCCCCTGCCAGGGCAGGAACACCTAGGTGAGGTTACACAGGAAGGCGTCCAGGCGGGTTTTGAATGTCTCCAGAGAAGGAGAATCCACAACCCCCCTGGGCAGCCTGTTCCAGTGCTCTGTCACCCTCACTGAGAAGAAGTTTCTTCTCACATTTAAGTGGAACCTCTTGTGTTCCAGCTTGAACCCATTACCCCTTGTCTTACTGTTGGTTGTCACCGAGAAGAGCCTGGCTCCATCCTCGTGACACCCACCCTTTATATATTTATAAACATTAATGAGGTCACCCCTCAGTCTCCTCTTCTGCAAGCTAAAGAGACCCAGCTCCCTCAGCCTTTCCTCATAAGGGAGATGCTCCACAGGAGGAGTACAAACACCACTGTATCAGTTCACCTTAAATCAAGCCTTGTTATGCAGCAAGACTTAAAATTGTAGGACAGATCTGAAAGTTACTGCAGATGGGAGAAGACTACCAGCTGGCCTGCTCCATGGAGGAAAGAGTGTAAATGGCTCTAATGTAACATTGTAATACTGTAATGTGATACAGTAATAAAAATATAGGTTGTTAAGACATTTGACTTGTATTTGCCAGTGAGTAAAACTAGTTCACTCATTATCAGAGTGTTATGTAATCTTACCACATTTCTGGTGGGCATCAAGTTTATATTTTTGTGACGAACCTCTTCAACTTGAATATATCCCTCGGTGCTGCCAAGCAAGCCCTGAGGAAAAGCTTGCACATGCATGCTGTCTGCTCTGATGGGGTATCAGGCAGAGCACCAGTAATTCCCAGGCAGAATGCAGGGTTTCCTGGCCAGTAGGATGATAAAAATGTGCAGGTCAAGGACCATAGTGCGTTCTCTAAAGAGTTGCTAATTACAAAGAGCTAGCTCTTCACAACCAGCAGCCAACAGCAATCAATGAGGAACACAGAAATTTGTCACGCAGTAGCGAGAGCATGGAAGAGCCAAGAGCTGAAGGCAGGGAATGGGGAGGACCACAGGGTAGGCTGCGGTTTTGTAGGGTGAATGAGAAACGGCACGGGAAACTACAGCAATTTTACTGGAAAGTGTTACAAGTGGGAGCTGAACAATTGTGAAGAGCACCTTCACTGTCAGAGCTAGAGGTGTGATGGTGCTTTGGACATGAGAATGTTGAAAGTATAGTGGTGGTGGCAATGGGCTACATGGAAGGTACACAAAATACAAAGGCAGAAAAATACTGAAGGGCGAAGAGTACAATGACGGGCAACATGGGGAACCAAGGGTATTTCCATGGGCAGAAGGAGGGTAGGAAGAAGGTGCATTACGGTACATTCCCTTGCATCCATCTTCATTTGAAAACTAAATCCCTCTTTGATTAAGTTACGACTTAATTGGTAAAATGTAAACACTGGTCTTAATTAAAAGTAAGCCACATTGCTGATACTAGTGACATTCTTCACACTATAGGTAATGTTTCCAAACTCGTAAGCTCTTTCAAAAGAGAAGCTGTTTGTTTATGCCTGGAGCATCGGCCACTCTTGCAAAACAAGGAAAGAAATGCCTAATTAATTATGTTTGTTACCTATCCCCTGGAAAAGGAAATGGATAGAGGAGAAATTGTGCTTACCTTGAATGACCACCTTCTGTGTTAGCTCAGCAAGAGGGGCTTGTTTGTGCTTAACCAGATCAATCTTCAGTTCATAAAATGAGTGAAACTTATATCTCAGCAGCTGTTACTTTGTTACCCTGTAGCCTTGCAGGCTAAGCAAGGATCTCACTTTAGACTCTAGTTATAAGGTTAGACTCAATCCTCCACAGGGCAGGGTACGGGGAAAGAAGGTCTAGCCTAAAACCAGCTTGAAAAACACGTCTCTCACAAATAGGAAGGATTTCACCAAAAGTTGCATCCAAAGTTAACCATATAAGGGACATACCACTGACAATCCCAAAACAAAGCATTTAAAATGAAAAAAAAAGCGCCTTGTTTCTGTTGCTAATATAAAATTTAAACACAAATGCCACCAGAAAATTAATGACAGGGGATTAAACTGAAATCCTAGTCAAATCTGACCAGAATTTAAAATTTGGCATCAGAAACTGTCCTTGATATACCTGCTAAAAGGCAGCAGCTAAGCAGGACAGTGACACATCTAACAGACAAAACTAAGCCTTGTTATAGTGATAGGCACTTTTCCATCTCACTTTGACTATTCTTCTGTTTTAAAGAAAGCTGCTAAACTTTCTGTAATGCTTATTTGTTTAGTTAGTTCCAAAGTAAAATTAATATTCTGATTATTTTAGGTAACAAAACATTTGCCACTAATAATTTAAAGCAACATTCTATTGCCATTATATTTGCAGAAAAGAAATATAAACTGGTTCATTGAACAATCAGAGACAAGCTAAAGTCCCCTGCGAATGAGGCACATCTAAATTAGCGCTTTCCTGTGCAGTGTCTCTCCATGATAAAAGTATTCATTAAACCTGGGACTGGAGAAACAAAAAGGAAGATGTAGTTTAGCACTCAGATAACAAAAAGGGTTCAGAGTTTAGTTAAAACCTTACAGAAGATGAATGTAACGTTGCATCTAGATAAAAATGGTTGGATGTTTATTAACAGCTTGTACATACTTCTCTGATATACATTCAGATTATAAAGCCTCAGAGAATAGGTGTTGCTGTTAAATAACCAGCCCTTCGTGCTTCCAATTCAGAGTGTCACGGTAATAAGCAGTAATTTGGTTACATTTCTTCAGTGCCCTCTACTGGGAAAAAAAAACAAAACAAAACAAAACGAAACACAAAACACCACACAGTATCCCTCATCACGTCTTTCCCACAGTCAGCTTACTAATTCTCTACTGACAGTGTGTAAAGTGTGCAAACGTTTTTACTTAACAATTTAAAGAATGCTTAAAGAGTTTTGTTTTCTCATCAGTAAAATCATAATCAAGAAATGGCCTTGGTGTCATGTAAGTTTGTCTAGATTGGAAGTTAAAACTTTTTCCTTTTCCTTTTTCTTTTTCCTTTCTTTTTATTTTCTTTCTCTTTTTCTTTTTTAATCGTAGTGCGAACAATGCAGTGTTTCACTTCTACAGAGAAGATACTTTAACAGATTGAGTCTGTAATCATTCTTCCTTTAATCATTAAAACCAAAGCAAAATATTTACTGGTACCAAAGAGTTAAGACGAGTGGGGGATAATAATGAAGAGAAGGGCAAGTAGTTAATAACAGATCATTAAACATTTTCTCCAGAGAAGATAATGGAACAATTTGCTTCTCATTTTAAAAAAACATGGGAGGCTAGGGCTGTGTGGGTAACTTCAACTGTTTTCCTAGTCTCAGAGTACAAACAGAATAGAGGAGATTTGCTATGAGTTGTCAATCTTCTGTATAAAATTAATTTTTAAAGGCTAAACAATATTACAAAGGATGACAGTACCTCTTTTCTATTTAGCACATTTGATGCTTAGATGATACAGTGATTTTTTTCCATCCTCAAAGGACATTGGTTTTGGATCTAGCCAAAGGATGCAGTGAAGGTAAGCCCTGTCTCCAGTATTCAGTCTCACCATCCTGGCAGTCTGGCATGGCAGAGCTTGCTTTTTTCATTCAAAACTCTCTTCTTAGTCATAACCCCAGATTTTATGCGTTATTGTTCATCCCCTGGCTGGCTTCCTGTCTACAGTACCATTATTGCTAGGTACAAACCAAAGTGGTGCTATGGCGGCAATCAAATTGTAAATTATTAAAGAAAATGAATTACTGGATTGGACACAAAAAATAACAATAAATGCTATTTGGCACTAGTGGAAATAATATAATTACATTTGTAATAATTTCAGAGACATTGAAGATCACTTCTGCTTTGCTTGTTTGGGAAAATAATCTATTATTACTAATGAAACAGTCCAGAAACATTTTGAGAAACATTTTGTATTGAGTAAAAGCATTTAACAGCTATGTAGAGATGGAAAATAATTACAGAACAATCCTGGCTGTCAAAAGCCCAGAGGTGCTAATGACCTGAGAAGGTGTGACATGCTAGTTCACTCAGTGTTGGTAGACCTGCTATATTTTCAAGGTCTCAGTGGATAAAGCTAGAAAAAATAGTACAAGCCAGCAACTGCAAACAATAAAGCCATCCTTCTGGACCTGACAGCTTTGCCGTCTGTTTAGCACCCTGCAAGACAAAGACGTAAAATACTAGTGATGGACATTTACATTTCTTCTCTGAAATCTGCCAGTTTTCTGACTTCCCCAAATGTTCCTGAAACAAGCTCCAACTTCCCTTCCCCTCCCCACCACCCAAAAAAACCCAAAACCAAAACCACACACAAACACACACAAAAAAACCACCCTGAAACTCTGAGTAGAAGTCAGTTAAACCTTTTCTGTTTTCCTGTGGTCCCTATAGCTATCACAGACACCAATGGTCACTGGCTCCTTTCCAGTCCCAGTGTGGGTTTGTTTACCCATGGTCCCAGTAACCTGCATTTCTCCCCGGGTCCACCTGCAGCACTCCCAGCATAGAGTACGCACGGAACATCTCCAAACCACTCTCTTTCCTTTTATCTGTCCTCAGTGGCCGTATGCTGTTAGTTTTATTCCCCCATCTCCTGCCAAAGGCCAGGGAACACCCCAGAGCCTGTAGGTTCTGCAGCTGCTCTTGGCGGGGCACAAGCGCCACTGAAACCCAAATGTGACAGCTTCTACTAACTCCCCTCTGTCCATCACTGAGCATTTGCCAGTTTCTAATAACTCAGCTGCCAGCTAAAGAAAGTACTGGGCAGAACATCAGCTCCACTTTCACTTGAGGAAGAGCTAGAGTAAGCGGCTAATTAGAGGAAAGTAGCTGAGGACACAAACTCTGAGAAGAGGAGCATCACCTTGCAGTCCCCAGTGACAGTCACGGGAACATAGGGTTGAAACACAGCTTGTCCTATTGCTCACAGGTGAGATGACCTGGCTTATCCACAGCTTGCTCCATCAAAAAATCAACAGCAAAAAATGGGGAAAAACTTTTAATTTTCTGGTTTGAATTTCTAAAAAGAAGCTACTGATGGTGGGATGGTGAGTAACTCATAGCAGGACTGGTGTCTCAGAGTGGCAAAGGATAAGCTTGTGAAGATGTGACCCTGGACAATGTCATTCCAGGGAATGGGCTGCCATGCTCATAGGGCACAGGCACAGCAGGACTTGCCAAGGACGGGCTGCTCCCTGGTGAGGCTGCAGGTAAAAGACGGTGGTCAGCTGCCAGCAAATCCTCGCTGAAATCAGATGAAAAAAATGAGACACACATTGGCGATACACATATCCAACCACAGCAGCATCCCTGCAGGGAAATACCATTTTCTTCCCAGAGAGTGCAACAGAAGAGGCACTGGAAGTGCAAGACCAAAGTCTACTGAGTAAGAAACAGCTCTGCATGGCAAAAAACCTTACCTCTGCTCACCTCCAAGAGCAACAAAGCTCTTGTCCCTGGGGCTTTTCCCACCTTTGTTTCGCTCTTTGAGCATCCATCATTTGTAGGAACTGACATGCCCTACAAGTAACAGCTCCTTTCCTGAGCTGAGGCCAGGCAGAGTGTTTATAAAGATTTCCCACAACATGAAGAGCCATGTCCAGAGGTAGAATTATGCTCACAGCAGTGTATAAACTCTACAGTGATGAGGGAAAAGACACTGAAAATAGAGACTGAAACAGTTATTGTTTTAGTTTTCCCAGGTTAGATCAAACTCTTTAATATTTCAACGTGATTTTTTTAGTGTATGAATAAATACTGCTTTAATAAAAGGACTAATATGTCTGTAACTATATTTATGTTTGTTTGTTTGTTTATACAGCTCCTCTCATGCAATATTTATATACCCGTTCCCATTCTTTTCTGATAATTTCACTAGCACATTGAAAAACTGCCTGGCAAGTCATAAAATGCAATTGCTGTTTTCACAGAATATTGAGCACTTCCAAAAGAAACTTTTAGCTTCAGATGAATGCTACTCATTGTTTTGTAGCAAAACACGCTGGGAGCACACTAGGAAATCAAATGTCAGCCACCAAAGTATCACTCTTCTATTAAAAGGTCACATGTCGTCTTAATGGGATAGCTGGAACATCTGCTGTGATTTCGTTTCCCTAAAACGTCTCTTCTTTGCTCCTGCAAATGTTGCCTTCTGACAGTACCTTTCCAATACTACGTCACATAAATGCACGTAGATACAAATGCACATGGTTGTACTGGGCAAGTAGATGAAATGGCTTCATTGATTCAAAGAAATCAACTATTTTTTTCTGTCATTTAATTTTAGTAGGAAAACAGTACTATAATATATGGAAGGGGATCTCATCTGTGATAGTTTGGGGCCCAACATTGTATTATTGTGTTGTATTTTATTGTACTGTGTAACGGCTACAGTATAGGCAAAAAGTCTATAGTCTAAAATCTATAGTCTAAAGTCAGACCATCTCCCCAAGCCTTTATGCAAGTTTCAGTATTTTAAAAATAATTTTTTTTAAAAAAAGTTTAAAAAGATGAAATTATAGCTGAACCTTTGCAGGGTATGCAGTGAAAAATGTCGTAAGTTTCTCCCATCCTGCTCATTTCTGTCCAGTCAATATAGTCAATACATTTAGAAACATGGTATACCATTTGGCTATTTACTTATTATTTGGGGGGTTTTTATTAATAATTGTGGTAGCGTGCCATTTCATTTGGCTTTTCAACTGAATTTATAGTGATATAATAAAAATATTTTTTTATTTGTGTATAACATTAAAAACAGTGATTCCTAAGGTATCACTCCTGTACCAGTAAATCCCCAGCAGTTGTATTACTAACTTAATGGCAATAGAAAATAATTCCAGATAATCTCTGCATACTACAGACAAGTTTCCATCCCACTGGCTCTGTACGTGGGATCTCTAAAGGCATTGTGAACTGGGCCATAGAACAGGTCTGCAGCAGATCTTGGATCCACCCTAAGGAGATTTTAATTCATAGCAGCACTGTCAATAGTATGTAAAATTACAAGAGGAAGAATAAATTCTGCTGCACTGGAGTCTTGCTAGCTGCTACGGTGTTGTAGATCTAAATGTCAAAATCAACGCTAGTTTCAGTGGTGAGTTTGGCATATGGTTACTTTAAGACTAAGGTATGAATAAGAAGTATAAATGATAAAAAAAATAGTTTTGGTTTCAGGAAAGAAATCAGCCATCAGGCTTCTTCAAATGAATATTTCTTCAGTTTTCAGGAGGTCTTATGGTAGATTTTGGCTTTGCTTCAGTATTTCACCTATGGCCTTGGGCAAAGATGTAGATGTTGGTTCTGTTGCTCTCCAACAACTCTAAAAAGAAACACTTTTCAATGGGAAATTACATATTGACAGCAGAAGCCAGGCCAAGGTAAGGGAGAATATATTCAAGATAGATGACTCAATAGATGGAAAAAGTTCAGAGCAATCTTTGGCAAAAAGTGGGAGATATCTTCATTTAACTGTCGAAACAAGAGAGGTTTGTCTGTGTGTGTGTGTGTGCACTGCAGAGGAGTCACATGCCAATGTTCGATATCAAAGTTCTTGCTGCAGAAACAATAAACAGTGCAATCTGGTAGATAATCTATCCCTAAAAATCCCCTATGTTATCTTCAGACAACTAAGCTCTGATTCTTACACAGAGATTGAGCTAAGTGCTGAATTGCTTTTCCCCAAACCAATACTTCCTGAACCTGGGTTTTCACTCTTATTTTCAAATTTAATGTAATTGCCGATTACCTATTCCAAATTCAACAGAATACTTAGGAAGCCTCTCCTCTTCAAAGAGCATTCACAGTAACCCCAGGGTCCCAGTGCCTTCCTGACTGGACACAAGTCCCATGCCCAACATCAGCGGTAATTAAACAGCCAGCTTGCATCACACCTGAGACACTTTATACGTGCCCTTTTTGTTTTCTGCAGGTTTACATTATTAATGAAGACCGAGAAGAAACATGGAGTCTTAAAAACTTCTGCACTTCTAGTGCAAAAGAGGAGCTCCACTTACTTTTGATAGCTCTTTCTCAAGTGCCATCTCAAATGAAGGAAGTCCAGTGCTGTAGCTGCTATTACTCACAGAAACTGAAGGTAATACTCTTGAAGGTGGGCAGCTAACTTTTTAAAGCCCTACTTCTCTTCTTGACTTTTTTGGATATAGCTCTAGATTAATAACTAGCAACACTAGTCCAGTCCTGCACTGGGTGGGATGAAGACCAGAAGCTTATCCATTAGCACACTGCAGAAACACTTCCAAACTTTTCAGTTTGTTACTGATGCTGTGAGCTGGAAAAATCGATCTCTGAGCTAACATACAGATGAGCACCGCAAACAATTTATTTTTCTGTAGTGCTTTTGTAATAAGAGAGAGAAGATTTGTAGGAACAAAGTAGTTTTAAACTGAAGAAGAGATAAAACAGATCAAGAAGATGATCATTCACCAAGGGGTGCCTGGGTGGCAGAAATAAGCACCCTACACCTGACCTGGCCATAGCATGCAAACCATATGGTCTAAGAAGGTCTTGATATTTTTTAGCTTCCAGATATTACATTTAGGTGGTTTTGGATGAAGATCAGGATCAAAGTTAATATCATTGGGTTTTGTCTTTCAGCTCCTCACTTGGAAAAATTGCTCTTTTCCTTGTTATAACAGCAGCCTAAGAAACCACTATTGGAAAATGACTTAATCATGAAAGACAACACAGAACAGCCCAGAAGGTTTGCCTGATTTCAGCAACTGAGAGTATTGATTTGTGTTCACTCTCTGAACTGGTTGCAATATGAATGGTAATGGGGGAAGAGAGAGAAACTCTGTCATGTCACCTCAAAGGAGCTCCGGCTACTCAACTTCTCCGGGTGGGTGATGTGACTAACCTGAGAAAGGCAAGGCAGGAGATGGGGGGAAGGTTGTTCAGAGGCAGCATCAGTCACACAGATGGGACTGTAACTCAGCCTGGGGAGATAAATGAAGTAGCATGAATGATAAATGCTTCTTTTTTAGGATTCTCTTGAAGATTAATTTCTTCTTTGCAAGTGATTCGTTGTTTTCCTCCTTGATTCTCAGATTATCTTAATAAGCGTTTGAAAATCTTTTACTCAATAATAAAAGAAAATAAGGCTTGAGGTCTCATTTCATAAATCATATCTGACATTCAAAATATGCTGAAGTGTCAGGGCTTGTTTTGTGCAGCAGCTTTTGAAAGAAAGGATGTCCTTGCGGATCACGCAAACTCTGCTTGCATGCTCTTGATCTCAACAAAACTTCTGAGGGTCTGAGGAGGAGATGTGATGGCTCTCACAGACCTTATGGCCATTGTCCACAACTTGTCCCCTTCCTTCTCTTCTGCTGCTCTGTGCATATCCCTGCCTTGTTACAGGCAAAGAAAATGGATTCATTCTTCACATTATTTATTTGGCCACAAGTTTCAGTATCACAGACCACAGATGGATTAAGCATATTTGATCTACCCTCTATGCAAATTCAATTCTGAAGAATTTAAACCCCCTTTCAATTAACAGTAGGCCAGAGCTACAACACTTGTCCATATAGGGAAACGGAGAGGGAGCTACACTGATCTATGCATGTTCCAGCCCAGCCCAGTGTATCCTCTCCTTTTGCAGGACATGCTTGCAAAAATAACTATACAATCTGACAGAATAACATAAGTAGGTACAACTTGTACCAAACCCCACTCTTGTTAGCCCATTGAGTCTCAGAAGGGCTCAAAGAAAAGCAAAGTATGCTGGTAGCTGTTGTTTTCCCAGGCAACCCAGTCAGCCCACAATGGCAGCAGTAACTTAGGAGATTTCCTTGCTTTGATGAAAGTTCCTAAGGTAGAAAGGAAATTGTAAAGTACTAGAAAGATAGTTCTTAGTATTTATCTAAATGAATATTACTTGTTTGTTAGGAGTGAAATACCTACATAGAAGCTACTGTTCATGCCAAAGGTTATGAGAACATTTCCAGCTGCGAAGAATCTCACACAGCCTCTGCTTGCCCAAAACATTTTATACCTCGGAAAACCTATATGTAATACATTTTTATTGGCGATAATGTAGGTACGGCCCAGCAGGTGTTTGGGCTCTTCCACCCACGTCTCATGTCCTTTCCTGGCCACTTCAGTACCTTGAGGCATTCCTGCACCAAATTCTCCTCATGGAACTACATAGTCAGCACTTCTGTCATCCAAAATTAAGCATGTGAACTCAAATACATTCAGCAGCAATACAAGTAAATGCGGGGGTTTGATAAGGGTGTATGTTCTGCTCAATTCAGTTTCCCAGATGGAGTTGCCATAGTCATAACCAAGGTAGGGAATTCTTATAGCTATTTTCAGCCGGTGTTTTTGGTGGTTTTCTTTAAATCTGTTAGTAGATATTTAAAAAGGGAAGGAGTTGCTAATGAACTGAGAGTTTATAAATGTTGTCTTTCTTGAAACGAAAACTCAGTTACCTTTAGAAGATAGTTTCACTTTTTTCTCCTCAAGATACAGAGTTTGATTGATAAGTTGGCAATATTTGTCCCATCAAGGCCAAAATAAATGATTAGCAACAGCACCTGTTATGTGAAAATGTCCAAAAGTAGTGAGTTATGCAGTCTTGAGAAATTTTAGGGATTACATTTCCATTATGATAACCCAGTAGTGATGCGAAGCTCAGGGACCAACAGGGAGACCAAAATCTTGAGGTTGTAAGTACCAAACTGGCACTGTCCAGTGGTGGCAATGCAATGACAGCAGGTCCATGATCAGTCCAATGCGCACGCTTTGTCCTCTCAGGGACAACGGCAGGGCTAAAAAATGCCAATTCAGCTTCCACACAGCAAAATACTGCTTATTCATCTTTGGCGCAAGGACTGGAGCGCACAGCCCTGTGTATCTCTCATTCTTCCACTCTCCCATAGGCCAGCCCAGCCATTTTACACAGTTTAAAGTCTTATAACTCCAGGTTTGGAACAGGTAAAATTAATCTGAACTGGAACCTGTTCCCTACGTTTTTTGAAATTTGGAGCTGTGCATTAAGCAGTAAAAACTGTCTTTTAGATCTGTTTCCTAAAGAGTACGGTCATGCCAAGCCTATAATATATATATATGTGTCAATTATAATGCTAATTCAACAATGTCTTCATGTTCTGTCATTCCACAGATGCTTCTGCCCCAATGGGTAAAATTAAGAAAATGTTTCCATGTCTGTAATCAGAGGTGCAAAAATAACCCACAGATAGTATAATATTTTGAATCTCTTAAACTATCTACAATGTACAACTGTCCGTATTTCTTGTGAGATTCCAACTCACTATGTTTTTCGCAGGTAAACATGTGGATGTCCCCACCCTTTTTAAAAAATCTTCTGAAAACATCCAGACCCAGAAAACCTTTGTAAATTTATGTTTTGAGATGAAGTTTCAGCTAAACACTGAGGTGGAGCAAACTCTGCAAACTCTGTGGAAACTGTCGTATTACTACAAAAAGCTCTCAAAATCACACGGATTTATCACATCAAAAACCCAAGCAGTGTTAAAAACATGCACCGGTGCTTTGTTGTGCAGTGATATTTTTGAAGATGTTAGCTGATTTCGGAGTACTATGAACACAGAATATTAAACATTAAAAATTCCCTGTGATGCTGCTTACTCTTGAAAAACTAGAAGGCTGAAATTTATTTCTTTTAGAAAAAGAAGAATTGCATGGGGTTTTTTTGGTTTTTTAATAAGTATATGAAATTATTGCCTACCATAGACACTATAAATATTTTTCTTTATGGATTTGTGGCAGAAATTTAAAATGCATCCTGTACTGCAGGAGCCAGAAAAATTACTGTGAAGCCATAAATGGGAGTAACTCTTCAACAGCAAAGCCAGTGTCCACAATGACTTTGCGAATCCATAGGATTTGTTCTTCTTTCCATTAGGTCATACTTGCACCACATTAATGGTACCCATGAAAGTCAAGGAAAATACAGTCTTTAATAGCTTGTTAATACAGTGTGGTGGTGAGTTATATTTTCTTTCTCCTGTTCCTAATAGATATGCTCTCAGACATCTGAAATGCAGACCACATCCTGAGAGCAATGACAGGCTCCTCTCATCACAGACTCAAGACAAACAGGACTGAGCTCTTAATGTTGAGCTATTTTCATTTAAGATCAAAAACAATAATAAGGAATACAGTTAGATGATCTTGTTATTTCTCAAAGCTGGCTCATGGTATCTCAGGACAAAATTATCTGAGAACAGAGCAGCAGAGGAGGGCCAGGTTGGAAGAGGAGGCTCAGTGTATTTTGGGGGTAAGACAGGTAGAGGATAGGGATATATCTCCTCTCACGAGCTGAAAAAAATCTCATCTAGGGTACAGAATCCTTTTTCCTACCAGGAGCCTTTGTCTCCTTAACCCTCATGTCTCCTTCAGAGCAAACCTTGTTGTCCAGGGCTGCAGCACAGGCAAATTCAGCAGCAGGATGCTGGCTTTTCTTCACCATCACTATTTTACCACTGCTTATAGCCTGTTACCACAGACAGCTGCCTCTGCACCTGGGCTTAAATTGGTCCCACTATTTATTGTGCATATTTGTACTGTCAAACAACAGAGTGGCAATGGATAGCCAGGGAATGAAAGAGAAAATAACAATACTCTATTGTTAGCAGGAATAAGAGGGGAAAAAAATCAGTATGTTTTTATCTGCATTTATAAAAAGAAAATCCAGCCTCTGAAGTATACACCCATGTGTGACTATAAGCCAAGTTTGGCAACTAGTCAGTTCTCTAATTAGGAGTTAATTTATCTGAAGTAATCACAGTGGACTAAAAAAGAGCTGGCTGCCAGGTAGTACAAAAACTACACCCTTCAGAGTGAAAGAACCCAGCTTCAGCAACACAGAGCTCTGTGGGAGTCAGTTCACTCTCTCAAAAAGGTGACCACAGTGACACGTGCCTTGCCACCGCCTGCTTGCTGAAGTATCAAGGTCCTTCGAGGCAAGCTATGCAGGTTCACGCTACGCCAGGCTGCAGACAGCTGCAGCGGCACGCATGGGGACCGCTCATAGTAAAACAGCAGTGGACATTTGCCTCCCTAACAACACCAGTAGCCCAACAGCAAAAGGACTCAAGCTGTGGGAAATACAGCTTCCACCTTCTGCTCCACCTTGTTCATGGTAAATATTGGGGTACAGCTCTGCAGCTTCCCAGAGAGGGTCTTATTAAGCAGTGGGCTTCTCTTCCGCCCTCTCTACAACTGTCTATAAAGTGATGTCTAAAGTGTGTATAAGTGCTAGCAGGCATGGAGACCCCTACGAATCCCAGTCCAGACCTCACAATTAGGTTACAAATTTTGGCCTGTCTTCTGCCTAGCCATAATAAAATTGGCATTTTGTTTCTCCGTCTTAGCAGTGAGTAACAGGAAAGAATCTTGCACTGGACCAGCACAGTAGGTCAGCAATGACACAAGCCATTACTCATCTCTGTGACATGTTTTCACCTATCCATTTTTCTCTTTCTTCCATCCAAGCAGACAGAAGGAGAATAAAGGGAGGTTCCTTTTTTCTTTTTGCTTTCCATCAGGCTTCTGTATATACCCCTCAGCAGGGCTGAACACACATCTTTTATCACCTCTTGAGTCAGCTGGGCGAAACAAGTCAGGCAACATCTACCGGAGAGTTTGCAACACAGAGTGACAAGCAATGTGAACAGGTTTCTGGGCTGCTGCTGCTAAAGTAACAGCTGGCAGATCTTACTCGCTTTTTGGTGAAAGAGGAGTCACAAATAGCTATTGCTTGAAAGTTGCAGAAAGAGCTAAATTCATCTGTGAGCTGGAATGCAAAATGCCAAGACACAAAATGGCAATGTTAGTATATAAAATCTGCAGAGCAAAACCATGAGCTCTGTCCATCTCTAGCCGAAACAAGCTCGGTGTGAAGCCGGCCAAGCCCAAGTGCTTCCTAGCACTTTCAAATAGGTCAGATCTCTTGGCTGCTGCTTCTGGGATCAGTCTGAGGGGCCAAACACCAGCTGGGCTGTCACTGGCCATTTTCTGTTGAGACAGTAGTGCCAAGTTAGTTGGTTGTACCATTTGGAGCTCACTGAGTTCTCAATCACACAAATACTCTCTGCATTGCTGTTGTTTACCCCAGTTTTCAGACCAAAAACTTTTCACGCAAATCATATTCAGTCGCCTCCCGTTCTATCATGCCATGAGACCTGCCAGTAAGCTTTAGCTTTGTTTGTTAAACAAAGCTGACTGACATTTCTGAAAATCTTTCTTAATGGAACAGCCTCATCATCATAACCTCAGCAGCTAGATGCACAAAGCCCAGAGGGATTTGGGAGCAGTGATCAGCCACTCCTCTTCTGCAGAAATCCTTGCTGCTTTCTCATTCCCAGAATGTCAATGTCCCTTTTGCTACTGCATTAAGCAACACGCTGTTTGGTGTTCATTCACCTTCACTCCAGGCAGAAGACAAAACTCTGTGCCTAATGCAGTAATGCGCTGTGCATGTAGGGCACATAATGGACCTTACATGAGGACATGGAAAAAGCTAGCAAAGGAGCTGCATCCCTCCACAGACACTAAAGTGCTAAAGGAACTGTGATCCCCACTGCATTTCATCTTTTATGTTCACACAATCTTTCAGATCAGCTTAAGTCAAAACTTCTGAGGGGCATTTTAAAAATAAGGCCCAAGATTTTGACCAAGACTGGGTACATGGAAGAATTCACAGTAAAGATATCAGACATCCCCACAATGTTTGTGCTAAGCCAGTATGTTTGTCAAATCACTGCGGCAAGATGCCTTGAGTCTGCAGTCTGCAGGAAACAAAAAAAGGCTTATTTAGGTCAATAGGAATGTTTTTCTGCTGTCCCACTGTGGTTCAAATTTGGCTTCTCGAATGGGACAGTTGCAAGTACAATTTAGACTAAGATTAGGCACTAAGGATATATTTCAGGCACTATCTCACCTTACTGTAACTCCTTTCAGTTCCACTCTAGCAGATAAATAATGCATGTTTTTCTTGGTTTGATTTCTCTATGTTGTAGCAATTTATGTTCCTCCAGGGCCTGAACCTACAGCCATGGATGCACATTAGCACCAGGCAGTTGAGACTATTGTCACAACATTAACAGTTACACCAAAGTTCTGATTACTGAAATACCTAGGAGCTTCAGCATTTTATTTAATGGGGGAAATGTTACATCTCATAAGACAGAAAATTCTTACCAGAACTAATATAAGGGGGTCATTTTCAAACCTCAGTAAACAAAAATCAAGTGAGGCTAATAAGCAATCCTTAGAAGGAAAAAAAATACAGATCAGCCATTAAGAGAAAATATTTTAAAATTACAGGGGTTTTTCCTATATATATATTTTTTAAATTAATGATTCATTATATGAAAGCCCAAGAAGAAAATAGCATGCTTGCTAAACTGCTTCATTATTGATTCTTAAGCAGCCTCAGGTCATGGCCTTCTTCATCTTTAAATCACGTGTTGAAATATGTGATGTGCCAAGTATGGAGTCTTAGCAGTCCAAACTCAGAATTATGCCTCACTTAGTGTTTAAATGATTTATCTTTCCAGGTTTCAGGTGCCTGATCTTTCTTTATGCTTCACTTTGGACAGGTGCTACTGAATTTGCCTAGAGGGGTTGTAGTCAAAGAAGTGAAAGATGGCATTGCACAGATATATCTCTTTATTACCATGCTTCTGAAACATACCAGAAACTTAAGCGCATGATTGAGTAGAATACCACTAGAAAATGAACTATAGAGCCCTGCTGACTTGTGTTTGATTGCACTTAATACTTCAGGGGTGACTCTGCCAGAGACAAGAGTGCACACCTTGCTGTGTCAGCTTCTGTCTCCACAGAACTGAGGAAGCCCCAGATCAGGGCTGCGGAGCAGAAAGGCCTTTTTCCCCAGGGTCTCTCCCCAAGGCGTCCATCAGCCTCAGAGCTGAGTGAGGGCGTCTTGGGAACACTGAGCCATGTTGGTGCCAAAAGCTCACTTCATCCTAGCTGGGCAGCAAAGTAATTAAATGATCAGAGTGTCAGGATGGAGGGAAGGAAGAAGGAATTGATGTCAAAGAGTTAAGAATGACTCTGCTCTCCTTATGCACAAAGAGCTTCCAGGAAGCTCCCAGGCAATTCAGAACTTTTAATCAGTCTTTGGGGCAAAAGGGAAGCTGAGCTGAAGTTACAGGTGATTCTTACCAGTGAGTTTGCTGTGCCTATGTCATAGGTGTGGAAAAACTGGTGGGATGTTCACACTTACTTAATGTCGACTGAAAGTCTGCAGGAGCTCATTTAGCAGCTACCTTGTGAGCTTCAAGGGAAGGAAGAATCAGCCAGAAAATTTTCTATTAATTCTCTCTGTTTCTCAAATCTTTTATCCTTCCATCTTTAACAGGACGGGTGTGAGGCTGTGGGTGCTACACTACTTGTGACATCCAACCTAATGATTCAAACTGAAGCCTGGGAGAAAGAGTTTGCTTATCCCATACAGAGAGAGTTCTGTCAACACCTACCAGCTGACCCAGTAAATGACAGCACTTTGTTTCTAGCTTAGTCAGCTTCTGATTTTACTTAATATTTAGAGTTAGAAGAATTAACACCAAAGAAGATTTGCTTGCCACTATCCAGTAAGTGAGCAACTCACCTGGTCTGGAATAGTCACCACATTTTACTAAAGCTGCGAAAAAGTACCTGTTTTGTTAGGAATATACAGGTCACAACTGAGGTTCACTGATAATATTACATATTTCTGTGCACAGGATAGTGAGACAGACAGCTGCCATCTGATGCTGTACCTCTGAAAAATTCGTGTACCAAATAAAGCTTCTGCACATTTGCTGCAGCTAGGTATACACAAAATAATTCAGCTATGTTTCCAACCAGTATCTTGTGCTTCATGTTTTGGACAATAAACCTTCCTTTCTATCTATTAGCAGCCCTTTATTCCAAGGAAAACAAAACAAAACAAAAATCTGAATAAGGTTGTTCTGAATGATTCGCTGTGAATAAATCTGACAGATTTAGCCATTATCTTCTTTGCAAACAATCCTGTCTTGTATGGAAGTGTCAGCTATCCTTGGGAATAAGAGTAGAATACATAAGAAATGTCCACCTCAGGTAATCCATAAATAGTTAGCTAACCTCTGGCATATGACTGGCTATGTTTCACATGGTACTGTTTCTTCTCCCCAGAGAGATGTTTTTAGACATTCAAGCACAACAGTGGACAAATAGCAACCACCTAAAAAACAACCAGTATTCTTGTTCCTCCGCAGCTACCAAGTTTTTGACATGAATACAAATATTCAGGCATAGAAAAAGATATTGTTTTGCAAACACGCTTTCACTGAAATGCTTATTAAATAAATACTTTGTATGAGCAACCATTCAAAATTCTAATAAATGTTCACAGTATTTTCCCCATACTTGTAATAATGAGCATTTTAAACTGGTATCATATTAGCCTGTACACTTGCATCTCTGCTCCTGTGTAACAAGGTAGGACAGGGTGCCAGGTATCTTTTCAGTCTTGCCTATGACAGGTTAGCAGGCTGCTGGTGCTGAGAAGTGACAAGGGTGCAGGTATGCACAGTGTCTGAGGAGAGTGCTACACTTCCCAAATTTGCACACTCTCATCGTGATAAACCAAGAAGAAAGTTAATACCTATGGAAATACATACTCAAGATGCACAGAACACTTACTCATGGAGTTTTCTTTGCTAAGCCTTCACAGTGCATCCAGGTTTCAAAACACTACAGGAAACACACCTTGACCTCAAGAATTTAAGAGTTTAGCTCTTCCAGTGTATTTTTCTTCTAGGCTCAAACACAGTCTTTAAAATTTCTGAATATTTAATTTAGAGTACTATGAAAAACATGTTGAACTGAATACTATCAGCTACTTACCAGTTTCAGTAATGTTGAGTGGCCTTTATTTTGTTCTGCTGCCTTCTACATTCAAGCATCATCTTCTTCTATAGCCCTCCTATTACTCTAAAGTAGGGGAAGACAATATGTTTTCAGAACTTTTTCAAAACAGACAAGAGTCAGGTGCCTCTAAGACACTTGTACCTTTTTTAAAACTACTGATTTTAGAAAGGATGAGCAATTCTCCATTTTCTTTCTGCAGTGATTGACCTGTTCATTTTCACTTACACACGTATGAACTTTGATAAGCATTATGATATAAGAGTACTTCCCCACATTACAGCAGTACCTTCACGCTGGAATAAATGCAGTACTTTGCCTAAAATACCAATAATTATACTGTAGCTAAAAGGTAAGCAGCATTAGTACCTGATGTAGCATTGCTGCTGCATGTTACTGAACAGCCACTTAACCGCTGTTCTGTTTGACAACTGTAGAGTATAATTATACATTACTTTAAAATGTTTCTTTTGCAAAGTACCATTACAAAAATCTTTTTTTATTTTGAAAAGAATGAAACGCCTTAAAAAAAAGAAAAAGCTCTGCTGAGCTGAATGCTACTTTACGGTCAAAAGTAAATCTGTCACTAATCAAATTAATATACAGGATGATAAATGTGGCTAAAATAAAAGATCTATGCGACTGAACTTAGAAAGGGGACTCAATGACCAGTTTTCACAATTCTCCAAGTAGATGTGATGGGACAAAGAAAACGAGTGATGAAGAGGGAGGCAGCACTCTCTGCAGGGCTAAGCTCACGGCTGGAGGCAGAAGAGACAGGCTGTAATTCAAACGCTCCCGCTAATTCCCCATGCACCTTTGGATAAAGTGTAACCTCACTGCTCCAACTTCGCCAGTTCTGGAATGGAAATAAAAGTTTCTGCTTCAGAGGGGTGTTAGGAGGAAGAGCTGGCTAATCCTATGCTTGCACAAATACTCGCATTTCCCAGTTTCAACCCCAAATAGCAATTTGAGAATCATTTGAGGCAGGATTGCCTGCAGGCTTTACCCATAGCTTTGAGCACTATCCTGTTTGCATGACCTTTTGGCCAGGGCCAAGCTTGCTCTGTCTCCCTTCCCTGTGACAGTGATGCAGGCCAGCTGTGCCCAAAGTCACTGAGCTCTCCTTCCTCTTAGGCTGAGCACAGCACCCTAGAGACAGAGCTCATCTGCATTCATCATTTGCTAGTGGTGAATATCAATAAAAAAATGAGGAAACTTTTTGGATGCAATGCAAACCCACTGGTAAAGGTCAGAAAAACAAGACCTAAATATGGCTATTGTGAATTTGCATGATCTTTCACTCCAGACCCCTCGCTACAGGGCTGTTTGCAGTTTTTTTCTTCACCATCTGGTACCAACTATTGTGTCCACTGGTTTCCAGAATCTCAGGCAGCCCCTGATGCTGAGCCCAGCCAGTGCCTGTTACAAAACATTGGACTAAATTCCTCCTGGTCTGATCCAGAAAGACAATTCTTGTGACCCGTCCAAGAAGTAAAATTATAGAAATATCGAAATTCTTAAGTGAAAGCACTGAATTCTCACCTTGCTTACAGACACATGTAGCCAAGAGCCCATGAACTAGACTACCCATGAACAAAGACTACCAGAATCTCATGTTTATTTGATTGGAAAGCCCTCACTAAGAATTCAAGACAATAAACTTTAGGTCTTATAAATCAAGTTATTATGTGACAGCACCTCCTCTTATTGTATATCCTAATTGAATTTAACATCACACTACATCTCTAGAGAAAGACAATGACGAATTTTATTTTGCTACATAATACTCAGAAACATATGTGTAAGATCACAACTGGATTGCCCTCATGACAGCAGTGATAAATGATTGTCATTTTTACCCTTTAAAGAACTTTTAAAGTAATAAACTAGTGATCCTAGTGCTCCAGTAAATAAGTGCACATTTTGTTAGCCCTCTGTCAAAGCTAATGAAATGGCCATATCGCAATTGCCTTTCCCAGAGACACAGCCAAGCGGGTTCCCACTTTACATTCCTTGACAGGACACATCTGTCCTATGAAATTTAATTACTTAAATGTTTTCTGGACACTGACACCAACTGGTACAGAATGCGTCGTTAACATGCCATTAAATTATTTTACCCTTATAAACAAGGTGTCATCATCCAAACTGCTTATTGGGAATGGATTAGGCTAATTCCCAAGTGATGCCTGGGGATAGTTCAGAATACTGACGCTTGCCTCAGGCCAAACCCATTTGAAGGACCATTCTGACAATTTAAGAAAACAGACAATCCACAAAACTGTAAAAACATCGTTTGAAGATTATTTCATCCAACTTCCTGCTTGAAACTGGACCATCACCATTACTAGTTCAGGTCTGCCATGTCTTTGTTCAGCTACACCTAGAAAAGATCCAAAGCTGGAGATCTGAAAGCACCTATAAGCCATTTGACTATGCTTCTGGTGAAGTCACATTTTTTATAGTCCAACCTGAAACTCTGAACCACTGTCTATGATTATTACCCCTTGCTGCACCGTCTGGAATTACAGAGAAAAGTTTATTTGCAACTGAACATAATTTCACTTACTGATCTATTTATCGTAAGATCTGAGCAGAAGCTCTGGACCTGGGATCCAGAAGATGGATGGGGAAGAGACGGAGCCATGGCAGACATAAACTGCACAAATTGGAGAGGTAGATGCCTTGAAAAGGAGCCCAAAATACCTTATTTTCAAAAACCTCCTTCTGAAAACACCACCCAAAGTGACTGCAGTCACTAGAGATTTGAACAGAGATGCCTTTCAGCATATGCTATGGTCTTCTCACAGCACACACCCCAGCCTGTTGACATATTCCTTGCCCTTCTCCCAACTTTGGTGCAGGAGGTCCTGTATTATGAGAGAAAATCTGGGGGAAAAGTTTGTCAGCAACAGAGCCAGCAACTACAACAACTCCCAAACAAATTACAAGCCACTGTTTAGACTGGCAAAGCTGTGCATTTGATGCTGTTCAGCAGGTTTGATTGACAGATTATGGAGCATTGATAGATTATGGAGTATAACTGAGACTGCCATGCAAATCATTGGTGGCAAAACTATTGCAAAAGTGGATGCATTTTGGTGGCAGCTAGGCATGATGTCAGGAGGACACTGACCCCTGTGAAGAACAACATCAATCTCCACAGGAAGACTCAAGTCAGGCTGTCCAGGTTTCCCAGGTTCAGGGCATAGATGGTGTTCACAATTATTCCATCCGGTATAGGCTTCACCATTAACCCTCTTAGCTCAGGGCTTTTTTCATGTGTATGAACTATCGCATCATATTGACAGGATGAAGGGAAAAGGGCATGCAGAGCATGCAGCGAGCATCTGCTGGTACGCACAGCTGCACAGTGTGCCAGCGTAGCAGGAAGGAAGGAATAAATCACCGTGCTGCTTGGCAAGGCAGCTGCTGTGGTAGAAAGGCTCCTTCACCCTTGTGCCAAGAGGCGAGTACCAAGAGCCAAGACACATGGTCAGTTCCAGGTCTTCACACTCGGTGTTTTGGCTTGGACCTGTTGCAGACTCTGCGTCTTCAGGCACAGGATTCTCACACCCGCCTGCATCCCCCTTCCCCATGCTGCACAGGCAGATCTCAGAGCCTGCAGTCACCGGCTGTGCCACCACCTCTCCTCTCTGCAGCCACCCTGAGCAAACTCAGTACACCTCTACCTGCACCAGTCCCCTTTGCACCTATCTACCGAGCGTCATCCCAAAGAAGACTTTGACACCTTAGAACAGAGGGAGAGAAAGGGGCTGGAATGAAACTTGTAGAAAATAAGGGGTCAGCAAATCAATGTTGTTAAGAGCACCAGTGAAATGCGCTGTTGTTGGTATTTTCTGTGGGGTTTTTACACTACAAAGTATAAGTTGCTACTGTCAAGCCTGAGGTAAACATGTCAAATGTATACACTCACTATATGAATGTACCTTAGTTTTGTGCAAGTCCCTCTAAATTTAATTTAATCTGGATATTTCAAAAAATACATAAAAGAAAAACTAAAATCTAAGCTCGCATCAACCTAAATAGCTAAATATATATATATATATGCAGTTTGCCATTGATGTTCCTGCTGTGAGTTAATTCTACACATCAGTCAGCTGGGCATCAGAAATAATGCCGTGCGATTTGCAGAATTAAACATAATAGTACATTTCATTTTGACAATACCATATGAGCACTCTTCAAATACTTCAGGCCCAATGGAGACTCACAAAGAATCTTTGACAAATACAGTGGAAAGGTTTATAGTTTTGTTGAGGTGAGTTTTTTTCCCAGCCTTTTGGGAATATGAGGAAGAGACAGCTGTCAGCTGTTAACCTGAAATCATTTACTCCATTCTGCCTGGCTACATCGATGTGCTGCTTGATTTCGACCCAATGCTGGTATGAATGATACGAGCCTCAAATCTCAAAATAATCATATTGACCCAAAGAAGGCTGAGCTCAGATGACAAAATACTCGCATCCATGCCTTAATCCAATACAACTAGGAAAAAAAAAAAAGGCAGCTATTAGTTTGGTTTCCTATCCTCTTATTTCTGGGAAATCTGTCCATCAAATTTCAGTTGCCGTTCAGTGTTGCCTTCACTATGGGACAAGCAGCATGACATGGGAGCTGTCATTTGTCTTTCATGTCTAGAACACATCACAGGTGTTATGTGATTACGGAAGTTCAAGAGGGGTGAAATCCTGTTTCATTTCCCAGGAGGCTGCAGATCATCCTTATATAAGTTTTCACGGTTTCTAAGCGTTTCTCTTGCTGCTGGCTTTCATTCTGTGCTGTAAATGGACTCCCCTTGTGCCCGGGATGAGGGACCCCACATGTGCTGGCATGAGTCCCCTGAAGCCAAAAGGTAGCAGATCTCCAGATTCTTTTTTTTTTTTTTTCAGTTCTCCAGATTCAGATTTTAGACATCTTTCACAGTGCTTCCAGCACTGCACAAATTTGGTGAGATTCTGGCACTCCATAGGTTGTCAGCAAGGCTTTATTAAGCCTATTCAAAAAACACCTGTGAGCATAACAAATCTGGGCCAAGGGAAAACAAAAGCCAAACAGAAAGAGTCTTTCCCCCTTCATAAACTCTCATGGGCAGGAGCAGTTTCGGGTGTTCATAAAGTCTTCCCATCACGAAGACAGAGGTAACTGAGCTTTGGAAACCGGTCCATCTTGTCACCTGGAATCCAGATATGTCCAGTGCCCATGGCTGCCTGCCCAGCTCCTGGCCCCACCACCCAGCTCACTTTCTTCTTCCGGTTGCATGGTGCAAGGCGACAAGCAATTTAAGTCGGGGTGGATGCAGATAACAGACTGTCTTCCCACAACACGTTCAAAAGCGACTGCTACCTGGTAAAATTAACCTGTCCCACAGCAGGCGGCAGGGGTGCAGCCCTAATTAGGGGGCAGTTCTCACATCGCTGTACCTGCCTTGAGCCCAGCCAACCCTGGCAGGTGGTCACCGGGACTCTCTGGGTCGCTCCATCTGGGTGTAAGTCACAGCCACCTAATGACATCTGCCCAGCCTGAACTAACCGAGGATAATTACATCCGTGCAAAAACATAACCAAGGAAAGAAATAACAGCCTTTCCACGAAACAGTAAATTTGACCTTGATCAAAGAGCCATGAATACGAAATCATTTCCACAGGAGTTATCTGATTTCGGATCTGAGAAGACAGTAGGAACAGCATGCCAGACACACATTTATGAAGGATAACTCCTTTGTTGTTATATACATATATAAATATGTATATTTAATAATTATCGTAGGACTATAGAAGCAGTCTCAAGTGGAAAGACATCACTGCTTAACTAATTTCTTGAAAAAATCCTTTCTGAGGAATACGAAGGAAACTGGGAATATGAAGAAACAAGGAATATGGACCCTTCATATTCCTTCTCCACTAACCTCAATTACAGGATAATTCTGCCCATTCCCTTTAGTATCTGTTCATGGACCTGTAGTCACATTCTTTTTTGCATAGTGCCTTTTTGAAGCTGCTGATACCTCCTGCCTCCATTAACTCTCATGGCAGTGTGTTCCAGGTCACCACCCCCTACATAAAGACATAATTTCTCTTATGTGCTTTAAACTAGTTTCTCACTAGTTTCAATGACTTCTCCAGGATCTTGTATTGAAGGAGAATAACATTCCTGCATTCACCTTAACCAGTATCTCCATGATTTTGCAAGCCTCAGCCATATGCCCCAAAGCCTCCTCAAACAGAAGTCCCACCTTGTCTGCAGCTCCTTCATCCCCTTAGTCATTTTAGTTACCTTCTCTGTACTTTTTAAAGCCCATTCTATCCTTTTTGAGATGCAAGCATGAAAACTGACAACAGTACTCAAGGTTGTGGGTGCTATAAGGTTCTGTATTGCTGCAAAAATAATGTTCTTCCTTTTGTAGTCAAGATCTGATGATATCCAGTGGTTTAGGGTAAGGTGGAAAGGATCGTTACCCTGTCTTCAGACCTACAAGGAAAAGCTTGAAAAGAGCTCTGTAGGTCTTAAATTACTCACTCTGCAATATTTTTGTGTGTGTTTCATGACCTGGAAGCATGTAGGGTGCAGTGTCTTTTATCTGTATCTGTTGCCACTTCACAGGAATTTATCCTGCTTATGAGTTTCTGAGGATATTCTGAGCCCCCATGATCCTGAACCAAACAGCAAGGCTGAAGCTTGAAAGTGAAGCCTGTCTTCTTATCATGTGTTTGTACCATGTTTGTGGTCATTTACGCTAATATGTTTGACTTTGCAAATTAAATTAGTTAAGAGGCATGGCTCAGCAGACAGCTGGTAGCTCAGCATGCTTCAATAACCCAGTTCCTCTGGTTCCAAACCTGTCCAAATTTGGAAAGTTTGTCAATGGCAGATAAAAGAATCAGCCTCTTGCTATGCTTTATGCACAGCCCATTGCTCATGGAAGCGAACACCTTTTGTATTTTTGGCTCTAAAATGTTAAGATTCCTTTGAGCTAAACCTAAGGCCGACTGAATAAGTATTTGCAGCGGATGCCTTTATAATGCTTGTTGCACAGGAAGCAAAATTCAAGAAGAAAAATAAAAGCATGTCAAAAAGGATTTAGTGGTTTGTATGTATACATATATGCATGTATATGCAAATTCAAGGGATTGCAAAACTTTGAAAATGTGAATTTTAATACTCCATTTTTCTTGGCAGCAGAAATATTTGTGTTTGGAGGTCTTAAAGGACACATATCATGGAAAGTAACAGTAGTGATAAGAAACCTAAGACCAACAAGGGATCACCCTTGAAGGAAAACAAAATTATTCTCATGCAAAGGAAACAGTTAAGCTAGCATTTGATCTTTGAAGCTGCTGGTTTTTTCGTTCGGATTTCACCATAATTGGAGAAACAGGCATCACAACCTACAATACACATTTCTATTTCTATCTAATTTTTTGAGAAATTAGTTAAGCAATGATGGCTTTTCACTTGAGACTGCTTCTATATTGCTACACTAATTATTAAATATATGTAGGCATTGAGCATTCCCCTCCCATCAATATTGATGCTGAATTTAGGTTTAAAACATTGCCAGTTTGTGTCTTGTGCTTCATAAGCAAATGCACTGACACTTGCTTCAAGATTCTTGTTCTGCACTCTCTGGCTGAAGGCCAGGTATAAATAAATTAATCAGGTTATTAACTTGGCCCACACTATGAATTACAACTCTGCACACAGCAAGCAGAACGTCCGAAACTTGCCCTTCTGACCTGCAGAATGGCTAGAGAATTGGCATGGAAACTCAGAGGCACGGGTACACTTTCCAAGAGCTTTGAAAGTCAGCCAGCACAGCACCACAGAGCACATGCCCAAATCCAGCCAAGCTGAAATATTTTATCAGAAGCCCATCAGCGAAGGCCTTTGCTCCCTCCTCTGACCTTTATCCTCTGTGTGGGAACTCTCTTCAATCACTGATCCCTCCAGCCCGTAAGAAGCGGCGTAACTGACTGTGACTATCACTGTATAAATAATGAAATTATCAGCTGGTATGTCAGATGCTTTTGATGAAGATAAGGGGGAATATTTGGGGCAATTATGCATTGTCAAAACATTATGAACATGTTTGAAAAGCCAATATGAAAATAAGTCACTCCAAACAAGCCTGCCAGAAGAGTCAAAGGCTTACGTGCAAACACACATAACATGGGGAAGAAACAAGAGCAGTTAGAGGTGTGCGTACACATGCAGGGCTGTGATCTTATTGGCATCATAGAGACATTCTGGAATGGCTCCTGTGACTGGAGCACTGGAATGGAATGATATAGACTCTTCAGGAAGGACAGGCAGGGGAGACGAGAAGGGAGTGTTGCCCTCTATGTCAATGACCTGCTGGAGTGAAGGTCTGCCCGGGGATGGATGAGAAGCTGACCGAGAGTTTATGGGTCAGGATTAAAGGCAGGACAGGGACAGGTGATGTTATAGTGGAGGTCTGCTAGAGGCCACCCAACCAGGAAGACCGATAGGATAGACAGATAGGAGCAGCCTCACATTCACAAGCCCTGGTTCATCATGGCAGACTTCAGACACCTCAACATCTGTTGGAAGGACAACACAACAGGGCAAAGCAATCCAGGAGGTTCCTGGACTGGTGTTGATGGTAACTTCCTTCTCCAAGTGATAGAGCAGCCAACAAGGAGAGGTGCAATGCTGGACTTCATTCTCACCAACAGGAGGGACTGGTGGGGAATGTGAAGCTCAAGGGCAGCCTTGGCTGCAGTGACTATGAAATGATGGAGTTCAAGATCCCTAGGGCAGTGAGGACAGCACACAGCAAGCTCACTACCCCAGACTTCAGAAGAGCAGACCTTGGCCTCTTCAGGGATCTGCTTAGTAGAGTACCAGGGAGTAAAGCCCTGGAGGAAAGAGGGGCCCAAGAAAGTTGATTAATATTCAAGGATCACCTCCTCCAAGCTCAGGAGTAATGCATCCCAACAAAGAGGAAGACAGGCAAAATGGCAGGAGGCCTCTATGGATGAACAAGGAGCTCCTGGACAAACTCAAACACAAGAAAGAAGCCTACAGACAGTGGAAGCAAGGACAGGTACCTGGGAGGAATACAGAGAAATTGTCCAAGCATTCAGGGATCAGATAGGAAAGCTAAAACCCTAATAGAATTAAACCTGGCCAAGGACATCAAGGGCAACACGAAAAGCTTCTATAGGTACATCAGTGATAAAAGGAAGACTAGGGAAAATGTGGGCCCTCCCTGGAAGGAAACAGGAGACCTGGTTACCCAAGATACGGAGAAGGCTGAGGTACTCAACTATTTTTTTGCCTCAGTCTTCATCAGCAACTGCTCTGGAAACACCACCCAAGTCACAGAAGACAAAGTCAGGGACTGGAAGAATGAAGAACCACCCACTGTAGGAAAAGATCAGGTTCAATACCATCTAAGCATCCTGAAGGTGCACAAGTCCATGGTACCTGATGAGATGCATCTGCGGGTCCTGAGGGAACTGGTGGATGAAGTTGCTAAGCTTCTATCCATAGTATTTGAGATACTGTGGCAGTCTGGTGTAGTTCCCACTGGCTGGAAAAGGGGAAAAGTAACCCCCATTTTTAAAAAGGGGAAAAAGGAAGACCCAGGGAATTACAGGCCAGTCAGCCTCACCTCTGGGCCCAGCAAGATCATGGAGCAGATCCTTCTGGAAACTACACTAAAGCACATGGAAAATAAGGAGGAGATTGATGACAGCCAACATGTCTTCACTAAGAGAAAATCACGCCTGACAAGTTTGGTGGCCTTCTACAACAAGGTTACAGCATTGGTGGATAAGGGAAGAGCAACTGACATCATCTACATGGACATGTGCAAAGCATTTGACACTTCCCTGCACAACATCCTTGTCTCTAAATTGGAGAGACATGGTTTTGATGGATGGACCACTCCGTGGATAAGGAATTGGCTGGATGGTCACACTCAAAAGTTGTGGTCAATGGCTTGATGTCCCAGTGTAGACCAGTGACAAGTGGTGTTCCTCAGAGGTTGGTATTGGGATCAGCACTGTTTAACACCTGTGACAGCAATGTGGACAGTAGGACTAAGTGCACCCTCAGCAAGTTTGCCAACAACATCAAGCTATGTGGTGCAGTTGGCACACTGGAGGGAAGGGATGCCATCCAGAGTGACCTTGACAGGCTTGAGAGGTGGGCCTGTGCAAACTTCATGAAGTTCAACAAGGACAAGTGCAAGGTCCTGCACATTGGTCAGGGCAGTTCAAAGCATCAAGACAGGCTGGACAGAGAATGGATTGAGAGCTGCCATGAGAAGGACTTGGGGGTGTTGGTTGATGAGAAACTCAACATGACCTGGCAATAGGTGCTTGCAGCCCAGAAAGCCAACGATATCCTGGGCTGCATAAAAAAAAAGAGTGATCAGCACATTGACAGAGGTGATTCTCCCTCTCTACTCAGCTCTTGTGAGACCCCATCTGGAGTACTGTGTTCAGCTCTGGGGCCTGCAACATAAGAAGGACATGGACCTGTTGGAGCAAGTGCAGAGGAGGTCCATGAAGATGATCAGAAAGCTGGAGCATCTCTCCTATGAAGACAGACTGAGAGAGTTGGGGTTGTTCTGCTTGGCAAAGAAAAGGCTCCACAAAGGCATTATAGACTCTTTCCAGTACCTAAAGGGGGCCTCCAAGAAAGCTGTAAAGGGACTTTATACAAGGGCATGTAGTGATAGGACAAGGGGTAATGGCTTGAAACTGAAAGAGAGTAGATTTAGATTAAAGAAGAAATTCTTCACTATGAGGCACTGGAACAGGCCCCCCAGAGAAGCTGTGGATGACCCATCCCTGGAAGTATTCAAGGCCAGGCTGGACAGGGCTTTGAGTAACCTGGTCTAGTGGAAGGTGTCCCTGTCCATGGCAGGGAGGCTGAAACTAGATGATATTTAAGGTCCTTTCCAACCCAAACCATTCTATGATTCTATGATTAGTATTAATCATATTTGGCATCCTAGCAGCAAGACCAGTAGACGGACTCAGCCTGTTGCTGTGGACTTGGCAGTAGCACTCAACCAAAAGCTGGAAGGGGGTGGAATTTGGTGCTGGGAATGACCCCTCCATCATTAGGAGAGAAAATGCGACAAGCAGGCTCAATAATACATCAAAATGGTGGCTATAAAGCAAAGAGGAGCAGAAACTAAACCTGGAGTCTAGAAGCATCTCATGGAGTCCAGAAAGCATTAAAGTGTGAGGGAAGACAAAAAGGCTGTAAAGGATAATGGGACATTATTACAGAACATTTCTCCTTATTTTTGCTTTGCTTTCTCTTTGCAAGTTCTGGAAGACTTCACAGTCTATTTCTGTCAAAATCACAGGACCTCAAAAGTCTGATTTACTACAGACCCAAAATACAGGTCCAGCAATTTTAAATGATAACTTCCATTTAGTTTGAAACTGAAGCAGGTTAGACTCCAGCTTTAAATATTTTGTCATACACAAACAAATATATAAGTGATTTACTGTGTATTGCTTTTAAGATATAGTGCGATAGTTGTGCATATCACTTTGATATATTAAGTGAGCAGTTCCTGCCTTATAATTTTATGCCGTAAAATGAAATATGTGTGTGCATAAATAAATGTATGCATGCATATACTTTTAAATACATAGCTTCCACTGCTGACAGCACAGAAGTAATGAAGCTGTTTTCCCACCTGCTTAAAACAGCTGCAGCTTTGGCTAGTCTGATAAAATCAAGAATGCTGAAAAAATTGGAGGGAAAGTTTCTGCTATTGATGACAAACTGAAGTCTACATTGAGGGAAAAATTATGCCAGCCGAAAAAAATAGTTTCTGAATTCTTGTAAATGAGTTACTAAACGCAAGCTTAGTCAATTAACAAGACATGCTCAGTTGCACAACAGATCACTCAGCATGGTCACAGCTTGCCTTGACCCTCACATTATGGCGCAGTTTGTTTCCCAAGACAGTGCACATGCAAACACAGGCATGTTCTACCACCTACGTTCACTACATGAATACAAATAGACAAAGACACTGAAAAGGAAAGGGGAACCTGATCAGAAATTGATAGCTTAGGTCAGGTTACCTTCAAGCTTTCCTTCCAACATGCAATACAGGAAATTTATGTATTTCCTCACAGAAGAAAATTGCCTTAGACAGGTGAAATACACTCTATGTGTTCTGATTCAGTATCAGTTACCATATGTTACGGACTTGGATGATTACCTCCTAGCTGGACTCTTATTAAGCTACTGTGAAGAACAGTCCGGGGTTCCTCCTACATGTGTGCTTACACCAGAAGTGTGTGGTGGGCTGTTTGCCCCACTAACGTGCCTTGCAAACTCCCTGGGTAGCTGCACCTTCCCTGACACCATGAAATGGGCAGACCTGCAATCAATATTAAATCTGAGATGGGAACACCTGCAGTTCTTCTAACATATGAGCAAACTTCACATCACTCACCCAGGCCAGTCCTTCAGAGGACAACGTGGATCCTTGCTCTGGATTGCAATATCCCATGTCCCATGATGTGACCGTGAACTCCTCCTGGAATGTTTCCAAGGGGATCAGCTTCCCAAGCCCACTGCAAAGGCAGGGGAGAGCAAGACTCATCTTGAGAGTCTTCTCAGACTTTTCAGGACTTTGGCCAGAAGTAGGACTCTGCTGTTCACAAGCTGGTAGAGCAGAGGAAACATCAAATTAATGCAGATTTGCCCTTGTTCAAATGTCAGACTTTTCAACATCTCCAAGCTAAGCAGCAATTGAACAGAAGCTTTCAGAAGGCTGGTGTGGATGTAAAATCTAATTATGATGAACATTTCTGAGCATTTCAGCGCTCTACCCTTAGATCACTTTCTTACCTCAGAGAGGTACATGCTAGGTCTCACAATAAACAAACTGATGTCTAGTAGGAACATTTCTTTTAAAATTAAGAACTCACAGGAGAAGGACATGGCATAAATAATTTAGTAGTAACACAGGAGAAAAAAGAATAAAAATTAAAAGCTCTGTTCAAAATTCTTCTCATCCTTCTACCTGAGATCTATAGAAACATATACAATAAGCAACTTCAATCAAAATCAATTCCAGACTTACTGAAGGCCAGCACCTAGGGAGTCCTTGGAAGGTGTGATTTAGAGGAAAAAGTAACTTTGAAGAAGATTTAGGCTTCTCAAAGGAGGGGTTCATCTCTCATCCAGCTTATCATTATTTGGACTTCCCTTAACGAGGTCATGCCTAACAGTCCATAAATTTCCATGTTCAATATAGTTTAAATGTTCATTCATATTTCAGTTTTGGAAGTGCCACAGAAACTTCTGGGAGTCTCTTTTAACCTAAACTTGTGAACACTCTTACACTATAATAATACCCAAATGTTGTTCAGAACATGCTGGTAATACTTGTAAAACAAAATATGGAGTGCGTACAGTTTTGGCACCCATAATATGTGGCTATGCAAGGAGCGATATATGAGTTCCAAACTTCTGTCTACTGACTTTTGAAGAGATATGATGCAGGAAGAAGTGGAGGAAGGAGCTGAAAGTAAACAGATATATATAATATTTTAGGCTTCAAAAAGGACTGAAGTACATAGACAGATCAGGAAGGAGCTTGGCACTGTAGAAAGGAAAATAAATGTAAGTTCTCTAAGATTCCCTTAATATAAGTAAAAAGTAAATATCCTTTTAAAGACTAGAGGACTCCTCTGTCCCTTGGATCTCTAAATGCAAAAGAGTTTGGTTAACCAGTTATCTTGCACTTTTCTACTCAGCTGCATAATGATTCCTATGCTTAGCAGAACAAATGGAGTACTTGTATTGCTTGCAGCAGCACAAGCTTAGAAGCACACAGAACTGACTCCGACTTCCACACACCTGTCATTATATAAGAAAAAGATGCATGAGAGACCCTGCACACTGAGCTTACTGCTTTGACATCATTTCTTATTCAGCTCTGAAATTAGTTCCAGTAACTCACTCCCCTCTGATTCCTGAGTTTTTCAAACCAACCTTTTCAACAGCAGCAAATCTGGGTTTAGGTTTAGAAAATTAATTTAGTACCTGAATTATGAATGACAAAGCCAAGGATGACTGTATTAGCAGCAGATCTAGAAGACAGTCTACCTATGGAGAAAGCATGCTGACATAAAGGGCAGAAGGGAAATAGGCATAGTTCCGAACCTGCAGCTTGCCACCAAGGTTAAAGGCTAGACAAGGTAATGTTTAGGTTAAGTTTTTTCTAAAGATACTTCTGGATAGTGATTCAGAGAACCTAAATTAGGCTCCAGCTTTGAATTACGTTCAGAGGATGCTCATTCCTCCATCAACCACAGCTGGAGCTTTGGGAGATTATCCTCCTAAATCTCATACCTGGGCATGACTCCTAAGTTGGGTAGTTGTAAATGCCTCTAGTAGTTTCAGTCTTCACATGTGCTTTCCTTGGGTCTGTGGCCAATCTACAGACAGTACTCCTTTCCCTAATATGGGGAAGGAAACTTTGGCTTAGTAATTTGCACCCATATGTTTCAGCACTGTTCATCGTCTCTCTTGCCACCCAGGAAAAAGTGGAATTCCAAAGAAATTGAACTTCGTTAATTAAGCCAGAATATTTTTTCAGAACTATTACTGGAGTGCATTCAATAGGAATGGCAAATCATCTGTTACATGTCAGGGGATTTTGCCAGAATATTTCCAAAAATAATCATTGCACAGTGCCTGATTTAGTAACAGTTTGAACACCCCTTTCCAAACACATCCTATGCCTTTTTAGATACAATTTTTCAGCCAGCTAACCGTTTCTCTGTCACTAGCTCCTAAGCTCTTGTAAGAAACTTTTCTACATAAAATTATTCAACTTTTCTTCCCTGAGCACATGTGTTTGTTGGGCACATATTAACTCTTACAATATGTCTTCATGACACAATGCAGTGTCACACAGAGAAACCCAAACCAGTTCTGAAGAAAGCAGAGAGGCACCTGGAGCTGCATTAGCTTGTTCTTTACTCAAGACTAAGGCATCCAGCCTTGCAAGTGTCCTCATCACTCTGCACTAGGTCTGTCACTCTGGCTCTGGTTCCCAAAGCAGATCATTCATTAAATAATGCTGTACACATACCCTCTCCCCCTAGATTTCAAAGCAATGGGTTTTGTTGTATAGAGACAAAATAAGTGGGAGCTGCCAGAATTTTTGCAAAAAAAAAAAAATTAGACTGATATTCATTTAGAGGAAGTGGTGAATATGAGACAACAAATCCCATGGAAACGGCCTCCAGTCAAATGTGGCATCTGGTGTCTCTATGCCCCAGGATGATGAAGGCTTCTTCCCTTTCCAAATTTAGAGGCTCAAATGAGGGAGCCAGGCAGTGACACTATACTTGGAGTTGTGCTGTGAGAAGGAAAAGTGACTGTGAGCCATAAATTAACACTAGAGTGAATAACATTAAATTATATTGAGAAACACTAACTTTAGCAGGCTAAAAGTTTAAGGTTGACATTTAGTCTAAGCTAGGAAGCTCCCTCTTCCATGGAGACAGTTGGGTTCCTTAGAGCCTAATAGTCATCCCAAAGTTTCTAAAGTAAATGGAATGAATCACTGCCTGTTTCTACATCAGCTAGAGAAAGAGCCTGGAAACTACTGAAGCTGGCAGCAGATGTCTGGGGGGTTGAAGTTACACAAGATGGACACATGGAGGGAGACGGGCTTCACAGATCAATTATTCCCTTATTCTACCCTGGTAAGGACTGCCACATCTTTCAGATCCCTGCCACATGGGTTTTCCTCTAAGACCCAAGACAGAAAAAAGTCTGCCTACAGGTTGTTTTCTACACTGGGAAGCACCACATCCAAACAAAGTCACTTCGCATTCAAAATCTTTCCACTGGTGCCTCCTTCAGTCTTCTCTCAAGATACAGGCTGAACAATGTTTGGTGCATTTTTTTGCATGTGCTTCCACCTGATTTCTGCTCCTCTCTGGTGAAATTTTACAAGGCCATTAATCAAATCTAAATTTAAATAAAAATCCTATTGCATTATCTTTTATTGTTGGTACTATTGCTCTCATAATGCCAAATAATGTTAATGATGTTATTGTGTGCAACCAAAGGATAAAATAAAACACATCTCATGACTGGAACTTCTTGTTTCACATTGAGGCTAGGACAGATTTTGCTGGATTAGGTCTGGTGTGATCTATTTTATTGCAAAAAAAAAAAAATTCTATTTCATTTGCTAGAAAGGTTACTGACAAACAATTGTTCTATACAGAATACCAAACTATAGCCATATACATATCTACATATCCCAGTTACTAATATATTCATGAGACAGGTAGAACACTTAGGCACATCAATCTTTTTTGCAAGTCATTTATATATTTTCAACAGGGGTGTTGCATTTTCCAGTGCAAGGTCCAATTCTAAAGATTGCCATCCCTTTGTACCAGAGCAGTCAGCACTTTCAGCACTTTGCCAGTCAGGTCCTTTTACCTCTTTTCTTTCATCCATTTCTACATGCCTTTTGTCTTTCTGTTTGATCCTATTAGCACTGAGATCAATCACAAAATTCCTGCTGGGAGCAGAAGGGATGCTATCTTTGTGATGTCTAAATCCGATATTTGCCACCATTTTTCTCTACACACCAGCTGCAAACACACATCTGCTCTTCTAACTTGTGACTTTTAGATCTTTCAATGTTCGGGTCTTTTCACCGCTTAAAACAAAGAAGACAAGAATATACATATGTAAATCTTTTCACATAATCCTACCTTTTATTAATATCCTAGTATTTTTGTATGGTTTCTTTTCTAATCTCAATTCATACCTTCACAGTTGCACTGTTAGTATAGCTACTCAAACCCCATGGGTCAATTTCTCCACAGTTTTCGCAAGAGCTGAGCAAGCAAAGTTCATGTTCACTGGATGTTTGTGGGTTTTCAGAGTGCATAAAATACACCCACTTATAAAAATGCATCAATATTGCTATAATAATATACCTGAGTTCAGCTCCTCAGATGAGGAAAACCAGCTTGAAGATTTGCAGATTGTAAAGTGGTCTATCTTGAAAGTTTCTTTTTGTCAAACAGCTCCTTTGTTACAATACTGGGATGCTTCCTCTTGAGAAATAAGCTTCTCATAGTCTTCACACAAGGCAGAAAAAATTACATTTTTTTCCCTTTAATACCAGCTCACTAGTAAAAGGAAAGTAATAAATAAATATGTGTATTCTCATATAATTTTTACTGTCAAAGAAGGCATGATACAATACAATTTCTCGTCTCACTAAACATATTTGTAAAATCATTTTAATAACAAATACTTGCCACTGGATATAGTTTTTAATCCATTTAAGATTGATGGTGGATGAAAGAGCAGCAAGGTAAATACTATTTTAATCAAAACAACTGTTATAAGTGATTTCTGCTATTTTACTATTTCCATCCCCTTCAGTGTTACAGAGAATGAAAACTATTTCTCTGGTATTTCCACACCTGAATTGCAAGGCCATTAAATCTATAAAATAAAACAGAAATCTTTTCATTTGCTGTTTTTTGAATCAGCGTTAACTCTTGTAAAATAGATGCCACAGGAAATATACAATTATGAGCTGTCTTTCCTGTTGGACTGGTAAATTAGCACGCAATTCACTGATGGTTTAAGTTCCCATGTTACCACAGAGTTTAAGATACTTCTGAACATGGCAGTCTATTTGTGTGCATAGAAACAGCCCTATCTTCCAGGTACACAACCTTCTTGTTCCAAAGTTAACCCCAAGATTTCTACACATTTCATTAGGTTTGCTTAGACCACGGCTGTTTCCTCCAAACAAATGTTGGAGAACCAGCCATGAAGCTGGTTCTGGGTCACTGGAGGTTCTGGGTCACTGAAGGTTCTGGGTCGCTGGAGGACTTTCTAGAAGATCAGAAAATCGCTACTTGTACACCATTATCCCAAAGAGTAACCAGAAATATAGGAATAATGTGATGCTCAGCAAAAAGATGGGATCATTTAGGGAGGAATTAAACAACCTAAAACCAGAAGCAGAAGTAATGACCATCAAGATGGTTCTATGGAAAGCAGCTCGTCATCAAAACCAGTTCTACTTCTCTAATGACTTACATGATTAGTTGATAAAAGTAATAACATAGACATAATATACTTAAATTTTATTATTGTCTTTGACCTTCAGAGAGAAAAAAAAAAATTAGAGGATCACTCACACCTCATTCACCAATTCCAAGAGCAGAAAACAAAGATAGAACTGAAAAATATTTTGAGGTCATTTAGTCCATGCCCTGCCAAAATGCTTCACTGTCCCATCTTTCATGAAAGACATTTGTCAAACTTGTTCTTAAAACATCTCATTATGGAGATTCCTTCAGATGTTCCACATCATTTTTATCCGAGTTTTCTCAATCTTTTCTACAGGAGCAGATATCCCCATGACAAGCCTCAAGAATCTTTTAAATCTGCCCGCTTTTTTTTTTTTCCTTGAATCTGGAGCTTCAGCAACATGAAATGCAACCACAGGGTTGCTCCAGACACATTGTGCTTCCCCATGAAGGATAGACAAATGAGTGGGTTAAAATGAGGGCCACGATTCACAGGGAGTGTACTAGAATTTGGGTTTTAAAAACAATAAATGTTAGTTTATTTTTACATACCTTCTAATTTGCCTTCAGGGTAAATTTGAGCCATGACTTTGAGTTTTGCACTGCAGCCACTAAAACTAATAACTCTTTGTGGGTTTTTTTTCTTTCTAAAATAAGGGAATCATCTCCTGTAATAACTTGTTTCCAGGAGCTAAGGCTTTGACTGAAAAGCAAACCACTGCATAATGTGAAAACTATTGTTCTTCATAATAGAGCTGGCAAATTTAAGACACAGTGCAGCTTTCCAGAAAAAAATGAGAAGGTGGAACTACATAGACATTTGATTGGATAACATGAAAGAAAGAAAAAGTCATCTCACCCTTCTTAGCGGGCACAGAGGAGAGCAGGTGTCCCTTGGCAGCTGAAGGACTGAAATGCCTTTCTGAGTTTCAGGGCTGTCCGGCACCCAGAGATGCTCTGAATGTCACAGTTCTTCACCAGCAGTGCTGGACCTGAGGATTTTCTAATGTACACTGGCACTCAGAAATTCAGCAACAAAGATACGAACGGAGAGAGACAATATCTTAGAAACATGGGTGTATATTGAGCTCTCATCTCTACCCCTAAGGATGTCAGAAAGGGTTGGTTTAAAAACAAATGCAGAGACTTCAGGAGCTCCTGCTGAGACACACAAAACTTCAAAGCTTACATTTAGTTGGCTCTCTGCATCACTAGCTACATGTTCATACCCTTTAAAAAAAAATAATCGAAACCTAACCGAACGGCCTTTTTAGCATCCATAGTTTCTGACAATTTCCTAACTGCCTTTCTTCTACAACCTAAATGGAAAACAAGGTCTAACCATAGCTACTGGATGGGGGGTACTGCATAAAGGTAAGGGCATTGTATGGTTTTCACCTTCCGGTAGCTCTATAGCACTGAGTTTGATACCAGGTCACCACTTGACTAGTAAGAGGGCAGTCACTGAGCTTTTATGTTGCCTGTGCATGGTGGAGTTTAATTCGGTTTGACTGCCACATTAAAATGCAACTCATGTGAGATTCTAATGACAGGCTTCTGCAATTCAATATTTTCACGAACAGTTTATTAGCTTGGATAGAATCTAGTAGGGCATAAGGCATTTTATTCATGAGAATATATCGAAATAACGCGGGAATACCATCAAAATGCAACCATGCTGTTTTCATTACCAATCTGTGGGGTCTTCCACCTATTTAAAATTTTAACACTTTTAACACTAGCAAAGCTAGTGACTAAAAAGTTGTTAAACAGCTCCTAGGACATACAAAGGGCAAGATGACAAAGAGGGAAGACAAAGAGGAGAGCTGTCACTCTCCCACATATAGTAGCACTTATTCCCATTATGGGAGGAAGTTTGCAAATACAGGGCTACTGCTTCCCTATCCAATATGATCTACATCAAGACTTTATCCTGTTCTGTAAACAAAGCATATTTAAAGAGAAAACATACTGGTAAATATGCAAAGCACTGTGCAACAATGGCTCCTGCTAGCTAGCTACAGGCTCAAAGTGATCTCCAGTACCCACAGGAGATAGTGCTGGCACTAGGAAGCCTACACAGAGGGTTCTTGCAAAATGTTTTTGGCCACTGGTACTAAAAACGTTCATATTCCCCTAGACCTGAGCCATTTTCACATGGAAAAGCTTGAGTATTTCACAGGAGCAAGCTTTCTGCATCCCAGGCAGCTCTTGGTTGAGTCAGGGACCACAAAACCTTCCCAGTAGACAGAGGAGGAGATCTGGGCCATCCTCACACACATCTACCTGGCAGCCACATGGCTCACTGCCACACAGCAGACACCCAAACTGGGATGGCTGACATGGCAAAGATTATTTCAGTATCACTCAGGTGCTGAACAAAACAGTGTAAGAATAAAAAGCAACGTCAACTAACCTAGGAGGCTGGAGACTGCAGAAAGGAATATGTTCATGAATGATATGACACCAGGGTGACAACTGCTGAGGGAAAGCTGGAGCAAATGACAACGGGCAGTTACCTCCTCAGCCCATCCAGCATCACCATTTGCCATTTATAAGTCAGTCCCTACCATGGGTCCTGCTGTGACAAAGCACCTGGAAAGAAGAGGATCCTTTTGCATCATCATGTGCAAGATCAACATAAAGAAATGTGGACTTCTTGCCCTCATACTTCTGTACTTATAAAACTACCTGACTTCAAATAAAAGGAATTGTCTCTTTAAGCTTTTGACAGCTTCTGTTATAAAAAAGACTAATACTGAAAAGAAACTCGTAATTTGAAATTGTCTAAAAGGAAATAGAATTTTGTGTTGCATGATACATGAGCTGAACACTAATGACATCTCAAGACTCTTAATTCCAGTCAAACCAAAATTATAATTAATTACTTCAGGAGGCTGTCCACAGCACTGGAAAGTCTGTGGAAACTACTTCAGTGCTTTTGTGCTATAAGACTTAAGTACAAAAACTTAAACTCATAAATGATTAGCCAGGTCTTGTCAGCTCTCTGAGGAGTGCCAGGCTTCTCCCAGGTTTTCCTATGGAGCCCCGCTCTCCCAGTGTGCTGTTAGCATAGTGTGGCTGCCACAGAACTGATTTTAAAAAGCAGCATAAAGCACAGCCCATTAGAAAATTCTAGGAGACTATGGGGAAAAAAATCAACCCCAGTTCAAGCCACTAATGTTAGTGAGTTCTTGATGCAACACATTTGCTGAAACCATCCACAATCAATTACTGAGACAGAAATAGAAGTGTGGAAAGCAACTGCCTTTAAATAACAGACTGTTGATGCACTTAAAACTGTTCCTTACTTTGCTTTCCATGGGACAGAGCCTCTTCAACTGGTTTATATACAATTAACCCCACATTTTCTGTGGGATGCTGGGGGCTTCTTTAAGAACCAGAATTGATCACTTTTCACACTGTGACAGAATCCTGGTTAAATAAAAGGCCTTTAAGGTATAGAAGGATTGATATTAAATATGCCTAACATGTCCCCTTCAAGGAAAAGCTTGTTTAACCAAGAACTGCTTGTGAAAGCGATGAGATGCACACAGACAATGCCAGATTGCTCAGTCACTAACTCCTGTTTGCTTCAGTTCCAGCCTCAGGCAAAAGTCCTTAAGATTTACGAATGCTATTGAATTTTTTGAAAATGCCATGTTAGCATTTCCTACCAGCTCATCTCCCCAAGTCTCACTTTCGATAGATAAAGTAGGAAAAGTGTGAAAGAGCATCCTGGCCATTCATGATGTTACCTGCTGCCCAGTTCTGCCTCCATGCAGGGGGTGACACCTCACCCAGAGCCACATTTTGGCCACTCACCAGAGCATTGCCTTGGGACTACTGAACACTGCACAAACTAGATGAACACAACTCATTTTTCTTCCCATCACACAGCTTCTGTCACACATGAGTTGAAACCAGTGTGCAAAAACAAAGATGAGCTATTATGCAAAAAAAAGAAAAAAAGGCTTAAATGTAAATCTGTAAACAATTACCAAGAAATCAGACTGACTATACAGGATGGATAACCTTAGAAGCACAATGCCTGTGTTCAGTTCATTGAGTTACACTGGTAAACTAAAATATGAAATAGATACTGGTAAATTAACAGGTTATTTAATATTAAATTAACAGATAATTAGAATGATAACTGCTTGTTTTCAGACACTACTTTTTATAAGCAAGTTTTTTGAATTTTCAGAATATATGGTATTTCCAACCCTAAACAGTTCTCCTTCATTATTTAACAGAAAGGCAAAATATCTTGGAACACAAGAGCAGGAGACCAACAATACAGAATTCCGTCTCAGAAGACATTTAAATTTTACGTAATAAGCAAAGCCTGAGACAAAATTATGTGTAATGTAATGTAATTGTATCATTTCTCAAAGTTTTACATAATGACTTTCTGTTTCTAAATAGTACTTCATTATTGGGAGCAGGAGAATGTAATTGTTCTCTGGGTGCTGCTGTTAGTTCCTAAGGGCATGATCAATCCTGCCGAGACATATAATTCATGCACTGTTTGCTTCTGATACAGCTACATTTACGAAAGCAATGCAGTGATTAGATTCCTCCAGAATAAATGTGTCTATAAATCCCTGTGTTGCAAATATTACTAACAGTTACATCCAGTAATGGACTTGATCCACTGGCATGAGGCTGAGGCAGAACTAACAGACCTCTAACCAAACCATTACTTAAGAAAAAAAAGAAAAAAATCCTGTCACAGCTATTGCTTAACTCTGGACACATTTACAACCATGAGGCACCCTCCTATCTAACCCTAGTCCATTTGGTGCCTGAGGTGCTGCTCTGGCTTCTGCTCAGCAGGAATTGTCCAAGCTTCTCCAACCCTTTTCCCATGTGAGGGAAACCAGACAAACGACATTATGCGTCTTTCTACCATGTTTTTGGAAAGATTGAGTCTGATAGGCATTTAACCCAGCATGAGCAGATTTAGATGCCTCAACAAAAAGCAACCAAGGACACTCATAAAAAACAGTGGTTATTTTAGCAGTCAGCTCGTGCTCATCAATGGAGATGGCTCTCTGCAGTACTTCAAGCCAGAGGAGAATAGTGTCCTCAGCTACTTCAGGCTAAACATGATCCTAAGTAACGATCCAGGTACACACAGAAATTACCCAAACTGAACAAAGGGTAAGATTCACCTCTTCAAATTAAGATGTCTGTATTGGAGCTAGGTGGAGAAAGATGAGATTTTGAGGTCACAATTCATCTGCTTGAAGAAATGTACCTAAAACTCATGATGTGCATCACTCCTTGGGATTGTTTTTCCCATACTGACTATAGAGAGAGTCCTAAAAATCTAAATCAGATATAAATGTATGCATTGCAGACTGATAAAGTTAGCTGAAATCAGTCTTGTGCCAAGCATTTATTAATAATTTAACTAACCAGAAACATGGATAAAAGTGAGTCAGTGTATTGTTTTAATATTATTTATGTTACCATTGGACTGTGCAGAGAGTAGAAAGATGAAACAGAGACTGAAAAGACATACATCTCTCCTAATCATGGAGAAAGTCATATTTATGTATGTCCTTGTACAAAATAATGCCATATTGATTTCCATCAATTCCACATAGGCCGTTAATATACAGAAACTAAATTCTGAAGTCAATAACTTTAAAAAAATAGAGCAGGGGCTTTGATAAACCTATAGGACTCCTGTAACAGTCCTGTAACAGTCCAAAGAAATTTTCACATGGGGCCGCTACAATTTATACTGCATTCCATGGACACTGTCAGGGAATCTTCCCAGGACAAAAATATAATGTTTGTCTCAGTACCTTTTCAGGTGAATCTTGAAGAAGACTGATAATATTTACCTTACAGTACAGAAAGGCTGATTCTCAGAGCTTTCTTCCCATTTGCAAGCGAGGTGTATACTGCTTACAACTGTACAGAGTTGCTCTTTCCACAATGGCCTGTTTCCAACATGTATGTAATTTAGGAAAAGACCATCTGTAAGAAGGCATATTTCCAGTGTTCATGCGGCATCTATTATCATGGAAGTTCAGTCCCACATTTGCAGAATTGAAACCTAAATTTCCTATAGGATTACACAGGAATTTTTGTACTTTAAAAGCAGATGAGAACTACATATGTAGTTAAAAGAACAACATCACCTCTTGTTGACACTAGTCTCTAATTTGGAATATGTCTTCACCCACCCTGTGAGTCTCACCAATACATATTTTGCTTTCTTTGGCAGATAGTCTGCCTTCCAGGACAGCATCACTGATTGTCTTCTGAGTGTTCAATTAGCTAGTACCTCAGACAGGCACATATTGTAATTTTCCTGCAAATGACCCATTTAAGGAGGGCCAAAGATGATAATTATCACAATGTCATAGAGAAAAAAAAGACAAGAGAAAAACCAAAAATCAAGGGAAATGGTCGGTAAATCCCCAGCTGGGTTTTGCAGTCCTCATTAAAGAAATAAAGATAAGAAATAATCTTTAAAAGAAATCGTTGAGAGAAAGCAGGAGTCAGAGACCAGCAATCACTGTTCATTTGTTTCATCTCTGCTTTTTCCCCAAGCACAAGCCAGCTGCTGTTGCTAACATTGACTGTGTTGCCTATGGTCTTTTTTAACTACTCATATTTTAACTTTTGTCTTTTTATTACCTATTTTCCCATATTAATCACAGTTTTCTACCTATTTTTTTTTTACTTTCATTTGCTATCTCCTCTTAAATTTAATTTCTTTTTCTTTATTCTGCTTCAGATAAACACCACCTCATTTAGGTGAAAGCTCTTACGTATGTCCTCAGTCCAGGTGGTCTCTCCAGCATGAGCAGAATTCGGTTGCACAGCAGAAGCAGACCAGACTTGCCATGAATGGAAGAAGAAGAAATGTCAGCAACAAGGATGAGCCTGTGGGCTTCATGTGAGTGCTTGACACTTCCCTCTGAGCAGGAGGTGGGGATAAATGAAGCAAGCTAGTTCTATCTACAAGGGCATAGGCATAGCAGTCACCTTGTCTATCCACCATCAGACAAGATCTTCTCTTTCTGCTTGCTCTCCCTTGGCCTTTCCAGCCCCCTGAACATGCACCTTCAGCTGAACCTCTCCAGTAGGGTCCCCAAGGACATTATCGCTCCCTCACCACAGCTGTCCAGTTCCACAGTGAGCTTTGCTCTCTTGTTTCCCACACATGTGGCTACATAGGGCACCACCTTGGGCCCCAAGCCAGCCCACCCTGGGGTAGGTAGGTTATAGGAGGAAGTATATAGTCAGTCCCCATGCCACTTTGGGAGTAACAACGCAGGAGGAATCCGAGGAGCCAGTGCAGCCAGCTCAGCTGGACATTTCACAGGAGGGTGCAATGGTCCTGTCAGCCTTCAATGCTCTTATGGCCCTGAGGCACATCGAGAATTTTCCTCCTTCTCTTTTTGTTGTCTCACAGATGATTTAGCTCTAAATCAAACTCTTCCATATCCAGACATAAACTTCTCCCATCTCCAAACATTGTCATTCTAAAAAATTACCCAAGGAGGATGGCTTAATATATTTGGTTCCCAATCTGGCAGACTGGGCCCACTCAAAGTTCTGAGCAGTCTGCAGTAGTTACGTTGACAGTAACCACCCAGGAGCATAAATATAAACACACTCACACAGTACTTGGTAATCAAATGAACATAATAATTCATCTCACCCAGTAGACAATAAAAATTAAAAGCCTTGGGGGAGGACTTGTGATCCCCCAAGTCATACTCAGAGGCGTACCCTAAACCCCTTCGCAAACCCAATCACAGAAAGGTTAATTGTGCTGTGCTTGTCCAGATTAATGTGTTGCAACCCTGGGTAGCACTCTGAAAATTTAGCCTCTGATCTCTCAGACAGTAATTGTCACTCCCCTGAAGGAAAGGGAAAAGTCATGTTGGGTACTGCAATCCTTCCACTATCAGCAGTATACAGCAGCTCCAGTTCCACACCAGATTCAGTAGGAGTCATTAATATAAATAGGAATTACAAAGAGATATAAAATTTTGTCAGCCTTCTCTGCCTCTCTGTACTGAGACTGCAGCCTGAGGGAAGCTGAGGGGTGAAACAGTTTAACTAGAGCTGACCAGGCTCTGAAGGAGACAGAGTCCTCCTGAGGTCCCTTCCATCCCTGTTTCCTATGATTGCTGACTGGTCAAAGTAGAGCATCGAAATGCCTAACTTCGGACTCTAACTTCTGGAAAGAACCAATTTAAAATAGATAAGAAAATATGCTTCAGCCTTCCCTCTAACTGGAGGCTGTCTCCTTCTTTAAAAAGAATAGAAGATCTATTCGCTTAGCACTTAGATGACATTTCTAAGCCAAGTTCAGACACTACATGAATTGCAATGTTTCCTTAAAAAGTTATAGCACTGGTGCTTTTCACTAAAAATAGGTACTAGTTTTCATTTTCACATGGGTTTTTTCTTTCTGGATCTCAAGGCCCTTGGCAAAGGTAAATAACTGCAAAATAAACCTTTGAAGGAGTGCAATTCTAGCCGCTATGTGTTGTATGAGAAATTGGTTATGAATGTATAATTTAGGACTTCGAGGAAAATTTTAAAGCCAGGTATAAATTAAGGACCTAATGCTGTTCTTGCTGAAGTCTGTTAGAACATGACTGGACTCTAAATGACCACTGAAGGTTCCTGTTTCCCCACAGAAATTCAATGAGTCAAGCATTATGCTACTTCTTTTCAATTATTAAAGACAAGCATCCTTAATATCAACAGCTGCTAATTGCTCCCACATATGGCAAGCTGTATTGAGTGTGTTCGGGGGTGGCAGAAAGTGGGGGGCAGTGGGAGGCTATATGAGCATGCAAGTATAGAGTGCAGTTGGAGAAAGATTTCTTCTTTCTTATTCTCATTTTTTATTAATATATGTAATGTATTATTCTAGGATCTAGAAAGCCAACATTTACCACATTTCCACTGTGTGAAGTGCTCTACAGATTGGAAATGCTGCCCTAGCCACCCACAGCCTTTGTGAAGAGACAAGAGACCATCACAGGCAGATAAGAACCCATCAGACAGTATTGATTGGCGCGATAGACAACAGCATCCGCACACCAGCGGCCTCATCATCGCCACATCTTGGCAGAAATTACAGGCACAGAGAGTTATTTTAAGGGAAAGTCCCAAAGAGAGGACAATAAAGCTATTTTTCAAATGTTTTAACAAGTTACTTTGCAGCACATTGGGCAGCATGAGCTTTGTTGGTGTGTCCCTGAAAACCAGTGAGTGGGTAATCTTGACTTTCCAGGGTAACTGGCAGCAGCAACTAACATCTTCAGTATGAACAAGAGATGCCAGTCTGGCTAATACAACTGTTTAACTCTGTTTGCAGGTTTTAGCCACTGTGGGAATCTTGTATAACCGCTTTAACAGGTCACTTCGCCTTAGAGTTTGGAAGAAGGTGGCTATTTTAGGCTGGATGTAGTATCATTCTCCTTTGCCTATATTACTTCTATTCAGAGCTTGCCCAGATATTTCTGTGCAGCACTGGAAAGCTTTAGGCTCCTGCTGCAAACTGAGGATAATAATTGCTTTTTTTCTGTCTCACCTGCTCAAAGGCAAGCCCTAGGAGGCAGGTGTTGCCTTCTAATATCCGTTTGTGCAACATCTGTACAACAGGTCTGGACAAGGTCTCCTAGAAACTCCTTCAGTACAAATAGTAAAAACAATAATAAGGTGATTCTACCTCTCAAAATATCTTCAAAGAGTAGATACAGACCATAATATTATAAGTCATGTCAGGAAGAGCCTAATGACAGTTTACTCACGAGAACCTGATCTTCTCCCTCACTATTGGCAGCCAGAGGCACCTAATGGCATGTTAGAGGCAGCGCAACAAGAGAAGATCAATGTGACGCAGAAAGAAAAAATCTCTAACCCAGTGGTGTGTTGAGAAAGCATTCAGGCAAGCACAGGGGAAGCAGCTGCTTTGTCATCTGTAAGGCTCTCTAAAATACTACAATCTGAAAAGAACAGAGGAGTTTTTAAAATAGCACTCCATTTTCCCTTCTTTAAAGATTTGTCACCCCCATCCTTTTCTTTTCTGCAAAGTTCTCCTCACCATCAAAGTCTTTTAACTTTAATATTAAAGTGACATATCCCATTTTTCCTTTTTCTTTTTATTTGGGGGGTTTGGGGAAGATTTGAATATTGTCCTTCATTGTTGGATTTATTTTCTTCAATCTAAAACGGGTTTTGAAATTCTAAGCAGGTTTAGAAGCTCTGGTAGAAATTCAACAACCTTCCATTTATTTAATTAAAAAAAAATTCTGTGATTTACATCTTTGTCACACTGTGCAAGGACATTAACATTCTCTTTACAGCTGTTTCATTGAAAGCCTTTCCACAGGTAAAACAGGACTAGGCAGACGAGGAAGCTCGCCTTCCAAAGTGTTGGGTCTGGTTGTCTCTCAGACAACTTCTCCCAGCATGAACTGGCATCTCCAGTTGGGTAGTAGGACACAGAGACTTTTTCCTTCCAGTTGTCACTTTGAATCTGGGTGAGTTAGGCAGTCGATAGTAACCATCAACTCTTAAATAGGTACTGAAGGCCAGACTGACATTTGTATGAGCCAGTTTCTAACTCTTCTACCAGGACCTGAGTGGAATCAGGAATAGGTGGATTCACATTTAAGGGTAAATCACTGCTAGACTACCATTCAAGTCCTCACCCAGAAACCAGGGAAATTTATCTTCATGAAATGAGCAGTGCAAATGACTCAGTGAGCAAACTGTCCCCACTGGCAAATAGGAAACAAATGGCTTAACAAGGAATATTTTTATTAAAGGCAGAAAAACGAAATGCCTTTACCAGGTATCTGGATGCCTTTCCCCTTTGCTGCCAGTGTTCACCAACAGTACAAGATTTCACAGCCTTTTAATGTTCGCATCTCAGCTGAGTAGGCTGGTTGTGGATGGCCCTCAGCTCTGTCCCAGCTGCTTCGCCATCCACCACCTTCCGTCAGTCCTTTCTCCTCCATGGCCACACGCGTGTGTTACCTACACAGCACGGGGACATCTCTGCTCCTGCCTTTCTGGGAAGTGCCAAGGACTCAGCTGGAAGGTGTCAGTTCTGCCTTGCTGCTTTCTGGCCAGACCGTGAAAGAAAGCAGATGTCACCCATCTCTGAGAGCAAAGACAGCCAGAAAATGGCACTCAGAGCAGCAGGACATGCTGATGGCTTTCCCACGTCTCAAGAAATGTGACTTCTGGGAGGGAGGAGAAGAGGAAGGAGGTGAGGAGAGGAATGGCCTGTGGGAGTCGGTCCCCTGGCAGGAGTGAGAACAATCACATCCAGATGCCCAAGCAGAGTCACGATGCTGAAACTTGAAAGGAAACAAGAAAATTCAATTAGTGTCATACTTTTTTCTTTTTTTCACAGATCTGGGAGCTCCCAGGGGGTGAAAATGTAGCCTACACAAAGCCTAGACAACATTATATTCTATCAGGGGCAGAATAAAAAAGAATTTAAGGATTCTTTGCTTCCAATGGTAAAATCATCCCTGTCTTGTACTGCAAGTACATCTCAACAAAGAATGCTGCTACTGATAAAAGCTCATACAAAATTTTGAATGAACTATCTCCAAGCTCCTTAATTTTTAACTTCATATGACTCAGTTAATGTCTTTGCTGCAGAGAAATGTAAGGCTGATGGAAACAGCTCTGGCAAGTTCGGAAACAGCTCTTCTAACAGTAAGGGGTTAATTAGAGCAAATAGCATCATTATCAATAGAAATGACACTTCATTTACTGCCGTTTTTGTAAGAATACCTATTCTGTTCACAGAAATCTGCTGTTGACTGGAAAAGACAGCAGGTTTCAAAGTAGTAACAAAAATTACCTGCACTTCTCTGTATCTGGCATTTACTTTCCCTCCTTCATTAAGCTGCCTTGATAGCAAAGCTGATTTAACTAAATTACTGGAGCCTGCTCAGGTATACACAGTTATATCAATATAAAGGTGTTAATATACTTACAGATGATATTAACTAATACATCAATATAGTGGTTATATAGATTAAAACACATTTATACTCCTTCCAAAATCACTGAGCAGAGGCAAGCCTTCTAATAAACAATAGCTATAGTAAACATGCACAATAGTTGGTAAACTTTTATATTAGCTTGATTTTATTGCTAAAGTTGAGATGAAAAATATCCCCCAGGCTACCAACAGCCAGAAAAGTTTTTAAGGTAAAAAATGGTATTTTGCTGGTGGATTTATTGTAACTCCAGAGCTAGACAAATTTTAGACAGTGCACACTGACAAAATGACACATTCAGTGGTTCCACTTTGACTGTGACCATTACAATATTGCTTGGTCCTGTCCTTCTGCTTCTAGAGATTCTTTTTTCTTTTTCTTTTTTTTTTTCTTTCTTTTTTTTTCCCCTCAAGCAGAACACAGAAAGAATGTGTCTGCCTTTTGGTTCCATCTTCGAGCAGCACTGAAGCATTGGGGGTTGCTCATGATCATGTGAAATAACCAATAAATAGATGGATATATTACTACAGAGCTGACAATTATCAGTTAACAATGAAATTGTCAAGGGTTATCTAAGAGGGAAACGTCTGGCCATGCAGAGTCCTGAGTAATTCATAACTTCTTATTACCTTGTCACTAAGTAGTTTAACATGTATTCAATAACACATTAGACTTCACTCGTAATAGAGAGGCCATTTGTCAAAGTGTTCTTTAAAAATTTACTATTGACATTTTTATAACATCTTGATAATTTATGCAGTTAATTTGGTCATATTTTCCTAAAACTGACAGCAGTTGCTTTTTGAAGCTCTAAGCATGCAGTAACCACTCTGATCAAGATGAAAGGAGGAATGGGGAGCACAACTTGCCTGTTTCAGAGAATGGTCTTCCTAATTGCAATCAAAGCCATGGAAGACTTCTTTGTAGACGAGGTTAGTAATTTTTCAGTTAATGGTTCCCACCAAAACTTTGACTTGCTAAAAACTGAAACTTAAGCAAAAACACCTTATACTTTCACCTGAGCTGTGTGCTCTGAAGATTTTTAATCACAAACACTTTCAAGATTTTAATTTTACATTGCAATCAAAAGAAATGTTTTTGAAACTTGAAAATTCTCCCATTTCCCTCTCTTTATTTCCCCTCCAACAACTGAATTTTGAATAGTTCGGTTCAATAGACATAGAAGGCACAGGTGAAAACAACCGTCAATGGAATGTTTCGACATGGTCTCATGTCTTTTCTCCAAAATGAGCTTTCAGCAAAATAAATAAAATTTCAAAAGGCAGTGAGACAATTCCATCTATTTTTTCTTACTAGCTTTGACCATGTTATTTACCTTTTCTTCCACTAACATACTGCCTGTTTCCCACCTCTATTTTGATCTCTTCAGGTTTGCTAAAAAAGCTTGCCTTCAAAAATACTACATGAGAGAAGTCAAATATCTGAGTAAAAGATAAACCCAGCTTATTAGTAAGTTGCTGTGCAGGAGGAGTCATCATCTTCCTCTTGCTGAACCATTTCCACGGGCGATGTATTGCAAACTTACCATGAATATCTTGAGACAGAAGGGAGTAATTACTATAGCATTTTAAGCCACAAAACTTTATGAAAATTGTAGATATTGAATGTTACTTGTCCTACTAAATCTGAGATCATGCAGGCTGCAAGTTCGTCCAGTGAGAACCAGAGACATGTGACCCCATAACTCTGATACAGTACAGCTTTCCTGCCACTTTTTTCCAAAGCACAAAATAGGGACGTTGTTAAAGGAAGCACATAAATTCATAGCTTAGTTCACTTACTTGTAAAGGAATAAAACAAGTCTTACTCTTTAACATGTTCTGCCATTTGGAAAGACACTGGCAGCCAGTATGTAGTAATCTGTTTTTCTAGAAAGAAGATTCTACTTGATCTCTTTTGATACAGCTCTCAGTGGAAATAAACATTATGTCAATAAAATCACCTATTTTTATCTTTGAATGATGTCTTGAAAAGGATGCAATGTTAAAGGTTTATCTCTTAGCTGAGAGAGGAAAAAAGTAAAAAAGAATGGGACCATTATTCCATAGTCAGTCTGAGTCTATCTAACGCTTACCTTCCTTTTTGGGTTATGACTTTTTCAGTTCTACCACCAATATATTTCAGAAGGTTTATTGTGGTTCCAGTTGCAAACCTCAGCCCTTTTATGGCTGGTTATCTCAGTCTCACAATCCATTTGATACAACCTAATCCATTAGCAGTTATTTTCCCACTTAAGACCACAACCATTATTTCCCCTTTGGTACATGAACAGACATAAAAATAGACAGCAAAGAAAACTCAGGTGACAGACTCCACATCGTAAAGGTCATAGTCAGAATTCTTCTATGAAATAACCAGCATCAACAAAACCTAAGTTAATCATAACTGACAGTGCAATGCAATTTAAAAAAAAAAAAAAGTTTGAATACAACAATGACACACTGGGAATAAAGAATAACAGTTTGATGTTTCTCTCAGGAGAAAGAAATTAAATGCTCAGCTCTATGAGCAGCAGAGATGATGAAACTTGGTTTCCTGCAATTCTGGATCTCAAGACTGTTCTCTTCTCTGGACTCTCTGATGTCTAAACAACATGACTTCACATCAGCTTCTCCCCCGATGGGGAATGAACCTTCTGCCTCCTCTACCTGACCAACTATTTTCACAAAATTTTAGGGTGGGTTTGTTTGTTTGTTTGTATTTTTACCTTTCTGACAAGTTTGGATGAAATCAACTCACATGACCATAAGTTTGGGCCCAGTGGTGGCAGGACTGTGGATAACCGAACAACAGACAGACAAATGTTTTCATGAGTATCATTTGCTCGGGGGGAAAAAAAACAAAAACAAAAACAACACCACTAAAATAAAAACCTGGTTTTGAACCAAAAGCTGAACAGACTTGTCATTTGCAGGGTTACATGGAGTGGGGTGGGATGGTGGGGGAGAAAAAGAGACACAAACAAGAGGGACTGCACATGAAATTATTAAGAAGGGACATAGATAGAGATTTGATAGAGATTAGATACAGATATGGAAAAAAAGGAAGTAAATTCTGAGATGACAAAGGCTGCAGTGAAAGAGGGCAATGGGGAAGGTGAGCTACCTGATGAGATAAGGAGCTCAGGACCCTGTCAGGCCGTCGTCACAGGCTGCATCACCTCACCTTTGTCTGATTTTACTTCAGTGCTAAGAAAATGCTGCAAATCTGTCGGCATCCAGGAAATGCAGCTCACAGATATCACTACAATGAACTCAAAGTGCGTAAGAAAATTGCCCAAGGAGAGAACGAAGCTCAAAATCAAGGAGATTTGGGAGCGGATGGAGGGTTATTTATTTGTTTGTTTTTCCTGTTGTTCCCACATGGCTTCTTTCAAATCATGATGCTTTTGATTTGTTTGTGGGACGGGGAATGACTTACACGGCAGAGAAAGAGATGAGAAGGGGAAATTATCCACTTTCCCGAAAATTACAGAGCGGAAGTAGTGTGCCTGTGAGGGCAGAGGGCACGAGACGTGCTCAGCTGCTGTGTTTCTACATATCATGGGAGGATACTGAGAGGGGATGGCCAGAAAACAGTGAGGGAACCTCTTGCTCCACACCTGGGCGTTGGAAAGGAGGAAAAGCCCTACACCTAATGGAAAAGAATCACTGCCATGAGAGAAACAGTTCCTTGGAAATGACAGCAGGAGTCTGCTTTCTGACAGCCTGAAAGCAAAATTGTGCCATGTCCACCCCAGAAATGATCTGAATCACATTTGCTGAGAGCAAAGAAAGGAGTTGCAGGCACAATAGGTGCTGCTTATCCCAGAGCTCTTCTGTGACTCATCTGTTGGTACAAGTTTCATCTGAATCATTCTAGGAAAACTTCAGAAGCTCACTAAAGGAAAAAAAAAAAAAAAAAAGAAAGAAAGGCAATGGCATTTGCCCTTTAAATAACACCTCTTTCTTCGAGCTGTTCCATGTGAGACAGAGAGAGATGTCTGCTTTCGCTTACCAGTAAACTAAGTGAAGAAAGTAAAAGTTTTTCTAAACACGCATTCATTTGGGGTAATGGACTTTCTATACAGGATATGGGCGTGTTTGAATGCTGCCACTGCTCACAGTGTGGGTAGAAGCATTGCCTCCCTGGGCCGTGGTGCTCCCACATTTCTCTCTGGCTGCTGCACTGTGCTTACCTGTCTTTGTTGCACTTGAATCAGAGCAAAGGGGAACATTGTGGAGGATTGGTAAGTTACTGACTCAAATCTAGCTTGTGTTAGTGTCCGACTGCTGGTCTGTATGAAATTAATCTATCTCTATAACATTTCATTATCTCTTTAATACTAAAACTCAGTCTCATCCAGCTGGGTGCTTGAATAACACGTAAATCAGAGTGCCATTCTAGTTGGAAATGGGCCAAACTCGTGCCAATTTCTGTATCACAATAAGTTTTCAGCAGGTTGAATTTTAAGGCACAAATCCAGACTGGCTTCATCGATACTTTGCAGCAGATGAGTAATTCTCTTCAGCAGTGACTTGTGGTAAGCCACATCCAAATGTAGGAGCCCTGTTTCCACTCGGACAGAGATGTTGAATTCAGCCTTTCTTCCCACGGAGGGGGAATGTAAGCAAAGGCCCCCACTTTTGCTGTGATTATAAAAAAGGTATCCATAAATCCTTCCTTCAGCAGTCTGAGCAGACATGGACGAAGTTATAAAAGGCTAGGCATGAGCCCAAGCAGATCTCCTGGCTTTGCCCACAGAAAGGAATGAAAGTGGTACTTACATCTGTGTCCTCAACAACAGGTAGTCACCTGCCTTGAACTGGGCTCAGCAGAAGCTACGCAGATATTTACCTTTGAGACTCTAACACTGTACAGACGAGATCCTCTACTGTCCTACATTGAAGACTAAATTTATTTAGGTTCTGGATTTAAAATTAGATAAAACCACAAACTCTATTTAAAAAACAAGTAAACCATGTTGCACACATCTCTAACTAAAATTTACTACCTTGACCTTAAAGTCAAGGCTTTAATAGAGATTTAAAGATTGAACTAAATGAACTTTTCTTCTCAAGATATAATCCAGTGAGAACAGTGTCATTTGGTTCTGTGCAGCATATGTGTACTCTGAAAGGTATTTTTACAGAGCTGAGAAATCAGACTTAGCAACACAGTGTTTTGCCACTTGCAGTACTTCAAAAGCTCTGCCCTGGACCGAGGCTTGGTGAGCTGCTGCAGCACTTGCACCTCCTCAGCCCTCTGCTTGCCAGGACTGGCAGCACCAACCTCGTCAGGTCGCTCCCCTGGCTGCAGCCTGCCCCATGGAATCCTGAAGAACATTCCCAGGAAATGCTGAGCCAGGAAATTATATTGCACAGCCGTGTATCATTTACACACAAGAGCTCACTAGAAAACACAAAGCAACTTCTGGAATAGGGAGCCTTTTTATGGTTGAGTGTATGGCAAATCTCTCAAGCCGTAATTTCATCCTGCTACCAGTGCTGTGGGGCTCTGAACTTCATCAGAAAAGATGGTTATTAATGATTCAGCTATGGGAACTCCAACTGATTTGAAGGAGAAAATGTACCCTTTGAAAAAGATCTGATGGGAATCTTCTCTTTCAAACCACTCCTCAAGACCTGCTTCTGCCGTGACACTCATCAGCCAAATAACGATCCTTATGTGCTAGCAGCAGTCAGGGACAACCCACATTCCTTCTTATAGGCATTTTCTAGTGATTCAAAAACACCATGCTGGGCCCTCAGACAATTTATATCATATTGTGGTATCATCCTCACCTTCTTTCCTTCCTTACTACCTCTTCCCTCTTCAAACATATTTGTTGTGTTTTTTACAAGACCCTGTCCTCCTCTGGCATTGGGGCAGCACGAGATGCTAGTCAGGCTGCACTAACCCTGTAACTGAAGTTCTGAACTGATATCTGAGCAGGTGTCTATGTATACATACTTACATGCACGTATAAATGCTCACAGGCAAGTGTGTATATGTATATGTACCTGTATATATATATATACACAGACCCACACACACCTCCACACATACCTTCACCATTCTCAGAAAAATTACCTGGAGCTTCCTACAGCAGAGCCTCCAAACACAAAATAATTTACACTTTCTTTACATTTAAAAGTCTTAAAAATCAAAAGTAAACAGGCCAAAATTCTCTTAAGTAAATTTTTAGTATCTGATAGAAAGAATATTTGTTTTTTAAGTGATATGAATTAGTTCCCTTAAATAAATGTAATTACATTACTTGAGAAATGAAATATACTTAGCAGGATCAAATAAGAGACTACACCTGTCAGAACTCTCTTTAAGGAAAATGTTCAAACACAAAACTTTTAATTATTTTTCCCTTGGAAGTTATACAAGATTAAAATAAATGTGTCATCATTCTAAGTGAATTTTAAGAGTTACAGAATCACTGCTTTATTTACTACCTCTATATACATTGCAGAATTGCTTACCATGTGAAAGATGTTTGCAAATAAAGCGGTACGTAAAGCATGACAAGCTAAGCTGAAAATGCTTTTAGGCTATTACTGCTAGGGATAGGGCTTGTTTATTGCTATAGATGACAGCCAGCCCTCTTTGAAATCCCTTGGAGCTTTGCCACCATGACTTCATCCAGACCACTATGCAGAGATACAGACCAGGGTCTCAGTTTGATTACCTGGCTTGACTACTTCAGCTAGTAACACTGATGCACGGAAAAATGAAACATAAGCAACAAAGAAATATCAGCTTATCATCACATTTGGGACAGAAATCTTTCTGGTAAGTTCACATGAGCAGGTACGGATGGGTTCCGGCCTCAATTACAGGTGATCCCAATAAAGTCACTGGTGTACCTGAGAGCAGCTTTACTGACCACGCAGCAAGCTCCTAGTTCACTCACAAGTGCAATACACTGTTCCATGGGCTGCTCCGTACATAGAGCCTGTTGCAGTCGAGGCTACAAACTTCTCCATTTGGAAGCCCAACTTCACATGCTTCTTGTGAAGTGACCCAGTGACTTTTCTCCAGTGCTGAGTAGCACTAGCTGGGTTTCATGCTTTGGCCATGAACAGAAAGGACAGAGCAGCTTAAGACTTCGGGTGACTGCTCGCTTTGAACACAGTAGTGCTTTCCCTTCCCACCTGAAAGCTCTTTAAAGGTTTCACATCCAGCTGAATGCTATGTCAGCAGCAGATTATTTAATAAAAGCAGAAGAGTGGAGCTGAAAGGAATATGGTCTAGGGGTTGCAGCAGAGATTTAGAAAGTCTTTGGAACTGCCCGCTCACAACTCTGCACACATTAGAGCAGTTTTACTGTTCACCACTTCCAAAACCACCCTGGTACCCAGGGACTTTGCTCACCTATAGCACTTTCAGACACATACCAGCAACCAGGAGGCAGGTAAAAACTGATGCAGTGGTTTGATACTGTATGGGTTTCCTCATGAAAGCTGAATTCCCTGAAGCCTGAAAAAAAAACCCCACAAGTGAATTTCATACCATCCAGCCAGCATGAAGCTGTCTCCTAGAGGAGGGACCTCTGTTCTACGCTTCTCTTCAGATTTCCAAATAGCATTTCCCTTATCGGATAACAAGGAGCAATCTCAAAAGTCACTGCAATCACAGTACATATGAGAGAATATCAAGGTCAGAGACAGCCAATTTGTAAAGCTGAGTTATGCTAAACAGAATACTATAATATGATGTAGAATATTGTGCTAAAACTTTTGCTGCTGGAAAGCCTCCAGACGTCTCACTACGTCTCAGAACTGACCTGAAGGTAGGGATTACTCATCACTTTCTGTAAGTCAGGTGAACAAATCAGGTGTACACAGTAAAATAGCTTTTCTATTAGAAGCCCTTGATTGTCACGTAGATTGAGCAGCTGCTCAGAGGATGGTAGTAGCTGCAGTGGCTGAGACATTGTCATTTTCAGCTCCCATTTCAAGCCATTTGTGGTATTCTGGAAAACAGTATCAAAAGTACGTGGTAGAAATCATTGCAATATACTCAGAGATGAATAAAAACTGGAACAGCTGCACTAAGTTGACGATTTAAATTCTATAAAAGCTATAGAAATCAGGTGTTAGGGAGTTAAAATCTGGGGAGAAGCTTGCAAACACTGCATAGAGAAAGGTCTAAGTTCACCTGTTTCCATTTGCCTTTACTCTAGTTGTCTACTTGCTTCTTGGACTACACAGTGTGTTTGTGGCCAAATCTCTTGGCTAAGCTGTGGATTTTCTCTAAAGAGTGTCTCCTCTCCCTCACTAAAACCTGAGCTGGTACCTTGGACTTGCTGAGCCATAAGCCACTCAAACGCCCATTTCCATCTGTAGTGACACAGAAATTAGATGCTATTCAGCAAAGTACATACCACTGTTGCTGAACTGCACATCAACTCCAAATTTTCATGCATGTGCTAAATATTTTACATAATAGAAGGGTTCAAATGGTCTATTACAATATAGTAGAAAAGCTCCTGACCAGAATTTAAATGAGTTTATCAAACCAGACTTGACATGCCTCCAGAACAACATAAGCCAACTCATATTCCAAAATATGTCCCCGAAAATCACTGTGACCAACACAAATTACTTCAAAATTACTTTATCTGTGCATTTAGGTCATAAATTTATTCCAACTGAATTATGTCCCGTTGAATATAGTGGCATAGACTCACCACCTTCATCATTTATTTGCTATCTCCTGGAGTTTGGGGTTTTCTTTTTTTAATAATCTACAGAAAGGATCAGATATTAGCATCTTTTTGACTAGCAGGCTTTCCATATATCCTTATGCTCGTAATTCAGCTTCAGCACTGCTTATGTATTGCTTTTACTGTCACCACAAACCAAATAAACCATCCCTGTTCTAGGAACAAATTCACCCGCGGGTGTGCCAGTTCCCACCTCTTTACACCATCAGAACGAGGAAGAACTATGTCTTGGTCACTTGAAAGGAAAACAAACCCCATAGAGTCTTCTTCACTAGAGGGGAATTTGAGGGGTATTAGGTGTTTATGAGTCACACAGACTCCCGTGAAATTCCCTCTACTACCTTGCAGTAAAGTCTATGTCCCCAGAGTGCATCTGCCTGCCAAAGGAGTAAGCCATAGGAAAAGGATTTATTTTATCCACATTTAGATACCCATGTGTAATTAAATAAATACATGCCACACTCTGCTGCAACCAAGTACACGGGAAGAGCAGCACAGTGCTCCACGGACACATATGGCCACAGAGGTGGTGAATGGCAAGTCAGGGCTGGGCTCACCAAAGCCCCTTAATCTGGGGCAGGGATGAACCTGAAGTGTCCCGTGCAAGTCCCTGTGGTTCACTAGACACCACTCTGGTTATCTTTTGTGTAACTTATTTCACAAGGTATTCATTTGAGAGAAAAAAAAAAAAAATCTATCAACTTGCCAAAAGTGATTCAAGAAATTTAAAGGAAACTAAGGTTTCCATGTGTCTGTCAGCTCTTGTAGCCTTCCTAAGAAAAAAAAAATGTAATAAATGCCCAACGTTTGGTGCAATGCAGTGTATTCCAAGGGCAAGAACTTTTGTTCTTCAGAATTATTTTTATAATGTCACCTCTGCCAGGAATGATTTAAGAGCTTCCAGATAAAGGACTGAATTTCATCAGAAGCAGAGAGATCACCTCAAGTTTACCTTTAGCCTCCTGATGAATAAAACACCCTCCCCAGTCCTCTCTAGCATCTTACTCCTACGTTCAGAAGCGAGATTTCAAAGGAAATTATTTGCGTCTCAGTCTAAAGGACATCTTAAAAAATTACACGTAAACACAAATGCATTGAGTAGAGATGAGTCTGTTGACTAAGCTTTAGATACCTTTAAAAGTTAAACCATCTTAAGCTAAGTGTACCTAATCTACCCCGCCAAACAGCTACTACTACATCGCATCACTGTGCCTGCTGCAAGTGAGAAAAAATAGTACCTCACATTTTCAGAAAGTGGAGGCTGTCAAAGCATTTCAGGTATCACGCAAGTAGGAATCGTCTCTCTGCCTAATTTATACTTCTTCCAATGCTAGATACAGCAGAGCATCATCTAAAAATTTAAATAAAGACAATTCCAAAGGGATTTCAGTACAAATCTCCCTCACTGGATAGGAGAGATTCCTGCTGAGTCTTGCCCACCAGGCACTTACTTCTCCAGTGTCTATCACTTTTTCTTAGTAAACTCAAATAAATAGGCAAAGGAGAACTGGAGCAATTTACTCCTTCAGCCACAAGAAGCAGCTGCTAAATGAATATGTGAATGGGATCTTCCCCCATTGTAATCCTGCTGTACAGGTCCATCAAGGAAAAAGAATCCTAAATATTGCACACTCCCAGCCATGAGTCACCCAAAAAAAGCACTATGCCAGGTGGCCAGTGGCTGGGCTCACCGAATTCCCTTGGACAGGAGTAAGGATGAACCTGAAGCGTTCCACACGGGTTGCTGGGTTTCATCAGGTACCACTCTAGCTATTCATCATGTACCACTCTAGCTATTCATCATGTAGCTTATTTTGAATATTAAGGTATTCTTTTCTATTCTACCAGGATCTTTTCACTTGGAGATGCTGGATCTGGAAACATGTTTTGTACAAGTCTCCACAACCTTCATAGTCATCCTACTTCCTATACAGACAGTAGAGCAGCAGCATTGTTGGGTTAAGCTCTGATAAGGAAGGCCTCAGCTCACACAGCGCCTACTTTTCCTAACAGCTTATGTTAAAGAAAGAAGAACTCAAACTGGCACCTAGTCAGGGCATACTGGTTAGAGGACTGGAGAAATGGAGATTCATCTTATAAGGGGACACTTACAAAATGAATTATTCAGCTTCAAAAAAAAAGTAAAGGTGTCACATCCTGAGACAGAGAGTGATCATGCTACAAATACTTCAGGGAGAAAACACAAGAGAAGAATTTTCCAAGCTCACAGACTGTGTTAGCATATGAAGAAAAAAGTTACTGAGAAATGAGGTTTCCAGCCATCTGGAGACTAAAGTTCTGGAACAGATTTCCGGGAAAAAAAAAACCCACTAGGAACAAAACAAAACCTCCAATCAGTTTCCAAGATAAGGTTGGGTGTGTTTGCAGAAGGGGATCATTTGGCATGGTTTCTCACAAGGAAATCCACCTCAGTACTATATCTGCTATTCCCAAACTAGGAATAACCTATACACATTTCTAGGGAATCAGAGTACCCAAAGGTTGTTCAAGCAAATTGTTGGACGCATCAGCTTCCTATGAAGTACAATAAAGCTTTATATGCAAACAGTGCAACATACTTAGGAAAAAATGTATCTGAAATATTAAAGCATGAGGAAGCAGACAAAATGAAAGCTTTAAATGTTCATTTAGGGTAAAGAGCTATCTGCAGTGCACAGCATATTGAAGGGCAAGGAATGCAATTAGTGCTTGCTGCCTTATTTCAGGAGGCCTTGATCATTTCTTCTTAGCATGTAATTTACATATTAATATTGCAAATGGCATTTGTTTGTCCATAGCACTACCACTCTTTGATAAGCATGTGTCATTAATGCATATGAATAAGGAGCTTCCACCTGTCTGCTAGGAAACACAGAGAGAAATGATTTACAAAAGAGTCATATTCAGTCTGTTTCATACCCTAATGAATCACCTGCCTCATTAGTGGACAGCTTTCCTTCCTCCACACCAAGCAGGCAGAGAGAGATCACAACAGCAGGGCTTGTACTGCTTACTGCATGCTGGGCAGTAACACAACAAAATTCTTTGCTATAGGTCCAAAATACAGACGTGCTGGAATTGTACCCATGCGACTCCTCAAGGCAACACCTTGTACTTAAGCTACTTAAAAAAATGGAAGTTAAAACAGAGCTTTTAAGAAAATCAAAGCTTGGGAGGCAAGAAGAAAGCCCAGGACCAGTGGCAGAAGCAGAAGCACTGGTGAAGCCTGAAAGCAGGGCTGGCTGAGAGCTCAGCAGAGACACAACCTCCCGCTGGCACAAGATCTGAGTTACAGCAGCCACCTGGGTCCTCTGGCACTGGCCAGCCTTTGGTCACTCACTCAATAGTGAAGAACAGTTAACGTGTAATCCACAGAATGGATATGAGCATAAATATTTTAAGACATTTTGGTCAGCCTAAAGGTCCATTTGTTCCTGTACCCAGTCTCTGGCAGTGGCCATCAGCAGATGCCACTGCCCGGAAGCACGGCACACAGGGAGTCCTGTTGACCACAGTTGATTTTCCCAGCAAGCAGGTGTTTGAGGTTGCTCTGTGCCAGAGTTTGTTCTTGGTGGCCATTCTTCTACAAATCCATCCAACTCGAGAAACGCATTTCTGCTTTTACATTTGACACATCATACGGCAATCAGTTCCTGCGCTGTATACAGGCTGTGTGGAAAAGTACTTGCTCTTGCTTGTTTTAAGCCAGATGTCTAATAGCACCGTTACACTGCCCATACTGCACCGCCCGTGAGAGACAGGGAGTGATCATCCCCAACTGAACTACACCAAGTACATCTCAGTAGTCTCTTTCCAAAACTAAAAGCCATAACTCACTTAATCTTCCCATATTCAGAAGGCATTTCAGGTTTCTGCTTAACCTTATTGTCCTTCTCTGTATCTTTTCTAGCTCTACTATATCTATTTGTGATTAAGATATCAGAAATTAGCTCCATTCTCAGCACCTCATGTATGTTCCTTTCCTTATAACTTCTAACATTCCATTTGCCTTTACAATTCTCATTGAACACTGTAATGATTTTTTTCAGAAAATTATGTATAATAACTTCAAATTGTTGCAGCTAATAGGAAAATTATTTTGTAGATATATTTAGGATTGGTTTCCTGAGGTGCATGACTTAAAGTATTTAGACTTCATCTGCCATTTTCATTTTACAGTCAATTAATATGAAGAAATCCTCTTGATGCTCTTTGTAGTTAGTCTGAGTTTGGTCTATTCTGAAATATTTTGTCTGATCAAGCAGTAGTTGTCACTGCACCACTCACCCCCTTTCTCAGATCATTTATGAATACACTAAACAGCACAGAGTCTGGCACTTTGGACACTCTTTTCTATTGTGAAACAGAGATCATTTACTCCTACGCTGTGGCTTCTTTCATTTAGCCAATTATTAATCTGTGACATCTTAATCTCATCAAGAGCTTTTGGTAAAAAGCATTGTTGAAAGGGTTTTTTTGAAATGTGTTGTTAACCGCATCACCCTTACATAGTCTTCAAAGAACCAGAATAGACTTGTGATTAATTACTTCAGTCTATGAAATCTGCTTTGACTCTTCTCCCTTACGTTGTGTCTCACCTCTCTTTTCTGTCACTTGTTACAGCTTCTACTGATCTGTCCAGTACAAAAGTCAGAGGTACTGTTCTGTGGTTCCTTGAATTCTCTCTGCTGCCCTTTGAGAAATACTGGTGCTATATTTGTTGCCACTTCCCACACTTACCAATCATCTATCTGAAAGAAAAAAAAAAAATAAACTAAATAGGTTGGAAGCTACAATGAATTGTTCAGCAAATTCAGCCCTGAGTTCAACAGGTACATACTGGGCTCCTGCTGCCTGATATCATCAGTTTGATTCCTCTCTTTCCTGCCTATTTCTGTGTCTCATGCTAAAATAGATTTTAATTTTTTTTAATAATGAACAGTGAAAACAGGGACCTTATTTGCCCACACATGATCAGCTATAAAGCCTCATGGTTTGTAGCATCCTATACCTAAGTGTAGGAAATACTCCATCCCAGAAATCTAACAACTCCAGCGATGAAAGATAACAGCACAAAGAAGAAATCCAAGACAGCTAGCACTTTTACTCTTCTGTAAATTAGTTGTTCCCCCCCTCTAAATAAACTGTATTTAAATTAGAAGACTAAACTACATTATTTAGGCACAGTCTTAAAAGCGGAAGGAAGATTTATGTTTCTGCTCCGGGTTTATCAAAGGTCTCTGAACACACAGCAAATGTTCAATGTCATATTTATACTGCCACATGCTGTGATTTTTCGTGCCTGAGAGACTCCAGGGAATATGCCCTCTGGTCATCTGCAGTTGTGAAAGTATTTAAGCTGCCATTTGTACAGTGAACCAGTAGAAGGGAATGAAAGTGCTAAACCATCCTAAAACCACACAACATACCCTGGCTGAAATTAACAGCCACATTTCAGTGCTCACTCGCAAAAAGAAAATACTGCATTATCTCTCTTCAATGATACTTTTTCTTTCACCAGATACCAACAGCGAATATTGCTTTGATGGTGAAGGTGACAAATTATTCCTGTTCACAATTCAGCATCCCCAAATATTTGTCAGCAGCATTTGCTTCTTGCTACTTTTAAGTAAATATTTTCCAGCTGCATTATGTCTAGACCTACTACCTCTAATGGCAATCTTATTCAGGCCTTTTAAAAAATATGATGGTGAGCTTTTCAGACATATTTATGAGTATCTCATGAGAAACTTCTGGTTCTAATCAGGCCTACATTGATTTATATATATATGTATATATAAAATTGTATAATACAAAGCATTTTGAATTGGGGTCCCCCTTAAGAAGTCCATGTGGGGTTCTGTTAGTTCTGAGCTGCCTGGCTGCTCTCCCCTGCCCCAGGGACACAACCACCAAGCTGCTTAACCACCTGGGCCACCACCCAGGTACCAACCACTCAAAACTACTGTCCTGCTCATCTCTTGCCCTGCACATACCCAAGTATCTGACAATAGCAGTGGGGAAAAAAAAAAACCACAAATGCATGTGTAGACACACACACACATATATATATATACACATACATATGTATATATACATAGATATGTATCACTCTTACAGCCCAACAACTAATATAGTGCTTGCAGGCTTCAGCTGAGCTGAAGTCCTGAAGAAGATTTTCTCAATTATTACAGAGGAAAGCTGTCTTGAAAGCAAGCAGAGTCTGGTCATCACTAATAACTAGTGTGTGCCTGTATGCTTCTCAGGGATCTCACAGGAAAACCACAAAACAGCAGCACAACACCAGTGTGAATGTCAGCAAGTTTATACAAAAAGAGTACATGCAGTTGGCACCATGAGGACACAGGTTCAAGTGCTCACTTCACCTGATGTGGGTCAGAGACTTGCCATAGGCTGCATGCATACTGAGAGGGTACCTCTGCTACCCAGCTGCTGGTGTTTGGGAAAGGGAATCTCATTTTCTTTACGAAGAACATTGGCATAACTGCATGACTGAGATAAACCTCCAGGAGAAAGGCCAAAGATGGGGAGGAGATCTCATCCCTCAGCAGTACAGGCAGACAACGACTGAGCTCACAAAGTTTTGAGAGGCCACAGAGCTACCACATGGACCAGCACCAGGGAAGCAGCAGTACTGAGATGTCACACCTAAGTAAATGCTCCTGCAGATACAAACACCCTTTTGTGACTTACCTAAGTACAAAATCTCCTAGCTGCCAAAATCTATGTTCCTTTCTCACAGCTAACCTCAGTGAGACTAGTTACACAATCAAGAACTAATTGCATGAGAAGGGATCACTTGATGAGGTTCTTAGACTTGCATGTTTCTGCTCAAGTCATCAACTGATGTAAATTAGCACAGCTTCAAAGAAATTAGTTAAGTGATGCTAAAGGTCTGGCTCCTACTATTTGTGTGTTTCTGAGGGAAGGTAATAGAGACAAAGAGATTTTTGTATGAGAAAACTGCATCTCTACTATCATATTAGAATTCTTGTCAGGACACTAATAGGTAAAATAGTCTGGTAAGGTATAACTTGTTTGGATTTTCATTAAGTTATTTTTAAGGCCATTAAGGAAACTAATCAGTCATGGGTTAAATGTCAAACATCTGTCCTGGGATTTGAAAGTAAGTAAAAGATACAAAGGTAGAGAATTCAGGCATGCAGATGGGGAGAATTTAAAAGTAGCTGTAGAGGGGCAGTATTATTTAGTATATTTAGGTTATCAGTAAACAATTGTTTACTGATTTGCTGGGAATCTATTTAGATGACACAAAAATGTTGAGGTGCATCTAGTCTGAAGGAGGTTTGAGGAATTAACAAGGATGTAAGTAAATAATCAGACAGTTATCTTTTCTAAGACAAAGAGACACTGGAACACCCTGCTCTTGGTAAGAGTGAGCACTGTCACCAGCTGTCCTGTCCTTGATATACCTGAAAAGCAATTTGAGCTATATAAAATGAGCCTCATCTGAAAAGCAGAAGCAGCCCATTTCCTTTCACAGAAAACCTCAGTTTTTGTGGTCATTGCTAAACCACAATTCAACACTGGAACACCTCTCATATGAAGAAAGGCTGAGAGAGTTGGGGTTGTTCAGCCTGGAGAAGAGAAGTCTCCAGGGAGACCTTATTGTGGCCTTTCAGTACTTAAAGGGAGTTTATAAGAAAGCTGGAGAGGGACTTTTTGCCAGGGCCTGTAGTGATAGGACATGGGGTAATGGTCTTAAACTGAAAAAGGGTAGATTTAAATTGGGCATAGGGAAGAAATTCGTTATGATGAGGGTGGTGGAACAGATTGCCCAGAGAAATTGTGGACAACTTCCAATACATCCTTGGAAGTATTCAAGGTCAGGTTGGATTGGGTTTTGAGCAACCTGATCTACTGAACGGTGTCCCTGTTTATGGCAGGGGCATCAGACTAGATGATATTTAAGGTCTCTTCCAACCCAAACTGTTCTGTGATGCTACAAACACTGTCATCTTGGTTTATTTTTTAATACACAACTGCTACCCAGGTATTTATTCTGACAGTTTATGCCTCTGCGGCAGTACCCTGCCACCAAGCCACCTGCCACCAAAGGGACAAGTTCTTGGGGAGTCATCTGAGCTGTGGAATCAGGAATGGTTCCAGTGACACACTGATTGCAGTGTATGGTGATGACTCCTCACGAGCTGACTTCCACACAGGGGAAACCCAGGTGCATGGGTCAGAAGGAGCTCATGGTACCCTCTAGCCAGGTCCTCAGATTGAAGGTACAGTAGGCCCAAAAGCACATCCCAAAAGTAACAGTGCAAGAGGCAGCAGTGGACGTCTAATGGATTAGCAATTGTGCAAAAGCCACAGAACTTCAGTTATATGTGAGTTACAAGTATGAAACTTCAAATTTCTCCTTTATTTATAATCGCACTGTAGGTGGGGATCAGGCTGTGCCTACATGCCCAGCAGTATGCATTTAGTCATTAACTCCCTGAGTGCTCCATGAACTCCCCAGCTTGTCATTCACATAGATGAGATACTGAACTGGCTTTAGACAAGCGACTGACTTGAAACTGGGTGACCTGGTATTCCAGCACCCTCACAGCTAAGTGTTCAAGAGCCCTCCAGCTGGGGTTTTTGGACACTTCCAGAAGAAGAACCACAAGTTCCAAGCAGCTCCTGCTCTGCCCAGTCCAATTTGTGTACTCGAAAGTGTTGTTTCATCTCTTGGACGGGGTGACCCCGCAACTACGAGGCAGTTCTTGCTGCAAAGGGGATCACACTGTCCACATGGTAAGTAATTAATAAAAAGGGCTCCTGCAGATGCAGAAATGGTCACATAGGACAGTCTCCTGGACATTGTTAAGGTAATAGTGATGGATCATGAATGTGCTCGACTGGTCATGTGGCACCATGGGCCAGCTGGGTTAGAAGAACTGAGCAGAACTGCAGTCCAGCTGAAGGCACTGCTGCAAAGACTTGTGCAATGGAGACTCCTGTCACCACTGGGCAGCAACCAATTCCTGTTTCAGGGACATCATTCTCCATGGCAGCATTACCCTAATGCAGGATTACAATAAATTGGGGATTATTTTTAACAAACTCTGTTTGAGTGTCTATGCAACACAACAATACTGCTTGTCACAATGACTCCCATCCTGCAGCTATTTATATACCAAATATAACCTTGCTGATTAATTTAGAGGTTACAACTCAACCAAACGGATTTGCCACTGAAAGTTTCAGTTTATTATATTTACGCTAGGACACATTGTAACAATATTTTCAACTCCTCTCATTTTGCTTTGCCTTTTCCCTTCCTCCAGAAACTGGCATCGCCCTCTCTTACAACAGATAGAATTCTCCAGAAAAAGTTGGTTTAGTTTAGCTCCAAAAATACAAATATAATCAAATTGACTGCCACATCCCAAATACATGATTAAAGTTAATGCAAGCCCACCACCAGGACATCCACCACACTTATCTCAGACTATCAAGCCTTGCCAGTGTTATCCAGCAAAGGACTCCCAGCATTGCTGGCAAACTTTTCATGTGGCCTGAGCTAGAAAAGAGAAGCAAAGCTATAAGCCAAGTGCTTGTTTCAAATCAGCCCTTGTGTAGGAGCTGCCGGAAAGGGAAATAGGTCACAGCACATGACAGTCCTGAAGAGAGAATGTCTCTTCTTGCACCCTTCTCAGCATGCAAGGACACTTGAGTCCATCCTTCCTTCCCTCCTTCCTTCCTTCCTTCCTTCCTTCCTTCCTTCCCTCTCTACTTCCCCATGCTACAAAATCTCCATGGGCTGGACCACAACCATGCTGCATCTGTTCGGAGAAACCCTTTGCAGCTGCAAGTGTTGATCTGGGAGAAGGAGCTGAGTGTAGAGGCAAACAATAGTTCTTTCAGCAATTTTTTGCATCACTATTTCACACTTCTACAGGCACAGCAGCTTCAGAAGATGAATGAGTCTTGCATACCAGCATTTATACAAAAAGCTTTGTTCCCCACTGACCTCAAGCCTTGTATATCTGCAGGAGACATATGGTATATAATAACAGCGGTGCTGAGGGAAGTTCAGTTCAGCCAGTCACAGCTTACACACAGGTAAATGCATTTTATTAACTGTAAGCTTTCATTTTCTCTCAGGGGTTCACAGGAGCCTCATACGACTTTTTTCTAAGGAGAAAACAAAACTGAATGATCTTTCAAGAACAGAACCCCATAACACTCACAGTTAATTAAACTCTATAATAAGCAGACCACAAGCCTGAAAGTCATTTTAAAATCTTCAACCTAAGATCAAAAACCACTACAAAAGGATATAAGTATTTTTAAACAGGAAAGCTCTCTTCAGGAGTCAAACTACTTCACGAGTTGACAACTTTCTGTGCTCATACCCAGTAGCTTCCCTTTGAAGCAACTTTTCACATTGAGATCTGATGGAATCACTCAACATTACAAAACAGGAAAGCACTATTAATTATCCTTATTACTTTCAGGGTTACAAAAATACAGTCACAGATAAAGATCTGAAGATGTACGCAGCCTAAAAAAATGACAAGTCCCTGCCTTACAGAGCTTATACCTGATATATAGGAGAGCAAGTGGACAAAAATACACAGGGAAGCAATGCAATAATAAGAAAAAATTCATTAATTAGCATCCTGTTTCACAGGGTCATATATAAAGAAATAGCAGGTCAACCAAGTATTTCTTGAAGTCCTTTCCTAAACCAAAGCATTTGTGCAGGGGCATTTGAAATAGGATGTGTGCACTGTCAGAACCTGCCCAACGCAGCCTCATCATCTGAAAACAGCACTAGACAGAGAGGAAGTAAAATTCCAAACTTAATCCATGTTGTCTATGAAACGAAAAGCAGCAGTAAGTAGATCAGTCAGATAACTGAACCATATGAGTATAAGCATACAGTCAGACAGCGAGAGATATCAGCAGAAGAACTTTCTTGGCATTAGTTAACATTACTATGATATTGCATGCAGTAGGTGTACTAAATTAGCTAAACTTAAAATTACAAACACATAGCAAACCTAAAGCTCAAGTTCTCCTTAAAATCAGACAAGAAGTGGTGTTCAGACTTTTCATTAGGCCGCTACACAGAAGCGAAATTCATACAAAATTTATAGCATATCCATATATCCATTTCTCTCACATGTTTGTACTCACTGAAGAGCTCTGTGTGAATGATAGAGCTTCCCAAACATATAGGTGTTTTGCAGCTGACTCACAAAACACATTTCTAAGTTTGTGCAGAATGTGTGGTGAAATCATGGTGTTACTTTGGGGGCATTAGTTAACAGCTCTCTGGAGCAAAACATGCATTTGTGGTTGCTCATGATATCTATCATTTTATACCACTAAGCCCTGGCCTCTGGATAAGTCAAAGGCATGAAGTCATCAAGAGACCCATAGCAGCTACTTAAACATCAAATAAGAAAATGCTCATACTCATCATTTAAAAATAAAAAGATAAAAGTGTAAAGGAAGAGTTGCTTTTTGTGACAGATGAAAAAAAATTGAAAGCAATTGTTATGAACTTTACTTTTGTTCCCAGCACCTCTTCCTTTAGTTCAGCATTAGACTTGCAAAATGATTTTTTTTAAGGGTGAAGATACTTTAGAAAAATGAAGTGACCTGTGGCTATTTCCATGACTTGTGTGATGGCTGCAACATAGGGGATTAGCTGCCCAGACACGACATTGGAAATACGGGTTCTGCAAAAGAGACCATACCTTTATTCAGGTCTAACAGCATGATGGATTTGCTGCTTGGAAGAACGGATTTGTTCAGTGACACTGTTGCAGTCTGATTATGTGACACCACATGGTAGCAGGGGTAAATAGAAATCAAAGAAAGGATCGTGAATGGAAGAACAGTGAAGCTAAAAGCTTCAACAGAGACACTCTGAAAAAGGATATGGAAGAGACCTAAACAGCATGTATCTCCAAGTAACACGTGCCAGAAAAATGGAGGGATTGTCAAAGGAGAGGTTTAATTCTGACAGTCTCTAGCTGTGAAATAGTGGAATGTATTTCACAAGTTTTCAGTTAATTTGAGCAGATGAAATTATAGTGTGAAAGAACTCTGCCTTCCACACAAAAGTGACACTTCTAGCTGGCTGGCCCCAGGCTGGACACTCCAGGGGTGGGCAAGCAGTTTTGCTCATTCCCACACCTCCTGTCCTACAGAAATATTTTGATGATTAAATTGTCCCCATTCAATTTTAGCCAGCCTTTAAAAGAGATGTAAATGGTGCGTCTTCCTTCTCTTCCCTTTCATGTGTGTCTAGAGCATCTCTGCCTTGTTGGGACACTCACCTGGGCGGTGGGAGGTGCTTTGAATCACTTCAAGTGGAGAAGGGAATGGAACTGCATCCCATGTGGAATACTCAACCCACTCAGAATTACATAATAAAGATTATATGTAAAGAAGGCACTATTTCTTCCTCTGTTTATGTCTTACAGGAAATTACTGCTGTTCCACTTCTAAAGAAAATTTCTGGGGCAAACAAGTTACCCCAGCCTGTCCAGAGGGAAGTACCTACGTGGAGACACAGGTCAAGTGACTGAATCCAGGCAAGACAAGGATGTGAGATGGAAGCTTATTCCCAGTTGTTCCTCACAGTGATTTGCGACGACATTCCTCTCTGAGCACTGACCATGAATCCCTTCCAAGGCATCTATCCCTTGCGGGGCAGAGGATGCGCGCTGTAAGCTCTGCTGCTATGCACACTTGTAGGGCAGTAGGAAGCTTAAAGCCAGACTATATACCAAAACACTCAGTTCTCCAGCACCCAAATCTGTTGGTGGACTTAGGCTCATGTCACTGTGTTGTGTCTCCCAGAGGACCTCTCAGGTTGGCATTGACACACCATGCACAGAGCATACAGAAACCTACATTACTGCTGCTGGTGCCACATGTGGATTAAAAGGTTTTCTGTCACCACTGAGGCCAGGCAGTTTAACATTCTTTGCAAAAGCTGTGTTTTCTTTCTTAAAAAAATATTAGGATACTTGCATTAAATGCTCCCTGATTTGCATAAAACTAAACTACATTGTGCAGTAATTTTTGGTTTGTTTTCTTACATACTATTTCTATTGTTGGCATAGTCTTTTGAGTCTGTCATCTATGCTTTGAGCATTAAAGAACTCACTGGGATGACACTTATCTTAATCTTTTTTTGACATTTTTCATATACGAAGTTCCCTGCATAGTGACAGGTTCAGTATTGTTAAAAAACAGCAGGAGAAAAACCCAATTAAACTTGCAATTTTCCAAGGAGCAAGGCAAATACACAATATGCCTGCCAGATGACTTGCTCTGTCCTTGCCTGTACAGGACATATCTACAAGAAGATTTTCCCCTGTGGGTACTGCACATCCTGCTTCCTAAAATTCTGCTACCTTTCTGCAGAACAGAAGCATAAAGAAGACATGGTTTTCTTCACCTCATATATATATACTGCATTTACATGAATGGCTAACATTTCAGAAGACTCTCCAGATCTCTGAAAGCCACCTCTGCTTTCAGTTGCAGCTTCCTTGTACACACGAAAAGAGTTACTGCTTACCATGTTCTTTGGGTTATTTTGGTGTGTAACTCCTTCATACATAAGTAATCATTTGCTTTTCAAACATGCACAATTACAAGAGGAAGACTGAACAGACATTTATGTTCACAGAACTGGACTCCTCCTTTGAGATCCCATCTGCGCTTCGACATTAATCACGCTAAGGAACTCCCGGTGTGATTCACAGTGAGCCCAAACTCTGATTTATAGCAGGCCTAGACTGTAATTTGTCTCCCGCCACTTCAGCTGTCCACAGCTCAACACCTAGAGTAAGCAAGTCTTCTCCATTCCCTCTGTACTCAAAGGAGTATTTTTTTATATAGGTATCTTTCCACTTAGTGATTCATAAGCACCTCCTGTTGCAGGAGGGGCTGAGTCATTTGCTGGATGTCTCTCTGTCCACTGATTAAGAGCCTAGATCACTTTCTTAGACTAAAGAGGTAACTTCAAAGCAATTAATGTTAGGAGAGATGGATCTCACCCTCAATTAAATCATTGTTTTTTATCTCAGGAATGACTCTACAACATAAATCCTCAGGAACTTGGGTAAAGTAACACTCCTCTCAGAGTCAAGAGTCCAAGAGTCCTAGCTGTTAATCTCTACTCCAAAACTATTTATGCACTTATAACTAGAAATCAATTGGTAAAATGCATGGATACTGACAGGCGTGACACCTGTCTCCCAAACTGTGGCTCTTACCACTACCCAACAGTGTCGGGTCCCTTTTTCCCTGTGTCTCTGGAAGCTTCCACTCCTGGCTACCCAGTGGTCCAGCTGCAATAGCACAACTGCAGACAGCATTAGTTAGAGCGGTCACTGGCCCAGCAAAAAGGCACTTTCCATTTTGCCTGGCTGACAGCTGAATTATTACGACAAGGAAAAGCATCTCTATCACTCCTCAATAAGAACATTAGTTTCCTATCCAAAGGCTCATCACTTGGCTCCATGAAATGGTTTTAGGCCGCAAATCCCACTCTCACCTAAGCATCAAGAGGATGGGGAGGCTGAGAGACAATTCCATTTTCACGGGCTGTTTCAATGTATCCTCATGGGCTGTCTACTGCTAACACCAATCCTAGATGCCTACGGGTGCCTACTACATTCAGAATGAAATTAAGTATCTAACATGACCTTACAAATTATGTTTCCAGAACAGGTGCTTAACATTGGGTCCAGTGTGAAACATGGTACAGAATTTGGGTGCCTGACCCATTCCTAAACTGCTGAATACACTTCCCTAGGAGTCTGAGGACACCTTGTGTGGATATCACAGATCGTGCTGGTGATCCCTTTTTCAGACAGTAAGTGCAAAGTCCATGAGAGAGCCCATAGTGACCATATTTTCACTGGATCAAATTTGGTAGTTAGAACATTTTTTAGATGCATTATCATGTAGGCTACCTACTGACCTTCAGATTTTTAAATAAGAATTTATTTTATCCATGATAAAGAAAAAGCATAAGCAAACAAATTGAGATGGATTTGCTTACTGCCCTAAAATAGGCTTATATCATTTAAGTGAATTTCTTTACTTTTTAAGTTAGCATCACTATTTAGGAACAGAATTCAGAGGGTTTGTTGGCTGGAGGTCTATCGGCAGAGGGAAAATAATTTTGATCACTCTTCCAGACAGCCTACAGACCTGCAAAACAGTGGTAATAAAACCTCCCAACAACCAGGTGTTAGCTCATTGCAGTACAATCTAAAGGAGACTAGGGCTGGGGGAGATTAAGGCATAAAGCAACATTTAACATGGGTAACACTTTCGAGGATCCTGCTGCGCCAGAAACCAGGTTTTCCTCCATCGTGTCTGGTGGGTATATCTACAGCACAATTCAGCACAGTGGTACTCAAATTATCAACCTAGCCTGTTTGCTGGAAATGGCGAGATTGTATCATTATCATAGCCTAGATATTCTGCTCCTCAGTGAGTATGGCTCCCACGTTGTCCCAGCCTTCCTGCTCAGGAAACCGCAACCCTTCACCCAGGCTATCTGGCACAACATCGCTTTGTGCCCTGTGGACGGACCTGAAGCGTTACGGGAAGTACAGACAGTCATAAACGAAGGGGAAACCACACCATCCCAGAAAAATCTGTCAGCCCACCACAAACTCTCTTACCTGACAGCAGAGAACAAGAGGTCCTGGAAAAGCTGTATGCACAGGGGGAAATCTTCCTGGAGGTATCTCCTGGATGGGCAAGGGCAGAACCGGCCAGGATCGCTTGCTGTAAATGACACAATCCCTTACCAAGTTCTCCTCACTTGAACTTTCTCTTGCTCCTGGAAACTTGATATCACTTTTATTAACCTAGGACACAGTTTAAGGCTGATCAATAAAATAGACAAAACACATAAATCTTTATTCAAACATCTGAATTTGACAATCTACAAATGAATAGCATAAAGTAGCTGCAGTCGGGCACCTACGTTGACATCTAGAAATCCCCACAGGGCAGCATTCCTCAGCCTACAGTCTATAAAAGGTAAAAAATACATCACGAAAGAAAAGGGGACAGTTTTCATATTATGCATTCGAAAGATGTGAATCGCATTTCAAAGGCCTGAATGTGCTCCTAGCACAAGGGAACACAGCTCCTTTCACCTTCAGAAAATGAAGCATTCTTTTATGCTGAAACCTTTCATCTGCGAAACCACTGCTGGAGTTACATAAAGCATTTGACTAAGGACACAAAAGCACATGAACCTCCATTCAATATCTGGGTGACTACACTTGCTCATGCAAATTGTATCCAGCAAACTCACTCCCAGACTTTGAAAAACATCAAGAAAAATGGTGTGGTTTGGGGGAGTTTATAACTTTAATATTCAGACACTTTTTTTTTTGGCCACTTTATTTACTCCCAGTTACTAAACCCTGTGAACCAGGGTTGTTTGTACCAGCCTGAGATCCAAAACTGAGCCAGCAGAGCCAGCCTCACATCTACCCAGCCAGAACACCGCACCTGCAGAAAACTAATGGCTCAGCATAACAGAGGGCCTGAAATTCTGAATACATCAAAATTATAGATATGATTTTTTTTTACTTATATATTCACATTTAACGATTTGGTTGATCTACTGGGACTAATGAACAGCACACTGTATTTAACATGTTCGCTGAGTTACTGGGGTTTACAATACAATCTAGGATCAGTCCTACTTTGTGTATTCACATTATTAATAAACTACTCAAGTGTATTTTCCTTTATGCAGGGCATATGTGCCAGGTCTATGTTCGACTCACATGTTGGTATCTGTGGTCCAAACCCATGAAGGCACAGACACAAAGACGAGCAAATGCGGTTGTTCTCCTGCTAAGTCTTTAAATTTTTTCATTGGGCACAACATGAACCACAAGCTGTAGCTATACCAAAGGTCAAGTGTGTCAAATGAACCCAGGCATTCATATAAAAGCATTTCTAGCTTCCTGTTTAAACCTAAGGAGGAGAATGTGTGTGTAATTTGCAGAGTTAAACTTCTGAAATGCATTCTTCTTTCCTCTGTATTTCTCAGTCTCAGAAACCACAGAGATTACGGGGAACAGGCTGGTCACTGAGTAGAATTATTAGCACTTTCTCAAGCACTAGCCTCAAAACCATCTTTAAAAAGAAGGGAGAATATTATTTCTTCTTGAAAATACATGAAACAGGATTTGAATTTTTCTCTGGTGTTCTTGCTTTTGGCTGATGCACTGCAGTACACAGATATGTTTATAAGCAACTGAGAACAATGTCAAGTTTATTCAGAACTGAGTTATTAGTTCAGCTAATCCTAAAGCTTTGGAGGAATTAGTACAGGGATTCAGGAAGGATAATGAAAGACTGTTTTAATGAGTACCAATCAAAATATTTCTGAAGACCAGAAATATAGTCATTTTCTTAAGACAACAAAACTGATAAAGAAAAATTTACCTTCATAAATTTTAACACTAAAGCAGTCCTACAAGCACTTAAAATTCTGGTTAACCCAACAGAGAATTATACTGAAATAAATTACTTATTTTTATGCTTATATTTTACTAATAAGCATTTTAATGAATTAATAATAATATTTTAAAATATTTTACAATAAAGTGGGCTATTTTATTATTTTATATATTTTTCTTTCACATTTTGCTGACAACTCATATTGAATTCAGTAAGAACCATGTCTGTACAATCATATCAAATGGCTTACCGTATTTTTTAAAATACCCATAAGTGTAGAATCAAACATCAAATATGTAATTAAAATCAAAGTAATAATTCTATTTATCACAGAGCTGACCTTTTCTTAATAGATAGTATAGGTAGAATTCAACTCCACTTGCTACAACAAAAGTGACTCCAATTTACAAATCTGATTCTTGAGAAGAATCTGGCTCCATATATATTTAAACAACTATCAACTTCAACCTACATTATGTCCCACCATAATATCCACAGTATTCCATAAGCAGACGTATTTTATTTGCAGTTATTTCTTCTCTTTTCTTGCCTTGCTGTAACAAAATACTTTGTTCCCAGGTTAAAAAAAAAAAAAAAAGTCTGTACCTCAAGTGACAATCATTTCCAAAAGAGATCATGTGTGTTTTATCAGAGATGTCTCCATTTGGACTACTAATTTCTTAAGAGCTTTTGTTTGCCGTGAACCAAAATCTACAACTTGAATGACGAGATATGGTCCACTAAAAATAATAGTCTTTCTATTCTAATCAAATAACATTATTTCAAAACTGAGTACAAAATCATAAATTAATTCAACATCCAAGTCTAAACTTTCAAAAGTATCTAAATATTAACTACCTTAATAGCCCAAATATGTTTTCAAATTAAATTTAGAAGTTTAAATGTCATTGACTATCAATGAGATTGAGAGTCTAGCAGGAAGATTTCGGTCCTTAAAAATTCAGTGTTATGGAAAACACCACTACATAAACACACACATTTTTAAAAGCCAAATACCTTTAAGAATCCAGCTACTAGTAAAAAAATCTCCTCTGAAAATGTAAGAAAAATGAACCCAAACCAACTCAGTAACTAAGATGCCTGGACAAATTAGGTGCTAGTTTAATTTCTCCATGGCAGGAAACAGACGGTGCCTTTTGTTTTGAAGTACTTTCCTTCTGCATAGAAGACACAACTATACCCTATAATAATATGAGGAAATCAATGAAATGATGTCTGAATATTGTTGGGCCAGAATATTGTCGAATATTTTTCTGAAAAAATGTTGGGCCACATTTCTAAAGATATGCGCTAAATTCAAATCAGCTTTGTCAGTCTTCAACTTGAACAAGAATGTGTTACTTAGACACCTTCTTTAATCCAGTTTCAAGAGCAGCAGCTGGGATGTAGGTAAATCATATTTGAATTCATGCTAATTTATTGTTAGAAAGGGTGGAAGGAATAATAGAAGCTATTTAAAACTATCCAGAAAGAAAACAGAGGTGCGGTTGAACTTTGAGCTATATTCTCACTGCATATAATTTAGGCAATTTATTCAACTGGAATTGAATCAGAAAATCCTGGTTTTTTTCAGAGAAAGGAGACCTTATTCAGGTAAAATTATTAGGTATCTGTTTCCTAGCTTAGATTTACTAGAAGACAGCACAGTGCAGACCTACCAGAGTATCAGAAGGGTGTCTTTTCAAGCCAGCAGACCTATCTGTGATATTGTCTTAATGACTAGGAGGAGAAAAGGGGAGAGAGCAAGAGAGAGCAGTAGCAACAGCTACAGGTTCCCTTGACAGGGATTTTCTAACTTTATTATTTAAAAGTCAGCTGCCTAAATGTCAGCTAGTCCCCTGGGCTCCTTCATAGTTGAAAGAGAGAAGAGGCACCTCCCAAAGGCAATTTGCCTCATCCTAAAGAATATATCTAAGTCAGGTTCAATGAATCACTATCTCATTTCTTTCTTATCCTATGGCTATGAAAGGAATGTGACAAGTAACTTTTAGATGCCTGAGTTTTGTCAAATGAATCCTGCCCTAAATGTGATTTTTCACTCCACTCTGAAACTTCACATTGGGATTTTCTTCACCATTGTGGTTTTTGGGTCTTGGTTCCCTTTCTTGCCACGGCTGCCAAGCTTCTTGATGCCTGACCTGACCTCGCTCATCGACCTGAGCCAAACCCACGGGAAGATCCTCTTTGCTGTGAGCGACCTTTGGATCAGACCTTAAGGGAAAAGCAGTACAAGGGCAAAGGCACCCATCAAGATTATTACAGAACAGCAAGTCAGTTTGCTGCAGTCTCTGCAGGAAAAGTTCTCCCTTGAATCTTTAAGACAGGGCGAATCTATTGATTAGCCCACTTCAGTCCAAAAAGTCAGCAGCTTTTTGACCTCATATCTTGTGCTGTCATACGTAACTTGATAAACCGCATCAAAATTGCTCCATATGGTTGTCATTCACTTCTGGCCAATAGAAAGGCAAATGAGAAGTGCAAGACTTTCTCAGAAACCTGCATTGCAAGAGCCTTTCTGCAACAGTCTGAGGAAAAATGGACTTTCAGCCTGAATTCTAGAATTCCCTCTATTCTGTAATTAATCAGAATTTTATTAGATTTGGGCAATACATAAAAGTTGTTTAAATGTGTCCATGCCTGTTATTGAGGCAAAATCACATGACTAACTAAATAATATTTTTTTCCCTCTCCTGACAAGAGGATCAGTTAAGCACATGAACAGTCAACTATTTCTAGTATCATACAGCAACATCATAAGAAAGTAATTATAGAAGGGGTTGCATTCAGTGACAATGTAAGAAAATTTTCTCAAATTTTCCATCGTAAGACTAATGGCAAAGATTTCTTACTGAAAAGGCTGTGCATCAAAATATCTTGTATCATTCAGAATTTTGGGGAAGAGAAGCCAGAAGATAAAACAATCTGGAAAGCATATTATCACCAACCAGAAACTGTCAGTCATGGTACTGCACTGAATATTACAAAAATGCCAAAAAATTGGATCCTGACTTCAGAACATCCATTCTCTTTGTGTATATGAGAAAAACAAAGCTGCTATACAGATAATGTACTGATTTCCTTATATTAAGAGAATTCTTGTTGGAAGGCAGGTTTTATCAGAACAGGAATCTGAAATATGGAAACTTTTTTGTAAGTTATGGTCACCTGAAGTGAAAGAGTAAACAATAAAATCCTCAAAAACTACAGAAGCCTACCTGAGAACATCCAACCCTGCACATTCAAAAGGCTAAGAATAGGAATAAAAAGCATCATTGCACTTGAATTGCAAAAGACTTGCCATATAAAAAACAATAATTTTGTGTAGAAAACCCATCCACAGTTTAAAATATTTTCTGAGCAGCTCGATGGATAAACAATTCACACTTACAGTTCAGCATATGGTCCTACCCATCTATCTATATGAACCTATGTGAGTTCAACAGACCAAGGTGAACTTCATTAAATCAAACTTTGATGTTCTTTACATAATCGAATCAAAACCCAAGGATCTTTATCACTTTCTTATCAGGATTAACAGGATACAGCCACAGTAAAATGTACCATTATTGTAATTTCATTATCATGCAGTGCCATGCATTTGCTATTATAATGTAAAATACCACAAATATCCAAATCTCTCAGTTCACCGTGGAATTTAACACCAAATAAAAATATTAGCAAAAGGAATAGAAAGCAGTAAGTTACTTCTAAAGCTGTTCTGTCTTTTCCACAAATGCGGAGTAAATGGATGTTTTAAATGTCGAATTGGATTCCATTTTTTCTACTAGTACACTCGTAATGAACATTTAAGTTTTAAGCCTAGTCAAATAACTGTGAAGTACTTCTTATGGTGTATTTATTACTTTTTCTCTTCTACATATATATGTGTAATTGTTATACTACTCAGTTGCATTTTTAATATGAAGGCTAATTATGTTAATAGAATATCGTGTCACTCTGTGCCATGTAGTTGAGTTTTAAAAGTCTTGTGCAGCTTTTGTTAATAAATTCCAACTAGTTTATATCCTTTAAAGTAGATACTGTCATCCCAGGACAGTTCATCTACCTTAAATACCTGTCTCCAACAGTGTCGCATAGCAACTGTTTAGAGAAAAGACAAAAATACAGGACATGAATAAAGTGATTTCTCCACGCTACACCTCATAAGCAACCAGCAGAGTTCTTGCAACTTCCTCTGCAGGAGGTCACATCCAGACCCTGTCCTCCATTAATTTAGGAGCTATTACCCCACTTATTAATCCATTTATCCTAGTGTAAATGTAGATAACAGGTGTGATGGATTCCATATCTTTTGTTCAACATTTGCTGCTTAATTCATGTTAATACAGCATATCTCTAGAGAATTACTAGGTCAGGTGAAATTGTTTGGAGAGGGAGACTTCTCCAGCACTGGTATGCCACTGAGGGAGAGAAGGCTGCAGGGTGGAAGAACGTGAAAGAAGAAAGAACAAGGAAGAAAGAACAAGGAAGAAATAAGAAAGGAGGAAGGACAGGAAGGAGGAGACAAGACCAAGAAGAAACAAAAACAGCAGGAGAATGAATGTCCAGGAAGGGAAACCTACAGCACAGCAGAAAGACTCAGGGCATGATGTAGCTTGAAAAACTCCCCTGTGGAGCAGAGGCTGGCACAGCCAACCCCCAAAGGTGACACGGTGACCAGAAAGTCTGTACAGAGCGGGCGACAACCCGCTGTGCCTCTGAGTTGACTGAAACTATGCTTGGAAGCCAGGACCTGCCTTCAACGTTGCGTTGAGCAAGGGAAGATTTTTCTTAAGATATTTTTTCTATTCTATTTCACCAAGTCACTTAATTTTCCTAAAAAAAAAAAATAATAATTTACTTTTATTCTCAAAAAAATGTCTTTTTAAATTTAAAAGCCTTTGTGGCCTTCAGGGAAGCTCACTATATAGAAAAATCCCAGCAGATCCATTCCAGTGCTCTGGCTAGTTTCTTTAAAAAAAAATTAATAAAAGAGGCTTTTAAATAATGGATCACAGAGTCCAACACAGACAATATTTATTACTGCATTCCTAAGTACCTAGGAGCTGAAGCCTTCCTTTTCATCAGTGAAATGAGAGTATAATCCATGCTTTCACCTTGTCTGTCGATTGCTGCTAGTCTTCCCTCAGGACACTTGGATGACACTACAGCCATACGCGTGATTGGCGTCACTGATATAGAGCCCACAAACGCTGCACCACGGTCTACAATGCAGAGAAGCTGTCTATGCCACATATGATCAAACACAGTACTGAAAAGACATACAATAAAATGCCCGCTTGAACTTCCCAGAAACATCCTTATTTAAAAAAAATGCTGAAGTAATACCAAATAACGTTTGATTTTTATTTCCTGAAATGTTAAAATCTTGATTGGAACAAACCAGTTACATAGGAACTACAGTGAAACAAGATCTTATACTTCAAACATGAAAATATTCATATCTGATTGTAATCCATCTCCCCGCCCATGGAACAAGGCCTTCGAGTAGCACGACAAATCTGCATCATCTTTTTAAATGCCAATTTTGTGTTTTGACCTCTAGCTTATCTATCAGATAAAAATCACACATAACCACAAAGTCCCTAGCAATGACATTAATGCAGATGCTGAAAAGAATCATTTTGTTGAGTGAAAGTCATAATGAACTTAGGCAAACATAAGAATTTGTTCCACATCTACCTCTCCCTACTAAAACAGAGCTTAGGCAATGCACTGCAAGTCACTTCAGAAAATGTTTATGGCTCATTGTTGCTTTATGTTAATTTTACTTTGTTTGATCACATAAAGACCTTTTTGGTAAGTGATATGTGCATTTATAAGGCACTTACAGATCTAAGGATGAAAAGCACTAGCTAAAAATGTTTATCATCATTCCCACAGCACAGGATTCAGAAAACATGAATCTTTTTGCTTGAGAGGAACATAAAGTATATACCAGGGCTACAGAACATGGCTTTAAATACTAACATAGAGTCATTACTGAAAATTTCAACACAAATCTAATGAAATCATTGATACTGAGAAATTACACACCTATATTTTGCAAGTAACCCATATGGTTTCTTATTTAGTAATGCTTAAATCGGAGATACTAGACTAGAAGCAGTTTCCAGAAAGCATACAATCACAGCATCATAAAACCATAGAACGGCTTGGGTTGGAAAGGACCTCTAAAGTTTACCTAGTTCCAACCCCCCTGCCATGAGGAGGGACATCTTCCACTAGACCAGGTTGTTCAAAGCCCCATCCAACCTGGCCTTGAATGTTTGCAGGGATGGGGCATCCACAGCTTCTTTGGGCAACCTGTTCCTGTGCCTCACTGCCCCTATAAAGAAGAATTTCTTCCTAATATCTAATCTAAATCTACCCTCTTTCAGTTAAAAAATATTTTTCTCCAGCTACTTTTCAGGTAATTATCACAAATAGTAATTATATTCACATTCAAAACTCATCCCTCTGGCCAAGAAAAGGTAGTCTTGGGTCTCCAGGTCATAACCCTGGACTGAAAGGTTATGAGAAGACCCTACACTGCCACTAGAGGACCAAACAAAACTTTCCCCAGGGCTCACCAGCTCTGCCCTCCTCGGGCCAAGCACGGCCCCTGGGCTTTCTCTAGATCTGCCAACACAGGTCTAGGCTTTGCCTCCACACTGGAGTTTAGCAGTGGATGATCTTAAAGCCTCTTGTTCATGTTGCTTATGCTCCACTAGGAAGGCTGTAAAGCTGCGTGTGCAATACTGACGTGGTTATTTTGACCTACTTTGTTCCTATCAGCACACGACGCCACATTTAATACAACTCTAAATTTGGAGTCATTTTCATACAGCGTGGATAAAAAAGAATGAGCAGTGAATTTCAAGTGCTTTCCCATAGATGGCAATGCGGTGCAAAATGCTATTCTATTTTCCCACACTCACATAAGAAATGTCAAATAAACTGGAGATTTCCCTCTGCGGAAAAGAAAAATGCAAAAAAGTTAGAAACAAGTGCCTTCGTGGAGCTCAGCAACGCCCATTTTGTCACTTGTTATACAACCATGTTTATTGCAAGCCAGTGGGGTTGATTCACTGGAATGTGTCACTTCAAACCACCATATTTTGCAATCTCTTACTGCCATCTTATGCCATTTTTTGTCACTGCACAATCCATGACATACTAAAAATTGTCAAATAAATGCTTTCTCACATGTAGCACTTCCTTTCATAGGTGTACGTCATCCTATCAGCTTATTATCATCTGGCCTTCATTTCTGCACCCCCAATTCCACAAGAAAATATTGAACACTTAATTCTCTTTGAAGCTGATGAGAACTGAGAACCCCCGGCACCTTTGACGATGATGTTAGAAAAGCCAATAACAAGCTCTCCCCTTCAAAACTGTTTCTTCAGTTGTTCGCTGCTTTTCAAACGTGCATCTTGATTCTCATTTGCACTGACTGACTCCACATTTCCCATTCCAGTACTGTGCAGGGACTACAAAGTAAACAAAGATAGGCCTGTAGTCTTCCTTCTGCAAAAAAGATGCATACAAACAGTGAAAACAGATTTACAGCATACATTATTCGTGCAAAAACAATTCGCAAATGTCCCAGCATTTAAGGATAGAACACCAAAATGGTGAGACACAAGAAAAAATAGTGGTCTATAATAAGTTTTACATTTAAAACAGTTTATTTCTCTCAAAAACTACACTAAATCACGTTTTGGACTTCTGTGGGTATCATCCTTCTCTAATTCCACGACAAACTTCCAGTTCATGGTAAAGGAATGCTGCTGGGCACCTTACCAGCAAAGCGTAAAAGTTCAACTTTAAGATTTCAAGTGGATTTTCCCCTTTTCTGGTCCCATCAACTCTAACAAATTTTCCACCAGCCAAGATATTTCCCCAGCACAATCTGTAAAAAACACTCCATTTAGTTCTGCTCTAGACATTGATAATTAGGGTTTAGTAAAGAAAGTATCTTGTGGTTGATATACTAGAGCAAATAGGTCCATTTCTCCCTCATTCCCTTCTCCCACTCAGTTGTGGTTTTGTTCTTCTTATTGCCGCACTGATGAAAATTAAAATAGAGCTGAGCTTCTCAGTACGGCCAACGTAAACAAACCTTCTAATTCACAGCATTTCTGCAACCACATTTTATGCCACATAAACTCCATTTTTGTAAAATGCATTGACTTAAACCGTTCCCAGCTATTATAATCCCAAAGCACAAAGTTGCAAGGCAACTAACATTTGTATTGATTTTTCGATATGTGCTACCATAACTCCTTTTAAACACACTTCAGTGATCACTCCTAATGACAATGCAATCAAATGAAGGCTGCAAAGTATTTCATTGTTTGGCTTTCCTTGATGCTGGAGCAATTGCTCTATCTCACCTAATAACACATTCACAGGAGAATCAACTAATGCAGTAGGACCCTACCATCTAAAACCAAAATTATCTGTGCTCAGTTTCCTGAGAGACTAACACTACCCAAAAAAGGACAAATTGATGTGGTGGTCTTGACTCTTACACATAATTTGGCCCCTGTCACAACTGCTTGGTGGCATACTCCAGTGTGGGAAAATCTAAGCAGTTATAAGCCGTCACTTTCTGCTAACTTGCAAGGAGAAAGAGTGCAGAATCTAACCTTGAAAATTCCCAAAACATGCCAGATTGGTATAAACAGAACCATATGGTTACTCTTGCAATTATCCATTTTCCTTAATACTTGTGTAACTCCCTGTGGTCTGTATTTTTAAACATAAGAGACCTAATTCACCATTTCAGGTGCAAAACAGGCCCCCTATAGTATAAAAGGGATATTAGAATTATATTCGAGGCCATTAAAAATATTGGCTCTTTTTTTCCCAAATCTAAACCTAGTTAGTTAATGATCTTATTACTACAAAAAGAGGAAGTTTAAATATAGAGAAAAGTGGTGTGGATTAAGAAGGCCAACCTACTTCTTACTGATAACTCTGGTCTTCTGAAAACTGCAGGAAAGTACAGTCAGCAGATAAGAAGTCCAGCTAATACTAAAATAGAAAAAAATACTTAATTTTTTAAACACAATGTAATACCATAGAATCATAAAATAGTTTGGGTTGGAAGGGACCAAGGGACCTTTAAAGCTCATCTAGTCCAACCCACCTGCCATGAGCAGGGACATCTGCAACTGGAACAGGTTGCTCAGAGCCACATCCAGCCTGGCCTGGAATGTCCCCAGCAATGGGGCTTCTACCACCTCTCTGGGCAACCTGGGCCAGTGTTTTACCACCTTCATTGTAAAAAGTGTCTTCCTTATATCTAGTCTAAATCTCTTTTAGTTTAAAACCACCGTCCCTTGCCCTATCACTACAGGCCCTGCTAAAAAGTCTGTCTCCATCTATCTTATAGGCCCCCTTTAAGTACTGAAAGGTGGCAATAAGATGTGCCTGGAGCCTTCTCTTTCCAGGCTGAACAACTCCAGCTCTCTCAGCCTGATATGGTATATATGATATATTTTTATGTGCTGAGGGGAGAGAGCTTATTCAGAGGGGAATTCAACTTCAAGTTAGGTCCACAGACATTATAGTACAGAGACTTACGATAAAATAACTTGACAGCTTAACTTCAATAGTAAGCAAATACATACTTTAAACCAAAGATTATGCATTTGTAAAGCTGACAGGTGTGTGTAAAGTGCCTATGGAATTTTAGATTTTAAAAAAAGTTTCATAGTACAGAGAAAAATAAAGGAGTCTATTGCACTTTGAAAAATACAATTGATTGTTTGGGAAAAAAAAAAAAAAAGTCTTTTTCTATGTATTTTGCAAGGCTTTTAAACTGATCCTGATGATTTCTTATTTTATGTAACTGCTTAAAACTGTTAGTCCCTCAGGGTAAATAATTACAACGTCAGTCTGCTCCACGGCTACTTCAAAACTGCTTAAAAGTTTCTTTATGAATCAGTTGCCTCTACTTCTGAATTAATTTTGCACTTAATAGCAATATTGGAACTCTCCAGATTTATAGTCCAAGCACACTCACAAACATTCTCTTGAGATATACAGCTTTCAGATAATAAATCTCTCTGTCTTGGTAGAACTATTGCCCTGATACCTTCTGCTTTGACAGCTCTTTTTCTGTCATCCCTTTTCCTGGCATTTGCTATGCATTGTCCTACTGTTTCTGCAGGTCCTACCTGTTCCATTTCTCTCTCTGGTGCTTAGACATTTTTGATTAGGGAGCCTTCAGAGCTCTTCAGAAGCATTTTTATAGGCAATTTTTCCTGTGAACATTTTCTCACTGATCTTTGAACTGTGATTTGGTTTTTCTGCTGCTGTATCCCTTATACTTCCACTAACCCAGTTGCTGTTGCCATTGCAATTAGGCTATCCTAAAACTATCTGTCTCAGACTTCCTGCAAATTTATTGAGATGTCATTTGTTCAAATCTCTGTTACTTAGTGATCTGCATGTGTTTAGTTACTCATTCCCAAGTCACATTACACTACTACTTCTATTTCAAACCCTAGAAAAATCTCCACTAACCAAAAATAAGAAACACAGTTCCCAACTTTTCCACCCATTGGTAGTTGCATGGTTTAGGACCAGCCAGCAGGCTGACCGGCCAAGGTGCCCAGGTGACAGGTAACTGCTGTAACAGGCAACTGCTGTAACAGGCATTTGTACTTGGGAGCAACCATGCTGCTGCACCAAGTGTCTGCTCTGGACTCAGGAACGTGAAGACGCCTTAGACACCCTCTGACAACAGGAACATCGTCTCTTCACTTGGGTCCTGTAGGGTGGTAATTGGGGCAGGTGCTCAGGACCCTTGCAGAGAGCTTACAGGTTTGGGGAGAAGACACAAGCACCTAACTTCCCCTTGTGTTTAGAAGGAACACTGAACTGTTTTTTCTGCCAGAGAAACTGCCTCTAACAACACATACGGAAAACATTTTAAAAGATTAATATCAGGCAGTGAACAGCGGTATTATCACTCTACAGGGTTTCACTTCAAACTCCACCGTTGGATATAGTCTGAGCACTATTCTAAGCCTTTTATATTAGGCTTAACTTTTCAAAGGGACCAGGGTCAGGGTTTCTAGGGAAACCTTTTCTAAGGAAGGACATGAAGAAGAGTGTGGTAACACAGTAAACCTAGTCCTACAAAGAATTCCAGGAATGTGGGAAAAATCTGTAAAAGCTTGTGAAAAACGTGAAAAACACATCAGCTGGATTGAGCAGCATGAGCTGGGAAAAGGAGGGAAGCAAAATCCACAGGATATAGCCAAAACTCAGGGTCTTCAAAAGGCAAGAATTTGAATTTTAATCAAGGAAAATTGGAGGGGGAAAAAATGAAAGTTTGCCATAAATAGAAAGAAAACATTATTTTATGTTGCCTTTTCCAGTTAATTCTTAAGTATTTAAAAAAAAATGGCTCAGAAGTTAGGAAGACATTTCTAACTCTGTTTCACTTACCCTTTTTTGGTTGTCACTATGTCATGATCTGCTTCTTTCTGATCTTCATTCCCCTGAGTATCTGCACTGCTCTGAGTCTCCCACCTCTGCTTCCTCTTCTTATCCAAATTCTTGCATGCTGTATTTTGGCTAATTTCTGAATTGCCACATCCTCCCATAGCTATTCTTATATCTCCCATAGCTATTCTTATGTCTCCCATTTACAGCACCTACAACTTAATCTTTTAACGTGTGTATTTAAAACAAATGTCTGTTATAAGCTTTAACATGCACCTTTACAGCTGTTTAGTATGTTCATCATTTCAGATCAATAAGCATCATTGTCAACAACCTCAGTCGTTAAGAAGATCCATAATAAAACCAATGTTACACCTTGCTGCAAATATCAAAAAGATGTGATGCCATGTAATGAAAAAAAAAAAGGTCCAAAAACTGGCCTAGTTTTAAAGTGATCCATTTTTTACATTTTCCTCCACCACCAATGGTATAATAGCAAGATCTCATTTGAATTGACTTGGGAGCTTGGGAATGAAAAATTGAGGAGAGAAAATCTTCAGTCTGTGAATAGTCGAACTACGGATTTCCTTGATGCAGGAGATTCAAATTATAGTGTCAATCCTAAAATGACTGCCTGGGTAATTTTATGAAAGCTAACATGTGTTGCATTGCATACCCACTTAATTTTATGCTTCAAGACATTAAACTGTACCATGCCCTGCTGAAAAAGCAGCTGATTTTTGTTCATGTCATGGTGCTGTTACACTGGGATAGGCTCATTATAGTTAAATAAATAAACAACATGTAAAGGAATTAGTATTTTTTAATAATTAAAAAAAAATTTCTAATTGAAGCTTAGATAGACAATTTTAAAGTATTGATTTTTAAAAGCCATCTATTTTCTATGGTGTTATTTCAATTACATTAACAGAAATGCAAGCAAGCAGACAAATTCCAGAAATAGGACACATAAAAGCTGCCCTGGGGAAAAAACAGCCCTGGGCCCACACGCTTAATAGTTTAAGGCTTACTGACAGATCAGATCATATCCATAAGCAAAGAATAGAGTCTAAGAAATGAGCCCCAGAAAGAAATCCACTTGGGATAAAAACTCCTTTCCTTTGTGTTTTGAAGCTGGGACAAAGGTCTCTGCAATCCACTGTGAAAGAGGGGAGTCAAAGAGATGGTGCATGGGGAACCTTGTTTGAAATTAAGGAACTGTGCTTGTGGAAAGAGGGAGGTTACAGTCCCTTAAAGCAGTGTTTCTTGGTTGTTGCTGACTATAATTGTTGAGTTAGTGCATTCCTTGAATCTCCGGCCAAAAGCAAACAAGAGACAATGAGGACAGCTAAGGCACCAGCAAGTAAGAAAAATCTCTAATAGCAAAGGGTGTTTTTAGAAGTGGGCGGCCTAGAATCTGCCAATGAAGAATAGATTTCTTAACTTCTAGCCACTTCTAATCTGCATTTTCTGTTAATCTGCATGGCATACCATTTCATAGGTTTTTTAGCAATAAGAATAATTAATCAATAAATATTTAACTGACACAGTCTTCTAGAAGTTTGGTCAACACACTTCTAAACTTCTGAAAGCTGTATGGCTTCTTAAGGAGGTCAGGAGATGGGAATTTCTTTTGGCCTTAAAATCCAGCATTCTGTAATGCTCCCCAATTGTATGGTTGCCTCCATAAAGCTCCTTTAAAGTGTTTCTGTTGAACTTGTAATTGATGTAACTGTCAGATTCCTGGTAGTCAAATTACAGAGGTATATTACCTTGCCAAAAAGGAGTTATTTGTGGGCAGTTAAGATGTTAGCAGTGCTTATATATGAGAAGTATATATGTGTGTTCATTCACAGTTATTGTGAACTTCTAAGAAAATATAAAATTATAGACTGGAGAAAATACATATTATTTCCTTCATAACTCACAAAAGCTCAGATGACCTTTTAAATAACAACAAACTGATACTTAACATTAAAATTATTAAGTGTGTACATTTTAATTAAGAGTCGCTCACAGTACCTTAAATTGCACTTTCATTATCAGATCCTGCAGGATTACTATCTCTAAGTTATTAATTTATTTATATTTTAAATATTGCTTCTTTTGACACATACATTTTTGGAAAATATTTATTGCTTACAGTGAATAACTCCAAGCCATCTCCTCACAAATGCAATACCAAAGAGCACTTCAAGGGGTCATTTAGCCTTTCTATAATGTTCATACCCTTGAACAGCGACTGTGACTTTTTTCACTTTTAGGTGCTGCTGAGCACAGAACACAAGACATTTAGGTGACATCTACCAGAGACCAGATTTAAATCCTAACTCGACTAGCCTTAATCTAGCTTACTCTGACAGCATTATTAATATCAGTATGTTCCATGATCATAGAATCATAGAATCATTTCAGCTGGAAGAGAGCCTCAGGATCATCAAGTCCAACCATAACCTAACTCTAGCACTAAACCATGTCCCTAAGAACCTTGTCTAAATGCCTTTTAAACACCTCCAGGGATGGTGACTCCACCACTTCCCTGGGCAGCCTGTTCCAATGCCTGACAACACTTCCATGAAGAATTTTTTCCTCATATCCAATCTGAACCGCTCCTGGTGCAACATGAGGCCGTTTCCTCTTGTCCTATCACTTGCTACGTGGGAGAAGATGCCAACACCCTCCGTGCTACAACCTCCTTTCAGGTAGTTGCAGAGAGCAATAAGGTCTCTCCTCAGCCTCCTTTTCTCCAGGCTGAACAGCCCCAGTTGCCTCAGCTGCTCCTCATCAGACTTGTGCTCCAGGCCCCTCACCAGCTTCCTCGCCCTCCTTTGCACTCTCTCTAGTATTTCAATGTCCTTCTTATGATGAGGGGCCCAAAACTGAACACAATATTTAGGGCTTTGTTCAGTTGTGACTGAAGACAACCACAGACTCCTAACTGATTTCAGTAGTAACTGTATTAAATTCTTTACAGTTTTACAGAAATGGTCAATAATGATGTTACAATGTGGTTTCTTGTACTGTGGGTTTTCAACCAGTAGACTAAATCTATCAGCTCACTTCATCAACAGCTAGCTACAGTCAGAGAACAGAGAACAATTTCACTGTTCACATCATATGCTAAAGTTGACTCAGAAAACCAGAGTAAAGAAATGTCTGCTTTTTTTAAGAGGACCAGTCTAAAACTAGAAGAAGTCAGATCACATCTGAGCCCAGCCTGAGTCAATGGTTTTGCATGGGGTTATCTCTAAAATCACTTTATCTTGTCAACTCACTATTTAGGAGGAAGCCTGCAAGGAAAAGATATGACGGATGTCTTTTCTGAATCTGTGAGACACTGAGCTGTTTAAAGGAAGGCAAAAGCGTGATGAACTCATTCTTACTTTCCAGCAATACTGCCACTTGGGCTGCAAACCCTTTTCAGTCTGTCTTCCAGCAAGCAACATCCAGAGCAGAGACTCACTGACCAACATCCTGAGCTACAGAAATTGTTAACAGCCCTTGGAAATTCTGTAGGGAAAATCAGAGTGCGAAGACTGGAGGCTTTTCTCTTTCTCTATAGATCTCTGTGCATTGTTAGAGGGAAAACCTTTGTTTCGCACCTCCTGCAAGCCCTGGTATGTTCCCCACAAGTCTCAGCAAGTCTGTCAGTCATTCGCATTAATCCATGAAGGGGGAAAAAGCCTCCTGAGGACACACATTTCCTTAAAATTGGAGATTTCACAGAAATCATGGAAGTTCTACATTGGCTTCTGCTTATCCAGTAAATTTTGATCTTGGAAATAAAACGCCGGCAGGGGCAGGGCTACCAATTTTGTTCTTTCTTCCATGCATGTTCCTTCTTAAAGATGAAAACCGCTCACATAAACATTTGGGACTCTTTGGTGATCATTACCAAGTTAAGAATTCAGTAAATTAGAATTCTTACAAATTTTTAATTTTTAAGAATTTGCTATTTTCCCAGATCTAACCTTCCCAATTTTGAGTCTCATATGCTGTTTAAAAGGTAACTAATCTGGCTCATAGTGACTGTTTATTTGCCCTACAGAGTGATTGTCAATGCCATGTAAGAAGTGGACGATGAACCAACTTGGCATAAAAACACGGTAAGGAATAACTAAGTAAAACATAGATATGACATAGGGCCTCCATTCATTAAATGTTTTACAATACATGGGAGGACACATGACAGAAAGACATCAGTCAACATGGCTACTGCAAATTGTCCTGTCACAAAAAAAAAACATTTGGCAACAGCTTCACCAGAGATTTCCTTGTCACACACATTCCAAATCTGAAAAATCGTAGCTCACTAAACAAACCCAGCTCCATTGCTAAATGTCATATGCAGCACTTCACTGCTACCATATAGAAATAGATCCAAACATCAAACCATCTGTTTTTTAAGGAAAAAACAAATCCCACACACAATTTAGCACCTTCTCCATCTCTTCAGTCTGTAGTTAAGTGTTCAATATTTTAATTCAACTATAAGGCAGCAGAATGATATTCACAATTAAGTTAGCTTTTCCAACTCTGCAACAGTTTAATCCATCATTTTCAAAAATGCTTCCTACCCAAGCTATAAGTCAGAAAAAGCTTGTTATCCATAGATTTGGCTTTATATTCAAATTCTGAGTCACAGCCTTTCAATATACTTAAACTGGAGCTTTGGAAAGTACCCTTAAAAAGTGTAAAGTAAAAATGTGGCTACAGTTATTAAATTATCCTTACTGTATGATGTTCTTATAGTGCATGCTAACTACTCAATAACGCTTGACCTTGTTTCACAGAAAGTGATTTTTCCATAGATTAATATGTATCTAAGGCAATTTTATAACTAGCCTTGGAAAAGGTCTTCTAGGATTCAACCAATTAAGCTCTAAAATCACGACACCTTTTTGTAATATTTCTACAAGACACACTATGTTCCCAGAAAGTTAGACATCATACAGCATAGAATTATGAAGTGCATAACACATATGAGATTTCATTGCATATCTGCATATACGTGTACAACTACTCCAAGAGATTTTGTCTGATACAGGCGGTCGTTCACAAAAATGCTGATCACTTCTAATAAACAGTTAAATCACAATAGTCTTGAACACACAAACAAACCTGGAGAGTACACAATTTGGCTTCATTACATTATCCAACACTTATTTAAAAGCTTTATTGATGATTTCTTGATAAGCAGCATTCAATAGTTAGAGTGTGTCTATTGATACTGTTACATATTTAAGTAAATCCTCTGCAAACATCTTGCCTAAAAAAAGACTACTGCAGACTACTTTCAAAAGCATTTTAACTCCCTGTTTAATTAAATAATTTATTTCTGAGGAATATACATTTATAATTCCACCTGTACTCATTTTTCTTTTATATTTTATTTCTTAAAGTCTGCGGTGCCCAGAATTTACTCATGTAAGCTCTTGAATTGATTTATGTTAAGCAACTAGGCATCAATATTTCTGGATTCTGTTCCAAGCTGCTTCTTTGTCATGTCATATAACTTGGATCAAAGTCGGTTAGACTCAAAATTTTAGGTGTCTCTACTTCTGGTTATTCATGCTGAGAAGCATGGAGTGTTATCTCCAGAAGTAATGAATATCTAACAGCTTCAGTCCATTTCATTTGAAGCTTTAAGTGTTCAGCAAATCTGGAAAGAAAAACAGATTCAAAGGCAGAAGACTCAAAAAGTCATGAGGAATGCAAAAGTCATCGGCACCTCTTAAGGCAGATGGGATATTTATGATGGGAAAGGAAGTGTGTACAGAATCTCTCTAACGAGTTGACACAAAGCACACAGCACACCAAGCAGATTAATTAAGGGAAAAAAGACATGGCTTCAATTCCCATAATATTTCTCTCTCCTGTCACCTCCAAGAAATCTGCCTCTGGCTTGTAAAATCAGGTCTTGATGTCTTTACATGTCATGTTTTCATCTAGAAAGAAACTACAGCAATATTTATCTGTCTCAGCTCACACAGACTTTCCAACATTTGCAAGGGGAATTCTAAAAGTTGCAAGACCTTGTATAAATATACAGTGTCATCAGCTTCCACCAGCTGTGCCAGATCCCAAATTTCAGGTAATCAGAACACATCGTACCACAAATGTGAACAGGAACAACATGTCCAGTGTCCTCCCCAAAAATCCTCATACAAATAAGACCAGACACACAGAGTTAGTCACCGAGCTAGTCACAGTCACTCAGACAGGCTGGAGAACTGGGCTGAGAGGCATTTCATGAAGTTCAGCAAAGGGAAATACCAAATCCTGTATCTGGGGAGAAAAAACTCCATCCACCGGTACACAGCAGGGGCTGGCTGGCTGGCAAGCAGAAAGGGACATGGGGGTGTTGGTGGACAAGTGAACCATGCAACAACAGCATCCTGGGCTGCACTGGGAGGAGCATTGCCAGCTGGTCGAGAGAGGTGACCCTTCTCCTTTGCTCAGCACCTGGATTGCTGTGTCCTGTTCTGGGCTCCCCAGTGCAGGAGAGATGTGGACAGACTGAAAAGAGTCCAACAAAGGCCACAAAGAAGATGAAGGGACAGCAGCATCTCTCCTGTGAGGAACCGCTGGAAGAGCTGGGACTGGGAAAGGCTCAGTGTGGTCTCATCAATGTATATAAATGCCTGATGGGAGGGAAGACAAGGGAGCCAGGCTCTTCTCAGTGGTGCCCAGTGACATGACAGGATGCAACGGACACAGACTGAAACACATGAAACTCTACGTGAACATAACGAACCACTTTCTTTTTGCTGTGGGTGTGGTCAAACAGTGGCATGGCTTGCCCGGAGAGGTTCTAGAGTCTCCATACTTTGAAATACTCAGAACCAAACAGGACGCGGTCCTGGGCAACCTGCTCTGGCTGATCCTGCGTGCTCAGGGGGCTGGACCCCCACTCAAGAGGCCTCCTCCCACCTCAAGCACCCCGTGATTCTCTGAGAAGCCAAACTGCACCCCTCTGCCTTTCCTAAGGAGAGGCCAGCACTGGCAGGACTTGCCCAGCAGACATCAGCAAGGCCAATGTGTGAGCTGCAGGACTGCTCCACGGAGAACCAGCAGCATCGACGCTGAAGTGGTTTTTAATCACCCCTGCCAAGGCCCTGCCGCCAGCGCAGGATGTGCTGTGGCGCAACAAAACCCAGCCTGCCCTCCACAGGCAGGGACTCCGGCGCCCTTCCTCGCACTCTCTCAGGTTGCTACATATCTCGGTATGCTGGAAAAATACTATAATAGGTCAAAAATGGCGTAGAGGGGACAGGTTTTCCTCAGACGGTGCGCACCTTCACCTCCCCTGCCACAGCCTTCCCAACGCCTGCAGCCCCGCCACAACCGCCTTCCGCAACCGCCGGAGGCGCTGCCTCGGTAACTGTCATGGCGGACCACCTTGGGGCTGCCGAGGAACTTCCGCCTCGGTACCTGTCATGGCGGGACAACCCCTGCGCCTCGAGCCGGCGTGACGGCTGCGCCTCGGCCGGGCGAGGGCGATAGGGAGCGGGAGGGGTGGTGTCACGTGGGCGCCTCCCAGGGTGCAGCGGGCGCTGGCGTTGGTTGCCATGGTGCCGTGAGGGCCCCGCCGCCATGGCGCTGTCCGCGCCGCCCCCCGCCCGCGTCTTCGCCGAGCTCGCCCCGGCCCGGGCCCTGACCCCGACCCCAACGCCGGCCCCAGCCCCGGCAGGACGCGGCGGTCCCCCAGGGCCGCCCCGGCGGGAGGTGCATGTAAGCGGCAGCGCGGAGCTGAGCGCCAGCCCGGACCGGGCGCGGGTGTCGCTGCGGCTGAGCAGCCGGAAGGAGGCGGCCGGGGCGGCGCGGAGCAGCGTGGCCCGGCGGCTGGAGTACATCGCCCAGAGCGCCCGCCAGCGCGGCGTCCCGGTGAGAGCCGCCGCCCGGCCTCCGCCTCCTGCAGCGCCGGGGCGGAACGCGGGTTCCTCGGCGGCGCTGGGCGCCGAGGGGCGGGCGGGTCCCCTCAGCCGCGGGGTCCAACCGGCACCTCCCGGCCCCCGGGGCCTCCCCGACGCCGCTGGGGGAGGCGAAGTGCCTTCCAGCCGGCGGCGGGAGTAGGGGCGGCTGGAGTGGGGCAGCCCCCAAGGGCAAGGCGGCCGCTGCGTGCCCCGGCCCAGCCGGCGGGCAGCGGAGCGGGAGCGGCGTCTGCAGCTCTCGGGAAAGCCTGTGCGTGTCTTTGGGAGGTGCAGCTTTGCCAGCCTCAGCAGAACAGGTGTAATGTCGCTGCTCGGGCTCTCCACCAGGTCGCCTGTTTTGCACGTGGAAACCATTCCGTTTCGACTGTTGCATCTGTTCGTGTAATTCAGCAGACTCGTGTGTGTGCGGAGGAAACTGATAAAGGGGGACACAGCGATGTAACGTAACCTATTCGTGTGTTCAAGTGTCAGTATAACTATGCGATTGCCATAGCTTAGCGACAAACACCTACAGAGCTTTTTCCTTTATTTTTCTTGTTCCAGTTAAGTAAAGAGGTACGAGAAAATGCCACACGTGTTCCAGATAGCTGAAGTGACAGAAGCCCCTTGTAGACTCAGAAGGTTCCTTTACCTGAATAAGCGTTCTGGCCTCAGGAAGTCATTTTATGACAAAAAAATGCATAGTCTTGCTTTTAAAGCTTTGTTTGCACTGTAAATGCTCCGTATGGGTGATATTTGTCCTTGCAATGGTGGTGCTGATGTTTTTGGATTTTATAAAACAGTTTTGGACAGTGTTCCACACCTAGGACTCTTAGAAAAAAGCCAATCTTTGATGGAATAAGCGGTCGCTTTTGAAAGCTGCTTACTATTGAAGTTCCCCAGGAAATTTGTGCCTTTTTAGCATATTCACAAATGAGCTGGGGAAAAGAGAAATGACAGTTTGCTAGCAACACCAAATTATTCAATGTAGAATTTAAAAAGGAAGAATTGCAGAAGGTTTTCATGATACTGCACGATGTTACAGTAGAATTCAGTATTTGTAAATGCAAATTAAGAGAGTAAGTTAACTCGGCCTAAACAGTGATGTGGTTACAGTGAAACGGTATGCTCACATCTCCAATGCTGGTTGCGTTTGAAATGTTGACTCCAGCTTTTTTCCCCCAAGAAAATAAGATTTACTGTTTTCTTTTAAAACTCAGTGATGCTGTCTCTAGTAGCTAAATAAAGTATTTGTTCAGGAATAAAGAAGGCAATAAGAAAACACCCCTTAACCATGATTTAGGAAAAGCTTGTATTGCAGCCACGGGACTAGATGGCAAGGAGTCTTGGAGGCTGCCGTGGGCTAGATCCATGATCCTGCTCCCAGTGTTTTTCCCAAACACGTGGCTGGGTGCGTGTCTGTCATGGGGAGCACAACTCCATTGCCATCAGAATGACTTGTTCAGTCAGAAACAGTGTGCTTTTGTGTGGGCTTACAGGCTGGATGACTTCAGTTTCTATTAATCGAGTTAACAGGAGTTTAAAGTCTGGTGGATTTCAGGAGGAAGGGGAGAAGACAAAGCAACTCATCGTGCATTCATTTTTATTAGTAGAGAAAACTATAAGCTTTGTACCTACCACTGTGGTGGGCTATCAGATCATGGGATATTTTCATCTTGGCTGCAAATAAATAGCTCTTTGTAGTGTGGATAGATTAGAAAAGAGAGTTGCACATACTTACCCTACATTGAATCTGAGTAACTGACTTCCAGGTTTGACATGAGCCTGAGCGAGTCAGGATAACACATGGAGGATGGCACACAAAAGGAGTAGGCACGATGTTAGATAAGTGAGCGTGCTTTAGAGGGGCTGTGTGCACTGCTGCAGGCTAGAAAAAAAAAATTGCAAAATGAAGTATTACCGACAAACAAATTCTTATATTTGGATATATGCAGTCAGATTCAGAAATGTAATGGGAGCAAGTAAGCACTGGTGATGTAACCTAGGTGGAGAGTGGACCGTTTTTACAACGTGAGAGCATTCAGTGTCGTCTTATAGTTATAATCATTTCAGAGTAATCTTTTCCTGTTTCAGAGATGCCATGCGCTGGAGAATGGAAATGTTAGTTCTTTCTGCTTACTTGTGGGACTGTAAAATGCTACTTAAGTTGTGGGTTTCTCAGTGTTAGCAAAGTGTTAGCTCTAGGGAACTCTGAGAAAAACAACATGAAGTTTGTTGTGGGGTTTTTTTAAGAGCAGTTCCCCAAGGTATAATTTTTAGTACTTTGTTCCATCCAATTTTAAATCACTCCACTGCTGGAGCTTTTATTTGCCTTCTAGCTTTTCTACTAACAACTCTCACTGCTGGCAATTTGTTCTTAACTGCATTTGCTAACATCACTTGTAGCTAATGCCATTCTGGACCACTGTAAAATTAATATCTCTTCACAATCTCCATATGGTTCTGGTTGTTGCAAGCTTATCTAGGGCCTCCTTATAAATCAGCTGGCTATTCCATGTGTTTATTTTTAACTAATCCATAGAACAATTTCCTTAACCCTTGTTGCTGCTGCCGTAGGAAGTCTGTGAGATCAGAAGTGCATAACCTTTGCAGCAGCAGGAGCTTGCATTAGCAGCTTGTCAGGATGCCTGGGGGCAGCACCTAATTTCCATATATATTTACACAGGATTTTGATCAGAAATAGATGCACATAGTAGCATTTATTTATAGCGTGCTGTAAGTATATGCAGCACTTGAGAGCACAGAATCTGCTTTGAAGGCTGCAGGGAAAGTAAAATCAGTGGGGAAACCAATCTCCCTTATTCAGCCCAGCTGCTCAAAAGTAATGTTTTTCTTCTCCTTCTGTAGAAGCAAACTGATTTTATATTTACCACCTATGATTTATTTGGGTAGCGGTGTAGAGATGACACTTGTTTTCTTTAACCACTCTCTCTAACAATTGGCATTGGCCATCTTGTTTAAAAATAACAGTGATAATTTTTATTGTACCAGTCTGAGTATTATTTAACAAAACAAACAACCCAGCTCACAAACTATATCCAGTGGGCTCTGACTTAAGAGTTTGTCTGTACTGGGATATATCCTTGGATATATGTGTGATACTCTCTATATTTTGAATCTGTTGTTTAGGAGTCACAGTTATGGATACACATCCATACAGTTAGTGGAAAAAACCAAAACAAAACCAACAACAACAAAAACCCCAAACAAACAAACAAAAAAAATCCAACAACAAAAACCAAAACCCCACCAACTTAGACGTTTTGCTCACTCAGGTGCAAAATCTTCCCATTTCATTATATCCTTGAATAAGAAATGTAGAAACCTTCATAAGGCATCACCTTTTTTAGACTTCTAGGATACTGCATATTTTGCATATTTTAAGAAATATCTCCAAAGTATCCAAATATCCTTATGTTTGCTGAGTACAAATCTGATTTTTACCTTTCTTAAAATAACTGTATATATACTCCTGTTATTTTTTGAATGGACATTAAGCAGCAGAAACTTCTTCACTGCAGATTTTTAGGTTGTTATTCTGTCCGTCTAATGCCAAACCGAACAGATCGAGGGGACAAGAGGCTGGAGCACAGGTACCTGATGCCCAGCTGGGGTATGCACTGACCGTAGGTGCTTATTGTCCTTAACTCTCCAGGGACACTAGGGCAATTGTACTGTTAGGAGATACAAGCACACACCAAGACTCTCATTACCCATTTCTTTAGTATTAAGAACAAAAATGCTATGCTTAGGTGGAAGAAGCTAACTTTTGATTGTTTAAATATTTTTCATAATGTAAAGTTATGTTAGATATACCAGTGCAAATGTACAAGTAAATTTTAAAAGACGTTTCCAGGTGCCTCTGGATTTTTTTATTTATAAGTACACATACCAGTGTAGCTTACCCCAATGGTGCATTAGCATACATTTCCAAACTATAGACATTTTCCCATACTAAGGCTCGTCTTGTGTTTCATAAAACAGTCTCACGGGTTTGTTAAAGGAGTAACCAGGAGCAGAACATGTAACTTTAGCAGCAGGTAGGCTTTTCTCCTACCATATTGTTATATAGCTATCTCCTTGAAGTGTGCTTTTGCTGATTATCTATTTAGTTTTTTCCCTGTTCTCTTCTGGGAGAAGGAGCAGTCATTCCTATAGACAGCGACAGTGTCATGAGGGTGGTCCTGTGAAGAAAAAATTGTTCAGAAGTAGCCGATAGGTAGAAGGAAGAGCTGTGAAGGATTTTTTTTTTCCGGTTGAAAAGAAAGAAAATATAAGGCAAAGCACAATTCTAGACCTGCAGTTTTAAGCTCAATGGGATATTGACTGTCTTTCATTTTTCTGTTTACAGCACCTGCAGCAGTGATGGTTTATGTCACTGCTGGCTCAAAAAATGGGCTATATGGGCAGAATGCAAGTGCAATTATGTTAAGAATTGTTCCATAGCTTCTGGGGTAATTGAGTTATCACATAACAATCATGTTATATGAATATGATTTTTCTACTGTGATTCTTGGCCCACAGATTTAGAAAATGGAGAAAGTTATTCTGGAAGTCCAGAATAGCTGACACATCACAGGTGTAGCTTTCCCTAAGTCACAGTGAAAACTTTTTTTCCTGTGGCTATTGCAATCAAATGGATAGTTCCTCAGCCAAAATATGAACAGTAGACATAAGCAGCAGGAAAAAAGCCTTTTGCTTTTTGATGTAGTCGAAGTCCTGATTCCAATTTAAAATTCCATCACCACCTACCTGTCTTTTCCATATCTTTGTCCAAACACACTCTCAAACAGGAGCAACGTATCTAACAGAAGATGTATCACAGGAGGCCACCTTGTTATGACTTGAGCAATTATTTCATCCATTTATCTTCAATAACACATACAGCTACTGTTAAATCTGGTGGGATAAAAATTAGCTGTGAGAGAAATTTTATAATAGATGGCACAAAATGGTATTTCACGTCGATCGCACTGATCTTGCAATAGTGCCTGGAGCCACAGGATGGCACTGTCCTTAAATACACAGGAACCTTGCAGAGGGCAAAACCAAATTAGAAGACTTTAATCCGTTCAGCAGGAAATAGAACTTAAAGGCTTTAAAAAGGCTTAAGGAGCAGGGACAAGGAAAAAACAACTGCGCTTTTTCTATGTTTACCCTGATGTTTTATATAGTTATTTCTGTAAAACATGAGTTGTAGAATAAAGTTTTTCTTTGTGGTTATTTCTACAAGATCTCTAAGTGCTCTAGAAAAAAAAATCTTCCTTGTCAATTGTAATTGGATTCCATCATAGATAGTAAGATTTGCTCCATTTTGTAAATTAAATGAGTTGTTGGTTCTGGACTGACTTGAGCACTCTTTATCAAACCAGAGCCAGCCACACTGCCAAAGTGCCTTAAACCTGTGACTGCAAAAGAGCGAATACATTTTTTTAGGGACTAACCAGTCCTGGTCCTTGCCCTTACTAGAAGAGATTATGCAAAATAGGACCATTGCACTTGTGAATGAGCACTGCCAATCAATCATAAAATTGAAATTTCAAAATTTGTTTCTTGGAGGCTGCTGTGCAATGGTAATTATGGATCTGATTTTCCTTATGGTATTTTAAAAGGAAAATGCTTCTCATGATTAATATCATTTATATAAACTTATGCATGTATGCTACTTGACAAACTTGAAGAATTGAACCTCTGTAGGAAATATTCTGACACAAAGCATGTTTTGAAATGTGTCAACACTGAAAGCAAATATTATTTTGTTATGTGAATAAGTTTAATAAGTAAAACTTTTTCAGTAATTGGAAGGCTTAGTATCTGCTTCGTTATGGTTTCTGGGTATTAACTGCAAAGCTGTATATACAATTGAATTGTAAACAGTGCTTTTTGTTGTGTTGTAGTAATTTTACAATAAATTGTTCATCCAAAGTGTTCACTGACGAGGGAAGTGGGTGAAAGAAATGTGATTGATAGACCACTAGCAAGCTGATCAAATATTCAGATGTAAGTGGAGTTATTTTGTATCTTGGTTAGATCAGTATCTTATTTACAAGTCTTACAGGATTTGCTAGTGCTCAGTGCAGCCATTATGCTGAATAATGTAGTTGCTGTTAATGCACTAGTGTCAATGGTGGCATTAGCCTCTTTTAAGGGTTGCGATTCTGCCAGCGTAACCAGTGCTCAGTCATTGTTCAGATCACCTTGCTACAAGCTGCTACTGTTAAAATATCTTAAAATAGGGGCCTGAAAAGCACTTTTCACATACTGACTTTCTGAAAAAGACTAAAGCTTCCAGTTTTTGAACCAGGTGAATTTATAGTTACACACTGATACACACAGCTTCTAACTAGCAGTCACTTTTAAGATGTAATTGTTCTCTTCAAGTGAATAGCAGCAAAATTACATTATGGAGCTACTGTATAATTTACCTTAACGTCAAGAAGTCTTTAACATCCAGCTAGTTTTTAATGGAAGAGATTTGCATGGAAAATTCCAAATTTCTGTTGCTAAGTCATAAGTAATAAGCCAAACAATTCAACTTTTACAGGACACAATGTACATACATTTCCAACAGATGCTTAATTTCTGCCTTTTAAGATTATATTCTTGTACTTTGTTTTAGGAAGAAAATATGACTGTAACAGAGGATTTTAGTAGAGTAGAAAATACTTACCAAATGGAAGCAGAGGTACGTATTCAACCTAACCAAAAATAATAATTAACAAAAAAGAATAAGAAATGTAGCAAAGACCAATGACAATTTGCAGACCGTCTTTCCCCTTACTGAGGAGCAGATGTCCTGTACAGTAATGGCAGCGTTGTCTAAAGAAACTATTGCAAGACTGCAGTTTAAAGCAGAGTTCACTTGGAGTCTTCTGTTGTGTGCAGGACTTGTTTTCTGTAATATAGAAATAATTGTTTTCTTCCTAGATGACTCTGTGCTTTTTAAATATTATACAGTGCTACAGAAGGGAATATTTGGTTCTGAGGCTCGAAGTTTGTCATTCTGTGACAGTGTCAGCAACCCCCTGATTCTGCGCTCTCCTTCACCTCCAGCCCTTCCTGCCCTCTGCTTCTTGCAAGGAGATGTACTTGGGTGATCGAGTGACAGGTCAGCTCAGAAAGCTGCTGCAGTTAATAGCGCTTTTTTTTTTTTTTTTTTTTTTTCAGATTAGCTTTTATTTTTTTCCATTATTTTAGCTCCCTGAACTGAAGGCAATGCAAGGCAGAGGACAAGAGTGGATGGGGGACAACAGTGGCGTGGCAGCCCTAATCTAGATCTGCTTAAGCCACAGTTGAACAGCACCTGGACTTTGGTTTACTCTGCACGACTTTGCCATCAGCTTGCTGCAAGTAAAGCAAAACTAATTGTTTCCTAGGTAATTGACTTGGAATTCTGTAGGTAAAACATGCTGTGTGAAAGCTAAATATCATGGGAATAATCCTGTTTACTTCAGAAGCAGCTCAGGGGAGTATATTTTTGTACGTTCATGCTACAGTAAGAAATAAATGCTGTGCTGCAAACATTCACCGAGGGAAATGATGTATTTTCAGTCAATGGATCTTTTTAGAGCATCAAACTTTAATCACTACCCGGCGAATTTACAGATTCTTATTAAGTAAACCTGGAAGCCTGTAATGAAATGATAGCTGTTTTATAGAGCTGTTGTTTACAATCCTCTAAAACAGAGTTCAGCCTGTTTAGTTTGCTTGTTTGCTTTAAGGCATATTCTCATCTAAATGACAGCAATAAATACAGAAATAATAGAGAATTTGGAGAACAAAATTTGGATTTTAAAATGAGTCTCTAGATACTTAAATGGTATGCATCAGTGTCATGTTCTGAATTACTTTAACTTCACAAAGCAGACACCAACTATCACGAGTGCTTAAATCACCATGTTTTTAGATAAGCTATACTTAAAAATTAATAAAACTATATTGAATTATTATTTAGGCTACAGACAAGCTTAGGCTTACAAATTCAGTCTTAAGTGGTAACCTAACCAGCCATCTCCTTTCTGCTATTAATTTTTACACAGCAAAGATTGTACGTGGAAAGCAAATTACATGGATTTAGTGTTCATTTGTAGGCAGCTTGGACCAGCTGTAATTGCTGTTCAGAAGCTGTATGGTTGCCTAAGACCTGGGTGTCAGCACTTGAAAAATCCAGCCATAGTACTGCTGTTTTGGCTGTCTTGTACACTTAAGTAGCAGTATGGTAAGGTTTTTAGAAGATTGAAGAAATTCCCAGGCAAATAGCTGGTTTAAAGTATAATTAAGAATTCAAGATATGCTTTCAACTGTAAGGAGATAAATTTGAATTCATGCTATAACAAAGGAAAATATGCAGGAGAATGAAATTGTGTAAGTCACAAAGCTCTACAACATCTTAATCATAATAGTTCATTTATTGTATGACGATCTCATGGGATGGAGATTATGTCGGTTTTGTGCATTTCTTATTATACTTGCCTCCTTACAAACCATAACTTCTTGTCCTTTACAGCCTTACCCAAACCATAGAATGTCCATAATGGCTTTGTATACCCTCGTATTACTTTTTCACCCTTTTAAAACTTAATCATAATTTTACTGAAAAAATTGAAACACTGCTTTGCATTTTAATTATAGAATCTTAGAATGGTTTGGGTTGGCATGGACCTTTAAAGAACATCCAGTCCAACCCCCATGCTCAGGTATCCTCTGCGAATGTAAGTGGAATTTATTTCATCTAGCTCTAAATTAAAACTGTGATTTTTAGGGGGAAAAAACCAACAAAATGCACAGCTATTGCTCAGTTATTTTCTGCCTGTGAGGGTACCTGACTACGTGGTTATTTTTCAACAATAATGCTCCTGAGCGCCCAGAAGTGCCCCAGTCTGAGCAGCTCCTCTCTTGCTTAAGACCCACAGTTCTTCTGTTTGATCATTCTTTTGTTTAATCTTCTTGATGGAACTAATCTTGTAAACACTGATAGCAATCTGGAAAAGATTATGACAGTCCTCGGAGTGAGACTTTCAACTTCCCACAAAATACAACTATGACAGTTTTCTGGCAAAACAGCACAAGATGATGTATGTACGCTTTTTGTATATGGCAAGAACTCCCACAGAAGAAAGAAATCTAGGTTTAGTCTCATCTTCAGACTTTGTTCAAATTGGTATTGCACCTTCCAGAAAGTGAGCCAGCCTCCAAGTTACAGGTAAAGGGCGTGCAGCTGAGATGAAAATGCAAAGCTGGTGCAGTTTTGCACAACAGGAGCGACCCTTTGTCCATGTAGAAGATGGAATTGCCCCGCCGCTCCATCTTGGTCAGTTTTTAAGGCCCTAAGCCCAGCTTTGACTCACTTGTGTGAAAAGCTACAGAGCCAGTGCAAGGATTCAAGCCAGGATGAGGTACATGTACTGCACTGAGAGGCTACCAAGGGTAACAAGACATGTGCATTAATTTACTTTGTGATAGTTGTCAGTATCCATTTTTTACCTTACCCTGTATGAAGTAGCCCACTCTTCTCTCACTGAGAGATTCACCTTCCTTGAATTATCTCATTTTCTGCGAGGTAAAGCTGTGGTATGCATGCAGGAAGCTGCTGCGGTGCAGCTGCCATGCCATAGCTTGGATTTCTGTACCATATACCTTCCCTGGGATAGATTGCTGCGTGGACTGCACCAGTCGCAGGGGTGACTGGATGTCACAGAGGCTGGCAGTGGAATTTTCTTTACCACGGTGTTTTTCTTCCCCTCCTGTTGAAGCTGTGTCACTGTGCAAAGAGAAAGGGTCAGGGATCAGAGAGAAGGTGAGCCTGACTTGGTGGTGAGAGCACTGTACTGGGAAGTGAAGATGAGGGTTTAGCTCTTCTAAAAAAGTGTTGGGGACCCAGGATTTCTGATTCCTGAATGCTGTAGTAGCTCAGCATCATTTCACTCCTGGCACCTGTGCTCTGCTGCAGAAAAAGGCCGGCTCCTGCCTGGAAAGTGGCCACCTGGCTGGCACTTCGCCATGTGGAAGGCTGTAGGGCTCTGGGTCCAGGGTGGATGGTGATGTCTGCTTTGTAGCATTTGGGAAAGCACCTGAATTCCTGAAGCATCAATATTTAATGCTTCTTATTGCCAAAGCCACACACAGGTAGATATTTAAATTGTTTTTAATCCAAGTCTGAAGTGCCCAGTCCTCTGTAGACTCTGGAGTCTGTTCAACCAACACAGGGTCTGAGCCTACTGCAAGCTAGACTGGGCTAGGCCTAGTTTAATCTCACAGTTCAGGATTCTTCAACCTAATGCTTGGAATTAAAATGTAATTTTCCTTCCTGCACAATGTTTTCCACATCATTTTGCTTGGGCTTCTGCGTAATTAACGTCTAGTGTTCTAAAAAGGGAAGAACCAGGATGCATCGTCATGTGTCCCAAAGAGCATGTTCATTCTTCAAATTGTCTGCATACCAAGAATGCTGTACTTCCTCACAAAAGAGTATTTCTTAATCCTCAGTTTTAAACCATTTTATCAACTTCTTTCTGTTGCAAACCTAATGGTAGTCTCCGGGGCTATATAAAAATGCTCCAAGTAAATAAATGTTGGAGTTACATACAGGACTAGTACGTTTAGTTTGTACATATCTGGCTTTATACTGATTTAAATACAAGTGTTGAATCATAGCTGAAAAATGAAAAAATGATTTGTATGATGTCTGTGTTCACTCCTAGGTCTGTATTATATTCAGTGATTTTGGAAAAATGCAGAATATTTGCAATCTACTCATTGAAAAGCTAGGAACCTCTATTACCATCAGTCCACCTCATTTCTACCATACACCAGAAGCTGTAGACACCCTTCGGTAAGTTCTCGCTCACGCCACAGATTTTACAGCCTCAGATAACAGTTAATATGAATACATAATTTATACTGTTTGCAATGGGAGCAAATAGTTTCCTTCATACCTATTAAAATTTATGTTCAGATGTTTCAGTATTTGTTTTTAAATATGACTTATAAATTAGTACTCTTCAGCCTAGAGGATACAGCTTGTTCTTTTTACAGTGTCCCTGTGCAAAAGCAGAATGTAATAAAAAAATATTTTCCCACTGATTTCCATTGGAAGTATAATCTGCTGTGAATATTAGGTTAACAGAATTTGACTTTGGTTACATCAGCACGTAGATTTAATTTGTATTTATTCATGAAGGTGCAAGTGTGTTACCAGATGTTGATAATTCTAAGCACCTTTGCCAATTCCCATTACTCTTAGCTGCTGACGTGATCTGAAAAGAACCACGTACAGTGCTTGCTCAGCATCGAAATATGCTACTTTGAAGCTCACAGTCTTGATATTTTTTGCCATTAACTATTTAAAGTCCCGTTTCTCCCACTGACATTGGGGGGGCAGAGGGAAGTTTATTCTTGGTTGGTGTTTTGCCTCTTTTAAATAAAATAATTATGCCTGGTCCAAGAAGCAAGATCAACTAGCTGCTGGTAATGGTTCTAGAGATGTCAGAAGTGTATCAAAGGTATCTACCAGGCAGAAGCCTGGACATCAGGCCAGCGAGGTTAAATAGGTGCTAGTGCGCCTTACAGCTGGGCCACCCAAGTGCCTGGGGCAAGGCTTGAACTCTTGTTCTGCACCACACACCATGGACGTCTGCAGTGTTAAAAGGCTTGATGGTAGTTAGTGAAGATGCTGACATTTCCTCCGCACACTCCCTCCTCAAAACTCCTAAATAATCACCCAGAACCCAGGGGAAGGTGATGTGCATTACATCTGTGTAGTTACAAAAGCTGAGGCATTAAAAAAAAAAACCACTTGGCAGGAATACTTGTACAGCAGTTGGCCCTGCTTCTTATTGTGCTGGTTTTTCTACCTCTCAGCCGTCAAGTATGTGTTGCTGCAGTTGGAAACACACGGCGGAAAGCTCAAGAAGTCTGTCGACTGTTTGGCCAGTCATTGGGAAAACCTTTATTAATAAGAGAAGAAGAAACAAAAGAATGGGGAGGCCACGTCGACAGTCATCTGTCAAACTTCCCAGATTCACTGACTCTGCAAGAAAGAATCCAGAATGCTACTGCTTATGCTTCTTGTAGAGTGTTTGCTGTGTTTGAAATAAAAGGAAAAGAAAACAGAAGAAACAAGTTGCTCTAGAAAATCTCAAATCCTACACATTTTCTTAATAAATTTTTTACACTTTCTTAATTTTTGTTGTTATTGTATATTGCTTTATTCTTATGGTAGCAAGTAGAGTCAAGAGAGGACATTAAGAATGCAGGTTGTGCAATGAGCCAGCATAGATGGTTTCTTAACATCTGTTCAGGTGCGAAAAAATAGATTAACTTTTTCTTTGCTTGTATCATTTGAAAGAAGCACAATGCATGCTTTTGTAAAGAGCGTAGTCAAAATATTGCACGACTGACTTACTACAGCTGCCCCCAGAAATATTTCAGTTCTTGTTGGCCTTTATTTAGCTCTACCTCCTAAAATCAAGGTTATGATTAATTCTGAAAGTATAGTTCTTAACTGTTCAGTTTCCTCCTCCGCCCCCTGTAAAATGGTACTCCCAGCTGAAACTTGGCTATATTTAAACCTTTTCTCCCAAATTTGGAAGGAAATTAATACCTCTCCCAAGTCATGGTAAACTGAACATACAGTGTGTTTACATCTAAGAAATCAATTGTTCAACAGAAAACGTGCTTAGGAATGTTTTATTTTGGCATAGGAAATAATATACATGAGATTTACCCTGTTTTGTCAGTTTAAAAAGGAAATGTGTTATCTGGATGTGTGTTACATATACAAACACTTAAGTACTTCAATCATGAGGATAGATTTTTTTCAACCATGGCTGCATAATGTATTTTGATCCATCATATCCACTGAAATAGGCTTTCATATCAGGGTGATGTACCTAGGAAAATAATATTCCAAGTTGATTAAGCAACAGAATTAGCGATAAATACAATCTGATACTTAAAAGAACCATTAAAGCTACTACAGTTAACTACTTCTAGTGGGATTTTCCATGTACCTTGACCTCATTTATGTTGTCAGAACAGTGGCTTTCTCAAACTCTCCGAGTTCTCTACAAGTGTTGAACACATTTCATGAGATATTATGTGCTAGATCTACACCAGCATTGATGTTTTAAATTCAGCACTGTTCCTTACTGAAGTAGTTGCCACTCATCTGTAGCTGGTAATTTGTTATTTCAGCTGGATCAGTTTTGTAATCCAATTAGGCAGCAGGAACAGTAAAGAAGCAGTTGGGGAGATGGTGAAGACACACCAAGGGGATGGCTTTAGGTACCACAGTGTCCAACTTGAAGATGCAAGATCCCTGCAGGGCAATCCAAGTTACATGCCTTGTCATGATGCAGAAAGCCTACAGTGAGCGGGTCAGAACTGCCAACTGGGAAAGGGTTAGGACAAGTCTAAGCATTTTCTCATCAGTCTCAACTCTTCAGGAAATGACGCTGTCTACTGGGCTGTAGGAAAGGCTGAGTGAGGGCAAACCACAGACCTTCTTTTGAACTTGAGGTACAGGCATCACTCACCATTTGTAATTAATCTCAACTAGACAACTTTCAAGTATCTGATTTTGTGAGCTTATTACCATCAGTTCCCCTAATAATCTGTGGGGAGAATCAGCCTATCATGGAGGTGAATAAAGCAATCTGATCTCTTATAGACCAGTTAACACAAGGTAGATGTTTAAAGTGAGGTATCTGTTTCTCCCCATGGACTACAAAGGTAACTGAAGGTAGGCAGCTAACTGACATAATAAAGGTGCATTTTTAGACACATAAGTTAAGAGTGATCAGAACCCAGTTTTAAATACTTAGGACACTTACCTGGGCTAGCATAGCTCCTGCTCCTAAGTTCAGGCATGTTAGCTCATTTTATATTACAATCAGTGGCTAAAACAAAAGCGAGGACTGGAGCTAAGGCTTCTCCCAAAGAGAAGACGTAATGGTGTCACAGTGTTCAGCCCCATGGATTGAGTGGGCTCCTTTACGTGCAGTGGCACAGTTTCAAGAGAGACCATGGAGAGTCTTCAGGCCAGCCTAACTTACACAATTCCTTTGGGTTTTCTTCTGAAAGGCAAAAGACGCCAATTCGAATCTCCTCTGTTTGACTAATCCGAGCATCTCCTGTTAGATGAATCATTCTGCTACTTGCTGTTATTTTAACTACAGGTACTGCCGCTATCCACAATTTAAAAGAAGGCACCCACAATAGCACTGGATCCCTTGCAAAAAGCCATTTTTATGTGGCATGCATGTCTGAAGGCTTCTTTCTGGATCAGAGTCCCTGACTAGCTTAAGAATCAGGTGCATCTTGCATAAGCTAGAAATCAAAAGTTACCAAACTGTGATACACAAAACAGAATTTTTGGCTCCCAGAGAGTTTTGCAGTTAAGAAGGGAGACATTATTCAGTCTGGGCAGCAGCTGAGCAGGAGCTGTTTGAAATGCAGATTTTTCAGAGTGGAATTGAGAAACCAATATACTTTGCCAAATCCAGCAGAATGAGATGTCTCTTCCAACTTTGATAGGTCAGTGAAATCCTAAAACAAAAGTCCATGTCTGCAACAGCCTGTACATAACACAAGTTGCTAAAACACTTACAGAACTAGGCAGGTGGATACTTTGAAGCTGGCAGTACATGGGTCATTTATCATCTTCCAAAAACATACTTGAAAGTACAGCAGTAATTTATCTGCTTTCTCTATTAGTTTTCACTAACTTCGCAAAAATATATGTTATCTATTAAGCCAAAGGTCACCCAACTTTTACATGTACAGGATAACAAACAAGTTGCAACTGAATAAAAGATAAATACTACCTCTAATCCCATAATAATGGTTATCTCTTCCTCAGGAATATAAGCTGTAGATTTGCCAAATCCATTTGCTTTGTTAATTAGAATTCGATAGTGAGGAGTATCTTTTAGATCCTGTAAAAATAGAAGGAAAATAAATAGCTTCGAGGAGAGATGATGACCGAAGATTACATTATATAATCAGTTAACTCTCACTAGGCTTACAGAACCTAAACCTACTCAATATATACATACAGCAAGTTGATTTTTATGATCTTACCTATGTCAGTTTGGAAAATTAAATACAAAGCCATCAAAACTGTAATATGTGAAGTTCTTGGCATATCTAAAACATTTTTAAGGCAAAAAATTAATTAACCTTTTATCCCATAGATCTTGCAAGAAACTTGACTTAAAATATCCCTACTTTGTATATAGGTTCCGTAACAATTTGTTAGTCACCCTTCTTCCTTCAGAAGCAGCAACAGAGAACACCAGAGAGAAAGAAGCAAATTCAGAACATAACATCAATCATCTCTGACAATCCCGGTCCTGATCCTGGACAGAGCTAAGGCAACTTCTATGCACATATAAAAGTCTTCCAGCCAAGAAAGGGAAAGTGTGGCTTACTATTATTTTTACAGTGCCTATGAAAACAAATCACAGGCCAGGGTCCCACCGTGCTTACTACTATCCATGAACATTCCTGCCCAAGGTAACCCACAGTCTAAACACAAAAATGTGACGCATGAATACAGACAGATAACTGGAGGTTATGAAGCAGTTAGTATCGATCAAAGTGACAGGCAGTGGCTGCTCAAAAATGTAGTAAAGAACTGCAAGTCAGAGAAAGGCAAGGCAAAGCTGGGCTGAAAGCCTGGCTCACGTTCCAACGGGATTTGCAAGGACCAAGCTTAGCAGTTGCCTCGTAAAGGTCAGAAGGCATTTTGCATAGCTGGTGCATGTAACGTGAAAAGGCGAAGGCAAGTTAAAAAAACCCCAAAGCCACACAGTTAAACCACTTGTTATCACTGCTGAAGCTAATAAAATAAAGATGAACACAAGGTCACTGGGAGAACAGAACAACATAAGGTACATAAAAAGAATCAGAACGCCTGATGGGAAATTCATGAGTGTTCAGTTGGTGACAACAATACTGAGAGGAGAAAATGAGAGAAGAAAAGAAAGCAAGGATGCAGGTGTTCTAGAAGCCAAAGATGAGTGGCAGGTGGATAAAATTACAGCGGAGAAGAAACAAAACACACAAAACAGGACTGAACGTCTGCTCCCAGCTGAACATGAATTCTCTGCTACAGGCAGAGTTTCTCATTTTTCTCATTTTCAGTTGACTGAATGATTAGTGCCTTCCTGCCACTGAAGCGGCAGGCCAGCAGTCACCCCACAGCGTGTGCAGCACTGCATTACCAGACCAGCACTGTCAACAAAGATTTAGCATCTGATTCTCAAATACAACAAGAACTTACGCTAGAGAATTTCAAAAGCTTCAAGAACTCTAACAAAAATACACTGCTAAATAGATTCACATTCCGAGTATCCAGATCCCCCAAAACATTGCTTTCTAACTGAAATTGATTAAGCACAAAGGATTACTTGCATTTCTTAGGTGCAACGAAGATGTTACCAACTATACCTACACTGGATGTTCAGATATAACAGCCTGTCAACCTCAGTAATACACCAAGAGAAATCCATTCAAACATTATAGGTTGACACTGCTACTTTAAATACAACACTGTGTATTAAAAGTGAGTAATTTTGAGACATGTCCAGTACAACCCTGACCAGCGAAGCTTAATGCATCAGTGGTGCAAAAGCAAAGCTCTACTGGGACAACAGTGCAGAAGAAGCAGAGGTATCGCTCAGCTGCACAGGTGCTATGGGACTATAAATATTTTCCATTAGGTCAGCAGGAAGTCTGTCTCTAAGAGTGTTTCTGAAGTTTTTTTTAACCTGAGTCATTTCGTGTATGTATTAATAGAGTTTAATACATTCAAACCTGTTTCGCTGGAGGATAGTTGTGTTGTAGCCATTCTTCTGGAGCTTGAGCTTTTACATCCCATCCAACAATGACTCCTGAGTAGCCAAATCTTTTGTGGACAATTACCTGTCCCACACTGAACTGAATATATTCAGGCTTTGGACTGTGAACATGGGTTGATTCTAATTTAACAAAGAAAGAGACTTAGCAAGGATAAGTGTTTGATCAAGTATATTAAACATTTAAAGACACTCTTCTGACTTTTACCAAAAGTGACAGATTAACAGGCAAAGTAAACAAACGCATAGGTACTTTGGTCCCTATTCCCCACTCTACCCCCACCCCTCAAATTTTTACTATGATATTTGACAAAGCAGCATCCACCAAGGAATACATTTTTTTCTGTTTGTATGCCTTTGATATTACATAGGGGTCTTAACAGAGGTTTGGAAAGCATAAACACATTTATGTGTTGACAATTACTTAAGCCTTACATACAATATTTTACAGTGCTCAACTGATTTTGCCATTAGTTTTTTTTCCAGCTTAGGTCACAGAACTCTTCAATTCAGTCTGTGCAGAATTTCTTTCCAGGAGCAGACTGATCAACTGTTTCTTTTTCCTTTTATGAAGCCGATCTGAATCAGTTCATCTCAATCAAGTGAAAGCTATACCACTGCTTCATACATCAACACAAAACAGGCACACTCAGATCTATTCAATAAAATAGATACATACATATAGTATATCATATTGGTACCGTTACACAACACAGGGTGAAAAGATCTTCGATTTTAGATTTCTGTTTTGCTTACTGAACATTATCAATAATGTTTAGAGAGGTGGGAAAAAAAAAAGAGACTACCATTTACAAAGCAAGTATCGAAATCCTTACAGAAGATCTTACAGAAGACAATATCTCAAAAAAATCCAAAAGGATTACAAAGATTCCAATACCTGCAAAATAAGAATGGGTTTCTGCTTCATTGTCACCAATTTTAGTTTTCTTTTCTCCATGGTACCAATTCCTAAAATGTAAAATGAATAACCCAACATTCAAACAAGTTCTTTAGAAACTGAGTTTTGGGATAGTCATCCTTCTGATTATTACTATCTTAAGCATTTGTCTGAATAGAGATATACTGCAAAGCCTTTGATACAGAGTTCCTCACAATTTGAAGCCCAAATAGAATGAGAGTTTTACATTTAAACTGCTTTTAAGGAATACACAAGACAAAGGAATTTGTTCCAACAGGAGAAAAGAGTATGAATCTAATTTATTTGGATATGTAACTGTACAGGTGCATTACAATTTTTATATCAGAGGAAACCCATTTATTTTCTACAGGTGAGCAAATATTATTCTGAACTTGTACAGAGTGATTCTTCAGTATCTTTTTTAAATTCCGTTGTGAATTCTTTAAAGATTGGTTAACATTGGTATGGACAAGGTGTCTGGCAATGAGTCCCAGCTTAAGGCTACAGTAAATGTAACTTCTCCATCTGCACTAGGCTGAATTTCATGTGAATTTAAAGGGCAGGGGCTAGGGGAGGGACATCTGAAAAAGGGGAAATGGTTTTCATTGCCATTGTGAAAAAGACAAAGCATAAAGAAACAATGACAAACTCAACACTTAGAGGGGAGCTTTCAAATAATCCTTCTGCTGGAAATGTAACAGGAATAGGCTGTGAACAAATGTATTTGGGTTAACATTCACCATCCATACCAGTCAGCAACCTGTTGGTGCCAAAGAACTACAGCTTGTCCTAGTCTCCTTCCTCTTTTATGGTGTTCACCACCTTCCCTCTTTCAGTCTTACACCCTTCGCCCTGCCTGGAAGAAAGTAAGAGCAGGTTCCACAACTGTGCAAACAATACTGTTTTTATAAACTCTTGGTTTAGCTCAAATCTGTAAGAAAATTTAAGGTTGACAAATACCTTTTAACAGGAACAGGAATGGGCAAATATCCTGACTTGTCAGACTGCACTGTTGAAAACAGCAGCTAATATAGTAGGTTTGGAAGGTCTCAAATGTCAACATGTTTTTAGGATAACCAGTTCTTCATAATATAAGATACTCAGAAGACACAAGCAGTTCCAAAGGATCATTTGGTTTTTGAAGGCTGTATCTTTAGATACGCCTGGAGCTTTCGAAAAAGTTGTGAAGCAACTGATGGTGAACCTAAGAAAAGCACAATTTCTGTTTCCATCTATATACCATTCTCCCAGGCTTTCCTGGGGGCAAAACTAAGTCTGAATCTTCCACAGTTCAGAGGACTTGACATCCTTGATTATTGTACTTGGATCACTAATAAAGAATATTTGAAGGTCCAGACAAGGTAAAATCTTTGGATTATTTCTACTGTGCAATAATTAAATCTCACAAACAAGCCTTTTAACCTCCCCAAACATGTGCAAGCAACAGTCTTCTTAAATTAAAATGGCATATATATAAATGGATATAATCCTACTTTTTGTAGAACAGTTCACTGCCACATGTCCAATAACCAAGTTTCCCCTCCTTCCTAAACCCACAGATTTCCCATCTGCATTTTCTAATTCAATTTCAAATTTTCTTGAACTACCATATGCAGCATAAGTTGTCCATCCCTTGTTGTAGGATCTGATCCTACAATCATGTAGCTGCTTACAATCATTAATATGGTTAGTCCTCCTGCCTTCATGACCACATAAATTTAAAGTAGAGGATAACATGTATAGAATTACTGCCATGATTTTTATTCAGTTTCACGTGGAGTTCAGATTGCATGTTTGTGTAGAATATAGGCAAGAGTTTTTCCTAAAACTGGTAGAAAGTCCCAAATCAGTGTCAACAAGAAAATAAGAGACATCTCCCCTTTGTTATTTATTTCACCCCTACAGCATACCTTCCTGTTAAGAAAAGGCCATGTCTGAAATGTATTCTTACGTGTCGAAAGTATGCAACATCCTACCTTGTCTTTGACAGCCACAGTTTTAAACGATCTGTCCATGCATCCAGACTCAAGTGAGATTTTGTAAAGCTGCTCCAAGAGGCAATTATCCTTTAGTAGTAAAAATAATCACCGCATTGTTTTAGAAGCCTTCTATAATATTTGTATATATTTTTGTTTAATATTTAAACTTTGCTTCTGTAGCAAACAGGAAAAAAAGTCAGTCACCAGGAACAATTTCTCCTCAAAATTAATATCTAGACTGCAAATTAATATATGTTCAATTGTCACTTGTACCAGTAAACCCTATGTAAATTTTGGAAAATGCCATTTTTCATGACAAGGTTACTTACTTTCTGTACTCAGACTGCAGGAATTGCTAAATTGCATCAGATTCTGCAGTTTCAGCTTGAGAATAGCAAGCATGAGACATTTCAAAAATGGTGCACATCATCTGTTAAAAAGTAGCTTAAATGTTTTTGCATAAATCTAAAGGGTTAGTAGTTGACTCATGCCATGAAATCTGAAAATTATTTAAATCTGGGTCTTTATGCGCAAAGCCAGACTTAGTTCTTTTTTTTTCATCAAGCCAATCTTTTGCTCTCATTACTTACTGTATTTGAGTTCTACAGATGAACCACACAACCAATGCACTACACAGGCTGCACTGTTAAAAAGTCATATAAGTCTCTCTTCACATTGTTCACCTTCAATATACCAACATTTGCCAATGATTAATGCTATCAAATATTGGACCTGGTAAACTATTCTCCGCTTTACATTTGGAGATAGATGCGTGCGATGCTGTCAATACATAGCTTCTTAATTCATATATTAACGTAAAATGGCACTGCTTAACTCTATCGTTATACGTGCCTGACATAATTTACTATGCATTAATTTTTGTTGGTTAAGACTCTGTACTGAATCACACTACGCAAGAAAATCTATCTTAACAGTAAGTGTCACAAGGTCATGGAAAGTTAGAAATAGTCTTACTAATCAAACGCTTCATTTCCCGCTTTTTAAAGGCACATAACCCATAGTAATATATATTGTAATGTCCGAAAGCAGAATGAGATTAAGGCATAGTCATGCACTCACACAGATTATACACAGTTTTTTTATGTGAAGAAAACATAGGTTGTTATTCACATTTTGAAGGACATCTTTAAACAACTAAATATACTCATATTAAGCCACAAAAATGTCTGAGGTATGATTTGAATGTTGTTTTCATGTAGTGTGTTCCACCCACACTCCAACTTTCCAGGACAAAGTGTCGTTGGGGATGAGAAAGAGAGCTCTTTTATAAATAAATACAGTAGGGAAGACGAGACTTACAACCTTTCTGTTATTTGGATGCGTTGAGCGGAGTCTGTCCCGTACCACTGGGATATGAAATATTGTGCAGGAAGCGCAGACAGGAGCACGCAGATCTGCAGAGCTGCAGCTGCATTGATGTGAGGCATTCCGACAGGGGGTTTCTCTAAAGATACTTCCCTGCTCTCTACTCTGAAAAGAGCAAGGAAGAAAAGAAAAAAAAAAAGAGGGACAAAAAATGTATCAGTCAGCTCCGCTAGCTGTGCAGTACTTAAAAGTTTCCTTCAGATTGTTTTGCTGGTTCACAAGGTAACACACAATCTGTACACACGCATTTCAGTTACATCCAGAGCACATCTAAATTAGGTCAAGCTGAATTAAATTGGAGGCTACTTATAAAAAATAATAGAAGACTAAAGCAGACTGCTTCACAAGACAAAGAAAATGAAAACCTAGTTAACAGTTATACAGACATCTCTACCATCTCGAAATACATAAATAAAAAAATACAGGAACTGGCAAGTTGCATGGTTGTCCAACTTGCAATAAAAAGCTGTTCTCCGTGAACAAAATTCATTGCACTGCTTTATCATCTAATTAAGTGTATTAAACGTCTGACACATCAGATTAATGGCTTCAAGAAAAAATCTATTTAGATGCAGTGATTATTGCGCATTTGACAGAACTGAGGGATTTTCTTTTCAGATCGCTGGCATGCACAGCATCATACCAAGATGATAACGTGTGCTACAGTCTCATCACTAGACTAGGAAAGGATGTGACATCTCCATTCATTACACAGGCACCTGCCACAGCTTACCAACACCTTAAGATATTCCTGACTCTTCAAATTAAGATACCTTCAGACGACGAGGACATTTTCTGTCTTTTTAAATCGGTGAGGATTTTTCAAATCAGAACTAGAATTTGCTGAAATCTGAGCTTTGTATCTTTTACACCAGTGTTCTCAGAGTGCACAGGTTCACAACAACCTCCAAAGAGTCACCTCCATCCACTCTCCATTCTGTCTCTTTAGTCTCCAGTAGTGGCTGTCACAGCCACTACTCTCTAGCAGAGTGCTCAGCTGGCAAGCACAGCAAATTGTTTCAGTTGTATCTGAATTGCTTCTAGTTCCTGCTGTCTAATTTATGTCATTTACGCAGTAATTTGGGTTAGTGTAATACATCCAGTACACGTGTACATGGGAAGTTAGATTTATGAAAACTGCCTAGCAAAGGTAGTCGAGATCACAAAATAATGCTGAAGGAGGCACAAATAACATTGTAAGGCCCATGAAAACGTGTATGCGTGTGTGACGAACAATTACCAGAAATGGCATTTTTCACTTCTGCATTACACAGAATCACAGAATGTTAGAGATTGGAAGGGACCTCAAAAGATCATCCAGTCCAATCCCCCTGCTGGAGCAGGAACACCCAGGTGAGGTTACACAGGAAGGCGTCCAGGTGGGTTTTGAATGTCTCCAGAGAAGGAGACTCCACAATCTCCCTGGGCAGCCTGTTCCAGTGTTCCGTCACCCTCACTGAGAAGTTGTTTCCTCAAATTTAAATGGAACCTCCTGTGTTCCAGTTTGAACCCACTGCCCCTTGTCCTATCACTGATTGTCACCGAGAAGAGCCTGGCTCCATCCTCGTGACACCACCCTTTACATATTTATGAACATTGATGAGGTCACCCCTCAGTCTCCTCTTCTCCAAGCTAAAGAGCCCCAGCTCCCTCAGCCTTTCCTCATAAGGGAGATGCTCCACTCCCTTAATCATCTTTGTGGCCCTGCGCTGGACTCTCTCCAGCAGTTCCCTGTCCTTCCTGAACTGAGGGGCCCAGAACTGGACACAATACACTACCTGCTTTAGAGCCAACAGCAGACAACAACCCACCTCCTAATTTCGGGCGTTATCAGCCGTTGTACGCCCAGAGCACGTTCTTACTCACGCACACCTCGGGGCGCGGGGGCGCGAGCGCGCGCCGCGCGCCAGAAGCGCCACCCGCGCGGGCCGGGCTGGAGAGCCGGACGGGCCCCGCAGCGCCCGCACCGCGCAGCTCCCGCCGCTGCGGCTCCTTCCTCTGCCTCTAAAAGCAGCTTTTCGAGCGGCTGGACCCACCAGACGGAACGGAGACACGTCCCGGGCCAAAGCCGGAACCCTCACGGAGCCACAATACTTTCGCGGGTGTCCTGAAGCACCCGAAGACCCGTGGGCAGGAGCTGCGCCCGCAGCCCCTGTGCCGGCATTTCTGCCCCAATCCCGGGGCTCGGCCGTACGCAGCCGACGAGCGGGCAGGTGAGGCGGCGGGGCGGGCTCTGCGGGACGAGCCCCGCCGCCCTCCTCCCCCGCACCACCGGCCCGCCGCCCTCGCCCCAGCGCCCGCGGGGAGCCGGCGCCGCCCCGCGACCCTCCCTTCGCTCCCGGCCCGCCGCGGCAGGCAGCCCCTCAGCCCCTCACCCGGCGGTGGCCTCAGCGCGGCGCGTCCCGCTCGCCGGCAGCGCCGGGCGGCAGCAGGTGCCGGGCCCGCCCCGCCCCGCGCCGCCCCCACCTGGGAGCTCAGCCCCTGGGCGGCCGGAGGCAGCGCCGTGAGGGGCGGGCGGACATCTTGTGAGGCCCGAAGCGAGCCCGGGGCGGTGAGCTCCCTGCCTGGCGCCCGGGTGAAGGCCCCGGGGAGACCTTAGAGCGGCCTTCTGGTACCAGGGCATGCAGTAATGGTGCGCGTCGGGAGGATGGAGCCAGGCTCCTCTCGGTGACAGCCAATGGTAGGACAAGGGGTACGAGAAGAAACTTCTTCACAGCCAGGTGGCGGAACACTGGAACAGGCTGCCCAGGGAGGTTGTGGAGTCTCGTTCTCTGGAGACATTCAAAACGCGCCTGGTCGCCTTCCTGTGTAACCTCACCTAGGTGTTCCTGCTCCAGCAGGCGGATTGGACTAGGTGATCTTTTGAGCCCCTTCCAATCCCTAACATTCTGTGATTCTGTGATAAAACAAGGGGTAATGGCTTTAAACTGAAAAGAGGGTATTTAGATTAAAATATAGGGTATTTAGATTAAATATAAGGAAGAAATTCTTCACCACGAGGCTGGTGAGGCCCTGGAACAGGTTGCTCAGAGAAGCTGTGGATGCCCCATCCCTGCCGGTGTTCAGGGGGCTTTGAGGAACCTGGTCTGGTGGAAGGTGTCCCTGCCCACAGGCAACTACATGGTCTTTAAGGTCCCTTTCCCACCCAAACCCTTCTGTGATTCTCTCAGACTGGCAGTCATCTTCCCCTTGCAGGGAAAGGTTCTCAGAGTGGATCAGATCAGGGTTTTCCCATTCTCAAAATACAACAAAACAAAGACCTGAGGGTTTTCACTGTCACCATGTCTGTGAAGAACTTTAAATGTTCCGTGCAGCTGAATTTCACACAAGTTTAACCAGATATATTTGCATGCAACAGCACTTAGCAGCACCAGACATTTTGTAGTAACTTAAATTGACTCTTCTCTACCCCCAAAACAAAGAAACACACAACACACCTGCTGCAAGGAGAGGAAGGCATCAGCGGTCAGAGCTGCTTCTGGCATGAGCAGACTCAAACTGAGCTCTCATTCTTTAACAGAACCCCACAAAGGCAGGGCTGAAAAAGCCCTAAAAGTGAGGGCAGCTTCAGTGTCAGGGGCGCAAGAAACAATTATAAAAATGACTGTGCCCCATCGCCCCATACTGACATTTAGGCTCCTAGAGCCCTGGACTTGGATGGGGCCAGCTGCAACACCACTGTACTATGATCTCTCTAAGGAAGTAAAACTCCTTAAAGGACTTCTAGTTCCTAAAGATTTTGATTTATTAGAATACTAGAGGGGAAAAAAAAAAAAAGAAAAATCAGAAAAATTTTCCTGAGGTGTAAAGGGAACCTCACACCAAATGCTCAGAAAGCAATTTTTTTTTTTTTTAATGTTTCAAACAGCTTGAGGGGAGAATGACACATGTCAAGAGCGACCATCCATTTGGGGTGCTCCAAGTTGGGGGAAGATCCCAAGTTTAGGGAACTATTTCTTAGAGAGTTACATACATTTTCTTGCATGCATAAAACCTCAGGGTTTCCACCATTCTTTTTCTCCATACAGAAGCAAGAATTTCCAGATGTACAAAAGAACCCAATTTTTCTTACTTGATAAGAAAGCTGTATTTTCACAGAGCTGTGAAACAACTGCAGTTACTAAGCTATGGAAAACTAGGAAAACTCTCTTCTTTCCCGTAAAAATTCAAAACAGCCTCTTCCGTGAAGACAGAGTTCTCCATAAGCCTGGTAGAATCAAGTCAAACACACAGAAAGTGGAATTCTCAACAGGTCTGTGAAACAAACTGCTGCTCAGCAAACTCCCTTTCTGCCACAAGGCTTCCCTGACAATAACCAGCTCCTCAGGCAGAGAGAGGAGGCTTAACAGGGAGCCAAGGGCACCAAGACAAGTGCAAAAATAATGTCCGAAGCTCACAAGAAGTTTTATAAGAATGTAAGTTTTGTAAGAAGTCTAGGCACACTGCTACACAGACTTGAAGCATTTTCTTGGAACATTTCCAAAGCCATAGAAAAATTACAACTTGATAAATTAGCAGGTAAGAAAAAAACCCCTTTCCATAAGACAATTTCAGATGATCTACCTTTTTTAAGACACAGCTTATATAAATTTTCTAATAATTTTCCTGAATAATTTAAGCTCTCATTTCATTTATGACTTTATCTATCTATCTATCTATTTTAAAACCTCAAGCCTTTTGCAACCACCACACAGAATAAAGCTTTGAGTGCTAGATTTTTAATCCTCTCCAATGTACTTGTGCATTCAGATGAACTGATGTCACCGAAGGACAGCAGTAGCACAGAGTGCGCACGCACCCAGCTCTTCGTGTTGAGATTCTTGTTGGGCAAAAAGTCACATTCTATTGAAAGATGCTGGCATGATCACTAATTAAAGAGTTCCCCTGTTTAAAGTGATTTTGTTCTGTAAATGTCCTTATGATAATATCTTGGTGAATGGGAAGCTTTTAGCAGCTGTATTCCCTTTTTTAGCAGTTCGTGGCAGCTTGCCCCACCCCCCTTCATAATAAAGAGAATTCCAGTTTTAAATTAGGGTGCTGGAACATGGGGAAAAAAAACCCCCACTGAATTTCTCCACTGTAGGACACAAATCAAGTAATTCTTTCTCATTTCTAGCGTTTCAGTCATATTCTAAACTAGCTTTACATATTAAGAGACAGACGTTCTTAATTTGAATATCCTTGTTCAAAGTCAAATTCAGAGACCTGAAACAAAGCACAGATTAACAGATAAGGCTGTCTGGCCCTTGAATACTAACTAATACGTAGCTTGAAGTCAGCGTATTCAGGAATACACGTCTGCAGAAATTTGATGCTGAATGACCAATTTTAGGTAAAACCTCCCCGTTTCTGAGAAAAGGAAGCATGAAGGAAACTTGTATGGCTGTTATTGGATTAGAAACTGCTTTCCTTAATGCGCTACCCTGTCCTCCCTTCAGCGTGCACACAGATTTCAAAGTACAAGAGAGGATTCATAAATCCTCACTACACTCCTGTAAAAGAGTCAATTAAGCCTCTTGTGAAGTTATCTAACACAAGATTTCTCAGAGCTAGAAAAACAACCTGACATTTTGGGCTTCGAGTTTCATATCCACATTAGTAAAACCCACAAAAATTATATTTTGCATGCCAATTTTGTGTACAGTAACTCAGTTATATGCTATTTGAATTCCAGTCACCTACTATGTTGATTGCTGGTTTTAGTTCTCTGGCACTTACCTTACTTTCACATGTGTTTCAAATAGAAAGATTGATTAATTTTTAAAGCCATTACACTTTGCTCATTTGTCTTTGGGAAAAATGATGGAGACACTCTTTTGTGAAGCTCATATTAATTGCTAGAGCAGAAAAGAACACAGGTTTTCGTTCAAGAACTTTTCACTTTGAAAACAAAATGGTCAGCTTCAATGATCATACATAATTTCCTTCATTTAATAAGCATTATAATCTAACAGGCGTAACTGGTATTAACAAGACAATGAACTATTAGTAGTGGCACAGTCAGCATTGAGCTGTCACATACCAACATTTCACAGCATCTGTTAATCCTAAGTAAACTCTTGATTCGTGCTAAAAGTAAAATAACCACCGTAGGGTTTCAAAAGGACACCTGTCACACGAGTGAAGAGAGAACTGGGATATGATTGTATTTTAAGGATTCTGTATGGAGTTACATAGAAAAAGATCTTTTAAAAAGACAGACTGTAGACTTTTTATAAAATCTCCTTTAGAAGAAATAAACTAAAAAAACCCCATAACTGCTTAAGACTGCTCACAGTAGCAGAACTAAAACCCTAGACCTGGGATGGCTTGTTTTGGAAGAGCACACCACTATTATTACAACACTGTAGCAGTAAAGATGCATATACCATAAAACTCCCATCTCCAATACTTACCAGAAACATGGAAGCGTGCTGTATTTTCAATATCCTAAAATCATTTCTCTCCAAGCAGAACATGCCAATTACTAAAACCCACACAGATACTTGAGACAGAGGCTTTTCCTCATATGCTGGAACAAGTCTTGCTTTTGTCACAGACTCCATGGTGGACATGTCTGGAAAGCTACAGAGAACGTGGTTTGGTCTGCTGCAACCATTCCCCGTGGCTCAGCAGGACACATAGCTGAGAGGCAAGTCACTTCTTCCTTAGGATTTCAGGTAAGGTACTTAGGGATGAGAAGATCATCTGACAAGAGTAGTAACAGGTGAAATTAAACAGAATCCACATGGTGCAGTATTTGAAATACCAAACATTTCTTTTGTCTTATATCTTTGGAGCAGAAACATGTAGATCTAAACAAACCAACCCTGCAGCACCATGAAACAAAACACATCCTGTATTGACTTGCCTGTGCATCACCTGTCCAGGGCAACTAGAGCAGAGGCCAGTACCCTGCATGCAGGAAGGAGAGGGACTTCTCTCTGCTTGGTTGTTTTAAGCTTCTTCTGGAGTTGTTGGGAAGCAGAGATTTCCAGAGAGATCAGATGTAGCTCTGGTACAAACAGCTGTCACCTGAACAGAGATGACCCTTGGAGGATGAGGGGTACCCTGCTGCGCATGCAAAAGTGAGCTGAGGGGACTGGCAACACGGCATCTTCAGTGCCAGAAGCTACTGCTTTTATGTTGCCTCCAGAACTGTGGTGTTCAGTGAAAAATCCTACAAAATAGCAAATTTTGATCTCTGTCAGAGTGTGCTTTGGTTGCCATTTTGTCTGCTCCCACATAATACACTATACCATACGCTGCTATACCATATTCCACAAGGAATCAAAACAAGCTGATTCTAGGCTGTTCCGAAGAGCACACAAGGAATTGTCGCATAGCACAGTAAATCACTAGATAGAAACAAACACTGTTGGACAGCTTAGAAAAACATGTTTTCTATTTATTTAAAAATAAGTTTGTAGTTACTACATTGCAGTGACAGTAATTCTTACACATACATTCTAGTTTGTATAAAAGGATTCAAAGTATTATGCATCAAAACTAACATAGAAAGTGTCCACGTAACGGTAAAGAAATTTCCAATCCATATGTACAAAAAGAAAGGGCACTGTTATCCTGGTGAGATACTTCAGGTTATAACATGATAATCCAGATTTCTGGAAGGAAAAAGCCTTGATAAAGCTAAAGAATTATAGTTTTCAAAACTGTTACTCATTACATACAACAGATTTGTGGTTTACATAATTCTGTACAAAATAGGCGCAACTTTTAATCTGAAAATGTGTCAGTTTCAAAATTAACCTTTCTAGGTCATTACCTTGAAGTTGAGCATTCTATACATACGTAAAACATTATGACAGAATTTAATTCACGCGAGGTCATTTATCCAGTTGTCTGCTACACTTCTGCAGTTTTAGTATGGTCCAAAAATGTAACTTCCGTAGGGTCTCAATGTTATTAGCAAACCAATACACACAGTTGTAAGCACGAAATAGTACATGTACATCATACAGGCATGTGTTCGTGATAAGTACTTGTATTTCTTTCTACTCCTAATTTGTATGGCCTCATTCTTTGTTCTTTCAGGGTAGAAATCCATCATATAGTACTACCTTCCATCCCTAAAAATATATTGTTTGCATTATTCAAAGTGAATTTCCTGATGTATTTATCTGCATTAAAAAGGATGCACATGACTCTTTGTCTCACTACCTACACCTCCTAAAAGCTAAATTTATTCACCTTGATTTTACTGCAGCATATAAGGTTTCTCTCTAGAGTGCCTTGAGGCTGTTATAACCTTGGGGAAAATTAAAAAAAGCAGTGCTAATTACCCTTTTCTGCAATTTAAGGTGTCTTTTAATCTCACTTTCTTGGCGTGTTTCCTCCTGTACCACACCGTAAAATGACACGGCAAATTCCCACATTTAAATTAGCAGAAATGCAAGAGCACCTAGAGGTTAGCACTAGTTTAAAAGCTGCCTGTTATTTCCCCCAGACACAGCAGGAAATGTACAGGCTGTATTCCTGATTCAAAAACCGGGAACTACGTAAGCTGTCAATACCAGATTTGTTATTGGGAACACATTGTCAAGCCTTGGCCAATTTTATGAAATTTAATGCACCTTCCTCTGCATGTGAACAAGCAGGTATATACAATAATTTACAGCAGAAAACTAACAGCCCTTTTATCAGCTGAATGTCTAGGTCCCCTTGGAAACCAATCCGTTACAAGAACTTCAGGGATAAAAGAAGGCGTATTATGTAGTAATTTCACACAGCTAATTTGTCTTCATTAGGTAGCAAACAGAAAACGAGCTTTTGCTTTTTCTAGGTGGGGTTTTAAAGCCCTCTACCTCCTGTAACACAGCACTGTTGCAGAATTGTATTTAAATTATCGTTAAACACACAACTGTGTTTAAAAAAAAGGCAAAAAGAAACATTTGAAAAACTACTGCAGGCAAAATACACTACTTTATAGTAAGGTAAGGACTCAGGACACTGTGTAATTATTGTGGTCTGGCTGTATCTTGATTAACCAGCAATATGTTAAAATTATCTCAGCAAGATTCGCATGCTTCAAATTAAATGCAAATGTTGATGAAAGTGAGCTTAAAAACCCAACCTCCAATCTACTATGTAAGTGCAGGGTGAAAGGGTCCCATCCAGTTAAGCCTATTGCTTTTATAGAACCATTCAACCATTTAACATGCTCCTAAATTCAAATTACATGCTAAAGCATTTACTTGTAGTCGTCGATCCAACAAATGTGAGCAAAAGATTTAACAATGTGGTGTAAAAATTGTAACAAGCTTGAACTTACTGAATGGACGGTATTTTTTGTGTTATGTATAGTCTTTTTTTGGTAAGACAAAAAAGCCTCTGGCACAGAATCAGAATTAGTACTTGAAAATATTTGTACAGCAATACAGTGAATAAGTTGTCTCTACACTACAATTTATTTGTTTAATAAATATTAATATCCTACGTGTTGCATCAGGGTCCTTTATCAATTCATAGTTTTACAAATATTAAGCCATAGTAATATTTAACTCAACCAACTCAATCTTACAAGTCTATCAACAAACTGATCACACGTACAAACCGGACACTGTACAAATAAACATATGTAAATCTATATCACAGCAGTCTAATCACTGGAGGAAGACATTTGTCTGTAAAGCTGTATCACTGGTAATTGCCGAGTGACAAAAAGCTCTAGTTCAATATTGACAATAATGAACACTATAGTGGTAAAATTTAAGTTCTATTCCCAGAGAACATACTAACAACAGAAACAGACTAAAAAGTTGTTAAGTATGTAGGCACAGGCACGGTGATTTATGTTAAACACTGAGAGCACACTGGTAGCACAGAAACAGAAGTTATTTCCTCAGCGGTAGTGAGAGAACACACTTAGTAAGATACCATTCACTGGTAAATACCAATTTTAATGTTTCCCAGTATAGAGTAGAAATACCAGAACAGTATCCTCATATCCATGTCAAATAAAAATGAATTTAATGAATCAAACTGCGTTAATTGCTGCCAGGTCTGTAAGATCGTTTGTGTGTATATGACTATGAAACGATGTAATATTTACAATGCATATGTGAAACAAGCACATGAGATTTTGATACTCCATTTTCTGAACCAGTTGTTAGGTACTTGAGATGCCATTATAAAACATGCATATAACGATAGTTCTTAAAATTATTTCAGAGCACTGACCAAGTTTATTGCTCACATTTAAAAACTTCAGACTTTGTAATTCAAAAGCTCTTTTTCTGTGTTGATACACTTATGTCACAACAACCTCAAACAACACATTTTTCCCCAACCAAAATGCACAGTCTGATGGTGACTAAAGTCTCATAAATAAAGTTCCCAACCTAGTGAAAATAAATTATAAAAATATAACTTTTAAATAAATCTGGTATTAATTCCTAAGAAATGTTTAGCATTGATTCTGTTTTAAAAAATGACCCAAATGATCCACAATTTATTTTCAAAAGGAAAACCATTAATGTGTCTAATATGAATCAAAAAATTATTGGCTAAAGTCACCGATATTACTGGGTGGGAAGCAGTATCCACGTTTGGCAGGTAAGGCCTTCTCGTAAAATTAAGATGTACAATTTTCTACGTACTGTTAAGGGAACGCATGTTATTTCAGTCTCCCAGACTTACATACAAGGTATTTTTGATATATAAATACATACATAAACATGCCATATAAAAACATCATTACAAATGGAGTAAATACAGAAGCTGAATTTTAGATATAGTCTATTTCTTATATTACAATGCAGATAACATCAGGAAATTACACATTTTCAAATGATTGCCTTCATCAGCGAGATTTGACAAAATTACGAAGTAGAATCAATGAGCTTTGAATTGTGAAGCTGTATTGCAACTGTACAACCATCGCTTGTTATCTTTCCATGTGTTTAGTGATTCCATTTTAATTGAATGATAAAGAAATACTTGTTAGAAAAAATAAATATACCGACAAATGAAATGCAAACTAAACTAATCTCTGCTACCCAAATTCATATCCATAACAATTCAAAGAGGATCTGGAAAACAGTTTAGTCATTTTTTGGTAGCAAAATGCATAATGAACTACATAAAATCAGGTATGGTGGATAACAATTTGCCATCCCCAGTAGCATATTTCTGTTCCTCTTGGTGCCAGATACCAATGATCTTTGTCCAAACGTTTGACCTTTTTTTTGGTAACAGAAAATAAAGAGTGAAGAATCGGGCCTCAAATAAATATCCAGAATCTGTGCAAATTTAAGGTCTTAATTCTGTATGCCCTCCCTTCCAGATATTGCAGGTGACATTTGTAAAAAAAGAAAAAAGAAAATAAATATTATTAAGGGTGTACAGAATTGAAGGGTGTACAGAATTGAGGTTTCATTTCAGGTTTATTTTTTCAACTAAGTTAGGGTCACACCAATGGAAAAAAAAAAAAACTTTCACACTACCCAAACTCCCAAAATAATGCATAACCGGAAAATTTTGGTTACATTTTTGTACCATACCAGATCTCAGAAAATATGACTCCTCCTGTAATTTTTTTCCTTAAAACTGGACAATACTTTTTTAAGTGATAGAAAATGGTATTAAAGTTTGTTTGTAAAGGTATAAAACAACTAAATGTACCATAAACAAATAAATAACTGCTTTTCTTTTCCAGAGCAGTACATATAACAATACATTCCCCTAAGTCATATAGTTATCATTTACAATAGACAACTTAATTTTACTAAGGATGCAAGAAATAATAGAATACAAGGCACAATCATTAAATGGAATTTTTCTTTAGGGTGTATATTGACTTATGTCAGCGTGATATACCATAAAAAGTGCAGAAAAACACAATGTGCAATGAGACCACTGTATAAAACATGATTGCATAAAAAGTGATTTGGCCTTTTAACCTTAATAATTGAAAATAACCAATCTTCCCCTTAAAATTAAACTATAAAGTATGACATTTTAAAATTTATTTTCAATTCTAGTGCTATCTAAAAAATCCTGAAAAAAATTTATACCTGGGTAATATTTTATATGTATGTGTTTATGTATATATTAATATATACACATACACTCTTCTTTGTAGGTCATTTTAGCCTCTTAAGCATGTCTAAAGTTGTAGAAACAACAATCAATCTGGATCAGAAAGTAAACATCATAATTCCATACCTGTCCTGTAGTTTCCTTGAATCCTTTAACCAATTATACATTTTGTCTAAAACATCTCTGTCAAAGGACCCCACCAGTGCATTATTTTCTACCAAAAGTACCAAAAAGGATACATTTTGAACAATGTTAACAACTCACTATTTAAAACAATACACAGCTTTATCACTGCAAATGGTATGCTGTACTGACACTCCAAAAGAAAAAAAGGCTTTCCACTGCACTGATTCTCAGTCTTTGGCACAATAAACAGAGATTTAGTGATTGATACAAGAATCAAGGTCTGAAAAATTAGACATCAGTCAAACTTTTTCCAATGTGGATATATATATATATTTGTGATTACATTTTTGCTATGTTTGGCAGAACTTGGATAAACCAACAGCCTGTGCTAGGCTTCTTTTGCAGTTCAATGTTCCATCACAACTGAAATTAAGCATTTTCAGATTAGCAAAGTTTGGTATTTTTGTATTTAATAGAAATGTAAGTGAATTTACTGCCACTTTTTGCCAAAATCTGCCTTCCTAGGCAACTTGACTTTACAACCAAAGTGTACCTACTTGGTCAAAAATAGACTTCTGGTTTCAGTTTGTGGCATTCAAAGTTCTATCACCTTTTTTTAATTGTGTAGAGATACTACGCACTACTCGAGCAGAGTAGTTCTCAACTCCGTACGCCAGTCAGAAATTGCTTCAATTATTCTCAACTGCGAACAAAATGACTGTTGAAATGCATAACCTATTTGGAGGGCAATAAATAGCAAAAGTTTAAAATATATATTTCTTTCAAAGAATGTTCTTTCAAGTTCATTTTTTTGCTAATTTTTTCTCCCCAAATCAGAACATATTCTTCTAACCCATAATAGCAGCAGGGAAGCAGAAGTCTGTTCTGCTGTTCCTTTATTGTACCTGCTTCATAGCATTCCGAAGTAAAACCCTTGGTAAAAATTACCAACCAATTAAGTTAGCTTTTGCTTTTTCAGTCAACTTTCGGACTCTGCCTCTGCTGGATGTTCCAAAAGTTAAGGAGGTGTCTTCAAACAACAGCTGCCTTTGCTCTTCCTCAGAGTCATCTTCATTGTAAAAGGCTGTCCTCCTACCCTGGTTTCTAGTTCTCATGTGAGGTTCAGAGTCTTTAAGCTCTTCAGACCCCTCCTCCATAGGCTCATCTATCTTTTTCCTCCTGCTTCTTGTTTGCATTTTAACATTTGCAGGAACTAAAAGGTCCGAGCCTGCCTGATGGGTCTTCATCTTTCTTTTTGGCTTTCTACCCCCACGGCCTTTTTTTTGTACCAAGTCTTCCTTCATATTATTTTCAGAAAGAGAATTACATGCAGTAGAAGCAGAGGCTTCTTCTGGTACATCCCTTGCAGTCTGAATGGTATTCTGCTCTGCAACCTTTTGCTGTTCAAGAATTTGTAGCTTTTTTGGTTTTCTGCCTCTTTTCTTGTGCACCACTTCACAAGTACTGTTGCTAGTCTCCACCTTCGGTTTCCGTCCAGGACCTCTTTTAACTGGAGGTTTCGAAGGCTGTCCTCCATGTCCATTTACCTGAATGCTTCCTGACGCCAAAGCATTATCCTTGCAATCTGCTGTAAAGAAATGAGAGTACTTATCACATAACAGATTCGCATTTACATTCATTTTCATACTGCCTTAATAAAACTCTTACTAAAATATCTGAATGGATTCACAGTGACTGCCAATCTGTCAAAATCTAAGGAACCCAAAGCAGAGCTCAAAGAACTTCATGCCAGTAGGCAATGAGGACTAACTTCTGGTTGGGGTTAGCTCAAGGTACCTTGAGGAAAGAAAAAAACCAAAAACAACAGGGGGAAATAAAAAAAAAAAAAAAAAAAAGGCAGGTGCTCAAGAAGCATTGCTGAAAGGATTGGAAATGCCTCACAGCAGGTAATCTCTGGAGAAATGAGGTAGCAGCCCGTTATAGCCACTTCATTAGACCAGGGTTATTTCAACAACAAGCAAGGAAAAGGGTAGAAACACGAGAGACTTTAACCAAAAAAAAAAAAAAAAAAAAAAAAAAAAAAAAAAGTATGCAATCTGCACGGATTTCTCACATTAACAGACACATGGCATAAGGCATTTGCTTGGAGACTTTTATGGGCTGTGAGTTTTTCTTAGGTGAGTGGTACCCAGCTTCCTTGGTGGAGGATGTCACAGGACCCCAGTGGAGATGTTCTGATACCACAGCCCTTGCCCGAAACACGACCTGGGGCAGACTTGCAGCCAGCGTGACAGTACATCCAGTCCTTTGATGGAGCATCCATACACAGCTTCGGCTGTGTTCAGATGTGCTCCATCATGCACTGAAAGCACAGGCCTCCACTGTCATATGAGTGGATATGCAGGGGAGAAAGGATCGCATCAACAATGTGCAGATTGTTGACTTCTGACATGACCAACCATCCAGTTGTGTAATGGGCATATTATTTAGCCATGCAGTGAGGCCTTTGTGAGAAGGCTTGCAAGGAATGGACAGATGATGTAAATTATCAGATCACAAGGTGCTTTTTCAGAAGCATGGAAGAGTAAGAACAGCCAGATAATCTTCAGGGAGAGGAGGACTACAATGAGTAAACAGATTAATCAGGTGAAGCTCAATTTCCAGACTACTGTTTCTCCATCTTCAGAGTAAAGTTGCTTAGTGGATCTAGCTGCTTCACAGCAGCTTCGTAACAAGTTGAAAGCTCCTTCATCAACAGGAAAGCTTTTATGACTAGGAGATCTTATTTCAGTCTCCACAGAAACTTTGAGTTTTAAGGCATCCAGACATCAAAAGACCGAACGAGTTCAGTCAGAAGATTACATGGAATCAGGTCTGATCAATCCATACAAATATACTAAGCCGTAAACACTGCATAGTTCAGTTTTGCTGGGGCAAAAAATGAAAGAACAAAGTTGCAGCTGGGATGATCTGATCTTTACGCTCACGGTTGTGAAGAGTGTCATCACACTCAGTATTACTGATTCAAATATAAATAACCCAGGTTAAGTTTTATTAGGTAAAACCCACAGGGTTTAAAGTGTGACCCTGCGGAAGTCTGCTTTGGAATCTCAGAACTCATAACATGATCCTTGTCATAACTTCAATCACAGAATACCGGGTTGGAAGGGACCTCAAGGATCATCTGGTCCAATCTCTCTTGGCAAAAGCACGGTCCAGACAAGATGGCCCAGCACTCTGTCCAGCTGAATATTGATAGTGTCCAATGCTGGGGAATCCACCACTTCCCTGGAGAGATTATTCCAACAGCCGACGGTTCTCATTGTGAAAAATTTCTGTCTTGTGCCCAAGCGGAATCTCCCCAGGAGTAACTTGTACCCATTACCCCTTGTCTTTTCCATATGACTCCTTGTAAAAAGGGAGTCTCCATCTTCATCGTACGTACAGATATATTAACATATCAAAATTGGCTAGACACCACAGTTATCACACCATGGATGTGGTGTTAAGAGTAGTCAAAAACATGCTAATTTACCACGAAGGAAACCAACTGTGACTGAGTTGTTACATTAGACCTCCATATTCTGCTAAATCATAATGCATACTAATTTCCCCACCCCCAAATTATCACAAATAAAGTACAAGAATACAGCCACCACATCAATAACTGGGGGCGGGGGGGTGGAGTTCCAAAGAAACTCTGTACCTTGTTGATTAACAGTGGAGGATTTTACTTTGCGCTTGATTTGCTTCTCTTTCTCGGGGTGTTCTCTTGTGGAGTTATTCCTGGTGTTATGACTGTAATCAGATTGACTAGGGATTGATACAATATTCTGGTTCTTGGAATGTTTGGTTGAATTCTCCAGTACTAGAAGCAGAAAAAGGAAAAACAAACAATTATTCAAGTTAAGTAGTTTATTCCACATTCAATCCTATCTGGCTAAAACGCAAGTCATGTTCTACTACAAACAAAAAATTTGAATTGGTGATCTACAAGCAAGAAAGCTTCCTGGATAAAGTAACAGCCTCAGTTTTCCTCCAAAGTACCTCAAAGGCCCAGCAGCTTGAAAACAGAACCAGTCTTAACAGAGACAAATATATTAAGATTTCCAAAAAGCAAGTTTTACATTTAAAAAACATTCACAGCTTAACAAAAAACCCACACACAACAATGACCAAAAAAAGGGGCAAAACAAAAAACCCCAACTTGCCTGACTTTCCTGACCCTGCAGCAGTATTAGGCTTTGTAATTAAAGGCTTTATTGTTAAAGGCTTTGCTCCTGAAGAAGTAGATGGTTGCTCTGCAACAGCCACATCTGTTATCCCCCTATTGCTTCTAGTCCGCACCAGGGAAGAGGTTTCAGCCGCTTTTCCATTCATCTGAGGTGGAGCGTGTCTCAGTGCTGTTGACCGTGCAGGTGCAGAAGATGAAGAGGTGGCAGAAGTTTCTGCCTTCAGCTGAGGTTTTATTAATCTCCTCTTCCTTTCAGGGCTGAAAAAGGAGGAACAATTTGTATCCTGGTTGACCACTTTTTTATTTTACAGGAATAAATAAAATTAAATACCAGGGTCTGAGATCATGGGAGTAAAACAATCATCTCTGTATGAAGTACGTTAAAAATATGACATTTACTGTGGAAATTCATGTAGTTGAGAGCCTCTGAAAAGTGAATATTTACAATAAAAGCTGTAGTTGTATGACAAAGCATGATGCCATCACTATCCTAAACAATGCTATTTTGCTGTGCATGTTTAGCAGTTATTTGAATTTTAAGCACTTACACTAGGATAGCTCTCAGTTTAAAACTCTTCCACATCATAGGGACTTGCATGTCAAAGCTATAATTCTGTAATAGGGAATAGTAAAGGAAGTACTATGAAAAAAAAAAATAAAACCACTCTAAATTCTGCTGTTTAGGAAAGTCAAACTTGCACACCATTTCATGAATACTGTAAAGGAATAATGTACCTGGATGCAACACTACTAGAAACTGAGCTGCTTCTACTTCTTTTTTTCCTTCGTTTCTTTATTGTACTTCTTTTATGAAAGCGTAGGGCAGATTTATAATCTGATAAAATAGAACTTATGTGTTCTTCAAAGAAGGCAGAAAGGCGCAAACTCATGCTGTAGATCTAAAAAAGAAAAGCCAGTAAACAAGCAAGTTTTACACTTTTCCAAAGCATTCATTTCACTTATTTATCATTGAACAACAGTTAGAAAAGTAAATTGATTAATATGGAAATGTTTTAAGGAAATTTACAGCCTGTCTCAACAAATTTACACTAATCCATGTGCACATTTGCTTTAACTATTTTCATGGTTTTGCAAAGTGTATTACCACTGAACATCACACACAAAAGGAAAAATTAGAAAAGCCACTATTTTAACTGCCCTTTTTCAACTGCCTTTCCAGAACAGAACCACAGAGAGATCCTTAACGGAAATTTACTGTATCATATCTAGGGTCAAGAAATTGAATTTTCTTCTATATTAAGTTGCTTCCTCATATCCTCTTACAGATGAATCGATACTACCAGTGAGTTGGTTGCAAGAAGTACAAACACATATTAGAATTACGTAGGTGCACATTTCCCCACCCCCCCCACTTTAGCCTTGGATGATTTACAGGGACCAAATCAAACTCAGTTTTGATCACAACTCATTATTTGAGCACAGTTGCTATTAATTCTGGAAACTAAAACACGGAAGTGAACTGCCTAGATCCTTTAAGAGGGGACACGGCACCTTCTTAGAATGTGAAGCATAAAGACAATATTAAACAGTTGCCTGTCTAATGACAGACCAGAAAACCTCTCTGAGCAGCAGACTAAACAGTTAAGTGTAACCGACCCTGCATGCATTACTAGAGAGGACATCCGAAGAAATTTCTTAAGAAAACATGTAAAAAACTGATATAAAAATGTATGTCTAATGTGCCAAGGAGAAGAAAAGCTGACAGGTTCATGTCTACTCTTCAAGTAAACATCAGTCATGTAAGAGGCTAAAAGCACCACTGAATAACAAGTGAAAACATCACCATTTAACAACTATGTGTTGCATGTACTGAGAGTACATAGGTCCTGGAATATTAAAATTCTTGACATCAGAACCTTCCTCTTCTAAGTAAAATAAAGAAGAGCTACAAATTTACTATTCTACCAGTCTATCTGGAAGAAACATAAAAAATACAAAAGTGTCAGAAGAATCTGTGAAACTACACTGGAGCTAAGATCACATCAAGCATTCTACCTCAGTTTGAGGAGATCAAGATGAGAACGAAAAACCACAAAAGAATCCAGACCTGCCCAAAACACCCTGCCCTTCGGTGCAACCAAAAGACACAAGACTAATTTTTAGGCAGCCCAAACAGTGAGTGCAATTGTCTATTACTGACTGAGGAGAGACCAATCACTCATCAATCCTTCTGGAATTTGTCTCTGCGTTTTAAGACAGTAAAGTCCTGATGATTAATTCGCTATTTAGAACAGCCAAACATAAAAAACTATTAATAATTCTAGTCTAATACCTAAAGCATATTAGTAGAAGGAAAGCTACACAGAAGCCTTGAACGTGCGTAACTATATAACTTTCACTACTAACAGATACTGCACCTGCAAGACAATCTGAGAGAAAATATTATTAACTCTACCAGTGGCAGGGTATTTCCTATCAGCTAAGTAAGAACGGCTCTGTAGGCTCATGCTTTATGTAAACAGTTCTGTTTCCCAGAAATCTTAAGTCCTTCATTACAATCTCACTGGATACCAGTGAACAGCATACAATGTCATTATCCTCTACTCTCTACACCTGGACATTTTAATTTGGGGCAGCCTCCGAAGTGGAGGAGTTTGAAACTCTGTGTGTGTTTTGAAAATCTAGTTTCTTGCCCAAAATTCCACTACTGTACCCACAATCATGTTTCTACAGATCTTTCCTTCAATGTGGCTCTCCCTTTAGATCCACTTCCAATATTTACTTTCAAAACACACGTGCAGAACATCAGAACTTTAGGCATTTAAACAGCCTATATTCCTTTCTTTTTTTAAAAGAAGCTATACTACTTTCTCAGAAATATTCATGTTTTAATATCAGAAATATTAAACTTGTTTTTAAAGTAATCAATTACACTGTCTCTCTGTTTTTCTGTTCTGTATTTTTCAGCTAAAAGTATTCTTTCAAACAAACAAAAGTCTTACCCTTGATCTTTTACTTGGTGTGTAGGCCTTGGAATTGCTGAAAATAAGTCTTACATCTTTACATAACTCCATTGGTGACTCATAGTTGCCAGCTTCCAGTGTTTCTCTAACAGTGGCAAAATCCATAGGAGTGTCTATAATATCTCTATAATCCTGTTAAGAAATAGCAAAGCAGTGTATTACAATTCTTTTTTCCAAGTTTTAATATATCCTTTTTTTTTAGGATGCATTTGATAAACCTGTTTAAATGAAATGTCCTCTTTAAATAGTTCTGGAAGACTGCTGGAAGACTTTTTCTCCTTTCTACTCATACACAGACGTACCTGCCAGGATTGAGGCTAAGAGTTAACTGACACAAGATTTAATTCATTTTGCAAACAGATTTCCTGAAATACAGAGCTCAAAATTCTGTATCCTAAGGGTTGTATTACCGACACACTGTCACAACGATAACCATGATACAGGGAAGTGTGAATACAAGCTCTCCTGGGTGCCTTAACAGCTCAAACTTGGTACTAAGCCTAATACTGTTTTTACATACTAGCTTTACAATATGAAGTTTGAATATTTGAACCTGATCATACGTTTAGCACATCCCTGCTGAAACCTAAGTAGTTTCCCAAATGGACACCTGATGATTTAGGCAAGTAATATTAAAATAATGAAAACTCCACAGGCTTAAACAGGACCCTGTTCAAGCCAATGACAGGACTTTTTTCTAGGCTATGGAAGAAACAGAGGAATATCCATATTACAAAAAGCTGAAATACCAAGTCCATCAGAGCAAATAGAAACTGTGTGAGTGCTTCTGAACATTAAATAGGTTTGCGACACCAGGGAGCAGAGTGTTTCATGCCCAAGCCTAATAAGGTGTATCAGTTCATTTGAGGATCTCAAACATAAAAGGCCACTTTAGTCGGCCACAACATCAAGTTTAAGTTACTTCACAAATTATGGTGCCCCAGTGGCTGTGGAAGTGTCAGGACAGACCTGCTCGTGACTTCCAAAAGAGCAGCACTTCTTTTCTCCCACTGGGATGAATGATTTCCCCCAAGCTAATCACCTCAGAGTGATCTTTTAAAGAAAAACTGAAGGAAAGCATGCAAAACCTTTGCTTTGTTACTTAAAGTAGAACTAGACTGAAAAGCTAAAAGAGATACAAGGCAACAAGACTTTTGTGTTAAAATATTCTGTAGTTACAAATGGTTGATCATGGCGATATGAACTCCAGGGTAACGACCCAGGCAGAAAGCGAAATTTGGGAGAGTCATTGTTACTACAGTTAATGTTTCACTACAGTTCCTCAGTAGATACTTTTTATGCATCGAGCCCAGATGACTGTGGTACGAAAACTACTTTTAGCTTTTATACTTCTGAAATGAAAACAAAAACTGATCCATGACATTTGTCACATGCAACAATCAAACATATGCACTTCAAATATGACTATTTTTTGCCCAGAAAAGGAAAGACACATCATAATCGCCAAAGCTGTAATTTACTTAAAAACATAGGCATCCCTGAATATAAAACGTTTTGCAGTAAAGTATTTAAGAGAGCAGAGAAGTACAATTTCTTATGAAATTACTTGAAAAAGACAACAAACATTATTATCAGGTGACAATGAAGCACTTAAAAAAAAGTCAATAAAGCTGCCTGAAGTTTCAATTTAAAAAGTTGGAAAAATGGTCACAGTTGAAAAAGAAATCCACCTAATAACTGGATCATAACCAGCCTTCCTGTTCTAAAATACTCACTGGATATTCAAGGAGATCCACTGGTTGTCGAAATGGTTCAGAGTCTTCACACTGAAAAATGAGATTCAGCAGCTCCTGGCATTGCTTCTTCCATGACTGAATGTCATATGACTGAGCTCTATTACGTAGCCGCCGCTTCGGCTGATGATCCTGAAATGACAATGTTGTCTGCTATATATTAAATAAACTAGCTGTTTTTACAAAATATAATGGAAGAGTTACCCTGCAGGATATAAATTCTAATTAATGAATTCATGTTACACAGCAGCACAGACAGAAATGTTTTTACATTGAACAGCTCAGAAGAACATCACCTCAGTCAGTTTAAAGCTAAAGTAACACGATAATAAAAACATTTTCAGTTTTATACTCCTTTGTTTACAAATGCATTTCTAATGATGTATAGCACTATAAATCATTTAAAAAGATATCAAAGTTTACCTTTCTTTTTCTAGTGGAAGTTCCTGGCACATTTGTATCTTTCTCTTCTTCCTTTGAGCAAGATAATGAGTCGCATAAAAAGGTTAAAAAAATATAAGCATATATGAGTAGGTGAGTTCTTTAATACTTCACTTATAATTTGAGTCCTTACAGTTCTATCCCTGTCCCTCTGGGAAGCGTTTCATGTGACTGTCAGTTTTGAGAACATCTCCAAAGTCTAAAAAAACCATCTAAATTCTCCAATAAACTGTTAAAGCTCTCTGCACTAAAGGAGGAGGATGGATTTTTACCTAGTTTAATGGCTGACAAAAAGAAACATTTAATTGACAGAAAAGTACACCCCACTCCCTTACAGTGACAAAAATAATACTTCGGCATCCAGCAGGAGGACAGAGACAGTGATCCCGTTTCTCCAATCTGTCAATGCAAATGTCTAAGGCACAACCACTTACCTCATCAGAGTCAGACAACACTTTCTTCTTCATTGCATTGTATAACGGAATTACGTCATAGCAACTCTGGTCTCTGTGTCAAAAGAAATACACGCTAACATTTATTTTCCATCTTCACCTGTGGAATCAACTGTATTTTGCCTATGGTAGGAAAATGTTTATGAAGCCCTTCCCAAATAAAACAATAAAGTGTTCAGCGCTATATGAATACTAAGAGGACTGCAGCAATAAGAAAAGTTAATCTTCTGCTCAAAAGCTGCAAGATGTTATCTGCACTCTGTAACACATAGACCACTTAATGGTGCCAATGCTTTAAAATTAAAAATCTTAATCCTTTAACATTAATTTATTAGCATTAAAAAAGTCTAACACTATACCACATAAAGGGCTTTGGGGCCCATCTAGCTTTGTAAGAAACACTACTGTGGATTTAGTGTACAAAAGTGCAAACACATTAGCATCCACAATTTAAGACATTTGAAATGCAATGTTTATTTGTGTAAGGACTAACATTGTTATTATATAAACTTGCATAATTAAGTCAGAAAAACAAATACCAATTTTCAATGCTTGTATAACAGCAAACTCCTACACATAAGAAAGCCCAAAGGGATTCTACTATGTAGCAATACAAACCACCAGAAAACAGGAGTAAATACTCACTAACTCTGCACTAGAATCCTAATCCTTAATACAGGCTACAGCACTAGAACAGCTGGGAGAGAAGGTGAAAAGTCAAGCAACATCCCCCCCCTCCCCAATTTCCTGCTTTTTAAAAAGACTTAAGTAACTTCGAGACTAAGCCTTAGATTCTCAGAGGCATCTAGATATTTCACTCCTGTTAGAACCATGGGGTTTGCCTTCCATGGTCTCAGCCTTCTAGCCTACAGTTAGAACTAAAAAAAAAAAAAAAAAAGTCTGGGCTTTATATATACATGCTAGTTCACTTAAATGAGTATGTTAATAGACACAAGCTATAGGCCATTATTAAATAAGAATATCCATGTATTGCACTAATTTTGCTAAGCCAATTTAAAACACACACTTTGAAAAACCCTGAGCTGCTTAGTTAATCAGAAAAAAGCCACGTAGAACAAAGATGTTAACAAACTTAGTAATAGAAAAGGCCTTTAGATACGTATTTGTTCCTAGAGATGTATTTGACGAAAACTTTGAACATCTGAAGCAGTTAAGTATCTTTCACTCTCCAGCCACTACGAGAAATCACAGGCACTGAAGATATCAAATATTTATGTATGGAGTTAAAGTCCTAGATTCCAAATACATAATGCAATTCTAACGTTTTTAAGACGACATGAAATAAGGAAAAGAACAAGATTCAATTTAACACTAAGAAATTAAATCACTAAAAATGTCATGGTTTTTGTTAAACTATTAAAGTATCTTGCCATTTCCACAAGGCGGGAACAGCAGCATTCCCTGTGTCCAAGCAAATCACGGCACTGGACACGCAGTAAATTCTTATTACAAACTTCAGGTCTGCAGACGTGTCAACTGACTGAGAAATCTGAAACATTTCTCATTGAGTTTTTCTACAGAGAATTAAAAACAACTCCCACACTTGAAAGACAACTAGTATTTCTGTCAACTACAAAGTCTCCAATGTTGCATACCAAACACCATTTTCAATCACATTATAAATTGTAAAGACTTTAGAATTAAATGCCCAGAATTATATTAACATCGGCAGTATTGAAACTCAAACTCCTAACTTACATATAAATATATCACTCCATGAAGACACTCAGACCCATTATTATCATTTAGCAGAAAGTCTCTTGAAATAAAATGCCATGCAAATCAATGTATTATAAAACTTGACTTTGTTTTGCAAACTTAAGTATCCTTTGTCAAGACAAGCCTTACTCTCTTTTGCCCTAACAGTAAAAAATAGGCCATATTCAAGCTGCAGAACTATCTCACTTGAAAATTCAGATCTGAAAAGACTAAATACCTTTGTAAGAGACAGAAATAACAGACCTACTAAGCGACTCACTTTATGAAGTGTAGCAGGAGATCTGTGACAAATTTGGCAGATTTGACAATAGGACTTCCAGGTTCATTAAATGTGCGAGTGTTATGTTCTATGTACCGGACTTCCCACATTAATGAAGAAAGGCGCCTGTGTATGAGAAGTAAGAGGGGAGGGGCAAGAAAAACAAAACAACTTCATTTCTAGGAATGTATACGAAACAGGAGAAAAAGCCTTACATCCTTCTTCCAATGTATTATCCCATTCATCCTTTTTTTACATTAAAACGTAAAACATGCACACTTGGGTATGTTTCCTATGTGACCAGCAGAAGGCAGCTTCCTCAGGCCTCCCGCTCTCACAGTATGTCCTGCGGTAATTTATACAAACAGCTTTAAGAATATACTGCCAATGCCCCTCAGGCAAATTCAGTTGTGATGCTTCAGCTTTTATTATTCCTTTATGATATACATAATCCATCCTATATCACCTCTTAAGTCACAGCTGAGGATTAACAAAATACTAATAAAAATTATTAAGAATATACATTTTTTTCTGATGGATAGACAATGACCAGAATTCCTCCCATAGCTCTGATTTAATGACCTAAGTATAGAATAGCCACAACATTATGAAAAAATATGTACAAAAGCAAAAATAACAAAAAAAAAAATTAACCCCAAATCTAAACAAACAAAAAAAGGGGGCAATAAAGAAGAAAATATGTTCTATTTAAAATAAAAACTCTGACAGCATGGAAGTTACAAATATATACAGTCTTCTATCTTCATACTAGCAAAACATGATGAAAAAGAAATGCTGCACAAGTGTTTTGTAGAGTGAAGCAGAGAATCATTTAAAATGATTAGTGTAGCATAAGTGTTTAAATGGAATTTAATCATGTTTATGGGTCCAGCAGTGACTGGGAAAGACCATATTTACCTTGTTTTGTATTTTTTAAAAACATATGGACATGCTAAGATTCCTGGATCAGAAGAGAAAAAATGCCTCATGAAAAGCTACCAAAATTACAAGTGATTTGAACAGTCCCTCCTGCTTCTGCAGGTAAAGAAAAAATTTTCACTGGAAAACACATTAGAAGGTGGTTGCTCATTATCTACCTGGGCCTTGGCAATACTACAAACGAATAAAAACAGATTTATGGAATAAGGTAGGCTTGACTACAAAAAGTAACTGCTTATTCTTTTGACAAGAGAAACAAAATCCAGTGAAAAGTCCTCACCAACTCTGATTTCAAAGGAATACATTATAGAGGTCAAAGTTGGATTATCTTGAATCACACAATAAACATGGAACAATAAATGTGCATTATTACATTATAATGTATAAAAAACATGAACATGAACAAGTGATTTCAGTTTAGAATTCAATCTTCAGTTAGTACACAAAAGCACTAAAAATTAACTTTGAAATCTGGCCCAAAACAAAATGCTATCCATGTTTATTCAAAACAAGTATTACACGAACACTAATTTTCAAACCAGAAACATCTCAAGAACCAAAGGAAACAGAGGTAATTTAAAAGATCATACTTCTAAAGAGATAATATATACTGCGAAAAAATAGCAATTACAAACATAGTTTAGGAAAACATCAAAACAATGTCAAAAAGTTAAAGCTTATTTTTGTTGCTGCCCAACAATTTAGGATCTCAAGGCCAATAATTTAGGAGACTTGGATCTAACCTGTAAAATCTGCTTTCCAGTCTTTGTTTAATGGTACTGAGGTCTGTGGGATATGCCACAACAGTGCAATACATTGGGTAAGCCTGAAGATCCACAGGTGCCACAAATGCAGAAGCAATATCTAGACAGAATTAAAAAAATTAAAAATAAAAAAATATATATATATCTCGAAGTTATATACCACAAAAAGCTTAGAGCAGTTTCAATATTCCACCCCTGCCACAAGATATGCTATTTCTTCATGTCTGAAACACATAGCACTTTCCCCAAAATAACACAAATAACTACTCTAGCTATTCTGAACAATTTTTGGTATTTTTACTCAAAAATGTTAGCTGAGGTGTATGCTGTGAATACGATCACTTCTGTGACTACCCATTCTGCTGTGCGTGAAGCACCACACTCCTCAGAGACCGGCAAGTGTCTGCAAAATATACACATTCGAAAAGTAGATTTAAATGTATAAATTATACATACCTGAAGATATGCAATTCAGTACTGTTATTTAAAACACAGGCTCATTTCATTTGGTTTTATATTGCCACTCTCATCTTCAAGCAAAACAATCATTAAATTCTTACCATAAAACTTAAGAGAACTATTTCAATGTCATTAAAATATGGGGAATAGACTCAAAATAAAATACAAACACAATCTCCCGTCCCTAAGACCAAAGAAGCCTTCTAAAACCAACCCACCACAACGCCAGAAGACTGCTGAGCAATTTAAATCTGTGCACCTACACAAACTTGCTTTTCTCTTCCTGTGCTCAGAACTATCACAAGTTCCTAGACACATCATGCCTACATTTTACACGTCAAGAGAAAATACAGTAATACAAAAACATAAAAGCCCTTTGAAGTGTCTCTCCAAAGTCTTTAAAAACAGAAAACATGTGGCTGTTAAACAGACTGCTCTTCTTCTAAAAGCTGTTTACTTACTCTTATGAATGTTCTAGTAACTGTTATTTTGTACCAATACACACCACATATGACATAGTTAAAACCCAAACTAAGCAGTATGCCGTAAAACAGAATGCTAAATGTAAACCCATTAATCTCTGACAACAAAGTGACGACAACTAAAATTTCATTTTCTCACAAGTTTTTTAATTTAATTCTGTAATTTGTATTACTACACCATATGGATATTTCCTTTCATTTGGAAGCAAAGGGAAGCTTTTTATGCAGTGTGTCACCAGAGAAGTCATAATGTGAGACATTTAGGTATCAGAAGTATTTCAAGAGTTTTCAGGCTTCTTCTAAATGTTTCTTACCTTGCTTCAGGTACTTCAAAAATCAGTTGAAGAAACTTGTCTGTGACACCTTATCTATATAAATTATGACCCTTGTTACTCAAAAAACTAAGAGTGTTGATTGACTGACACACTTTGCTTGTCAAAAAATATACAGAAGACTTATGATTCAGCCTGTATTTCACTGATGGATCTCCATCTCAGACACCCATCTTTGAGCATGTAAATGCTGCAGTGATATGTCAAATGTTTTAACAATTACCTTTTCAGAAGCTGCCTGGAAAAAGTAATTGCTCTACAACCAAATAGCAAGCGGCTCTTCATAAACCAATCAATTACTTTATCCTCAACATTTTGCCTTTTCCTCAACATTTTGCACAACCAAGGAAATGTGGGGGAGAAAATGGGAATTAGAAAAGGTTAACACAGGGGAAATCTACATATAGGTATTCATTCTCTAAGTAATTATATAAGATTTTTTTCACCTGTCTGCCTGTAATATAGTTAATATTCTGTTCATCATAAAGTTTGCAATTTTAACCCCAACAAGGGATTCCAGTAGCTAAAGCAAAAAAATCAAGTACTTGTTTTTAGCATGTAAAACCCAAATCCCTGACATATCAAATTATCTACCAAAAAGCAATAGTGACCTTTGAAAACTGGAGAAAACTTAGGTGTTTTGTGTACCCACTACATGTGTGATGAGAAAGTTTTCTTCTATTTAAGAGGTAAAAAGGTGTATTTTATCACATTCATTTTGGTAATTTCAGAGGTACCATGATCATAGCCTGAAAAATATAACACAAAAACATTCCCAATATTATTCATGGTTTACCTAGAGTCATGAGTTGGTTTATCCCTGCAATAATTCTGTCACACTCCTCGTCTCGTGTCCTGGAACCCCACTCTCCATCCAGAGGTTTGTAGAGCAGCGTTCTACGTTCTTCATCTGTTAAAGGGACACTAGTTCCCAGTTCTTCTGGAAATACAGCTAGAATGTAACATGAAAACTAAATAAAACATAAGTCTTTGTATCTTGTGTAATACACATCCCTATAATTCAAAGATATATAACATCATAATGCATAATTCTTGATTTGCTCAAAGACATGTTGGATGCATCCAGTATCCTTTTGGTACATTGTTCTGTTCAATTTAAATCCTTACAATGCATTTTGGTGTAAAGTCCTCCATGAAAAAAAATTATCCTCTACCATATAGCTAATTGCAGAATTTATTTTAGAACCAAGACAGACACTCCTTTATCAGTTAAAGATTGTTGTGGTTGTTTTGTTGTTGTAGTTTTTTTTTTTTTGTTTGGTTTAGTTTTTTACCCCAGAATTCTTATTACTAAAAGATTTTGATAATGAATAATTGATGATTTTCAGATGGAGTTTGAGATATCAACTTTGATGTTGATGCTAAAACATTCTCCAGACAGTGGTTCTACTTTGTCAGTTTTATGAGTTCAAATGCTAAAACCAGAGCTCCTGAAGAAGCAAATTAAAAGTGCCATCAGTAGGTTCAACAAGGCCAAGTGCAAGGTCCTGCACCTGGGTCAGGGCAACCCCCAGTATGAATACAGGCTGGGGGATGAAGGGATTGAGAGCAGCCCTGCGAGGAGGGACTTGGGGGTACTGGTGGATGAGAGACTGGACATGAGCAGGCAATGTGTGCCTGCAGCCCAGAAAGCCAACTGTATCTTGGGCTGTGTTAAAGGGAGCATGACCAGCAGGTCAAGGGAGGTGATTCTGCCCCTCTGCTCTGCTCTGGTGAGACCCCACCTGGAGTCCTGCGTCCAGCTCTGGAGCCCTCAGTACAGGAAAGACATGGACCTGTTGGAGAGGGGCCAGAGAGGCCACAAAAATGATCAGAGAGCTAGAACAGCTCTGCTATGAAGACAGGCTGAGAGAGTTGGGCTTGTTCAGCCTGGAGAAGAGAAGGCTCCGGGGAGACCTTATTGCGGCCTTTAGTACTTAAAAGGAGCCTGTAAGAAAGATGGGGACAGTCATTTAGCCTGTTATGACAGGACAAAGGGTAATGGTTTTAAACTAAAGGAGGAGAGATCCAGGCTAGACACGAGGAAGAATTTTTTTACAATGAGGGTGGTGAAACACTGGCACAGGTTGCCCAGAGAGGTGGTAGATGCCCCATCCCTGGAGACATTCCAGGCCAGGCTGGATGGGGCTCTGAGCAACCTGATCTAGTTGCAGATGTCCCTGCTCATTGCAGGGGAGCTGGACTAGATGGCCTGTGAAGGTCCTTCCAACTCAAACTATTCTGTGATTCTATGATCTCTTGTAAGTTTTTGTAACATTTCTATCTATTTTCAGCATACACTAGTTTGTCTAAGTATGGCTGTATGTTTTTTCACAGTTCATTTATCATGATCTACTTTTAGTTTAATAATTGATTTAAGGATGTTCAAATGCAACTGGTTTATGGGCCTTCCCCCACTCCCCAAGAGAAACATGATTGAGGTAAAACCATACAACTTTTTTTTCTTCTTTAAATACATCCTTAAAGCAAATTATATTATTAATGTACCATACCATTACTTGGTATCAGCTCCATGTCCCAAGGGCTCATCTTCTCAGTGTCACCATTGTCCCAGCTTTAAAATAACCACATTTACATTATCTACTAATATTGCTTCAACAATGTAATTATTTAATGTTTGTAATGTAGCTTATTTATATACCACAGAGTATTATAATAAACTGGTACAGTGAGATGCAAGACTGAGTTTAATAACAGCAAGTTGCTCAGTCAGTACTTCAAATGAAATAACTAATTAAAACAAAAGATTGAAGATAAATTTGCTCACCAAACATTGTAGCACTGAAATAAGCTATCAGGATAATCAGGCTGAAGAGGTTCCTGGCTTTCAATTGTTCCAAACCACCAAGCATCATCTATCACTGACCTGAAACGATCACCTAGGTAAGAACACAGAATAATTTCATCAATGCAAGGCATCTTACTCCTCTCAGGAAAAGCCATTTTTATCTAAAAATCAAACCTTTGGCTTGATTTTGAATACAGAAATCCTTTTGAACACTTGTAGCATCCACAGGCAAACATGAGTCATACCCAGTTCAAAAAAAGAAAAAAAAAATTAAATTCTTTCTGAAGGTTGCCTTTAAACAAAAATAGACGTTAAAATGAGGTTAAAAAACCCCAATGATTGGCAAATCTATCCACATGTTCTTTATATATGAATTTATTTATTATTTTCATGTAGAAAGTAAGACATTTCAATGCTATAACTTTAAAACTGAAATCTACTTGCATTAAAAACTACAGTAAAATGAACATTGTGACACTTTTGTAAGGGGAATATTTTACACGCTGCCAAGCTCCTTCTCTGTTTCTGAAGCGCTTTTTCAGCTACACAAATGTAACTCAGAGATTCATTCCCTTTACTATACAGGCAATCTGACTGATAAAAGAATAAAATTTATTAAAGCTTCTTCAAAAGGTTAGCAAAGTAATTTAAACTGTGACTTGAAATGGTTTCACTATTGCAAAGCATTCGCCTATCTTAGAAAAAAGGTCAGAAGTGTTATTAAAAAAATTACACATGAGAATACATGTATTACACGCCATCATAAATTCTAACATTTTCTAACACATGCCTCAGAATTTAGAAACAATTTTTAGTGAAGTATTCAGCTTGCTCAATACAAGAACAAATGTAATTTAAGTCTGAGATTCCAAGAACTGCATGTTTCTTTTCATGGGGTTTGATTATACACACACAAATTATCAACTGCTGCAGTTTGTTCCATTTCAGTACATTCCCATGCTACCCAAATGTTTGCTGCAGTTATCTGAATTAATAGGGAGTAAATATATTTTCAAAAACATTCTGCTTTCTTTACGGCACTTTTTTAAAAAAATTAATGTATTGCAAGTAATTCTAGGACAATTACAAAGCTTCTATTAATAGTCCCGATTGTGCTAAATGTAATAGAACCAAGTATACCAGAAATATCTGAAATACAAGATCAAAAATGTAAATACGGGCTGATGCTTTATTATAAAGGAATAAATAATTCTGAAGAGGTCTTAAAGTACAGTCTCCCAAGATGGCATTCCCTAGTGATCATTTTTACAAAAAAAATGTGCATAGATCCAACTGTGGGTGCCTTCACGGGGCTGAACATCAAGCAGATCAAAACCACTGAAAGGAGTGTGTGCTGGCAGCCATTCCCAATTTCTCAAGAGCCACAGCATTCCTGTGGACAGAACGCTACAGCAGAAAACACGACTGAAAATGCCCACAGAACCACCTCCTGAATCACTGTTTTCCAATGTCATTTGTATTACCTCATCTATGTGGACAGCAGCACAAAAATTCTTGTTAGAAGGACTTAGCATAATTTTCCAGAACTATGTTATTACTAGAAAACATCAGCTTGATGAGAATATAAAATGTATGTTGAACTTAAAGCAGCTGCTATATAAGAGACAGGTATGCACACCTGTCTGAGACATACAGCTAAAACTGCAGGAATCCTACTGGAATAACTTTTAATGCAAGTGTTAATCTTGTAGTTAAACTATAAGAATACGAAGATACAGAATAAAAATCTGAGTAGAAATAAGAACCTGTCACTTCTCAAACTTTACATTTGTTCTTTCTGAAAGGACTAATACATTAATATACATTTAATATTAAAAATATAAATATAATAGATGAGCAAATATTCTTCCCTAAAACAAACCAAGTCTTAACAAGAAAAAACACACCACAACCTGTCCCCCCGCAACAACAACAAACACCCCAACAACAAAACCAAACACTCAAAACAAAGTCACCAATGATTGTTATTGGTTGAAAGATCAATATTTTAATGACTTAAAGGGGAGTCTGAAAATTTAATATCCAGCGACTCTCCAAATAGTAGCTATAAAAATATTGATTTGTAGGCTAAATGCCAGAAATCATAGAGGAATAAGAAAAGGTAGTAACAGTAGTCCCTGAGAAGACAAACCAGCAACCCCATGACATGAAAAATCCGTTTGTTGACAAAGAGCTATGGTGAAAGTTCAGAAGACTCAAGCATGTCAGATCAATCTTGGAGATACCAGATTCACGTAGTTAGAGACTCAGGAACAGTTTCACATAGAGTTCTAAGGCATCTCTCCTTATCCTGGCAGAAAACACCATCTGCTTTCAAAGACCATTTTTATACTGTGTCCCACAGTGCAACAAAACACCGCATGATTTGTTCCAAGTACATAATCGTACACTAGTAAAATATCCAAAGTGACAATGCAGAGAGCAGGGCAGCACTCCAGAAGGCTCCTGGAAGAGCTGTAACATTTTTAACAGTAGTGTCTTTGCTATCTCTGGTTTAGCATTTCATACTGTCTCAAAGAAAGAAACTATTTTACCACTATTTTTACCACCCAAAAGAGGAACTGAAGAATGAAGTCTAATACACACTTGTCAGAGTTACAAGCTGGCATTAGACACTACCGGCCTGAAACTCACATTACTTACACTGAAGGCTTGATAAAAGGTTCTGGCACTTTCAATACTTTTTGTGCTCCAATCCTTTCTACACGATGAGTGTCTAGAAACACAGTTGCTAGCCCAGGAAGGAGGTGCTACCTGCACTCATAGTCTTGAGAACAGCAATGGTGACACTTCACAAGTCCCTCCTCTACTCCTGGATTTCTATAACAACAGCTGATGTGACTTCTGGCCAGGCTGTTCACATACAAGGTACGGCAGTCATTCTGCTCCTGCTGCTATGATCTTGTGGGAAAATGTGTATGGCATGGCAGAGGGGGACAAGACCACAGATCCATAACCATCGGGAAAGAGCAAAGCTCGGTGACATGTTATTAGATGTTGACCAATCTTGTCTCTTAAGGGATCTTTAAACTGAAATGATCTTTAAAGAAGATATCAAGGTTTACATTTCCTATTGAATCACAAGTCTCGGGTCTTTACCAAACTCCCTACAGAACTGAAGACCAGCTGTCTTTTCGGACAACATAAAGTAAAGCATGAGATGATACAAAACTTATTAATATGGCATCATGTAATTTATACATCTACTACTAAAGGCACACACATCTTAAGCAAGGATATAATGATGTACATCAAAGGACAAGAGCTCAATTCTTCTTTCCTGGCCAAAAAGTCAGGTAAGGAACAACTTAAAAGAGTTTTTAACAACCAACTGTGCCACTTCTTCAGGTTACTTAGCTACAATGGACTTAGGAGAGTACAGCACTTGGAAAACAACGAATACAGACTAAGGAGGCAGCATATTTGCAGAAACATGTCGTATCAGTTGTTTCTACGCAGGTAATCAGATACCCCATCATGTTCTTGCATTAAAATCCTCCATTCTCCTATATGATGCTTTCCTGGAAGCAGCAAGAAATGCTGGCACGCCAGCTGTGCACATGCCAGCCACGGCTCCCGAATGGAAGAACCGCACGAACTGAGTTGTTACAGTACTCACTGCTACTTCACAGACAATGTGTTTAACACTGAGACCTGCTTTAAAAAAAAAAAGGAAGGCTACCAACATCTCACTTTCAGGAGTGTGTCACTTCACAGAAAATACTGCTACACTGGAAAGGGCTTAACAGTGCCTACCATTCTGTAAATATGGTATGACATACAAATTTCTCTCTTAGGGGAACAGAAGGATCAGTAATACTTGCTTAACCTTTTAAGTATCAGGGACAATCGAATGAGAACATATATACTTCCTGACCTCCGGGAAAAAAACCAAAACAAAACTAAAACAACTTAGAGGACCATTTTGTTGTAATGCAGCTTTCTCCCCCTAGTTAGATTTCATTTTTGAAAGGTGATCTTTGTTATCATATGGAAAAGATGACTAGGAAATGGACCTGACTGGAGGACATGCCTGTCATGGACATTCTCCAGTATCCAATACTTTGAAATAACTTAGCATGGGCAAAGTAAAATGAATCAAAAACATTCCCACATCACACAGCAGTGAACTATAATTATATACACTTCAATGAAGCTAAACTGTATGGGGTTTAGAACAGAAATAAAACAAGTATAAAGATATGAGAAGGGTATTTCAAATGGTGGAGAAGGTGTTTCCGTATTTCCAGAAGAAATTCCGGAAACTGAAAAAAAAAATCATAATAATTAAAAAAAAAAATGCTAATAACAATGCAGCTGTAAGAAGACCTGCAAACAAACAAACAAACAGACAAGCAATATGTGAGCTACAATAATTATCAGTTACTTATAAACACCATATTTCTAAAAAGTATTTACTCCTCTCTGCAAACACACATCTTCTTTTACAAATCACCTTCAGTATTTTGTTGCTCATTGTAGCTTTAGTCAAGGACAAAGTAGGACTCCACGTCCAATATGGAAAGAGTTTGTTCTCCAATTTCAGCACAGTACTAGATTTTATTTACCATAATCTACTTTTTAATAAGTTATCATGAAAATAGTTAGACACTTAGAAAAACAAGCAGAAAAATCACACCAAAAAGCTCCCTACACAACTCACCTATATTCCATCGCCTGTGTTTTGCATCATCAAACTGCTGCCTCAAGACGAGGAAGTCTATGACATCTGGCATATCATGGTACCTAATTACAACACAACACACAACTATTAAGAGATAAAACAGCAAAAGCACGAAGTAAAGCACTTACATAAAAAATTATTACTTCGAATGCAACACCTCAAAAGCAAAAGCTCAAGTCACAATATTAATGGTATCTTTTAACTTTCAACACCACATCCCCGCAAGAAATTCCCCAATTTGAATATCTTTCTTTCCTTACTTCATGGTGAATGATCCTCCAGTTAGTTTACCCGTATCAGGGTCAAGAAAAGCCAGTTTAAGACAGCAGAGAGTAGGCAACCCCACTTCATACTTAATCCCAACTATTTTCATCAGCTCTTGCTCCTGGAAGAAAGAGACTATTATGTACCACCACTGAGGTTAGGAACACTATAACAACTTTCTGAAACATGAAAATATGAGTATACTGAAAAGACCAGATTTCTGCCAGAACCATCAAAATCAAGTATCTGAACTTATCTTTCAAAACAAGCTATTATTTCACAACGTAACTTGTTTGAAAAATATTTTGCTATGAAGCGTAATCACCTCATCTGCTCAAACAGATGCAAAAAGCAGTACGGTTTAAAGTCTGATAGCATTTGACTATTTATTAACTTTTCCTCCTTATCTTGAAAAATGCTAAGAGCACGACATTAGAAACATCTGTATTAAGGACTTTTTTTTTTTTAGTTAGTTTCCAAACTGTTTTTAAGATACAAACAAAAACAAAAAAGTCATCATACCCGTAATTCCATTTTATGCCATGGTTGTTTCTTGGGATTAATACTATATATTTTGTTCTTCTTAGCCATTACAACATATGCTTCATGACCTTGTCGGAAATAGTAGACCTAAAAGTGAAATGTGACAGTTATCTAAAAGACTCTGAGGAGCTGAAATGCTAGTCTATCACTGCCATACAATGTTTGTATTTTCTATTTTATCGTCAACTTTTTTCCACTGTTTTCCTACAAGAGTCACAAAAAATTAAGAGGTAGAAAACTAAAGCAAGTATCATAGAAACATGTACAGAAAAATAGGAAAGATTCAGAACACTACTTTCCCTTTGAGCAAAATATCCTAAATTACACGTGAAAACAAAATGAAAGCAGTAACAAAAGCATCTATTTATCATCGTACTATAGAACAATTCAATGACAGCAACATGAAGTCCACTAATCCATGAAGCTATTTATCACTGTAGAACAGCCCTAAGATGACAATCAAGTATCACTAAATTCATTATCAGGCTAATCATGTCTTTTTGGAACAAGAACTATATCCTAGAAGAAAAATTCAGCTGCTTGTTATTGTTCTGCTAAGATTTTGGTGTTTGCTTCTGTGCCAGTGAACAAACAGCCCAACAAAGACATGAACAAACTGAAAATAGACATTTCAAGTGCTTATTAAATTGTTTTTCAAATCCTTCCACTATAAATTTCCATGGTTCAGACATCCAGAGCCTATTATTTTACTTTGATCCTGTCATATATGAGACCACGTGGATGAATGTTTTCATTATAAACCATCACAGTAATGAAGTACTAAGCTGAAAACCTTAAATATATTCAAGGAATGTATCTGAAACGCAAAACAGAGGTTCTTCAAACTAATTAGAACAAATACCTGATGAGCAACTGTATCACAGGTACAATGCATTCCAAATAAATCAAACAAACAAACACACACAAAAAAACACCTCTTAAAGTGCCCCAAGCCATAAACACAGGATTTTTATCAAATAGGAATAGGGAACAATAGCTTAAATATAAACATGTAACATAATGAGAAAAGCAGAGAGAAAAGCCCTCAGTAAGTTTTAAACTACATTTATACAAATAAATACACTAATATTTGTATTTCCACGTGCTTTCCAAAATTGTTGTATCATAAAATACCATAAACAAGTGTCTTTCAAGTTTCCACATTAACAGTTACTGAACTTCCTTAATGTCACATGGTGCTTATTTTTTAAACTCTTGTTTTTCAGAGTATTCTATGTGCACAATATTCTTGTAGGGAAAAAACACACAGAAGGCATGAAAGCAGCGAGAATCTCCTGTGCACTGTCAGAATCTAACTGGCAGGAAAAGGAACAGGGGCTACTGAGAGACAGATCTAAAATAATGCCAATTTCAATTACACTTTCAACATTGTGACAAGTGTTTCCCGTACCTTCCAGTGAATCAAAACAAAAAAATCCACTTAGTGGCACAGGCTACAAACAATTCCTCCTACACTTACTGCTTCTGCTAAACCTCTACCTGAATTCAACCTATTGTTTACAGAAGTGACACATTTTATTTTGTAAATGGCTCCAAGCATTACATCTTCTGTCAGAAGAACAAATTAGAAAGATATCTGTGGAAAAAGAATGTATGCCTTTTTCCTGGAAATTATATTTTTAATCTTGATAAATTCCTTCTTCTGCGTGTCTGTTGTAGTACCCAGACAAAACTGTTCTTTATTGTGTTGATGGCCGAATACTCCAGTGAATATGCATTGTATTTCAATAACCAGACAGGGAAATTCAGTCCCATCTCTCTGATGTGTTTCCACTGTTCCTCAAGACACATGACAAAGGTCTGTAAATGGCAATATTCAGAAAGGGAAAAGGGATGGTATGTGCTATTCTTATGCACTGAGTAACTAAATATAGCACTATTTTTTTTTTCTTGTTTGTACAGCTGTAAGAGAACTAATTTGAAATACCTCTCCTCCCAAATCTTATAAAACATACCAACTATTAACCATGATGTTCGAAGGCCACATGAGACCTCTTCTCATCCTATTTCTCTAATTAAACTGATACTTTATTTCTGTGGATCTCAAAAGTAACTTTCTAGATGAATAGCTTCTTTTTACATCTTCAGCAAATCTGGGGAGGGTGAGTATCAGAGATGGAATTTTAGACAGAGCTGTTTTATTACAAATGCACTCTCCAGTGGTGTAACTACTCCTGCTTTCTAGGCACAAGACAGGAAATTTCCTGTCCACCAATATAAAGCATTTTTCAGCAAAAGGATGCAGTCCAGTTAGATATTCCTAGTACACACTGCACAAGCTGTTCAGCAGGTGCCACAAACCAAACACGAGGGTTTATCTTACTAAACCGATACGATGTTAAAGTCTCCTGAGTAACACGGTACAGATAAATCCTTGGCTGCTTCACTGTATCCAGATGGTATCAGGCACCAAATATATTTATTCAGACTTGATCTTTTGAACAGCAGCCTCCAAAACATGCTTGCTGGAGGGCATAAATAGATAAGCATTTTCTCCAGTTGCAACTCTCAACTTGAAGTGTTCCTTCCCTCCCTCATTAGCAATGCTGATTTAATTTTTGCATAGCTGTGCTGTGAAGTGCATTAATGAAGTGATCCAGTAAAAACAGAACTGCTGGCACAAGCAACCTCTGCTCCTGATTCGGTTTCTAAGGTGGTGCCTACCAACAGCTCTAGCTCAGGACCAAAGTTAATAGAGTTTGCCACCATGTCAAATATTTCTCCAACTGCATTCTGAAGATGTGAGCTATACAAGAACTCTGTTCAGCACCTCAGAAATGCACTGGTCCCTGAAGAACCAACACACAACACATTACAGCACAAGCCAGCTATTTCCTCTTATTTTAACCTAAGAGGATTTTAGGAAACATGCACAGACTGATTTTCAAGATTGCCTTCTATCTGATACTACTTAGTCATACAATTCACTGTAACGTTCACATGCTATACATTCCACAGTAAAAACTGGTGGGTGTCCTTTTGCTACTGTATTTTATCTGGGACATGTTTACAAAGTATTTACAAGTCTAATTCATCTAAAAATACATATATACAAAACTTCTGTGTTTTTCTGTTGTACGAGACCAGCACAAATTTTCTGATATCAGAAACATAAGTGAAAAGGACAATATCGGTTTTAATTCAGAATAAATGAATTAAAAACCACGAACCAACCAAACCAAACATACACCTTCCCCCCTAGAGGTTTATTTCCTGGTTTTTACTTCCAGTCCTAAACTGAAGTTTTCCAAGCAACTTAAATTCCTATTTGATTTTTCACCTCTTCTTCAGCATACAAGAAGCTCCACAACTAAGGACTAGTTTCACTAAGTAAAGCATCTCATACCGCTTGTATACGCCTGGCATAAAGAAATCAACACACTGAACATAGTACGAGAAGGAATATTACCTCAACAGCATGGAATAAAAAACAATCAAAGAAACACTACGCAGAATATTTCTTAAGTATGAGAAAGACTAAAGGAAGCGAAAGCAAATTTTAGCCCGATCAAAGAATGTTTTGAAGAAAATCCAAAATATTCTGATAATAAGTCTCTGGAAAAAGTGCAGAGATTAAAATAAAAAAGGCCAAAAAAAAAAGCTGAAAGAAGCAAGAACACAAAGGGGGGAAAAAACTACAATACCTCATCCCCCATCTGTGGCACAAATGGGCACCGACGAGGAACAGTGTCTGTAATCCATGCTGACGGCAGCCATTCTTCCAGTGTCAAACCATTTTCTGCCAGAACTCCTACAGCCAGCCTCTGAAGAAAATACACACAGAAGATTAATACAAATAAACTAACATTTGAGGAAGCCTTTTATTCTAGGAAGTGTTCTATTAAAATCAACTGCCATTTCTTAAGTATATTTAATGTAAAAAGGAAATCATTGCCAGTGTGAAAATAAATCTTACTTAACAGCTTACAACTTCACCAAGATCAAAAACATTAATAATCTGAAAAACTAAGTGTGTTTTTTTAGTTTGTTGGGTTTTAGAATCATAGAATCATTTCAGTTGGAAGAGACCCTCAGGATCATCAAGTCCAACCATAACCTAACTCTAGCACTAAACCATGTCCCTAAGAACCTCATCTAAATGCCTTTTAAACACCTCCAGGGATGGTGACTCCATAACTTGCCTGGGCAGTCTGTTCCAATGCCTGACAACCCTTTCCATGAAGAATTTTTTCCTAATATCCAATCTAAACCTCCCTGGTGCAACTTGAGGCCCTTTCTCTTGTCCTATCACTTGCTACTTGGGAGAAGAGACCAACACCTCCATGCTACAACCTCCTCTCAGGTAGTTGCAGAGAGTCTTAAGGTCCCCCCTCAGCCTCCTTTTCTCCAGGCTGAACAGCCCCAGTTCCCTCAACTGCTCCTCATCAGACCTGTGCTCCAGACCCTTCACCAGCTTTCTCGTCCTCCTCTGCACTCTCTCTAGTATTTCAATGTCCTTCTTATGATGAGGGGACCAAAACTGGACACAGGATGCAAGGTGGGGCCTCACCAGCACTGAGTACAGTGGCGCAATCACTTCTCTAGTCCCGCTGGCCACACTATTCCTGATACAAGCCAGGATGCTGTTGGCCTTTTTGGCCACCTGCACACACTGCTGGTTCATATTCAGCCGGCTGTCAATAAACACTCCCAGATCCTTTTCCTCCATGCAGCTGTCCAGCTACTCTTCCCCGAGCCTGTAGCGCTGCCTGGGGTTGTTATGACCCAAGTGCAGTGGTGATGTTGGGGCTCTTCTAACAAAGCCTGAATTTATTAACACTCCAGTAACTACACCTCATGCCCAAAAAGATAAAACTGAAACATGCCATTCTCTTTAACTAAATTCATAGAGTAGACTTGGCCCATAAAACATTACAACTATACAGCTGCTTCCAATTAAAGAACCCTGCAAAATGAAGAGGAAGATATTAATGAACATGAACAGAGGTAAAGCATGTGACAATGATCCCAAATGGGTACATCCTTGTGATCTACTGGCTTTTTTTACTATAATGTGCTGTGGAACTGCATTTTCAGATGTTATGTCCACATCAAGTATTTCTAAGTAATGAAGCTCACTGCAGTTGCAGGTCCTAGATGCACACTGCAGGTGTGTATCTAATAGGCCAGATAAAGCAGGTTTTTGTACAACCATCCAAAGCAAGGTTGCTTTGAAATTATTAACACAATCTTGTGCACATACAGAAAGTAACCTTGGATGGTTGTACAGAAATCTACCATATATAGTCACCGATGGAAGACTTCGCACCCAGCCTGCTAATGGGATCCTCCAATTGTGACTCCATTGCACTAATTCAAATGTGGTTTCAGCAGGATGGGAACTGCTTTGAGTGCAGCCCTGGAGCACTGGTGGGTACCACAGGAAAAAGCATACACGGTTAAAAATAAACAAAAAATCAAACCAGAATTTCTCCACTGCAATAAATCACTAACATAGAAGCACCTTGTAGGTCTTCAGGTGCTTCAAGCAGCTCTGTCTTGGGAAAAACTGATGCAGTGTACCAAAGCAAAATTGGTCTAGCTCATTGGTGAATTGTGGGAAGGTAACAAGAAATTGCCTTTAAACAGAAAATCTTCCCCTGTTATAACTTCACACATTAATCACCAGTTTAAGGCTCTCTGGAAGCCAAGCCTGAACTCAGTTAATCATCAAGAAGAGACTAGTCTCAGTGAATTTGTCTAATCATTTCTGAAACTCTACTGCATCTTCAGTAATTAGTTCTACAACCTGATTACATGCTCAGGTGGTTTGGGGTTTTTGTTTGCTTTCAGGGGGTGGGAGTGGAATGGGGAAAGGGCTCTTTTTTTTGAGTTTCTTGTCTGTGTCATTGGGTGTCACATCTGACTGTAACAAAATAAGGAACGAAATAATTAATTTATTCATTTCTAAACCATTTGTAGTTTTATAAAAGCTTTTTATCATATCTTCTCCAAACTCTCTCCTCTTTAAGAGTCCGTGTCTTTGCGTCTGCCCCAAAGAAAAAATATTCGGTACCCTTTGATCTTCCTGGGTGCCCCTTTCTTGCCCTTCTCCACTGATGTATCAGTTTTTAGATTGATTTTTGGTGAGACGGGGATCAGAAATGTAAGCACCATCAATATCTCAACAGTCCATTCACTAATAGAGAAAAATAACATTCTTCCCCTACTCCTTTCTTAATTCCTCAGATTCTGTGCCTGGCTACAAAGATGGTCAAACTTCTTTCCTCAATGGAAAGTCTTAATTTGATTCAAAGTTCAGGAATCAGGAAGAATCTTCTACCAGCAAGGGCTGTGAACTCTCTGCCCAGTAAGAAGGTAGAATCTCCACCACAAGGAACTTCAAAAACAAGCAGGTACAGGTACAATGACAGGTACAATTAATTCTACCTAGGGGCAGAAGGAAGAGAGATGGTTTTCTGGTATTCCTATCAGCCTAATATTTTCTTGTGATTCAAGAATGGAGCAAGAGTTCTTTAAAAATCTGAAATATTTAAGTCTTATATTTTTTGAATCAAAAACCTCCTGCATCTCAATAACTGGGACCAAAGCAGATACAAAATTCCCAAAAACACTCAGGTCAGCTTCAATCTAAGTGGAAACAGTAGGCTGTCAGCCAGTATTATATTTTATAATAAAAAGCTAAACCAGCTTTCAACCATTGAAAAAAACAAAAAACCCACACCATCTGTTTTCCTGATTTCATACCTTCTTCTGGTTTCAGAGTCTGTAAATATCAAGATACTATTAGTATCAACACTACAACCAATGACTGTGCACAATCAACAGAAAGTACCCTAATTGAAGAGTAAAGACATGCCTAACATCCTGCATGTTGTACCCAAGATCCACAGTAAAGCTGATATTATGCCAACCTGCATAATGAAACAGCTGTTTTGTCATTCTACCTTCTACTGAGGACCAAAATATTGAAATAATGATCTTAAGGAATGCTGAGGACTCCTACTCTTATAAATAAACAAAACACAGTTATTTAGTTACTTAGATGATACAGTTTGTTTCCTTGGGTATTGCAAAAGAGCAGCTATGAGCTTATGAAAGCAACTAGCATCTACCAGATAGATTATTTCTGGTCTCTGTAAAAAAAGAATGAAGAAACCAAGTTTTCTGATCTAACACTTAATTGAAAACAAAACAACCCTCCCCAAAACACCACCACATTGAAAATAACAAAAATGACTGAAAATTTCCATGTACTGGTCTAAACTGAAATTACATGGTTATACTAGAAAGCAAACAAAACACAAATAGACAAAACCCTGATCAAGTGAAATTCCCCAGGAAGGAAGCACAGTGGCAAGCATAATGCAAATATCATACATCATGGAATTGATAGGAAAAAAAAAAGACGACATGATTGTGCAGACCTAAAAGAAATTGCAGTACAACTGAAAAAATACAGGTACATGTTATACCAATACTCAATACATCCACAGAACAGAAGTTTCTTGTCTGAGAAAAATGGCATTAAGAATATTATAAGTGTCCCTTAAGTGAAACACATCAAATTTAGAAACTGTATCATTACAGTGATGATTTGACTTAGAAGAGTCAGTAATTATCATTTGTTATGAGTGAAAGTTATGTGTTTTTACATTAGACAATATGAAGCTGTAACTGAATCATTCATCTAATTCTTTTTAAGACAGCAGGAGTGAGCATCCTGTAATATACAAAGAACCTCTAACCTTTTGTTTTCTCTCTTTGGGTTTCCTCTTCTTTGGTGATGTTGATGGTCCATCTTTCTCCTCAATGCCCTTTTTCCTTTCCTTTTTAATTTGCTTCTTTTGTTTTTCAGGTCCTTCTTCATCCTCTGAACTACTTTCTGCTTTCTTTGTTTTAATTTTAGGAATTTTCTTTGGTGGTTGCAAATTGATTCCTGCATCTGCCGTCCAGTCAGAATAATCACTAGAGTAGTCACTGCATATGATAGATTATAGTTAATGGTCCAGATAACTAAAATACTTTAATAGTTAAAACCAGTGCCTAAACCCCTAAACTCTCTCTACAATTTCAATGGTACTAAACCAAAAGCCTTGAGATCATTCAGTCTTGCAAGAAGCTTAACTTCTAGCATCACTAGAAGTAAATCCACTGTTCATTGGTGGTCAGTTCAAGATGATACATGTTAAAGTCTGGATACTGTTCTCAGGACTTCTGGCTTTGAATAGCTTTGAACAAGTTATTAAAAAATCTGCTAAAGAAGAAACAAAGAATGTATGGAAGCTACCTCAATTTCTGCCCTCTAACTTCAAGCCAAAGGTCAGCAGAGGCAGCCACACAACTCAAACTGACAGTCATAGGAAACTGCTACCACATGCCTGAGTGTGCCTATGCTTGCAAAGAATTACCCTCCTGCAAAACCAACCAGAAACAATTCTGCTTCTGGCAAACAAGGAGGACACCTTCCCTAAATTTTAGTTAGTAATACAGCTGAAAAACAAATCCATAAAGTTTTAAGTCCTTTTTAATATTTTCTTCTAAATGTGCTCAAGTTCAAGTTATTACTCATTAACTGTTTACAGAGAAAATTACTTAAAATTTATCAGCAGGACTTCTCTCTGTAAGGTATAATGTCACTTACCTAGAACTGCCATCACTGTGCCATGCTCTTTCATCATCTTCTGATGTTCCACCACTGGCAACGACGACTTCCCCTTCCTAACAAGGACAGGGCGGTGCAGAGGAGGAGGCAAGAAAAAAGAAAGCATTTTCTTTGGAACTCAAAAAAATTATAATACATGACAATATGACTAAGACTCTTCTAGCCTTTAAATGTATTATATATTATTTTAGTTTGCAGATAGTTACTTTAATGGACTTAACTAAATGAAAATACCTATGCCTGGACACACACAGTGTAAAGCAACATTTTTTTAACATATAGCCAGTGGAGACCTCAGTGCTTCTAAATCTCCATTTAAAAAGGTTATCTTACCTTTTTGAAAATTATGGAAATACCACATTAAAAGAACTGGAAATATCTTCTCAATATGAAAAAAAAACCTAGTGCAAACTTTATCTACTCTTATTACTAATTTCTCCAGTGTAGCTACAGAAGCACAAAATGTTTGAGGCTGGAGGAGACCTCAGGAGGTCATATTATCCCACCTCCTCGTTCAATCTGGGCCACACTGATTAGGCTTACAAATATAGCGAAGATCCAACATTGCACTTTGAAAAATGCCCTTACAAATGAGTATTTCTCCCTTTTGTCAATTACTTTTTAGGCAAAACTAAACACATACAACAGCATGTGGAAACCTAATTCAACATCACTTTTTAAAGAGAGAAAATGCACAATTAAGTTAAGTTAGCTGAGTTTCCACTAGAAACAACGTTTAATTAACTGAAGCAGGATCTTAAAGAGTAGAAAAGGAACAAAGTTTGGCTCATGAATAAGGATCTTACATCTGAGGAACTGTGTCCATTTTCTAACTCTTCAGCAGGCCTTGCAGTTTCTTCTACTGCGTATCTCGTACGGTAGGTGTGCTGATTAGCTTGCTGTTTTCTTGAGTCGCTGGTGTCTATTAAATGTTCATGAGAATGGTTCTGTGAAGACACAAAAGTCAAAAAGTATACATTTTATTAATACATAGCATTTCCTTTAATAATAGTATTCCACGAGGCAACTTTTGCAGTAGCAAAAAGATACAGGTTTCAACATCAAAATTCAAAACAGACCACAAATCCAAAACTAAAGAGCTGCTGAAGAAAACAATTCACATGCATAGTTGAACATAAACACCAAGTAGTTCCGTATATTCTGGAAATAATTATTTCTTCCCAGACAGAACAGAAAATTTTCATCTTCAATCATTAAAACTCTTCATTCTCTATACGGTACATACCAGTTAACTACTGATAGACTGCTAAGAGCTTGTAGAAGCTCAAAATTACACTAAAAACAGCCGTCGGAGGAAAGAGGACTCTTACAGAGAATTCCAGAGTGTGTTATTTTGCAACTGAGGGGTCAGATCTGTTAGAAGAGAGACCCATATAGTAATACATCCCTTAGCATACACAGATGACTGTTAGAAGTAAAGGCCTTTAAATGGTGCATTGATGCATGGAAGAGTTCAAATGGATAAGTCAGTTGGAAGGAATCTTAGTTCTTATGAAGCTTAGAAGAATGAAATAAGGTTATAATTAAGAAACGCTTTACATCCCAGCATAAAGAGACTTTTTTCCTCTTGTAAAATATACATAATGCAAACACTTGCTCTCAACATGAAGTGTGTAATCTTGAATTAGTCCCCAACCTCTGGCAAAAAATCAAGAGCTACAATCTCAGTTTCAAGAGTTTTGAACTAATTTTTTTGGCATGCATATTCAAACTGCAGCTGAGCTCAGACCAAATAACATAGTTTCCGGACACATTCCTAGGTGCCACAAAATAAGGTACACTTCCCCAGTGCTCTCTTTCTTCCACAAAGGAAGATCTCAGATACCTGTTAGGTGCTGATATGGTTGAAAAAACAGACCCAGAGATAAAGAAAGCAGAACCAGAGCAAACCACGGAAAAGTGCTCATATTACCAGAGCCTTCTAGTAGGGAAGACTGCTTGTATCTATTCCTCTTGGATTTTTTTTTTTCTTTTGTAGGAGAGAGTGCATCTTTCCTGTCATGTATAATCAAAGTTGGTTCATGAGGTTAAATTTTCTCATTGAGGAAAAAAACACCCCACTTTTTGGTGAAAACTAAAACTTGGCTAAGCAGCAGTAGCAAAGATTTGGTTTTCCTTAGCCTCAACAATTTCCCTTAAAATGCAGAACTCTGCCAGCTAGAGCTTTTCTCCTACCCTTCCTGCCAGAAGATACACACTTTTTTCAGGTGTGACTGCAACAGTTCAGTAGAGTAGACCAGCATGCTGATCTGTACAATTGCATCACAGTTTTCACCAAAGCACATAGAACCAACACAAACTGCTCTATGCTCTGTTCAGTGAACACTGTGTTTCTGTTTTTCTGTCCAGTGAATTCAAGTTGGGGAAGTTACCACTGGCAGCACAGCTACCAGAGACACTTCTGATGGGACTGCTCAGCAATCGCTGTTTTAACACTGCCCAAGGCTTTTGAGACCTGGGGCATTCCCTCTTCTGGATTCAAACTGGCAGCACATGACCTCCTCAAGCTGCTCTGACCTGACCCAGAGCAGCTCAGAGGCAGCCCTAAGACCAAGCCCATCACACAGCCTTGCTGTCCGTCAGCCTTCTGGGGCTGCTCACCTCTCATCCAGCTCTCAAGACTCATTGCTGGAGCAGAGAGGTCACAAAAGCCAGCGTTACAGCAACTTGCATCTGCTGCTGAATTGTGATGTGTTTTATAAAGCCCATCTACCTCTTAGCATCATGAAACATGGTATGAGGAAGCATGGACAACAGAACAGAATCACATAAGCCAAAAGAAACAAATTAGTCAAGTATCCTGTACAATAACGAGGACATGTTTTGCAGAGCTTCATTACAGCCCGACTGTAATGCTCATCTTTGCTCTAGAAACAAAAGTCCTAAAAATTTACATCTCCTTTTCTATTCAGAGGTGAGATTTCTCAAATAGGTACTACAAATACAGCTTTTCCATGCTTATACTAGAACTATGGATCCTTGGAAAACTGAAGCGCTTTGCATTACTCCTCGGTTTTGGGAAGAGTTCTTCTCTTTTGGTAGTTCAAAGCTTGAGGGGGAAACAACAACAACAACAAAGTACCCCACACCCCACAACCCCTCCAAAAAAGATCATTCCTTTATGGAAGTAACGTTACTGTATAAACACTGTGCCATTGTGATGCCAAAGGGTAACAAACTGCTCTGGGAAATGCAATGCCAAAACAAGAATGGAGAAAAAAAAATAAAAGACAAAACAAAAACAGAACCACAGGTAGTCATCCATAAGTAACAGAATGACTGAAGTGGACTTCTGGATGTCACCTTGTCCAACCACACTGCTCAAGCAGGGACCACAAGGTATGCAGTTTCTACATCTTGCCAAAAAATGTATTTTAACATCACTCCTATTTAACATAGCTTTGCCAAAATCTGATGAGAAGCTGCAGGTCAGGCAAATCTTTATTTACTTGGGGGAAGCTGGGGGCGGGGGTGGGGTGTGTGTTTCAAGTGTGAACGTTTGACTAGAAAGATAAAGTATTATGAACTTTTTCTGACAACAGAATGTATCACCAACATTTTCAACAATGACTGAGGAAACACAGTTAATGGTCTTTGCCCCAAGCCCCCTCCATATATATCCTAAAGAAACAGCTTAAAATTGGACTCTCAACTCTAACAGGAGGCTTGGAAATAAAGCCAGGATAACCTATGATTTGATGCTCAATCATCACTCTCTCTCAATACCCGTTGGTGAACAGTCACACGTGCTGACAAGTACCTTGTATCACATCCAAGGCTTCCAGTCAATATCAGAGCACATCTATAGATACACTAGAAATTACAGCTGCTGTCAGAACAGTTTTTCTGTGAAATACAAATGATGGCATTTCCTGTATTTGAGAGGGACAGATACACAAACATGTCATCTGGGCACTGCTGAGGGTCTTTGTAACACCATTTGTGAAAGACACAGTGGAAATGCAGTGGTATCTTGACAACTCAGACCACTGCATTCTACTGTCCCTATGACCCTGACTGTACTAGGAAGCACAGCTTTGCTGTGCTTTCACACAGGGCTGCAGCAATTTTGGAAAGCTTTGGCTGTAGCAATTTCATAGTATTTCTTCACCAGCAGTATCTATTCTTTATCTGAAATCGGATCCTCCTTCTGCAAGACAAAAGGAATTAGCCTCTACTAGAAAGTTTAACAGGGGCAAGGTACAAGTGTATGCCCAGTATCAGAAGCCCAACACTAAATAGATGCTCACAGCCTCTTTAAGACAAAGAAAAGAATCTTTGGCTTTTTTGTCTGCATATGCTTTTCACAACATCACATTTGAAACGTTATGCTGAAAAAAAAAAATCAATTTCTCAAGCAGCATACGTAACTGTTTTCATTCTTGACCAGAAATGCTCTTCAAATTCTTCAACGCAATATTTATCTCTGCACTTAAATTTGCCCTTATTGAATTTCAGTTCTTATTTTTTCTGGAGAGGGATACTTTTGCATTACCCAGGTTGTTAATATATACCTTAGTCCATGTTTAACATTCTTCAGTGATCATGAGTTCTCCCCAGGTGATAAGTACAACAAATCCCCCACACTGTTAGTGTATAAAGCAGTTTTTATTTCACAGAAGGGTGAGGTTGGAAGGGAGCTCTGGAGGTCATCTTGCCCAATCCCCTGCTCAAGCAGGGCCACCTAGAGCCAGTTGTCCAGGACCATGTCCAGATAACACCTGAGTATCTCCAAGGTTGGAGACTCCACAGCCTCTCTGAGCAGCCTGTACCAGCGCTCAGTCACCCTCACAGTGAAGTGATTCCTGACATTCTGGCAAAACCTCCCTCATTTCAGCAGTTTGTGGCCACTGTCTCTTGTCTTACATTTCCTCTTTAGCCAAAGAGCGTCCTTCCACATTCCCCTCAAGTCTGAATCGGTGCTTGTAATTACTTAGTTTTTACTCTTACCACATCACACATGTGTAAGAAATTAGTGAGAACTGTTCCAAAAGCAGCGAAGATAACGGACACTAAGAACTAATCTATCAGGGCTTAGATTATTTTCCTCTTAACATCTTGTTGATTTACCTGGAAGTAGTGTTTAAGTAACATGGTAAGTGGAAAAATACCTACTTTTGACGAACACAACTAAGCAAAACAATGCACACATTTCTCCTCACTGGTTCCGGTTAGTTTACAATAGTCTGTAACGACAGAGGCTTATGCTTACTTTTGTCCATCCATAAATATCTCCAATCTTAATTCTTTGAAATTTCTGCTTATAACATCCGCTTCGTGGTAATTAGAAATATTTCCAGTTTTGTCATTTTTTTTTTTACTAACACACACGCCACATCAACCCTCTAGTGTACAGAAATTTCATCCTCTTTAGTAATTATTAAAATGCTCTGTAATCCCAGTAGTTTAATAAAGTAATACTCCAATTACTTGGACCAGGAACATTTACCTAAGCATGTTATTTATATCACTTCTCATCTTTGGCATAGTCCTAAAGATATATATATATATATATATATAAGTGTTTTTGTTTAATAATAATCAGAGAAAATCCTATTCTTCACCAATGACTTTGAAAGTCAAATTGAGTTCTTCATTCCACATGCAGACCAGTGATTCTAAATACTATTCAGGTCAAAATACCCAATAGGTTCTCCCACACAACTCCATTAGTCCCTCAAGCAATCACGTACAAACACTTCAGTATGACCTATGTCAAAGAAACGTGGCGTTTTAAACTTCAAATAGCAGAATACTTATATGACTTCCATTAAGCTGCAGATATTGTTAAAGAAGAAAGACTGAGCTATAATTCTGTACTACTTTTAACACACTCTATAATGACCCTGGACTAAAAATTAGTAATAGGACTTTGGAATCTACTCAAAAAGTAATTACAGCTGCTCTGTGTTGTTCCTTACTGACCTACACTTTAGCTTGTAATCCAAAATGCCAACATTTGTTCCTGCCCTTCTTTTCATTTTACTTTTGTATTTTTGACTCCTTTCAGTTCAAAGGGAACGGAAGAAAATATTATTTTATAATTATTATAAGAACATAACTGGTAAATTTCAAAAGCTGATAGAAAAATTAGTATTTCCTACTGGTATGAATATAACTGAATTTGTGTATGAGGACAGTGTTTCAATACAAGCCCTGTTTACTCTGTTCCCAGACCAGCTGACAGTACTGTAGAATGACACACTTCCTAGAATTCCTGACACAGTAATTCTTAGGTCTATAGATTACTGGAAGATAACGTTTTCCCCTGTATTTTGTTTGAGGTGTTCCCCAGCTCCTCTACATCATAACTTCTCTCATTAAACCCTTAAGAATTCACTATGCAACACAAAAGGACTGTACTCTTGCGATACTACTGTAATACAGATTACATGATATCAGTATCAAAACCTACTGCATGCACTGACAGAAAGGAAAATTTACACAGCACTTTCCAGTTCTATCTTCAGTCTAACACAGCTTGTATTTAAAGCCACACAGTCACTGTAAAGAACAGCAACAGAAGAGCTGCTATAATTAAGTTATTAATATATATTTTTAAAAAAACACTTAAAATATCACACATCAGGTTTTGGGGTGCACTCAGTCTTGCTTCTCTTCCCAGGTGTTTGATCTATTACAGACACTACCAAAACTGACAATTCCAATTCACCACTCCTGTTGTTCAGACACTACTGGGCAAAAGTGTTGCTCATGCCAACCATAAGCAACAACAACAAAAAAAATCACTAGAAACTGAGCAGTTTATTAACTGGGAGACTCAATCATGTGAGATCAAGTACCATTTTCTTTTTGCAAATTTGCTTATTTAAAGCCCACGTGATACCTACTAATTTCTGAGTCCCTCATATTTATCTCAAGGGATATGAAGTACTGTACCTCTCAGCAACCCAAGTCCTGCAAAAAGAGATACATTTAATGCAGAATAAACTATGGAAGAATATGTCATTTTTGTCCCAAGTTGCCATTAGAAAGTATCCTGTAGGGTTTAAGAAGGATTTATTTAAATGTTCTGAAACTGTTACTGAATTCAGGAATAACTTCTATATGGAAAATGTACTGACATATTCCAGTGCAGAGAGCAGGGCTGTCTGCTTTTTGCTGTATTTCCTCAGGACAAAGATGGGAAGTGACTAAAGGATTTTCCAAGTTCTCTCTCCCTCACATTCTGGGCATCAGAACCCAGACCACAGACCCTCCAGGGACTGAGGCAAATGAAGGATGCACTCTTTTGGGTAAATATATGAAACTGAAGAAAGGCTTTCCTAAGCTATTTTTTGCTCTGTAAGATTTTAAGGACATAAATATGGGGCTTAAAATGATCCAGTGCTGTCTTTAAAGTTTGGAGACTAAAAAATTTCTCCTCTGAGAAAAGATTTGCAAAAACATGCAATAAAGGTAATTGCTGAAACCAAAATGCCTGACCAACTAGCATACTCTGCTATTTTTATGTCCTAGTGATAGAATAGGAAAACTGTAACCCAATTAGAAATTTAATGGTAAGTTGGTAGGAATTCACATTATCAGGAAGGATCTTTTGACTTGGCTGTGGCTGAAGGGGAAAAAAAGAAAAAAAAAAAAAAGAAAAAAAAGAAAGAAAACCTTGAGCAGTGTAATTGCTTAACTGAAAGAAAGTCTATAATTCAGCACCAAAATACATCCCCGCAAGAAATAACTTTGTTAACTTCTGAATTTGGGAGGCCCATTTGCTATTATTTCTGAGAGAAGGAGTTACCAAGATTTCTGATGCCCCGATATACAATTAATGAGCCCTGCCATGGACACCTCCAAAACCATAAGTGGCGCAGAGCTCCTTCCCTCTCTGTACAATAACTGCAGATACACTGAAAAAATATTTGTTCACTTTATCTTGGGCAAACACAGTGTTGGTGACTGCAGCATTGAAATTAGCATATCAATACCATTTCTTGGGCCAGCAATGCACACAATTTTAACACAAAAAAGAAACCGAAGAAAAAATTAAGAAATTTAGTGAAGAAATTAAAAATTATTAGGGGACTGTTTGGGAGTGGGGAAGTGTTCATCTCACTTCTTTTGAAAGCTTTCTTTTGGTTGAGTACAAAAAAGAAGCAAAAACAAACACTCAAATTTACTATCAAGTAGAAACACTTGCCCATCTCAAGTTTATTCTTCCTACTGCATATAAAATTAATTTACCATTATTAAAAACCACTGAAGCAGTACTAAGCATCTGAAATTTACTTATTTTCAGATTGCTTTTGATCTCAATCCCTTCCTTTCCAAGAAAATGAAAAATAAAAGGCATTAAGCATGGTACTCTGATCAACTTAAGACCTGCACAGTTTTTTGTAAGCTTGTTCTTAATATTTCATTTCTTCATTTTTCTACCCTGAACTGCATGTGATTTTTACTTCTCCGTGGACAAGTTGTAGGCATTCTTGAAGGTCTACATTTTACTAAGCTTTTGATTAAGGGTGAAACAGTCTCATCTAGAATAAACACACTACAAAAACAAGAGTATGGATTCTCTTTTACAGTTGCCTAAAATTTATTTCCTTTACTAGAAAATATAGAAGGTTATTTAGCTAGAGAAGCACAGATAAGCAAGCCAGATGCATAGGTAAAACGAATTTATAACAAACAAGGTATAAAATTATTTTTGTAAATATAGAACATATATCCTTCACACTTTTTTACCAATGTAAAGACATAAATTACATTTTTTTGCAAGTTACATGAACACATCAAGTCAAGTCATTGAAAAATGCACTCCAGCTCCAGCAAAGAGCATGACTTTCCCTAACACTAGATTCACAGGGCTTCTCACTCAGAGGGTTCTACAAGCAATCTCCTTTGTTTATTCAGAACATAATGAAACATCAGTAGAGACATGCTTTCTCATTCTGGGGAGATAAACAAATTCCTGTACCCCTGTTTTTTAAATTTAAAACTGAGAGGAAGAACGTAAATTCATGTGGCCTAACACACCGAGTTAATTTTTATGCTTATCTGCAAGTGACTATTTACCTTAGAGAAAGTCGGTATTTTGTTTTCTCTTTGAATGTGACTCATTACATGTTTTCTTTTCTCTTCTGACCGATATACCCTTACTTCTTCTTCTCCCTTTGCTGTTCTCCATTCTTCCTGCCTACTGAAAAAAGAAAATGGAGATGTTTATTTTAAAGCAAAATACTACAAGTGAGAGGATCTATTCCAAATCAAGGTATAAATGTTCAATATTTATAACAGTCTTTGAACAGTAGTTCTTCTCTTTACAGTCAGAATGTGGCCTCAAAATTACCCTTTCTGAAGAAAGTAATATTTCCATCTTATTTCGAAAAGCTAAAGCAGTTTGATTGTGGCTAGTAGGGTTTTTGACTTATTGATTTAAGTATTCATCACAAGAGTTAATTACTGAACAAAATAAATTTCCAGTTTGGAAATAAAAATTAACCTCAGGGACCTAATGGATTAGGTCAGTGCCTGAGCCATAAAATGCCATAAATTAGCAGCAACAAATTGAGTTAAAACATATTGTAATATTATGCTACAAGTCAGAAAACACTGAGGCAGCTAGATCCCATTGCATATGCAATTTATATTATTCCATCATTAGTTAAACGGTAAATTTTTATTCACAATACTTCTATAATCCCAAGATTTTTCAACAGCAACTGATTTCAAACTGAAAATGATTTTGTAAAAAAACCAACCAAACAAACAAAAAGACCACAGAATAGATAAATACCACACGTAGTTCTATGACAACGTGAATTCCAAAACTGTTCAATTTAACTAAGTTCACCAAACTAAAATTCACTGCAAACTTGGCCTATGTTTACCTGGCCACACCAGAAGACAGTTCAGGCACTACAACCCTGCGACTCCAAGCCACAAGGTCCCGCTCAGTGGCTATTTCACTTCTTGGTGCGTTGCTATGCATCTGCCGCACACCTTCGATTTGTCCACTACGCCTTAATCCTATATTTGGTGGTGAATGTACTTCTGAGGTAGAACTTATAGATCCTAAAAAGTCAAAAAGTGATAGTTGTACTTGATCTGAAACTCTAAGGGAAGCATTTAAAAACTCAAAATGAAAGAAGAAAAAAATTTTATTTGATCTATTATTGCAAAAGAAATCAGATATTAACTGAATATAACTATTTCAGCAATTTCTACAGTCACTACAACACACACACACGCTTAAACAGCTACGAGGCTGCAGTATTCCGTTTAAAAGCTCACATTGAAAAGGATGTATCAACAAACTGAAGTGAAGCAATGTTTCATTGGTTTGCTTTTCTTTAAAAATACTTTTGAAAACATTTATGTGAAGTCAATTATTGCTACTGCACTCTACATGCGTATTATACAACAGTGATGTATTATATCTCACTGAATCAGTGTATTCCTTAAACAGTCTTCTACCTTCAAAAAAATGAAGCCAAAATGCTGGAAATTATTAAGAGTCCAAGCTGTAAAATTTACTGGCAAGAAATTGAAATGGTGTGTGTGTATATTTATATACACATATAAATATATAAATATATAAATATATATATATGTATGTATATAAAAAACCACACACACAAAAAACCAAACAAAAAACCCCACAAAAACACACACACACAAACCTCAAAAAACGCAAACAACCAAACCCCTCCCGCAAAAAACGAAATGTATGCAAGATCCTTCAAACACCTACGTTGTAGCAGAATTTCAACATTTTTCTACATTCTTCCACACACAATTTTTGCTTACTTGAGGGGATTGCCAACCATGATTTTTTAAGTGTTAAAAACTACTGTGTAATCTAGTGCAAGACACCAAAATATGAAACAGCGGTGCTGAGAAATAAGCAGCTCCTTCCTCTTTTCTTCCTTCCTATTTCTTTATTTGAGACAACTCAGACTTCAATAAAGTAAATCGCCAGCTCCAGATTAAACAGTAGGGTAGTCACTTCTACAGGAATGCAGTTGCTGCAAGTTCCCTCAGCGATCAGACAATAACTTTAACAAAGATAAGTTTGTAATGTTAAGAATCCTGAGATTTGCAGAAAGGTAAAAAAGATGGGAAAGCTGTATTATTTTCTATGGCTCCATTCCTTCTTTCTAATAGTTCAACAAAATACACAAATCATGTACAATAATGTGATATACGTTTTCCAGCTCTCGGCTGTTTCAATAGAAAAGCCACAACACCCATCTGCCAGTAATCTACCTCTGCTTATCCGGCTGGTACTACTGGTTCCTGCCTCCCCAGAACGTCTCTGGTCCTGCTCTTGCTGAAGTCTTTGAATCATACTGTCCAATGGACTAACTTCTTGATTTGCTTGTTGACTTAGAACTTGATTCAATCCTGTGAAGTAAAACATACAGGAGAACAACACAAACGTTGAAGAATCAAATGTTACAAACAGCTCATATAAGTTTTAGCTTTGAAACTCACAAGTACTGTACAGAATCACATGTGGAAGTATAGACTAATACATATTTTTGTAACAGCCTTTTTTTAAACAGGACAACTTTTTTCTTAATATACTGAGAACGTATTTTCTGGAGTGAGGTCAAGATGATCACATGCCACTCCTAATAAAACTTTAAATTTTATCAAGTGCTAGCAAGTCACAGAAGCTTAGTACAACTGTTGTTTGTCAGCTCAAAGTAAATTGTTCAAATGCATCCTTAGCCTGCTCCAAATCCATTATAAAACACTTAAGCATAAACTTCAACAAAATACTCCATCAAGAAGGTCTAACTGAATTAGAAGAGAATTATCTACACTGGAGAACACCAAGCAGTGAAATGCTTGATTGAGCTCCACATAGGTGTAATGATGACACAGAGGAAGCATTGCTAATTTTCTTTGGTATGTAAAACCGGCAAAAAAACCTCCTTTTGGGTAGGTCTCTGGAATAAAAGACAGGAAATCGTTCTCACAGAAATGATTACAAAGTGATAATACTGTTTCTCTGCAGCAAGCAAAATACACAGCATGTAAGCATGAAAAACACGAAATCTGTTCTCATACAACGGTCACAAAAAAAATTAAAGATGTATGGAGAAAACGGCAAGGGTTACGGTACTGATTTGACAAGGAAGTCAGATACCTCCACACGAAATAGTTAGATGGTGGAGTAGAGTGGTGGGAAGCTCTAGTCAAAAGAAGCAGAACTTGTAAAACTTTGTAATGAGGATGACGATGTCCAAAGAAACAAGGTACAGAAATCATTTTTTCAGCATGATTCCAAAGAGATATCATAGTATAAACTGCACTTTGCAAGATCCAAGACAAGATATTACAGTAAGCTGTGCTATGAAATGAAGAGCTCTGATTATGTGGCTAGATAGAAGCAGCCATCTCTTACTAGATGGTGGTATGCACAAAGAATATAAATATTTAAGACAGTGCTCTCAGGGTTTCAATGTTACTGTAGTGGAAGTTAACTTCCCTAAAGCAGCAGCAGCTCAGATCATGTAGTGAGCTCTGGTATAACCACAGCTGGATGTTTTCTGACTCATGCAGTGAGCCAGTCAGATTTGGTATCTCATAAGCAGACACACTGTCTACTGGAAACAATGAGAAATACTACGAATAACCCAAGAATGATCTTAAATAAGGAAACTGCTACCTAAACAAAGTGAAAAGTTGTTTATGTATCTAGCTTGTGAGATTTTGCCTTTGCAAGTAACAGCAAGTTTTCAAAAACATGAAATAGTAAAGACACTGGTATTTGATTTTTTCAAAACATCTGGTTTAAAGGAGCTTCATGTACATCTAAGCAGTAAATCAAGCATGACTATCTGAAGTCCACCTACTCTTATAAGCCCCTACGGAAAACTTGACAAGAAATAATCTGTCAGAGCTCTGAGGGAGGTACATCAAATTCCTCAATAATGTTTCAGAAAGAAATGGAGCTTCCTTAGTGGAAGGGAACATAATAAATAAATGAACATAGTTTCGCTCTGGTTAAGACTGCATATATTGTTGCTAAACTGTAAAGAGGTAGAAAAATGTCTCCTCTCTCTCCAAAATCTCTCGTCTCTCTGTCCACCTGGTTGATGGCTCCCTGCTATTAAACCAAATGCTGTGGACATCATCTTCGTATAGACATTCATGTGTCACACAGCCACTCCATTATATTTAATATTGTTCAGTCTGTGTGCAGAGTCTGATTTGTTTCAAGATATTATATTGAAGAATATGCCCAGGACATTTTCAAATTTGGAGAATTTCAGAATGTCATGGATCCATGCTGTAACTGTAACAATCAAGTAAAATTGCATCCTTCCTTGGAAATCAAATTTAGCTTCAAAGCTTCTAGCTAAAAAGTTAGAGATCAAACATGGTATAAATTCATCAGAAAGAATTTTTAAATTCTTATAATTGCTTCTTAGGTAGCATTTCTTCCTGTAATTTTGGAGGAAATATGGAAATGCTCCTTAAAAATTATTATTTAAGTATTCACTGGCTTGTAATCCTCAGGTCTACAAATGAGGATAAAGAGATCTTTTGGTAACGACACCATCAGTTCGCCTTCCTGGAATGTCTGACACACCACAGGCTTAATGATGGTGTACATACAGGCTACTATTTACAGGCACAATCAGTTTTCCCATATTTTCAACAATATCCAAATACTTAACAATGCTTATCTTTAAAACATTTAAAGCTACTTTAACTGGTCACTATTTGCTCACTCATATTAATATCAAACTAGTGACTCGCAACAAGTAGGCACCGTTTTTACATCCCCACCCATGTGGACCACATTTAGGCAGTTTCCAACAGCCAGTCATTGGCCCGAAATATGCACATTCCTCCTCTGTTTTGTGCATGGAGAATACAACTTTTCAGAGGTTTCCTAGATTTGGTATCCTCATCAAGTCTTCAGAGTTCTCTAACCAAACCATCAAATTTTAAGTTGAATGACTGCCTTCATTTAAATAGGAAAAGTATTTTGCATATTTAAGGTGTCCTCTCTTTTTTCTCTTCTTGTTGGTATTACCTGTTCCAACTGATCAGTGGAAGATCAGTCTATTTCTGAGGTTTTCTGAAGTAGGAAATCTTACCCCAAAGAGATCAACTGCAAGGTCACTCGGCATCATACACTGTTCCAATAATGAAATGAGCTCCAAGCTAACTGGTGTAGTAGCATCAAGTAGTACTGACTTGATCGATGACAGTACTGTAAGTCAAATTGTCACAAGCAACTGGTGCCAAGGACATTGCAATTCTTCCACACTACATGAACTACTATGCCCAGAAATGTAGAAAAATGATGAAGTGAAAGGGAAAGTGTAGAACACCTGGAGGTACTAGATAGGCTACTGTGTACTGAAGCAAAATTTTTCATACCTGAAGATGTCACTCCCATCTGAGGAATAAGCTGTTCCTCCCTGCAGTTCTCACGACCAGGAACTAGCCTCTGATACCTTGCAGGATGAGGGTTGCCATCCACATCAACCAAAAATGGGGGAGGCATAAGGTGTGGAGCCTGTTGTGTCTGTTCATCCAGGACAAAGTTGTTGGCATCACGGATAAGGGGCCGATAATCACTATGAAAGAACATCTGATCTGCTATCTGTAAACAAAGTCATTTTGTAATTTTTTTTAAAAGAACCTATTAAAAAAACATACAGAAGATAACTGCCAAAAGTATTTTTAACAATGTTACTTGTGGTCACTTTTGCAAAAACAAAGCTGATCTGTTTATCTCAGTTTAAAAGGGAAAATTTAATGACTCCATGATTATTTTTTTCCCAGTACTCCTCTCCTGTATTATAGTGCAAGGAGAATAATCCACATGTTTGACAATGGGAAGCATTTAAAGAACAGGGGCATAGGGCAATATTTAACTACTTGAAGACATATGACAGAACACAGCATGGACGTATTAAACAGGTTACAAATTTTCTTCCTATACTCTCAATATATAGTCTGATAATGAAAACTGTGTCACAGACTTATGAGCTGTGGTATAGGAAGAAGAGGAATAGGAGAATACCATGTCACATCATCGCCAAATATTTTAACACCAGCAGCCAAACATATATACTCTTACTATAATGTTAGATATGTGAAAAAGTTCCAGTAGATAAAACAAAGCTAATCTAAAGTTGAATTCTTCAGGCTCAAAGTTTTCTTTTTTATTTCAGTCCACCTACTCATGATTTATTCTAGATGACTTTCCACAGACACTCAAGACTGAGGAATTAATTTTGTCCAAATAGTGTGTTCCATCCCTCACTGGCAAATGCATCTCAATATCGTGCAATCAGAAAGATATTGAACCATAAGGAGAAAAGAGAAAGAAAACTGAATAGAAGCTGACATCTATACTACACATCCCAACACTACCTACTGGCAAGCAAACCCCTTGGCAGCTCATATACTCATTTTAACTTTGAACAAGTAAAAATGAAATAATAAAATCAACATTCACGCAAATTAGATTTCCAGTGCAGCACTAAAATGATTAAACAATTGACTCAAGGCAAAGAGATCTCAAAAAAAAAAAAAATCTTGTTCCGAGGTCTTAAAGACAGGTATTTGAGCACAGACAAAGGAATGCCTAAATTGACATAGAATATATTCTGATTTCTGAAAAGCATGCTCTGTCATTACCAATCCGTAACATAGTTTCCAGTAACTTGTTATGTAGAAATCAGTGAGGCTGAGGTTACAGCGTCTACTCAGAGGTCTGATCTCTCAATAACAAAAGTTCTCCTGTCCTGAGAAGACCAGGAAAGAAAGATAACAAACAAACACCTGTCAGTTACAACATCAGAAAGTGCCTACATGCAGCACATGAAGTGGACAATATTTTTTAAAAAAATCATAGGAATCATGGGATCTGGACCCCACAAAATTCAGAAAAGTAACAACAGGAAGAAAACCGGAAAGATGCAATGGCAAAGAATTCACTTCAGGGATTCAAAAGGTTACCCTGAAAAAGTGCATATGGACAAGGTGACATCTCACTGCGGTAAGAAGCCCTGACTGGATGAAGTCTCGTTGCCAAATTCTCTGTTAACAGGTGCTGAATAAGAAAGATAGTTTTATGTGTCTGACTGGACGAATTAAGTCCTGCTTAACTTTGTTTCTTCAGCTTAAATATGATAAAGATGCAGGTCCCGTGGGAAGACTGAGAATTTGCCCTAGAATCACAATATTAGACTATCCAGTACTTTCACCTAAATGTCAATTTTTCTGTTAAGTACTTCCTACACTAAGAAAGAAGGGATTCCAATGGCATGATCATACATACTGTGAGTTTTAATGTGCTGTGATTTGGCTGTTCAATGTTGTCTGCATCCCAGGTTTTGTAAGCAAAGGGAAGACCTGAAAATCCTTTCTTAATATTCAGTGACCTCTACCAGCACGGGCTCTGGTACAAGATCATGAGGGACTTCTTCGTCATTACCCTTCTGTGTACTCTGTACTGCAATCGAGTATGGTAGAGAGAGTAAACAACAATTTTCTTCTCCACAAGATAAGAACAGCATTTCATGGAGAAGGCAGGCCCGGACCAACTCTCAGGGGGAACACTGGAATGTCCCTAACTGCTGCAATCTTATCCTCAGGCTATTCCAAGTCCTGAGAAAAATCAGAAGAATTAGATGTTTCAGAGAATCTTAAATGTTTATGTTCAGCAGATGACCAGTTAAAAGTATCAACAATCAGATCTGCTTCTTGATATACTATTAGAGATTAAACTCATGGCAATAAGAAGATACTACATCACCATTAGGACATGAGTCCTCTGCACATACGACTTCACAAAACCAGCTTGGGTTTCAGTGGGAAAGCTTTCCACAAGGTCTGAGCTCTACAAATAGACTCTCCTTCAGTAACTACATTACACTACACATTCAGAATGCTGAGTTTCTCCACAACTACACAAATGCAAAGAGATTTTCCTCACTAGTGCACCAATCCATCACACAGGAGCTGTCAACTTGCAACAAAGAACTGTTGTTTGGGCAGTGTGTAGGAACTAAAGCCAGAGAAAGCTCAGAGATCTAGTCCAATCTAAGATCTAAAATCAACAGAAAGTTCTCTTATGCCTCCACCTAAGCAAGAACTTCTGAAGTGCACATGCCCTGTTGACAGTCAGCTCAGCTCATCTCAGATGATGTTCACACATTCAGAAATCTCAGCTGAGACTGGCTTAAAATTCCTTTAATTGGGTCAAATAACAAAGGAGCCCAAAACAAGCAGCAAATGCATTCTTTTTTACCCCCACTAAATAATTACTCCACAAAAACATATTAAAAAAAAAAAACAGGACTGAGGCTGGGAGGAAACAATCCAAAAACACCCATTCAACCTTCACCATGGCCAAGATCACAATGTGGAAAAAAAAAGCCCAGAGAATGGTTCAAGTCAACTAGGAAACACAGATAATATCTGAACATAACATGGAAACATACATTTGGAAAACCAAGAGCTTGTTCTCTCAGCAGAGCTACCACTATCTCAGCTACAATCACTGTCCTGAACACAACTCTCAAGTGCAGGAATACAGGACAGGTTACCATGCTCCTTTCTTCTGTAAAAATAATTCCCCAGGATGGATGGAAACCACTTCAAGCAGGTCCTACCAGACTATATGCTCACAATATGTCTGAAAAAAACCCAAGTATCTTAGGGTGGGAGGACAGAAAAAAGAACACCTAAGCTCCAGCACCTACCTACCTGTAGCTACATTTTACAATAAAGCAGGTCAGACAAAAACGAAGGAGAGGATGGACCTAGACAAGAAAGAGACAGGAAACTTCCAAGCTGAGTTTTCTGACAGCTGAAGACTGAGACTAGAGAGGTAACAAATGTAAGTCCTACTCGCTCCCGTTTCTTCTATGGTCAAGAGTGCCAAGATTACCATTGGCACAGAAACAGCTGAAGAGGATCGTTTTAAATTACCAAATAAGTGAAAAAATTTAGACATAACCTTCTCTCAGAGGCTGCAGCAAAAACCCCAAGAGAACGAAGAGTCTGTAGAATTCAAGAAGTGAAAAGCAATCGTCTTCATTCTTCCAACAGATTTAATCCCTCACAAGGTAAATCCTCAAAAGGTAGTGTAAAGGAAGCTCCTGGTCCCTCACAGTAAAGACACAAAGGCTCACTGTTTCAATCTCATTTCCAACATTTCTAAGCAGCTGAGGACTATATACTTCCAAAACGACCGGAGAGAAAATTAACCTAGAACAATCCACAGACACAGGGAGAAAAATGTTTCTATTACAACAAGCTTTAAAAGTTTGGAAGAGTAAAAACTCTGAAAGACAAAGACTTTGAAAATGATTTGATGATCCTGGTTTTCCTTGCTTGCGGTGTGTCTGCTCATTTGTCGTCTTTAACAGGAAATGCACAGCTAGTAATAGCTGAGGGACAGCAACAGCAGCCAAGTACCGAGTACTTCCAATTAGAGTTGAGAGACAAGAAGAAAAAAAGATTCCCAATATGCAAATGCTGCTGTAACTAGCATGAAAATAAGAGCTGGAAGACTACAGAAAGAAATGCAGTGGCTTACAAGAGAAATATTAAAATTCCTTTTGCTCTCCCCTCTTTCAGGCCCCTCTGTGCTGCTGTTTGCCAAAATGCTTTCAAGGCCAACCTGAGTCCAAAGATCCAAAGCAGAAAGGAAGATCCAGAAACCAGCACTTCACCAACAACCTTCACATATCAGCTGCCAGAAGCAGAAATGAAAATCCTGGAGCAGATACGTCTGCTTAAGTCTCAGAAAGAGGGAGAGGAGACATACCTCACCTCTTCCCTGAGTGGCAAAAGAAGAACTAGGACCTTGTGGGCACTCCAGACTAGGTGACCTGTATGGTTCATAGGGCATGCTCATCACCAGACAAAAAACCTCCCCCCCACCACATATCTTTATAGTCATGAGGGTCTGTGGCAAGACACCCACACTTAGAATTCACAATGCAGGCTATGACATTACAATAAAGATGTAATATTTTGATTACACAGTAATGGTGGAACATTGCTGTGTAAGCACCAAGGCATCCACAACAGCAGGACTTTATTAGCAGACATAATGTTTTACCTCTAGAAGGTTATAGTACATCTACTGTAAACAATTGTCTCCTAGGCTATGCAATGTTTAAATACAGATAGCAGAAACAGTTCTATTATACCCTCCCTCCTTTTTTTTTTAATCTTTCTTAGGTATCAGAAAAATATTTAAAGGAAAATGTTAAACTACTATCAATTCCACTGCAGTTTATTCACATATCCATGTGGATCCATTAGTAGACACTTGTAAACTCATCACTTAAGAGAGCAGACAATGACTGGCTAATTATTTTTTAAATTATTTTAAATTTCCCATGTAAACAATAGATTAATAGCATGTTTCCACACTTTTAAAAAAAGACAGTAAAAGAAAACTCAATGTCAACAACAGGAATCTGAAACATCCCATATTAGAGGCTCATAATTATGTTAAGATACATCCTCTTGTAATGAAGCTCTGAAGGAGAGTTTGCACAAATGCATTCAACACAGAGAAACATTTTGGTTTTTATCTTGCACTGTACCTTGTCATATTTGCTACTGGAACCAAAGCCAAAAATCAGAAGGTGACCGTGAGAATCAGTACATGCAAAATGCTGTCCATCAGGAGAGCACTTGCAGTCAAAAACTGCACCATGTCCTTGTCCTTCAATCTGAAATACATTAACAAAAAAAATAATTAAGTTACCAGAAACAAATAATTTTCAATTATGATTCTCAAAACTGGTGCCGATGTAGAAATTTATTATAACATCTGTAAGACAGTATACTGTTAGATGGAAGTTACTTTAAAATGTAGTTTACTTTTTAGCTGTTCACTTTCCAGTGAATTTTGTAATAATGCTCATGAAAGATGCCAAATTGATAGTAGTAGAAACTGACAGACTTTATCCACAAAGCAGGCACAGTATAGGAAGTGAAAATAAAAGCTTCCCCTTCAAAGTCCTGCTAATAAGCCTAACCAGAGAGCTGGGTCCAGTTCAGGGCTTTAGTCACTACACCCTTTCCATCCTCTGCCTTTTTGCTGAGCTAGCCCAGTAGCGCTGGCTGCTGCAGTGTTTCAGAACACCTGCCCACTAGAAAACGCACTGACATAGACAACCCACATTACACAGCTTAGCAACTGCCTGTTTCTGTCATTCCTACTCCTAATTTATTGGAGTGGGGGAGGTGTAGATTTGTGTAAAAACTCCACTTTTTAAAGGAGAACTGCAAAGATTTTAAAAAAGGAATTTTTACCTGATACTCATTTTCTGTTTTCCAGTTCCATTAAGCCAGAACAAATGGGTTTTTGTTTTTCCCTGCAACCTGTCAATCAAGCAGAGGTGACCAATCACCACTCTGAATTTTCATGTCTTCAGCACCTCTTCAGAAAGCCCCTTTCTATTCTCCCCAGCAAAGCACTTTTGCATTTTCTTTAAAGAGACACCAAACCAATTATTTCCTAACCGTGGCAGGCCTATATACTGCCAGAAAAAACAACAGTATTCAGCTGCAGGCAGTAACACCATGCACTTCTGTAGCACCTTCCAGAGGCCATCAGCATTATTTTTAAAAAGTTAACAAACTAAGCCTTGAAAAACCTGTGAGGTAGGTACTGTTCTCACTGTCTTACAGGCTGAGACAAAAGCAAGAAGTCTAAATCTTTTGCCCACAGTCTTACAATACGTGCACACCCACATCCCTGCACACCCCCCCAGTGGCAGAGGTTGCTACATCTAGTATCAGTGCTTTCATATTTGATAAAGGTCTTTCTTACTACAGGTACTTTCCATAAAAGTCAAATGAGTTTCCAGATTAGCAAAAGAGGAACGTAACCCAACGCAAGTTTTATGTTCCGTTTTGCCCACTATTCCAGAAGAAATGAATTCTTAACAGAAGTATCCTATAGAAAGAGATGGAAAATAAAAACAGAGTTTCAAGCGAGTGACACTAGCATCACGACAGCTAAGAACGCAGAATTAATTTAGGCTAAGCAAGATTCAACAACCAAGGCAAAGTCACAACTTTGTGCTGCTTTTTGTATGTAGAAAGCTCACCGTATTAAAGGGAGACAGTTTGGGGAAGCAGGTGGAAAGAGGGAGGAACTTCAGCCCAATAAGCTTTGCAGATAGATAGTAAAAACCTGGAAAAGGAGTACTTACAGAGAGATTTCTGTTCCCTTCCCCTTCCTCCAGTAAAGGTAGCATGAAAGTATCTAGCTTCCTAACATTAAAGTCCTTCATCAACAGAATTTCAGGGTTTCCCTAGAGCCTAAGATTTGAACTCTTTTTGCTTTACAAGGAATATAAGACATGTTGTGGGAAGAACTTTTTGCTAACCACAGCAAGGCAAAAAATAAGAAATAGAAGAAAAAAAAAAAAGAGAGACTATTAAGATGACAGGGGTTTTTAATCCCTCCCAGCAATAAATGATTTGGATGGACAATTTTCAAGAAACCCCTGGGAATTAGGAGTGTTAGTTGGAAGACATTCTGTTCATATGTAAAGGAAAAGAATAATGACCTACTATTCAGTGATCAGCACAGTGCAAATCGTTTAAATGTGGCCAGAATCTGTTTTAAAAAGTGCTTTTGGAAAGGACAGCAGTAAGACCTTTTAGTACCACCTGTCAAGTCTGATGTACAATTACTTGGAAATAAATATGCTTAGTATTATAAGAACAAAAATTACTGTTCAGGATAACTTTCCAAGTTATAATTACTATTACAAATCAAAGGGCAAAGCCTGCCAGTGTGCACTACCTGATAGAATTTTTGTAAACAAAAATATTTTGGGATTAATAAATGACACTTTACAATGGAATTTCTTAAATAATAAAACTATCACAGAGGACTTGGTCATTTGAAACAGAAGCTAAATGTTAAGTTGCAAAAGGGGAAGCTGTAGTAAATCACTGAAGCTGCAACTTCAGCAAATTAGATAAGGGACTTGAGCAAGAAGGAAGCTGCTTTCCCCACTCCATCCCTTTTAAATCAAAGATGCAATAACTATATGAAGACCATATCCCAAAGATGATAAACTGTTTATTGTGTCTGGAACCTTTCCCCGCTACATGAAAGGATATCAACAGTGATGGGAAGAGACCGATCAGGAGAACAGAAAAAGCACTGGCCAGTTAAGAGCTGCCTCAAAGGGCTGCCAAGAGTGAACATGTTATGATGCTGCTGGTAGCAAAGCAAGTTGTAAAGATTCTTCAGCCACAAAGACGGAAAAAAACAGTGATGCTACACAATGAGAACTAAGTTGAGATTACTTCTGGTCTCAACCCCAAGAATTAAGCTATTTGTCCACATTTTCACAAGCAAGGAAACAAATGGACATTGATACATCACAAAGGGAAGAATGTTGATGGAATAAGAGAATGAAAAAAGGAATGCATTCTTTTCCTCTTTTAAAGAGAGCTTATTGTTCTCCCAAAAAACAGGAGAATAGAGTTTTGAAACTAGTACACAAAGTAACATGTCTTAGATCAATAAAAATAATTTATTGTATGAAAACAGAGTAGTACCACCTACAGAGAGAGCACTCAATATTAAGCCTTTCTGACCTGTTATCAAAAGGCAGTATGAAAGACTTAAAAATCTAGTTTTTAAGAAAACCAAAAGACATGGAGGAGGGGAAAAATATGAAAAATATAAAGTAAAATGAAAAGTAATCAAGAGTAGAGAGTACCAGACAAACTTAGTAGACTTTCTTGAGGAAAATAACTGACTTTTTTATACCAAGAAAATATAATTCAGTCAACTTAGCTAGATTTCACAGCCATGACGTGGCACTGAAAACTTGGTTCGAATGGAACAGATTGTGATTAGTAGGAGAAATGCAGAGTAGGCAAACTTGCTACAGAAAGAATAATGGTTCTTGGTTTTGGAAAGACATACAGAGCTAAAAGGATGTTAACAGTGAAGTTCCTCAAGTCAGGCCTTTCTGCTAGTGACTACAGAAAAAAATGAGAGCCCATTGATGAAATGAATGTTAGAAAAATCATCCACTGAGAACAGATTTGGGACACAGCACAAACAATATTAACTGAAGCAATTAAAATCCAACAGGACAAGATGCAATTGGCCATGAATCTAGTAAGATTATTAGAAGTAACTTACCAATAGAAAAAATAATGCAATTCAGTCTACACGCAATAACGCTATGTATTTCTACCACATCTTCCAACGCAAGTCATGAGCACTGTTTTACAAAGTCAGGGAACTGAGCCTCTACCAGCCTTAGGTAACATTCTCTCCCATCCTTCACACTGAGTCTGATGCATTTAGTTGGAAACACAGGGAGAAAAATCACTGTGTATTCACTGCAATGCATCACATACAATGCAACAACAAAAAGAAAACTATAATCCTAAAATATACCAGCAGTGTATCCAGAATAGAAAGAGCACAGATGCTAGACAAGCAGACAATGATAAGCACAAACTCTTCCAAAGCAATGCACGTAGTTTTTGCTTCCCGTGTTCAAGATAAGTAAATTTGAAGTGGAAGAGCTACAGAAAAATGTTTGCACTCATCACGACAATGGAAAACCTAAGAGGTCAGCTTCTTCACATGGACACTAAGGAAAGAGGACTGTTCTGTATGCCTATACAAAAAGACCTTTAGCAGGAAGAGAACTGCTCTACTTAAATGCATAGGAACAAACAAAAATTAGTTACAAGCAACATTCAAACTTGAAAACTGAAATTTAGATTCTAACAATCACAACAATGTTACGCTAGAATAACTTTTTAAAACTAGCAAAAAAGCAAAGTTAACTGTTATTAAAATATATAACCTCTTTCATAAGTGATGAAACTATATCATATCTGCTCAAGTCAAATCAGTCTCTGATATTTTGAAGTTCCCTTGCAGGCTTACGTTCTCCTTTGCTTTAAGTAACAATCTCTGATCACAGCATGCTTCCATGGTAAGCCAAAAAATACCTACAGACTTTGTGCAAAGGTAGGAGAGCTTGCAGTAGATTTGTAGGAGTGCAAAAGAACACTGAATTTGTAAGTCAGTTTTAAAAAAAAATAAATATCAAAATCAACAGGGTTCCTACACTGCTTCCAGAACAGTAACAAAGTATCAAATGGTAGGAAGAGGGCAAGAAGTAATTAAGAGTAAAATGTTTCTGTAGTCCTGCCATGCAAGTCAATTCTCCATTCAGGAATGCTGTTATTTGTCTTGAAAGATAAACCTATGAATGAAGAGATCTAACAGATCACCCACCCTGTCAATGCCTGAAGTTATAGAAAGGTTATATAAAAAGTATTTACAGCTTCTTTTTTCTGTTGTTAAAGAAAATTTTTCTTAAGAAACATCCTGCAAACTCAGTACTGGCTCCTACTTGGACTACTAGAGTATTGCTGGCTTTGCTCTTCAGGATCTGCTCTGATGTACAATCCAAAGGTGGAACCTCTTGAAAACTTCAAAAATATTTTAGTAGGACTATACACAGATTGATTCAAAAATAACCCATCTATAATCTTATTTTAAGTCATTCTGTATTTCAGATGACTACAGAACCTGGTCTTAAAATATAATCCCATATCATCTCAGCAAAACTGGAAGTCTCTTCAGACTTCATGAAGGCCACAACATCAGAAATACCCATCTTTAACTCTCTAGTTAACAATGGAGATTGCAATACATTGTCCATATGAGCAAGTGGTATGCCTTTTAGACATCAGTCCAAAAAAATCACCTCATGTGGCAGAAAACTCATGCACAGATCATTCTGCTGAGCTGTCCCAGATGGAACCTGATCTTCCACGCTGTTCTTCTGACAGGGACTCCAATTGCTTGGTATGTCATTTAGGCTAAAACTAATCAAGGTAGGCCACGCAGGCTTACTGATTAACAAAAAGGAAACAATGTTGTAAGCAATCTGATAATGTTGTTAGGGCTTCAGAGTTTATCAGGTTGCATTGAAAGCAGAAGCAGCATTAGAAAGTAAGGAACCGTATCGCACAGACCAGTAAAAGATCAGACCTCAGACGAGGGAGCAGGAAAAACGTGAAGATACGAAGACAGAAGGAGGCACAGCATAGGAACTGCCTGCAATGAAGTGTCCACTCAAAGCTAAAAACAAAGGACAGAGCCAACAACCAGCTCTCTGAAGGAGCAGTACACAGAAAAATCTGATTGCAACTTAGTAGCGTCTGCTTGATTGACAATTTGCAGGAAGAAACTCTTTTGACCTGAATCAGTTGATACCGTAACACTGATAGTAAATTCTAAGCAACACAAGGATTAAACTGTACTAAAACATCAAAACGATCATTAACAAGGGATGTATGTGTCCAAATTCACAAAAACTAGACATTGCCATTATGAAATATGTTACTACTATCACCTCTGTGGGGGTTCCCAACTTTTTTTTCACAGATTTATATAAAAACATAAGACATGTGGGAAGAGGGCAGAGAGACCAGGGCGTGGGGAGAGAGCAAGCAACACATCGCCGCATCCAGATGGTCCAATTTCTTCAACTGTAGTGCAGACTTTCCATTAACTTCAAGCAGGGTCAAAATTACACCCTCTACAATTTCCATTGCAGAAATCAGGAAAATTCTTATGGGCTGCTTGAACTTGATCTTTTTATGGTCAAGTTTTATACAGGACAATTTCAGCCACTGCTTATGCTAGTAGCTTCAAATAAATCTATAATATATCCAAAGCTCACAAAGCTAATAAGGTGTTTCTATCCAGAATTTTTCAAAAGATACATTCAATGTGGGAAAGTTAGGGAAAACATGTAAGCTTGAAAAAGGACCATGCAATACAACTACCATACATCCTATAAAAGTAATTAAGCACCCACTTGGGAAAAACGCATGGAACCAGGAACAGTACCAGATGACTTTACATTAATTAGACAACCAGTGAGCTACAGACTTGGGGACAAAAACTCAGACATTAGCTTCAACAATCTTGCCCTTATTTCTTACTGTCTGTGGCCTCCACTTTCAACCTTGACATCAACACATGTTGTTTGTTTTGGTTTTTTTAATATAAAACATTTACCTGCAGTAACACTTTTACACAGATTAACTAGCTATAAAAAGGCATATATTCACCACGGTACCTCACATAGCAGATGTAAAGCAAAACCACTACGAACATATTCCTTTGCTTCAAGCTTTCTCACTGGATGTGTGACAGTACACATTTTGAATTTTAAAAACAAGCTGTATGTTTTAAATTTTTGTGCCAGCATTTCTAAGCAGCAAAACCTGTTTCATTAAGACACCATTTGAAATAGCGGCAGCACTTCAGAGCCATACAACTCCAATCACCACGTGATCAGGAAGAGGGTGGCCTTCCAAGGTAGGTGAGTATCTGCTTTGCTGACCCTACCACCCCATTTGCTTTCAAAGGCAATCAAGTTAAGTAAAAGAATTTCAGAGATCACTTTCAAAACAAGCATATCAAATCCATTTTTTGTTTCCTCAGCCCAAGGCTTCTCAAGAAAGAAGCAACCTGAAAAAGAAAACTAAGGACCAAAAAGAGTCATATTTTTTCTTTACTATAGCACAGTTGCAAGACTTTGGGTATAAACTTTAAACGGGTCAGGGAATCAAGGGACCTTAAAATAAGTTTTTGAGTATTCACAAACAAATTGTACTATTTTGATCATATGAAAGCATTACATACTTCACTGCACAAAAAGTTAGAACACAGACTAATGAAAGCTACTCTAGCAGAGTAATAAGTAAATAACGTTTTAAAGAGCAGTCTTGCATCATCACAAGATCCTTCCAACACTCTTCCTTCTAGCTAACTTTCCCATTGGTAACTGTTAGAAATACGGCCATGTTGCAATCCTCTAAGTGCGAAAAGCAGATGCTGGAGTTTTGTCTTCTCAAGTATATAGAGAAAGACGTTCTAGTCAAGTAAAACTTTTGTTCTTCACAACTATTACTTCAAGAACACCAAGACATAACCACTACAGCTTTTCAAAAATGTCTATCAAGCTTTATTTACACGATTGCCTCACTTCATGTACCTGACATACATACATAGAGATTAAAAAGGATATTTAAAATTAATTTATAATGAATTTTAAAGTAAAAATATATATAGTCCTTTCTCTAAAAATTAAAAAACACTAAGAAAGGCATTATGTATGTTTGCTTGAAAACTGCATAAACAAACTGTGGCACTTTTTCCCTTTTCAGCTATTTTCTCTTTAATTTGTGGTAGAAAAAAAATATATTAAGTTGGTCATGCTGAGTAGCTGGTCTTAAGTCTTGCTAAGAAATCCTGACCAGCATTCTCAAGTACAGCTGTTCATTTTTCTATCTCAGATAACAAGCACTGCTCCATTAAATTTGAGACTTCATTAGAGAAGCCAGCCCAAGCTCCCAGTCAACTTGATAAGACAATGTAAGACATCCAATACTGTGCAAAAGACGTCACAGCCCAAACAACTCAATAGCTAAAAAGTTCACAGTTTCATTAATGTTTTTACCCTGCTGCAATGCTACAAGATTTTTTTGTATGTTTTTGTTGGATTTGTTCTGTTTTTCTAAGATTATTAACTTCTGCAATACTTTCCTAACTCAAATCAAGGACATAAGCAAAAGATCAGCCTACAAGGAGCTTATGCCTGTTTGTACGATATATTCAACAACAGTTTATATTTGAATACTTTGAAAAGTTTTGCAGTACCAAGAACTTTAGATTTGCTGTTTCCCATTAATGTACCTGTTAAGGAGAATGATTACATTTAAGTTTTGATGTAGCAGTATGATGCAAAGTCAAAATAACTTTATCTTGCTCAAAGGGTCCATAACTATTTACGTAAGGTTCCAGGAGGATGTCCTTTAATCTCTGAACTCCAAAAATGCAAACTTTTGTACCCATTTTTCTTTTAGATGTCAGAAACATTCTTTAGAAGAAAAAGAGAACAAAAAAAGGAAATAAACTTTGTTTATGCAGTTAAATCCAGACCTTATCCTAAAAGCTCAAGTAATTTGCGTCTGGCTGACAATTTTAAATGAAGTTGGACAAAATCACATATTACTAATTTGATATTAAAATTGCAACTGAAAAAACTGTAACTTGTTAGAAAATTGTCACTTTTCAATTCAGCTGCTTACAGTGTATTTGTTTTAATGTACAGCTTTTAATACAGATGGAAGAAACTATGCTCATCGCAGCAGCTAAATCTTTGAATATGCTAGTTAACATTTTGTGAAAGAATCATGAAAGTGTTTAACTCCTGACTTTGTCTAGAAAATGTCCATATTTATAGTCTAAGTCTCATCATCTGTTGCTAATTAATAAGCATTTTGGAAAGAACACATGCAAGTAAGTCACAAGCTTCCTAGTTCTGGATACAATGTCTACTTACATAAAATGTAAGCAACACATTTTACATGAAAGTGTGGGACTATTCATCATGACCTGCCAACAGAAAAGTGCCTAGAATGAAAGGAAACAGCTAAGATTCTGGTAGACATATCCAGATGGAAATATGCCCCAGTTTAAAAAAAAAAAAAAAAAAAAATCACCACAATATTTTTCTAGGACACCTGAAAACCTGTAAGAAGCCTCATCCCTCCTTAAAGCAACTACAGCTATCAAAGACATCATTGTCCTTCTAGGTCTCAGTGAAAAAGCAGATCTTAGCCCCAGAACCAGAGTATTTCAAAAAGAGGCAAGAAATGCAATTTTACCCTATATCTTCTTCAGCACTGATGCAGCGGGCAGGTCAGCCGTCCCTCTCAGGCTTTGCAATTTTTAATTTTTTTCTTCTCTCTCTTTTTTTTTTCCCCGCTGATTTCCATAAAAGTGGGACGGAGGGCACAAGAGCAACAAACACTAATTCAAGCAGTAACAGTTACACTGCTGTAAGAAATCATCCACTATTCTTGAAGTACCAATCTGGTTTCCAGGGCAAGCAACATGTACTCAGTGACACAGAAGAGAATGACCGTGTTACTGGGGGAGATTAAAGCTTTTCTTTCACAAATCTAACAGAGTTAGTTGTCATTTCAAAGGAAGCCGAAGGTAAGAGAGGGGGAGAACAGGTTTGGTGAGCATTTCTTTTTTTCTTCCTCCTCCTCAAAAAGAATCAGTTTGCTTCAAATCACTAGTTTACAGTGCTCCGTTTCTAACGCATTTCTGAAATATGTTCATGGTACTCTATATGCTCTGATGAAATGTGCTTTGGCATTTAAAAAAAAGACTCGTCATCAAATTTGCGACAGCTGGAGATATATAGTGTGACTTTTAAGTGCAAAAGGCTAAGGTGGCTTAGCCTTTCAGCAAGTCAGATTAAGTCGCAAAGGTAAGAGGATTTTGAAGCATTTGGATCTGTGAATTTAATACAAGATAATACAAACATTCTTTTTGTATCAGTATTTCAAACCATTCTTCAGAATACTTTGCATTGAGTTCAAAGTGGGTTCTAGAACTACCACCCACTCAGAGCACATTGCAAAGATCAGCGTAACATAGAACAGCACTCAGAAAGACTGCTCAGCGCCAGAGAACACATATCAGTCCACATGAACTCTCCAGAGTCACCAGGAGGAGCACATTAAGATTACAAGCAAGTAAAAGTCTGACCTTAACAGGCACTCTGGCACACGGGAGGCGCCTGAGACACGTGAATGTGTCAGACATACAAAAGCTGACTTCTCAAAGATGCAACTTGCAATAAGAGTCAAGAGCAACACTTGCTGCAACTTGCTGTTGCAACACCTAGTCATGAAAGATCTTTCAGTTTCTGGCTTTGTTTGGGGTTTTTTTTTGGAAATCTGTTGACCAGAAGAACCATTTTTTTATTTAAAGGCATTAGTGTTCCTACTTGATTAATTTCTACATTACACAAGGATTTCTTAAACGCCATAAGGCTGTTTTTTATCAACTAAAACACAAGTTGACTGGTGTAATAATTGCAATGCCTGCTAACAAAGTCTGACAAATCAGGTATCAGATTCAGGCAAAGCAATTGCATTCAAAGAGACAGTACAAAAATCCAATATTCTACAGTGACAAAGACTGTAAAAATGCCTGCTTCTTCCAAGTCTTTAATTCTTGCTACTGTAGTACAGTTTTCATACTTTTATGTAACTGCAGTCACCATATGTTCCTGCAACTGTTCATAAAGCTATGCTGTAAATGAAATCATAAAAAAAAAAAAAAGAGAAAGAGAAAAGAACAGAGCTACAGGCCTGTACATATCCTGAAACCTTTCAGGAAACTTTTAAAAATATTCTTCTACAGGTCAGCCCACCCATGGGACAAGAACTATCAGCTTCACCACAGAAGAAACCTACACTCTAAGGTCCAGACAGAATGTCTTTTGCAAGCAGTCTGAATCAGCAGAGCTCAACCCTGGCAATGTCATTGCCTCACTCAGAGCTCAACCCTAACAAGTACTGCTTACAGGAAACTACGTAAATTCAGAAAACTAAAAATTAAGTGCAGCACCATAACCCCACAAACCTGTATAGAGCCTGACATGAAGAACACCAGTACTGAATGTGCAAATTGCAACACCACCACCATCACCAACAAAACAAACAATCACCAAAACAAACCCCCATGCATCCACTTCACATTACTAGGCACCTCCTTTTTTATCTGGAAGATTCTTAAGTCCCTGGCATTCCTAACATACCACCAGTGTCAGGTCCATTAAAAAGTAACTTAGTGAGAACTCCTGAAAGAAAACATGACAACTGAGTTGTGTACAGCTTTTATTTATGACCTAACAGAGCACTAATCCTGCAAGTTCGAGAGCTTGCCTGAAGCTTGAAGCCACAGGCCATTTCTACCACTTTTTAATTTACTTAGAACATGATTCCACACCCAAGAAAACAAGCCTAGCAGAAGTGCCTAAACCCACAGGCTACAGATTCACACCTCTCCACACTGGCAAAACTTCCAAGAGAAAGTCAGGAAAAAGTACTGTCTAGACATTTATAGCTGAGATGCCCTCCTGGGTAAGTGGCAGATGTTGAACTGAACACCTTGCCACTGAAAGAAGAGAATCTAGGTCTTGCATTTCCCAGCTCAACATTAGTTAAGACAATCCCAAAAGATGAGTGCCACTTGCTCCTGTGCCCTCCTTTTAGGGAAGCAGGGACCTCTCTCAGTTATTTGAAAGGTGCCTTAGCACAGAAGGGATCCAGATGCCTCATCGCAGCTTTTAATAAGAAACTGCATTTCAAATATAGTTCTATGTGCATTATCACACAGTGGCTTTCGCTAGACAGCTTACCATTCAGTGTATTTTTTTTTCCTGGATCATCCACTATGACACCTGAATCTCATACACCGCTCAGTAAACTCAAGAATTTGGTGGGACATTGCATTCCACCTTGGTAACTAAGGACCTTGGTCCCCAATAACTTAAGTGCCACAGCAGTCAAGTCCTTCAGTGAACCTAAGCCATGGGTAATGAGCCACAACTAAACCATTTACAAGGGTTTGCCCTGTCCTTATATAGCAAACTCATTATTTTTTGAAATACATATGCTTTGAAACAGTTGGCTGCAGCAATCACTTAAGGTTTATTACCCTGTTCCTTCGTAAGTCTGCTAAATGCTTATTTGTACCTGGAAAAAACAGTATGTGAAACTGTCCTAATATTACAACAGCAAAGCCACTGCCTCATTGATTCCTTGGAAAAATGAATGACAAAAATACACTGGGAAGCATTTTTCATTAAGTCAGGGCTGGCAGGGATATTACACAGGCCACAAAACAAGTACCTGTATTTATGTGGGCCTCAGTTGCTGCATCTCAAAATTGCCTAAAAAGCTTTAGCCTCTCACACTCTTGATATTTCTATGGCAAATTTCATTCTCTGGGGTAGTGAATACGTTCCTGGAGTTTAGCTGACTCAAACCACTGAATTAAGCTAGTTCTGAATGCCCATGAACTCTGACACCAAGTTATACGATACTTACAGAACTAGATTAAATGAAGTTAAGACTACAGGTGAAAATGTGGAATATATAAAGTATATATATATACATTCTGAGAGTAAACCCGTATGTGTAGACAGTCACTTACTGGACTGAGTTTACTATTAATTATAAAGACCAAAATCCGACAAACAGACCAAAAATGGTTCAAATTAACTGCGATTGTGCCAACTCATTTAATAGTAAATCTTAACTAAAATCTTAACTTACTAATAGTAAATCTTAACTTCTCTCTGGCAGAGAACGTTCTCTAGGACCACCAGAGTCTCCTAGTGACATCTGTCACCAGCAGGGCACAAGTAAACTTTAATTCCCCTACTTAAGTCAAATACAAACCAAAAAGTGTATTGGATAACTATGACTTTGCAATTTCACATTCACTGACTGGATAAAAGGAAAAGTTTCAAGCTGATTGACATCACTTGCATTCCTTGGTTTTTTGATGCTGACGATGAAAGAATTTGGGGGCAGCGGAAGAAATTGAAAATACCCGACTCTACTTTAGGAGTTTGCCACAAGGCTTTAGATGTACCAAGCAATCCACCTAGTTTGCGAATACCTGATTGGACTATCATTAAGCTAACAGTCATCTCAGATTTTGCTAATTCGACCAACACTCCCAAGGTCTGCAATTTTTTTTCCAAAGAGCTTTTGTTATGACAAAGTCAACCAGTGCTAGTTCTGGTACCACAGAGATTGTTTTGTCAAGCAATGATAATAAGAGGTTCTTGAATGATAAAGCAAATATCTCATGTCATTCAGCTCTCAGGTTTGTTTCCTCCAGATGATCTTCCCCTTCTGATCCAAAAGAACCCCATCGGTAAAAATTTCCCTGCCCTGAATAAAAATACTGTTTTTCAGAAGTATGAGATGACATATTGAACAAGTCAATGAAGGTCACAGCAGTTATCAGAATAATTTAATAGTGACTAGTCTAATGATGTTCCCAGCTGATATGCCAGTTAGGAAACTGGGAGAAGACTGGCAGCTCTGTATGTAGTCATGCCCTCCCTCAGTAAACCAGACACTTAACATTTGCAGCTCTGCAGAGATGACTATGCAATCAAGTCTCATGATCTAGAAGCATCCCCCTGCCACTGCAATCATCCAAGAAAACCTCTAATTTCCACCCATGTCTTTTGAAGCATCAGACGTGGAAGACTGGCTAGTGAAATACTCAGAGACTGTAGAGAGATGCCTCTCTTGCATATCTGGCTCATATGACTTATTCAATGGTTTCAGACAAACTGATTGCCAGATTTACAATTCCCCTCATCTCACACAGCAGGCAGACTTTCTCACATGCATCTCTAACATGAAGTACAGATTACTAGTTGCTGAAGATTTTTTGATACACATTTCTCTGACTCCAAAGACCTTAAAATGTATGTGATTTTTACCCTTTTTAGATGTTTGTGTTATGCTGTACCCTTGAAATAAATATTTCAGTCTTTCAAGGGGTTGCTTAATGTCACAGGCATTTGCAATTTAGATTCTGGTAGCTCTTAAATGAACTTGTCTTACAAAGAGCAGATGAGCTCAGCCTCTTCTGACCTTAAATTCCATGAAAACTACCATATCAATACATCCATCATAAGTAGCAGTGGAAAGGTAACCTAACCATGCAATAAAAACATAAACCCCAACCGCTAACAGTGAATAGCACTAAGAAACAAAGATCTGTACTCATAGCTTCAAGATGATTGTCTCGGACCCTTCATAAGTTCAGTTGCAGAAATCAGTGCAGAGGGAACGATACTGAAGCTAGGTCAGTGCTGAAGGAGTCTAGGCTGCTCTCTCCCCTGTGACGCTTGGCAGAATTTCCTTAGAGACTTTATGAACTGTACTGTACATTGCACATCTCAAAAATCTTTCTTTAGGTTCAGAGGGACCTTCCTGGCTTGACTTTATTTCTAAATGCCCTTTTTTTGTGAGTACATCTATGGCAGGTCCCTTCTTCAGGTGATCTTCTTTATGCTGGCCTCCAAGACAGCCATTCCACTATGACTGAAGGCTGGATGAAGCCCATTTGCCTACTCTCAGCATTATCAATCATTCCTCATATTCTCCTGTAATTTTCTCCAGGAGACAAAGTCTGAATTGTACAACACATCATTACCTTTTTGAGGAAAAAGTTACACACAAAGACCCACTTAACATCAAGAAACAGATGAAAATACCTGTTGTATCCATCTTCCAGAAGAATTAATTTAGTGCAGAACGAACCAAATTTGAAACCTGCATATGGAAAAGCTCTACACAGAAAGGCTGACAATATTCAGTGCAATGGGCCAAGGCAGCATACAACAACATTGTATGAGGTCAGGTGACTCCTGAAGAGCTTTAGCCAGATTAAGAATTAGTACTGCATAAATAAACCAAGTTCCATCTTGGTTCTACAGGCAGGAAACAGAGCACTAAAGGAAGGTCTCTGTCACCCCGTCTCTTATGCATGATCTCTGACAATGTAAACTAACACTCCAGCTTCATGTGGATGAAGAATAAAAAGATAACACTATGAAATACAGCCAAATCAACAACTTCTTACACTTTAGATATTTAATCTTTGCCTCACTAAACTGAATAGGAATTTCTCTTGACTTCACTGGATCTTGCCCTTTACACAAATACATGCTGCAAGATGGCCTACGGAAGACTGTACTAAAAGCAAAAAGTTTAGAAAGGTTGCTGTGGCATAGCTGTGTAAAGCACAATAATTACCATGTTGAAGTAAGACCGGATTTTGACCCCTCTTGCCAAATCCCAAACTATGACGTTTCCATCATGTCCAGCAGAGAAGAGAACTCTTGGATCAAATGGATGAGGTTCAAGTACAAAGACTTCATCTTCATGTCCCTGAAATTAAAGATACAAGACGACAAACAAGAGGATTGTCTCAAATACTTACCCAGCAATTCAATACGTTAACACTAGCAACTGCAACATTAACCTATGAAAGTGTCCAACAAAGTATGAGAACACTTTTTTTTAGCAGTGTATCATACTCTTTGCAGTTGCAATTTCAGGTTCCTAATAAGTATGCCAAGTATGTCACCTTCACAACAAGTATGTCTTAACACTTTCACCATGATTTTAAAAGATTAGAGTCCACAACATTCAGTATTTTTGGTATTAATGCTCTGCAGATTTCAATTTGTTCATGCAGAGTAGCAGTTAGCAACTTAATATTTGATTCTTTATGGATCTAAATTAACTATAAGTTAGAAACATCTCCAAAATTAATACTAAATTTTAAAGCTTTGCATAAATATTTCCATCTCTAACAGAGTGCCTAGTTACCTAGAGTTACCTACTTTCTCAGTTTAAAAAAGAGTATCAGACATAAGTAAAAATATTATTTCATTTATTCTAGCTAGAAGACTATTTTTTTTGTATTCATGGAATGATTAGGTTGCAGAAGTGTCTGTTTAAACAGGGCAAATTTATCCATGAATGGTATTTCAAAACATTTGTCACACTAAACAAAGGTAAAAAGAAACAACTGTTTCCCTCTCTCCTTCAAGATAGCACTTTAGGAAAAGAAGTCCAAGATTAGTTTCAGATATCTTGAAGAGAAATGGTTATTTGCAACTTTAGAGTTTTATTTTCTAATAAGCAGCTGACAGACATCTCTATTACACTTCAATTATTTGGAAACATCTGGTAAGGCAGTTTTCAAACAGAAAAAAGGCACAAAAAGGAGAATTTTGATGATGCATACATAAAATTTGCATTCAGGATTGATAAATCACGATGGAAAACCTTACCATGAGAATATGAATGAGCTGACCAGTGAAAGAATTCCAGACTTTCAGAGTCATGTTATTTACTGCAGTTATAACAGAGTTGTCATGTCGGTCCCATGCCACCATGGTCACCTTGAGCTTTGTGATTTTATCTTCAACTCCTTGAAAACTTTGTCTAAAACAAAAGAGCAAAAAGTTCCAAAGCAATCCTAGTTTGCCAAAATATTTTTATTTCCCTAACAAGTGTAAATACTTATGTATTTTGCTTTATTAAGAATAGAAGCATTACTTCTTCTAGAAACTAGAGAAATGAAAGATATTTTCCATTATGTAGCACATACAACCACAGAAGAATCATACACGCTCAAACAATGACTATAGGGTCCTCTTAATATCTTAGAGCTAATTTGTTGATCTGTTTTTCCAGAAAATGCCCTCTGATACATGACTTCACCCAATTAAATTTGATAGCTGCATTATACGTTCTGACATTTGAACAGCAAAAATCCAAACTGGTCAACCAGTGAACAGTGATTTGTCCTGGAGAGCATTTGTAATAAGTAGTTCTTAATATGGAGAGAAGTATTTTGGTATCTTTAAATGAGTTAAATTCTCAGGCTATATTTAGTACTATACCACCACCTTTACACCACTTTACTATCAGTAATAATGGCATTTAATCTTGCATATATTTTATTTTTATTCCTATGAAAACAGGACACTAGCCATCTGTAATATAATCTATCAGAATACTCAAAAATTACATTTTTATCAGTGTGGTTTAAAGATGAATCACCACTGCATTCTCTAGCACATTAATTTCTGAAAAAACATCAACCAAATGCAACAATAGCATGCTACCACCAAGCAGGCAGACAAAATATAAAATCTTCCATATAGTAAGCACTACAATACATTACACAATGGTATCTATTGTAAAACTCAATATTAGAAAATGTAGTTATAGCCAGATTCCTTTCTAGACTCAATACAGAACCCAGGAGGCTTTATAAGCTGAATTCACTCTTTCCTTTTAGTGCAGCAATTTCATTTTCTTTGATAAAATTGTGCTTGTGCAGAAAAGATCAAATTTGGAACTGTACTTATCCCTCCAGTCAAAAGGACAAAACAGAATTCAGCTAAAGGTGCTTTACTGAAATGAGCAGTTGAGTTTCTCAAAGAAGTTCATTATTTGTGACCACAAGGAAGAAGAACCCATTCCTGTTTCTCCCAGGATCAGTTAAAACTGAGAATTTTTACAGGCTGCATTTCAAGAGACAGTAATTCGGTCTGTTCTCAAAGTGCCAGTGTTTTAGACACTTTTGAACAACGGTTTTAAATTTATGTTTTGTTGCATCTGCCCATAACTAACAGATGTTCTCTGATCTAAGCATCTAACTAAATTATAGTTTATTTAGCCTTCTCTTCCATCCCTGTCTTGGTCTTCCAGACATTTTTCCACAGGATTACTCCAAAAATCATTTCCTTTTTTTTTTTTTTTCTCTTAAATGTCATCCTTCAAACCACTCAGTATGATCAGTAAGAGAATAAAGGTTTACCCTTAAACCCATTATAAGTCTTTCTAATGTATGTCAGTTGGAAAATGTCTCCTCCGTGCCAAACTAAAAAGGTGTAAGTCATAATTCCCACTAAGTTGTTCTCCATCTTTGAGTCTTCTTTCACACTTGCTCTAGTGTACAAAGTTTCCCGGACTTACAAAGCCATGTAAATTCTCAGATTGTTTTAACAAATAAGAACTCATTACATAGGAAGGAATTTATTTGCTCTGGCATGTGGTATGAAAGAACCCAACACTGCTTTTCTGGGCATACAGATACCACAATAAATCTTGAAGTACTAAAATGCAAGCAGTCTCAAGAACAGATCTGATCTGGTTTTCTTGCTCCAGAAATAAATACCTATGTAGAAAGCCAAATAAATTTGACCTTTAGTGGCTTTTAAGTATCTTTTAGTCTTTTAATCTAATCAAAATACTAGTGGAGCTATTATCAGGACATGCTAGTTTCCACAGCTGAATATGTAGTCAAATATTTGTTTTCATTGGACTTCGAGAGCTAGACAAGCATACTGTGCATTTAAAGCAATAATAATTTAAGATGGCCTTCCCCTCACTTTCTTCCTTGCTCTCTCCTTTTTTTTTTTTTTTTTAATAAAACAGCAAATTATATTAATGTCCTTCAAGTATCTATCTGATCGCAGAACATTTTACATCACTTACCCTGCTGGGCGAGTAGCCATATCTAACAAAATGCTTTTCCATTCCCTTCGCTTAAATTGCCAAATTCGTGCTGTTCCATCACGACTTCCACTCACAAATCTAACGAAAGGGAAAAAAAGTTACTCAGAGATCAAAGGCAGATCTGTACAGAAAGGACACTTGAAAATTGATGTTCCAGAACTTAGAACTCAGACAAGGAAGCTGCAAGTAAGAAGTTCAAACAGTGTCAGAATGCTGTATAACTGGTTTGAGGTGAAAAACACTTCTCGTACCAGCAAAAAACTGAAATCTTGGAAAAAAGCAGAATCTGCTTCCCTATCCTGAGCCCCTTCCAAACTAACTGTACTTTGACCTTTGGTGCACCTTGCAGAGTTGTGACGCTCTGGCACAGGGACACCATCACCCCACGAGCACTCTTGAGAAACTGACCCTATCAAACCAGGTAAAGCTAAGGAAGAAATTTAAGGGGTAAAAATAGCTGAAGGGCCTGGAGAGCCATGATTTTAAGCAAACAAAACCTACTCCAAATAAGCTAGCATTGTATGTTGAGTAAGTATAACGATACTTATTTGAATAATTCTTTCCCAGTTTGAGTTTCTCCCCCACCCTTTTCTTCCCCCTTCTTGGGTGCAGGGGTAGAAGGAGCAGAAGGAGGTGGTGGGAGCACAATGGAACTTGGTTTACAACTATTTATATCACAATAAAAGTATACATTAGAACATCCATTAAATGAAGTGTCAGAAACTTTACAACACACTGAACTGTTTTCTTTAGCATCCTTCATATCCAACACCTAGAACTTGAAGTGAAACATTAAAAAACATTAGATCTAGCAATATCTTGTTTAGCTAGCCTAGTTTGATAGCTTTTCTGCATCCAGAAGTCACTTAACTGAAATAAGGTTTAAATATTTAAATATATCTAAAAATGCATGTATTTTATGAGCATATACATAATTTTCTTAAGAAATTCCAAGTATTTTTATACTCCTTAATTTTGACAAATTCAAAATACTTTGACCATTCATTACAATGAAAACAACTGTAAAACTGAAGAAGCAATATTATTAAAACAAAAGTGAGATGCAATAGTTACAGATGATTTTACTAGATGAACCTCAAAACAGAAAGCATTTTTAATATCTACTTCCAGAAACTGGTATTTGCAAATGTCCACAAGGTCAAAAAAACCAGCTCTGAATGAAGAGTGTGCTTACCTGCTACTGCTATTAGAAAACTGAATGCTGTCAACTTTGTCCTATACAAAAGAGAGTAGTAAAAGAAAAAAAAATCAAATATTATTCCAAATTATCCAGATTTATTCAAATTATTGTTTTAACCAAATATATATGTAATTTTAAAGAAGTATTTACAGTATGAAACTCCAACTCTGATATCTTCTCTGGCTGACCTGATCCAAAGAAATAAACCCTAATGATGTGATCTGTACTCCCAGTGGCCAGAAACATTCCACCTGAGAAAAACAAACAGATAAGACTTAAGAAAAAAGGGCATTCTAATAGTATTTCAGTATTTTCAAATGGCTGTAACATCAACACTTAAATTTATTCCCTTAAATTCATAGCTGTATCTCATTTCAGATACGCCTGTAACTGACCTTTAAGTAAAAAAAAAAATATTTAGAAACTCAAAAGTTTAACTGGAGTTGAATTACCTCACATTGGCTGTCAGAGAAATATGCATCTGCAGATAGATCTGAAAGATCAGCTAAGTACAGCTATTTGCTTGCAACTAAGCCCTTAGAAGCCTCAATCTTAACAAAAATCAAATGGAATTAGCGCTCTAGTACACTTTCTGAAAGTAAGTTTCCGTCATTTTGATATTTTATCCAATTATTTATGTTGCATTCTTCAACTGCTAGCTGTGAAATCAATGACATACAGACCATGAGAACCTGGTAATCAACACCTTCTTGTCCCAAATTCCATCTCAGATAAAGCTGACTCTCAGAATCACTCTGAGAAAAATGCATACATTGTGTTTTAAAAGACTTGTAGTCACAAGAGACTCACTTTCAACATTTTATATTTAACTGGTTTCAAGAATTTCCATATCACCAAGAACTAATGCATATATCCTCAATTTCTATTTTAAATATTTGGGTTTTTTCATAGCTACTTTAACTCAATTCCACCTTATTAAAGCAATATGCTGCAGTAATTACATTACACTTCATTTTAACTCTTCAAATGACTTCTTATATTGATACAAAAAGAGAAAAAGAGGAAGAACAAAAAAGTCTTTTACCAGCACTAAAAGAAGAACAGATCATTTGGACTCCAGGCCGAGGGCGTTCTGTAAACTTTGTTGGCCTTGGACTACAAACAAAGAAACAGTTAAATTATTTCCTAATAGAGCTTCAAAAAACAAGTTAGTATCTTAGAAACAAATCACAGAAGGACAAAATTAAATATGAAGGAACAGATGGCTGCCCACCTATAAACAATTTCATGTGACTATGCTTCATGATTGGATCTTTAGGAAACTAAGACATCGAGATGGATTAAGTAATCCATGTATCAAAGAGAGTTGTATCACAACTTAAATCCCATTCCCCTCTCCCCTCTAATATTGCTGTACAAAACACTCTCCTTAAGTCATCAGCAAAGCAGAACAGAAGACACTGCAGCCAGCTGCCCAGAATGTTCAGTTTTAAACCACTGGGTGTACTGCAACTCTGGTTTGTCCTGCAGCACACTGCAGCTTTCACAACAAAGAAACAAGGCCTGGTGCTCTTTACAGAAAAGAAATTTAAATAAATGTGGAGTTTCACAGTATTAGAATATACTAGTTTCTTCAGAGGACATATATTATTTGTGGGCTAGTTTCAAATAGCACCCAAAGAATGTCAGGGCAGAGGTTAGAAATTTGTAAGGAATTTTACGTAATGGCCTGTGCTTCAATTTTGGCTTTTCAAAACCTGATGTGCAAGTACAACTAAAGCTTCAATGGATTTTAACAGTGTATAAAAAAAAAAAAAAAATCAGATCTGGTTCTTCAGTCATTACTTCAATTCTGCTCATGCACTGCAGCAACCTCAAATCAGTAGGTGGTCTTGCATAGTATGCCATCTGCAGTCCTCAAAGAATAAGCTTACTAGAGAACAGCAGCGTTACACCCACAAGTGTCATCACTAAAGATTTGTCTTTACATAAAAGAATGAATATTCATAATTTATCCTTTTTTTTTTAAAGCAAAATGGTCCATATAATTCATTTCAGCTGAACGCAGATGCACGAGACCCTTCTCCACTAACCAGCTATTGCTATCTCAAAGTAATAAGCCTTAAACTTCAGTGGGTGCCTATGCACAAAACAAAGTAATAAAAACCAGGAATACCACTTAAGAAATCTTTCTACAAACTGTCCATTCAGTATAGGATGTTTCTGTGAACCTTCCTCTAGGACTTTTAGGGTAACTCCCTGCAAACTCCTGACATGGAAACTTCACAGTAAGTTACACTAAACAAGACAAAGATCCATTCATTCTACAGAACAGTTGAAACCCTTCCTAACTGAGATACTAACGTAAAAAGAACTATCAGATGATTCAATATGCAGCTTACATAATTTGGAGCAAGTGTAAATAGATAAATAGGCTGCTCTTTTCTTCCACTGTGGTTTGTGAACTCTGCCTTTGGAGATAGGAAAACTGCAAAATAGAGCAAGTATGCACTTACATTCTAGTTTGAATAACCAAATTAAATTCTCCAACTTATGTCTCTCTAATGTCTGTTATTTTTTTCAGATTAAGTGCCTTCTCCTTAAGAAAACCACACTGATGACAATTGAGAATCAACGCCTTGTCCAAAATAGGAACGTCAAAATCATCAGCATGTGTTTCTCCTAAGTTTTTTCCCTCTTTTTAAAATTATGGGGGGAAAAAATAGAAAAGAAGAAAAGCAACATACTAAGCTACTCTACCCAAAACTGTGAGACGGTTCTGCTGCCTTGTTCATATGGTCTACCAGTAACAGACTAACACTGGAAACTTGTGATCCAAACAGGTGGCAGAAGAATAACAAGAAAACTTCAGCATCTTTTTCAGAGAAGATACATATGCAAATATTTCACAGTGCAACTACTTTAACTTTGATGCAGTGACTAGTTGCAATAACTCTCCCTTAAATTTGAGACAGATTATTCTTCAATTTCTGATGACGCAAGGCTGATTTTTCTCTCTTCTACCTACTGTCAACTGATACAGGATCTGACTCTTGTGCTTTATACCACCATCCAGAATAGCACCAGGAGAGTAACTATCAGGAAAAGTCGTGATTGCCTAAATTTTTAATTGTTTTCCCATCTTGTTTGGGCCACATTCATTGACTTCCTTACCTGCAGCAACAACCAACCTTACTGTTCTTCTATTTGGAAACCAAATTAATCTACCTGGAATGTTACTGCTTTTGTTTAGGCATACGTGAGAAGGGCTTGGTCTTTTGGTCTTGCTTGAAAGCTCCCATTTCTCCTTCCTGGGATGGGAGTGGTGCTGAAACCGAGATAGGGGGCAGCAAGCTCAGAGCCTGAATAACTGTGGTAAGAGATCTTATTTTCTCTGCCAGTTTTCCTCCTTTTTAGAAATACTGATCAGAAGCAAGCCTGTATTTTTTGCTACAGCAATAAAAGGACACACTTCCCACCCGACCAGTTATTCTCTCTTCCAGATGGCCTATACATCATATTTTAAAAAATAACCTCACAAAGGGCCTTATGAAAAACATTAACATTAATCTTTCCTTCCTGTGATGCTTTTATAATGCTGGCACTCATTTTCCCCAGCACATTACTGAACCAATGTAGAGGGAACTTGCCATGTTTCTGCAGTTCTGGAAGCAGATTCAGATCTAAAGGTCTAAGGAAGTGCAATCACCTCATGCAATGACAACCACAGTTCAAGAAGTTTACAATTAGCACATTAAGTAAAGTTTCCTGTAACTAACAAATTCCCCTGAACCAGTATACTGTTCAATTCAGGAAAGCTACATTGAGACTTTTCTGGGTGTCCAACTATTTCGATATCTTAAATGACACACACTTATGTTCCAGTATATCTGTTTCTTATTTAGATTTTATAATATTTTTATCAAGCTTTAGTTTGGATCAAAAAGCATGAATTACTTTAAATATATAACAGCTCTACTAAGTTCAAACAAAAATCTAAGACGAGTATCCTGCCTCCAAAGTAGCCAAAACTGGATGTGTAAGAGCAGAAAAAGCACACAGTGATGCCCTTTAATATCCTCGTACAATGCATAATACCCTGTGGTGAGGAGTTTCACAACTTAACTGCATGTTTTGTAAAGAACCATCTCTTTCCAATTTGGAATTGGCTACCTTCACTTTGAACTCTCTAGTACAATAAGGGCCAACAAGCAATTACGCATTATATGCCCTCCTCCAGACACTCATGACTGTACATGTCTCATCGACATGCATTCATTTTTTTTCCAGACTGAAGAAATACAGCTTAAACTGTTCCACTGTCTTCTCAAACACAACTTATAAAATACTTCCAGAACAGAAGGTAAAGATGGTACAAATTCCAGTCTCAAAATCTACTCCGCACTCTGTCATGCAATGTGAATCACGTGTAGGACTCGGGTTACCAGATCACTTCCTTGCTGCGCTGCATGAGCTAAGGAACTAATCTGTTTTCTCAGTGCCGCTGTCTGATCACATCTGCTGCAGCTACTTACACATGAAGTCATTACTCAAAAAACTTTTATTCCTTTAATATTTGCTGAGTGCACCTCACTGAAAATTTTTATTCTACCATTTACATATCACCATAGAAAGGAATTAGTTGAGAATCTCCTACCATAACCAATGCCACCTTTCTCAATCCTTAAGTTTCACCTCAAGACAAATCCCATCCAACCCCATGATTCATCCAAACATTCATAATTTCTAAACATTCATCTCCAAGCTCATATATAGGACAACCCACTAAAGTCTCATGGATTCCACTATTATTTAATGACAGAATTTGTTTCAAAATTCAATTCCATAGACTCAAACTTTACTTAGGAAAAGAAGAAAAAAGAAAGGAAAAAAGTGAGAAAGAGAAGCATGTGGACTCAAAAGGTTTACAAATCAGGCAGATTTCTTCTTGTTAGCAAGAGCTCAGACTTAAGACACCTTAAGAAAAATAACGTGGTGGCAACTCCTCTCCTTCAGACATTAAAAATAAGCATGTAAGCCATCTCCTCCTCTCCTCAGTAAGAAGAGCCTTACTTTGATTACAGCATGCACAAGCAGCAGAGGACTAACAGCCTGAGAAGCACCTTCATTTGCAGTATCAAAAACAGCCAAAACAATCAGAGAGCATCAAAATAGTGAAGGTCCAGATAACTAGAGAAGTATCTAGGCAAACGTACCTACAAGCCCTGCATAATCTTGGCACAGTGCAAGAAAGAGATTCTAACAGCAATTACCAAAACTATAAGAAAATGGAACCTGCCTGCTAGGAGAATATACCTGTAAGAACACATCCCACCCCAAAGCTAAATAACTAATGATTACTAAAACAACTATTTCCCATTGTAAGCTACAGATGTTTTGTGATAAAGGAAAAGAAGGAGCAAAAAAGCATTTGAAAGCCATTGAACAAGTTAATTTTTAAAAGTGTCTCTATTTGAGAGTCCTGACAACATTTTTAGTATCTTATACCTTGAAGACAGAAACATCAGGCTCAACGTCAGCCACAAATACACAGCTGCCCAAGAATTCTGCCTCCTGCCATGCTACAGTAAAAAGCAACTATGAAAAAGGCAATACGGATAAGGAAAGAACAAATATCAAAACTACCCTATCCTAATTTATACTAGAGCATTACTGTCTCCTAAAACCTCCTGGATTTTCAAGTTTAAATTGCAATCATTTTATCAACATAATTTTCATTTTATTTGGGATTAAGAGATGAGAACCGAAAAAGCACCAACTTTGACATCATATTACAAAAAATCATTAGACTTTTAAAATAAATGTTAGAGATATAGCAAAACTGGTTATACAGTTATTTGCTTCACTCCACAAAATATTATATTATCAACTTAATCCTTAAAAGATAAGCAAGCAAGCCATAGCTACATCAGAAATAGATCATACCCAACAATCACATAGTGAACCAGCCAGTGACAAGTTTTGGTTTAGTCAAATTTTTCTCCAACATTTCTACATCATTCTTAATTACAAATAAAGAGATAGCAACAAATAAAATAGCGACTAACTTTATTTTAAGGGTGCCAGCATCCCACAGCCAAAAGCATATTGTTCCATCTGCCCCGGTTGAAGACAAGTATCTTTTTGAGCCACTGCACAGTGGAGAGAACTGGAGGTGTGGGGGAAGAAAAAAGAAAAGGTCTCCTGTTAATCTGTTCCAGCTGCATCAAGAAGTTCCTCAAGTCATTGACTTCTCCCAAAGAAAACAAACAAGCAAAAAAAAAAAAAAAAAAAAAATCAAGTATCAAACCATACTTCAGGAAAATAAATTGCAATGAACACCTAAATAACATGATACTGCTCAGTGTCACTCTTCCCTCAGAACAACCCTTCTGGGTTCCTTGCCAAAGCACTCTGGGTTCTCCCTCCCCACAACCCACGTTGTGCAACAGCATGTAACTCTCATCAGAAACCAGCCAAAGCATTCAGAACTGACTGCAGTTCTTACTCAATGTACCTGAGCTCAGAAGCACAGCCTACAAAGGACTGACACTTCAAAACAGAACTGCCAACATGCATCATGCAATTTTTTTTAGCAGAGATTATGTCTGGCATTTTTCAAGGGTCAGGCATTTTGACAAACACACACATGTTCTTTCACAATGCGTACCGTGAAAATTCCTTTTTACTTCACTGGCTTAAGTTGCCAGGCAAGCATTTTTATTACATAGAACATTCTCAGGTGGTTCCTTTTTCAGTCAAATAAGGCATTTTTTTTATTGCTCAGGTGAGCTCACAAAGCAAAAACCTACCTGCAATGATGTTATAGATGCACTGTGGCCCTGCAGAACTGCTAAGGGTGCACAAGTTCGAAGGCACCAAACTCTGATCATTTTGTCACAGCTTCCAGCAGCTATCATGGTGTTTTCATAGTTCACTGCCATATCAGATATTTCAGCTGCATGCCCTCTCAGGGTAGCCAATAACCTTCCATCATCTGTTGCCCAGATTTTTACAAGGCAATCATCTGATCCCTAGAAATAAGGTAGAAATCATTTCAACCATACCATTAGCTGTTTTGATGTTACAGTTAAGTAACACAATGAACTGAAAAACAGAACCAGTGACACACATAGATAAATATTCCCCCTCCATGCTTTTAAGTTTTTCACACTACATTCAAAACACAACATGAGATTATGCTAACTCTCAACAGTATATACAAAGTATGACGCATTTATAATACTGATCACAAACCCTACAGCAAGTTGGATTTATGCTCTTCAGTAAGACACTTTTTCCAAAACTCCAGCACAAACTGAAGAAGCTGTTGCAATACATTAAAATTAAATTTTACATTAAACATGAAAATGAATTATGAATTGAGACTGTGTTTGTCATGTAGCATTATATCCACTTATGTTCATTATCTTTCTAGTTTGATCTTCATGCCCTACCAGCGTTGTTAGTAACACTGTAACAGCTGCTTGCCTGTGTGCAACAAATTCACAGCTCTAGCAAAGATTTAAGAACTCAGCCCTTTGTTTTTCATTACATTCCTGCACCTCCCTAAAAGTCTGAAAGTCTTTGCACCTCACTGAACACAATGACATTTGAACACTGCATGGAGACACTGACAGAGAAGATTTGCTGTGAACATTTCATTCATTTGCTTAGGTTCAGAAGCAATACAAAGCTCGGTGTTGGGTTTAACATCCGGAGCACCGATCTGCTACCGGGCACACACAGGAGCCACAGCACATTACAATGCAACACCATCGTTATAAAATTTCACCTGGGCTTTTCCTCTTCCATTTACTTACAGTGCCTCTGCACAAGTTTATCTAGTATTTATTCTTTAAAGAAGTCAGAAGGCAGGGCAATACTATCATCCACCTTTTATAAAGAAGGTATCCAAAGTACAGGGATGAACAGCCAGATTCTTAAAAGACTGGTAAGCCTTCAGTGAATGTAAGCATCTAACAACGAAGTCTCAAAAAATATTTAGATGCTATGATACTATTTTCAACATTATAGCTTTTGTAAACAGGTAAATGACATCTTTTCCTTATTTAGTACACTCTTACGTCTGTATTCACGTAACTATAGAAATCCAACAGTGCCATGGTTTGATTCAGCTACTGCTCTGGGCAGCCCAATCCCAGGACACCAATACCCAGCTTGGGAACTTCTCACCAACACAGGTACTATGTGTGAAACAGAGCTGTCTCACCAGACAGCCAGGCAAACGCTACAGGAAACACTTTCAACAGGAACCCAGATACATCCTGCAGTTATTGGAATGCATTAAAGGATTTGGAAAGCTTCTTTGCTTTTTTTTTTTTCTTTTTAAAATAAATACTAGTCTGTTTACATATGTTAATGCTGATGAGCAGACAACTTATTTCCCCTTGTTTCCTTAACTTCTTTATGTTGTTAGTACCTAAAAACCCCTCAGGTTGCTAAATTTTACTCAATACAGTAGTTCAGATTCAAAACTACTGTCTGGGAGAAGGAGGGGAACAGCATACCTGCAGTTCCTCCCACCTCTTGCCATCCTGGCCTGCCCCTCCTGAAGAGCCTGTATCCATCCATGGCAGCACCCCAGCCCTGTGAGCTATCCCACCCCACCTCTTGGGTCTCAATGAGATCATAGCCCTGTAACTACACACAGCATTCCAATTCCTCCTGCTTTTCTCCACAGTGCATGCATTACTGTACAGGCACCTAGTTAGGCTGATTTCTCAAAGTGTGAAAGCTTTCCCCATAATGCACTTCTTGATCTGTGTGTGTACACTTGGGATGGGCGCCCTCCAGCTCCTTTTGTTGTTTTCATGGTTGCTCCTGTCTACAACACCCCACCTTCTTCGCGTACCCACTTGGTCTACTACTTCCTCACGTGATTGGGGTTTGTTGTGTCCCACATCTTTCCTGCTCTAACACTCTACTCACCATGTTGGCTACCCTGTTGAGAAAGATGTTTTTGCCCCATATTTGCCTTATTCCCCTCCTTTTCACATCCCTCAGCATCCATACCAAAAAGTTTCCTCTCCCCTGCAGGCTTTCAGCACCTCCACAAGTTAGAAATCACCAAAGCCCTTGATACAGTTATTCTAATGGGAAGTTACTCTGTTAACGCAGTTGTAACAGGATCCAAAGAAAAAAGTACCCCATAGGCAAAACTGAGTAATGATCAAACCACCTCTTTGCTTCTACAGCACAAGTTCCACAGTGTGCTAGAGCACCTTACTGAGAGGCATCATTTTCCAAAGCTTTGGACAGTGTGACAAGTCTCCTGACGATTAATCTTCAATTTTTCCATTACCCTTAGGGCATTTGCATTAAAAAAATCAGAGCAGTCTAGCAGCAAGTACAACACAAATTCTGTAACTTCTCTTAATTTCATCTAAGATAGGACTCTAGCAGTCATTTTAACCACAACACAGCAACCGAAGTATATATTAATCCAATTATTTGTTGTGAATCTCAAAGTCCTTCTGAATTACCTCAGAATTTCTTCAGAGTGTATCCTCACAAACTGTAACAAGTGTTCGCAGTCTTTGCTCTCTGCTCCATCATGTCAGACTTCATTAATATGAAAACCAAGTGCTTAGGACTCTAACTTCCCTTATGTCTCTTTCTCTCTCAAAATCTGTATCAAACCCTAGAAACGGCCATTTCCTTCTAGATCACTGACTTTTTTTTAATTCAGATCCATTGAACTGAGACTCAATAAATGAACCTACTATGCATCTTATTCTACCTTTATTGCTGTATTTACCTCAGCTCAAATACTTACATAAAAAGAAAGTAAACCACCTTCAGGAATAGGTTTTAATTAATAGGCAGAACTTGGGACCTCCAAGTAAGATGCGCACCTACCCAGAACTTATACAAGAATAAAGAAGATTCAAGGATCTCTTAAACTTATAGTTGTTCGACTGCATTTAAATGTAGTTGAATGCTTTCAAAAAGGCTCCAAATCTCACTTACATTGAATATCTTGAAACAGACACACAGTGTTATTTGTTGAAAAAAGAGAAGTTTAAATTATTAGCTCAGTCACAGAATGCTTTTGACGATCATATACACACAGGCTAATTTCACTTATAGCTCAATTTTTTCGCTTTTACTAAGTTGCTGAGAAGCTAAGAAGGAAAAAGAATTTGGTAAACAAGCTCAGTAACACACACTTCCAAATCAATTTCAATGAACAAGTTAATATGGGTTTACAACAGAATGAGCAAACTTGCTGTTTAGAGATTTATGAGCAGTTTAGAGAAAAAAGGTTTTTCTTTTTTTTCTTTTCTTTCTTTTTCTTTTTTCTCTAAACTCTGCTTATAAAGCTCCAAGCAGATTCAGCTTTAATCCCTTTGCTTCTTTAAAACAAACATCTGAGCACTCTTATAAAGTACTCCAATTTGTTTCTTTTTTTCCCATGCTACTCAATTAGTAAGCTGCCATAACTGTTCCTGTGTTTCTAGATTCCACGTGTAAAGCTTCAAAAAAATTCAAACACTACATCTACTTGATACAATTATTATCTGAAAAATAATACCAGCTCATTCTGTTCTGTTGTTATAATGTGAGACTTCAGAGCATGAAGAATCTTGTGTATTCTTCTCGAAAGCATAGTAACCACCAAAAACCCCAAGAAGTGGAAGAGACAAAAAGGGTGCGTGTGTGTGCGTGTAAAACTGATGCTGACAAATAGCAGCCTCACCACTCAAGAGACATCTGAAAGTAGAGGAAAGGAATAGAGAAACTAAAACTTCCAGAACACTTTAGGGGGTAGAAATCACTCACACGTGGATCACTCACACTCTTTGTCAAAGCAGTAGATGCATGAGAACAGAACCAGGCCATAAATATTAATTGCATCATAGTCTAGAAATCTAAAACCACTGGTCTTGTTTTCCTTGGAGCTGAATGAGCTAAAAAAAAAAAAAACAAAAAAAACACACCACCACACACACCAAACAATACAAACCAAACAAAAAACAAAAAAACCACACACACACACGAAAAAACCCCCCCACACACCACCACACACCAATCAAACAAAAAAAACCAAACCCACATACCCAAAACACCCACCATCTCTGTCTACAGAACCATACAGATCCATAATATATAAAACATGCTTCTGCAATTCTCACATTTTACAGATCAATATTATGAATAAGCTACTGACTTCACAGTAAGCTTACAGTCTGCTGTCATTTTACTGGATGAACAGATTGCTCAAAAGCACAGAAAGAAAAAAAAATAATAATAAGACAAGCAATAAACAAAACATTGCATTATGAGATCCCTAAAATGCTGCTTGCAGAACGTAACTGATGGAGAGCGATCTGTACACAGACAACTTAAAGATGTAAAATGGTCAGCAAGGAAAGGTAGTTCTGAGACCTAATGCCACCTGGATGGTCCTCAGAGGTCTATTTAAAAACAGCATACCACAGAAAGAAGATCAGCATAAAAACAGCCTAATCCCTACCAGCCGGCTATAGTATAGCCATAGAGGCATGTGTTGTACACCTCCACTGCCAAGAAAAATAACTGCTAGCAAGTCTCAACAAGAAAAAAGGAAAAAAGGCAAGAAAAGAAAATATACTAAGGTGAAATTGTAAACTCTGCAGCATCTTGGCAAGATAACAGTATTAGAGTTCAATTCATAGGATTCTGCCTGAACTGAATGGGACAATTCACAACTCTTAAAATACTGTTGCAGTTCTCCTAGCAAGGGCATTGGCTTATCCACAGCTCATGTTTCCAACTTTATGTCTACAACTGCTATGAATTATGTGCCCATTAAGAAGCATTTGTCAAAAGTGAATCCTAGAACAAGTTCAGCACCAAGAGAGAACTGATGACAGCATTGCCGAGGTATGGAGTAAAACTGGTTCACTTTCCTAACGTTACAGAGGCTTGTGGGTGAAGTGAAACTGCCAAGAAACAAATTAATCTTGGGTTGGAAATCTTACACAACATTGTTTATTATTCCCTAGAAAGAGTAATCTCAGAGGAGAGAAGATGATAAAGGAGGGGGAAAAGGAGATGGCCACCTTTCTTTGCAGTCAGAAAGTTATAATAAATAGTGCAGGAACCAGAAAAGGCAATGCCTGATTCTCTTACCCTGCCTGGGTTCTACAAGTCATGCTTTTCAAGAGATCCAGAATACACAATCTCAGAAATAATTACATTTTTTTCACTGATGGCTAATAAGTCTTTTAGCTGTACCTTTGCAAGTAAAGAGGATGCCTTAATTGCAGTTAATTAAAAAATATTACCAAGACAACAGTTCGTATATTAAGAATATTTTTTTGTATATTCGGAAAAAAACCAACAAAACGAAACAGTAAGAGGTTGATCTTCAGAAATCTCGTGAAATCTGTAAAATAATACAAAAATGAAGTAGGCAAACTAAGAGCATGTTCTTCCTAGTAAAGATAACATCTCCCAGAACAGTATGCCTCAAAAATGTGCTGAGATCACTGTCTTTTCCTTTCAAATTAAAGCAGAACATAAACAGAACTTGAATTTAGAGGCTTTCACTCCTTCAGAGGTCAGGAGGAAAAGGTAATAGTTATGATGCATCTTCTACAACCTATTATTATATATTATGTTGTTATGTTATATGTTGTTATATATATATATATTTATAACGAATCTAAACCAACCTCTTATCTAGTTAGTCACACTGAATGCAGGAGGTTGTAGAGTAAAAACGTAGAACAAGAAATATTCCCTATTTACACATGCAAATTTAGATGCTGCCAACAGACATGGAATGAAGTTTGACTTACTTCTGATTATAAACTCCTATTCCTAGTTGCTACACTTTTTTTTTTTTTTTTAGAAATGGTAGTGGTCTGTAATGAAAAGAATTGGCACCATTTCATTATACAGACACAATTACAACAGGACAGTTCATGATGGTTTATCCACTGACTACATCATGCCAGCTACAGCAACTTGAATTTCACTGGAAGGTCAAATACAACCCTTTGGTTTTCTGTTTGCCAACGATCACTTAAACATCTACACAAAAACCAGTGGATTTACCTGAGAACGTTGATGTAAGAAGTTCTGCCCCAGGCCCTCCAAAATGAAAATTCACCAGCCACAATTCATTTCTGTGGACACTATTTAAATCTAGATTGAAGTAAACATGATCTAAACTGGGACCTTTTTCAAGCAATCATACCAGCAGACTGCACTGTATCTGTCAGCAAAGGATGGCCAGCAAAGCCCTGGGGTGGCAGAAGTAATATTGCTCCCCCTATTTTATTTTAGGTTCTTCTCCTTTGCTTTTGGAAACAAACTGCTGCTACAGTCAAGAGAATTTTCCCTCCTTAATCACTTTTAAATCAGACTGCAAGGGCATGCAACAAGGAATGACCATTGCAGAGGCACTCAGAGGAAATTTAGACTATCCCTGGAAGTGGAAAGATTTGAGGAATGTGGGAAAGTTTTAGGAAAATGAAAAATCAGAAGACCTTAGCAAGGAGTTTTATGCAGTTCATCTAGGAAACACAAATAGAAGTTTTTATTTAGAGGTGAACAGGATGAGCATAGGCGATTTTTATACTTGCACTAATAAAAATCTCTAATCCATTCTGCCATATCACATGTAAAATAAACCCACAAAGAGCCCTTTTCCTGATAGGTTAATCATGCATAAACTACAAGAGATAAGAATTTCATGGCTATGACTGGTGAGGGATTTAGCTTGCTGATGAAAGCTAAAGAAATATGAAGAAAGTCTCTGCTATGCCTGAAGATAACAAGTGAACAAATAAGCCGAAGTCCATTTAAAACACTAAGTGTCCCATCCCTGCAACCACACATCCCTCTACATGGGCAAAAGGGTGAAATATATTTAAAACCACCTTGAAAGAATTTTATAAGTTAGGACTGCAATACATAAAGTAGAACTGAACCGTACTTCCATCTGCATCATCCAAGTTGTCTACCATGAGATTAGAAAGGACACAATCAAGGTCTTGGATCCACAAAAGTATCAATTACATCCATTGTTTGTGAGAAGGCAATAAATACAGCCAAAGTGTCCCAGACAGGCATGAACTGTGTGTTTACGAGACCTTTGGCTCTACAAAAATTGACTGCTTACCAGGAAATCCAAATTACACTGACATCTCTTTTTATAATGCCCACTCCCTGGGAAACTTGCGATTTCAGTCCCGATTTCCGACATCCTACCTATATATATATGTGTATATATATACACACACACACTTTTTTTTTTTTTTTACAAGCAACAGCAAAAAAGAAAAGAGTCACAAATACTAAGAACACTGGTACAATAAAAAGTCCCTAGGATGTCATAAAGACAACTCCTTAAGAATCATCACTTGTTAGAACGCATCATGTGAATTTTCAGCTTTCTAGTTTCCATCAACATGCTGTACGAAATCTAAGTATATCACCAGACTGTTAAACTTCGGAGTCATGCTTTAAATTTCACAAAAGTTATAGAACAGAGTCAAGATAATCTTAATTATATATTGATTGTCCTCTCTGACTTCCCAATCAAATTCGGTGGTGGTGGTGCATTCGTTTGCTCATGTTTTTGCTAGAAAACACAAGTCCAGAAGAAAGAATCTACATAAGGTAATTCCTTTCTACCGAAAATAACCTGTGTTTTCTGACTGAACTACACAGATCAGCAATCACCATCACATCTAGCTTTAAGAAATGTATGCCAAAACTATTTTAACATGCAAATCAGCATGGTTATTAAAAAGAATATTTGACAGTAACAGGAGAAAAGTATTTATCTGCTCTTGATACACAACATCAGTATCTTTAGACATACAGACATACTATCTGTACTTAAAAAAAAATTATACTTACAGTAAATATCCGTCTGCCAGTCCGATCAAAAGTTACACAGTATACAGAAGATAAGTGTCCTAAAATTCGTTTGTGCATCTTCATGTGTTGATAGACTGCAGTTGGAACAAGGCGTTCAAGTCTGTATTTTCCATTTAGCTTTCTTGAAAACAGGGTATCCACTAGCAAATGGGGAAAGAAAAAAAGATACAGTATTTATATTAGGTTCATAAACTAAAATACTTCTCCAGAAGGGAAGGTTTATTTCAACACTGGACTGCTTGCTGTATGAACAGCTTTCTACAGTAATTGTCTCATTTTGCCATAATTAGGGAAAAACATACACAAAAGTAGCCTACGATACAAATGTACAAAAAAGTACCAAACTACAATGCAGCGCGTAAAGATGCAATACAACTTTGAATGCCCAAATGTATGCTTTTCACTTTATACCTAGTGTGAGAAATTCAGGACTGACTCAGTTTCCATGGAGGAGTAAACTACCTCAAATTTAACAAGCATAAGAGCTTCAACAGTGCTATTACCTGAAGATCAGCAAACATTCAAACCTTCTCCACAGCAACCAGTGTTTTTGTGGTCTACACAGCCAAACATTTATCCATCATTTGCAAAACAATATTTTTTTACGGATATTGTTACTCACTACAGTTAAACAAACAAACAACAAAAACAACAAAAAAGAAACCACAAAACCAAAAATTTACTTGCATATTTACCAAAACCTTACATATAATTCTGATTTTGACTAACAGAACCTTGTTCAAATGTTTGGACTTTTTTTCAGGTTTAAAAGGTCCAGGAGCATGATCTACTTTGTTTTAATGAAATGGAAATCTTCAATCAAGAACTTCAGTAAAGAAAATAAAGCTCAGCATTACCAATTTTAAACCGCTACTCATGCAATGATAAGGCAGAGTACATAGACATTAGTCAAACAGTTCCCCGTATCATCATCAGACAGAAGAATTGCAACAGCAATACATTTTGCATTCCATAGAATTGTGATGCAGCAGGTAATATATTCAGATCTACAGCTTCTGAATAACTGAAGAGTAAAAAAATAAACACCCAACAATGTCCGCAGCACTACACACGCATGGAAAATGAGATCTATCCGTACCAAGAGAGGTAGTTGATGTTTTCATTATTAGCCTAGTTAGGCACTCTTATTTATGACCAAGGCTATGTCTGTGCTAGTGAACTCAGCAGGACTCAGGCACAGGTCTGGGCGTGGAGTCACATCCCCTCCCCAGCATCAGCCATTAAATGGCTGCAAAACTCTCATATGGCTGGGTTTTAGCCCAGACCAGGTACACACCATTTCATGAGTCAGCACAGGTCAAACTATATTAAATACACAAACTGGATTGTAGCTAGTCTATAAGGAGCAAAAGCACTTAGTGGTATGGACAACTGCCAAACCCATCGGCCTCAGGCCATAAGAACAGCCCTGAATTATTTCATTTAACTGCTTATGTAGCCCAAGGATTCAAGGAAGTTTTCCTAGTTCAAGATGCTTTGTGAAGGAGCAGGATCATCAGCTGGAGAGCCAGGCACTTTTAGTGCCAAAACTGCCTTAAGGCTCTACTGTATCTTCTTCACCCTCCCCTTACACAAGAAAAAGATGCAGTCACATTTGCTTTATGACAAAGCTTTTCCTTGCCAACAGTCTACTTTAGAACAGCAGGAAACCAAGATTAGTTCAGTCACAAGACAAAGCTAGTTTTGGTTTGTGACAAATAATCCTACAGTTAAAAAAAAAAAAAAAAAAAAAAAAAGAGAACCCAGCAAAAAACACCCACACACCTCAAAGCCCCCTAAACACACACATAACACACACACAACCAGAAAAAGGAAAGCCTTCATCGTAACAGTAAAGTGAGCATACACAACAATCTCGACCTGCTCAGAAGTTACTTTTTGTTTGCTCTTACTGCAAAATGGAGACAGTTGTTGGAAATTTCTAGCAATGCCTTCAAATGAAACCACAGTTGATAGCTTTTATCACCTTTGCTTGCACCAGAAAAATCAATTTCATTGTTTGGCTGCAGGAATTTATTTTTAGCTTTGTACTAATTATAGGCCTTTGGTTTTGTAACAATTGTTACCCATATCTAGCATCAACACTTGTCAGGCCTTCTGTGGTCTCTAATCTGTTTTAGTTTCATTTTAATTGCATTTGGAAAAAAGTGGTTTTGGAAAGCCTTGCGACAGCAAGTCTAATATCTCTCTGGTTTTAGCCATACTAACAGTTTTCTGTCTTTGCTTAAATTTTGCCTGGCCGCACACAAATGAGTTAGTACAAATGAAGGTGTTAATCACAGGAAGAGTGATAAGGTATAAGCAGTTAAGTAGCTGCAGTGGGAGCCAGAAACCACACACAATGAGGAAAGGAGGATGAGACTTTATCCAAGGAAGAATTAGAGAGCACTGGTTGGACCTTACAGCAAGTCAACAAACGTGAAGTAAGGAGGCTTGGAAGGAAGAGAGAAGAAAACAACACAGAGTGCCTGCTCCTTCCTGGAAGGGACACTGGACAGAAAGAATTCCCATCCAACACCCAGTCAACTAAGGAAATTAAAATTAAGTTAGCTTTACACGCCTGTCTACTACTCACACATAAGATCCTGCTTTAAATAAAAAAAACCAAAAAAAACCCACGAACAAACAAACAAAAAAAGCAGATGTTGCTGAGTGGCTGTTGCACAATATGGGATCACAATCCACCACTTACTTCCAAATGATATTTTGGTTTCAAATTCAGGATTCTTCATATTTAATAATGAAGCTAGCTGATCAGTAGAAACCAATGCCTGAGAAAGACATGTATTTTATTGATGTTTTGAACATGCAAAAAACACTTTGCTAAAAATTTTATCATTTAAGTTGCTATCGTTCATCAATTGGTTCCAAAAAAAATGGATTGTCTTCTAGTTTTTAGGTAACTGGGCTCATCTTCACACAACATGATCAGCCTTGAAGACTGAAACAGCCTGCTATCACAGAACCACAGAACGGTTGAGGTGGGAAGGCACCTCTAGAGATCGTCTAGTCCAAGCCCCCCTGCTCAAGCAGGGTCAGCTAAAGCAAGTCCTCAGGGATGTGTCCAGTCAGGTTTTAAACATTTCAAATGATGGAGACTTTGCAACCTCTCTGGGCAACATGTGCCTCAGCTTTGATCACCCCCAAAAGGTGGCGTTTTTTTAATGTTTACATTGACATTCTTCTGTTTCAGTTTCTGTCCATGGCCTCTATCCTGTCAGGAGACACTAGTAAGAGTCTGACTCCATCTTCATTACAGCCTCCTATCAGTGGTATCTACAACCACTGATAACAACCCCCCTGCTCCCATGCTTTCTCTTCTCAAGGCTAAACAATCCGAGCTCTCTTGGCTTCTCCTTGTACGACAGATACCTCAATCCCTTCATCCTCTTCCTGGTCCTTTGCTAGACTAGCACCAGTCTGTCCACATGTTTCTTCTGAGCAAGAGCCAGAGCTGCACCCAGCACTCCAGGCGTGATCTCTACTCCTTTTTTTATAAGGGCCACTCAGGAATCTGAACTGTGAATGGAGAGTTGGGCTCTTAAAAAACACCTTTGTAAAATGGAACTTCTGCTTTTTAAAATCTAACTTCTACTGTTAAAATTCATCGCTGCCAACAACTCTAATCTGAAAAGCACACATCTCAAATAGTCGAGATCACCTTATTTGGTTGGTTTTCCTCAGAAAAATTTATGAATCAAACATAAAGCTGATGAAGGTAAAGTGGTGGGAGTTTTCAGCAGAACTTATGAAAGAGTATAGATTTTCTCCCACTCCATGGCATGTAACAGGTACCAACTGAATTCCTTCAAAGTTTTAGAATGCCTCCAACTCACTCCCTGCCCAAAATAGAATAAGCAGCTAAGAGAAAAAAATAGCAATATGTAAAAGGAAAATAAATTTTCGGGTCTGAAATGTATGGCAGTATTAGCTATACTGATTTTTCTTTCCCTTGGCTTTCTTATTTTAGTTTTATCAAAGTGGCCTAGTCCATCACCTTATTTCATGGTCTTATCCTTGAATATGAAATGTGTCTTAAAGTTAGGGGAGAGTAATCTGCCTTATCCACTAATTAGTGATAAACCAAATTTAATTTTGTACTAAGTTACACTTTTTAAAAGTACACATCAAAAACATTATGGCTTATCTTTCATTTTCTTCCTTTCCATAGTTGTATTTAACTAATTAAGAGTTCTATCCTGCAGAACAGAATCCACCTTTGTTTCCCCTCCATTCACACAAAAATAGAACAAGATTCAGAAGAAACCTGAAGAACATCCGAAGAACATATTACACTTACAACTCTCACCCATATCAAATTAAGTTTCATAATTTAGGAGGCCAGACACACCTCTACTGAATACCAAGGCATTCAGAGTTGTTAATAATAAAAAAGAGACTGCTAGACTCCTCCTTTCACCCTCCAAGCTAGTAAAGACCAAATCTATCAAGCACTCGGCTTGGAGTTGTTGAAGTTTGGTTTTTTTCCCCCCTTCTGTAAATATGTCCAAGATCAAAAAGGCAGTTTGAATTGACTTCTACCTTCCTACCATTTTTCTGGTCAACCTCAAAACTATGCAGTACTCGAAGTCTCCTGGCTTATAGATGATTGTCAACCAAGTAAAGTGGTTAAACTGGCAATTTGATCAAGTCAGTACTTGTCTCTGGGCATTTCATGAAGGTAAATGTATACTGACTCTTCACCTGAGCATTTCTGAAAATACAAAAATTCTATATACATCTAAAACTTTACATATAATATTAATCTGCTCAATGAAAGTAATTGCCAACCTTTACTAATTCAGGGAGGTGGGACGAGAGATATTTGGAAAGGCAGAAGGTAAAACAAATGAAAGTTGTACAATCTCAAGCACTTCCAAACTGCTCCCTGACTTCAATGCAATCCCACTTGCTTTCACTATATATTTATTCAGTTTGTATTTTATTCAAAGTATAAGTACCTTAAGACTTCTATAGCTCATTTCTTCTTGCATAACAAGAAGTCATTTACTTCAGTATAATTAACGTTAGACTTAAATAAACATGTGTAACAAGATGTTGCTTTTAGGTCTAAAATATTTATTTCTAAAAACAAACATCTACACCACTTTCAGAACCTCACGTTCTCTTTACAGCCAAACCAGCAGCATCATTTAATAAAGGAACTGTGAGAGAAGTGCAAAATGCCTCAGAACTCTTCAGCAAGATCATGAAATACTGTTTCTGAAAGGCAGATATATTCACTGGTCAGGAAAAACATTCTTTGTTGTCTGGGGCAAACAGCCAGTCTCATTCAGGTCTTCATACCTGAGTGACCAGCTTTTCCAAGAGCTTCGAGCTCAAAGCTCTCAAAGTGTTATGCTTTGGTTATGTGCTTTTTCAGCAGTTCCTGAAGGTTACTGAAAAAGAGTTATTCTTCTGCTTCTGCATCCAAGAAGACAGGACCTTTAACAAAACAAATTAGCATATGACGTAGCTCTTTTGTTCCTAATTAAGCACTTCAGCAACTTTTTATAAGATATGTTGCACAAGTGACAGCAACTGGACAAAAATTATTATGTATTCAAGTTTTGTTTCTCTCTATTATGTTCTACAGAAATTCTGTAGTTTTCTGGAGAAGTACATATTTGTACAGATGTATTTTAGTTGCACACAAACAAGATACCTAAAAGGCAGCTAGCACAACGTACAAAAAAAAACCCTAATTCTAAAGAATATCCCATCAGCATCACAATTGCACTGATTCATCAGGCTAGGAAATAAATGAATATTTCTGTATGTTCACTGAAATTTAAATTAAGTTTTTCTGCACGAGACAGAGATACTGCAGTATCTTTTCCTCAACTATTAGTGGGCTCTCCACCTGAAATACATACAGCCTGAAGAATAATAGGCTCCAATTTGTTGGGGGGTGCAAATACATAAAATACAGCCTTGCCAGGGAAAAATGGGAAAGTTATTTAAGGAACCAGAACAAAATTTTCTAGTTCAATTTATTAAAGAAGTGTCATTTCAGTTCATTATTTCATTGAGAGGATCAGACTAGAGTAGGACAAATCAAAACCAAATGCTTTAACACACAGCTCTAAGCCAGACATCAAAAAAATCCAAATACATTTCATAGTTTAAAACATTCAGTTACCAGCACTTATCTCAATGTTTGGAAAAGGAAATTATTTGTCATAAAAAAATTATATGTTGAAATAACTGTAATTTTGCAAATATTCAGTGCTCTGCAAAAGGTTCAATAAAAATAACATTTATTTAGAAAGCCTCACTTGTTCTTCCCTAAAAAGAGTCTGAAAGTTATTTTTCTTAACATTTAATTCCACTACCACGGCAACTCTACAGCTTTCTTTTAACTCCAGCTGCCATGGATTCCATACAACATTCTTTCCCTCTTTAATAACTCTATACCATGGAGCAAGCTACAGTACCATGCTAAACAGTCTTATTCTACTCTGACTTCTCCAATATGTTTTAAAATGTATTCCTAAGGAAAGGAAAAGGTAAGGCAACCACTGAAGAAATCTTAGCTTTTAGAAAGCTCTGTCCTCCAGTTATTTTGCAGAAAAAGCTGCTAATCTAGCCCAAGATTTTCAAAGTTCACAATCTCCAAGCCAATGCACAGTCACTCACAAGAGGAATTATTCTATTCAGCAACAAGCATTTTCTCCTCCGCATCTAGAACACAACATAGGAACAACTCTCTCCATGAATACTGAAACAGCATTTCTAAACAAAACCACACTGAATGGATGCAGGTGCTGGGGGAGGGTTTAAGTCAGGGGTATCAAACTCATTTTCACCTGGGGCCATGTCAACCTCATGGTTGCCTTCCAAGGGCCGAATAATTTTCAGACTGTATAAATGTAACTACGACATTTATACCATTCTAAAATTACATTCGGCCCTTGGAAGGCAACCGTGAGGCTGACATGGACCCCGGTGAAAATGAGTTTGACAGCCCTGGTTTAAGCGAACCCCCTCTGACCAATATGCATACTAGCTGAGAAGGCCCTGAAAACTTATCTCTAAACACTCAGCAAAACCATGTTCTCTTCCGTGATTCCAAGTATCTACAGAAATATCATGGAAAGCATGCAGCTTGTGCTTTAAAATCGAAAAGCTACTAGGACACCAAATACTTTGCCACACGGCCAACTCAAAACTGGCTGTGCTCAACCTAAGAGCTCCTTAGCTATGGCATACTTCTGCTTCAGCTGTTAAGAGACAATCGTAATTCTCAGGGTAAAGTGCAATGGTATGCATTTTGAGATTTGATTTTGAGTTTCTTCAACATTAGAAACAAAACAGCCCAAAATAAACTCTCTCCACTATTTCTATATACTTATATATACACGCCCCAATTCATGGAAAACTTATGGGCTACCAATAGCCTCCAAAAGCCATTTAGACATTGAAAAATTGTCATGGCAAGTCATCACATGAAAAATGTCTCTGTTCTGAAAAGCACCTGGCTATATATTTGTACATTGTTACTCATTAGTTCACCCAATGTATCTTCTCTTTCTTGCCAAGACAGAAACCTTTGTCTTTGCAGCAGCTGCACCTGATCAGGAACCAATCAATTGGATATTCTCTGCCCACTCTCATCCAACACTGCGCATCCACCTGCAACTACCGTTTTGGTATAAACCAGTATTGTTTGGTTATAATCCACACTGGTAATTTGGTCTTAACTGTTCCCGCTTCCCTGGACATCAGCCGAGAAAGATGAAAAGACACAAGTGATTTCACAGAATCACAGAACGTTAGGGATTGGAAGGGACCTCAAGAGACCATCTAGTCCAATCCCCCTGCCAGAGCAGGAACACCCAGATGAGGTTACACAGGAAGGCGTCCAGGCGGGTTTTGAATGTCTCCAGAGAAGGAGAATCCACAACCTCCCTGGGCAGCCTGTTCCAGTGTTCCGTCACCCTCACTGAGAAGAAGTTTCTTCTCAAATTTAAGTGGAACCTCTTGTGTTCCAGCTTGAGCCCATTACTCCTTGTCTTACTGTTGGTCGTCACCGAGAAGAGCCTGGCTCCATCCTCGTGACACCCACCCTTTACATATTTATGAACATTGATGAGGTCACCCCTCAGTCTCCTCTTCTCCAAGCTAAAGAGACCCAGCTCCCTCAGCCTTTCCTCATAAGGGAGATGCTCCACTCCCTTCATCATCTTCGTGGCCCTGCGCTGGTCTCTCTCCAGCAGTTCCCTGTCCTTCTTGAACTGAGGGGCCCAGAACTGGACACAATATTCCAGATGAAGTCTCACCAGGGCAGAGTAGAGGGGAAGGAGAACCTCTCTCGACCTACTAACCACCTCCCTTCTAATATACCCCAGGATGCCATTGGCCTTCTTGGCCGCAAGGGCACAGTGCTGGCCCATGGTCATCCTGCTGTCCACCAGGACCCCCAAGTCCCTTTCCCCACACTGCTCTCTAATAGGTCATTCCCCAACCTATACTGGAACCTGGGGTTGTTCCTGCTCAGATGTAAGACTCTACATTTTCCCTTGTTATATTTCATTAAAGTTTTCCCCGCCCAACTCTCCAGCCTGTCCAGATCTCGCTGGATGGCAGCACAGCCTTCTGGCGTGTCAGCCACTCCTCCCAGCTTGGTGTCATCAGCAAACTTGCTGAGAGTACACTCAATTCCCTCATCCAAGTTGTTGATAAATATATTGAATAATATTGGTCCTAGTACTGACCCTTGAGGGACTCCACTAAATACAGGCCTCCAACCAGACTCCGCCCCATTGACCACGACTCTCTGGCTTCTTTCCTTCAGTCAGTTTGCGGTCCACCTCACTACCCGATCATCCAGTCCACACTTCTTCAGTTTAGCCGTGAGGATGCTGTGGAAGACGGTGTCACATGCTTTGCTGAAGTCAAGGTAGACCACATCCACCGCTCTGCCATCATCAATCCACCTTGTTATGTCTTCATAAAAGGCTATGAGGTTGGGCAAGCATGACTTCCCCTTGGTGAAGCCATGTTGACTGTCCCTGACGACCCTCTTATCCTTGATATGTCTTAAGATGGCACCAAGGATAAGGTGTTCCATCACTTTCCCAGGGATGGAGGTGAGGCTGACCGGTCTGTAGTTGCCCGGGTCCTCCTTCTTGCCCTTTTTGAAGACCGGAGTGACATTTGCTTTCCTCCAGTCCTCAGGCACCTCTCCCGTTTCCCAAGACTTGGCAAAGATGATGGAGAGCAGTTCAGCAATGACTCCAGCCAGCTCCCTCAGCACCCGCGGGTGCATCCCATCTGGACCCATGGATTTATGGATGTCCAGATTGCTTAACTGCTCCCTAACCCAGTCCTCATCAACTGAGGCAAACTCCTCCATTGCCCTGCCTTCCTCTGGGGCCTCAGGGGTACGGGGCTCCTCAGGACAGCCTCCGGCAGAGTAGACAGAGACAAAAGGCGGCATTCAGTAATTCTGCCTTCTCTGTATCTTCTGTCACCAGGGCACCCACCCCATTCATCAGCGGGCCTACATTGCCTCTGGTGTTAGTTTTATCTGCCATGTATTTGAAGCAGCTCTTTCTGTTGTCCTTGACCCCTCTTGCCAGGTTTAACTCTAAGGAGGCCTTCACTTTCCTAGTTGCCTCCCTACATCCTTGAACAGCAGCCTTATATTCTTCCCAAGTGGCTAGCCCCTCCTTCCATGATTTGTAAACCCTCCTCTTCCACTTGAGTTTGCCCAGCAGTTCCCTGTTTAACCAAGCAGGTCTCCTGGCTCCCTTCCTTGACTTCCTGCGTGTCGGGATGCCCTGATCTTGAGCTTGGTAGAAGCAGTCCCTGAATGTTAACCAACTACCTTGGGCCCCTTTACCTTCAAGCAGCCTTGCCCACGGGATTTCCCCCAGCAATTATTTGAAAAGGCCAAAGTTGGCCCTGCTGAAGTCCAGGGTTGCAATTCTGCTTGGTATTCTGCTCCCACCACACAAGATCCTGAACTCCACCATCTCATGGTCACTGCAACCAAGGCAGCCCTCCACCTTTACTGCTTCAACCAGACCCTTCTTGTTAATGAGGACGAGATCCAGCAGCGCACCTCTCCTAGTCGGCTCCTCCACCATTTGCATCAGAAAGTTGTCATCAATGCACTGGAGGAACATCCTAGACTGTGGCTGGCTGGCTGAGTAGTCCTTCCAGCAAACATCAGGGTAGTTAAAATCCCCCATAACAACCAGAGCCTGCGACTGTGAGGCCACGCTCAGCTGCCCGTAGAAGGCCTCATCAACTTCCTCACTCTGATCTGGTGGCCTGTAATAGACACCCACAACAGTATCAGCCCTGCCAGCCTGCCCCTTAATTCTCACCCACAGACTCTCAACTCGCTCCTCAACTGCACCTGGACAGTACTCTATACATTGTAGTTGCTCTCTCACATAAAGAGCAACTCCACCACCACGCTTGGCTGGCCTGTCTTTCCTGAAAAGGGCATAGCCATCCATGACCACATTCCAGTCATGTGAGCTGTCCCACCATGTCTCTGTAATTGCCACCAGATCATAATCTCCTGACCGAATGCAGGTTTCTAACTCCTCCTGCTTATTCCCCATGCTGCGCGCATTGGTGTACAGGCACTTCAGGGAGCGAGCCGAGTACACCGATTGCACCCTAGGGGTATGGGGGGCCTCCCGGTCTTTATGGATTCCAGCATGCTGCCCCACTGATGCAAGCCCAGCTACAGCCCCATCCCCCTTCGAATCTAGTCTAAAGCCCTCCAAATGAGCCCTGCTAATTCCTGTCCCAGCATCCTTTTACCCCTGTGGGATAAACCTTTCCCACATATCACTGTCCGGACTGGTGTCTTATAAAACCAGCCATTATCAAAGAACCCAAAGCCCTGCCTGTAGCACCAGTCTCTAAGCCAATCATTTACGGACTTAATTTTTCTATTCCATCCCACATCATCACCCGAAAATGGAAGGAGGGAAGAGAAGATAACTTGAGCACATTTTCCTATCCACAACAAAAGGAAGAGGATGCTCCTTAAAGAATCACCTAAAATTGCATCATGATTCTTTCAGCAATTAAAAAAAAACAAACACTAAACCAAAACAAAAACAACAAAAAAATCCCACAAACAAACAAAACCACCATAAATCTTATTATTAGAAGGTTGAAAGCTAATGAACATGTTTTAGTGACCATATGAGAGCTTAAAAATAACTAAAAAAGAAAAAGAATATCCCTGATCTCCAGCTTCTCAGTTTTCCAATGGTAGAGACATCACATGTATGCTTCATGATACAGCATAGCTAACTGAAGCACAGCTACAAAATTACTGAATGGACCAGAAAGAAAAAGAATAACTTCTACAGCACACTAAAATCTTTCTAAAGAAAATCATCACCAATTTACATGACTTATTCTCCTAAACTATGTGAGGAGGCCATGCTGTCCTGGTTTTAAGTTGCTAAATAGAACTAATTTTGTATCTACTGACCACTTTATTACATCTTTTTATTGAAGAGTTTTATTTGTATGTATTCACTGTTGAAATATATTTTATTCCATTTCATACAAAGATAAAATTAGCTTCAGAACAAAACTACTATAGGTATTTACAACATCCATTTTTTTTTTTTTTTTACACACACACAAACCGGGAAATACAACAACACATCTCAACAAAAAGCATACTAAAGGTAAGGTATGTGACACTAACAAGGACACATAAAACCAGAACTACTACTTAGCTCTCATCATCACAATCATCATCCTAGGAGTTAGGTATCACAATGGCAATGCCATAATAAAATTGACTTACCTATACTTGGTGGACTGCCATAATTTACAGGGGACTCTGGAGGCCTCCCACAATGTAGTGCAGCAAGAGCAGATCCCTTCCATACAACATGTTTGCAACCTGTTTAAAAAGAATTACACAATAAACACAGGCAAGCAGTTTTTTTAATGCAAAAAACACAGAAGAGGCACGATATATCAAGAACTCTCAAAATCTCATCAAATTTTCATACTTTTGTTTGTACGAAGCAAAGACTGTCTGCCGGCTCCTAATAACGTCTGCACTCCAGGGACACTTTGGGGAATTTCTTGCTCTAGAAGAGGTCCGAGTCGATGGCATATTTGAAGCAAGTGATCGGGTGCCAAGTGTCTGTAATATTTCACCTATTATATGAAAGAGCAAACAACATATCTGATAAAGAACACAATATTATTGAAGAATTACTAGTTTAATCTGGTTACACAAATTCATAAGAAAATTATAGCATATTAAGGATAAAAACAAATAATGACCTTTAAGTACAAGAATTCATTCCAGCTGGTCCTAATTAATTCCTCTATTCAGCACATGCCACATTGTACAGAGAACTGTTGGTATTTACTACTTTCTGACTTTAAGGCACTGTTGGTCATAGACTAATAAGCACAGTGAAAAATATAAAGTATATATTCAATATTATATTTAAATAGCATTCTGGTCAATCTTCTGTGCAGGATAAAGATGAGACAAGGATTGTAAGGACAGCAACACAGAATTCTTGGAAGATTCACATACGCTCAATAAATACTATAGCTTTGTAGAAAACAATGCAAAAACATTCTGCCTCATCTCACCTAAGTTACAAGACCTTGTCAAAGTTCCACAACTGGATTTTTCTTTTTACATCTAAAGCTTTTATACTAAAATGTTCACTTAAGTAACATCACTTTAAATTTGGCATACATAGTCCTCTACCAGGCTACGAACATGACCGGCTTTTGCAACTGCTCATAGCTTTCAACTGCACAGTACCAAAACAAGCTCCTATTATCAGCAACACATCTCCTCGCTTGATTACAACAATGTTAAACCAGTATTAATGACTGCACAGTCAAAACGAATTCACTCATTTGGACTACTATAACTCTAAACCAAAAGACCATCTTACGTAACAAGGAAAAAAGCTTTGAAATGTATATGACAAAAGTATAATTCTATTAACGTAAATAAATAGCTGGTTAAGAATAATGGTTAAGAATAATAGTTAGGAATAATGGTTAAGAAATGGCATTTTTTAAAATACATAAGGTATAGTCAGCTTCAACTACAACAGAGAAAATTTAAAAAAATAAAATTACGAGGGAGGATAGAAACTCAGTTTTCTTCAGTTCTTGTAGAGAATGTAGCATGTAGTAGTTTTATCCTTCATATAGCCTGAAATATGTCTTCACAGTTTTACTTTGCAGAAAAAAAAAAGTACTGCAGTAAAAGCTCGTGATGTTTTTTTATTCTTCAACTAGAGAAGGCTGTGACTGACACTTCAGGCAGACTGATACTTCTGTATTACACTCAATTAACAGAAATATACCTCATTCTTCATCAAATGTGCTCCTATCTTGCTGACACACTGTAATCACTTCACGTGTTCTAGCTGTTTGTTAACATAAAGAGTGCAGCTGTCTGAAACCCAGGCTCTAGAAAAGCCTTGCTTACACCAGTAATTCCCACCATCACCAATGCAACCTGCCAGTGAAGAAGAAAAAGTTCTCCCTTTTGCTTCAGTCACGGTTTAACCTGGCCGGCAGCTCAGCCCTGCACAGCCACTTGCTCACCCTTCCACAGCGGGATGGGGGAGAAAATCGGAAGGGTAGAAGAGCAGAAACTGGTGGGTTGAAATAAAGAGAGTTTAATAGGCAAAGCAAAAGCTGCACAGCAAGCAAAGTAAAATAAGGGATTCATTCACTACTTCCCATCGACAGGCAAATGTTTAGGCAACTGTTTTCCAGGAAAGCAGAGCTTTTCTTCTGTGAATTATGTTACATCTGTACAAGGCTTTGCAAGCTGTCTGAATTTGAATGCCTAAAACTTAAATGACTTACAAAATTCACACACTTTTTTTTTAGAAAAGGCTTTTCTTTTAAAAATATTAGCAATTTTTTTTTATAAAGTTACAGTTGATTGTACAGATCAAGTCATATAAAACGACTGAATTTAATGTCATCAGACAGGCATCCTGTTAGAAGAGTGGCAAAAAATAATCCACTGAATTCAAAACTTTGGTTTTGTTTTCTATTTAAAGTAGGAATCACAGTCAAAATACAAGCTTGAGAGCCCTGAAATATCAAAATAGCCACAAGTAGTGACAAAGCTATGTACAGGTTCTGCCATCAACAGCCCTGGTCAATTTCCTCAGTTATTGTTCTCCTTCGATCCTATCAAAAGGAGCGCAAAAACTTAACAAATACTGCCCTTTGTATAATCCTATCTGAAACCAGACTTCACACCTGAGAGGCAAGTTCAGATTCTGCAAAGGTAAATAATTAGTGATTTTTTTGTTTAATCAAAATTATTAGAACTACATATGCAACACAGTTGTCATTTTATCCTGCTCAAGACCCTTCAGTTTTACACATCCTCAAAAACGCATGAAATATAAAGAAAATGAAGCAAATCGGCTTTGACGCATTCCAAACTACAGCCAGCTGACATCTTGAGTCATGCTTCTCATGATTTGTCATGAGCCATGTGTTCACTTTATTATTTTAGCAGAAACTAGGTAGGCTCAATTCCACGTGCAGTTTTTAAAGCAAATATTTTAGAAAGGGGGATCTATTTGTACTACTCTTGATCATACCTATTGAAGATCTTATCTTAATATATACCTCACACTCACACTATAGCCTTTCCTCATTTTAGTCCATTTGTGTGAAAACAGATATTTATGACAAGTTACACAGCAGTTTTGTGATGCTTCTGCACATCATTTGTCTGAATAATCATTGTTCACTAAGCAACATTTGCAACCAGCTCATTAACAAACTGATTCAACAATACTAAGTGTGCTGTATGCTTAAAAAAAATTTAAAAGTGACACTGTCCATCTAAACAGTTGCCAGCTCCAGAAACTTTATTAAACTATTTCATGAACCATTCATACAGAGTCAACATTTGGCTCTCACTTTCCTATACAAGACTAAAGCACAGACAAGAAACTTTTTAAAAATAAAGGAAGCTTCATTTCACTATAAAATCTGCTAGGGAAAAACCCTCTTATTTTATTAGGGGTTTTATTTGGATTTCTATTTCATTTTTCTCCTTCTATAAAGAAGTAAATGCTGGAACTTGAATAATTTATTAAAAGTAGGCTATTAAGTAAGTTTTCTCCAGATGAAGTACTTACTTCCCCATCAGAAAGAAATAATTTTAACAATATTAATATAACAGGTCCAGTTGAAAGGGACCTACAGCCATCATCTCATCCAACTGTCTGACCACTGCAGGGCTGAGCAAAAGCTACAGCATGTTGTGAAGGGCACCATCCAAATGCCTCAGACACTGACAGGCTTGGGGCATTGACCACCTCTCTAGGAAGCCAGGTCCAGTGCTCATTTGTATGTGTGACTATTGGCATTACAGTAGAAGCCACGAATGAAAAAGTGTAACAGAAATTCATCTTAGTCCCAATTCATCCCTTTTGAAAAAGGGGGAAAAAAAGGCAGAAAAGAGAACCACAGTGTGGTATCAACACCTCAAGAAAGGACAAGGTAAGGAAGTTCAGTTGATACATTAAATTACAAAAGAGCAACTTGAAAGCTAAAATTATTTGGATCATTCTAAGGTACAGCCTACCAGGAGGCAATTCCTGCACTGATGAATTATTAAAAGAAGCTAGAACCAACATAAAATGTAATCTACTACCCTGTGTCCTCCTCCTAAAATAAATAATAGCAACAACAACAAAATCCAGACAAGAGTACTTTCAAGTCAGATGTAAGTGACAAAAAAAGAAATAGTTATTTTTAAAAGGACACTTTACAAGCTTTGTCAGAAACAGAAAAGCTCATGAAAACTGAATAGAATGATGGAAATTTGTCTTGGTATCAATCTCTGATTCCAAGAGGAGAAAGTAAAAGCAAAAGGAAAAAATAACAGATGGAAAAGTATTTAAAATTCATACAGTTCTAAACTGAAAGTAAAAACTGAACTCTACAAACAAAAATTTTATGCCAAAATTGTGATGTCAAGCAGTATATAAACAGCACTGATTTTTTTTCTCTGCCAGTCCCACCTAGCTGAAATTCTAGCTGGTTTCTTTCCTCCTCCTATTAGGCTTTCTGTAACATCTAATTCTGCTCTTTTCTTCCAACAGAAAGGCACAGAGGATATGCTTTTATAAGTATAATAATGACCTCTTTTTGTTCGAGTAGACTTTTCACATAAGACAAGTTAATAACATTTCTTAAACATTACTGTAATAAAAATCAGAACTGTTAGCAAGTACAAATTTTCAGATCTTGAGCACAAATAATATTTTCTAGAAGATAAGAATCAGCATTACCCTCAACTTCACCCATAACCTACTACCCTCAGCTTTATTTATTCCAAACAAACAGCATGGGAATACACAAAATGCAGCTACACAGCCATTCGGACTAACATTTAAATCTTTATTACCTTCGAAATAGACCTAAGTGCTTATATTTTCATTCAGCATGACTCTGCAGAATAATTTAGCATCAGAATCACAACGAATGCATCAACAGAATCATGATTTGGCCTAAACTATTTAGTTAAATTTGTCATCTATAATGCAGTTATTTGCTGCCAGTGTTTTACACATCAAGTAAAATATGACCTTATTCTGGATTCTGCTCTAAGCAGCGTGCATACCAAAATGTTCTCTCAAGTATTGTTGATTTTTTCCCCCCATGCTAACAGTTAACATGCTTAAATACAAGTTCGACTGCAAACATCTTTCAGAAAAATACATTTCCACCCAAGGACATTTAACAACCAAATCTAAGTCAGTCAGCTACCTACATTTCAAGATGCGAGAGCTCAATCTTACTAATACCAGCAGCTATCCCAGCTTTAACTATTCTGCTACATAACACACTACCCAAAACAAGCTCCAAATTGAATTACAGTAATTGTACAATATCAGACCATCAATCTAATTGAGTACCCTGTACCATCAGCCACTGCCTTGTCGCTTTAAGATTAAGAATTGCAATAAAGTGCAATTACTTTTCTCTGTAGCATTCTCATTCTCTTTGTGGTATTTTTTGTTGTTGTTCCTTTGTTTTTTTCGTTGGTTGGTTTTGGTGGTGGGGTTTTTTTGTTTGTTGGTTTGGGGCTTTTTTGTTTGTCTGTGGGTTTTTGTTTGTCAGTTTGTTTTGGTTTGGGTTTGTTTGGGTGCGGTAGGTGGCAACAGACAATGGGGAGAGAGAATTGGAGAGTTAACTATTTTCCCCAAAGCACGTTTATTTCTCATGTACTTTCTAATTATGCTTGAGCCAGAAGTATATGGATAGTTAGTCACTATTTCCTACAGGAATGCCTACTCTTTTAATGTGAGATTACTTTTTCTCTAACGAAATAGACCTGTATGAAACCAGCCATCCCATGAACATACTAGTTTTCCAATTATTTAATGCTTTTAATAGGTATGAGGCCAGACCAGATAAAACCTCAAACCTCAGTATAAACAAACTGTTTCAAGCTTGCTACTTGCCACATGAGAAGGTACAGAAAGTAGTAGCTTTTTCAGTCTTGTGGACTAAGATGTTCAACTATATCTATTACTGTGGGATTACCTGTACCTATTTGCCCATCTTAAACTCATTCACAATGCTTTGTGGGATTTTTTGAGGGTTTTTGTTCTGGTTTGTGTGTGTGTGTGTGCTGTTTTTGGTGTGGTGTGTTTTGGTTTTGTTGTTGTTGTTTCATTTGTTTCTTTGTTTTTTAACTAAAAGGTACACCTTAGAAACTCGATATTCCTCTTTAGCCCATCTTTCACCAGTGTTTCTCAGTCTTGGTTTGAAATAACTAGCACAAAACAGTTGACTTAGCCAACTCTCTTGATTATTTGTAGAACAAACGTGTGGTACTTCACACAACAAATGAGAGTTCCTCCTCATCAAAATCTAACAGTTTGAACAGAAAGGCTCTCATACCACCTAAATTCCTAGTTATGGCAATAATCTGTAAAACAAATGTTTGTCTTCTAGAACTAAAAAGAAATCATTTAAAGTTGATGTATCTCCAACAGAGGCACTGACAATGAGACCAAAAACATTGCTAAGGATCACAACCATTTCACAGGCTTCCTTACCTCCAATGCCAAGTCTTTCAGACCACCTTCCAAAACATGTATAGACTTTCCCCAAAATACCATTAATAATGAGAACTGGGTGATGACATAGCTCAATGATTCAATGCAAGTTTTATTTTAGCTCCCTGTTTCTTTGAATACCTTTACAGCACAAGATTTCCTGAAGAAACAAACCACTTATTATCTGGTTACTTATTAAGAAACAGAATCATTAAACAGTAATCACAATGCTGCCTAAAAGACTTTACTATGTTAGACATTATACGGACAATGAAATAGTGTCAATGTACTTAATGTCCCAGTCCTACAGATACTCTTTGTAATTTAATGTACCTTTGCACAACCAAAAAGAAAGATCGGGGGATGGCCTGAGAACAGAGTTTTGTCATTTTCACTTTAAACTACATTTAACAATTGTGGGCACGGGAAGGGACGAAAGATAGCAAAACTGTAGTAAACAGTTACAAAGAACAACAAGGCATACTGTCTACTAAACCCATTGTACCATCTTCCTATTTGATGTGAATTCCCTGCCTTCTCCCTCCTCACCCACCAACACCATGAATAAAATTCTAATTCAATAGAGAAAATTACGTTTGCATGAATACTTCAGATCACAAAAAGAAAGTCACCACACTGGTTCTGATCATATACACTGCAATGCCTGTACCCTAGGCGACCTTAAAAAAAACCCAACACACCACACAAACCCCACCCTTCAAAAACCCCCAAACGAACAAACAAAATCCCAACCACCCTGTACCACCCCTCCTAAAAGGAGCAAGCCCAACACATTCCCCAAGCCCTCCGTATGCACTCCTACCCTCTCCCTCATGGTGGTGGCAGGACCCATGATGCTGCTGCACACAAAAGCAGAGCTGAACCATCTGAAAATTATTTTTGTACAGTTCATTTTTCAGACAGTTCAGCTCTCTTATCCAACTGACTGCACATTTGGATAAGCACTCATGCCTACACAAAGGATGCTGCAGAAATGCATAGCTTTCATCAACAGCATACAATTAAGAGCGGCTACTGCAACGTGAAAAATATAATAATTACCCTGGAGTCAACTGCTGCACCATAGCTTGTTCATGTGTCGAGGCCCTAAGAAATGTGTTTTAAAGACTAACTACACACAACAATTAAATATCTTTAACCACAATCTATAAACAATTCACAATGCTGCCTTGCTCTGCTAAAGCGAAGTGTTAGAACACCTCAATTTCTGTCCCCCATCATGAGAAATCCTCAGTCTTTCCAAAAGAGGAGAAAAATAGCTGTAGTAAGTTTTCACAACGAATGCAAGAGAATACAAAACATCCTGATTTGTTACTGAAGAGTCCCACCACCCACCTAGGTTGAAACTGGTCTACCTGGGACTCAACTCTCAGAAAGGCTTTGGTTACAGCACAAATAGAAATCTTAATCCTGACAATATAAAAATAAGATGGGCACTCTGAAATAAGAGACTACACTCTCGAAGCATGTGGTTTATACCACAAGTGGTGACTATAGAAAAACAAGATATAGAAATATTTGAATTCAAGAAAAATCACTTAAGAATTTAAAACACAGTATAATGGCATTTCTGAACTCATATATTATTCTATAGCATTACAAGCCTGCACAGCATGGTGTTAGCTTATAAGAAAATAAAACATTTACTTTCACTGACCAAACAGAAAAATGCAAGTAATTCACAAGATTAAAATTGCATTTGATTTAATATTACCTGCACGAATTAAGTTACAGAAATAAAACATCTAAGGCTGTAAATATCAGTCTAATAACAGGAAGCTAACTCTACTAAGTAATTCCTAAATTGTTTTCAAAATGGGGACAAAACCAGGATTATTAATCTCTTGAAAATATATCCGCCTAAATAGATGTATAATAAAAGGCATGATTTTGCAAACAACAATGCAGACGCCTGGGATTAAATTCCATCCCCTGTTACACAGAGACTTTACTCCCTCCTAGAGTAAAAATCAGACGTGTAACAGTACATTTACTGGTATTTTTATTTTTTATCTTTTGTCCTTTCAGGTCCTTCTACAAAGTTTAGCGAAAGCGCAAGGCATTCAAGTCTGATAAGTGGTAACAACACATGATAAAACATGCCTTCTTCAGAAGGAAGAGTCAGCATCTCAAAGCTGGAAATGTTTTTCAAATTAAAAAAAAAAATAAGAAAGAGAAGGTTAGCTCATCATCAGTCTAATTTAAAAGCTAAAAATTCTTTGGTTTGAGATAAACAAGTTTTTGTTTAATGAAACACAACATTGTGAAAAACATTTATTTTGTATCAAATGTAACTGTCACCCTGCAAACACCCTTCTGTGCCAGTTTTCACAAGCCTAAAATGTCAACTAATACAAAGTTCACACATCTTTGACAACTGAAGGAAGAGCGGAAAGAGGGGATGGAGAGAAGCATCAGGAACAAAGTAACCAATTTCTTTTCCCCTCTCTCCCAATATCTAGGCAGGGACAAGGTGGAAAAGGCCATATTTATATCAAGAACTTTAAGAAAACTTTGTAAAGAACAGAAAACTAGAAAAAGTGGGAAGACCTAGACAGCACCACATCTCCAAATTTATGTATCCAGGATCAAGTCCAAATTTTGAGGAAGCACATCTTAATGTCATTACATACCTATTCTGACCTCCAATTCTTTATAATTCAAAGTATAAAAGAGAGATCCATTGTAAGTTTTACCAAGCAACTTCTGACCATTTTTTGAAATAGATAATACAGCCTTACGAATTAATAAATAAATAAGAATAGCATCATATATCATGCAAAAGTATCAGCATTTTGAAATTCCTAGTTGAATTTTGTCATGATCTTTGATTTCAGGAAAATTAAAAAGTATTGGTACGTTTTTCCACATCATATGCATTAAAATGCCTGGGCCAATCCACCCCTTGCTCCAGAGAAAACCAATGCAGTAAATAAACCTGTTCCAACTACAATAAATACCTATGACTGATATTGTAACACTTGTAATATAACCAAAATAATGTATAAGCCTACAGTCTTTACAGACGGAAACTGTTCTGTCTCCTTTAGTGCGAACTCAAAAGCCCTCCACATGTCTAAGTCTCAGAAATACTGGAGTTCAGAACTACGATAACCAACCACAAAGCCTGAAGGGAAATCTCTCTTTGATGAACATTACAAGCGGGGCTCATTCTCCCTCTGAAATCCTATTCAGAAATTCAGACACTAAGTTATACAACAGTGCACCTGTTATGAAAACAATACTAGCAACAAGTTGCTAGCAGACACAATTCAGACATCTTAATTGCTGTTTTCCCAACTACTGTAGTTCACAACATATTAGAAAAAAAAAATCCAGGCCCCTCTCTGCTAGCAAGAAATACAACACTGCAATATATATTTTTTTTTACCACTGATCCACACCTGAAATTAAAAGTGCACACTGGAAGACTTAAAAAAAAAAAAAAAAAAAGGACAAAACAAAAAAAAAAGTACGGAAGCCAAATCTGTGATGTGAACCTAGCATGGCCAGTTTTTCCTACACACCAGATACATTGTATATAAAAAACGCAAAGCCATATGATGTACCTTACCAGCACACACGGAACCAGGAAGGAAACCACAAACCAACCCACCCCCCCGCCCCTCGATGGAGATCCCAGCCCAAGTTAACACAACAGCGAAGAAAAAAACGTCAGCCTCAGCCCAGCGACCTGGGACCCGAGCTCCGGCTCAACCTCTCCCGCTGTCCCGCAGCCGGACACCGCGGCCGCGTGGGGGGGGGGCGCGGTGCGGAGGCTCCGCCGCGCCGCGGGGCCATTGTGTGCGCGGGCGGCGCGGCCGAGAGCGCCCCCGCCTGCCGGCGGCCCGGGGCTGCGGCAGCCGCCTGCCCGCTGCTGCCGCTCCTGCTGCCGCCCGCCCGCGCTGGCCCCGCCCCGCGCGGCTCCCGCCCGCCCGCACCGCGTCCATGACGTACCGCTCCTCTCCTCCCAGCCCGGCCAGGCCGGGGCTCTCGCATCGGGGCGCTTGTTGTTATTTACCCCGCGCCGCCCGCCCCGCTCCGGCGGGGCCCCCCCCGCCTTTGCCCTCGGGACGGAGGAGGAGGAGGGGGCCGAGGTTGTATTTAAAAAAAAAAAAAAAAAAAAAATCCCCCAACTTTTGTGTGTGGGTTTTTTTTTTTTTTAAGTTGTATTTTTTTTTTTTTTGCGGGAAATTCAATTTTTTTACTGGGCTGCTCATGGAGAGTGAGGGGAAAAAAAAAACTCAACTTTGCCCGCCGCACCGCGGTCGGCCCCGGCCGCTCTTCTTACCAGGTTCTCGTAGCTCCGGGGATGCTCCTTGCCCGTCCAGTCCGTCCGCTTGGGCAGCAGCTGGGGGAGGGAGGCGAGGACACCCCGTGAGCGGCTCCCCTCCCCCGGGGAGCCCCCCAGCAGTGCCCGGGATGGGGCGGGGGAAGCGGGAGAGAGCGAGGGAAGGGGGAGGGAGGCCGCAGGCGGGGCGAGCGGCGCCGCTTACCTCTTTCTCCGCCACTTCTCGGATCAGGACCTGCAGCAACAACAAAAGCGGGGCGGGGGGGGGGGGAGAGATAAGAAAAGGGAGGCGGTTTTAAAAGAAGGAAAAAGGGAGAAAGAGGACGCGGCTGCGAGCGCGCCGCCCGCTCCGCCGCCCTGCCCGGCCGCCCCCTCCCCGCCAGGCCCGGCGGCGCCATCCATCCATCCATCCCCTACCTGAGCCGCTTGCTGGCAGGGTCCGTCCTCCAAAAAGCGGGCGATGAGGAAGTAGAGCTCTGAGGGGAGAGGAGAGGCGGTGAGGGCTGCAGCGCGCCCCTTCCCCGCGGGCTCGTCTTTCTTCCCCCTCCCCGCCGCCCCGCTCTGGCTCCCGCCGCCCCGCACGGCGGCTCCCCCGGCACTCACCCGCTCGCAGCTCCGCCGTGTGCCTGCTGCCGCCGTCCCCGGACATGGCGAGGCGAAAACCGGGGAGGGGAGGGGGGGAAGGGGAGGGGGGCTCGGGCCGCGCTCCCGCGGCAGCGTCGGGGCCCAGCGAAACGCGTCCGCCCGCCCGGTAGCTGTCACTGTTCGTTCACCAGGAAGAGTCTCGGCTCCACCATTCAACCCACGGGCAGGAGGAGGAAACAACAACTCACAGCAACCCGCCGCCAACGCCGCCGCTGCCGCCGCCGTCGCCAGTCAGCGCGAGCGAGCGCGATCCCTCCGCCCTGAGAAAGAGTCCCCTCCTCCGCGCCCCTCTCCTCAGCCCCCTCGGCCCCTCGCGCCGAGCCCAGCGCGCCGCCCCTCCCTCCCTCCCTCTCCCCCGCTCCCCTCGATCCCCGGCGGTGGGGGCGGCCCAGCGGGGAAGGGGGAGCTCGGCTCTCCTGCCCCCCTCTCCCGCCCCGCCGCCGCGGCGGCCCCTGGCGCTGCCCGGCTGAGGGGAGAAGGGGCGAGGGCGAGCGCTACGTGTTTATTAGCGGGCGGGCTGAGGCAGAAGATGTCGGAGCGGCAGCGGCTGGGTGGGCGGGAAGGCGGCGCGCTGGCGGCTGAAAGGCGCTTTCTCTGCGAGGTGCGGGAGGCCGGCGCGCGGAGGGATACGACGCACGGGGAGGAGGGGCCGCGGCGGGGCAGCGGCGATTCGCGGCGGCGGCGGGGAGGCTGGAAGTTACCGAGCTTCAGTGTCGCAGAAATGCGAAGCGAGCGAAGCCAAGATGCCCCCGGGGAGCGCGGCCCCGCTGGGGAGGCGGGCTGAGGAAGCCCAGACCGACCTCCCCCCGCCCCTGCTCGCCGCGGCTCCCCCATCCACCGCAGCCAGGCCCCTCCGGAGCGCGGGGCTGCGGCGGCCCCGGGCTCCCTCACAGCCCCGCGGGGGCCTCGGGGCGCTGCGGAGTTGGCATCTGCGCGTAAGTGCCGGTGTCACGCGTTGTTGTTTCTTATTCTTGCAACATTGTGCCCCGGGCCGGGTTCGTGCCTTGGGTTTAAGGTGAAGTGTGGCGGGGGGGAGGAAACTTCAACGAGCCCCGAACAAGCAGAAGGGCGCTTTTCTGCGTTGTTCGGCGCGGCCGCCTCGGGTCTGGCTGTCGCCACGGGGGCGGGCAGGGCGCTCGGTGCGAGAACTTCCCTTTAAAACCCAACAGCTAATAACGATTTTATTCATCGTTCTTGCGGCCGACCGGATCAGAGGCGCGGGACTGGCGAATCTGGTGTGTTTCTCAGGAGCGGCGGCGAGAGGAGCGTTGTCAAGGCGAGGACGAGCGAGGGCTGGCGGTGCCTGCACCCTATGGCTGAGCCTGAGGTAATTCACCGGATCGATAACCTGCCGAACGTTCCTGAAAGGCTGCAATGTTGTACGGAGCCTGCTTAGCGATTAAATCCTTTATTTATTAAATGCTTTGACAGCCCGACGGCACCGAATAAACGTCCTGATTTGTGCTGTAGCTGTTTATTTGCTGCTTACAGTCAAAAAGGAAAAGAAAGCAAACATCCACCGATAATTACCTCTTAAAAAAAACCCGCATCGGGTGAAGAAGGGATTTAAATGAGCATAATGGCTTGTCTTTAGGGTCTGCAATGCATTTGTGCTTTTTTCAGGTGGAGTTGGGGCCTTGCAAGATGTGTTTGTAACAACGACAACGAATTTAATTGGGATCGATGTAAACAGGGCAAGCTGTCATATTTTTAATATATATTTTGCCCCAATTATTAACTAATGTCATTTGTGAAGAAAAGCTAAAAGTATGTTTGAAATTATATAGAAACCAGACAAAGAATATTCTGTGTGTAAAGACCCTGAAGCTCTCCACTATATAACTTTTAACAAAATTCAATTTAAACTGTATTTCTGTGCCCCTGAGGGGAGGTTGAGTTGAGCATTTTTATATGTATGTTTCCAAGGTCCGTGAGCTCAGTTTGTGAGCTTACTGCCTGAGCTTTGTGCTTGGCGTGACGAGAGCGCTTGCTGCAGCCACCCTTCTGCTTTATTGCACAAACGTTACCGTAAAAGATTAGAGAAAGGAGGCTAAAATATCACATATTTCCATAAAATCATGTTATAAGAAGTGATAAAAATTAGATTTATACAGCAGATGCCTAGTTGCCATGCATTTTGCCATACAATTCTCAAATGTCCTAAAAATCATTAAAAACATAATCTAGCATGCAGTGTGTAATCATCAGGGTAAATGTATTTTGTAGTATAGATTTTTTTTTTCAAATAATTAAAATTATGCATACTAGATTTGACCACTCTATCTGTAGCTATGCTCACCATGTCTTTTTAAATGAACATGTTGTCTCCCTTTTCTCAGTTTTTATAACAATAACCACTCTGTGTTTCAGCTTTATTTTAAATCCATGCTTCAAATAATTGAAATGGCAATTAAATCATATTTACCCTCTTAATAAAGATTTAAAAAATAAAGTGACTTGAGTCTTTTCTTAGTGATGGAAAATATGTATTGTAATAATCTCTGTTGTGGTTCTCACAACAAAGGGCTACATGAATAATGTGATTAACATTTTAATTTCCCTTGATGTTTAAATAAAAGAAGGAATATTTATATGTGACATCACTGAAACTATAAACCAAGGAATAGAGAAATTTTAAATAGTCTGAAAATAGACGAAAACTATCCTGAACATATTGAACTTCCCTGCTATTTTGGCAACTCGTAACTTTTCCTGATGCAGTTTAAAGTACAGCCCACAGAATTAAAATGTTCTTGGTGTTTTGACAGTAAAATAAGGAATTATGTCTTTCGTCTAATTTTTGTAGGGCACTAAGCAAAATGAAATCCATGTCCCTGACTTGAGACTGAGCACCACAGTACTACAAATAATATTTAATAAACAGCTTGAACAAACATACATTCCACTTCTTTTTACAGATGCAATGTGATACAGTTTTTTGTTTATTTGTGGCTTAATATGGAAGTCACACAGACCACAAGAGAAGATGCAGAATTATTATTGTTTGGTGATGCATGCTAGAATGAATTTTAAGAATTCTTGCAGCAGTAATAAATACTCCATTATTTATTCAAAGATATTTCAAAAGTTTTTTTATCCCTGTTGCAGTTAAATTGAGGATGTTTTTGTTATGTACACAAGTGGAGAAAAATATCCTCATCTCTGAATTTTTATTATCTTGATTGTTTTGCTTTCAAATAATTATTTTCTTTCATGTGATCTTGTCACATTAGTTCTGCTTTGTCAGTGAGATTTAATGTTTTTTAGAATATTTTTCTACTCTGAAAGGTATGCATTAAAAAAAAGTAGTTGTAATGGAATTATTTTCCTTTTCAGCTATAATGATTGTTACAGTTAAAAAGAAAATCTCAGATTCTTTTAATCTAGGAATTGGATCGTTTTAACATCTGACAGCTTTACATTTTCTTTTTGCAAAGGTGTGGTGTCCTGTTATTTTATTTTGTGAGTTTCAAATGTGAATATTCACTCATGTTCACAAAAATAATCTTTTTAAAAAGCAGAAATAAAGTTTATTGGATTTTGCTGCTAATATAGTGGATATGTAAAACTTGCAGTCAGGTATGGACTGATCTCAAAGGTATTATTATTAATAATAATAATAATTTGCCTTATTTTTTCTTTTTTTTTCCCCTCCTTACCCAAAAAGTTCTATAAGCACTAAAACTATCCAAATACAGACATGTTAGAATTCTCTTGAATTACTGGTTACTTTTGACAGATAAGAATGTAATATCTTGGATTTCTTCTTGATTTTTCTGTATCCTTGTAGTTTTGGGGTTTTTTTTACTGATTTCCATGCCCCACCCCCCCTAATTCTTTATATCAGTTATCAGTATGGTTCAATAGCTTGTGTTGCTATTGCACTGGAAAGCACATTACTTGAAACTTAGTGGTGGCAGTTCTTGACATGAAATCCTTTCTGTTTCTTGTGAAATTTGCTCTTTTCTTTATAGGCAAAGGCAAGTATTTAAGGTTTGTAAACTGTCAAGCTGAACAATGTAGTTAAATATTTGAAGCAGAATATCAGTGGGAGGAAGGTTGATTGAGAGCAACATAAAGGATTGACTAAGCTTCCCTCAGGTTCTGTTGGTTGGTTCGTTTTTGTGGTTGATTTTGGGTTGGGGTTTTTTTTGGCGGGGTTTTTTCCACCTCAAATGAGAATTATCACCACCAGTTGTTTGACTTTTTGTGACTCTTGATTCTTACTCTTGAAACCAACCATTAATCTTACAAGGGCAAGAAGTGAGGCAAGACGAATTTTTATTATTATTATCGTGTATATTAAATGTCTGCAGAAAGAACCAAATGTCCCAAAATACAGTACTATTATAAGTAAGTTCCTTCTGCAGGTTTAAGCAATAACCTACAATTTAACTGTGTACCTTCGCATCAGAATTATTTTATATACTCACTCGTTCATGCTTCATGCCAATAAGATGTCCTTTCCGCGCCCTGTGTCGGTAACCCAGCTGAACTTTCCACTATGGAGCTGTGTACAAAGTGCTTTCCCACTGTGTATTCTACCCGCATCAGGTATTAAATAGGGAACTGTGTGCTTTTATTCTTTATTTCCTTTTTCAGTGCACCCATTACCATAGAATGCGGATGTCTTCCCACTCCAACCAAAACACACCATTTCACCTTTCAGTTGCTTCTCCCTGTTGGTGAAAAGTTGTGTAGAATTAGGCATCTACCTGCATTACTCAAACCACTATCAGCATTGATAAATTAACATTTTATAAAGGTACACAAACAGATTAACCTCTGACAAGCGTGTTTCTAGGTGTTCTCATATGCAGCTAGAAGAGTAAAGCAAAATCAAGTCACTTATGAAAACATCATTCATTTTTAGCTGAAAGTAAATAATAAACCATGACTCTGGTACCAAGCTTCTGAAACTAGATCTATGTGTCTTTTGTATTCTAAGCTGCAAATGAGTCTGGTTGAAATTCATCCGATGACCTTAAACCCCTCTTTAGTCTGTTGTTACCCAAATAAATATGAATTGCACCAGCCATGACATTCTTTCGGTTCCACTATTATATCTTTGCATGAATACAAAAAACTTCCCTTATGAAGAAAAATTAAGAATAAGACGTGTATAATTCCTACTGAATAAAGGAATTCTGCTGTTTTATGGTGGGGTTTTATTTGGTTTGGTTTATTTTAAAGCAATTTAGTTTGTGCTCCTGTATTTTTGTAAAAAGCCTTTGATTAAAGTTACTGGATCAGTTTGACAGTACAGCTTTCTAAGCTGAATACATTCCCTAATTATCCAGAGAATTTTGAGAAAATGATTAAACTGCTGTACTTAATTGTTCATTATTGAGCTGTTCTTCACAGAGAATCTTGGATATTTGCCATGCTCAGTTTTACGCCCATTTGATGTCTCCAAAGTTTTCTGAGAATTCTAAGGATTATGTGGGGTTTTTTAAGTGGAGTTTTGAAAAAAGCAATATACAGGGTGTTATTTTAGAGGAGAGCTACTCCATAATGAATATAGGAGCAGTAAAAAAAAAAAAGAATGTTTATTATGTTGATTAGGAGTTTGGATTTGACTTTTTCAATGACAGTAGGAGCCTGCTAGAAATACAACTTTTTAAAATACAGATGAGGGGTTATTTGTTTGACTTTTCAGAATGGGACTGATTATCAGTAGCTTTGCTATAGACTTGGAATTTCTCTGAAGTTAATACAGTGGACTAGTACAGATTTACATCTATGTAATAACTTGAGAGATTCTGTCATATTGTTATCAGATATATAGTCTGACGTACTTGTTAATGTGTAATTACAGGGGAAGATGAAGGAAAAATATTTCACTGTCTACAGATAATCATTGTACAATTTAGATAAAACCAGAGCAGGCCATAAGAAATATCAGAGAGATCTACTCAAAGAAGAGATGAACAGAACAATGTCGGTAAAATTTCATGATGTTACACTCAAAATAATCTATTAGAAGAAATAATGTGAGTCAGTCATGCTCCTTATGGGCTCATAAACCAATATAAGAAAAAAAAGCTCTATTCAATAGCCAGTAGTAAATCTTTTAAAAAGGCCATTCTATTTATTACATATTCAACACTGAGACTATGGTAATTTTTTTCTAGAACTCTAATATGAAACCAGTGAAACAGAATGATGACACATCTTCTCTTGGAATACTGTGTTGAGTCTTTCACCTTATCTCCAAAGAATTAGCGTTCAGAGAACTGTAAGGAAAATAGTTAGGGTCAAGAAAAAATATTATAGGAATAGAATTAAAGACCAAGGAAATGGAATAAAATTTTTGGAGGAGGTAATATTTAAGTATGGCTTACAAAGTTTCTCTGTTTCAGAAAAGATAAGTAGGATCTTCTGTAAACTCTAGGACATAGTTCAAGAATTGACATAGTTGAGAGATTTCAAATAAAAAATTATATTTCTCCCCATCACAAAATATAGCCATCCCGGTTTTTCATTTGCCTCAGAAATCACTAAAGCAAGGATTTTGGCAGTCTTCAGACGAACTGACACTTTATAGGTAAGAACATCCAATGACAGCACATGTACATAAGGATCATTCACCTGATCCAACACAGCCGTGCTCTGTTCCTGGCTTCCAGACAACCCTTAGTTTTTCCTGGGTGTTTCCTTCTAGTCTTGTTTCATTTCATTTAGAGCTGCAAAGTATTTTTATTTCTATGTAGTTGAAATATCTGCTTTCCCCAAAATAGTAATGATGTAGTGCGAGTAGTACCAATATTTGCACTTAAAGTAAAGATTTTAGTGCTGTTTGCATTGAACCATTTGGCTGGCAGTGCCCGCTTTGTGTGGCATATGTGATTTGTCAATCATCCATGAAATTTGCATCACTGAGACTCTGATCTCCATTTATCGTTCAGCCTTTTGCAAAAATACTGGGCTGCTGATCTAGATTTCTCAACATTCTGTATTCCTCTACAGCATCTACTTGGTGTCTTTAAAGGATTATTTGTATTTTTTTTCAGTTTGGCCAGCTAGACACTGCAAGAGTTTTGATTTGCCAGGTAGGCAGGGTGTATTGACATATAAATGGTGTAAGGTATCTGCTGATTTAAAACCATTGAATCAACCTCTTGATTTTACAGGTTTTAGAGTACCAGAGACAGGAAGAGTGATCAGACCACAAATGACCCTTGCATATACATGACGCTGATTAATTTTTTTTTAGTTCCTTGTTTTTAACCTAATACTAATGCCAGGTGGAGGTTGGCACGTGTGCCTTCCTTTTCCCATGTGAGGACTTCGCACAAAATTAAAAGATTGTGCTCACTCTAGCTTAAATAATCTGTGGTTTTCACATTTGAAATACAACTAAAGTTTGAATCATCTACTTAAAATAGAAGTCATGCCAAACCTGCATGTCAGCATTTGAGGAGTTGGGACCCTCCAAAATCCTTATCTAAAAATACCGAGGTTCTGTTTGTTTGCATGCAGGTATTTTTGTTCTTAAGAAGAATTTGAGCCATGTTTTTTCTGTTAGAAATGAAAGCTGAGGTTTTCAGAGTTTACTTTTCTCTAGATCTGAGCAATACAGTAAAATATCAAATTGCCACCATTTGAGAAATGAAAATAGAAAACATAATTTCTCCCATGTAGTCTAACACAATTCACAAAAACCATTAGGGTTTTGAAGAAAAAGGGAGGGTGTTCTTTGAGCTGGAAGAGGAATTACCCACGTGAAATCTTGTTAACACTGAAAATAATATATTGACTTTTTAAAGAAAGGATCATGTGGCTCCTGTTGATCACAATTTCATCAGAATTTAATCTTTATGTCTCAAAGTTTAAATTTCAAGACAGTTACGTTTCAGAGAACTCTGAAAAATTTGTTTTGTACAAACAGAAAAGAGAATTGCCTAATAAATCACCAAAATATTTCCTGCAGAGCTTGCTAGTTGCCAGGTTTTTATAGTTTTGGTTTCACTGTTTTTAAGGGATGAACAAGTAGCAGATGAGCCAGCAGAAGTCCAGGGTAAGTCACCTGTGGTATTGGAAAGCCATTTAAAAATCAGGGAAATTTAAAAAAAAAAAAAAAAAAAAGGACAATCCCTTAGAAGAAAAGTTACATCAGCTTTTCATCCTTCAGGCAAATGCCCGAGTTAAGGAAGAATTGATTTATGCCAGAGTTCAGAGTCCGTAACTTAAAATCACGGAGGTTCCCACTGAAGTTCTGATATCGATGTTTCTGGTTACTGAGAGTTAAACATTACAGTAAACATTACTCGAACCCCAGCAGGATATTCCTTTTCCCCAGACCCTGCGTAGCAGTTGCTGATGATTTTAACAACATATGCAGCTGATTTTTAATGCCCAGACCCGAGCCCTGGTACTGTTTAAGTTATTACTTAAAATGTATTTTCAAAGTAATAAATGTTCTTAACAAAAACTCAGGAAGAGGTATTCACCTACATAATTCCATTTTAAAACAAAACACTACATGCTTCTTAAATTCTAACAGCGTAGCTGCACCTCTACTTTATTTTTTTGCAGTCAAAGTCCTTTTAAGTCGTTTACAAGTCCTAACAAAACCAGTCCAAATTAGAAATCCTAAAGCCCCTTTATTTGTGTCTTTTAGTCTAAACTAAACAAATACTCAAGTAAAATTAGAAAACCCCTCAACTGAAAATGCCTTTTGGATTTATGGTTCACCACTCTTGGTGTGTCCAAGATTTCATCAGATGAAGTGTAACTCCAAAATGTGTTGTTCACACGTACTCCTAACCCTGGTTTTCAGTTTGAAATCTTCCAGCAGGCAGCAGCCTTAGACTTTTCTTCTCCCTCCAGGAGAGCAGGGTGCGCGCTTCTCAGCTCAGTCACTATTGGATGTTCCTGATACCGTAGGATTCTCTGTAGGAGGGCAGGCCATGGCATATTTGCAGACACAAAAATCTTGAATTCTAGCATGCGGAAGGTAAAGACTACTTGTTGCTGTATTGCTCAGTTCTGAATTTTACTCGTACTAGTAAACTGAAGAGTGCCAGTGCCTGCTCTATTTCTGCGGCAAACTGTCTCATGCTAATGGCCATGGCCATGTTGTTAACCTCTTTTAACCACCAAAACAGGATGGCTGCGTCTGCGTTGTCAGCTGGGGCTGAGCCAAGCCCTGAACCACACCAAGGGTTGCTTGGAAGAACGCTGCTCGGCCTGGACCAAGCGCAGGAACTCTGTGACAATTTAACAGTGTAAGCAGCGGGTGTCAAGTCTCCCGCTCTGCGCCCTGGCACCCTTTAATTTGCTAGCATAGTCACAGCCTTTGCAACGAACAAAACCCCACAGACTGCTGTTGTGCTGTACATCTGAAAAATCAGATGTCTTTTTAGTGAGGTGTAGTATATAAAATATGGAACACATCCAACACACGTCCTTTGTTAGGAAGTTCTAGAGGCTGAGCTAAATCTCAGTACATTTTTGCTGAGCCTCTGAATTATTTGATCCTTCATTCTGTCCAGCAAATAATGACAAAACTCCTAAAAGCTTCTCAGGACTGCAGTAAAGATCGCTGAAGGAAGAGTTGATGTAGAAAACAAACCTGGAAAATAGAAAGTATAAAACTGCCAAGAAGTTGGGAGAAAACAATGCTACATTAAATGAATGTAAACATAAATTAACAGCTGTCAGGGACATTCACAGTATGTCTCAAACATTTACAGTGTTCTGAACTGGTAGCTACCTATAGTTCGAGTTGGTGGCAGTTGTTTGCAATGAATCTATTTAAAAGCAGCTGAGGGATGTTGAAAAAGTGGTGCTACAGTGATCAAAGACTTTGTCAGACCTTACGAGGAACAGGAAGGCAAATGCATGAAAAGCACTGAGAAGAATCATTAAATGGGACTCTGGCATAAAGCCTCTTGCTATCTTGTTCTTATCTGGTGAAAACAGGACTGTTGGGGGGGTGGGGGGACACTCAGTTTTGAAAAAAGTAGTATATAACAGAGACCTTTATTTGCACTCCAACAACAACATAAAATATATAAATCTGCTAAACATGACAGATGCTTTGTCGTAAAGAGATATATGATACCAAATGCATTGTCTAATCGCTTCATGAAATAAAGGGGATGTTCGGTATGTTCCATGATTGTTGATATAAAAAAAGGCTATTGTGATTAGAGATAAACTGAATCAGTCATTGAATTTTGTAAGAATGTGGTATTTGTATGGCAGGCTACTTTCTACAAATTACTTCATGTGTTTTAGGATCTATAGACCTAAAGCACCACCCCACCATGGGAGGGTGAACCCAATGCTAACACTGAACCATTCATCAGATGAGGAGTGGTTTTTTCACTTAAAAGATCTAGTATTTCAAAAATAAGTTAAGACACCCCTGTGATCATGCAAGTGTGAATGGGACAGTGGCTTGACAGAGCCAAAGAAAAGTGTCCTAACATCAGTTACTGAAAAAGTATGCAGCAGTCATCGCCCTTGCAGTTTCATCACTGGGGGTGACATCTACTTGAAAATAAAATGTCACTTTTTACTGGCCTTTGGGATTAATTTACAACTATATTCAACTGCTGCTGTCATTGGCACTCACAACTCAACATTTAAAATCTGTTTCATACACTTCCCATAGTCCTGCTGGCGTCTCTACTACCAGAGAGCTAACCGCCTCTTGTAATTAATTCCTATTAACAGTATCCACATCCACTATCTTTGAATAATTATTGCCAGCTTCCTGACCCGCTGTGATCATTTAACAGAACCAGTTGCCAAAAAAGTCACAACCAAGGCTATCCTTAAGCAGCCTGTGGGAAGCGCACCCTTTCTCTGCTGCTCCGTACCAGAAGGATCTGCAGCAGCCCCGGTGTTCCCTCAGATGAACTATGACACCACTACGCACACATTGCGAATTCACGGTTGCCGAGGCCAACAACCCTGGTCTGGTGCACAACCACTCTGTAAAGAAGCCTCAAGGTAGGAGAGGTGGTAAATTCCCAAGGCCTTCCCTGGGCTCTCTGTCTTCATTTGCAACCTTCCATCTCACCTCCACGGCTGGTACCTATCGCCGCTGATGTAGACAGCAGACTGCTCTGTAGCATCTTGATGCCAGACTGCTTATCCTGTATGATCACCTCCATCCCAAAAAAAGGGCATCAACTTCGATATCTTCTGCCCTCATTTTAAGATGAGCTGAAACATTGACGTAGACTTTGATTCACGCCATGGAGGATGTTGTCCTGCTGGCTTTGGAAGGGAGTCTGAGCTTGCTGAACTCTCTGACCGTGAATGCCATGCTTGGCTGGAGACTCAGAAAAACTGTTTTCAAATTGAGTATAAAACATTTAAAACCTGTGTAATATGATGCAGTAAACTTCAATAAACAGGTTCTGGTTGCTGTCTCTTTGAATTACCTTATAGTTTAAACTTTCATATTCCTAGTTCCCTTGGCAGGTGGAGCAGCAAAGCTTCCTGCAAAATGCCACAAGTTCAGCAACACAACTAGTAGTTATCCTACACGTAGAAATTTGGCACTAATACACACATGACAATTAAGCACAAAAATGTCCTCAAGGAAGCAGAAAAAAACCCTAAATTTACAAGATTTACCAGAATTGTATCCCAGAGGGGAAAAAAAAAAAGTGCCATCAGTAACTGGATTGTTGATTAAAGACCTGGGGGAGGAAAAAACAAAAATCTAGTGATGCTCAAGGCTTGCCTACACACACAAAGAATTTTGCTGTTTCTTTCTTGCACCTCTTCCTAGAAAAACTGCTTTCTCGTGTGTTGTGTGAGATCTTTTCCTGCATCCCCACCCACCCAGATGGCAAGGTCAGATGTCTTCCCCTTTTGCCATTCCCCCCGCCCCCCCGGCTTGTCTTCCACAGAAGAGCATCGCTTTGCCGCGGCTGCAGAGCCCTCGCACATCTCCTCTCACACCTCCAGCCATGAGGGAAATTTCTTCCAACCTCATCCTGGGACAAGCCACAGCCACCCCCGCAAAAGCGCTGCTCCCTCTGGAGAATAACACACAGCCGTCTTTAAAATGACCGCGATCGGAATGGCAAAAATTCTCCAGACCTGCTGCTCTCTTCTTATACTCAACTGCTCTAGATGCAATTGACACACATCCGTTTCTAAATGTCTAATGGTTATTTATCCCTTGGTGTTCTTTTAAGAGCTCAGATCATCTTCCACCTTCTTTCCATACAGAATATTACCAGAAATTAGGAGGGGTTTGGTTTAGGTTTTAAGAAATTAGATCCTTAGAATATTTTATTCTGATTCTTCTAAAGAAAGTTTAGGATGGCCTTCCAGCTTAAGTCCCAGGATAAGGCAAAGGTTCTTGTTCTACCACCTTTATTTCGTGAAGAACTACAGTAACATTTTATATTGGACACATTTTATTATGGACTAAGGACTTGGACAAGATCACTACTTCCAGTGTCTGTATTGTCATCTTAAATTATATTGCTTTGCATTAACTTGTTCCTTATTAGAAGCTTCACATCAGACAGCCTAGTACCTGAAATTGTCCAATACAAATTCAGTTTTTATGGGTTCCAAGGCTGAAATTTGTTTCTGAATGAGTCAAAACAGTGATAGAACAATTCCTACACGTTCTACTACTGTAATTTAAATGCAGTAGTAAAATTAAGCAGTGGCCTGATGCACTCCAGTTTCTTTTTTTTTCTGAGCACAAATTTAAACTACTACAAATTTGAAATGTACTGTTAGTCATTTTTCACCAGAACTCATTTGTAGCCACTTTGGAGGTGCTACAGGAAGAGTATTTTGCTGTACTAGTCAAACACTTGTTAGTCTCTGCTTGTTACATATGAACTACTTTGTTGCTAATACTGTGGTTCAATGATACAAGTAAAAATACAGGTCCAACAAGGCAGACAGGTCAAAAGCAATTTATTCAGAAGTGCCAGACTCCTTCATATTTCAGATTGTTTTGCCCGTTCTCATTTAAGGACATCTTCCTTTGTAGAATACAGAATGGCCACTTGTTTCTCAGTTGTATTATCTCTTTAGGGTTATATACATTTTGTATAATTTCAGTAGAAATGTAATCAACATTGTGGCTGTTGAGGCATGGTACCATGACATTAGGACCGTAGAACTAGTTTGATTTTAAACAGTGTTCTCCATTGAATATTTAAGTGATCGTATTTCCCCTTCTAAGACTACATTAAAAAAAACCAAAACAAAACAGAACTAAACATACAAAAAAACCCCCAAAAAACTCTTCCCACCCCACTAGAAATTTACCTCTTACATAGAAATGTTCGTTATTCTAATAAGGGATCTTTATCTTCTTGCTATTCCTTCTCCCCTTCCCTACTTTTTTTTTTTCTTCTTGCAGCTATGAACAGACCAAATAACTCTCAAACATTTGAGAGTTGAGCAAAATGTAGCAAAACACATTAATTTTCACTGCTGTTCAGCGGAAGGATTAATTTTCCATTAGCACTCCCCTTAAATGCTCCTGTGTCATTCTGCACAGTTCTCCATTCAGAAGAAGCTGCCTCTGCTACTTGAAGAGACAAAATACCAAGTGTCACCGTGTGCTGACATGCGCAATTAGCCCAAGGTCAGTCAAGGATAGGAAAGCAGCAGAAAGCAACAACCCAGATAAATTATATAAAGCTAAGGGAAGGTGGACCTCGCACTACTCAAGGGTGACTTTTTATTTTATCATTCGTTAAGTTTTGTTTCTGATGTACCTGCATTCTTTGACCTTAAAAACAGTCCATCCTTCCCAATACAAAAAAAACCACCCTTTTTTTTTTTTTTTAAATGTTACCTTTGGACTACTCATGTGTTCCAACCCACAAAGGACAAATGTCACTTTCAGGGATCCCTCCAAACCTTATTTTCCAGTGTGAAGCAGCCAGTCATTAAATACTGATGATGCAAGTTTCTTCATGGCCAAGGTGCAGCACCTGGCACTTCCAAGTGCCACTTCAAAACTCAAATCCTCACATGCTTCCTGAAGGTGCTCTGCAGATCACCAGCTGCCCACAAAGACTAACTACATATGTTTGAATGTGTGACCAGTCTAATTTCAAAAAATGTGTTCTAGGACTTGACACAGTGCTTTGAAAATTTCTCTGCAAACTTGACACATAGAGGAAAAAGTCAGGGAAGCATCACATTTCCAAAGCACTTTTGAAAAAAGAGACACGTTGAGTGAACCAGCAGGATAGTGTATTTCATTAAAGATTTCACCCAAGTGGATTTTCTGTTGTTAAATGCTTCTAACAGAACTCTGACGCTGAGCTGAATCTCTTCATCTGGTCAAGCCAACAGAAGAATTTTGTGCCAAAATCACTACATTAGGATATTGTGTGGTTAGTTTGAGGACCGAACTTCTGCCTACCCTTTAAGCATTTAGTAAAAGGTGCTCTCCTAAAATAAGACTGTCCAGAGATAATGTCAATGTCTTGTGATGCTCATGCCTAAGTTAAAAGAGGGTCACTTGAAGAACTCCAACTGTCTAGATGGGATTAGGCAACTAATCTCTCAGTTATCCACATCAAATAGAGTATGCAAAACCCCTCCTCACAGGAATGATAAACCCATAAACTGAGAGATGCTCAGACACAGCACTTTGATGATTCTGTGAAAAAGTTCAGATGGTTGAACTTCCCATGACTGTATTGTCTAAATTAGACTTTTAACAGGGTCCATCCATCAGAAAGCAAATCAGAAGCACGGTGCAGGAATACCAAGTGCACATCACTGAGCAACTATATGGACTTGCCTTCTCTTTAGGCTACAAGTTTTGACACAACTCACTGTCTTCGATCACCAAAAGCTGAGACTTAGTTTAGATTTTCTTCCAAAACTAAGTTCATGATGCAGAGAACAGCCTTCTCTTATTTAGCTGTAGCAAGCCTATTGCTAGAGCAGCAGTGGCATTTATTTATCTCCGTGCAGGTCTTAACTACAATTCTAGCTAGCATATAGGGGTTTGGTAATCCATCTTCAATTTTTTAGTATAGAGAGGCTTGGCTTTTCTCCTTTAATCCCAGAGAATAAATAGAACACTAGGTCAGGCAACAGTCATTTATTTATTGACTTCAACAAGCAAAAGATATCCTCAGCCATAATGGCCACCACTTGAGTAATACAAATCAATGTTACTGAAGAACAGGGAACATCTGTTCTCTCACCCCTCCCATCCCAGAAGTAACAATAGAAATACCAGGGCCCCTAGAGAAAAGAGAAGGAGAAAAATTATAAAAGGTGCTTAGAATGAGCTGCAGAGTTGAAACATGGACGTTAAAAAAAAAAGAAAAATCATTAGCTAATCCACCATATCACCACGATTACCTCAAAAATAACTTTCATTGTTCCATTTCTACCAGGTACCAAATATATAGCGCTGTTTAACAGCTATTTCATTGTATTAACAACTGTCCTCAGCTGAAGCAGAACAGCAATTACTATTTATATTAAATTTGAGGCTGCAGATAGAAAGAAAGCTTTCCACAGAGTACAATGCAAGTTTTCTCTAGTAAAAGAAAAGGGAATGGGGGGGAAAACAAAGCTGCTTTTAACGGTTACTGTATGTCTCTACCAATCACGCAATTCATTCCGTATTGATAGCTCATTACAGACGCAAGATCCTGATAGAGTATGGCAACTCTACTCACCCCGTGAGAGTCTATCTGAAGAATGTATCTCTAAGTCCCTTAAGTTGTGGACCACTGAAAATCCCAGCCTGCTACTCCTGTGTGGGTATTTTTAACCAGACATCAGCAGAAAAGCAAAGAGACTGCATGCAAATCATTTAGTCTTCCTTCTAACAGCTGAAAATATGAGTAAAGCATTCCTCAGATTTAGAGAAAATATTAGGAGGCTGTAGTTTTGCAGGCAAGGAGACCTTTTATTTTAATCCATTAAAAGAACCCAAAATAGTCAGCAGGTGGCCACATCTATCCATGTTTCATTAAAATCACATAAACCCTAAGTACAAAAGCACCACTGATTATTGCTCTAGAAAAACTGCATGAAAAATTCAAATACGCACAGTAAAAACATCACCATATGCACAAGACTTAATTTCTTAAAGCAAGTGTATGGAATGCTGATCCAATTTTACACATACCTTGCAATATTAAATTCATATTTATATTACTTGGCAACAATGGGAATTTCTAAAAGCACTGTTATGAGAAGGGAAATGTTCATATACAGTTTAATATGTCAACTATCATAGTCCTAAAAAAATTAGCATTTACAAAATACTTGATAAAAATATCTTTTAAAAGTTGCCCAAGAGGTACATAAAATCAACCCAAAATTTTCATGATATTTCATTCATTCTTGTCACCTACAGATTCAGTTTTCTGAGCCTGTGGAGAAGAAAAAAAAGAAATTAATTACTATAGTAAACTGCCACTACATACCTAAATACCCAAACTACCCTTACTCTTTTGATTTCTTGTTTGCAACAGCTCCCTTTCAAACCTCTGTCCATGTCACATTTACACAAACAAAACAGGTACATTCACACACTTTGCTTCAAATACTGTTCCCAGCTTTTCAAAAGCAATACAAGCCTTACCTGTCAGCTTCCATTGTTCACACTGAAAAGCACCACACTACTACCTGTTCCTATTCACTGCACACATGCTGAATGCTCTACCGTACCCTCAACTTTCACTGTTTCAATCTGCCCTTTTACTGACAGTGTGCTGGGTGGGGCACCTCTGGATGTTGAAACACTAACAGCTGAGCGAGAGATGCGAATCTGCAATAACATTATGGGCAATAAAAAGAAACATTATGAACATGCTATCAATGTCTGAAAGGCTGAATAATTAAAAAAAGCACTGATTCAATCAGCAGGAGGTATGTGTGGAAAGTACCTCTTCAGCTTTATTTTCACCATTTTCAGATGGTGTAGTACCTTCCTTTGCAGCTTCTTGTTTTTCATCCTTCTTCCCTTTAGCACCTTTGTTGGCCTTTGCTCCAGGTTCCTTCTGACAGAAGATTAAAAACATGGGTATAGACATTGTGTGAGTAGCCAGCAACCTACATCTTTTAAAAAAACCTTCATACGAACTAAAAAGAAACTCTTGGCAAGCTGCATGTGCTGGACTGAAACAGAAAACCGGCTAAAGACTACCTGGAAAATGTACAACCACAAAAGTTATAGCGAGACTCTCAAAATTTCTAGAAAATGCTGATGGCTGCTTCTTTATTGTTTCTCCTAATTTACAGGGATACAAAACACCCTCAAAATACTTTCGCAGAGCTGAGCTATATATACAGAGGTATATACAAGGTATCTGTATGAACAAATCCAATTACAGTATATTGAAAGCTTAATTCAGCCAAGCGCAAACACCACACTGCTTGTGCAGCAGCACTACCCGTTCGATTAGCATGAAATGTTAAATTAGGTTTAAAAACTTAAGCATTTTTTTTGGCTGCTCTTTTGTTAGTTTGATAACATCTGTGATGTTCATTTCATGTCAATGAAAGAACCAACCAACACACTGGGGAGGCAAACACTGATAAAAATCCATCTGCAGCAACACAAAACAGAGAATTTATCAAAAGAAACTATTCTAACAGCTACAGTTTCATTTAGAGATTTGCTCTTAAACAAACAATTCATATGTTGAAGTATTTTTTTTAATCTTTGCTCTATATACATATTTATATTTGTGATCTAATGCAAGTAGAGGATTTAAAGTGCAATGAGATAAAAATTAAAATGGTATTTCATTGAATATTTTACATTAGTATTTAAAGTAGCTCTGAAAAACACTGTGGAGATCTTCCACGTGATCACTTGCTCCAAATTCTCCATGCAACGCGGCAACAGTAGCTGTGAAAAGGGATATTAAGGCCAGTCCCCCTTCATCAACTACCTTTCCCCAGCGATCCCCATACAGGAGTGGGGCAGTGAGGAAGGAGTGCCAGGAATCCCAGGTCTGGGGCAGCCTGGGTTACTCCTTTCACCCTTCAGCTTCAGTGTTACACAGCAGCTGTGGTGCTTAACTGAGAAGCTTTTGGTGGTGTGAGTATAGTACCAACTCTACACCTACGAAAGAACAAGCTAAGGACTTGATTTAGTAAATCCATAATTTGAAAGCTTTTAGCACTAAAAATCATCTGTACCATCTTGGGTTGTTTACTAGTAGGTTCAGAGTATACATTGCTGTTTTCTGTTTAGGAGAGCAAGACTAATATGATCTTAAAAATATGATCCAGTTAGAGTCTGGAAAAAAAAGCAGATTACTGTATTAAAAAGTTACTTACAATAATGTCATAATGGATTTGAATTGCCTGAAATGAGCTTCAAACACGTCTCATGAAGCTTAGACTGACTCCATAACACCCAGCTCATTTCACAGCACGTACAGGAAGCCACAGAAGCACCATATTCCCTCCTTCATTAATACCCTTTCTATGAGGGGAGCAGCATAGACTCGACAAGCCTTTATTGGTAATTTCGTTTGGTAAACCATAAAGTATTCAAAGTCATAGAGCTTTACTTCCACATGCAGACTTTGTATCCTGATACTTGCCCAAGTGAGATACCAATAAAAGGACATGAAAAATATAAGCGTGAGCAGTGCTAGACTCAGCTTCAGCAGTATTTTTTTCCGATAAAGCAATTGCTCTTACTTAACATTCCCCTTGGGCACAAATAAATCTACAGTTTCTGAAGTACATGATTTATATGCAGAAATCCTGAAAAGGTATTTCAGATGCTAATAAGATTTTAATTTGACTGTAACTGGCCTAGAAAACCCAAACCATTCAATTTAAATATATTTAATTTCACCTTTAATTATAATTGTGCATTCTCAGCAACAGCCAGGCTTCAGGAACAGATAAGAGTTCCTCACTATAAAATGAAGTACTCCCCCTCCAGACAAGGGAACAGGATGGCACAGAGCAATCTTAAATCCTACTATAGAAATTGTTAGGTCTCATGTGCAGCTTACTCAGTGAGAGCTGTACATTTCAGGAAAGGTATAGGAAAGGTAAAGATTCTTCTTAAACTAGGAATTCACTACAAACTAACATGGTCTGCATATCAAACAGGCACGACATTTTGTTTGGACCAGTAATGAGGCCACGAAGGGGTGGAACTGAAAGAAAAGAATGATCTATTTTTATTTTTTTGTCCCCCAAAGTGGGGGCGGGTATGTAGCTGTGGGGAGGGCAGAGGAGCTGATGCCTCTCAAAAACCACTGTGAATTGAACTGTTTGAAATGCAAAGAAGTAGTACACTTGCTTACTATTGGCTACGATGATGACAACTAAAAATAAGATTACTTACCTTTGCAGTTTTCCTTGGTTTGGGTTCAGGTTTTGGTGGAGCAGGTTTCTATAAAACATTTTTTAGTTGCATGATGTGTTAGACATATTGCCAGAAGTCAGCCAGCCACCCCCACACCCCAGCTTCCCCCCACCCCACACCTTCCCTACTTCCTGCTCATTAGTATGCATCTAGAAAACTGAAAAACCTTAATGTACAAATGCACCTCATCACTGTACACACCTATTTTCATTAGCTCACTCATCTGGGAGTCAAAGCAAATTGGGGGTCATTCTAAGAGTAAAACACTGGGATGAGTAGTACCTATTAAAAAGCAAAAGTCAGATATGTTCTAACAGAGAAGAGGAACTAAAACCGAATACTAGTAGTGGCATCAAATGAAGTCCTTGAAGGACAGCTCTTTCTCCTTCCCAGAGAAGCAGCTGCATTTCACAACTTAACATCGGCCTGCAAAACAGTATGAAGTCAATATTGCATGTAACAGACAGTGTTGCACTGAGGTAGGGAAATACATCTTTTATCAGAACAACCTGAAACCAAGAAAACACAGATAACTTTAGCTCTGGATTTCTTAAATACCCCTCAGCAAGAATAAAAATTGAATTAAGAAAAATATTAACAAACCTGTTTGGTCTAAGAAACCATATGTGCCTACAAAAGTATATACCAAGAGGCATTGTACATACTTACAGCTGACAATCTTGCTGATCGTCTTGTGGGCTACAAGAAAAAAGACAACTTTTTAAATAGGCTTACAGCAAACAGCATCCAAAGCAACATAGTATCAGTCATTTCATGGTGACAGCATAAAAGACATCCCTACAAAGATACATCTATGTTGGCAAACATAATTCACATCTTCCTCATCTTGGACAATCAAAAATTTAAAGGTACAAAGTGATGTGAAACTTAGTAATAAAAACTGGTAAGGAATTACAATGTCTAAATCTCCATATGGTTAAACACTTCCCCTCCAATTTTACAAGTACTTCAGAGTCTCTTGCTGCTCTATGAAAGGTTCACAAATATAGCAAGTTTGACTACCTGTGCACAGGACAGTGAACATTTCTCATAAATACCTAGAATTATGTTTCTATGATCTAGCAGATGCTACTTGTAATAACAGGTAAAAATACCATCTGATTAACAGCAGAATAAAGTTATCATCCTTCCCTAGAGGATATCAGAGCGCTAAAATTTTAAAATATGAAGCTAAGTCCTTCCACTTCCTCAGTTCCCCACACACTCAATCTGAGAGTCCAGGTGCACAAAGACAGCTGCAGGATGAGAGAAATTATTTCTTCCACTTAACCACAGTTCTCAAAAGGAAAGAAGGCGGATATTCTGCTTTCTTCCACCTTTCTTTATCACTTCAACACACCTTCCTTATTAAATTTTATTTCACTCTGTTCTTTGTCATAAATTTATTACTGAAGATGAGAAATAGATGTAACCACATTAGTTTGTTCCAAATATTTTTGTATTCATTAAAACAGACAAAGCCACGATCCAGTTACACAGCATGGTTATCAGAGTTCAAGTCTGGTCTGTGTCATAAAACTGGAATCACACTTGTAGCCAAAATAAAGGGACAATTCAAATGCAACAAATATCCAATGTAACACAGCTTAAGCAGTGAATAAAAAGTATCTTAATTACATATTAAGCATTTAAGCTGAGCTGAAAAAACATGGCTCCACACATCTTGCAAGAGGAAAAAGCTGTTGTTAATATCTGAAGAATGCAGTAATTTGTATTCATTGGCACCATTCAAGTACTCTTAGTGGAAAGCTATAGCGAATAGTTCAGGTCTGCATCCAGCAAAATAGAAGTCTTGTTGAAAAATACCTAAAGATATTTTCAACTATCAAACATTTATGCATCGTTAACAGAAAAAGTAAACCTCTCTTTTCTTGGCAATTTCGATTATCAACTGCTTGTTAAACAGCCTAGCACTATTTTACAACAGGTTAAATAAAGCATTTCACTTGGCCAGGTAATCAAAGAACTCCTAGCTCGAGGCATCTTCTTTTACAATTCTGTTTTCTTAACTGATGATTTCTATGCCTCAGCACTTGGGCACTGGCATGTTTTGTTAGTATCCACTTTTTAAAGGATAGTATGTTGGTTTACATAAATTACAATTCTCTCCTATATTCCGCAACTGTTCCCGTTTCATGATTGGTTTCATTGAAGGCTTGTGTCGCCATAAGAAACTCAGAAGAAACCCTCAGTTCTTTAAAAATGCCTGAGAGGCAAGTAATTTTAATTCTTATTCAGAGGTTGTATGTACTTTGTGTTATCTGATTATAAGGAAGGAACTGCAGTCAAGTCAGCAAAGGTCACATTTTAATGTGCTTTTGGAACCTTTGTCCCCTCCAAACAGCTGTACTAACCCAGAAACCAGCAGCTTGCCCAACCCTCTGTTTGACTCTGGCCCACTAGCAAACGTCTACAGAAAGAGTCTATGAAACAGGGCAGACACAGAACAACACTTTGCACTTTCCCACGGCGCTGGCTTCTGGCAATCTACAGTTGCGAAGTTTCCAATCTGGATATTATATCCACATCATATGTTTAATCGTCCCCGAGGGTCATTTCCTCCGTAATTTGGAATTTCTCCATAAATTCATCTAATAACCTAGGGAAACCATTTACACTTTCAGTTTCCACAACATCCTGTGATGATGCAATGAGTTCCGTAATAGGATTACGTACTGCATGGAAAACAAAAAGCAAAACCTTCCCCCTCTGTCGTATCTCCTTTAGGCTTCTTGCCTCTTACTTTCACTAGATTCCTCTTGTTTTCGGTTTACATGAGTAACAATTCCCTGACTGCCCTTCTCTGTGTTACCGATGACTTTATCATGCCTTTGTTAAACAAAAAGTCAAGAGTTCCAGAAAATCTGGGTTGTTGGGGTTTTGTTTGTTTGTAAGATGCTCTGCATGCTCTGTTTGTCCCACTGTACTTGGTACCCTCTTCATTCTGCCATGGCCTTTTTAAGGAAGAGTCAGGATAACTTCATTTAGTCGTCCCACATCTGGAGCACAACAAATTCATCTTGGGATACACTGATGTTTCACACTCTGTCCTCTAGTATTTTTTCCTATATTCTACTTACCTTGTGTTTAGAAGAAATGTCATTTTCTAGTAACTATATTCACTGTGATGTCACAGTCTCTCCCCTGATTAACAGCTGATTTGGTAACCATCACTGTGTCTTCCCCTCCCCCTTGTGTATTAATTTGCATTTCTCCATATTTAATTTCTATTTACATTTTTTCACCTAGTTACCAGTTACTACTGATGTAACAGCCTTCTCAGTCTCTCTGACTACCCTGATAATTTTTTTGCAAACTTCGTCATTTCTCCAGTGCCTCTTCTACTACATCTTTAATTAATATATTCAGCAGCACAAGCCCAAACACTAATTCTTCCAATACTCCACTGATAATTCTCCTCCATTATGAAAATTAACTACTACTTCCCTACCCTCTTCTCAGATCTTTATCTGTTACCAATTCTTAGGAAGATCTTCCCTTTAATCCATGCTAGCTTAGTTTCTCTCAGAACCTCTTTGGGAAGCCTTATCAAAAAGCACTCTTTACATGCAAGTAAACTATATCAGTTGGCATACTATCATCCTTATATCTCTTGCCTTCCACAAAGGACTCTACTGCCTGAAGTATGACTTCTCTCATTATACATTTGTCCACATAAACTTTTTTTTTTTTTAAAACTAGTTTTGCAAGTTAGACTCTCAGCCTCTATTTTCCAGAATCTCTTATCAAAAGTCCTGGGAGCATTTAATCACCTTCAGTTACTCTGGTATTGAGGCCAATGCAAGCAGTAAATTGCACTTATCAGTTTGGCAATTGCTGGTGAATACTGTCTAGTCCTCGCTCATACTCAGTTAAAGAATGTTCTCCAGACTCTACATCCATGAGAAAAGGCTCCACTGTGAGAACCTCCCTAGGAGTTCTCCATAGCAGAAATTTCATTACTGTTCTTCAGCTTCACATTTGCCATGCTGGAGGGTTTGCTCCTTTCCTCATTATTTTCCATCTATACAAAAACCACATTTAAATATAATAAATTTCCCTCATTTTGTCATTAAGTAATTTTGTGGGTTTTGGTTGGTTGGTTGGTTGGTTGGGGGGGGGCAGTGGGAGGAAGTGAGGGCTTTTGAAAAATAATATGCATTTCTGCACAGTGCACTACAAAGCCCTTCTGCTGCCTGAAACCATTAAACTTTTTAGCTGCTCCTTTTAATAGGCTCTCGTTTTTAACAAAATTCCCTTTCTTTATATCAAATCTTACCATAGTGGAAGTTATTTGTGCTTGCATCCCTTCGAGGATGATGAACCTGAATATATTATGGTCATAATTACAGAACAGTTCCCTGACAACTGTCTTTTTAGCTAGCTCCTACATACTACTGAGAACCAAAATAAAGACCTGGTTATCCTTTTTATTGGTCCTTGCATTTGTTCCTCCAGGAAGCAAGCATTTATAGTTTTATCTTTTTTGTCTTTGTAATGCTATCCCATGCCTTTTACCAAATCTCTGAAGGATAACTGAATCTCAACCAACACTATTTCTGTCCTCAGAGCCTCTCTGTTCTGCGTTAACATCCCATTGTCACTTTTATTATTGTGATCAGATGATACCTGGCATGACTTTTACATTATATGCTTCCCATTTACACATGGCTTGGCAATCCATAAAGGATTCTGCTGTACTTATTGATACAATTAATCTAGAGAAATATTGAAGACACATAACAGAAAGGCATTCTACCACTAATGCAACTTGGCTCTTAACCCTGTATAATTTGTGCATTGGTGTCACAGTGTCCCAATAAGCTTCTGTGTTACCTATTATATCAAAGTCCTCATTTAAAGCCACAGTGTCCAAAGTTGCCTAAATTTAGATTTGCAGCCTTTGTATTTTGGCTTGATTGCCTGTTTTCAGAGGCATGAATTAAAGAGGGCTTTATTTCTCAAGAACACTCTTTATCTTTTCATATGCAAACTTTTATGGCTTCTGTGCTGGCCCCTGCTCCCTGCCCCAACAGGGAGTTCTGACTTCAGCCTACATGCTCTCAAAAACTTGCCAGTCTCCCCTCAGATGTCCTGTTTAAAATAATTCAGAAGATCTCCTCAGTGCCATCCACACAGGTCTCTCTTGGTTCAGACTGGAGTCACCCTTCCTATATAAGTTCTGCCTATTCCAGGAGCTCCCACAGTTTCTAATCTAATCCTACAACTATTTTCCTCATTCACACACTAAGAACTACGGGTATATCTATACTGAGACTATCTTATTATGGTTTTTTTCTGCAGCATCAACAGCCACTATTATCTCACCTTGACTGAAGACTACCCTAAGAGCTCTCACATTTCAGAGTCAGAGGGCTCTCTCCAGAGAGCCTGTGTATCTCTGTAAACTTTATGGTTTTTCTTCTTTATTCTAGCAATCTAGTCTCAAATTTCTTGGAGAAGGAACTTTTACTTTTCTGGCTCTTGAAGAAATAATATTTAAACTTGGACAGAGAAAAACACTCATTCAGAGCAAATGAGATTATATTTTTACTATGATTTAGTCAGCCTTTTCATACTTTATGAAAAATGAACTAATTTGTCTTCTAGGAAATTCCATAGGAAGATACCAAGGTAACAAATTCTACTCCTCTCAGATCTCTTTTTTTTTTTTTTACTCCCCAGGAGCTTATTGTAAACCTTACTATTGTATGAAATATTTTAACATTTCCACTGTGTCATCTTTTTCTGCCAGACTGAGCAACAAACAACTTCACAATTCAGAGAGTGTAAAACTTCACAGACCCTTTTTCCTCTCCTCTTCAAATGTGCTCAGATTTACAAGAAGAGGAATTAATTGTTAATTCATTTGAATATTCACCTATTATTTTCAAAGTCCTGATTTAACTTTGTCTTCCAGAAAAGATGACAACCTAAGAAAATTAATCCTCATAATTCTCTACCTGTTTTTTAAACACACATTAAGGGCTGTGGCAAACAAACTAGCGAACTTTGCTGTAGAGGCCAAGGTACCACCAGCTGTCTCCTTGCCTTCTCTGACAGAAGTTACTGTGCCCTTAAAAGAAATTCAGACAAAGAAAACCGACAAATGTGTCAGCTGCTCCAGTTTAGAGCCTGGTATCTTAATTCAAGGCACCCTTCCATCAGACACTTGCGCTAAGAATAGTTTTGAAGTAGACTGGCTGAGGTGCGTGCATTAACCCTCTTCTGCCAATCCACCAGAGACAGTGCAACAGTTTCAAGCAGCAGCATCCTACACTTTTGCCACAAGATCCACCAGAGCTTGTCTATCAAAGCCTTAAGTGTTTCTGAAATTTATTTTGTATACTAGTAAGTAGTCTGAATCCTCAGTGCACCAAAACCAAATTATGTCAGATAAGCTACAAATGTGGTTTACTGTCATTATTACCACTGAAAACATCTCACTAGAAGGGCCAGAGCAATGCATAGTTTTCTGCGACGCAGGAATGCAGATCTCCAGTCAAATAATTACATGCCACAATAAAAAAAAAATAAAAAGGAAAAAAAAAATATATACTTGCCTCTTGTTTAGTTACTTTTGCTGCATCCTTGCCTTCAGCACCCTCTGGAGACTGAAAGAAAATATTAAGTCAGTGTTTTTATTGCAGACTTAAAAGCATCCAGGCAAGAGCAAAACAAAGACGATAGTGAAGATTCTTCCTTCTAAACATTGCAGCAAATTAAAGAAGCCTGGCAAATTTACTTTACTATTTACAAGCAGCACTGTACCAAAGTCATTCTAGATTTTCCAAGCAAGAACACAAGGACTGATCATCACCAGGTGCATAAATCCCATATTTACACAGCATCCCTCAGTGGTCCCCCTAGCCAATTAACTAAAGCATCCGCAGGCTCCAGTGTGAGCTCCTTCTAATCAGCAGCTGGTAGCACAACAGTATGAACTGGAAATCTGAGGTTTGCTCTACTAGGACTTTTGAAATCCCTGAGAAATTTAACACATTTCTTCCCAAACATGAACTTAACTAGTAATGAGATATGATGAGATGAGCCAAAAAAGCACAGCATTACTGAAATGAGTAATTTCTTTACCTCATTTACTCCTTTTGTGCCTCAGGCTCACTCAGCTGTAAGCTTTAACAAGTATCTTTCTCTCATTTCATCTACTCCATTAGAACAGCAAAAATCAGTAAAACACCAAGACATTAACAGGAAAGCTCAGGACAAACATGTTTCTTCACAAGAACAAAGTATCAACCTGACCATTCTAATGCTGGTCTTCCAGAGGTAGTATGGAAACCTTAGTTAAACCACAGGGGAGGGAGAACAAAAATTAAAAAAAAAAAAAAAATTGTTTCCACCTAGGAGCAAGCAATTCGGGGGAAAAAAAAAAAAAAACGGTGAGCAGCAGCAGCAGTTAAAAGAGAACTACAAGAATGGCATGTGTTTCAAAAAGGCATTTAACAGGCAGCAGAGAATGCAATTTGGTTGCTATTTTGTTTTTCAATCAGTAATCTTTTCCTTTGTCTTTCCATTTCAATCCTAACCCAAACTCCGCACAGATTTTGACACGGAACATCTCGAAGTTACACAGCTACGGTTTGGAGCAGAGAAAAAGCCTGGCTGGGAGCAGAGAAAAAGCCTGGCTGGTTTGCAGCAGTTGCCCACTGCCTAACATACTTACAGAAAGACACCCCCCACCAGAGAATAAAATGTGGCTTTGTTACTGTGTGGTCTTCTGACAGAAAGGACGCATGCCACAAAAGCAGCTGGTTTAAAAAAAAAGCAGAGGACTGATCGTCTAAGTAGCTAGAAAACAGCAGGAAGTTAAGCAGCACTGCGCAGTGTAGAGCAACTCAGAATAGCAACAGAGTCAGGCATCCAAAATGGAGCCTGACCGTTCCCTACGCGACTGCAGCCTCACCAGCTGCCTGCAGGATTGTGTCAGGTTTGCATTCCTAAAAACCTTTCAGTTTGGTTACCGAAGAATTGCTACAGCTTGAGGGTGTGATGCTGGGAACATCAGAAGTCATAAGGAAAACAAAAACAAGTAGTTCCATGATCACTGTCAGCAACTAAGTCTTGTTTCCTACAACTTCCCGCTTCAGCTCCCGACACAGTACAAGCTCTAACTCCTCTGTACTCCATGAATTCATAACATCTATTTCTCCTATATGGATTTTCTCAAGTATAACAAACTTGCACTGCACCCCTTCCCTGGGAGGGAACTCGAATAGCATCCTTCCTCTCCTAAGCATCTATTTATATGGAAGTTCTCTCAGATTTTATAATCTTTTCCTCACAGCAGCCAAGAAGCTCAAGATTCACAAGGGTAGGGACAGAAAGACAGCATGATTCATTTCCTTCAGAAGCCAGGCTAAAAAACTCACCATAAACTAAATGAAGCTGACTGACACTCCACAATCGGGCTGTTTTACCCTGCTTCACTTTTAGGAACCACAGAGCTTTGAACAGGGCTAAATCATCACGAGATGGCGCTGCCACATGCCAATGCCTTTGCAGTGATTGCCCAGGAGCAAACTCTCATCCTGCAACACTGCGCAGTTAACACACAGGAATTTACCCCGTTCTCTTTAGCACTAATAAAAGACAAGTCTCCTAGATTTCTGTTGGGCAGGACAGCCCGATTTTAGATATCAATATTATTGCTTGACAACCGATTTAAAAAATTGCTCCTGAAGCAAATCTCAGAAGGATAAATATATTAAAATACTCTTGATGCAACCACTGTATACTACTATGATATATTATGCAACATAGTTCAATTAAGCTAGCTAATTAGCCCAGCAATCCCCCTCAAGTTAGAAAACCCAACAGCAATTCTGAAGGCCACAAAACTTTCTCCATGGAGGGACACGCGCAGCTAAAATCTCCGAGGTGTGAATAAGCAGCAAGGGGTTCTGACACGCTCTCATTTCCATTTCAGACCTGCTCCCTGCCCTCAGCAATTACTACAAGTCCGGGCGTTTGGAGGCTGCACTCATCCTCCCAGGGCTTTGGCTCCCTGGTAGGCTGGCAGAGCTGCGTGGGAGGCCATGTCATGAATAAGGTAACAGATTCAGCTGAAAAATAGCCTGCTGCTTAAACAAATTTATAAATATTATAAATGTATCTACAGATTATAAATATATAGTCTTCCCTGCTCCAGCAGAATCATTTTACTGCACAGCTGCACAAACAATTGAGCCAGTACAACAGACAAGAATGAAGTGGCACAGGGCAGTTGCAGCAGCCTGGGACTCCTTAAGCTGATAGACATACATACAAAAAAGAGTATGTCAGATATGGCTACAGTATATTTATTAAAAGAGGAACCGAAATTTTATTTTCCCCTCTGTGAGTCCTGCTTAGACATTCCAGTGAGCCCCAGCTGATGTGGATCTTCACACTAGTTTTTGCAGCACTTTCTCCCCTCCCTTGGGACCAGAGAGATTTGTACACAAACGGATCTAAGCCAAGCATAGTTCCCAAAGGACTTGGCGCGCCACACGCAGCAACTGTCCGCACTAGTATCTTGAAGTCACAGGACTTTTCTGTAGATACGACCAAAACCTTAAAGTCCTTGTCTCTAACTTTTCCACGGGAGCCCTTCCCCCATCTTTTGTCCTGGTGACAAACTACTGAAGGAACTTTGGCTTCAAAGCAACCAAACATACTATATAACCCATCCCCTTGGCACGTTTTTCCACATGACGTAATGCTGTGGCTCACCGTATTTCACATGACACCCCAGTCACATTAAAATGCACCTTGGATACTGTGCCTTACATCGTAAACTAGTCAGGAGCGGGACTGTCCACGCTGCAAGTTTTGTGCAGCAAAATCAAAGATGAAAGCAAGCACTGAATCACTTGACAAGGGCAGTACTCCAACCTCAGTAATTCTTCAGCCGTACTCCATCATATGCCTGTATTGTACTCATAAAGCAGTCCCTATAGGCCTGCTGTGCCTGATACTGGATGGATGCCTACAAGAGACAAGACAGATAAAATTAAAAAGCAAATAAGGACACAGAAAATAGTGATTTTTTTTCTTTTTTTTTCCAATCGTAGAGATACACAGGAGGAAATAAGATGACTGTCTAACTCTAAATATGCTTTTGATATTTAAACTAATAGCAAGTTTTAGGCTCAGATGACCACACATTGTGTCATAGCTCAACTGGCACTACATATTGGCAATACGATCGTAAACTAAGCTGTAGTAAAGCTCTGTACTATCTGTCAGAGCTGCGTAACTTTTATACCACAAGACTGACCTGAAAGGTTGCATGCAAGATTCCCTGTGTATATCAGCAACCAACTTCTTTTTAATTTGTTTTTACCCCACTCTTTTTAAGGGACAACCTAGAAAACTACGTTGAGAGGACTGGAAAAAACAAGAGAATATTAATAGATGATAGAGAACATAAAAAAAAAAAAAATCAAAGTAACATTAAAATTGAGCTTGTCTGTATACACAGTTCTTACATTTCACTAGTTTTGAAGTATACGTAAGAATCTGTGTTTGCACATACCAGGACAATAATGTGGTGTCTGCAATGCCAACACCATTACGGGACTGTTAAGTTGAAAACAGAAAATTAGATAACTGTTTTAAGGAAACACTTAATAGAATATATAGTCAATTTTTTTTTTTAATTGTTCTTAAGGCTCGGTTACCTGGTAGAGATGCACCACAAAAGAGACAAAAAGTTTCAATATTTCTAATCAAAACCCTGCAATATAAGCAGGATGTAATGGGAGTACAGTAACACAAAGTAATGAAGTTATTGATGTCTGTTTGAGAGATCCAAAGGTACATATTTGAACTTGCAGTAACCAGCTTCTGGATAAATATTTTGTTTGTACTGAAATTAATGGATTGTGCTGTTATAAAAGAGGACATTAAAAAGCATGAAGAATGAAAATACAAGTATGTGAGAAGTAACAGTACAGAAAGTTGCTTATAAAATGAAATAGATCTTTCATTCTCTGAAGGATCTTATTACTAGCTGACACTCAACACTTTTGCTCTGATGGGACAGGAATTAGTCCTTTCAAACCCATGTGGAAAAAAAAAAGAGGAGAAAAGAAAAAAAAAAAAAACAAAACAAAAGCAGATGCCAATTTCATTTTAATGACCACGTTAAGAAGTTAGGCAGAAAGTCTTAACCGTCCTAGCACTTGAGCATTCTCTATAGTGTGTTCTCCCTTCTTTGCAAGCTGTTTTGTTCAGCCACATCTCCATACGCTGCCTGCAATGGGATTTGCCTGCAGATACTTTCCTGGCTCGCAATTCTAGCTGCAATTTCCATGATGTAATGCTTCGGTCATTTCTCCAACAACTTCTTTCACCAACCAAAATGCAATAAAAGCTCGCTACAAAACAATGGTGCAAGAATATATATCAAGTCCTAAGCCTTTTTCAGTGTTTACTGCAGTTTTCCTAATTTTTTTCTTCCTTTCATTTCCCTTTGAGTAGAACTCTGCATTAGACAAAATTTAATTCAATAAATTGTTTCCCCATACATACTAGATCTTCTAATTCTCTTCAGAGCAGCTTTGAACTTCATGCCAGTTCATAAACGTAATTAAAATGCTGTTTATTTATTGGTTTAGATTAATGAAGACTACATGTTGGCTAATTTAACACCAACTCCTGCAACACCCTAACCATTGTTTCTTCATTTAGCTCTTCTAGCTCTTCGTTCACCTTTGTTTATAGCTAGTTCTTTGATCTGTTTTCAGTGGATAGAACAGTGCTCACTGCCAAACCAATGTGAATGAACTTTGCAAGTAAAATTAATTCTCCATAAGTGCTTTAAGAAATCAGGTATTCTTCCTACTACACCTCTTCATTTCTTTTTTTTTTTTACCATGAGCCTGATCCTAGACAAGAAAAAAAAATGCATACCACTAATTTAAAAAGCAATTAATTCTGCCAAAATAACAAAACCACAAGTGAAGTACAGAATAAATCTGATTAGTGGTTGGATTTTTTAAAATACTTATCCAAAATGATACCTGCATTGATTTCATCCAAAAAAATCCGAGGCTTTTGGTTTGAGGGGTTTTTTTACTATATGTATATATATACACACCATGTATATACATATACATACACACACATATATACATGTACATATAGTCTTCACAAAAAGAAAAAACCTCAAACAAAAATAACAAACAAACCTCTGCTTAAATATTTATTAAGTGTATAATATGTTAATCTTTTCCATTAAGAACTATTATAATGAAATATTATATAATAAGTCATTTTTAGAATTTAAATTCCTCCATCTTACATCTATTAAGAGTAGAATATTCAATTTTCTAATTCTTTGGGGGAAAATGTCAAGATCGTAAAGTTCTGAAAAGACAAATGCTATTTAAATATAAAGAAGACAATTAATATCCCCTTGTATTAATAAGCAACTGGGGAGGAATCAGTGAAAACATTTCCTGATCAAAGTCTCCATTGTTGCTTAAAGATTCAAGCTAAATAGAGCGACTGGTTAACACACATTGCATTTTCAAAGAATATAAGAGAAAATAAAAATACTACCAGCCTAGTTATAAACAAAATCAGCAGATTCAGAAAATGCATTTTATTAAACTCCTCAATTCTTAAAAATTAACTGCTGTGATCTTTATGGTCTTCCAGACAAGACAGAAGAGACAGAAACCAAGTTAGGCCCAGGGTATTTCTAGATAACCCAAAACCAGCCAGAACACGTGTTTTTCCAAAGGAGGAAATTCCATCATTGTAGATCAAGGTTTTGATATTCTCACTGAAAAGAGGTCAAATATTGACCAATATAAGGTAAAACACAGGTATATTTGATGCGACATCTTTAAAGTCCCACAGATAGCTTGGCTTTTATTTTTCCTTCCAAGTCTGTCTTCCCTGTAGTCAGTTTTTTGCATAGGACATCTCCTACCTATAGCAAAGAAGCAACAGCAGCTTCTAAAGGCTCAGATTTAAAAAAACAGCATTGTAATTTAAAATTAGACAGTTCCTTCTTCAGACAGTGAAGTAATCAGCTGCATTTTGAAAAAATAGAGATCAGCCATGGGAGCAGTGAGCATAGTGCATTTGAAATTGTTCATTTTCCCCTGAATACCAAATGGGATAATTCAGCTAGGTAGTAAGTAAATTATTGTCTCAATATTTGCTTAACCATTTTACTGCTGCCATAAAATAAAAAGGCAGATTCAAAGAATATGATGGATGAAATCCAATCCCTAATAACATTATTTCTCTGACCTTTCAAAGCTCATGCCAGTTCTGCAAGTGAGATGAAGCTGATCGACTCGTGCAAGTCTACATACAGAGCCACAGTTTTTAAAACCTCTAAGATTAGGTTCTAAAATCTGTATCTAAATAATACTGATCAGATCTGCAAAGCAAAACTAGCACAAAGTGCTTCTGAAAAAAAATGTACTTAGAGATTAAATTCAGACAACCATTTTCAATAACGACTGATTCCTGAAAATAGCCACCTCTGACAAAAATACTCTGAATGCCTGAAAAAAAAGTATAATTCCCTCCCAGAGGACCTAACTGTGATAAACCCACAATAATCCAGAAAATAACATTTTGTTGTTGTTTCAACTAACTAGTGCCACAGAACATAAGATCTCTGAGATGATGACAACAGGTCCACAAGTACAAGGCAGGTAGCAAAGGCATAACAGGTACAATGCCTTAGATACACCGATCTCTTACAACCCGGTAACAATTCCAGCTGGGGTTAACAGGAGCATTGCTCTGCCACAACAGCCAGAATGGAGAGCTTCACAGGCAACCCAAATGCAGTTTCAACAGAAGAAAAAAGCAAAATGTCTCCAAGAGGATGCAGGTAGGATAAGGAAGAAACGATGCAGCAGAGATAAAGGATGCTTTCCTACTACAAATAGAGCACCGACACCTCTTCCCAACTCTGCTTGAGAGGAACAAAACACTGCAGAGGTAAAAATGTCATTGAGACACTTGGTTTCCAACTATGGAAGTGCTCTCTGCTACTACTAACTCAGGTAGCATTAGGACAAACCAGAAAGCTAGGTGAGGAGAGCAAACATACCCAATGGTCCCAACAAAGCCAGTGTTGATGGGCAACATAGGCAATTTTTTTTTTGTGCAAGCAGATCCAAACACTCTTAGAGAAGAGTGCTTTTTATATTCTCAGTTTTCACTGTTACCAAGAACACCCACTCTTTACTATGAGAAGACAGGAGCTCTATCTCCAAGTTACAGGAGTAAATAATTGAAAATTGGTAATTCTCAAAGACACCAAAGGGGAAACAAACAAACAAACCAACCCACAAAACCAAAACCAGATAAACAAAAATGAGAAACAAGCGAAATGCCTTCCCTCCACCTCCAATGGTGCAAGGACAAAATTTTCACCACTGAGTTGTTCTGATTATTCTAATGAATTAAAGAATATTCCTTTACGCACTCAAAGTTAGGGACAATCCAAGAAAGGCTGGCTAAGGCCACCATCTGATTAATACCTGGCTGCTGCTAAGAAGAGTTCTGCCCTCCCACACCTATCATTCCTGCCAATAAGCCAGCTTAACTCTTTGGGCCAAGATATGGGAAACTAGATCAGCAGACAGGTCTGTCCAAAAACACATATGATATCCCACAAGTTAAATCAGAGTAAGGACAGGAATAAATATCTGGATTTGCTTCTTTTGGCCCATACATGCCAGCTTGAAATACCTGTTGAACTACAGTCCAAACTGTAAGTCCCACACTACCAATTTTGCCAAGTGGTGTAAGAGCATCTTCTGCATGCAGCCAGTTCCTCATTCTTGGCCCTACTCCCTTCTAACAGGTTACACCACACATTCATTGTGCCACTGTGCAGCATCTCTAAATTGGACCAGTAAAATGATCCAGGATAAAAACAAACAAACAAACACACACCACAAAAAAAACACCCCACAAAAGCACATTCAAACCTGCATTAAGTGGATTGTGGCCTGAAACACTAAGTCCAGCACCTGAAAACACCTTTTTGGCTACTGGACCATGGGATAAATCACTGTGCTAGCTTAGCGCAGTTAAAGAACAGAAAATAGATAGTGGCCTTTATGATCCTATGAAGTGCTGATTTCCAAGAGAAATATTTGGATCTAGTTTACTTACACTCTACAAAAAAGACAGTATTACAATCATGTCAAGAAAAATTCAACTTCATAAAATCTCTCTGAAACAACAAGGATATATCTTGGAACATATCAATCCCATACACAGCCACTGTTTGGGTATAAAACAGCAGAGAAAGTGAAGTTTTTCAAATAAGAGAGAAGAAAAGCAGCCTTAAACTAAATAGCATAAACCTGCTACCTTCCATTTACACACAGGACTCTCAATTTTTTTAAACTTAATAATACTGATAGTCTAGAATACAAAATAATATTACCCCTGTTGGTGTCTTGAACTACTGTACACAAAACATTACCTCCACCTGGTTAGTTTTGAACTCAGAGGAGATAACTTACAAAGTAGATTGTACTACTGGCTACACTTCATCAGATATCACGATTTAATGCACCCAAGGAGCATTAAGAATGGTTTTTAATTGACAATTCAGTGAAAACCTAAGAATTTTTAGGTTGCCCATTCATTAAGTCCAACTGTATTTCAGTGTAGTCTAAGAAGAAAATGTATATACATTGTTCTCAATTGCTGATAAATGGGCCAGAGTTTTACGAACTTGTATAAAACAATCAGAAACATTTTAGATCTAAAAATCCTTGGTCAGTAAGTTTTTAACCTCTGTAACTCTCAAAAATAGTAATAGCTAAAATTATATAATTTGCTGTTTCTAAGCCATTTTCAAGTGTATCTTTAATTTAAAAAATGGACAAATATTTGTTGCATGTATTCAATAGCTCTGTAAACATAATTTACTGCAATATGGCATAGCGGCATTCCTCAAGCATGTTTTTTTCTTCAGTGCCACTCAACATTGCTACACTGTATTACATCTAAGTGTCCCATACTCAGACAAAAATTTGTGATCTTTTCGGCTTAACTGTTCTATGAAAGATGTAGATCCTTTGAGTCAGTCTGGTCAACAGATATCCGGAATAGGCCACCTACGCAGTTTTTAATTGCTTTAAATATATCAAGGTTTAAAATTCTTAACAGTTATGAATTTAGTACAAACAGTACAATTCCTAAAATTGCTAAGTGACAAAACATCCTTTTCCCTTATATTAGAAGATTCCTGCAATCTATTAAGATTGTCATCTTCTGCTATTGCCTAGCCTGTTTTCCAGTCGTTACTGAATAGTCTAGGATTGATCTAATGGGAAAAGTGGAAAGAGAAACTACCTTTTAAGAGCTCTGACTTTTCCTCTTAGTCCTCATGCAGCACAAGGAGAGAGGAGGAAGCAGTCAGTACAAAATGCAGGGGAATTTCAAGTGAGAAGTCTGGAGAGAGAAGTGGGACAGGATGGGAGTGGGGAGAGGGCAGCAGCCAAGACATCTGAATCTGGTACTGACCCCCTTTTCCCTTCTAATCTATAACAGCCTCCAGAGCGTGAAATAAAACATGGAACCTCCCCCATTTCTATGTCCCACTGCTAACAGAGCGTGTCCTGTTACTTGTGTTCTAGGATAAGCTGAACAGTGCCTCTGCTACAGACCAAGAGCTTCCAAGCCCAGTAATGAAATAAGTTGTTTGCAGGGTCCAAGTCCCCACATCATCACTGCAGCTTCTTTCAAAAATGAAGATAACCTTAGCAGAAAACACACTGTTACATTGATGCTGGTATGTTGAATTGACATGGTCTGATACACAGCTGAAGTATCAAAATACAGAAAAGGATATAAAGTAGAGCAGCATAGCACTTGAGTGCACTTCATACTGCTGCATTATGTACACAAACTCACCTGCTACTCTTTGCACAAGATCTGCACCTCATTCCATGGATCAAAGGGTGACAGTGGGATCATTCAGAGCCACAGCAAACAGGGCTGTCATCTGCAGAACCCTCGGATTCATTAGTTAATTGGCGTTTGATCACATACAAGTTGCTCCAACAAAATTTTAGGGAGCCAGTACTATTGCAAGTTCCTCAGTTTCTATGTACACACCACAAAGCAAGAAGACAAATTTGTAGAAGTAACAACAACGAATGAACCACTCAGAGTGCAGGAGGTGCTTATTAGAGGGAATAAAAAAATCAGGACAGACATCTTAACCTGAGAATCCAAGAAGAAGGAACTATTCCAATATCTCAGCCATTTGCTTCTGTGCCCCATTTTCCTATCAGTGGATGAGGAACAACATTTCTATTTGAATATTCATGACACTTCAGAAATGCAAACTCAAACTGAAGGATTTCACAAAGAGAATCGAATTTAGGCCCAGACAAAAAAAGCATAATTAGAATTTTAACAGCTCTAGGTTGGTACCTAGGTTTAACCCCAAGGACTAGAAAATACATTGATTAGATACGTTGTTGCAAAAACAACTAGTAACATAAACGTCCCAAAAAAACTATCATGTGATCATGTAACTAAACGCACTAGGACAACCCTGGAATATGGCACCTTCTAGCTTCCACTAAAAAAAGCCCCATTCCAAGCAAAATATTCAGACTGTTTGTTTTTCTGCAGTAAATATAACCAACTAGTCTCTCTGACTTCAGAGAAAGTGAATTTGCATAACAGAACAGGAACCTACCGCAGATGTTCTCTACTACATTTTCACAGCATTGACTGTACTGCAGAAACTAACATTCCTAACGAGGCGGCAAATAGCCTACTGAAATGGCTAATTAGACCATGATACTTTTATTTGCTCTGAAACAGCAGCAATATTCAAAGATGCTACGTCAAAGAGGGCCTTAGGAAGAAAAAGTTGCATTGAGTCCTCCCATCTGATTCAACTGCAAGTGCTTTCAAAACATGTGAGGCACAGGTCACATTGCATGGAGTCAGATTAAAGAACGAGTTCGGTCATTTTGGAGTGCAACCTCAACTAACTGACAGGCTCCCCATTCAATACTGGATAAGTAACCACTTGACCTACTAATATCCCTCAGAGATGGTGCACATTCTACATAAAGGTACAAGTACCATTCATCTTGATGATGATCACATTAAAGCTGATGTACACATGCTTATGCACATGGGTTTATGTGACCATACAATGATATTCCTTGTAATCAGGTGCAGAAACTTTCTTCATCCCTTCATCGCTAACATTGAGACATTTTTACTAAAGCTATTTTAAGGTCAAGGAGTTTTCCGAAATGACCCAAGAGCTAATTCCAGCAAGACAAGCCACAAAACAAAACACCCCAATTCACTTCAAGGCGTTCATTGCTATCAATACCACAACAAGCATTCTGGTGTATCCCACACTGACATGCCATTCTCCTTGTGAAAGGCCATGTTCACACCACAACGTTATTACAACAGACAAAGGGTAAAGAAATCTGACAGAAGGAGTCCTGAGTTCAGACTCTTTTTGTTTTAGTGCTGTATTTAACACCATCGCGACACACAATGAGTTCTTCCTTTTCCCTGTGACCCTCAACCAATGACTAATGATACCCCAATACCTTAGGCCGCAGCCCTCTAGAGAAGGGGAGACAGCCTACATTTCTCTGTCCATAATATTAATAATGAACATAAGGCCAGGGACTCAGCAACTGACTTCAGTTTACCTAGAGATGAAAACAAAAGCAAACAACAAGCACCAGCCAGTTTAGATAACTAAGGCATACACCACAACAAGTACAGGTAGATTCATGCCCTTTCTGTAATAATATTTGCTTACTTACCCCCATAACTGTGAAAAGATCTCATTTTGACTTTTGATGTTTATTTCCTTATAAAACTTACAGTCTTAGCAGCTTTTTTATAAGTTAGAAATTCTAATAGAAGAATTGACTATTAGCTGAATGAGATGGTCTTGTATCCATGTGGAAGCTGACTGGTGTAATTATTCAACTACTGCTGTATCACTAACTTCTCACTCTGTGGATGTTATTCTAGAGTAAAATTGATTGTTGTACAATACTTATGGCAATTCCACTTTTCTCAAAAGGCTAATCCATTAATAACACATTTTGCCTGGAACCAGTGCTTCCCAAAATAACCACACTTAATAAACAACCTTAAAATTTAAATGTTTACCCATACAATGCTAAGTAAATGAAAATTTACGGCGCCATTAAAATTCATCTCCATTTCTCTGATACCAAATGTAATGTTTTTATTACTTTTTTTATAATCTTCTAGAAAGAAGACGTGTTCTTGTGGACTTACAACTCAGAGATAGCTCCTCTTAATAAACATTTCACAACTGGCCACAAAAACCTACATGAGTGACTTCACCCTCTCTTAGGAAGAAGAGCCTGAAACATTATCCATAGTGTAAGAACACAGAAAGGCAAAGGAAACAGGGTAGGAAGTTTGCAAGGCGTCCAAAGTTGTAAAAAGTCCTATGGGCACAGGCTAATTTTCGACTTTTTCCTGATGACAAGCAACAGCACTAAAAGAGCAAAAGCATGTGAGGCCTATGTGAGGGTGCAATGACAGAAGAACAAGAGGAAAAACTGCCCAACATTTACTAACTTCAAGCCCAGGTACCTAAATAAAGGCAATTGACCCCACAGCTGTATCAATTTTCAGAAGTGAAATCAGGTTCTTCACTATGAATTAATTAATTCAGTAGCATACTTGACCATTTGACATTTTGATACCTCTCAAAAAGAATAAGGACAAGAATTGAACACTGAGCTACATGGAAGCCATCATCTACCTGTAACTTTAATAGATTTGAGCCCCAGCCCAGACACAGTCTATTAGGAGGTCATAGGTCACATTTGGGAAATCCCCAAAAACTACAAATGGCTTTCCCTTCGTTGACCTAGTTAAAATTAGAGAACTGCAGCTATTATTTTTGTCACAGTGTGTGCTAGTGTCAAGTCTCTCGTTAGGCTCAATTAGTGCCTGCAGAAGGCGGGCAGCGAGTTCTCGAGGGAGACCTCCAGCAGGGCCCCCCTCGCTCGCCCACCCCCTGGGGCCGGGCCGGCAGCTCATCCGCCCCGCACCTGGCAGGGGAGGGGACCGGCTGCCACCCCCTGCCAGCACGGCAAGCGCTCCCCGCCGCCGGGACGCCGCGCACCCGAAAGCTCCGGGTTCAAGCGGGAAGGAGAGGGGCGGACAAAACCGCACAACACCGGGCCCGGCCGCTGAAGGGCCGCCTAAGTTTCTCTCTCTTCGGGAAGGCGATCTCACAGCCCGGCCCCCGCTGGCGGCTCCCTCCCGAGGAGGCTGCCCGCCCGCAGAGCCAAGAACGGCCGGCGGCGAGAGCCGGCCCTGGCCCCCCGCCCCCGCCATGGCTGCCCCAGCGCGGCGGGGGCGGCGGGGGCGGCGGGGGCCGCGCTCCCTCCCTCAGGAGGCGCCTCCCCGGCGGCCGCCCCCGGGGGCCCTGCCCGGATGGGCGCCGGAGTTGGTACATACGGGTCTGCGGCGGGAGGCGAGGAGAAGGGTGTAGTTTGTTTTAAACATGGCTTGCCTCACCCCTCCTCCCTTTTACCTCAGAGCCATCACCCGGGCACGGCGGGAGGCGGCGGCGGGATCCGGCCGCCCCGGGTGGGGGCTGCTCCCTCCCCGGCGCTCCCCCCGCGGCGGCGGCTGCCGGAGTTTGCGAGCAGGAAACTCCTCCCGCCGGGGGCCAGGGGCGAAGCTGCAGCTGCTGCAGCGCTTCTCCCCGGCGGCGGAGGAAGGAGGAGGGGGGGCCGGAGTTGTGATAGCGACTTCACCCCCCGGGGACGGGGGCGACGCCGCCCCGCGCGGCGCCGGGAAAGTAAACAGGGGGCGGCGGCGGCGCAGGGAGCGGCGGGGAGGGGTGGAGGGGGCTTGCAACAGGCAGCGAAATACCCGGGCTCGGCAGCAATCCGCGGGCTCCGGAGCGGCGGCGGGGAAGCAGCAGGCGCCCTCGGCCCCTAACGCGCGTTTCGCCGACCGACCGCCGCTCGGCCCCTCGCCCCGGGTAGGCGCGGAGGCAGGACCCGCCGCACTCCCGGGGCGCCTCACCTTTCTCTTCGGCATAATGTCCCTGCTCCGGGCCGCCGAAGTAAAGCGACGAAAGAAGCTCCGGCAGAAGCGCGGATCCGCCCGGTGGTGGCGGCGACACCGGTGTCGCTGGTGCCCGCAGCTCTGCCCGGTGCCCGCCGCCCCCGGCGCCCCGGCAGCCCCCACCGCCAGCGCCCGCCTCGCCGACGGGGCGGGCAGAGCGGGGCAGCCCCGGCTCCTGATTGGCTCCCCAAATGCGTGGCACCCCCCTCTCCGGCGGGAGCGGGCTAATCAGGGGCAGCGCGCGCGGGTCAGAGGCCGGGCGCGCGGTGCGAGGCGGGCTCGCGTGGGGACCGTTGGGGCCGGCGGCGGCCGCGGGCCTGTGGGGAGCGGGGGCTGGGCCGGCGGCCCCGGGGGAGCTCGTCTGCGGCCTGGAAGCCGCCCGCGGCTCTTCCTTGACGGCTGGGAAAGCGAACCGGGGGTCTGGGTGCATCGGGCAAGTTACGTGTGGCGTCTGCTCAGGAAGCCCTACAGCGCTCGTCGTACAGCCGATTTATTCCAACCCGTTTAAATTTCCTTTCGTTTTCTCCTCCCAGCAGTTCCGGTTTCTCCTCGACTGAAATCCACTGCAGTCTTTCCCCCTAGTGACCGTTCTCCCGTTTTAAACCCGGGGGTTTATTTTGCCATGTTAATCCATTCATCCTCCAGTGCTTTCAGATGTAAGGAAGATGGTTTTTCAAGTCTTCTCTTTACGTAGCCTGTTAAATATATACATATAAATTTATAAATATATAAAGGGTGAGTGTCACAAGGATGGAGCCAGGCTCCTCTCGGTGACAACCAACAATAGGACAAGGGGCAATGGGTATAAACTGGAACACAGGAGGTTTCATTTAAATTTGAGAAGAAACTTCTTCTCAGTGAGGGTGACGGAACACTGGAACAGGCTGCCCAGGGAGGTTGTGGAGTCTCCTTCTCTGGAGACATTCAAAACCCACCTGGACTCCTTCCTGTGTAACCTCATCTGGGTGTTCCTGCTCCAGCAGGGGGATTGGACTGGATGATCTTTTGAGGTCCCTTCCAATCTCTAACATCCTGTGGTTCTGTGAAATCACTAGCCAGACAAAACACTGCTGCCAAGACACTCCATTACAAGGTGGTGTAATCAATTTTTCAATGAAGTTCAAATTCCAGCAAATACCTTTAAAAAAAAAAAAAAAAGATTGATTTGTTATCAGCTTGAAACTGAATGATCCCTTTCAAGCACCTGCAGAAGAAGCAGAATTGAAACCAGAGGTTTGCCAAGAGGTGGACACCTGCCTTGTAGCCAAGAGCTAAGAGGTTTGGATGCACACAAAAATGTAGCAGCTGCCTTGGTTTAATTTTTCTCTTTACGAAGGAATTTGAACTCCTACCTCTTGTTCTTCCATAACATTATTTTGACAACAAACTATATTGTCTTTGGAGTAGGAAAGCTCAGATTCTCCTTTTGATACAGTTTCAACAGCTTTGTTGAATTTATATTAATTTGTACTAATAATTCAGCAGGGCAGGAACCCAAATGGGTTTGCTCCCAGTTAAATGTGTAAACCACTAAACCAGGGAATCATGCCCACTTGTTTGTATGCAACTTCCATACATTAAGGTAGTTTATACAAAGTGGTACAGCTCCACATGAAAAGACTGAAAAACATGCACTTCATCAGGAGATGCCTGTGCTAGTCAAAGATTTAGTCTAGATTTAGTGTAATGCCTAAATTCTGATTAACATAGAAGGAAATAAGTCTGAATGAGTCTACAGCTTAACCTTTTTCTTTTAACCTTGTTGTCCAGCATTTGTCCCATGCATCCTTAATCCGTTACAGATGATGGGAGCAACTCCTACAGCTTCAGTGTGGGCTGTCCATTCAGAAAGAGAAACCAGAACTAGGCCTCCATTAGTACAGATGAATGCTATTGAGAGGAGTACTGCACAGAACTGCAGCAATGAGTATAACCACAGCATTTCCTCTTATGCCATCCAAAAATTTCGATTAAGCCCACATCTAATTTAAAGCCAAAACAACTTGGAACACACACACATTTTAAAGTTCTGATTAGTTCTATGACTGCCTTCCTCCTTGTTCTATTCCATTCTTGTTTCATCTTGTCCCTCTATCTTAGACTCAGGATAATTCATGTTGAAAGGGACCTCAGAAAATCACCAAGTAAAACCCTCTGCTCAGAGCAACAGGCTGAGGGCCTCATCAATTTCCAAATATCTCCATCAACAGAGATTCCATGATCTCTCCAGGCACCCAATGCAAATTCTTCAGTTCTTTCTCTGCTTATACACTAGTTCAGTTCTACAATTGTCCCACCTTCTTTCCACTGTCAGTTACTCCAGTTTCTCTAAACTTTCAGCTAGTAGAAGACGACAGCAGGAGCTTGGGAAAAAGCAGAAAGTCCAGTAGACTCGAAGTATTTTTTTCTGGCTTTACAGAAAGGGAAGAAATGTGTTGACATTTATAATTAGCTAAAACTAATGTGCAGTGTGAAGGAAAATCAACATTTTTAACAGCAAGAAAGTGAGAGAACTGGTGGAACTGATAAGTTTTTCCAGATGCCCTTCTTCCATTTAACTAACTCAGGTTCAATGGAAACATGGCACCTCAGTATGAAATCATTCAAGAAAGTTGCTGCTCTGTAGAACAGTCCAGTTCATCTTTTTCTTCACTCCCTCAGCATTTTCTTGGTCCATACAGAATTGTTTCTAGTCACTTCTTGTTACTGCAAGTCCTGTCAGGTCTCTGGACAGTGGCAGGTTATAGGGGAAATGCCTTGAGACAGGAGAAGAGCAGCAAGTTGTTCTTCTGCTATCCATATACTCAGCTTTCCTGTGCCTGTGATACACTCACTCTGACAGAATTTATGTTCAGACTGGCTGGCCTGCTGCTGCAGCTTTCAGTTAAAAAGCATGGGAATTGTCTGGTAGTTTCTTCTTTCTGCAACAGTTGTCTTTTTCCAGCATACCCAACCTGCTAGTATTAAAAGATGTCTCTTGTCTGAAAAGCCTTGCCACTAACAACAAGAAAACCACCAATCTGTAGGTCTTCAAAGGGAAAAGGCAAAAATCCTCTCTTCTGTTATGTGATGAAATTGGTACCATAGATGTAGGCCATGCTAGAAAAGCCATATTTTGGCCATATTGGTTGCAATAGAAATTAGTTTATAGCTTATTTTAACTTCACAACTGTTTCTATTTATAAGTAAGTAGGTGATACAACTGTAGCACAGTACTGCTTTTCTGTAATAACATTTAGGAAGTGTACAGTTCAGGGTAATGTAACCCTACATCACCACCTTTTGTATCCAAGGGGTGACACTTGTAATATGAAGTCACCCAGATAGATAGCCTTGGAACTGTCAAAAGAGACATTACTGTGATCAGTTCCTTATAAAGGAATGTGGCTGTAGCCCAATAACTCCAAATGGTGGAGGGAAGGGATTACAGATACACAAACTAAGCAATTAATACACTTACAGCTAGTTCTACCCTTTTGAACATAGGCACCCTGAAGTCTGGTAATTGTTTTCTTTTAACTGTTAGTTTTTGCTTACAAGTAACAGTTCTGAAATAACAGAAACTTCTAAACAGCACCAGATTATTGATAATTATTATTATGACAGTTACCTTTGAAAAGAAACTTGTCAATTGGTAGGAAGAAATTCCAATAAATCGTTTCAAATTTGTTTCAGAACAGCCTTATAGTTTCTCTCTGAATAAGAAAAATATTTGTGTGCTCCATATTCACCATGCTACTATCATGATGATTTCCAAGCTATCAAGCTTTTGGAATGCATCACAGTTCTCAGCAAAGCTCCTTCTACCATTGATTCATGGATATCTCTGCCACCTTGAAACAGTACAACCACACTTTAAACCTCTCCTGTACTATAAGGAACGCAACTTTCATTCAAAAGTGCTCTGCACAAATACTGCAAGGAACAGCAGAAAACAGAGACACTTAGTAGCTGGCTGCTACAAAACAGAGCAATGCCAACTTTTCTACCGTAGTAACTGAAAAATGTGCAATCATTCCACACACGTATTAGAAAGGCAGTTGAATTTGGAAGTTTAACAATTCCCTTTTTTTTTCCCCATAAATTTCTCCTAGTTATTTGCAGAAGTAGAGCATTTGGTATACAGTTTCCATAGAAGTCAGTGTGAACCACACCAATGAAGTTTGGAGCGGAGTTTAGGTAACACCGTATGACCCAGAGAACTTGGACTATTTTCAACATTTCCGTGCCATGGTCAGCCTATGAGTTGTTAACATTTAAGATCACAGAACATTGAAGGTGACAGAATCACAGATTGATTGAAGCAGGAAGGAACCTTCACAGATTTTCTAGTCCAACCCTCTACTCAAAGCAAGGCCAGGTACAGAAGGTTGCTTGGACCTGGGTCCTTTTGGGTATCTTTGAGGATAGAGACTCCACAACCTTCCTTGGCAATCTGTTGCAGCGTCAGACCACCCTCACAGCAAGTGTTTTCTTACAATCAGGCAGAATTTCATGTAGTTCAGTTTGTGCCCATTGCCTCATGTCTTGCCACTGAATATCATCGAAAATACCCTGAGTCCAGCTTCTTTACTCCCTCCCATCAGGTGTTTATACACGTGGAAAAGATCCTCCTGAACCTTCTCTTCTGCAGACCAAACAATCCCAGCTCTCTCAGCCTCACCTTGTGCATTAGTGTTCCAATGCCTTCATCATCTTCATGGCCCTTTGCTGGACCCTGTGGTGTGTCCATGTCTATCTTGTACTGGGTAGCCCAGAATTGAATGCAGCACTCCAGGCATGTCTCACCAGGAGTGAGTAGAGAAGAATCAGTTCCCATAACCCATTGGCAACACTCTTCCTAGTGCAGTCCTGGAAACTATTGATCACAAGGACACAATGCTGCTCATATCCAACTTCTCAAACAGCAGGACTCCAAGAACTTTTCCTACCAAGCTGCTTTCCAGCCTATCAGCTCCTAGTGCCTACTGGTGCACAGAGTTATTCCTGTCCAGGGGCAGGACTTGGCATTACCTTTTGTGGAATTTCTGCCTGCTCATTTCTTCAGCCATCAAGGTCAGTCCTTCAGAGGTGGCAGCACATCTATCTGGCACATCAGCCAGAGATCCCACTTTTGTATCTCCTGCAAACCTCTGGAAAGATCATCATCTAGGTCATAAATGAAGATGTTAAACATTAGTTGCTCCAGTGTCAACCTTTGGGGTACATCACAAGTGACTAGCCTCCAGAAGGATTTCATAGAATCATTTCAGTTGGAAGAGACCTGAACCAGCAGTGTGCCCAGGTGGCCAAAAAGGCCAACAGCATCCTGGCTTGTATAAGGAATAGTGCGGCCAGCAGGACTAGAAGAGTGATTGCGCCACTGTACTCAGCACTGGTGAAGCCCCACCTTGAATACTGTGTTCAGTTTTGGGACTTTCATCAAAAGAAGGACATTGAAATACTAGAGAGAGTGCAGAGGAGATGACAAAGCTGGTGAGGGGCCTGGAACACAAGTCTTATGAGGAGCAGTTGAGGGAACTGGGGCTGTTCAGCCTGGAGGAAAGGAGGCTAAGGGAAGACCTTATTGCTATCTACAACTACCTGAAAGGAGGTTGTAGCACCGAGGGTGTTGGTCTCTTGTCCTATCACTTGTTACCTGGGAGAAGAGGAAACAGCCTCAAGTTGTGCCAGGGGAGGTTTAGATCAGATATGAGGAAAAAATTCTTCATGGAAGTGTTGTCAGGCATTGGAACAGGCTGCCCAGGGAAGTGGTGGAGTCACCATCCCTGGAGGTGTTTAAAAGGCATTTAGACAAGGTTCTTAGGGACATGGTTTAGTGCTGGTTGGACTCAATGATCCTGAGGTTCTCTTCCAGCCAAAATGATTCTATGATCCTCAGGATCATCGAGTCCAACCATAACCTAACTCTAGCACTAAACCATGGCCCTCCTAGTCTGCTTCCTCTCTGCTGTGTTGTACTTCCAGCAGACATCTGGTAGGTTGAATTCCCCCATAAGGACAAGGGCTAGCAATCAGGACACTTCTCCCAGCTGCCTGCAAAATATTTCATCTGCCTCTTCATCCCGGTTGGGTGGTCTGTAGCAGCCTGTCTGCCTTGTTGCCCTTCCCCTTGATTCTCATCCATAGACAGTCAACCCTATCATCAGCCTTATCAAGTTTCAGACAATCAAAACTCTCCCTAACATTCATGGCTACCCCACCTCCTTCCTCACCTATTCCTTCTGAAGATTTTTATAGGCATCTAATGCAGCACTCCAGTTATGGGAGTCAGCCCACCATGTTTCTGTGATGACAATTATATCATAGTTTTTTTGCCTCACAATGGCTTCCAGCTCCTCCTGTTTGTTGCTCATGCTGCATGCATTTGTATAGATGCACTTCAGCTGGGCCATTGATTCTGCCACCTTTTTCTGGTGAGAAGCCCTAGTTCCTTTGTGGCCATCATCAAGTGCTTCCACAGTTTCTAATACATCAATAACCCTCATGTTTCTCTTACTGCATGGCTCTCCATCCCTATCTCCACTGGGATGGCAGACCAAAGGGCCTCACTAGCACTACCCTCAAATGCTGGCATGTCACCCTTGGGTATGCCTCTGCCGTACCTGGTTTCCTCCCCTTCCCGCTTCAAATCTAGTTTAAAGCCCTCTCAATGAGTCCTGCTAACTCCTGCCCCAGGATCCTTTTCCCCTTTTGAGACAGGCCACTAATCACATCCCTGTGGTCACAAATTGCCAGGCTTTGGCCTGACAGTTCAGCCAGTTTTCAGTCCATCTTACTATCCACTTATCTAGACTGTACTTCATCAGTTTGTCAAAACAACTGTCATGGGAGAGTGTCAAAAGCCTCGCTAAAGTCATCTAAGTCACAACATCCACTCTTTCCACCAGTCACCTGATCATAAAAAGCTATCAAGTTGAACAGGAATGGTTCCCCCTTCGTAAATTCATGCTGACTACACCAAATCACCTTCTTGTCCTTAATACATTCGGAAACATTTCCAGGATTATTTTATCCATCACATTCCAAGGGATCAAGTCAAGGCTGACAAGCCTGTAATTTCTCCTTCTTGATGTCAGGAGTGACATTTGTTCTCTTCCAGTCCTCAGGAGCCTCTCCTGATCATCGTGGCCTTTCAAAGATATTGAGACTGGCCTCAAAGTCATTGGCCAATGGCCCTCAGCACTTGCTGGTGTCACCCATCAGGTCTCCTTAAGACATGTCTTACTAATAAAGACTGAGGCAAAGAAGACATCAAGCATCTCATCTTTTTCCGTGTCCTCTGTCACCAGGTCTCCTGCCCCATTCATCAGCAGGACCACATTTTCAGTAGTCTTCCCTTTGCTGCGATATATTCAAAAGGTAATGCAAAGGCAATCACTTGCCACTTCCCATGGGCAGGTCAATGCCTAGGCAGTTCCCAAGCAAAAAATGGCTAACCTTCTCTCCTTTTTATTGCTGAGCATGGCATTATATGGCATGAGATAGCCCTTTCATTAGTTCGGGTCATCTGCTTCATTCTGTGCTCTCCCAATCTATTCAAAGGGGAAAGCAGAGTAAGAAATAGAGAAGGCCTTGATGCTGTACGAACACTGTTCAGCAATAGCTAAACATTAGCATGTTATCAGCATTCTTTTGGTCACAGATCTAAAATAGCACCGTATGAGCTGCTATAAAGAAAGTTAACTCCATCCCAGCCAGGAGCAGTACAGAAACTATCAGATCCAGCTGAGCATCTATTATTGCAGCTCCCCAATGGCCTATACCAGGACACTGTCATTGATGCTCTGCAGAAACCTCCTGGACTGCTTGTACCCTGCTGTGTTACCCCTCTAGCAGATACCAGGGTGGTTCAAGTCTGCCAGGAGGGCATGGCCCTAGGAATGTGAGGCTTCTTCCCATTGTCTGAAGGTAGCCTGATCAGGCAGCTGGTAGCCAACACCTGCGTTGGTCAGTCCTTTAACCCACCCATGAGCTCTCAGCTGTCCCCAGGCAGAGCTCCATGAATTCCCACTGCTCTCTCACATAAAGGGCGACTCCCTCTCTTGTAATCCTTGCCTGCCTATCCTGAAGAGCCTGTATCCCTCCACAGCGCATTCCAATTGTATGAGTTCTCAAAACATCCAAGCAAAGCAAGTCTGTTTGGAAACTTCTTTGGAATCTTCTGGAACCACTTTGGTTCCAGAGAAACAAGCACAAATTAAAAAAAAAAGTTAAAAGAATTAAGAAGGTAATTTTTGAGGGCTTGTTGAGCAAGTAAAACTCTTTTCAGGTATCAAAGATTGCTGTGAGAAAAGTCCTATCAGTTAGGTATCCCAAATGTTCACTGTGACTTACGAAAAAATAAGGACTGCAAGAAAACAAATTATAAAAAGCTGAAGAGAATTAGGGTTCCGTGACACACAAGTCTGTTAAGCCTTGATGCAGTAGAAACATACCCTGGAGAGGCAACTGCATATTGCAGTTACATGAGAAGCACACCACATAGTTATCCAGCCTGTTGCCAAAGACAGACAACCACCTGCTTTCTTCCTCTTATGTATAATAAATCTATGAGGCAACTTAAGACCTATTTATACAGGTACATTTTTTTGCATGACTTGTCCCTCGTCTCAGCTTTTTACCTTCTAATCTCCCAACATACAAAAGCTGAACCAAGAAAGATACCACCTTTTCAGATAAAGTAGTATTAAAAGTAGCAAATCTTGAATTAATCTGGACAGCCAGGGGAAGAGCCTTTCTGATCTTAATTAGACAAGAATTCCAGAGAAGTGATTCTCTCTTCTTAAGCCTTCTCCTGAGTTATTCTACTTGCAGTAGCTCTGTCTTCAGAACTCTTTAATTCTATGCCAAGCCTTTCTAAAAGCATCCACAAACACTTACCTGTAAGTACACATTCGTGCATCCAGGATGATATTAATATTTGTTTTCTGAATGCAGGAAACTTACCTTGAGTACATTCCTTTCTGCTATTTATTTCCACATCTATTCTTAGCATGCCTAAGAATGAAATAGCTAATAAATGAGAATAGAGAAGCACCCTGAAGGGCTTTCCACATTGTGGTATCCACCAAGCAAGCAAAAGTAGACCTGACTCCTCTTCAGAGAGCTTTAATGAAAGTCTTATATGTTGCTCCACCTACCACTGAGCCAGGTGAACCTGGAGGTTCCTCTCAGGTCTGTCAATATGCCAACTCAGGTGGCCACACCCCAGTTCACTATTTAGTGAAGTAGCTGGGTTAGAAACACAAGTATTTAGAGGTATTTAATTAATCAAACCATTTAATAGACCTGAGTCTGAGAGCAATCACAGGTACAGTGTGGGGTTTGGGCAAATGCTGACCTCCAATTAATGAGGCAGGGCAGCAATCTGCAGCTGAGTGCAATAGATTTCATTTAGCTGCTGCTGGAACAGTTTGTCTGACTGCAGTTGTACTGCAGCTGTTGTCCTGCCTTCAGCAAGTTAATGGCAGTGATGCCTCATTTCAGTTGCGGCTTTGCTAGGTCAAGGGACCTCTCCACTTCCTTGACCATAAAACCCTCTAAAAGCTGCTGCCTTCAATTCTGCTGTCCCAGTCTTCCCTGTTTCAGTTTGGGCAGACCAAAATTGACCTGCAAAGACCTGTCGCTGGAAGTGAGTGGGCCTGGCTCATTTCAACACATATTGGGGAGCAAAAAGACAAGTTACACTGGCAGAAACTAGGAGGTGGAAATCTGTGATGGGGGTGGAAATAAGCAGCTGAGAGTGCTCCAAGAGTTCTTCCCTCAGCATAGCTACAGCCAGCAGTAGCTATGTGAACGCAAAACCAGCTGCCCTGAGCATCCTTTTTAATCCATGGAGAGAGTTGGGCAGCTATAGCAGGTACTTTATCCTGCTAAGGATCTGAATAACCCTTTGAAATCGCAAAGACCATGCAAATATTAGGAGGAGATTCATAAATCTAGATTCGTGTCTTCCCGATAATATAGAGTAGCATTTCCATCACTAGCATGTTTCTCTGAAATACTGCAGCTGATTGACAAAGACAAGGAAGTGTTTCTTTTAAAGTTTAAAATCAAGTTTAATTTTAAGGCAAGTTTAGGTAAGTGATAGGTCCTCTGTTAACATACAGTGAGAAAGAAAACAAAACAAAACTACAGACATAATTCGGTTCCACAGCATTAAGCCCAGCTGCTGTCAATAATCAGTAAGAATTTATCTGTAGGGTATATTATAAAGGACCTAATTGGATCAGCTAAAATGTAATGGTTGTTTAAAAAACTCTAAATGTGCAGAGTATATATTTATACTTTGGTAAAAGGTAAGTGAATTTTTCAGTGTAGATACCGTATGAAGTTCATCTTAGCTGAAGATGTGATGAGTCCACCTTCACTAATGACAAAATGCTGCTACAACACAGGAACAATAATATTTTTGAGCTTGTCACTTAATGACACTTTGAACAGCTCAAACCAATGCTCTTAATGTTCTGTTGAAATTCTGGACCAGCTAAACAAAATCAGCACTTCCTCTGCATTGCCTGTTGCTAGCTCTTTTCAATGTTTGCTTAGAGTTTCTCTGCAATCAGTTCATCTTCCTCCAACTGGAAAGGTGGGAAGCATACAGGTGAACACAGTGGTCTGGCACAGAGCTCCTGAGATTACAGCAATGAGATTGCTCTCATCTCTGCTTTACAGAGGCTGCATCTGCTACTGGATAAGAGTCTGCTGTTAGATGTTAAATAGGAATCATTCTTTAAGGTTGCCTGAGGGGTGCAGAGGTTAGTTTATTAGCTGTTTTGTAGCAAGGAAGTAGTGTAAATATATATTAATTAAGTCTTCCCGTCTTCCTTGCATATGCTTCCCTGGGCTAACTGTGCTTTTCCCTTTCTGTATATATTTCATGATAAATATGTCAGTAATTGATTGAGCTGACAGGAAGAAAAAGACAATGCAAAGTGGAAACCTTGTCAAATAAGGCCTTTAAATAGCCAGTATAATTTAAATGGGCAATCCTAAATCAACTGCTAGATAATGTAGTAAGTAAACACATTAAGCAGCCACAAAGTCATAAATTATGTTTGTTGATATAACAAAGTCTAGTCATAGCAATCAACAAAGGCATAAGGAACAGTTAATGAAACTCAGGAAATATACTATATCATTTTATGGACTTTATGAATTACAACTTCCAAACACTTATTATAAAAAATATTTCCAGACTGCTGCTTTAGAATCATAGTTGAAAAGTATAAAAGTATGTTTTGTTCTCAATTAGACCTGACCACTTAGGAGATTTAGAGGTATTAGTGCTCAAAGAATGCTTAAAGTTCAGGAATGCATGATAGAACTGTTACTGGAAGAGTGCTTGGTTCTGTACAGTAAACAGTATATAGTCATTGTACTGAAAAAGATTTTTTTGTGTGAAATTTTGTCACTCTTTAAAAAAACCAACAAAACCTGTATATGCATGCAGGTATGGTATATTGTAATAAAATACCTTTATAAAAATGTTGGTGTGTTAGATATGGTTGTATTTACAAAACCTTTTTTCTTTACAGCATATTTGCACCTATTCACTTTTTTTTCATTACACACAGACCTTTTTATTTTTTCTGAATGAATCTTATAATTATCCCCTCTAGTAAAAACAGATATGAGAATGTAACTAGTCCACCCACTTTTGCTACAAGTTGGCTCCTAATACCCCACGTAAAACCAAACAAAACCAAGCACCAACACCCCCTAAACTCACAAAACTTTGCATCATGCATCCTCTTCAAACTGAGGAGACATCATTGGTGGGATTTCCCAAAGACTTGCTGTCAGCTATCTGCTGCCACTGAAAACAATGAAACCATTGTCTTTGATAGAAGTGAAGTTAGGCCAAAGCTGAGCGCTTCTACAAATCCTTTCCCTGTCAGCTACAAAGACGAAAAGCATTTGAAAATACATATTATACTTGGAATGTTAACAAGCTTGTATGACTAACTCTGCCAATGCCTTACTAACTAAAAAGAAACAAATCTTTCTGAAAATTGACATTGCTACTTCTAATCCCCAAATGGTAAATGATTAGCTATTGTGTGCACTGTTGTCTTAGGGGAACCTGCACAGCTGGGTGAACAGTGGAAGTCAGCAAATCTAGTAATAAGTGTTTTCAGTGGAGAGCTGAATGGATCCCATAGTTGCTAGTTTAGGCATTTGGAATTTAAACAGTGGAGAACTTTAGTGAGAAGCGGGTTAGCTGGAGCTAACTAAAGATCTCTGTTTGTTTGTTTGTTTTTGTTTAAGAAGCAACTATCCACAGCTTAGGCTGTGTACCTGATACGGCCTTTACTGATGTAGCAATGCCAAAGTCAGAGCATTCCAACTGAAAACTTGAGATATCTACAACATGCATCAAACACACTGCCACTTTGTAGAGTAATTTTTTTCCAGTATGGTGACGATGTCAATGCCTTAAGAGATGTTTCTGGCATGCTGTGGTAGGTGAGACAATCACCCCTATGGGGATCAGCTTTTTATGTACAACTGATGTGTCTCCTGGTTTTAATTTTCTTCATCCTAATTGCCAGCAGAAGTTGTGATTGTTTTTTGAGGGTTCCCAGTACTATCTCCAACAGAGACATTAAAGTATTAAAAGCAGTTGGTAAGCTGAGCCTAGATGTACTCATGAAGTGAATTTCTTCTTAACTCCTGAGAGAAGAAATCAAAGCTGCTGAAGCACCGTATGCTAACGTACTCTGAAAGCACTTCTACACAGTACTTTGTAAAGTTAAACTGCCTCAGTGTTTTGCTCCAGGATCTCTATATGCCAGACACATACAGAGACATGTCTTGGAAGAGGAGGGAAAGGTGAGATTGTTCTGCTTTACTGGGTGGCATTTATCTTTAAATCTTTTCTTAAATTAAGAAGGAAACTCAATTTTATATTGATACATATAATTATATATATATATATACACGCACATATATGTATAAATAGGCATGGAACATAACATGTAATAGAAAATATAAGACAATATACATTACCCCATGTATATTGTAATATATTATTGTAGTATATGTTGACATGACATGTTATATTTTACATACAGAATAAGACATACATTAAAAAGTTATGTTGTTGATTTAAGGTTTCTCTGGCTTCTTCACTAGAGAGGAAATGAGTAGGGTCACAGCCTGAAGCCCACCTCTGCAGCTTCACACATCTGCTGCTCATCCGCTTCTTTGTCTCCCTTTAAATACCTTATCTAAAAGTATATATGCAGCTAGACTATGAGAAAGAAATTTGCTAGAATTACTGTTACCTTGTAATGCAGATGTAATACCTCTGTGGTGGAATCAGTGTTCCTGGGTGATGCTATAACACACAGAATGTACTTCACGCTTCAGCGTGAAGCAGCCAGCTCTCAGTCAGTTCTCTTTGGTAGCCCTCTGTGGCACGTTTCACTGTGTATAACAGTATAGGACATGTTCTCTGCCGCTGACTAAAAACATTTCCAGGTTTGACCATCATGCTGTGAGACACAGCGAAGAGATGTGTATGAAGAACGAAATCCCATCTTCATGGAAACTAAGGGAAAAACACTCCAAACCTCTCATTGAATTACTTAGGCTCAACATTTTGAAATGCAAGATACAGAATTATTATCCTTTTGTCCTTGGAGAAGATTGTTGCAGAATTTCAGACACATTCTTGGGACATATCAAGACATGAAAAGACCTGGAGGAGTTGCCCTTGCAATGATACACATTCTCAGGAGAAACTGAACACGCTGTGTGTGGTCAGAGGAAGGCAGCACTAAGAGAGCGTTTGTGGTCGACACGCACCTAAGGTTTTGGCTTGCCAATGTCCACTGTAATTCCAGCTCTGCTCTGGGACTTAGGCATGTCACATTATAAGAGGGATCTCTCCTCAGGCCATGTGGCAGCAATGTCTTTTTAAGAATAGGAGCAGATCTGCAAGCTGGAGATCAGTGGTCTTTTGGCTAGGATTTCTGGACATCTGCAGCCTGTTGAAGCTGCAACTGCCAATAAGTTTTCAGCACCAGAGAAATGAAGAAAGGCTTTGAGTTCCACCCAGTGGAAAAGAGGATGTGATCCCAGGCTTCTCAGCCTTAGGGCTTTTACCCAGGAGGGGGGAGATCTAGTTTTTTAGTTTTTGTTCCAAGAACTGTTCATGACTTTTCTTCACTGACTGTTTCTTATAAAATGCAGGAATTATCAAAGCAGAGCTCAGGTCCCAGATATTTCTCTAGGGCCGACCAAGCTTCCTGACTGTATTCCCTCTTTCTTCTCAGGGAAATGGAAGAACATCAAGCTTTTTCGCTACCTCAGCTGGTGCAGGTGTGAGATAGTTGCTGAGATGCTTCACAATTACCTTCAGAAGAAAGCTGAGAGATTTGTAGCAATTTGTTCAGAATGAGCAGAGGTTTTCAGATAATCAATTCAGACTTGAGCATCTCTTATCCAGGTTTTGAGCCCGAAATCATTGATCTTTCTCTTTTTTAAAATGTTTTTTTACAGATTTTTTTTTTTTTTGGTAAGCATATCAGTATTTGATGCATATCAGCTGGATTTAGCCAATGTCATACAATATGGGTGAGATGGCAGAGAACAAAAAGTGAGAAAAACAAAATCTCACAGCTGAAAACTGAAGTCAGCAAAACTTTTAATAGTGGTAAGGATTAGCTCACTTATGGAGCAGGTAACCGAATAGTGTCCTCCAGTTTCAAAATCAAGAACCGAAATTTTGCCAGAAAGTATGCGTAGCCCAGTGCCTGGAATTATTTTTCTGGTCTCTTCTGGTTTTAACTGTACAGTTGTGAGCCTTTACTCTGGGTGGGCAGGAGTCAGCTCCAAACTATAAACAGGGTAGCCATGGTTAGTAAGCCTGAGCTACCAAGCCTTTGCTGATAGTGTGGGCACAACAAGTTGTGTCTGCTCAGAGCACAACCAAAAAATGAAGTTCACATCTGCCTAAAAAAAAATGAAAGTGTAAACCTATTCCCTCTGTTCTTTTCCTGCTTCCTCCCCTGCCTTTCTCGTTTCCTTACCCTTTTTCTTTGTTTTCACCCACATACATCCACAAGAGCACTCACAGAAACACCACCTATCTAAGCCCTCCACCCAGATGGTTCAAATTCCTGAGTGGGATCTGACAGGGCACACATTTGTTTAGGATGGTAAGAAGTGGCTGTGTTTTGGTATGAGGCCCCTTGTGCAGTTCCTTACAATGAACTTGAACAAAGAGCAGTTGTTACATTCACCTGTTTCAACAAGGTTTTATTCAACCTAGGAAGTGTGTGTTTTTTACCTACTGCAGCTGACTGAACCCTCAGTAATATAAATCATGGGAGAGGAAGCCACTATGCTGAGTTCTGAACACTTTTTGGGGAGTTCCCCATTCACAGGGGACAGACTCAGTGTAAGTTTCACTAAATCCAGGATGGCAGCATGTCAGTGCCCTGCAGCTCACAGCACAGATTGACAGCGGAAATGTCAACAGCAGCTTCGCTTTGCTGTTGACAGTGGCAGCTGATGACGTGAATTTTGAGTGACTTTTCATGTGGCTACAAGATCCAGGTTCCATGGGGTTTTCTTGTGCACAGGATAAGAAACAGGTTACTTTTCCCCTAATTTTTCTTTTACTCTGTTGTTTCTTCCACTAGCTAGCTGCTAATTACGTTGTATATCATCTTCTGTCATTTTTCTAGCACAAGCCAGTGGAAATTCAACATTCATTAAGTTTAGAATGCATTTACTGTGTATCTACTCTTTTTTTTTTTCTTTTTCCCTAAGATGATCACTTACAAGAACGCGACTAACAATTTTGCAACAGGAAGCCCTCCATGTTAGACAGCAAAGCCACATAAGCTCCATCTTGGCTATCATTGCCTTGATGCCTGGGATTTAGTTTTTCTGAGATTTGGGGATTTTTACCAGCCAGCTTTGAAAAACGTCAACAATCTTAGTCACCTACACGCTTGCACGAGGACTGTGTTTTCAAAGAAGCAGTACTTTTTGACAGAACAACCATGAAAAATGCTGAGAAGGAAAAGGATCATTCTCTTTTTCAAATGTATAATCCTTACATGAGATTACTGATGGGTGAACATTAGAGCTGGTCTGCCTTCTAGCTTGAAAGCTTCTTTCTTGGGGAAAGCTGTCTTCTGGCAAATTAAAGGAAATGGAGTTTCTCAGGCTCCCACTTCCCCCTGCACAGGAGAAACTGATATAAAAGAAAGGAAGTTCACTTATTCCTGTGAATTCTTCCGCTACGCATATGTGTGTGTTTGTGTGTGATATTCTTATCCCAGTGGAAAAACCCAAACACATCAAGTGTAGACCCTATCATTTTATTTTCTCATATTTTCTAAATCTCAAAGAAACATTAGGAAGCTAAATATTGCTCTCCCTCTGTAACTCATTCCTGCTAACGGATGGATGCCATAGTCCTGCAGGCTCATCCACATGCTCTATAGCTTGGGTAAATGTGGGAGGAATATTAGTGTCACTGTTCTAGTCGGAAGCTACTTACATAGTTCCACTATTACAGCATGGTCATAAGCTTTAACATATATACATATCTTCCATAAATCTGATATAGTCAGACTAGCACTGGTATTCCCATTAAAAAAAAAAAAAAAGTAAACGACTTGTCCAACATTACATATATCCATGGTCATGCAAAATCACATTTGTTCCCTGGCAGAGCAAGGCTTGATTTTTTTTTCACAAGCCAAAATAGTGCATGTATTTGTTTAACAGGCCCAAAACAGTGCTTTAACCCTTTCGTCTCTAGATCAATACCTTGTTATGGCAGAATTAAGTATCATATAGTATCTAAAATAAACACAGATTTCTCATGTCTGCCAAGTGTGTATAGAAACTTCACAGTATTTGGGCTAACTGAGACAGTCAGGGATAGCAGATGGAGTGCAGAGCTCCTAATTTCCAAAACAGGTTTTGGGGCTTGGAAAAGTCAGTAAAAAAAAAAAAATCAAATCTCACATGATTTTACCTGCTGGAGAAGGTGAGAATTCTGTTCTTATACCTTCTGCAAGTTAGTATCCTGTTCCTGCTTGACATCCTAAATCTTCACAGCCTGCACTCTAGGACTATGTTATGCTATGAAGAAGAAGAATGCAATTAATTATGTCCTACCTCTCATTCAGCTTTCAGCAAGCAATTATTAGACAAAACCTGGTCAAGGTCTTTATTTGATTTTGTTTTGACCACATCCGTATCTTTCAAATTCCAAAGAACTGCTTCATACAACTATTCTTGTACCCCAACTGTCCTTTTTATGTAATGGGTTTTAAATGCTCACAGCAACCATTAGATTATTTCTCATTGATGTAGCTATGTGCTTATAAAAATAAAGTTGTTGGTTTTTTTTTCCCTAGGAATAATACTTGCTATTCACTGTTTACTACCTATCTGTTTTAAAAGTTTTCTATCTGATCAATAAGTAGAAAAGATTTGAAGAGTTACTCATCACAAGTGAAAACTACAGAATAGCTGAGCTGGTAAGAGTGTGGAAAAATTAAGACACAATTCTGATGCAAAAAAAAATCAGTAAGCATTTTAAAATAAGCACCTTCTCTAAATATTGCAAACCTAAATACTGTAATGAATGTTGCTGTGGTATGTTGACCCTCTCTGGATGCCAGGCACCCACCAAAGCTGCTCTGTCACTCCTCCGCTCAGCTGGACAGAGGAGCAAAAAGGTAATGAAAGGCTTGTGGGCTGAGATTAAGGACAGGGAGAGATCACTTGCCAATTACCATCACAGGCAAAACCAACTCAACTTGTGGAAATTAGTTTAATTTATTGCCAATCAAATCAGAGCAGGGTAACAAGAAATAAACACTAAATCTTAGAACACCTTCCCCCACCCCTCCCTTCTTCCTGGGCTTATCTTTATTCCTGATTTTCTCTACCTCCTCCCCTTCAAGTGGCACAGGAGGATGAGGAATGGGAGTTGTGGTCAGTTCATCACACGTCGTCTCTGCTGCTCCTTCTTCCTCCACGCAGGACTCCTCACATTTTTCCTCTGCTCCAGCGTGGCATCCCTCCCGCAGTCCTTCACGAACTTCTCCAATGTGAGTCCTTCCCACAGGCTGCAGTTTTGCATGAACTGCTCCAGTGTGGGTCCCTTCCATGGGGTGCAGTCCTTCAGGCACAGACTGCTCCAGCCTGGGTCCCCCATGGGGTCACAAGTCCTGCCAGCAAACCTGCTGCAGTCTGGGCTACTCTCTCCATGTGGCCACAGGTTCCACAGGGTCACAGCCTCCTTTGGGCGTCCACCTGTTCCATAGCAGGCTCCTCCATGGGCTGCAGTGGGTATCTGCTCCACCAAGGACCTCCATGGGCTGCAGTGGGACAGCCGGCCTCACCATGAGCTGCACCACGGGCTGCAAGGGGAATCTTTGCTCTGGTACCTGGAGCAGCTCCTGTCCCTCCTTCTGCACCAACCTGGCTTTCTGCAGGGTTGTTCCTCTCAGATATTCTCACTCCTCTCTCCAGCTGCTGTTGTGCAGCAGTTTTTTCTTCCCTCTTTACTATGTTATCCAAGAGGTGCTACCACCATCACTGATGGGCTCAGCCTTGGCCAGTGGTGGGTTCTTCTTGGAGCCAGCTGGAACTGGCTCTGTCACACAGTGGGAGGCAGCTCCTGGCATCTTCTCACAGAAGCCACCCCTGCAGCCACCCAGTGCCGAAACCTTGCCACGCAAACCCAACACAGTTGCTCAAATACTCACAAGGACAAGAAGGGCTAAAATTGTGATTACCTGGAAAACGCCATGACTGTACAGCTCAAGAGTCCATGAGCAACTTTAATGATGCAGAACTTCCCGTTCCTGAAATGGAAGTGGTTCTCTTTCCTTCCGTCATTGCATGCCACATTCTAGGCGAAATTCACCTCCACCTCACCAGGCTACCACCTCAGCTGAGTGTGTGGAAATCAGGCAATCTTTTGGCACTGAGTATCTGTATATCACCTTAAGCTTTCTTATGTCAAAATGTCAGCAGTACTAGATATTTTTATACTGCTTAATATTGGTATTATTGTTCTTTTATATGTCAGACGGAAGATATAATAGTATCATAAAGTGGTCTAGATGTCAAGGTATTTCATTATTATATAACAGTCAGTGCAGTTTTCTCTGCTCTCCTTAGCCTTACAGTAAAAGTTGATGTATTTCTTTAGAAATCATCTATTATTTTACGTATCTGATTAACATAATAACGCACTGGGACATACATTTACAGAAAAAGTAAGTTGGACCTAACAATTAAATAACGAAACAAAAGCAAATACCTAATTGTATTATTTGCTGTTAGAATGGTATTTTTGGTTGTAAATTTTTTGTATGGACAATCAGAGGAAAAGCCATTCCTGGCTTCAGGGAAGACACTGTAAATTTCTAGTCTTTTATTGACTTCCTAACTAAGAATATAGGAAAGCAAGGTTACTCAGGATGCCTCAGTGTGAAGAAAGCAATTGTGTGCCTTTTTTTTTTTTATGGCCATGCAAGACTAAGTGAACCATACAGTTTTAGACAAATATGTGTATGTTTATCAGCACATCATTTTCTGCAGTGTGTGACAACTGGGTAATTATCTTTAGTAGATACCCTTGTATGAATATGCACCAGCTTATATGCACCACCCAATGTAGAGGTCTTCAGAAACTATTCTGTACAAAACCCATAATAATAATAATAATATATAATTTAAGGCAGATATTCAGACCAGCACTTCATTTTGAGAAAGGGTTATCTTTTGTATTTAAGATACACAAGACTATTGAAGGATAATACTAATTATTATCTAGCAAATGAATCTCAATGCTGTTAATTGTCAGTGAACTAAAATCTAAGTGATATAATTATCTTGAAAAATGTCTGCAATAAGAACATACCAGACTGTATCATATCAAAGGTCCCAGTAACCCACTATCCTGTCTCCAGCAGTGATATTCAGTAGGAGAGAGAATCAACAACCTCATTAGCACTGAAATGGGTGCAATAGTTTGTTTCAGAAACAACTGATTAAAACACAGCAGGAGTTTGACAGAATCACAGAATGGTTGGGGTTGGAAGGGACCCCTGGAGGTCATCTAGTCCAACCCTGCTAAAGCAGGTTCACCCAGAGCAGATCACACAGGAATGTGTCCAGGCGGGTTTCGAATGTCTGCTGAGAAGGAGACTCCACAACCTCTCTGGGCAGCCTGTCCCAGTGCTCTGGCACCCTCAAAGTAAAGAAGTTTCTCCTCATTTTCAGATGGAACCTCCTGTGCTTCAGTCTGTGCCCATTGCCCCTCATCCTATCACTGGGCACCACTGAAAAGGGTCTGGTCCCATCCTCTTGACATCCACCCTTGAGATATTTATAAACATTTTAAGTTTAATTAATCTCCTTTAACAGTATTTACCTCCAGTGTATATGCCTACATCTGAGCTAACTGTCTAGCCTCCCTAACCAAAATTAGTCACTGGAAGGACTAGAACTATTCATTTCTGATCTGTAACCTTAAAATGTCTGTATCTCTTTAGGGACTGTAGGTGGAACCTGCAGTGACTACCTCAGACACAGACATTTATATGACTCCCTCTGCAGGACCTTATGTTTTAAAACACTTAAACGTTTATACATGCAGGTGGGACAGGAAAGCCAGGGGCACTGCATTCATCTTCTCTGCAAGCAAATGCAGGGGAGACGCCTCAGGTGGAACAACTTCATTCAAACTCATTCATCTGGACACGTAAATCATTGCCAGAACTAACAGAGCTCAAGTGATTTCACCAAGGAGCTCGTTGTTGTCTGGTGAAGAATGGTGATGAAATGGTAGGATTAACAAAAGTGATCTGTAACCACAGTGAGGATTTTAAATGGGCAAACTTTGATAAGCTGGGAAAACTATATAGTAAAGCAGGCTGGACTGAAGTGCTTGGGGAAGGGAATGCTTGAACTGGATTTTTCTGAAAGCAAAACTGCAAAGATTAGTATGGAATTTTCATCTAGAAACTGGTACGAAAAGGTTCAGAATCAAGCTGGACAATTAACCACCTCAAAAGGATATCAGAAATAAGTAGACACCCTTAGAGAAATACCAAAAGAGACTGAACAGTTTCCTGGAGGGCAAGAAGTGTAGAGCTAAATTAAGAATCACTGAAAGTTAAGATGAATTAGATCTTGTAAAGATAATTAAAATAGTAGATTTTAATTTTAGCTGTATAAACAAAAAAGTGAAGTAAAAAAGAAGAAGAGGGGGTCTTATGTGGCAAAGTTGAACTTACTGGTTTTTTTGGCAATATGTCTGGGATAAATGGAACAAAATCTGTTTTGTGTTCAGCAAAAGTAGATTATACGATAACAGCACCATTTTTTTTAAAGACAAAAATATTTTCTCTTTTTTGTCCTTCCCTTGAAATGCAATGGCTTTAATCAACTTGGATGTTGTTTACTCACTTTCTATTCCACACAGAGAATCATCAGTTTATGAAGAAAAAGATATATATAAGAACTGAAAAGAGGGTAGTTAGAACACAGACTACAGGAGTTTGTGCTGAAAACACAGTCATAATATTAGAGGGAAGTAGGTAGCAAAATTCTTCCAGGAACAGTTTTGGTCTGTTTTGATCTCTAATTTAATATTTTCATGTAGTATATATTGTCACGAGAAAATGTGTGTATCCTAATTAAATCTGGCACAAAATTGAGAGGCAATGTTAACATAAAAAAGGATTTGAATTTCAAGGGTATAAGACGGGATCAGAGGGTATAAAAGAGGATTGGAGAAGTGTTTGAGGATGGAAGGGCGTTTAACAATGCCAAGTGCAAAGCAATAGACCTAGGAACAAAGAACAGGAATCTCTGCTGTTATGTAGGTTGTCATCAGGTGGCCACAGGGGAACTGTGTGGTGCCAAGATGATATGATCACGAAACAGGCGAATGCGATTCCAGGATGTGTCAGGAAGCATCAGTGTGATATGTAAAGCTGTCCCTGAACTCTCTTTTGGATGAACCACCTTTCTCTGGGGTAGTTCTAGAGATCATTGTTTCCCAGGGATTGTTCCCTGCAGACAGAGGTGGTTCCTAGTTGCCAGGTTTTTCTCCCTTGGGCCTTCAGATTCCTCTAACACTAGTCCAGAAAGCTGAAGACACCCTTAAACTCCACTGGGCTGATGCCAGGCCCCAGAGTAAGCAATACATACTATCACCACTCTGGTAGGCTCCATCCAGCACAGGCCTTGCATTCGCTTTGAACTTAGACACACACACAGAATTCTCGTTGTTGTTATTATTGTTATTATTATTATGTTTTAGACCTACAGGGTCCCTACACTGTCCCCAGGGAGACCCAAGCCAAGCAGTGTGCAGTGTGTACGTGAGCAGCTGGTTTCGTTTTGGACAGCGTGGGTGCTGGCTTCTCTGCACCTCTGGGTCTGAAGGCCACCTGGGAGGATGCCTGCAGACACAGGTGTTGACACAAGCTGCCTGTGGCCATTCAGGACCAGTATCTAGAATACTACCTTCCTACAGGCTAGACAGCTTTTCTGGCTGTCACTGGAACAGAACAATCCCTTTCCCGAACTTTGTGATTCAAACTGTCAAAGCAGCTCTTGCAGCTGCCATAGGGATACACTCCCTTTTCCTTTGGCTATCCTAGGAAAGCTGGACAGTTGCCAAAATCTGAATTGAATGATTCATTGCCCCTTTGCAGATCTAAAGGAGTGTCTTGCTAAATAAGAGCGATGTGGGACCAATGCCTCTTAGCCAGTTACTTTGATATCACACTTAAGTAAAAACAAAGTGAGACAAAGTATCAATTCCAAATGTAAAGCTGATGTCAGAATTGCAAAAGTTTGTAGAAACAAAAAGAAACTGCTTAATCTGTTGGTACCAAGATCAACATCTGAAAAAAAAAAAAAAAAGAAATATCTCTCCTTCTTTACAGTCAGCATTTTGCAGACAGACTGAGTACCTCTGTTCTGGTAAAAACACAGGGCCGGGGAGTGAGTTTTAACACTACACCCCACGGTTGTCCTATTAAAATTTTAAGGAAACAAAGCAACTCCAGCATGAGGGGGAAATGCCCGCATGGATAAATAACAGTTTAATTGTCAGCTGACCCCTGTCTCTGCATTTAACCATCTAACTTATTCTCCATGAGATAAAAATCTAGATACACTTTTGGGAGCAGCTCAGTCCAGAAACCAATTCTAGCAGGCAGTTAGAAAAAGACTATCAGGTTCAACTCCCTACACAATCCTTCAAAAAAGTCTTGTATAGGCTTTGTACCCTTTTGCTTCCTAGAAAACACAACAGAAACCCTCCAGTTTCAGATTCCAATGATATGATGGTGATAGGCTGCCACACAGTCCTGAAGTTACTTCAGAGAATTTGTGATTAAATAAAAAAGACCCAGATAATAATAATCTTAGGATCTTGGGGGCAACACATAGGATTCAGAAGAGATCAGTGCCAAGTATTCTGCTGTGGACACAGTTGATTTCTCCAAAGCGGACTAGCCCTGAGCAGTGGGGACTTTTGCTAATCCATGTCATCTGGCCTCAGGGTCAAGCATTGGTTCCAGATCTCTTACCAGCACAGATGTACCGATCCCTTCACTGATTCTGTCTCCTTGTTTGCCCTTCTAACATCTTATGTCCCACAGTGGAAACAACCTCCTAGTGTAGCACCCTGACCTCTGTTTTTCTTTAGAGGTTTCTGGGTAATCCATTCTGACTCAGACATCCTGCCCTAAAACCTCCTTGCACTAAGTCAAGAGATAATTTTCCTCCTGTTGATTTAAGAATAGACTCACCTTTTCAGGATGGAAATGTCACATTGCCAGAGCAGGTGTCATCTCTGCTTGGCTGACCTTGACTTCTTGTGGAGTAAAACACCTTTCTCTGTTGTGACTCTGTGTGTGACTCAGTGTGAAGTGTCTCCATCTCCTGAGCTGCTATTTTATATCAACCTGTAAACAGGAGAATGTACCTCTTACAAACCATCACATGAGCCTAGTACACCCCATTCTTTATAGATCCTTGACTGACAAAAGAAAATACTATAATCTACCACTTTGGATGAAATTGAGTTTGAGTTTCTCCCATTTTATGAGAGGAGACAAAAAGGTTTAGCTTGGGTAGCTTAACAAAATGAGAATTGAGACAAAGAGAACTGTAGGATAATTCAGGTTGGAAGAGATCTGGAGCTTATCCAGTTCAACATCTTTCTCAAAGCCAGACCAAAATTCAAAGTTAGCTTAGGTTGCTCAGGTCTTTGTCCAGTTGAATTTAGAGTATCTCCAGGGACTGCGATTCCATAGCCACTCTAGGCAACCTGGCCCAGTGCCTGGCCATTCTCCTGTCAATTATTTTTCTTGTTTTATCCAGTCAGAATTTCTTTGTGGAAATTTGTGCCTGTTGCCTTTCATCTTTTTTTTTCTGACTACTTTAAAGAAGACATTGACTATCTTATCTATAACAAACCCACATCTCAGCCTGTCCTCACACATCATGTGCTCCATGTTGAACTTGAAGATACAGTATGTCCCTTTCCTCTGTTTTGATTTTTGTAAAATCAGTTTCAGCATTTTGGGCTCTAGGGCAATTTTTTAAAAGACTATCTTAACCAGTGACCTTCCTGCTGTGGACAGGAGAGGTCTGAAGATGTAGGGAAGATTTGTGAAATCATTATTTGGAATAAGAATCATAAATTTTAGCTGCAAATAATTCTAACCAAAACCATGTAAAAGTCTCCCAATTTATGTCTTTTGGAGACTTTTTTTTTAATGGCTTCTAAAACTGCTGAATGCATCCAGGTCTTGCTTTCAAGGCTTCTCTATCCAAACATGAGTATAAGAAATGTACATTACAAAAAAAAAAAGAAAGAAAAAACCAACAGCTGCCACATCTCTGTTCAGTTCTAGAAGCTGATGCCTCACAGGAAGTCTCCAGCTTTGTCAATGCTGTGCACATAAGCCCAAGAAGAGTAAAAAAGCGTTTCCTCCTGTCCTATTGCAGAAATGAAGTGGTTTATTCTCTTCTCTCCTAGGATCATTTAATATTTTCACTGGTGATTGTGAGAGAAGAAAGAGAGAAAATAAAACCGGCATGGCTCTCTAAGAGCCCTATGTCCAGGGTCCACAATGAGCCATGTGCAGGCCATCACTAGACATACTACAAGGAAAAACATATTACGTTTCTGGCCTTAATTTTATAGTATGTGAAATGGAAACCAAGAGGTTAAAATTCAAAAGCTCTTGCTGAAGTGAAGAGATACAGACAGAAATAGTTCACTGTGATGTTCTTGGGAAGCTCAGCCTTCGCTAAGCAAAGAGTTAACGCAATGCTCTGTGTTACTGTGTTGAACATCCTCTAGCAGCACATTTGGTTTGACATTAAAAGCAAAATAATTCAGCTAGCAAGCTACAGAGCGCTATTGCCTGCTCTAAAATTGCAGCTGTGCTTACTGCATTCTCTTGATGTTAGTGATCAGATCATAGAGACTTCACTTCTGTTTACAAATAATTTGTTTTTGAGCTAACAGCATCAATGCTGCTTATGTTTTTGGGCTGACTGCAGATATAATCATGTCTCTCTTCCATGCCTGAGCTAATCAACTAGAAATGAACCTTGGTGGGCAGGTTCTCTCAGGTGATCAGCTAATGGACCCCTGTCAGCAGCATGGTTTTCAGAAGCATTTTTCGTGCATGTAACACTCTATTGATATGGATCAGATTGTACAGTTAGGGTTTATGATTTTTAGGGACTTGAACACTGTCAATAGGAAAAAAGCAGGTCTCTTTTCACGCAAAAAAAAATCTGCTGGTGTGTTCTGAAGAAAGCCCATTGAACCACCTCGATAGCATCTCATAATTACTTTCCTGCTTCTTTTGACTCCTGCTATGAATACTTTTCTTCCTAAAGAAAAAATGGATAATATTGTTCTCCAGCAGATACCTGCTTTACATTGGGAAGAGAAAGATTAATTACACAATAGAACCCCAGTATTTGAAAACCCGTGACCCAAACTCTCCCTCTAACAAGCTACTTCTTCCACAGTGATTTTCCACTTTCGTATTGATTTGCTATTAGCTGCAAATCCTTGATGTCGTCTTATTCAGACAGCCAGAATTTCATTGCAAAGCTATGATGCCCTAGTAGTTTATAACATGTTAGAGTATTTTTTCTAGAGCTGCATTAACAAAAGAAACACAAACTTCCCTCTTTAATGTTATGGCACTGTTATACTGTGCGTGCTCTCACATTATATTGCATTAATTGATTTAGGAAAGTCAAGAAAACAACAACTCATGAACAGATTTTTGAAATAAATATTCAGAGTTATTTGGAAAGACAAGATAAACTCCCAAAACATAATTATATTTTCATAGCTTGTTCAGCTTAAGCAGCAATTTGGGTTCAGTGGGACTTTAATTTATTCCTGGATTGTTTGCTCATCATTTGATATTAGATTGCCTAGTAATACATTATTCTCTGCTGTTTTTAAAATGTGATGTTACAGCTCAATACATGCTGAATGAAAAGCCTCGATCAAGTGTACCTTATCTTGTCACTATGACCAGCAAAAAAAGGGAAGAAATCCACCACACAACTAATGATGCCAGGCAGTAAGACAATAAGCCATCTCTGTTCTTGGGAGCAGTACTTTTTTCCAGCATTGTACCTACATTTTAAATAATGATAATTCTTTTATTCATTATTTCCATTCAAGTTTTGTTCACTGGCCACTCCCATATCACTGTTTTGTATTCCTGACTTCTTGTCTTACGGAATTCTTGAAGACGAGGCAAGAATAGAAACACAGCACTTGAATTCACTGATGACTGAAGCAACCTACTAGACACCCATTAATTAAAATAATTAAGGAAACCATTAAGGAAACATTTGTAAGACCCTTGCCTTTGTAAATGATGCACTACAGATTCATTGACAAATACAGGCAGATTATTTAGCTCGGGGAGGATTCTGTCCTCTCTTTTCCATGTGCATATATTTCAGCTGTAAACTTGGGCCAGGCTCTGTCCAGCTTTTCACTCACTTAAACTGTTCTTTATTTGACAAAGAACTAACTAAAAAATTACAAATGTTGTATTGCCCTTTGCTTGGGAGTGTCAGTCCTTTAGCCATGCCCCTTGTGCATGCCTTCCAGCAGCATTGTTGATATTTAACAAGTATTACAGATGATGGAGGATGCTCACCCACTCATTTTCAAAATGCTTTTAGGAATAATGTTCTCCACTTGACAGAGCATTCCTGCTGAATGAAGCTTGAAGGAAATAATGTCAGCTCATGCTCTTTGTCTTTGTTAATAGTCCCCTGTTTTCCCTTACCATTAGCTGTGTACAAAGCTCAATACTGAAAGATGGCTGTATGCTGATTTTCCAGACTGACAAGCAGAAAATTGGCCAAATACATATCAATAAGTACATGTTAGACAGTGTTAAGCACTAGCAGTTTAAAAAAAATTGTAAAGACAAAGAGGGACATCCATCTTCAACTGATGGACTTTCAAAAGACAGTCTAGCGCTGAGGAGTCCCACTAGCACTCACTATCACCCTTGAAGATACTGCTTTACACCAGCATCATCACGAGTAGCTTACAGCCTTGGCAGTCTGAGCATGGATGGAGAAAGAGTGCACTGAGCCTCTCGCTCGTACGTATGTCAACATTATGGGTTTAATGAACTGCCATGTCACAAACCCTGTGAGAACGGCAGTCCTGTGGGGATAGCTGTTTGCAGGGCTTAGGTAGAGCTTGGGACATATGCAAGAGTTGTCAACAACAGGGATGTCCCACAACCACAGGAAAAGTCAAACCTCTTTATCAACCCCTGCCACCTACTCCTTTTTGATAGCATCAGTGGTATCTGTGTTTCCATCACACTTGGAATGAGAGGAAAGGATGGCCGTTCTGGAGAGGGAAATGGGATAAAATATAGAGAGACAGGCTTAAAACCTTCTGTCCTTCCCTTTCTGGAGCCTAGAGATGCAGGAAAAATATAGGACTCTTCGCTCTGGAGAGGAGAAAGCTAAGGGGGATTTAAAAAAAACGTGTAGGTGGTAGATAAACTGAACTGTTGTTCACCAAAACCTGCAATACTGGAACAAGGGAAATTAACTGAAATGAGTGGTAGAGCATTTTAAAGCACATATAAAAAAGTACACCTTTGCACAGTGGATAGTCGGCTTCTGTTTTTTGTTGCCACAGGGGTCTGTGGGGGCACATGGTATCAGCAGCTTCCAAAGGTGCTGGACAAATTCATGGCCAATGGGTTGATAGACAGATGCTAAAGAAAATTAGCAGGGATGTACCCTGTGATAGTGAGTGTGGCTTATGGTGATGTGTAAGGGAACGAATTCAGAAGGTGGCAAAGCTCCGGTGCACTCTCTAACCACCCTCTCCTACTGCTGCGCTCAGTGACAGGGTACAGGGCTAGGTGTACCACTGGTGTGATCCATTCCTTATGTTCATACCCAGAAGGACGGTAGCAATGGAGAAATTTGAAAACCATGCCTCACACTTGCAAAATACTGGTATAATATACAGGTTTCAGAATACATCTCACATCATATTGTCGAGATTCAACAAGGCCAAGTGCCGGGTCCTGCACTTGGGTCACAACAACCCCAGGCAGCGCTACAGGCTCGGGGAAGAGTGGCTGGAAAGCTGCCTGGCAGAAAGGGATCTGGGGTTGTTTATTGACAGCCAGCTGAATATGACCCAGCAGTGTGCCCGAGTGGCCAAAAAGGCCAACAGCATCCTGGCTTGTATCAGGAATAGTGTGGTCAGCAGGACTAGAGAAGTGATTGTGCCACTGTACTCAGTGCTGGTGAGGCTGCACCTTGAATCCTGTGTTCAGTTTTGGGCCTCTCACTGCAAGAAAGACATTGAGGTGCTGGAGGGAGTTGAGAGAAGCGCAACAAAACTGGTGAAGAGTTTGGAGCACAAGTCTGATGAGGAGCAGCTGAAAGAAGTGGAGCTGTTTAGCCTGGAGAAAAGGAGGCTGAGGGGAGACCTTATCGCTGTCTACAAATACCTGAGAGGAGGCTGTAGCACAGAGGGTGTTGGTCTCTTCTCCCAAGAAACATGCAATAAGATGAGAGGAAATGGCCTCAAGTTGGACCAGGAGAGGTTTAGTTTGGATATTAGGAAAAATGTGCTTTTATGTCCTCACCCTCTGTGGGGTATACCTCCTTCACCCTTAGCAACCTCATCAGTGCTGGCCTCTTACTGGAGGAACACAGCACAAGTTTATAGGGCAGACAGGATGAAATACGTTCTCTCTTCGTTGAGAGAAGGTGAAATCTAGAAACTGGCTTAGACTAAGCTCCTTCATTTTAGAGAGCTAAAATGGAACAAAATTAATCCTGTCTGATAACCAGAATTTTAGATATACTTAGAGACCACAAATCCTTTTGAGGGTAATTGGTGATCAGACTATCTGAAGTTGATTAAGCATTCTTTCTAGTCCAGATAAAAATGACAATACTTGTTCAAATGGTTTGAAGTGGTTGTCTGTGTTCCCTGGAGCTGTCTATGATCCTTCAGACCAAAAGAACTTATAATATTGAAATTAATATACTTTGTACCATAAGCACCCACCACATGACATGAGGGGCAAAGATAATGTGCTACGGAAGCTAATAGACTGCAAATTATTTTCAAGGGCTCAAGTAAGTTCAGCAGCAGAAACAGGTAAATTAGAACATTTTTAGAAATGCATTAGAGCAGTTTTGAATTGAGAAGCAGAGAGAATGTTTGGACAGAATTTAGCAAGACAAATGCTGGTTATAATCAAAGCTATGTATTGTAAAACATGAATTGCTGATACGACCCGAAAATCTATGTGATCCTGTTTAGTGTTCTAATTGGCTACATCTGGGTTAAATATTAGGAAATGATTGATCTCTCATCACAGATGCTTTGTGAGTTTGGTTTTGGTGCATCATAAGCAATCTTAACTGCTGGGTACAGTTACTGAAATTCACTAACCAAAATAGCAGTTTTCTTTAAATATTTCCGATGACATAAATTAGGTCTATGGTTAGAGTTACTGGTATATTGCAGATGCCTAGGCCATATAGTAAAAAAACATCTTTCTTGAATTTTAAGAGAAATCTTGTCTTACTGAGGTCAGTACACTCTTTTCAATGGAAGGGGTTTTTCATCCACTCTCTCCAGTATTTCTGATTTTTATCAACATTGAATAACTACACTGAACCCAGTTGTAATCCTTGCCTGCACTTGCAGCATGGGACCTATGTGTAGAGAAACCAGACATCTCTCACAAGACAATATTTATAGAGCTTGCTCAGGGTTGTCAAGAAAACTGTGAGTGTTAGAACACTTTTAAAACTTTATTAGCAGGAATAGTCTGATTTCATATTAAAAGTTCCAAATGTACTGAGAGGATATTTGAAATACTTAATTCCATTTCTTTCTCCTGAATATTCATTAACTTCAAAAGAAAAGTTCATAACCTAAGATTAATGCCATAATGTTGGGCATGCATAGCTTGGAATGACTGAATGGTAAAATGGCAAACCACAACATACCTATAGAGATAAACGTTGTGAAATTCTACTCATTTTGGCCTCAAACTTCACTGAGTTAATTCAGTTTCCATGTAGAAAGATATTGATAAATGTTAAATAACTACAGTAACATACATTTCAATGATGTCTTTAGATCCAGCTTCTGGCCATTAAGGGGTCAGGAATGTAATGGCTAACAAAAATATATACAATTAGAGTTATTCAGTGTATTGCACTACTTGTACCACAAAGTGAAGCAGCAAGTAAATTAATAGGAGGGTTTAGTGATAAAAGTAATTGTTGGAAAACTTTGTAGGCACAAGTAAAACTAACCTATACCATCTTCCTTGGACACAAGACCTGGAATAAAAGGCGCCAGAGAAGCTTTTTTTTTTTTTTTTGCTAAAGGAGATAGGTAGATGTACAATAAGAGACCATGCAGCAGAGATTGTTGTCCTATACTCAGCTTACAGGATGTTGGCCCATTGAGGAATAGGTATTTTAGATGTATGGAGGCAACGCTATGGAAAGACTGTGAGTCTGAAGAGGATATAATTATAAATATCAGGCTCGTCAATGCTGATACCGAAAGCATATTACAGGCAATCATTCAGGAGTATGTATCATTTCATACCTCATGAGAAGGAACCAGGTGAGATTTTTTTCTTCAAAATAAAGCAATATTGTGTGTATTTAAAATAAAGGGTCCAGGTCTTTCCAGTGTTCATTCCAGCTGGAGAAGAAGTTAGTATGGGAAGTCCAGTTACACTGTGCACCCCCATGAAAACAGCTGATTGAAACTTTTTGGTAGCATGGAAATAAACTTCCTACAACCATTCCTCCATGCTCCCATTCCTTAATGTAATTCACTACATTTAATGTAATTAATTTGGAAAGAAGGAAGAGCAGTTTTCCCAAAGGAATTTCTTGACTGACAGCTGTTTTACATAATCAGTGCAGAAACAGCAGTGGTGGAGCATACTCCAGCCATTACCTCCTAATGGACATCTATTTTGTTTTACTACTGTTTTCCTCAGCAAGATAGCTAGAGAGATTCAATTTAAATTCCTTCCCCTATACAATTAATTCTTTAGCTAAATGTGCGTGTTACAGAAGCTTCTGCTTTGGGACAATAATGAGCACGCAGTGCCTGGTGAGCCTGCAAGTCATCTAGGTGTTCTGCAGAAATGTCAGCATCATAAACCAAGTATCAGTTAAAAAAATCTCTTTCTCAAAGAGAAAATGGTAACATCTTAGATACCAATAGCTTTGTGCAACTGTGAAGTAAAGAAAATGCATGGACCTCAATAATGTTTGTAAAATGATTCGTGAGTGCTTAATAAGGGAAACTGTGTTCATTCTGATAATTATTCAAGTCTATTTGACTGACTTTGTGAGGTGAAATGGAAAAGCACTATAAAGAAAATCAAATAATCATTTGACACTTCTCTGCAGCAAAATGTAGTGAAGAACGGGTGAAGAATAGTAAATATGTAATAAAACAAATATTTGATTCTTCCTGAATAATCTTTATCTAATTTATGGGAGGAAAAGAATTACATCTTTCTCTGTTGGCTCATACAATACACAGGTGACTTGTGGAATGTGTCTCTAATTTTCCGTGTTTGTTTTAAATGAAAAGCTGTGTATTTTTCTAATCTAAATTTGGAAAGAAACCATAAACTTGGTAGGAGTTCCCTGCAGACACTGTACGTGTAGATGTTCAACAGTAGGTGGTGCTCCCAGGGTAGACAGGTACATAGTCTAAAATGCAAACTAAAGAGGGTTTAGTGAGGAAGGAGAGATTTTGGGGGTTTTTAGCATGGTAACTGAACAATGTATAAAAGTGCAAAATCTCTAAAAAGATATTAAATATTACACTAACTGATTTTTTAATCCTATGCAACTACATGGCCACTCAAACAAATATGGAAGATGCACAGTTTTCAATCTGTTCTTTTTCTTCCAAATATTTGTGCAACAAATTGTTCACTCAACTTATACCCTGACCATGGAATTTCTGTCCATGTGCTTTATTGTCCAGATTTCATTCACATTTGCTGAGAAAGTCAGTATCAAATCCAAATTACCTATATGGTTTTCTCAGTTGTTAGATGTTTAATCTATTTCATGAGCAATTGTGCACTTTAAATATTCTTTTTGAATTACATCCTAGATTTATAGCACATACCATGAGATTCTTAAAAATCCTAGAATCTTTTCAAAGTTATTAATAGCAATAGAAGCTAACATTTTCTGTTGGGTTTCTTTGCTGTAGGCAATCTTCATTTAATATATATTTACTTTTCAGTTTTGCTGCTTGAATTTTGTGATATAAATATGGTCTCACACATACCTTATACAACCACAGAGCATCACATTGGGAGGCATAACTTAGTACACTCAAATTCCAGCTCGAATGACATTGGCAGAGCATCCTACAAATTTTTAATGAAAAAGAGAACTAAAATTAAAATTGCAGTTGAAAACAAACCACAAAGATCAACTGTCTCAAATAGTTTTCAAAGAGGAGGGTGATTTTATATTTTTGTTGGTTGGTTTGGGGTTTTTTTTGTGAATATGGACATTCTTTGCCTGTTTATATTTCTGCAGGAGTTCAACAGCATTTGCATAATATACTATTTGTTTATACATGATCTGACAAATCTGGTAATTTGCAAACAGTGCATTTTCTTAACTATAGTAGGTGCTTTGGCTATTTATGTATGTGAGCAGCTTGAGCTAAATTGAGAGAATAAAACCAATGAGGCAGGAAAGTCCAATTAAAAGTACATTAATCAAATGCCCCCCAAATGCCTTTCCTCTCTAACATGTATTGTTGCACTTTATGTAGAATGCCTGTTTGATGTCAATTGTCCTTCTGTATCTAATGCAGTATCTTGCTCAGTCAATGTGCAGTAATAAATGTAATTGTCAAGTGCCTGGTTTTGGATGCTTCATTTTAGATTTTTATAGATTTTAGTGTTCATTTAAATTTTAAAACATTCTTCTTTTCAAGATTAATTATAACCCAGAAACACAGAGAAATGAGAAAGTGAGTACCATGTTACGAAATGACTGTTTAAAACACAGGCTGCTTTTGATTTACCATTGTTGCAGTAGATCTCCTCATCTGCACTAGAATAAGTAGAAGTAGACTCTTTTGTTTTTTACATAAAATTCAAAATAGAAAACCGCTTCAACCGAGCAGTTAAAATTTGTTCCCTTGATATCTCATGAACAATATTAGCTTGGCTCAGCTTCTAGTATAACACCATAAATCAAGAATAGGTCTGTGGAAGCCTGTATGAAAAGTTTATTTTGCTGTACCGATGCATCTCTCAATTAAAAAATGCGGACTTGCATTTGTTCTGAAACACAAATTATGTAGTCAAGTAGTCTGAGAGTTGGACACAGAATTCTAGTTCTTTGCTCTGTTGCAGCATCTTTATGGGATGCTAGGCAAGACTTTTAGGACCAGATCTCAAAAAAAAAAAAAAAAAAAGAAAAAGTAAATGAAAACAACATTCGTATGGAATTTAGGATATGAATCTGTTTTATCTATCCTTTGTGGAGAGGGATCTAGGGGTTCTGGTCAACAGCAAGTTGAACACGAGCCAACAGTGTCCCTGGCAGCCAAGAGGGCAACCGTGTCCTGGGTGCATCCAGCCCAGCATGGCCAGCCGGGCAGGGAGGGGATTGTCCCGCTCTGCTCTGCACTGGGGAGGCCTCACCTGCAGCACTGGCTGCAGTTCTGGGAGCCACAGGATAAAAAAGATATTAAGCTATTGGAGAGTGTCCAGAAGAGGGCTACGAAGTTGGTGAAGGGTTCAGAGAGGAAGCCGTATGAGGAGCTGCTAAAGTCACTTGGTTTGTTCAGCCTGGAGAAGAGGAGACTGAGGGGAGGCCTCATGGTGGCTACAGCTTCCTCACAAGGGGAGGAGGGGCAGGCGCTGAACTCATCTCTTTAGTGACCAATGGCAGAACCCAAGGGGATGGCAGGAAGATGTGTTGGGGGAGGTTTAGGTTGGATATTAGGAAAAGGTTCTTCACCCAGAGGGTGCTGGACACTGGAACAGGCTCCCCAGGGAGGTGTCACGGCCCCAAGACTGACAGTGTTCAAGAAGAGACTGGACAAGCCCTCAGACACATGGTGTGAACTGTGGGGTTGTCCTATGCAGGGACAGGAGTTGGACTCGATGATCCTTGTGAGTCCCTTCCAGCTCAGGACATTCTGTGATTCTATGATTCTATCTAATCCTGGGACTGCCTCAATCCTGTTACACTTTTCAGCTCCTTGTGTGCCTAAATCACACTCCTGTTCAGTTAGAGAGCAGCCGTACTTCAAAGACGACAGAGCAGTTTGGTGTCTGCCCAACAATGAGACCATCCAGGGAAGAGGCAGTTTGTCCCTGGGGGGTGTTTGTCTGGCAGGCACTGTCAGCACAACCTGGAGGCCCCCTGACAGGGCTGGGCTCCCTACAGAACTCCCCTGTGCTCACTATCGAAACATAAACCCTGCAGGAGGGCACTCAGATGCTGCTATAGAGAAAGAAACAGAAGATTACCAGGAAATGGTACATCAAGTTCAAATATTGCTTTATCCATATGGGGCTGGAAGCTCCTGAGAGGAGTGATTGGAGTTTAAATTCTCTCAAGGTGGAGAGAGATGTGGAGCCAGTGCTTCATTTAGGTTTTTCACTGTTGGACAATTGTAAAAAGGTGAGTCCCACAGCCTGGCCTTCTCTTTGGGTGAGGAACAGGGGGAGAGAGATGTTGTTTGAGTGAAAGGGTTGTAAGAGACTGCCTGCAGAGGCCAAGCAGTGGGTGCCAGCATCTCTGCGTGGGGCATGGGAACCAGAGCAAGGGTGGGATTACAGCCACATATGCTGTACTCATCATCTACATCACAGTGCTACCTGGTGCTGCACTGGATGTGGCAGCTCTAGATAAGTGCCTGAAAGCAAGCCCCACCAAGTTCATCCTTTGGATCCCATTCTGATCTACATCACCATGGACACATCCAGTTCCAGCTGAGCCAGCTGGAGAGGTTTTCCTTCCCAGCTATCTTATCCCACCCTCATTCCTCTTTGCATTGCCCCTCAATACAGACACCCCTCCTTTTCTCCCTCTTTCCCTACCTCTTTGTATCAGGGGTTTCCATCCTCCTCAGCCTCTCACCTGAGCTGCCTATAAGCCATTCCTGACAACAGGAATCGAGTTGACAAAGACCTAAATAAATTCGGCTTGAGCCATCCCAGATGGCTGCACTTGAGACAAACTGAGGAGGGTTTGTATGATCAGGTCAGATAGGTAGAAGATTTAAGGCATGAGGGCCCTGTAGGCAGCACTGCCAGTGATGGAAGAGTTCTTGTGGCCAGAGGAAGGAACATCCAAATAAATTTTGGAAGAAGACTGAAGGTATTGCTTCATGGGAGCATTAAACCTGGGCTCATCTTTAATGTTCTTCTAGGAATGGCCATTTTGCTGCACAGCAAAAAAAAAAAAAAAAAAAAAAAAAAAGCAAGCAGTCTGTTCATTATTTCTATTCAGACTACTTACACATTTGTTTGCAATAGCTGAGTATTCAATAACATGCAATAATATTAATTACTGCATTTCCCTTCAGTGAGATTTTCAGGAGGAGACTTATGACTTCTGAATTAAGTTAAAAGGGTTTCATCATAAAAATTGATATATCTAGCGATGCAATCACCTTTGGTGGTTGCATTGCTATAGAACATTTATAACTAGAGAAATAACATCCCATGTTAAGCTAAGCCTTCTGTGGGAGAAAGAGAGTTTACTGGAGTACATATTCAATTTACATAATAGATACCATTTCACAGGATTAAAAATGTGGACTGTTGAACAGCGAATTTAAGCCTCCTGACTTGCTCTTCCTAGTTATCTTTAGTAGCTATCTTAGAAGTAGTTGAGAGACCATGATGTTCATGTTCCCTGGTTACGGAGCATGGAAATTGGGCAAGTGTAAGGAGAACAGCCCTGAATAACAAAGCTTGAAATGCACATTCAACTCAAAAAGCCCTCAAAACAACGGTTACAAAAATCCGTGAAGAAATAATAAGATGAGATAATTACCAATGAATTTTCTTTCACTATATGAAATTCTGCATAAACAAGACAGGTATATTGTGTCCTTAACGAGGAGTAAATAAAATACACTTAGGTTTATGATTGCCCTTTTCATTAGCAATGCTTATCTGCAATCTGGCATATATCAAAATACAGAAAAAAGTGGTTGATAGTACGTTATGCCTTGGGCTAATTTGTTTAAATTTGAAATATTGTACTGAACTAAAATTAAAACATATGCTTTGTGCATATGTTATGCAGGCACAAAACATTTTATACGTGAAGTGTTGCATATAGATATTCTTCTCATAAGTAAATGAAGATGTTTTAAAAATGTATATCAGATTTTTTCCTAGGGATATGCAGGCTGAGCAAATGTGCCTTTCCTCAGTGCTGCTTTAAAAGCAGAATCATCGAGAACCTTCAATCAAATATTTGATACAAACGTCTGACACTCAATGAGATATGTCATAGTAGCTTTTGAGTTTATTCTTTTATTGCTGTATCTTGAAAAAATACCTAAGAACACTGGCAAATGTTAAATATATACATATATATGAGTCCATTCTGCCTTGTAGCAAAAAATAGAGCTCATTACGTATTTATAAAGCACTGCATCCATTTTTCTGGCATTCTAGCAAGGCAGTTTGATTTGCTGTTTTACAGAAAGAGAAAAGTGAGGGACCAAGAAGTTAGGAGGAATTGCCCAAAGTCACAGAGTGAGTAAAACAATAGAAGTAGAGAGAAAACAGAAAAAACCCTGATTGCTTATCTCCCATAACAAACAAATAATTCTCTCCAGTGCTGTTATTGAATTTAAAAAGACTTATATTCTCAATTTTCTTACCTCCAGTATCATTCCCTCATTGTCCGGTAATGTTTTACCGCTTAATTAGCTCAACAGTAATCAGAGGTAGGAACCCATTCTTCAGCCTATAAAATCCTCCTGTGTTTAAATGGAAATAATGAAGATTAACTTAAATGAGAACTAAAAATCAAGATTTCTTTTGCCAGGAAAATAGACACTGTAGGAAGCAATTACAGAGCAACACATATGCCAAAATGGCTGTAGGCTTCAGCTGTAGGGTTGATTTTCCTTGTCCAGACACAAAACTGATACCTAAAACCAACATGAATTAAAGAAGTCAAAACAAAGTTATCATCTCACAAAATAATTCATTTTCCACAGGATTTTCTGAACCTTGTGCTGTAAATCAATGTTCTCAGTGCGCCTGGAAACTTTATTCTCTGAATAGGTTCCTTGGCCAGCGTACTACTTTATTGAACTCTGCTATCCTGCTAAATAATATATCATCCCACAATACATCCACCGTTTTATTTGGCCTGTAGACCTATGGGACTTATTCCTTTTCCAAAATTGTAAGTTATGGGGTCATGTAGTGATTATGGAACACAGCCAAGGGTCTAAATACAGAGCAACTAAAGTTAAAGTTCTTGCTGAGAACTGGTCAATAGCATCTAATCACATTGCTTGATTCCTGATTGCCAGGTGACTCTAGTCTATATTTAAATACAAAAAAAAAAAAAAAAAAAGAAAAGTTTCAAAGTGGAATAAGTATGGTTTTCCTGGTCAGCCAGTCTCTAGATCCTGGCCTGTGCAAGGCTGGTACATCCATGCTGGGATCCTGGCTGTCTCTGCCACTGGCTTTGTCCACCTTGGACAAAGATGGCAAAACATCCCTGGCAGCATTTTGAGCTCCAGGCTATGATCCACTTCAAGGCATCTGTTCCTCTAGGCAGACTTTATTCAGCTAAAGCCCTGGATGCCTACTGCTGCATCCATTCCTGAGACAAGTAGTAGCAGGGCTTTTTAAAGAAGGTCCCAGTCTTCTCATCTCAGGCCATCTTCTCCTCTTCTTGACCATGGCAATTGGGACAGCTGGAAAAACTATGGAGAAAGTTCTACCTGATCATATGGCAGACAACTGTGCACTGGAGAACATTAGATGTAAACGCAGCTGAGATGTAAACGCAGCTGAGATTCCTCCTGGAAGTAACAAGCATACTGGGTGTTTTGCAAAAAAATAAGGTATTGGATGTCTATTCTAGCTTTGAGCTCATCCTAGAAACCTCTGTGCAGCAATGTAAGGTCAACCACTCACAACCAGCGGTCTGTATGTCCTATCTGCATAGAAACTGAGATTTTTATTTTTTAATCTTAATCAGGACTTCAAAGCCAAAGATCTACTCTGTAAATTGATAGGAAGTATGTTATTTTTGGCCTAGGCTTCCATTAACTGAAATGCTGAGTAGAAAATAGTTCTATTTTTTTGTTTCACTATTCAAATTAACAGATGCACTTCCTATCATTTGGTACTTTTTCTGTCAATAACACACAAATCCCATGGAAACATGCCAAAGATTTTCTTAGCAACCAAGCCTCTTGCCTGATATACGCGATTAACTACAACAGTCTGTTAAAAGCTTAAAATAAACCTGTCTTTCTTATTTAGAATTTCAGATAGTGAAAGAAGATTCATTGGTAATGAATTTAGCACAGTTTCAGATGAATTTATGTATTTTTATGGAGGCTGAGCACTCAAGGGATATCATGGTAAAAGCAAGTGTCACTGTAAAGGCAAACCTGCTGGGATCAGTCCAGTGACTGCGAGTTCAGGTAAACTAAAAGCACTCTCACCAATTGATGGTATTGGTTCCCTTATGATTAAAATGTAAATTGATTCATGCCTTGTTAGTGCATAATACTGCTGCAGAAACATCCTTCTCAACCAGGAAGTGGTAAATTCCATTATGAAAGATGGAATTTTGACAAGGTATTTCTAGTTCCAAGAGGGTAAACATTTTGGAGACCGGGTACTGTTTTCTGGTTCTCTGAAAATGAAGACTAATCACATTTTCAGAAAACAGAAGTTGTAGGTTTTATGTCTTTGCATCGGATGAAGTAAAATATAACGAAATATCACAAGTTTTATCCTGTTTCTAGGGAATCTTTTTTATCTTTGCTCAGAATAATCTTCATTGACTTCACAGTCTTTGAGTTAGACCCAGGGTGCAGGCTGATGGTTTACAAAAAAGAATTATTTTTAGAAGCAGTGTACATAACTGCTATGAAAAGAAATAAAACAACAATATCTGAGGTGAAGACTGACACTCGCTTGAACTCAACTTCTTAGAGGCTCTTGTGACACGCTTTTGTCACACACTAACCATCCATTTATGCCGCAGCCATCAAAAACTTAGAAACCTCTAGATCTCTCTGTAGGTATTAGACAGATCTAGTATTTAAATATCCTGTTTCTCCGACAATCCTGAAAGTAGGTTTCCATGACCAGAATTTTTTCTGGCACTGAGAAAAAATACCCTGTTAAGTAGGAGAATAAGAAACAAAGGAACAACAAAACACAGCATTAAGCATTATCAGCTGAAGACTCTAAGTGGTCCTTTATTCTGGTCTTCTAAATCGTTTATGGACAACAGCAGCCTTAGCGATCTCATAGGAAGAATGACTTCTCCAGTAAACCTGTTTGTTGAAATTTAGTGACACGCCTCCAAGTACAATCGTCCTGATCTGTGCCTGCTGTCACCAAGCACAACACATCGTAGCAACTCTTCTCTTCACAAGTGACCCACAAGATGTAATGCAAACAGCTGCAGTATGGTAATGTGGAATTCTCTAAATGGCTGTGATAAAGCTTACAGCAAGTTAGACATTCTTAAAGCTTTGCAAAGCTGTGCAAACTAGTAAAGAAAAATAATAATAATAATAATAAAAATTAACTCTTGTTTTAGAAGGTTTTATAGAAAAAAGTTATTAGAAAAGTAAACATCACATATGACTCTGAAGACAAGGAATACTTCAGCTACCTGGAGCTGAGTGGCTTGAGCTGTGCCCCACTGCAATCGTTAGGGGTCTGTGAAATTGCACTGGTGCCAAATGTTAGCGTGGAGAATCATATTTGCCTGTGTTATGTCATGGTAATAAAATGCAATGACCAGTACCAACCATCTCTGTTTTTCCCTTCTGCTGCCAGGGGATGGGAAAAGGGCTTCCACAGCCATTAGGACACACCGGCATGCCTCAGTGCCCTGCGCTTTTGCCTGATGCTGTTTCTGGCTTTCATACCTCTGTTGCAGAGGTATAAAATGACCTTGAAATAAGTGTCTCTTTTGTTAAGATTTGGTCAATGCATAAATTTCTAAAGTACTTTTGTAGAAAATGGGCTTGTAGGTAAGGAATCTATTTTCAGCTCCTAGTCTCCCAAAATACCGATGGCCATCATTTGTTACATATCCAATACATACATAGGGAAAACACCTCTGCAGGAATCGAGAGAAAAATCTAACTTTTTGCTTCATGTAGTATTTTCTGGATGTCTGAAATAAGACTAGATTTCTGCAATAAAAACAGTGTTTGAGGTAGAAAAAGAAGATAATTCAAACTGAGCCATGCCATGCCTGGAGCCAGCTGCTTTTAAGGCTGAGAAGAAGTCTCTTCTTTTATGCACAATGCAGTAGTTCAGTTCTCATTAATTTCAATTAGAAGTTGATGAAGTTCTTTGGTTTATTACACCACCATTTGCACTACATTTTCAAATTGCAGCAAGACATTAAATATTCTCACAGGCAGTAACTGCTCACAGGGGATTTTATGCAGTGCAAGACACGTAATGAAACCGAACTCATTATTATTATTAATTATTTGTATTACTTTAATGCTTAGGAGTACTAGTCATGGATCAAGACCTCATTGCATGATGCACAAAGGCCATTACTTCCTAAATTGTTGCAGATCTGAGGTCATTATTGGCATCGTTTGGCTTAGGAGCCTAAATTTGAATTTTCACCTTTCCCAAACCAAGGCAATGCGAGCTGACAAGTCAATTGGGCTGTCTGATGAGTGTTCAAACAGCCTTGCAAATTCTGTTCGGAATTGGTGCTGTCCGAGCAGCCATCCTCACCCAGCTGCCCCCCCAGGAAAGCCTCATGCCGAGACACTCCTGCCACATCAGTCCCCCACCCGCTGCTCCTCTGCCCAGGTCCCACAGCCTCCCCCATCCTGAAGCACAGAGAGCATCTCCCAGCCCTGCCTAGTCTGTGCCGTTCCTGACACAGCAGTAAGATTTTTTTTGCAAGTGGTATGAAAAAGCTGAGATATCTTGTTGTATGTAACGGCTGCAGCAAGAAAGGGCCATTGCATTTGGAACTGCTTTGTGACTTCAGTCCCAGTTTTGCCATGGAGGGTCTGAGAATCCTTTCACTCGCATCAGATGGCTTTCCTGGGACAAAAGGATGCTACTGGCCCTCCATGGTCTGAAGCAGCTGCTAGGAGGCAAGATTAATATAAAAGCCCCAATATGAAAGAAGAATCTAGATGAAGGACCTCAGGAAAGACATGGAATTCTGTAAATGTTCCCTGTTCATAGAATCAGAAATCAAGCAGTTTTCTGAGCTGAGACCTCTCAGGCTGTTCCATGTTGTACAAATGACATATTTACCAGCCAGAGAAAGAAATCCTTTCTTTACTTGACTTGGGAGGTAACAGATTCAGGTTGAAGGCCCAGCCCAATGTCATTTGAGGCTGTTTATTTAATGCAAGAGTTACATAGGACCCGTAGACATGACCGCAGGAGCTATGAGAGATGTGCAGCCTTGCAAAGCTGGGTGGCCAAGCAGGTAACATATGGCATTTCAAAGGCAAACATGTAGGTGACTGTATCAAGCATCAGATCAACACAGTTCAGCTGACCTGACATGAGGCACCTTTTTCAGAGTGAGTTGAACTGGCTCCATTGATATCCATCAGCTGAAGCAGCTCAGATATCTGATGTGCTTCTATACCCTGCAGCCAGGTACCTAAACTTAGCTTTCTTCATCTGTACCTGCCTTGTGCTCCTTCTCCACAGAGCTGCCACATGGGCATTGCAGAGGACTGACCAAATTCCCATCCTGGATGAGGGTTGCAGAGTCTGAATGAACATGTCATACATCAAACCACCTCCAGTTCTCTCAGCCTGTGTGTGAACATAAAATACCTGGAAAAGTATTGGTTTTGTCCCAGAACATGATAGGAGAGGTTTTGAAATTGAAAATAATTTTGCGGCAAGGGGAAACTATTTCCTACCCATCTCTAACTCCAATCTTATCAGGTGTCTGAGACATTTATATGTGAAAGGAAAACCTCACTGTGGGCTGATGAGAAAAACAATGAGATCCCAACTGTTTTCTCTGACAAACAAACAAGGTCTTGCCAGGATTAACAAAGTAAGTCTCAAGAGGGCAAACCAACCTTCCCACTCTGTAAATAGCAACAAAGGATGCCGAGAACAGAGATGAGAGCAGTAGTCACCTGAAATTAAAGAAGAAAGAAGAGAACAAGAGTATGTCAAGGTGGGGAAGCATCAGTGTAAAGACACAGCGGCAGTGACCGTACCCACAAGACGAAGAGACACAAATCATCACCAAAGGGTGCTCCCTGGAAATGGATGGACTTGGTATACAAATACATACACTCCTGTCTGTTTCGGAGCCTTCACTCAGATTGTCATGTCTGACTATAGAAAAAACCACTTTGGTGGTCTCATCTGGTCACAAACTGAAAAGAAGGTGATAGGCTGGTTTATGCCAATGACAACTGTCTTTTGACATACAGTTTTGGAGTTTAAATATGCCTTTAATAAGAGGAGCAGGAAGAAAAAATACGTAGCTATGTACAAGAATGTAGAAGGCATTAAAAGGGTTAGAAAATTAACAATTCTTCTGCCAACCTAATACCAGTTCTAGTAAATCTAACAAAAGAGCAGATATGGGATTCCATTATTAAGAAAAGGAAAAGAGAGACGTACAATCAACACCAATAAGAAAATAAGAAAAACAGATTTTTACAAAGCAACTCAGTACCTTTTTGGTCATGTCACAGATTTGGTTGATACATGCATAAATGCCAATCCAATACATGAAAAGTATGTATATGTACGAAATTTGCATTATTATACATGATGTTTTAGCTGAATCATCACTAAAACAGGTGATAAAACCAGTTAACTGGCTGATCTCAAACTTAAGCATACCTGGAGAATCCTCACTAAGGAAGCATATTTTTAGTGTGTTGCCATGTCTCTTCACATTATTTAACTTTTATTAGTGAACTGAAAGGAAATATAATACTTCTGATAAAGTTTGCAGATAAAGCAAAAATTGGAGGATGGTTAAATAACAAAAAGGATTGGTCTTCTCTCCAGCAGATGCAACAAACTGGGCACAAACAAGCAAACAGAAGCCATGGTGAAGCCAAATAGTTACATACCTGGAAAAAGAATATAATTTGTGCTTATGGGAGCAGAGATTATGTCCTGGGGAAAAGAAAAGAAGTTGAGGAGTCACTGTAGACGGTGAGCTCATCACAAAGCTTCAGCACAAGGTGGTGGCTTAAATGGTTAACGCGATCTTTAAATGTATATGAGATGGCACACTGAGTAGGAGCAGGGGCTTCTATGAGCACTATGTTTGATACTAGTTACTTGAAAAATAGTGTTTCTGGTCTCAGTAGAAACAATGGGAAATTGTTCCTCATCGTATCAGTGCTTTGGTCTCATGTGAGATAGGTGCGACAGGCAGTTAGGCTGTGAGGCTGAACATCAGGGATTGTGGCTATATATTGGATGTATACATTCATCTGGAAGTCCCATTAGTTATCAGCAATAGATTGGATGACAGATTTCATTATGAAATATTTTAGTAATTGTCATAAAATTTTAGTATAGCTCCTAATCAATTGATTAGGCTGAACCCCCTGCAGGTGAATGACCCACACACTGACCACACAGTCACCCACCGTGACCCACAGCGCCCCACAGCACCAATACTGCCGCAGAGCCCCACAGCACCCCATAGCTCCTCCACTCTGCCCTATAGATCCACAGCACTGCCCCACAGCACCCAAAATCACCCCACAGCTCCCCCATAGACCCCCTGCACTTGGGGGTCTGCAAGGGGGTGATAATGAAACCGCCCCCTCCAAGACCCCCACCCCTCCAAAAGTAATGGGCTTTGGGATCTCTGGGGGTTTTGGCGTCTGTGATTAAGCAACAGAAGCTGCACCCACCAGTGACCAGTCGCCATGATCAGTGTTTTCTGACCACCTGCAAAACGAGGGATTTTGTCCAAGTTTTAGATCCTCCTGCATGACCAGAGGAGATGGATTAATCAACACATTGTTCAGAACCAGGGTGCTTAGTTTATATTTGACTAGTAATTAATAGATGTATTGTAGAAAACTAATCAATTACGACTAACTTCATCAATTATTTGTTACCATGGATGTATTGTACGTTAAAAATTTCCAAAAACTCTAATGAATTTGTAACAATTGTGAACAGTGTGGACAGGGCCGCTCCTTGCATGTCAATAAAGTGCCACTCACAGCGATGAATCCGCTCGGGGGCTCTTTTTGGGGATTTGGTTGAATTTTGGGGTCACTTTCAGGGGGTTGTGGGTCGCTGTAGAGGGAATTTGGGCAGGTTTTGGGGTCTCTTTTGGGAGGTTTTGAGTGGGTTTTGGTGTCACTTTGGAAGCTTTGGTGGCTGCACAGATGGGGGAGACCTGGGGAGACTGGGGAGAAATGGGGAGGAATGGGGAGCCAAGACACATTTTGGGGAGGAATGTGGAGACCTGGGGAGGAATGGGCAGCCCTGGGGAGCCAAAACATGTTTTGGGGAGACCCAGGGAGGAATAGGGAGCTCTAGGGAGGCATTGGGAGCTGCGAGGAACCAAGGTGAGCCCTGGGGACAACTTGGCAGCCTTGGGGAGTTGAGGTGAGCCCTGGTGAGGATGGTGGACGTCAGGGGAGCCCCATGGAGATGAGGCGATACCTGGGGAGGGTCCGGGGAGCCCTGGAAGATGAGGGGGGGGTCCTTGGGAGACCTTTGGAGGCTTGGGGAGGCAAAGTGAGCCCTGGGTTATTTTTTAGAAGAGATTCTTATGGAATCTAATTCTGCTTTGTCATTTAGTCCTACTCAGAATTCACTCCTGATAAAAGTTAGGTAGTACATCTGGTCTTGCTAGAAATTTAGTGTAAGGCAATTGCATCTTAATTTTTATAGGAAATTTCAATACACAATTTTAATAATAATAATAATAAATTTAATAATAATAATAAAATAATAATTTTAATAATAATAATTTAATGGGCTACATTTTCACACAGCTTAGTATGACATCCATTTTTTCCTATCTACGGCCTAGAAAAACTAAATTTAAATCCCTGCTCAGTCACATTGCAGATGCAATAGATGTAGGATGAGCACAGGTGTTGTCATTTACAGTGATCCGGAGAAGGGTGGTGGGTGGGGGCTGGGGTGATTGACCCCTCCCCTTTCACAGGGGACTGTGGGAAGGGGGTAGGCGGGGCCTGTGGTATGTAAGCCCCAGCCCAAGACTAAGGAGCCTGTTTAACTCTGGGGCTGCTCTTCTGAGCTTTGCTTGTTCCTGCAGCTGTTGACCTGGAGGAGCGGAGGTGTCTACTTGAGGTAAGACCTTAAGGACCAGTTGAGGTTCAGCGTTGTGTATAATAGTATGTGTGTTTGTACGTGGGTTTGGTTTGGCTTTTGCTTTTCTAAGTGTGTGTTTTCTTTTCTTATTGCAGATGTGGAATGGGAACCTGGAAACTGCAGGAGCATCCCTGTTAGCCCATGTGGTGGTTTCCTTTGAGGATGGATTCAGTCCCTTGGACCTCTGAAAGCTAAGTGGAGGCACAGGGGCTGGGAGTTGCAGGGAGAGGTTTTAAAGTTGGAGTAGGGGAGAGGGCATCTAAGAACAGTCCCTGTTGGGTGGGAAAGGGGGCAGGGAACTCTTCAGTGTGATGCCACTTGTGTCAGCCAGGGCTGCTCCAACCTGCGTCTGTGATGTCGAGTTATTCGGGAAGCCTGCCTTGTGCCTGTTAGATGATCCTGGGGTCTTGTTGTGCTCAAGGGGTACAGCAGGCATCTGGGGTGCCATCCCGGGGTCTGGAATGCCCATGCCAATTGGGTGCTGGTTCTCTTGTGTCAGCTGCTGAAGGTGGGGCTGGTTCTTGCGCCTCAGACATTTTTGGTTGGTTGTGTTTTATGGCATCGTTCCTGGCTGCATTGGCAGCTCTACTCTCTAACCCTCCAGCTTAAGGGACTGGCATTTCTTCCCAGCATCTTGAAGTTCTTAGGACTTGAAGGTGGCTTCTTGTACTTACACAGTCTCTATCTTGCCACTACTGTCTTGTAAGAGGCTGTCATGTTCAGCTCCTTTATCTTTTGGGGTTGCAGTAGAGGCTCCTTGCCTCACTGCTGCCTTCCTGTAGGTTCTTTTGATTGATGGTGTCTCTGGTCTTGAAGTTGTTCTTGTTGTTGAACATTTTTGGTGGTGTTGCAGTTGCGTTGTCTATAATGTTCTGTGGAGTGTGGGTCTGCCCATGTGCGTCTTTGGCTTGGAGCTGCTCTGCTTGGAGGTGTAGAGTCAGGGGCAGGTGGACTGTAGCCCTAGGAGTCCATGGCTGATCTGTTAACATATCTAGATTGCGTAGGCAAAGGTTGTACATTCATCTGGGATGAAGTAGCCACAGGCCCGGTGAGTGGACAGTCCCTTCACTAGTATTTAGGGATGGCATTAGAGCTTCTGGTGGCATTTCTGAATGGAAAGCAGACCTGTGGAATGGTGAATCTGTTGATTGACATCTGGTTGACTCATTCTTGAATTTTTTCAGGTGCAGCGGAACAACATGCACACCAAAGGGTGATGGAGGAGGCAAGCAGAGCTCTGTAAGAAGGTGGGTTGGTGTGTGGTGTCAGAGGGGAGGTGTGCTGTGTGCCTCTACATAAGTTTGGTTGGTTTTCTGTTTTATAGGTGTGAAGCAATGAGGAAAGCAGGGTGTTGGTACTGCAGCTCCTCTGGCATGGTGAACAATGAGTGCTGGGCTGAAGCAGCTGCTTTTTTTTTTTTTCAGGTATTGTGTTTCTGGGGGAGTTATGAGCATCCTTTGGTGTTTTACAGGTGGTAGCTGAGCTTCAAGATGGTCAACAGCATGGCAGCTGAAAGCTACAGAGGCCAGGTGGGTACAGGGCCATGGTAAAGGAGTGGGATATGGGACTGTCTGCGGGCAGGCTGTGCTTTCCGGCAGTATCTGAGCATGTACCTTTGTTTTTGCAGGTGCCACAGGGAAGCTCGGAGGGGTGAAGCCTCATGCCCATCAGTGGCCCAGAAGGTGAGGCAGTGGTCAGTGTTGGCAAGCAAAAACTATTGCCTTGTGTCTTGGTTCAGTGTTTCCTTGATTTGCAGGTGCTTTGTGGGCTGCCTTTGAACTTGAGTGACCATTTGTGGTGAGCTGGGGTAGAGATGAGGAGGAGTATGGGGCTGGGGATTTGTCCCAAGCACTACAGTCATTCTTTTTAATTGTCTTAGGTGCCACGAGTGGTGAGGGTTTCTGCCTCTGCCCATGGCATGAGCTGCTGAATGTAACACCATGCAATGTCAGAGGAGGTGGGTGTTGTGGAAGTGTTCGGTGTTGACCCAGGCAATACTTAGTGCTGGCACTGCTCAGTGTCTGTGTTTCTTATTGAAGATGTTGAAGTGGAACCTGGCACTGCAGGAAGATTCCTGTTAGCCCATGTGGTGGTTTGCCTTGTGGATGGATTTAGTCCCTTGGCCCTCTGGAAGCTAAGTGGAGGCACAGGGGCTGGGAGTTGCAGGGAGGGGTTTTGAAGTTGGTATAGGGGAGAGGGCATCCAAGAACAGTCACCTTTGGGCAGGTAAAGGGGACAGAGAACTCTTCAGTGCGATGCCAGCTTGTGCTGGCCAGGGCAGCTCCAACCTGTGTCTGTGGTGTTGTAGTTTGGGAAGCCTACCTAATGCCTATTTTGCCACAAAACACCACGTTCAAGGCTGGCATGAAGTGGCTATGGACTGTAAACTGTGTGTACAGCTGCACAAAGCAAAGGCCTGTCTGAGGTCAGTGCAAAGCATCCAATGAGAAGCAAGAAGTTCCTAGACTCAACTATTGCTATTGCACTGAATCATGGTGTGAGGGGTGGGTAAATAATCTGTAAGGGTATAAATATCCAGGGATTTCTATGCTTGGCTGGGACCTTGGCAAAGGCAGCAGCTCGAGTCAGCCCTGCTGCAGTTCTGCTCTGTTCAGTTACTTAATTCTATGAACTCTGCCTGAGGGTTTGCCCCAAGAGACCCAGGATCCAGACTGCAACCCACCTGACCCTGGGCCCCTGGAGGGGAGGTAAGGATGTTGAGGTGCAGAATGATGAAACTCTGAAATCCCAGGTAAGTGACAAGGAATTGGGTGTGCACACACAATCATTTGGCTATACATATATATTATCCATTAAATGTTTTCCCCTACACTCTGTGTCTCTTAGACACACTGTAGATCAAGTCTGGGGCTGAGTTTGGATCCAGCTGTACCTAGACTCCTCTCTGAGGAGTTTAGAAAGCAAGGGGGTCATTTCTGAACTTCATGACTCAATGGGAAGGCCTCCCTCTACCCTTTGGCATCTCCTGTCCATGTAGAAATCACTCTGAAACAAGTCTTACCTGATTTCTGCCTGGTATATTTCCTCTATGCAGTATGTAACAGAGTAAACCTTGCCATCACACTCCTATGTTGCACTGTAAGTGATGCTCTCAGGAAGCAGTACCCTCACTCACCTGAGACAAGCTGGTGTTGGCAAGATGGCAGGCGATATCACTGATTTCTTATGCTGGCACAGGGTGAGTTTGAGTTCCAGATTCTCAAAGGAATGAGCTTGTGGTAATTGGCATCATTGGAAAGCTGTGGAAGAACAGCTAACAATGGCTAAGAGCCATATAAAGGATGGAAAGGGAATTAAATACAAACTTAAGCACCTGCGTACAACCCAGTTGTCAGGAGAGGAAGATCCTGATAAGAGAAAAGCAAAATTTGAGGGAGGAAGTAGGCACAAAACCTGGGGAATTATTGTCATTGAAAACCGAGCTGCTGCAGAAACCTTTTCAAGAAGAAACAAAAGTTAGAGGGAAAAAAATGAAGTGATGCTTATGCAGACTTGTCATCCTCCTGACATCCTACTGATTAGGAAATGGATTGGATCCCCTCAAGCATGGAACAGAAATATGGTGTGACCCTGTGCTGATGAACCAGGGAAGGATGATTCCTCATATTTCTCAGATCCACCTGAACATGCAGCCAGACCCATCATTAAAACAGAACAGTCTCAAGGACCCTCCGTGTGCTGCCATGTGATACCATATGAAAATTACTCCCAGGGATCTGCCATAATTGGAAAATTTACCAGAAAAATACAGCAGAAAACCAGATGAAACTTGTAAAATTTACAAGAAAGATACAGCAGAAGACCAGGTGAAACCAAAATGGAGTATTTGCTGCAAGTCTCTCTAAGCAGTAGCAATCAAATACTGCTCAACAAAAGCAAAGCAAATAGCTTTTGGGGTCCAGGAGTTCTTAAATTTAGGACCCAACTCAGCTGATGACTGCCAGTCTATCACTGGCCAAGTAGTTTATCAGGCCTGTGGAGTAGAAGCCATGGAACAGGGTGAACCCTCCATCATCCCCTTAAGATCTGTTGACGAGCTTCCTACAGCTGTTAAAAAAGCTGCCACAAAGCAACACAAAGAGTAGACATTGATATTCCAATACTGCATCAATTGATTATCCAGTGCTGAAGCCTCTAAGAGGAGGAGTGAGGTTCGTCAGAGCGTACGCGCTGAGGCAAGGGAGTGACACATAGTGAAACATCTTCCTTGGCTTTTGGTCATGGAAGCTTTTCAGAGCTGCAGACACATTTTCATTTGTGTTTTGAGTAGACTACTATTACATTCACTATTAATGGAGAGATGAGGCACAGATCTTCTGCCTGGGTCCTAGCTCCCTTAGCTTACAGCTGCTCACATACACATATCAACTCAAAAAATATCTAATGATTTTGCCAGACACTTGCGCCAATCTACCTCTGCCTGACAAGCAAATAGAAGGGTCCATATGAACTTGCAGAGTATGAAGAACAGTAAAGTGACTGGAGAGCCTATATTTCCAGAGGAGATAAGGGGAGCCCATGGCAAGGAGCTGCACAGAGAAGGGAAGATGTCTTATGCCATGAGCAGTGAGTCACCACAGAAACTGACTTCAGGTTCAGGTTTAGTTTGTGTCTGTGGCCACCTTCTCCTTTGCTAGTTTTTGCCTTTTGACAGCAGAGAGCCCACTCATTTCATGTAGAATCATTATGAGCAGCAAGCTAGTGCAATAAACTTGAGATATCACATAGAACATCCCTGTTCCCCTACACATTGCTGCGGCCTGCCGTGGTCATTGCACTCAGATGTTCCAGACTTGTGGCCTGGATGCTCAGAGGTATTTCAGGGTCTACTGCATGCTGCTTTCCCTGCAGGCCAGATGCCTGAGTGCTCTTAAAGTTGGTTTAAGTGTGAAGTGTTTTATAAATGGTTTTAGAACAAAGGAGGTGAGAACATCTTGGATCAATAGGTAACCAATTTCCTTCAAATTTAAGTTGTACTTAACTGGAATGATCTTAACTCTGAGGTGTCCTAGACCCTTGAGCTTTGAGAGGAAGAAGATCTCAGGGTTACAAACAGTTGTAAGTTAACTAGCACCTCTCTGAGATACATCACTGTTCTCACCTTTTGGAGGAAGGAGGAACAAAGGTGCAAGGAAGTTGTGGTTACAGAGAGGTTGTCATCAGCCCCACTGACTCTCATATGGACCGAGATTAAAACACAGCACTCCTCAAGTCTGAAACTGAACCAAGCAGTGTAGTTACTGAGAGGTAACACCTCCCTTAAGGTACCCAGGAGCCGAATGTTCCCTGCAGCTCTGGAACAGTCAGATTCTGTGTACTTGTTCTCCTCCTGTAATGGTGGAGATGCTGATAATAAATAATTATCCAATTAAATCTAATCCAGTTATATAATTTTTCTGTTATTTAGGAAGAATATAGCATTCAGTGTAACAGCACAAACCAGCCTGAAACTCATTATCATATTCATGGAGACTTAAAGAACTGTTTTTCTGAGCAAATCCAAAATAATGAATTGTAATATTCTGTCAGGAAAATGAAGGTGGGTGGGTGGTTGGTTTGTTTGGGGTTTTTTTGTTGTTGGGTTTGGTGGTGGAGTTTTTTGGTGTGGTGGGGTTTTTTTTTAAGTACAAGATGAAATATGCATTTGGAACTTCTATTATTTTATTATGCTTTTTTATTTCCTAAATATATTTCTGGTTTTTGAGGCCTCTAACTTTCAAGGTTTTCTTGACAACCATAGGAAGAAAAACACCCTGGATTTTTAAAATCAAAGCTAAAAATCTTATGGGATTTGCAGAGACTGAGCAGCCATGAAATGACATGCAATTCCCTGAGGTTTAGAATCACAGACATGTAACCATGGCTGCCATAGAGGACTACCCAAATAAACTAGAAGTTTAGGAGAACTAGATTTTCTTCCAGCTTGATTCTGTTGATATAACTAGGAAAAAACCCACATTGTTTTCAATGTGTTGTAACAGTGAGGTTGAAAGCTTTTTGGGATCAACGCGTCACAGTGAATCCCACTAACATAAGTTTATGTTGCGTTTCCTGAATATCAGGTCCATTTAGGAAGTTTAATCTGCTGTGGCAGAGGTGGAAGAAGAGGTAAGTGATGGGCTGGTGAGATTCATGGGATTACATACCTGAGAACTGCTGCTGGGCTGCCTTAGAGTTATTCCTGCTGCCCTATGAGTGCTTCATGGTACTTGCAAAAATGCTTTGCAAGCCATCAAAGGATGGTTTTTCCACCCTCATCTGAGCTTTTCTTTGTTTTTCTTGGTCTTTCTTCAACCCAGTCCTCCTACTCTGCTTGTGCCAGTTAGTCTGCTCCCACTGTAGGCTACAGGTACCTTTTAAGTCAATGAAAGAAGACAACATTATGAGCATGATCAAAGACTTGGTTCATGGGCTGTGATTGCACTAAATGGTCCACAGTCATCTGTAATGTTAGAGATGGGCTTGCTCCAGCTCTGCAGTTAATTAAGCACATAAGTATAAAATATGAACCTACATTATCAGGACTATGATGCAATTGCACAGAAGAGTGTATAAGTAACCATAATAAGGAGCGAGAGAGAAGGTAAGCATCTCAATGACCATTTGTTGGATATTCATTCATCTCCATGAAACTACAATAATTATCTGGACAAAGGAGAGACATCCTTTTGTCATATAAATTCTAAAATTAATGTTTTTTGTTGTGGAGCAGACATTTATTTACACAATTAACCTGCTTACTTCACTGTGGACCTCCCTTAAATCATGCATTGCCTTAAGCTGGGAGACTATGGTAGGCACTTTTTATACTTCCCTCATCTCTGTGCTTCTTCATTAAAAAATAAGTGGAAAAATAGATTAAGAAATCTAAAATGAACTTCCTTCATGCTAGGAGTCACACAAGATGAGAGAACTTGCATCTCTGAGATGACACAGTGGGAGTGAAGGCTGATTTGTATGCTGACCTCTGTGGCTTGAAGCTCAGCCTTCCAGTCCTTGCTATTAAAAGACACAGTTCAGCATCCTGGAGTGTAAGTTGCTTCCAACATTTTGCTTGATGATTAAGAAAACTATCATAGTCAAGGCTTGAGAAGTCTATGGAAAGGTGCTCTGGCAGGGGGATTGGACTAGATGATCTTTCGAGGTCCCTTCCAATCCCTAACATTCTGTGATTCTGTGATTCTGTGAAATATTTGTGTACAGTAGACAATGTGCAGTAGCCCACAGCATCTCAAGTATTTAGAGCGAAAATATTCAAGATATGGACCTCAAACGTCCAGATGTGGATGACAAGCCTCATTAGCAGCAAGAACAGACATTTACATAGACTTCAGGGAAGTCAATGGTGCCCTCTAAAGGAAACTCCTGTGATACACAGGAGCTCTTAACAGCTGTTGTACCCATTGACTATACTGCCACCAAATAATCTGTGAACTACTTCTGTGCAATAATTTAAATGATCGGTAAGATGACAAAATACATAGTCCTTAATATGCCTTTTGAATTTGGGAAAGACAGCCTGTGCAAAGTTCATTTTTTTTTCAAATGTTTATTGTCTGTGGTAAGAAGGCATCTTTGTCCCAAATCATAGGGAAATGGTGTGGAAGAAAGACCTCAGATCATGGCTCAGAAAAGAAAGCAACATGAAACTAGCAAGACAGTGTGCTCAAGTGAAAGTGGGCCATGATATATTTCATAAAACTTTATCCTGAGCTAGATAACACAAAACAGAAGCAGGTACATGAAGCAATTACAAGAGCTACTCAGGAATGACATGTGTGAATAAACAAGGCTCTTTAAGCAGTGTTTTGTATCAGCCTTAGCCAACAGGAATCTGCAATTACTTTGCAATTTACTTATAAAATTCAACATATTCTCTTTCAAGAAATATGAAGTACCATGGACAATAACACATGCTTTGTTTGAAACTTTCAGTTGAGCTCTGGCTGATTGCACCAGCCAAAGAATGTCGTTTGGCCAAATCAGGGCAAGAGCTATTGATCTCTAATGTACTGATGGTGCAGATCTTCTACAGGAGTATATGTTATCTCAGTACAACCGTCTGCTGCCTAGGAAGATTAATCTTGTGTTGAATTCAATAGGCACTGCAATGCTTTGCTGCTCAGAAAGTCAGGACAAGTACTCCCAGGTTTTGTGATTGCCACTCATTAAAATGAGGATTTGCTTGATTAGGTTTTGGAGGAACTCTAGATCTCAGAGTGTAATTTATAACTCAGAAAACCACAAAAATATTAGTATTGCTTAGAATTAAATATTTCTAGTGGATGCTGTAAATGTTGCTTGTGCTTTAACTGTGGTTGTTCTTTTTTGGGTTATATTATCATGAGGATGCTGTGATTTATCAGTTAAAGCAAAGTTGCATCCATGTGCCACCATATGTGGTATATTCACTTGAGACAAACAACAAAATCAAAGAGACAGGATTTTTAGAAGTCATTAGGATTTATTTGGCACACTTTCATCCTATATTTATGCATTTCTTTAGTAGAGGAAATTACACATTGCAACCCATTCCAGGACTGAAGATTAGTTGAAGACCTTTTTCATTAGAATACCTGAGGTTTGGATAGAGGATGCCTATAGAATCACAGAATATCCTGAGTTGGAAGGGACCCACAAGGATCATTGAGTCCAACTCCCGTCCCTGCATAGGGCAACCCCAAAATTCACACAATGTGTCTGTATGCACACCTGAAAATGAGTGCAGTGCCTCATAATGCATGAGAATAAGAAAATTTCTCATCTAACTTCCATCATCAACTAGTGTGACTTGGAGAAGGCCAAAAGGCCTTCTAATTTCCTCAGGGTTTCCACATGGGTGGCTTGAGCCCATTAGGTTTAGAGAACCTATAAAGAAACCCAAGCGCTGTTGCTATTATCCTATAAGATGGATTATGAGACAAGGAAAACCACGTACCAAGCAAACAAATGCTTGCTAGTTAAATAAGAATCATTCCCCAGGGCTCAGGTGCTTCATTCACACAGGCAGTTTAAGGCTTAGTTTTGTGCTTGTTTTGACTGAGAATTCAAAACCAGATTTAGCTTTAGAGCAAGAGGCGGGTCAGGTATGGGAGTTCAGTTTGCCAAATCCAAACACGATTTCTTTATGCTGAGTACTAGTAATTAACTGATCTCGAGTGAATTACAGCACCTGGGTTATCTATCCTTGCTACCAGGAGAATTATTAAGTAGCAAGCTGTGAAGCTAACAGCTCATTAGAAGCTTTGCAAAACACAGCAGCACATAGCCCAGGTCTCACAGACTCCCAATATATCACGGTGTAGATAACAACAATGGAAACAAGACAACTGGTGTGGAGGGAGAATGACGGGGAAGGTATGGGGTGAGGGAGCGGCAGGAAGATGGGCACAAGAGCTGTAAGAGGCACCCAGAGCAGCAGCTCGTCTGGATCCGAGCACAGCAACATGCAGCTTTTCAGGTTACTTGTAACAGAAGGGGTGGCCTAAAATAAAGACTTAAGCCATTGAAGCCCTTGGCAGCTCAGAGTTGGTGAGAGAGTGAGGAAATCCTAGAGACTCACAGAGGTGGGACAGGACAGATACAAAAATCATGGGCAGCTCTTTAAGGGCACTTCCCAAGACAGCCACCATCCCCAGCCAAAGCAGTGACCAGGAGATGTGAGGAGGACTCCAGAGCAGGCAAGCCTTGTTCTCTGGGTTGCTGTAATGATCCCTGACCAGGCCTAACTGGGTACAAGTGTCTTGGTGCCCGGCCACCGCACAGACCGCTTGAGTACGTGCATCTCAGTGCTCATATGTGGGTGTGTGAGTACAAGTGAAAAGTAATGTCACCTCCTCTTCCTACAAGGCCCTTCCTACCCTCTTGCAACATTATTCCCAACCACAGATGAGAAGAAACACAGCACAACGTGGCTGGTAGGGAGCTCCAGAGTGAGGAGGCAACTGTGGGAGAGAAAAGGAGCTAAAGGCATATTAGGGAGAAGGTAACTGGTGTTTAGGGGATGAAAAGCAGAAGCCTGTTCAGACAGTGAATGAGTGATGGTCTATCAATAAGAAAGACACAGTGGGAGCAGCAAGAGGAGTTTATGAAAGTTAGAGGGAAAGAAAAGAAAGGGTTGCGGAACAAGGGGATGACAAAAGATGCTGAAGACAAAGTTTGAATAAAACGTTTCAGGAGACAGGAAGATGAAGAAATAAGGGTATTGGAAGGATGTGCATGCACAAAGCACCTATTGTGGAGAGATAAAAAGTGGAGTTAGGATTTGTGTCCTGAATACAATGCTGTCATATCCAAGAACAGATGGACACACAGGAGGTGGCTGAGGCAACTTTGTGCAAGTAGCATGAAGGAGCTCTGTGCAAAGGATTTCTGCTGGAAGGGAGCACTAATACCAGTGGGATGTGGCAAGGATGACAGAATCATAGAACAGCTTTGGTTGGGACCTTGGTTGGTCATCTGGTCCAACCCCCTGCTCAAAGCGGGGAAAGAAAATAATGCATAGGAGATGGAAAATTCCCTTGCATCTTCACAGATATCAAGTGGAGCCTTGGCTATGTGCCAGAAATGTATATCCAAAGTCAAACCTTCCCTTGGTTGACGTTCCCTTCTGGAAGCAGGGCTCATCTTACAGATTACTGGAATTGCTACTATAAATGCCCTGGATTCTTTGCTATGGAGCACAGGGGCTTTTTTGCACATCAAAAGCAGGCTAAACACACACATGACAATCAACCTGTAGCTTGCTCTAAACACACATGCACATCTGATGTGCAGTTGATGCCAGCACAAAACACAAGATAGGAAAAATATTTCTCATGCAAACTGGGTTGGTGGTTAATCAAGTGAATCGTACCTTTTAGCGAGGTATCCTAGCAACTCCGCAGCAGCCACAAGTCCCAGCTGACAGTGCACACTGATGCAATTGTTCTCCTCCTGCAGACATCAAAACTTTGCAGCTAATCAAAGAGATAATTCGAAATAGGCGACTATGTTAAATTTGATCCAACAAAAGGGAATTTTTTAAATGAGCAATGTCACTCAGGGCATCTCTTATTTTTAAAGTCATTATCTCGGAACAAGAGGTCAGGCTTAGCAAAGCCATGCAACTTTGGGAACAAAACCTCCCTTCCTGCAGCTGGCAGCATGATTCTCCTGAAGGTGCTCGTGTCTGCCGTGTCGATTTTTGCTGGTGTCCGCTTTAGAGCACTGCGCAGAATTTATTACTATTTTCTTGAATAGCAAACGCTCACCTGAAACACTCTCTATAGCCCAATTACAGCAAAAGCCCAGCCCTGCTGATGCTCTTGTAGCCATTTGCCCCAGGATGTTTCCCTGAACAAATTCCTAATGTGGCAGATCAGATATTCTTTTCCTTTTCCCGACAGTGCAAATAGGCTCCAGGCTAGCTGGATTAGACCTCCTGTCCCAAGACCAGCAACGAAACTGAGTGTACCAAGTAGCCTAAGCACATCCTCTCCAAGCCAAGTCCCCATTTTAAAAGCATTATAGATTTGCAGTTCACATCTTTAGGCATGTATGTAACAGGTGAAGCAAAGTCAGAAACACAGTATTTATTAAGGCTCTGAAAAATCACTGATTTTACTTTTTATTTTACCCTTTAGTTAGCCCAAAGATACCACAGATCTGAGAAAAAATATTCAATAAGTTTAAGCATTTCCCAGTTCACTTTTCTGACCACTGAAGTGTTTTTCAGGCTTCAGTTCAGCGTTGTGAAGGGCATCCAAAGTTCACCTCCTATAGCTTACATCTCTTCTCCTGAATTACAGGAGATCTACTGTGCTCCCTCCACCTTCCACCATTCATCTCCTCTCTTAAAGAGAAAAATCTTTATTCTTAAAACTTCCTGTTCTCTCTGTCAGGTGAGCCCTGACACCTGACCACCTTCATCAAATGCTCCTCAGGTACTTCTGTTTGGTGACCATTCTCCTGGGGATCAGAACTGCAAGATCAGTTTTCCTGGGGCAGTAACAATCTCCCTGAGTGTTCCACTAAAACACAACTCTAATGATCTTTTATTGTGGGAACGGAGGAATTTCTCCCATTGCCTCCGGTGGTTCAGAAGGAAAGCAAAGCACAACAGATTTAACAGCCATATGATCTGAACATCTATCAAACAGAATCTACAACTGGACACTAACATCAAAATCATACACAAATCATCATAAAAACATTTGTGACCTATTTTTTTACCAGAAAAGACAGATTCTTTTGCAGTCAATCAAGTTCTATTAAACACTGCCACCACTAAAAGCAACATGCAGACTACCTGGATACAGTAGTTGAGACCAGGAGTCATGAGGACTACAGGGGATCAATATGCCCAATCCTAAAGTCCATAGACCCTTTCGAGACCTTGCAAAAGTTGCTTCCAGTCAGTGGAAAACTGTTACTCAAAGGCAGAAACCTGGCTTGTGGATGTTAGAAGGTTTCCCCCATGACGATTCCCTCTCAAAGCGCTGGCTTCACACACTGTAACTGTCACGGTATTGGCATACAAGAAACCCTAAAACTAGAAAGTGCAGCAAGAAAAATTAATAGGCTGTAGAGATAGACAGCAAGGAGGGGAAAAGGAAAACTACACCTGTGATACTGTTCCCAACAGATTAATTTATTTCCACCTTCCTAATGCACATACGTGTTTGTTTTTTGTGCAAGTCACCACGGTTGTTTGCTTCAGGAAGGGTCTGGTAACAAGATGTGAACGTTTGTGAACTTAAGAAGGGGCTGACAACATGAAACAACTTAGAAACTACACATTTGTAATTGAAACAGCAGGGCACATCAGTTCAGCATGACAGAATTCACCAGATGCTAACGGGTTGCCTTGCAAAAAACCAAAAAACAGCTCTCCATTCACTACATGATCCTTAATAACGCCAGCAGTTACATGATTGTTTTATGCCTTAGAATCCTCTACCACAAGAAAGAAACATAAGCAACTCACCCCAGGAGTATCTTCAGGAGCAAAGCGTCATCTTTTAGGAGGGGAGCCATCACTCGCAATTAGGACAAGGAAATTAAGACAAATAACCATCCACTCACAAACACCAACAGTGTTTAACCTCAGACTTCTTCTACCTCTTACCACCACAGTATTCTCCCAAAGAAGTCATTGCAGAAGAGTAACACAGACAGTTAAATTCACTGTTGCTGGTCAGAATCGTCCTGATAGTTTGGCCATCTGCAAGCAAAATGAACCAGCTGAATTCTCTAATATTATAACCTATATAATTGAGACTGTAAGCAAGCAGGTGAACATGAGTTGCTCTTTGCTACAGGATTCCCAGTGAGAACGGTCCCACACACTGGGTCTGGATCTGTGACTTATTTTCTTTCGGAATGACGGAGCAAACAAAGCTATTGCATGATGCAGACACCAGCCTTTCATTTCAGAAGAGCCATTGTGTTCAGAGAAATCTTGGCTCAAAGCATCTAGAAATCAATAGAATCTTTCTCTGTATTTTAGTATGTTTTGAATAAGACTCGTAGGGAGCATATCAGAGCAGCATTTCAAAATCTGTTGTTCCAGTAAGGAGTGACCTTCAGCTTATTTTCTGGAATGCCTCTACTAAATCCTTCATTGCCCACCCTCTTGATTTGTGTACATGGCACCATGAAGGGATTAACATCATCAGCAATGTTGCTACCAAACTTCCCTCCCCACCCCAATATCAATAACATGACATAAAAAGTCAGAACTTTGTGTTAAAGATGATCTACACACAAAAAAATTACTCAAGTCATTTAATGAAACTATTTTGTTAAAAAAATACTTAGTAATGATTGGAATTTTACATAGAAAAATCAGAAATTACTAAAAAATGGTATTATGTAACAAATATAACCTGAATACATAAGAACAGTTAGACAAATTTGGTAGTAAGGTCTACGGAAAACCTATGCAGAAAAGAGATCAGCCGTTCCTGAGTTAATTGTTTCTGTCGATATTCTTCTGAGATAACACGACTGCAGTGTGGAACATTCTCCTTCTACCTGAGCCTTTGTGCTAGGTACATCTCTTCTACTCATTTCATGACACTGATGTTACACATGCCTTCTCCTGACACAGTTAAGAGGTGCTCTGAATGCCTGCAAAAGAAAATATCTGAAGCCTAAAAGAAGTACTCCAAACGAAAAACAGTGTACTGTGAGCAGCCTACAAATGGAAAAACCCCAATGCTTCCTATGCTAGGTAGGCGGATGTGCTCATCTACCAGCTGCCCTGAATACCAGGGCTGCCACATAAAAGCTTGCCGCCTTCTTAGCCAACTCATTCTGCAATAAATAAGATAATAATGCCCCCTTGTGAGAAATGCAATTTTACTTAACATACTGCTACACTTCATTATGTCTCAGAAATTTAGAAAGTGATGGCAAGACAGAGAGGGTGGGAGCAAGCAAAAGGTTAGAGTGAGAGAAAGAGAGAAGGATGGGGGGGAAGAGAGTGAGCGCACAAGAGAGTGAGAGGGAGAAGGAGCATGAAGGATGCGTGAGAGTGGATGAGCAAAGGGTGCGAGTGACTGTTAAGCCTCTGCAAGTCCTTCCCTTCCTCTGGCATCCATACCAGCTCCACACTGCTGAGCCTCTTGGGCCCGAGCAACAGCTGCACAAGTCAGACAGTGGCACACAGCAACAGTGACAGTCGGCCTGGAGCCCAAGTCGGGGCAAAAGTGTCTTCTCAGATTGACTGAAGCGGCCAGCCAGTGCCTGCTTCATCGATCAAGGTCCCTCAGGACACCTTCTCTGCCTTTCTGCTAAAAGAGTCACTGCCAGATCTCCGACATCTGTATTTGGATATTACATTTTAGAAGAAATTTCTGCATATAGGTTAGGCTGTTCTATCAAAGTGCATCTTTCCTCTATACATAAACCCACTTATGTAAATTATTCCTTCATAAGGCTTTACAATAGATTTGAAATGTTTCAAATCTCTATCTAATAAATATTACCTGAAAACATTTTTTCAGTATTTACACATGAAACATAAAAAAATATGATCATTGTAAGATTACTTCTTCAATTTCATCTTCTAAAGAACCAAGGGTCTTAACTCCTAGCTTGCTTGTAACATGTTGCAAACGGTGTCTGTTTAGGTTTCTTCCTTCACCCAAAACCTCATTGTCTTCTTTCACTTTGAGTGTACTGTTTTTGTCGACAAGAAGAGTCTTACCAGAGTCCCAATCTATGTCAAAAGGTGTTGTATCATTATTTTTAGAAAGAAGGATGGTATTGGCACTGCTTCCAAAGAGCTGTTCCATTAAATTTGACTTCTTTTCTTTCCTGCTATTGAAATCTGCAGTTTCCTTTACATTTTCTTCTAAGTTGTCACTTTTTTGAGTAAGCCAACTCGGTCTCCCTGATCCTTTCCCAAAGGAAGGTACATAACTACCAAATGTTAACTCACTACTTAAATCTACAGTCCTTAGATTTCGTTGCTTCTGCTCTTGCTCTCTTGTGGCATCATCCTGGCTGTCATCCACAGGAAATCCATTAGTGACCTTCCTGGGAATCTCAAAGAATGGATTAGTTTTTTCTTTTTTCTCCAGAGAATCAGATTTTCTTGCTGTATTTATGAGTGGTGCTTGGGAAGCAGGTTTCATGTTCATGACAGTTTGAGTTTCTCTATCAATTTCTTGCATTTTAGCAAGCAGGAACTCTCTTTTTCGCCGCTCTTCCAGCATTTCAGTGCTTTCTCTCTCTACTCCAGGTTTGAGGATTTGTGTTTCCACCTTTGTTTTCTCTTCTTTATCCAATAAAAAGGTGCTTTCTTTTTTCATTTTGTCATATTCTTCCTTTTCCCACTCTGCAGGAAAAGTTTAAACGTTATTTTAAATGCTTTATTTTAAAAATATCTTTAAAAGAATATTTTGAAAATAATGCAAGCAAAAGTCATGGAGTTTTTAATATGCTCTTCTATGCATAACGTGGTTTTCCTACTGTAAAAATAAATTCTTCAAAAATTACAACTAAATTCACACCAGGTGCTCTGCTAAGATATAAAAGTTTACTGTCATCTTTCAAAGGGATTAGGACATTATCCATGTTTTAGAATTTTCAGAGGAATTTAATTTCTGCCAATTGCCTTCCTGTTTCCTGGGTTTGAATGAAAATGAATACGACATCACCAATTTTAATAGTTCTGACTTACACAGTACTTCATTTTTATTTGTCAGCACCACTGACATAAGAGTGGTTCTGGGATATATGTTTGGGGTTTTTTTTCCATAGAGGGAACTATTGCTGTGAAGCTATCAGGCCATAAAGTCATAGCAGTCATTACTGGTTTCAAGTAGGGAATGATTTAAAATATACTGCATCTGCTGTGTACAGAAAACACCTTTACACAGGTGTTCTGTGCATCAGCACATGAACTCAATGGGAGTGTCTGTGCGAATACCAAATGTCAGTTTGCACAGCTATAATGGGACACCAAAGGTGCAAAACTATTACTTAATAAACCTGTAGACAGAACCTGCAAAGTTATGTGTATAAGAAAAAAGAAGCTTCTCAAATATTTCTCTCTTCAAAATATTTTTCTATCAAGACAACAGACGTGTGTTTGGCCAAAAGTTGAATATGACTGCTTGGCCCCTTCAACACACTGGCATCCCCCTTTAAACACGTTTTTCAAATTTTGGACTGATGTTTTCACGAAGTTCCATGTTATCTATTGCACTTTAGATGAAGCTTACAGAAATAACTGCAACGGGTCAGTTAATATATTTAACATATATATATTTTTTCAATAGTGTAGCATTATACGAAGTTAAGTAAGGAGCTACCTTTCTGAATGTAAGGTGGGGAAAACAGCAGCTTATGCTCTAAGATGGGTAAGGTGGTCAAACCATCTTACTTAGACATATAACACAGCACATTCTTGGCTTATGTAGGTTGTGCACTGATGCCAGTGGAGGTAGAAGATTTTACACAGAATTTACCTCTGAAAGCAGCTATAGGTTTTTAGAATTTTTCCTTGTCATCAAGTGTTACTGTTCATTAACTATAATCACTGACTGAAAGAGTATTTTAACATGACAGGATGCAGTCCATCTTTATAAATACTTTAGATTAAACTTAATTTAATTTAATTTGAAATAGTTTAGATGAAGGATTTATGAATAAAAGTCATTAAGATGTTGTGAAAACTAAATGAATAAAAAAGCAGTATTAAAATAATGGTAGAAACTGACATTTCTCAAATAGCCACACCAAATGATTCACATAACCACTAGTGAAAAGAGAAACTACAATTTCAAATGATACAAGTGAAGTATATATGTACTGAAAAAACAGGCCATATGAAGGAAAGCAGAATGTTCTACAACAGTAAAAATTCTACTGCCTACCTCAATAACATCTAGAAAGTCAGAGATTACATCAGCATTTACCTGCTATGTCATCCTTGTTTTGTAAAGCAAAATCTTCCAGGCTTCAATACCGTTTCACAGACAGCAATTTTTGCTGCTGCATACTTAATCACAGCTGAGTACAGGGCACAGGTTATTCTATATCCTGTATTTCTTTCTGATTCTCTTTGCATAATGTAACTGAAAATAATTTTCCACTGTAGTGATCTCTGCAAAATCATTTTGCTCTTCTGACAAGAAACTAGCAGCCTCACTTGATTAGTATTCTATGGTGTATTTTCCAGCCTCCAGCTGCCCGTTTCCTTACCATCATGCAGTTTTTGAACCCTCTCCTCTAAAGCCTGTATTTCCTGAAAACGCTTCAGTTTCTCTTCCCTTTCCCTGTCTTGGTCTTGTCTTAGGAGGTCTGCTTGCTCTTTCCATTCTTTGTCTTTAGTTTCTTTTTCCTGAAACAAGTTGACATAAAACAGAAACTGATGAGGAAAAATAATCAGTAAAACAAACAAACAAAATAATTTTAACTTCTGTGTCATTCTGAAATCACATTCTTACTGCTAAACATGAAAATGAGCAAGTCACCTCAACCAAGCCAGGGGTTTGGGCCCTAAAATCTCATAATCTCTAACATAGTTTTATGTACCTGAAACAAAATGAATAGATAATCAACTCTGTATTAAACATTTCAGGAAAACTTCAGCTCCAAAGCAAAATTACCACTGTGTTAGGATAGTTCTCTTTAGAAATCAGAAGTTGTATTTTTCAAGGACTTTCATAGAAGGCCAGACCCCACCACTTCATTCTTCTAACAAGCAAACAATTAGTTACCCTCTATTTCCACAAACCGATTTTTTTTACTGGAGTGGGTTGTTGATTCAGAAATTTTCATGATGGCACTTAAAGTTATAGAGTATCAAGCAACAAACAGTGAAATAGAAAGGTTTAATCTTGGCTGAAAAAATCAGCTAGTGAGTATACATACACATTTAAAAGGAAAGAACCTGCAGAAAAGATATTAATGCCAGCAGTAAAATTGACTAACACAGAAAAGTAGTGGCCATGAAGTGAAAACCAGTGCAATCCAACATGTGGATGCTAACTTTGTAGCTTGTGCTTATTTTAGAGTAAGATAAACTACTAGATTAAAATACACTTCTAATAGAAATAAGAGAAACAGGTACTACTTCACAAACAAAGAAAATATAGCTGCTAGCCAAAACACCTTCACGTATTTCCCCTTCATGTACAAGATTATCATTATTATATTAAAAAAATTAACTTCATAAAGAGATGGCAGCAAAGTTTTTAAAATGCTTGACTTAGAAAACAAACGAAAGCACAGGCTACCCCAACCTAATCCACGTTACATAAAAGCAATGGCCATATACAAACTAGAGAGGTTTGTACGACAACATATAGTTGGACTCCATGAGCTGCACTTGTACCAACTGTGCGGTTCCATAACTCACACACCAAAGTGTATATGGAAGAATGCATGCATTAAACTACATCTATACTTAGGGAAAGGATTTTGGAAGAGAGAACAGATGAATGAAACAACCATGAAAAAGCTTCAGCCCTAGCAGGAAGCCAGTCTAGACCATCAACAGAGCATTATTTCTGACAAATAGTCCCAGCCTTACGTAATCAGAATCTGTACAATTTGTACCAGAATCTGTATCATTCTGATTTTTAATACCTTACAAATTTCTTTGATTTTAGGCTGAGGTCACAGAAGTATTAGCAATACTTCTAATGGCACTATTTTTTAATAATAAAAAGGGAAATTAAAAACAACAAAGCTGGGAAAATGACAGAAGAAATACCAGCACTATGACAATAAGAGGAAGTGTTAGATTTATGCATTGTGAAATAAGTCTGGAGAGTAAAAGAAACTGTAATTAAGACCAAAGCAAAAAGAGAGAAAAGGCAGCCAGCACTGTTACAACAGATTGCTCTAATAAGCATTAGAAATAAAGAAAGGAGACAAAACCAAAATGAAGTCTTAAAAACTTCACTGAAATGACAGCGGCAGAAAAAGAAACAAACTGAGCGAATGGTTATCAGTAAGACATAGAATATGATGAACTAAGTATCACGAAAATGGAGTATGATATTTCTAGAAGGGCAGAGTTTCTCTTAAAGATCAGAATGTTTTCTAAATTACATTTTCTATATATTTGTATTTGTATTTGTATATTTACACATTTTCTAAAATATAAGCTCTGCATTAAACATTCGTTCTGACAGATGAGTCATCTGGGGCAAGTCTCAAATTTTTATGGAACTCACTCTTTTAGGAAGAATCCCTTCTTTCTTGTTTACTGTGTCACCACAGACAAATTCTGATTCTGGAAGAAATTCTACTGGTGAGAAGTACCCACTGGTCTGTACACCTTTGGTGAGCTGTGCTCCTTTTTTAATATTTTGGTTGTTGGCTGTAGAAAATACAAACTAATTAAATCACGTTTTCACTTGAAAATATCTCACTATATACCCATCTCTCATTTTTAATGATTTGCAGCAAACATAAAATACTGTATCAGTATTGACAAGTTTCACATAGCTGTTTTCAGCATCTGTAAAAGCTAATTAAGAAAAAATTGCATGCAAAACTTCTGCTGAAAAAATAAAGACCTTAAAGCCTTAAAGATCTAAAGTCATTACAGTATACTTAATAGTTGGTTAAAAATCCCCCAAGAATATTTCACTCATCTCACTGCTTGTCACAGAAGCTACACGTAGAGAAGCAAACCCATAAAATTAAAATTCACTTAATTGCATCTTTGAAACACATACGCTTACCTCTACGGAATGACATTTTAAAAAATCCGAATCTAAAATGGAATAATAGTAGAGTATCTATAATAAAATAAGCAGCAGACAAACTGCTTGAAATGCTGATGTTAAATATTTTAAAAAGTCCTATAAATTCCTGGTTCTTCTGACAAGCAGATTCTACTGATTTGATGAAAACAGTTTAAGTACACACACAGACACAAAAGCACACACACATATTTATGTGGGCAGCATAAGGCCTGAGGCTGCCTTCTTACACCAGAACAAATCACTGCAGTGTCACTTTTCGAAGATTATGTTCTGGGACATATGTACTCTGAGGAAAAAAAGAGTGCAGCTCATCTGACAAGACAGTAAATTTGAATTAGTAAAAAATAAATCAAAACCATCACCAAAATATTCACAGCAGTGAACTTTTACATATTTTACATATTTTTAAAGACTCTGTAATTTATTGTCATGTAGACATTATCTATGATCTGTTAATTTAGTAAACAATCTCCCGCTCCTCCTTCACCCAGGAATATCTGGTATGAAAGGAGGTAAGAGTGCTGTTTGATAAAGTTCTGGGTTTGGTTCTGCTGCAGTTATAGAATAGTCAAACCACCAACACGTCCTTCTTTGTAAGCAGTGCTGTGTTGAAAGCAGTGCAAAAAAGTAAACGTTCTTGGACAAGCAGTGGTAGGGTCAGACACTGAATGGCATGATATAACCTGGTAGAATAATTTAAAAGTGTTGCTATTAATTTTTCTGCCTTTATTGCTTTATATGTTACCCCTTTTTCTTTGTATAAGATCCATGTCTTTTCTTGGTGATAGCTTCAACATACGGTTAGCGTATATATTTTTTGCTTCAAGTTCTCTTTCTTTTTCCTGTGAGCGAAAGAGGTGGGTATAACAATGAGTTACTAACATTCCATTACTAGTCATTAGTAAAGCTGTAAATTAAATTAAAAATACATGTTGTAAATAGAAACAGAGTGAGGTAATCAATAGTTACAGCCCGTGTTTTAAGAACAATCGCATTCCTAACTTATGCTATAAGAAAGCAGATAGAACTTCCCTCCCCGCCCCAAATCATTAGCAAAAAAAGCATCTCTGCATTAAACTAAATGCCAATGCCTCCATAACTTGAATAAAACTTACAATGTATGTATAGATTGCACAACTGAATTTTTAGCATTGTAAATAGTTAAACATTTCAATGCTAGCAATGTTACTTGTCACAGGGCACGTCAGTACCATGGAGCAGAGACCCACTACATCATAGGGGTAGAGGCATATTCTTCTTTCAGAACATTTATTGAATAAAATACAAAAAATGAACAGTGAGTTATCAGAAATCATCTGATAATGAAAGTATTTTCAAAATACTAAACTCTCCACTAACAAATCAGGCTTAAAACACTTACTCTAAACAAGTAAGTTTTTGAGTTATTAGCGCTATTGTGACTTGCTTTATAGCCACTAAGGTGGTAAACTGGTGCATCTCAATTATAAAAGTATGTTTGAGACTTAAGGTTTCAAGGAAATTCTCCTAAAAACTAAGTACTCTAGCGCAAGTCTTATTTTTTTTTCTAAAGATAAACTCACTAGGTAATTAAACTGTTTTCAGTTCTTAGATTTAGAATTTGGGCAACAATGGGGTGGGGGACGCAAATAAACCTTTGCACAAATTTAGCAACACACATCGATATCACAAATACATGAAATTAATCTTTACACAAGCCTACTCTAATGCAAGTACATTAGTAACATAAAGTACTGTATATACTTGCAGATTTAAATGTAAAAAACAAGCCTACAAAACCTCATTTTCCAGTAGATCTTGTGGTTTAGTCACAACGCTTGGCTATGTACTTGATCCTGCTTTTCTTAACTAATGCTACGAATAATGATTAACGTAGAGACATTCCTGCTATAAACACTGTAAGGTCAGAGCACAGAACATTCCAATTTAAAGCAGGAAAAGAACTCACATGTGGTATATAATTAAATACACATCAGAGAGTGCAGTCACTGGTAAACTATTCAAACCTGATTACAGATACTGCCAAAGATAAAATGCCAGAACATGGTTAGCAACTGGTATTGCTCCCCATTTTACCTTCAGCTTCTGATTTAGTTGATTAAGCTCTTCTTGGAGAACTCTGTTTTCTTCTTGAGTCTCATACATCTTTTTTTTCTTTGAATGTAACTCTCGCTGAAAACTGCTACTACTTAATTCAAGATTTTTTTCCAGGTCCTTCAATTAAGACAAAATATTTTTTTTAATAACTGAAGCACTTTTTTATAGTCACATTATTTAAGTAAAATTACAGTAAATCAGCATCTTGGATTCAGACAGTTGCTCCACCACTGCTCTAACGCTGAATACATTTTAAACCCTTAATCCTAACTTTGAGGGGACAGTCAGAGCACCTGCAGATGCTGCAGCTCATCCTTCTGGAGTATTGAGAGGTGACTTGAGGACATAATGGGAACACACACTACTTTCTGCAAGGCTCTTGGCACAGTAGACCTCCAAATCTCTTCAGACAAATCTCAAACTGATGGTTAAGAAGCAGGACACTCCCCTGAAAGGGCAGGATTAGAAGGAAGACGACCAAAAACTAATGTATTTTTTTTTCTACTAGAAACAAATTTGTGATTGTTATTTACATACCCGCACCTTGCAATAGCTGTTTTATGTAAACCCGAGATGATGAAAGAAGGAAAAAAAGTAGAAGAAAATCCTTTACTTTTTAGAGCATGATTTGTTTTAACATTCTCCAGTCCTACACATGCTGAAATACCTGATCATAAAACTACAGATGCCAGATGGTGACACTACAGGGCGAGGTGATTTGGGTAACTCAGCAGTCTATACCTTGGTATTTGGGGATTTACTTTTTATGAAAGCTTAGTTTCCAGCTTAATTCTTTGGATTTCCAGATCTATTATCTCTGTAATGTAATTTACGTTTAATTACTAATACAGGCACAAAACTCTAACACCATTTTAATGACCAACATAGTTTCAACTAAAAAATAGTACTGCATTCAACTACCAACAGTTTAATAGTGTTAACACAATTATTTTTAAATGAGTTTTTAGACATATTTGCAATGTAGATATGTTTACAAAAATGTAAACATTTTTGCTGAATAAAATTAAAATATATCGCACAAAATTCTTAAAATAGATACCTGTAAAATGTTTTAAAGTTCATTTTGGTATTAAAAAATGCTGTAATTTTGTTCAGCTCAGCTCTCAGATGTGCAGAATAGTGGACAATCAAACATGGCTTGAATGCATTTAACAAAATTGAGAAAGAATTACTATGTATGTGTTGGTTTAGAATTTTAGTAGACAGTTCCCTAAATACCCAGAAAATTTTTAACAAATGCTTCCCCTCCAAGAGGATAAATCACATTGCAGAAAGTTGTATTACAGCTGCATGGATTTCTGAAATGTTATTACCAGTTATAAAAACACTTAAAAGCACAAGTCCACAGTACACATGCTGACAAAACATACTTAATTTGTAATCAGAAATTTGAATGCACAACTACCAGGTATGTTACTGGTGATTATATATCACCTTGGAAATAATTTACTTGATGCGACTTATATTTAAAAAATAAATACATTATTTTCTATTTGCTCCACAATGGTGAAAAAATGCAACTCATGAAGCTCATTATGATAAGAAATATCTGTACCAGAATTTCTTAGGAAAAGAAAGTCATCTCACCTTAATTCTTTTTTCACTGTCCTCTAGCCTGCTCTCTGCATAGGCCAGTTTCTTTGCCAGGTCATCTCTCTCAGCAAGGTGCTTATCTGCAGACAGCTTTTTCAGTTTCTGCAAGGCAGTTTTTGTTCTGTACAGTTCATCTTCCGAATCTTTCAGCCGTCTCTCAGTCGCACGTTCTTTCTCTTGAGATTTTCGTAGGCGCTCCCTTAATATCCTAATCTCATTGTTGTGCCGAGCAAGGAGCTGAGAGATTTCGTTTTCCGTATCTTCAAACTTATTCAAGGCTTTCTCCTGCCTGTGCTGAAGCCTCTTCAGTGCCCTGTTTTCCTTCTGCAGCTCATCCAGTTTGATGTGGAGCTCAGTCAGTTCATTTCGGAGCTCATTGATTTTCAGCAGCCTGGCAGAAAGAACTCTTTTTGTAACAAGATCTATATCTTTTGGAGGAGAATCTCTAGTGAGGCTCTGAGAACAGAAACCCCACCGCGTCCCTCTTTTGCTTGGTGCATATTTGGAAACCAATTTCTTTGTGGCTAAGAGAGGAAAAATAAAAAGCACGTTTACTACAAGACAATGCAATTTCTCTATTCAGACATCCTCCTTGGAAAAGTGCTCTGCCTGAAACAATTTTACAATACTTAGCCGAGATTGCAGCTTTCAAACCAGACAATAAAAGGCATATATATGATACATTTATGCTCCTTTTGATAGATAAAAAAATGAAATTTATGTTTGTGATCTACTGAAAGAGGTAATATTTGCAGCCATTAATATAGGAACATTGTAAAGTAATCATCTGCAAATAGTATCAGAAATAGCAGTCATATTTTGTTAATATTTGATGATGTTTATTAAAATGTTTTAGAAATACTGTACTCTTATGCATACAATATTATCAAATGCTTTTAAAATGGCAACAATTAGCTGAGCGTTAGCTAGTTATGTATTATGCAAGATGTAATTCTCTCAGACAAATGCAGTAGTATTTTCAAATCCAGCTGCCATGATTACAGACAAAACAGCAGATTTCAAGGCTCAATGCAAAAAGCCTCTGAAGCAAAATTATAAATCCCATGAAAATTCAGTTCTCCCTGAAAAATTTATTCTTGTATCACGAGTTATTTTCCACACAGTATCCTTATTTGATTACTAGTATGCATCACTCTCATTCCTATTTGATATTATTATTTTATTATCATCCCCACAGATAAATGCCACGCATTTTGTTTCTATCTTATTTGCCTCTCAAGCCACACTCAAAGAATGAAACGCATAATCCACCAAAAATATCTCTTAAAACAACTGAATATATAAAATGTGTATAATTCATTAAGGTACATCGGTGTTCGGAAGAAACATACTGAGCAGCAGCTTATAATTCAGGCTTGAAAGCTGGGATACAGCAATAGTGCAGTTACCTACACACAGACAGTGAGTGTGTGTGACAGCAAATTCTTCCTTCCTTTCGGTGTTTCTATTCTACAGAGAATATTTAACAGCAAAAATAACAGCTGTAAAATATTTTCTGAGAATTTCCTCCAAACATTTTGCACAAATACTAATTCATTTTCTGTTTGATGCTCATTTTTTCCACAGCTTGGGCAAACGTAAGTAGTTTTTTTTTTCCTTTATAAGTAACGCTTATGTCACATTCAGGTGTGAAAAGATTATCTAATACATGCACTGCAGGAATGATGCCACTTCTATCACCAACTAAGGGAATTCCCATTGCCCCTAAACTTCCACCTTCTTCAAGAATTTCTCCACATTTAGGGCGGAACAGAAAATTCCGATACCAAGTTTGCACTTTTGACCACGTAGTTAAATTGGGGACTAGTGTCTTTCAAGAACAACACGACATTAACAATACCTTCATGTAATAATTATGTTCAATCCTGGCTTCGTAATCAAAGAACTAATCATACATTTGCCCCCTCCAAATTAAATAGCTTATGGAGCTGCAGTTTTTGTTTCTGAGAAAGCTAACCCACAACTGATATGGAGAAGATGCCAGTTCTGAACATAGAAAAGCTCAGCAGAACACCAGTTGTGCCAGGACAACAACACTGTCAAGGATCTGAAGAGATACGCTCCCTGGACAGCCTCAATATTATGCTTGGATCTTCTGGCACACTCTGGATCATAATGTTGACCAAATGATTCACAGGCTATCAAGCACTTATGAATGAAACAGAGCACTGGCTTCAGAAAGGCAGCATATGCTCTGACTTCACCAGAAAACGTGTGCAATTATTTGGAACAAGCTGCCAAAGTGTGTCAGAGAGGCTTCACATCCCTACCTCAGCGCAGGACCTGTACAACCATTCTCTCCGTTTTTGTAGGGTTGTTCATTTCCCCACAATCTCTACCAAGACAGCAGCTTTTGTAGGCGAGGTGTGCGAGGGAGCTCAAAGTGGAGCTGCTTTGTCTCAAATTGGGGAAATTTTACCCTCAAGGAAGGACCAGGAAAAACTTTGCTTTTTATTTCCACATGCGTCTAACTTTCACCCAAGACATTTTCTCTCTCTTGCCACATTAGTGGTCTTTCATTTGTTTTTTTGCAAGTACCCAGTACTACACTGAAAAGCTTAGTCAACTGGACTTTCACAAGAGAGATATCTTTAGGGGTATTTTGCCAGGGAAGTTTTAACAATTGTCTCTCTTTTACCGAATGCATAGCAAGGACTCTTTTCAGTGGTGCCCAACGACAGGATGAGGGGAAATGCGCACAGACTGAAACACAAGAGGTTCCATCTGAGTATGAGGAGCATCTTCTTTACTATGAAGGTGCCAGAGCACTGGGACAGGCTGCCCAGAGAGGTTGTGGAGTCTCCTTCTCTGGAGACATTCAAGACCAGCCTGGACACATTCCTGTGTGATCTGCTCTGGGTGAACCTGCTTTAGCAGGTGGGTTGGACTAGATGATCTCCAGAGGTCCCTTCCAATCCAACCATTCTGTGGTTCTGTGACTTGCATTGAGTCCTTGGCCTCAAGTCTTTTTGTCAAAGACAAAACCAGAGTATCAGCATGATTCAACAAAAGCCCAGTATAACAGCCACATTTACTTGTAAAAAAAGATACGAAAAGTTAGGAAAATCATCAAAAATCCTCCTTATGCAGGAACGGGTTAATTTCAGTTGTCAATAGAGCAGTTCCAGTCTACCTGCCATCTATAGCATAATTCACATGAACCTTATTTATAGATTCTCATAATGGTAGCTTCCCACTTTTACTTCAGCTTTCAAAGATAACTAACTCTTTGGAGTAGTTACAAAGCAGCAATTTCTGCTATCTACCTACCTTGGTAGTGCACAAGGCTGTTTGAAGTTTGTGTTTTGTAATCTCTTTTTTCTTGGCTTGTGGATGGATAGCTGAGTGTTGGCGACTGGCCAGATGAATGAGATGCATTATCTTCATCTGAATAATAGGAGTCACTATTTTTATCCCCATCTGATTTCCTGCCATGTTCAGAATCTGGGCTCCTTACTCTTTCTCCCATTTTTCAGATTTAACTGCTTTCCAGATTTTTCTCAAAGGCTGTTCATTTTGACACAAAGGACCTTTCAGTTGTCACAATGGCAGCAGCTGGATTATTTCCTTGGGTTTATCATCTTCATCTCCAAAGCATAAGATCTTTGCAGTTCAGTTCAGCAAGCAGTAGTTATCATTCAGAATGCGTTTTTCTGTAACAACTTAGAGAGAGAAAAAAATGTGAAAATTATTTTGCGTTTAGTTAAGAAAAAAAGGCAAGAATACTGTAAAATTATTCAGGATTCCTATAACTGTATGCCATGTGCTGTGCTACATTACTCTTGTTATTTATATTAAATGTGACAGGCATCACTCTAAAAATGCTACTAGTATTACACTCAGTAGTTTGAGGCACTTCATCCCCCAAAAGAGAAATCAGAAAATTAACATAGCTACATCTAGAATAAGAAATTACTCCCAAGTTAGAGCGGGGGGGAAAGAAATATTTGGAAAACAAATGACAAGTGAAAGTTTGACATTATTCAGGAAACTAATTTAAACGTATTTTAAAACTTTTAAACCAGATAAATTAACGACTTGTTCATGTGATTAGAATTAACATAGTATTTGCAGAATTAGGCTAAATCTTCCATATCTCAATTTCTGACACCCTGATGATGCTAAGTAATTGGCTTGAAAATCAGTTGTCCCATTTGTCTGGAGGACATTCTGTCTCTAAACACTAATGAGACTGTATCCACACATCACAGTCTTTGCCCCAAAAACCCCACCCTACAACATCTAGGGTTTCGTGCCTTCAAGAACTGGCAAGAGCACACATATTTGTGCCATGTGCTTTGTTGGAAAATACAAACATAGCCTTTTGATTTTCTTATATTTGATAAGAGAGACCACACTGCTGGCATATGGTAAACATTCCATCTGCAGCAGGTATAAAATGAGAAGGGCTGATGCTGCAGCCTGTCTTTTGATGTAAACTGAAAAGTCCCCTACAGTTAAGGTAAAATCACCTTATTCGCATTTTTGGAGATACTTCTTGAGGACACAATGGAGCAAACATATCCAAAACTTTCCTCACATTCTCAGTCAAAAGAATTTTCTCATCAGTTTAGAAAGTATTTTACTGTCTATGCTCAGCCTCCCATGTCTTCTATCTCTCTCACCACTCTTCACAGCTCTCGAAGCTTATTTCACCATCTATCTCCCTCCTATCCAACTTCAAGACCTCAAGCCTCTAATGGGTGAATAAATAGGACTTGCATCAGAGTCCATCAGTTCTGCCAGTTCAATGACAAACTCCTGCCCATTTCTAAGCTCCTGCCTATTAGCAGCTTTCAGTCAAAACTCTTCTACACTGCAGGGCATACAACATCCCTGTAAATGAGCTGTAAATTTTCCACTGTATTATTTCCCCGATAAAATAAATGCTTCTTGGCCCTCTGTTCCACTGTCTATACATGCAGAATTGCATAGCCAAGCAGAACAGAAATGTCAGCTGCCAACACAGGTTTCACTACAAATTCAAGCTTTCTGGCCAAGTTCACTGTTAGCATAACTCTGTCTCCAGGGCCCGGAATCCATTTGCCCTCATAATCTATACAGAAGGAATTAGGGGAATAAATATCCCAACAGATTTCTGAACTGCGAAGCTGCTGGGAAACCAATACCGAATTATTGGGAAAAGCGTTTTTCTTTACTTACGGAGTAACAGTCCAAAATAATGTATAAGCATCTAAATATTTTCAAAGTGGTACAAATAAATCAGATGCCTAAAACCTATGCCAGAGAGGATTCTGATGAAAACTAAAATTACAATGGAAAGCCCACAAAGAAGACAAGCTATGCTTGAGATCGCTTGTCCTAGAGATTGATAAACACATGTTGGAAGGTATCAGTTATCGTGAACATGCAAATGATCAGTAATGACTGTTATTTTTCTTCTGCAATCATGCAGTTATTAAAGATATTTCAAAAGTACATACCTAACCATAAATGTATTATCTTTTTAGTCTTTAAGTGTAACAAAGACCCTCAGATATGGTCATGAGTGCAAAACTATGATCATGTAAGAATATTAGAACATATCAGGGTGTATCCCTGCTCCCAAACAGCTCCACTCCTAAATCCTGGCCTCACAAACACCTGTGCAGAATGTGTGTTATTTTGCTCCTTGAAGAGCAAACCAAGCCCAAACCAAAACACAGGAAAAAATTTTGGGGACAATTTGTTCTCCAGAGGGTACACAGGCAAGACTGCATCAGGTCTGTCTCCACAGGACAGAATCTCAGGGAATGCAACAAATAGAAAATAAAATATAAAGTAACATATTTATATGAAAATATTAAATAATACAAAAATAGTACTCTGGAGGGCTGTAACACAGACCTCATATTACCGTCATCCTGACTGAAAAAAACATTAAGAACAGTAGTTGCATTTGTAACTCACACAAAGTGTGGTGGCGTCACTGAAGCCACAGGCTTCGTTTCCAGCTAACAACATGGGCCACAAAACTTGTCAGATTTCATCCAAACTCATCTTTGGTGCCTGGAACTTTGCTATAGCTTATTTAGCTGCAACACAATTAGTGAACAACTAGGGAACTTATGTAATTTGTTTTAGCTTTTTGCTTAACTTTGTACAATTGTCGAGCACCTATGTTACATGTATGTTTATAACTAACAGACAGCAATAACAAGCAGTTATTCTGTGCAGAGTGAATTATCTACAACGTGTGCAAAAATGTGGCAGAGCGGGTGCAGGCATGGGGCGACTGCAGGGGCCTGAAAGCACAAACACAGAGCGGGTACTGCGGCCCTAAGCTGTAACAGCTCACCTGGGGTAATTACTGGTCATCAAGGGGATGTAGTCTTGGTAGCTGGGTAAAACCAGTTTTATAGGCAACATATAGAACAAAGGACAAGTAATCAACATATGTATCATACACTACATATAGTAAATTCAGATGTAATGTAGAATCATGAATCATTGAATGGAATGGAAGAAGAGAATAGGTGCACAGTGTGTTAACATATAAAAATTAACCCAAGTGGATGCAAGGCAAGGAGGAAGAAACCATCACCATCCTCCCTCTGCCCGGGAAGGATCTGGGATGCTGATGACTTGCTGTAAAGAATTCCCTCTCCCAGCTGAAGCCAGTCAGGTGCCAGGGGGAGAGTGAGTGGGCAAAGATAACAACAGAGAAAGGGTTTGGTACTAGAGTTTGTGCCTATATCACTGTAGCCATATATAACTTGAACTGTCTTTGTATCTGCACTAAGTCTTTGATTAGACTGTTAAGATTTTAATTACAGTAACAATCAATTGTTGGCTCTGCATCTAAGGTGTGTTCCCTGTTTTGCTCATAACAACATGCCAAAAACAAACTGGTGGGAATTCAAGCAGCCTGTTATGTTACTTGGCTGGAACTCTGTCCCAGGGCCACGTGTGGCATCCAGAGGAGTCCTGGACTGCTGGAGTGGGTGGGCACGTCGGTGTTAGAGGCACCACCACATCTAGACGTGTTAACCTCACCCTGTGTGGAGGCAGGGATTACTCTATGGAGCAAATATCTTCCACAGTGTAGATATAGCCAAGATACACCCAAATTTTGTCTGCCTTCAGCACATAGAAGGACTGAAAGAAATCATCACGCACAGGCTTTTTCTTGATAAGAAAACAAATGGGACTGCATTTAGGGAAAACATAAATGCCTATAGTTGAATCATCAAGATGTCTAATTACATATATAAAACAAGAACACTCACTTTCACTTACTGACTTAAAGCTGCTCAGTTATTTTACAGTCTCACAAGTATTCACTGAAGAGGCGATAATCTTTTTGAAGAATGCTTTTCATAACTGTGTATTTAAAACAGACAAATTGTAAGAACTGGAGGATTAGAATTATACATCACTTCTGTACTGGATATTCCCCACTTCTTGGAGTATTTTGCTAAGTATCATTTTGATATACAGCAACATAAATGAACAGTAATTTTTTATGTGTTCTGGAAGTACTCAGAAAAGCAATGGACTGAAAACAAATTGAAAAAGGTGAACCAATAAAAGCTCCCTTGAGGAACCACCAAAACATTTTCTGAATCTTCAAATGGTTTTCAGTTTTATCAACTGGTAATATTATAATATTTTACATACAAAACAAGAAACATTAGTCTGTCAAGTCTTGCCAAATTCAGTTTTCCCTCAGTCTATAATGTCATTTGATGAACACAAAGAATGCACAGTTTATGTTGAGAACAAATGAATCACTAGGATATTTGAGTTTTATTTCGCTTACCCTAAGGACTGTCTAATTAAGAAATGCTTTGGTTCATTGACTTCTCAATTGTTACCAACTACTTTGAGTTGATTATAAAATAAGTTAAACTTGTTAAGATCCACAAAGATATCTATTTTTCCTTGGTACATTTAATAAGTTTGTGAGGAGTGAAACACTGTGGGTTAGCAATGAGCTCCACCACCACCACACCCCAACCTCCTCCCTCCAGAAACTCCACACGTGCTTTCAGAAGTGCAATGCATCAAGATCAGATCTGTATAGAATGACCTAAGTAAATCTTGGGCTTGTACAAACTTTAGAAACAGTTTTATGTCCAGAATTTCATACTCCCTCACTTCAGCGACTTATACTATTGCTATTATTTACATATTTTGTACAGAAAACATGCTGCTTATTACAAAAACCAGTCAAGCTCCAGGTCACTGTGAAGGGTACGACGGACAAAATAGAAAACACTAAACAACTGCAACAGTTACACAATACTGTCTTCCTAACACTCCTAAGTAAATCACAGAAACAGAAATTGAACTGCTGGATTAAGGTATTAAGCAATAAAGGAAAATTACCCAGTAATTCTTGTCTCACAGTACACCCAGAGCTTAGCTCTGTAAGGCAAGACCCATAAAACTTTTAAAGTCCTCTTCAATCTTAACGCCCTTCAAAGACCAGAGGAAGCTAGATGTTTTTACTGGTCACCATTTGACACTTCTTGAATAGAAATGCTGACCTCTAATGGTCCACTGAGTTTTCCCACCTATTCTGAGATGGATGGCACAAGCGTGCGCCAGCTTCAGACAAGTACAAAAGCATCCATCCAAATTATTAAAGTGCTGAACTTAAAAACAAAGAATACCTTCAAAATAAATCTGTCTCCCTCCTTTTCCTCCACCCATCTTTTTCACATCCAAATACTGCAGTTTTTCCAGAGAAGGAAGGAGCAAGAATTTACTTGTATCACATCAAAACAAATTCACTGACGAGGCTTTAGGGAAGCGCAAATATTTTATTAGGGAAGCCTTCCACAGTTGCTGACTTAACTGTATGTGTTTCTTCCAGGTTTACCAGCTTTTGGTGAATTAAAATGCTACATGGTTTTAAAACCCAATGTTAAATTTATCTGATGCTGTGACAGTAATATTTAGGGTTACTTTAATCAGCAGATCTCAAAATGAATGAATTGCTGTAAGTCCCAGGTCAGAGATAAGGAAAGGGTTGTCCAAACTGGTAATACACGGGCCAGTCCTACAACCAGGAGAAGAGATTACGTTTCTAAACCCTCTACCGAGGAGGTTCATGCCGTTGTCCACATTTCCAGCTGTCCCTGTGATGTGAGCAGACTTACCGAGCCCAACCGAGCCGTTCCTGAAAGCAGCTCTCCGCTTCTCAAAGGGCAACCCAGCAACCTCCCTTCACCGGGGAGAAGTTCTCCAAGAACACACTGAACGCTAATTTTAACTCGCAGTTTTAAAAACAACTAACGACTACACGTGAGAGCGCGGTTGAAGCGCCACCGTTTGACCCTGCGGTAAATGACCTGTGAGGAAAGGGGCCCGGCAACGGCGGCCTGACACACACGGCTGCCCGGGAGCCCCGCTGCACAATCCCGCCGCTGCGCCGCCAACGGGAGCCCCGGGACCGGGCCGGTCAGCCCGGCCCACACAGCGCGGCGGGACCCGCGGCCGCGGATCCGAACGCACCCCCGAGGCTGAGCCTAGGCCCGGGCCCGGGCCCGCTCCCAACCCCCACGAACACCCCCGGCTCCTCCCTCCGCTCCGCGGTACCACCGTCGACCTCTGCCCGAACCCCGAGCGGTGTCGCCGCCGCCGGTACCTGCCCGCCCGCCCAGCGGACGCGCCGGCGGTTGCCGCGATACGCTTAAAGGAGCCGCCGCGGCGCGGGGGTTATTGACAGCGGCTGCCCGAGCAACGGGGCGGAGGAGAAGGCGGGCGCTGGTCGCCGGCCATTGGCTACGAGTCCTGCCAACTCGACGGCTGGCGGCGGCTCCCGGACGCTGATTGGTAGCGGCCGAGAGGAAACGGCTCTCTCCGCGGGTGGGAGGCTACATTCCGGATGCTGATTGGTTGAGGTACTGGAGGGGAGACGTGAGAGGCGCTCAACGGGTGGTGGTGGTGGCGGCTCAGGGTGGCGGCTGATGCGGAGCGGAGCCACGTCGGGCTGAGCGGAACCGGGCCTGGCGTTGCCCGGTGTGACCCCTTACTCCTTACCTACTCCGCGGGGAACCTCTGGCGGTCGTGGCCGTCCCGAGGCCGGCAGCTCCGCGGCCCAGCCTTGACGCCACCATCTTGGTGCTGCTGAATCCCGTGTGTGAAGTCGAAGGAGGCGTCAAGTGCAAGAATGAGAGAGGAGCGTGGGGGGAGAAGGGCGGCGTGCCACCTTGTGCGGGCACCCTCGGCACACCCCGCAGGGAGTGGGGTCGAGGGGAAACCTTGGGTGGCCACAGGCACTCACCCTCACCTGGGGTTTGGAAATGAGGCGTTGGGTCAGAGAAACATCTGGGAGCAATCACAGAATCACAGAATGTCAGGGATTGGAATCGACCTCCAAAGATCACCTAGTCCAATCCCCCTGCCAGAGCAGGAACACCCAGATGAGGTTACACAGGAAGGCGTCCAGGCGGGTTTTGAATGTCTGCAGAGAAGGAGACTCCACAACCTCCCCGGGCAGCCCGTTCCAGTGTTCTGTCACCCTCACTGAGAAGAAGTTTCTTCTCATATTTAAATGGAACCTCGTGTGTTCCAGTTTGAACCCATTGCCCCTTGTCCTATCATTGGTTGTCACTGAGAAGAGCCTGGCTCCATCCTCGTGACACCCGCCCTTTACATATTTATAAACATTAATGAGGTCAATGCAGCAATGTCCGGTCAGAGATGAAAGCACAAGGGGAAAAAAAGTACTCTTTGCTGAAATATTTAAGTAGGATGGGAAGCTGGATGAATAACCAATATATTACAGGGTTTATGCATATATACTTTTTTTTATATATATATATATATCCCTGCACATGCAGTCTGTGCGTGTGATATAATTTAAAAGCGAAACTCCCCTAAACTGGAAGGAAAGAAAGAGAAACGGTATCCAATTATAAAACACCCCAACACTTAAAGCAGAATGGATTATACTGACAAAAGGATGAAAGTACTGTGGAAAGCTAGCAAGGAAGCTGGAATTAAAGGTCGGGCCCAATTTATCAAGGCTGTTGTGTTTTATTCCACAAAGAAGAGTCTCTAAACCTTGGCTTTTATCGCTCTCACTTACTGCTGTGGTTTTTTGTTTTGTTGTGGTTTTGTCGTTGTTGGTTTTGTTTGTGTTTGTTTTTCTCCTCCCTACTGCTAACCTTTAATAATGAATGTAGTCAAGAAAACTACTTTCTGGAGAGAGGAAGGGAAAAAGAAACAAATAGCAGATCTTGCATGTCTCAACTTACTGATGGAATATGTTATGATAGCGCAGTGATGAAAGTGACATAAGAATTCAGGTGGAGTAGAATAAGCCAGAACATTTCGTATGAAAGTTATAACCTGCCTGCACGGGAAGGCATAAATTGGACATTCAGAAGAGGGAGACAGACTTGCACTTGACAGAACCGCCTCTCTGCAGTTCCGAATGTTCAAAATTAATACTCATTGACAGCTAATTAAAAAAAAAAAGAGGCAACAGGACAAAGTACCAGTTTTCTTAATCAAGGTAATGTTTTCAGGCAAAGAAACTCACCTTCACAGTAAAATATAAAGAAATATGTGAGACAAAGTTTTAATGTGCTTGAAATTAAAAGATTGCCATCCCCCCAAAATATACATTTTTGGAGAAAGAATTGTATCCATTTCCACGGAAAAAGAAAAAAAAATGATTATGAAAGTCAGAATTGAGAGATTCTCAAAACTGACTTAGGCATTGTGCACTAGAACTCTGAATATGCTTGATCAAATTTCTTGAAAATGTGATTTAATGATCAGTCTGAAATGCAATAATGAAATGTCGGTATAAACTGTAAAAGAAGAGGAGACGGGCACAGATACTTCAAAAGCACGAAAGCTACTGGGAAGCATAGACCTGACATGGAGTCTCCAGGGCTGAACAGAGCTTTTAATTTTTTGATCCTGAGATCCCAGAAAACAGGCATGAAGCATGCCAAAAAAACCAGCAACCAGTCTGTGCATTTCCTAATTTTGATTGTCTCCCTAATTGCACTTAATATTTTTGCTATATTTGCATTACTATGATGAAATTGGTTTTAAAAAACAATAAAAACTCATGGATATTTTAAAAATTCATCCTGCTGTGGCTTTGTATAATTCACTCTTGTGCTAAACAGCTAAAGCATATAATTCATCACCAGCAACGCTGGCAGAGAATCATTGATGTCCTTCAAAAAGATCTAGGGAAATGTGGAATAACAAAGACAGAATAATTTTATTGCTTGCAACTGGAGGAAATGTATTGCTTGTATCTGGCAGCAGGCCAGGCTGGAATCTGAAATGCTGTTGCTGCTGTAAATAGGATGAAAGGGATTCATAATCCATCTCCATGCCCACTGTAGCTAGGAAAATTATAAGCAGAAAAAGCAATTAAAAAAAGGCATTAAAAATGTGGAATAGACTATTTTTGTTTTGATAATTTATAGACTAATTGTCATGACTAACCATTTGGGGCTTGGTTAGCAACTAACTAATCATTAGTTAATAAATAAAGGTAATACAGGTATTGAATTTAGGCAGTTTGTATATTTAATATAGGTATTGAACACAGGTATTGAATTATATTGAATACAGGCCTCTTGTTCAGAAGAAATGACGTCTAGCCAGACTTTTCCATCAACTGCACCATCCAGAATAATGCTAACATATTTGTATCAGCTGCTGAGCTGGAATAAATTAAGATATTGTGCAATATCAGCATAGAGATTAATTGATGGAAGTTTGTTAATCTAAAACCTACAAGTAATGTATTTAAGATATTGTCCTCTGTGTAACAGTTGCTACAGTGCGGATAAATGGGGGGGCATTTCAGATTTCCTTGGACAGGACAAACATATGAGTCACCTGATCAAGAAATAATGTTTTGCAGTTTTGCAGTCTCTGTAAAGGGGAGTCTGATGTCTTAAGTGCTTGCTTGGATGGGAAGGTTGCTGAAACAGAGTGTTTCATTCAAGAGCTGGATATGGAGGTAGAAGGCTTGAAAGGAACAGCCCTGGCTGCAGAGCTTAACTTTGGGGAGGGCAGCTTCAGCAAGGAGGGTGGAAACCTCCAAAAACTATTTCAGGTCATAGTGTCACGCAGTTTGATATTCCCAGAGGCATCAACAGGGATAAAGCCCCCAGGCTTATTCAGATGAGTGGGACCCGTGCTTATTTAATTGTTATACAGAAATATCGATGGGAAATCCCCGATGCACAGAAATAATGCTATTGATTTCCATTTCAGCGTAGCAATGGCTATGGCATATGGGGCGGGAACTATTACAATGACTGCATCTCATGTGATGGATAAAACAGATCCCTCAGTTGCCAGGAGAAAGATGACATTCTGATTTAGAAAGGGAAAATATTCACAGTGTTGCTTTGAACACCATAACTTGGTGAAGAAGTGGGGATTTATGCACGATGATATAAATGCAGGAATGAAAGCGACACACTGCTCATTTTAACCAGGAGTACGGCATGATGTGAAACTTGCCTGCAAGATTCAGTCTTAGACGCTCAATTTCTGCAAATGAGCAAAGGCTGGTGAAAACCATCAAGACTGAGTCTGAAATACCAAACAAGGTCCCTTTTGTCTCCTTCGGCCTTCCCATTTTCTGATGCTTTCCCTCAAAATAAGTCTATATGATATGATACTGCCTTGCACCTTGGAACAGATGCATAAATATTTATACGCATCTTTCTACATATACCCCACAGGTAGTAATTTGCATCTGCACTTGCAGAAAAGTTTTGTTCAAAGTCCAGGAATTGACACTAAAGAGATTTTGGCTCAAAGTGGTTCCGCAGATCTGGGTAGCAAACAGTGTCAGTTCAGGCTGCTGTTCCCAGTAGCAAGGTCGATATTTGTTCCCTCTCTCCACTGCTAGAAAGGTGTGACCAAGATCTCTGATTAGAGCATGAGTATGGGTGTAGTTAGAGTCCAACAGAAGCTTTTTTCCTTAACACATGTTGGAATGTTCTCCTGCTTACATGATACGTTGTGTATCAGCACATGCTTCCGTTTCCTCTCAATTGTCTGCAATCATATCATCAAAATATTTTAAGTTCTAATGCAAATAAAACTAAATCTCAGTCTGTTTCAATGCTATAAATATTCAGTCTCCTTGTACTTTGTAATGCATTTGTTAAAATAAGCTGTGGTTTTGTTGGAGACTGGCTGCAGTTCTTAGCACACGCTCACCTACCTCGAGAAACACGAAGCCCAATATCCCTTTCAAAGCTGTCTCCCATGCCCTGGACTCTAAAGTGACCCAAAATCTTTTCACTGTTTCTTTACTCAAGGGCTCCCGAGTCATGTTCTGAAAAGTGACCACTCACCTTTTACAATTTAGTGTTAGAATTCTTTGAAAGAATGTCTGTTGGTGTCACTTCTCATATTATGACTAGTTGCAGCCCCCTTGAGGGGATTTTCTTGAGCATTCACTTGCTGTGGTGGCGTTGGAGCTATTATGGCGTTCTTGACACCCCTTTTGTGTCTCTGACAGGCAGCGGAGAATGGGCTTCCCTGAACTCAGCTGAACTTGAAGATGTGTGAAAGCAGCATGTTGGACAATGTTCATAAGGAATTGTTTTTAACAATACAGTTTGCCAAGGCTGTGAAATATTGAAATATTGAAGGAAAAATATAGCGCAATGAAAGAAACATTTACATATACCTCACACCACTAGTTGATTTCAGGGATTTTATGAATTTGTTAAAATTCTTTTAGTAAACCTGCTTGGATTTTGAGTTCACAACTGCCTTGTGGAGAAATATAAAGTGAATAACAAAAGTGGTTGTTCGTGAATCACAGCAATATAATTTACAAAGTGATGAATTAACATTTCCACGTAGTAAAATAAGATGCTCCGTTACTACAATATGAAACTTTAACGGCTCATGTTGTGGATTTAGGTATGTTTTAACAAGGTCCCAGATGAAAAAAAGATAATTATTGCTTATGGGCTTCAACAAGTATTTTATAACCAATTTAAATAACAAAAAAGCTCAGTAAAGCCTGGGAAGGTGGAAAAGATGCTGAGGAAACAAGTATTGAATGTTTGATTAGAAAAAAAATATTTGAAGGAGACATTTCAGCTAAAGACTTCTTTCTCCAGAATACATATGCTACTGGGAGGAAAATTTCATGCAGATTGTTCAGGATCTGGCAGTTTTATGTTAAATACTGCGTTTGTTCTTAATAGGTTTTAGTAACATTTTTCCAGAAAACCGCTTTTTGAAGGACAAATGTGGTATCTGTGGACTTGTTTCTACTGCTATTGCATAATCCACAATTTTGTATTCACAATATGTATATTAATATTTGACGAAAGTAATGCATATTATTTAGTCAAAAGCAATGTGTGTTGCTTCTAAACATCCATCTCTTTTGGCTTTGAAATTCATTTCTATTGCTAGGACAGCAAATGAATTTTGTTCTGTGTCTGTAGAGTTTAGTGATATAAATTATGTTGTAGAGAAATAACACCAAATGTATCTTTGAAACGAATAAAAAGAAAGGATGTAATATCAAAATAACTTTGGCCTCAGTGTTGAATGCAACTGCTTTGAAAGCATTTTTATTGTCTCAATTACACAAGCGTTATATAGGGATGAATAAAAATCTTCCCCTCAAAAATAATCTTCATTCAAAATATAAAGACATCTTATTAGCGTTAGATTCAGAAAGAGACCTAGGCAACTCACACCACTCCTAGGCACCTGATTGTAGCATCGAAATTTTATTTTTTTCGTTATGCAAAATGGAATGCTTCCAGTGGGGAGGGAGAAGTGAGTCTCAGCCCACAGTCTTACATATCACAGACTTTGGGCAGGTAGGAGGTAGGGTTTTGTGCCCACTCAGAGGAGGGAGTTGAGATTTGGGTCCTCGGATTTCTGGATGTGCCTCCCGAGTCAAGCTTGTTAAGGGAGTGTAGACAGACAGAGGTTATCCATAAGATATACCTCGAGCTGCGTCATTGCGAGGGCTGAGGTGCCTCTGAGCAGAACACGTGCCTTGGGAGCCTTGGGCACCACTGGTAAGGACAGCAACGTGGAGACAGCATTCTTGACTTAATTACCTTAATTTGTTAAAATCCTATTTAGGGTAAGTCTGAACCTTTACAGCTTGAAGTGTATGAACTCTTGCAATGTATGCATCAGCTTACTGGGATTCTCTTTATTGGGATTAAATAATGTTAAACCAACATCCTTTCCATCTTCTCAGGATTTGCAGTAGTTTAACTTTTTTTGGCAATAAAAAGGCCAGAATATTCTATTATCCAGGTTGTGCCTTCATACTGTGCTTCAAGGATGCTTTGATTGATGTAACTTCTTTCTGGATGTTTTTTCCCTTTCTGTTTTTATAACCAAAACTGTTGATCCTCTCCTAAGACCTAGTAAATAATGAGATAAATCACTGTGTAGTCAACTGGGGTTTTAAGTCCATTTAGTTAAAGTAATAAAAAGATGATAAGAGGTGTTGATCATTGGGGGTTTAGTCCAGTTCATTCCATGGCGACCACCAGGAAATAGCACTTTGTTCTCGTGTCCACACTTGAAGAAAGGTGTTGAAAAACTAAAAAGGCTTCACAAACACATTTCAGGAATCACTGGGGGTCCATAAAACTCAATGTTACAGGGAGAGGCACCCAAGAGAAGATCCAATACAAAAAAAAAAGAGTTGAAAAAATCATTTGATAGCAAGTTCTGTTGTTCCTGGTGGTAAAAGGCTTTTAGTCTGGCAGTACAAAGGTGCAATGAACCTCACTGGTTAGAAGTCGGAGCAAGTTCTAAGCAAGAAAGTGCGCATTTTTACCGGTGAAAGGAAGGGCTTTTACCCAGATGAACTGAGCAGAGATGGAGTTTTAAGTCGTGAGTGCCCCCAGCTGTCTGCTCTGCCCCACTGCTGCAGGGACCTGCTCTTACAAGAGCCTCAGAAGGAGATGAGGGGCTGTGTCTCAGGCACTTCAGAGTAAATCTGGTATTTTTTAGTCAAATTCACCTTCACTGGTGATTGAAGCTGCTGTTCTGGGGAAGGTGGAATTGTATCATGCTAAATGACCGGTGTTTGCCAGAACTGGTGGGTTGTGTCCTTGTCGCACCATGGCAACGATGTGAAAGGCCTGGCTGACTCTGACGGTGTGTCACTTGGTGAAATAATTGTGATGAAGCAGGCTGGAACGGTTCTCAAAAGCGGGATGCTGAAATTAGCTAACCCTGTGGCTTTAACTGGATCCTAGCTCTAAGGTCTTTTCCAGTCTGGACCACCCTCTGTGTGACAAGGATTGCGGGGCACCTGTGCCAGGGAGATAATAAGGTACTGATCGCTTCAGCATCACATATAACTAAGTGCATGCTGGGATATATCACGTGCAATGTATGAGCATTGACGTGATCCAGCAATGGACCCTTGCGGCAAAGGCAGCCAGTGGCACCCAGGGCTGCAGGAGGGGGGGTGCTGCCAGAGGTGAGGGTGCCCAGAGACAGGACAAGAAGCAACAGGCACACTTTGAAATACAAGAAATGCCATTTAAACATAAGAAAACACTTTTTACTGTGCAGGTGATCAAAGACAAGAAGTTTGCCAAACGAAGTTTTGGAGTCTCCGTCCTTGAAGATACTCGAAACCTGGCTGAACGCAGTCCTGGGCAAGCTACCTTGGATAAGCCGGCTTGAGCAGGGAGGCGGTTGGACTGGATGATCTCCAGAAGTCCCTGCAACCTCAGCCATTCGGTGATTCTGCCATGCCCAAACGCATCTTATATGCAAGGGGTGCTGGGGATGACTACACTGGTCCTAATAAGATACTTTATCATTCGGATTCTCATGCATGCAATGTTTCGATTAGGGCTTTTCACTTTGGCACCCAAGTGCTGTTGATTAATCCCTCAGGATTTTTTCTGATGGAGTTCTTTCTCCATGTCCTATTGCATTTCAGGACTCAGCTCCAGATTTAGAAATTTGATGATATTTTTTGTTCTTAAGTGCATGAGCTTGCATTTGGGTTTACATCTGCATTAACAAAACTGGCCTTTTTTAATCTCAACAAATGATCAGTCTGTCTGTATAACAGAACTGCTGCCTTTGTTGTTTTTCACATTAGCAATTTGTGTGCAAATTTTACGTGCAGTAATGCTATGTTTTCATCAAGGGCATTGATAAGCTTATTGAAACAAATTCATGCCAAACCAGATCCCTCCACAAGCTCACAAAATATGCAATCCCTTGGAATGAAAACACTTCAACTGTAGAATATTTTTATGACCTGGTTGTTAATCAGTTTTAAAAATTATCATTTAACATGTGTTACATTGACTTTGTTTAGAGTTATTTCTTAATGCAGGATTTTGTTACACGTTTGGTAAAGACACTATTTCAACAATGATCTTCATTATCAGCCTAATGCTTAATCTCTTTAAAACAGTATCAGATTTGTTTGACAGTCTGACTTCCTGGGAAACCACGTCAACTGACATTAATAAATCCGTAATCTGTTAATTCTTTCATTAGTATCCCATGTCAGCAGTTCTGTTAGTTTGCTCGATGGCACTTGCTAGCTGAAGCTGCCTGTAGTTACCCAAGCGATCATATTTATTGTCTGAAAATACCGGCTCAATATAAACATTTTCTACACCGCGTCTGACATCCCCACAACGGAAGCAGCGTTGCCGAGCGGCCGGACCGCAGAGGCGCGGCCATTGCCGTGCAGACCGTTTTGCCTTCTGCTCCTTTACCCTTCTCCGCTTCCTTAAAGGCCATGGACGGGTTTTTGGCGCTCTCCTCGCCGCCGCGCAGCGCGGTCGGTGGCGGGCGGGGCGGGGCGGGGCGGCTCCCGGTGGGCGGGGCGGCTCCCGGTGGGCGGGGCGGCTCCCGGTGGGCGGGGCGGCTCCCGGTGGGCGGGGCGGCTCCCGGTGGGCGGGGCGTTGCGCGCAGTATCGCGGCGATGCTCTAGATGGGGCCTCAGCACCGCCAGAGACCGGGAGCCGGCGTTCCCACCTCTGTGACAGTAAAAACAGCCCTTAGAGGCTGCGGAGGGGTTTGAAACAGCCTTTTCCCCTCCTGAAGTTCATAGAAGTATTGAATCGTTTTGGTTGGAAAAGACCTACATCCGGGCAGGAGCAACCCCGGGTTCCAGTATAGGTTGGGGAATGACCTATTAGAGAGCAGTGTAGGGGAAAGGGACCTGGGGGTCCTGGTGGACAGCAGGATGACCATGGGCCAGCACTGTGCCCTTGTGGCCAAGAAGGCCAATGGCATCCTGGAGCGGATTAGAAGCGGGTGGTTAGCAGGTCGAGAGAGGTTCTCCTTCCCCTCTACTCTGCCCTGGTGAGACCTCATCTGGAATATTGTGTCCAGTTCTGGGCCCCTCAGTTCAGGAAGGACAGGGAACTGCTGGAGAGAGTCCAGCGCAGGGCCACAAAGATGATGAAGGGAGTGGAGCATCTCCCTTATGAGGAAAGGCTGAGGGAGCTGGGTCTCTTTAGCTTGGAGAACAGGAGACTGAGGGGTGACCTCATTAATGTTTATAAATATATAAAGGGTGGGTGTCACGAGGATGGAGCCAGGCTCTTCTTGGTGACAACCAATGATAGGACAAGGGGCAATGGGTATAAACAGGAACACAGGAGGTTCCATTTAAATTTGAGGAGAAACAACTTCTCAGTGAGGGTGACGGAACACTGGAACAGGCTGCCCAGGGAGGTTGTGGAGTCTCGTTCTCTGGAGACATTCAAAACCCACCTGGACGCCTTTCTGTGTACCCTCATCTAGGTGTTCCTGCTCTGGCAGGGGGATTGGACTAGGTGATCTTTTGAGGTCCCTTCCAATCCCTGACATTCTGTGATTCTGTGACCTCTAAGATCGAGTCCAGCTGTTAACCTAGCACTGCCAAAGTCACCTCTAAACCATCTCCCTAAGAACCTCATCTTTTAAACACCTCCATGGTTCTGCCTGATTCTGCCCCAAAGTCTTCAAATAGGCAGCAGAGCCAATGTAGGAGAGAGGGCTGGGGGCAGATTTTCTGTGGAATGAAGTAATGGCCAGCCAGAGAAGTGGGAATAGAGACAGCAACTGCAGTTTAAAAAAAAGAAATTCATCCTTGTTCCTTTGATCTAATTGCGTGTTTCCACTGGCCTGCTTGCCAGGCTGCTTCCTTCTCATTGTGCTTAATGAAAAATCCTTTTTGTCAGGTCCTATTTATCTTCCCTTAAAATTCATATGTGTGTGGCAACCAGCCAGTGTGCATGGAGGAGGTTTGCACAGCAGTGCAAGGGTGTAGTGTTGTTAGCAGAAGATACATCCACAAGTCCTTTGAACTATTTTGAACATCTCAACCTCCCATCTTACTGCACTGGTGGGGAACAGCACCACCTTGGTCCATCACCGAGGTCTCTGTGGGCACAAGGAGAGGCAGTCCAGTGTCTGAGCTATAGGCTGGGACTCTGTGGCTGCACCAGTGAACCAAACCGTGCTGGGAGCCTCTCGGTGGCACGGCTGCCAGTCACTGTGGTCTGCCCGCTTCCATGCCTTCACCTCCCTTAGCCTCCATGGGACATTCAAGATGGAGACTCAATGAAGTGAGTGAAAACCGCCAGACTCAAAAATTTGTGATCAACAGTAATAGGTCCAGCTGGCTGCTGTTGAGTAGAGGCCTCCCTCAGGGATGGATACAAGAACCAATATTGTTTAATGTCTTCATTATTGAACTGGACAAGGGGATGGAGTTTGCCAGGACTTCTAGTATATTCTCCCACTTGTGGGGTCTGGCTGCTGGGCTTGAGGCTAGCTCTATGCCTGTGCAGCCAAGAGTGACCTCTGGGCATTGGGAGGGGGGGCTTTCAAATGTGCTGTGGAGGGGTTACAGCCAGGGCCAGCTCTTGCCATCGGGAGCTGCTTTCAGCTGTGTGTCCTGCACCAAGGACACTGACCAGTGGACAGGACCTCTCAGCTCATCCACAGGCAGTCCCACAGCCGTGGACCAGCCTGGTGACCACAGGGTCTGGGCTGAGCCCATCACTGCCCCAGCCCAGCTTTGCTCACCTTGCAGGTGCTGTGGGGCTGGCCCCAACCAGTGAGATGTTGCGGGCCCCACTGTCACCCTCAGGGGTGGAGTAACCCCCTGCGGCAGTGCACACTGGGCAAGGATGGGCCAGGAAGCAGCTCTCCAGAAAAAGCCTTGGGATCCTGGTGGACAATAGGTTGAACAAGAGCCAGCGATGTGCCATGGGATTCCCAGTACAAGAAAAACATTGAAAACTTGGAGTGTGTCCTGTAGAGGAGCACCAAGCTAGTGAGGGGCTGGAGCACAGGATGTCCGAGGGGAGGCTGAGGCCACTGGGTTTGCTCAGCCTGGAGAAGAGACACTTAGGGGAGAACTTACTGCTGGCTACACTCAATTACCTGCTGGAACGGTGTGGAGAAGATTGATCCAGATTCTTCCCCAAGGTGCCCGGTGGAAGGACGAGAGGCAGAGGGAAACACGTTACAACATGGAGAATTCCGAGTAGATGTTAGGAAAAAATTGTTCACCATGAGGGTGGTCAAACATTGGAACAGGCTGCCCAGAGAGGCCGTGGAGTCTCTGTCCTTGGAGATATTCAAAACTTGATTGGACACAGTCCCAAGCAGCCCAGTCTAGTTGGTCCACCTTTGAGCGGATTTGCTCACCGATGACCTCCAGAAGTCCCTTTCAAACTATATTAGTCTGTGAGTCTGTGATTCTGAAATTTTGTGGCTGCATCCAAACCGGCAGCCCTCCCTGGCCAGTGCTGCCTCCCAAAGCATGAATGGGGATGTTTGGGGAGAGTGCTAGCTGACCAGGGGGAAAGCTGGGGCACTGGCCACAGTCACAATTTAACAGTGAAGGAGACCAAGTTACCATAGAATCACAGAATGGTTTGGGTTGGAAGGGACCTTCACAGGTCATCTAGTCCAACCCCCCTGCAATGAGCAGGAACATCTGCAACTAGATCAGGTTTTTCAGAGCCCCGTCCAACCTGGCCTGGAATGTCTCCACGGATGGGGCATCTACCACCTCTCTGGGCAACCTGGGCCAGTGTTTCATCACCCTCATTGTAAAAAAATACTTCCTCATGTGTCTGGAACGGTTTAAGTAAATAAACACAGTTTCCAAACATGGAAACATAAATATGGAAAATGAAACACTGCTTTATTTTCATGCAAATGCTGTTAGCTTGTTCACTTCATTCATGGCAATAGTCAGAAATGTGAAATCCTGATCCTTCCCAGGCTGCACACTGGACGAGTATCACCAAAGGCTTGTGCACACCATTATGGCTGTATGCAAATCTTTCAATTAGTAGTGATATTTACACCTTGGTAGATTGAAAACCCTTTTTGAAACTGGAAACTGGAATTCCAGAACCAAACCAAAGAATTCTTAATGTTATAATAATAAATTATTACATATAATATGTATATCTAATTATTAATTCCTTACTCCTGGTTAAGATCCATTCATATAAAGATTTATAAAACATGATGACTTTTAGGATTGCTCAGTTTTCCCCATACAGAAGATGGTATTTAGTTTATACATACTTTAAGTGGGTTTTCTGGAAAACCAGGAAGCTGGGAATCTTTCCTGCACCTTCCAAGTTCACGGTGTTATTTCTAGGGGGAAAATATAATCCAAAGCAACTGAAAATGCCCTGCCATCAGCCTTTCTCTGTTTAATCTATTAGCCACTCAGCTGTATAATGTATTATCTGACACACAGTGATAAGCAGCTTAGCTGTCCGAGATCATATTAAATATGTTCAGTTTAGCCTAATTCCACAATGCTTCATGAGGAGACACCCTGATGTCCATCTGGAGCCCTTTGGAAATCACTGCAGCCATGTATAGGGATGGGGTCCCTCCCGGCTTTGGAGGAGAATATACTTGCCAACTGTCTGGTCTTTCCTTCATTTCTAAAACCCTCTCTTCAGCTCCTGTTCATGCACTTAAGAAGTGAAATATTCATTTGAGTCCATGCCCTAGAAAACAAAAATATCCCTACAGTAGATCATCCAGAAGTTTTTAGGTTAGAATGGAACTGCCTTGATCTCTTGTTTCACGAGTTCTGCTGGAAAAACACATATTAAAAAGAACCCCTACCTACCCTGCATTTTCCATGCTTTAAAAAGACATATTTTTAGTATTTTTCTAATAGTTCATTGGAAGATTGACAATCACTTTAATTACTTGTAAAGTTAATGTCACCTTGGAAAAAAAACCCTGAATAATCTGATTTCTCTTGAGTCTGCTGAAAGCCCTGACACTAATACACAGGTGAGGCAGCAGTTTTTGCTTCTTTTTGACACCTGTCTGAGGCTGAAGGGATAAAGACTCTGTAATGACAGATCGTCTCAGCCACCTCTCCACTGTGGCTCCAACTGTTCCTGGCATGGATGCGTGGACTCCTTTTGCTGTTCGGGGATCTCCATCTGCAGCTCAGTGATCACAAGCTGAATTTTAACCAATAGATATAAATACATTTGATGGGGTTGATGGATGTGATAGTCAGCCCTAGACAGTCACTGGCAAGAAAAGAGTGATTTTATTTTTTTTTTTGGGAAATGGGGACAAGCTGATGTGGAAGGAAGCAGTTAAGGTAACTGTAGAGCTCAAAAATAGTATTAACTGATATTAACATTGGCTAAATATAATAAATACAGCACTGGCTAAAACACAGGTCTACCAGTATTGGTGGGTAAGAATTGGTGAATATTGCTTGTGGTAGGAAAAGGAAAACAAGCACAAGTTTCTGCTTTTTTTGCTTTATTTTTCTATTCATTCTTTGCATATTCTAAAACACAATCACAGCCCTCAGATCATCAGCTTTTAAAAAAAAAATCTGCTCAGGCTTCTTCTTACATATTCTATAATGCCTATTTTAAGGGGATTGCTTGTACTCCTTTTGGTATGAAATTACATTCGACATGGGAGCTAAAGGTCATATGACCTCAAACAAGATGGGTGCCAGTGCAGAGAAAACTGAATAGAGTGGTACAATTTCCACAGGATTTAAAATTAACCTCATTGAATGATTGGCTTACATTTCTAATCCGATATATGGGGCTAAATATAGCCTTTGAAGACAATTTCTTTCCATACAAATAATCACTGCAGGCTAAAAATGAGTAAAAATGTAAATTAAAAAAGAAAAATGTTAAACTAAATTATAGACAAACTGTCCATCTTGTTAGAATATTGACCTGAAACTGCACATATAGAAGACACCTACAAGGGAGAGAAGGCAAAAGGGAAAAAAACCAGATAAATTAGTATGTTTGAAAATGTATTTATAGAGGGAGAGTTTTTGGTGCTGTCAGCAATTTCTGTCAAAGATTTACCTTCAGAGGCATCTCTGTTGACTTTCAAACATTTCATGTTTTATTACTGCATTTTAATCATTAACTATGAATGGCGTCCCTGGATGATCTGCAGGAGCTATGAATCATTCATTATAACTAAATCAAACCCTTTCTTTTTTTTTTTTCCCTTTTCTTTTTTCATTAAAATAAACAAATACAAAATAGATTGAAAAATCAGGACAGCAAAACCTTTAGAAAACAACTAATATTTTAGGAAATGCTGCAAATCAATAGGACAAAAAACCCCAAGGTCAGAGAAGTAACCAGAGAGTGGGGAGCTGACATTAAGACTGTATGCAGGTTTTTTTGTTTTCTCCTTTATTGTCCTAAATTCCTGAAAAAATGAAAATATCATAACGTGCATTATGTAGGCAGGTGCAATTCCAATTATATTAACTCCATACTAATATTTTGTACATAAGAGAACTGCTTCTGTGTGAGAACCAGCTCTGTGGCACTAAACCCATTTGGGAACATTCTTTCATTTCCCATATTAGTGCAAGACATGAATTTCCATGTGACAGACAAAAAAAGATTTGCTTCACTGACAAAGGTTCCTATCTCTGTTGGAATTCAGTGAGCTCCAAACATAGGAGAAACATTATAACCCAGTTCACTTGGTTTTATTTGTTTGTTAGTGTAACTTGTACCAAGAAGTATAAATAGCCTTTAGCTCCTGGGGAAGTTCACAGCACTGTTTTTGATCAGTCTCACAAGAAATTTGCTCTGAATCCCTAAGGAGTTTATTCTTAATACATGAATTCTGGCCTATGAGAGAATGATCTAATGATCTTCATTATATCCAAGCCCCACAAAAATCAGTCTCATTGATTCAACATCTAGATGCAGCTTTCAGATAAACAGATGAAACAACCCGGGCTTGGAAGTGACAGCAACATGGAGATAGTGTGAAGATACCACAGGTGAAGCTGAATCTGAGCAAGGTGGATATGTCTGTAGGTATGAAAATCATGACTAGTAATTATCTACTGCTTGTCATGCTTAATGGTTGCATCCCAGGGAGTGACAAAATTGAAAGATCCTAAAAGAAATATTGAGAGACTATCTCTCAGAAATTGCTTTAAAGAAGATATACCTGCAACACAGTAGGCCGGTGGCAAAACTCAAAACCAAGCCAGGTTTCGTGGTGTGTAGGCCAGTGTCTCACTGCTAGGTCATGCTATGAAAAGTTTGTAAGGCAGTCAGATCTTAAAAAGAAGTCTGCTGGTTGGATTCATGTTGATTCACAGTTGCTATCTCACAGCCTTAATCTGCAACTCCTTTTGCTGAGTATCGTTCATTCACACAGATAGTCCCATTTATTTCACTGAATGCTACTTGTGTGAGTGAGGTCTTCTCAAGAGGAGTAAGGACTGCGGATACAGACTTCAGTGATTGCATGGTGAGGCAGGCAAGTGAATCGACATGAAGAAGCTGAACCAGCTCCGTGAGCATATGAAACAACATTTTTCCTTTCTGTGGAGTTTTCCATGAGGTCTTTGCTGGACCCTTGCTTCTCTTTGATGCACTGATGATGTGAGGGGTCTCAGGAGGAACCCTTCACATTGGTCTCCTCTGCAGCCTCCTCTGTAGTCCAAAAACTCTGAGAAAGGGATGGTTACATGTCTTGGTATCTAGATTGCTTTAAGAAATTTTGCATCCAATTATGATACCAAAGTATCTAACATGCTGAATTTAATATTTCTCAGACTTTCGTAGACTGCAGTCATCAACATTAAAAGTTAATATTGTGTCAAAGTTATCTCCTGTTATTTCAAATAGAACTGGTTTTTTGTTTGGTTGGTTGTTGGGGCTTTTTTGTTTGTGTTTTTTTTGGTTGGTTGGTTGTGGGTCTTTTGTTTGTTTTTTTGTTGAAGTGTAGAAAGTAGACTGGGTATCACAGGTATTTACCCATTTAGGGTCTGATACAGCTCTGATACCGTATTTGTCCATTTGTGGTCAAAAGACAACTTTCTTTATACAAGTAAGGAAATGATCCATTAAAAAATAGTATTTTTCAGGAGTTATCTAAAAGCTGCCTATGCTGACCAATTCATGGCTAAAATAGCTTATGGTTGAGATGGGTATGCTGTCTAAAATAGGCTAGTTTGCCTGCATTGCTCTTGCAAACCTTAAGATTTGAGATGCATTTCTACTCGTGCAACAACCTCCTTAATATTTTTTTCTTTTAAAATTTAGCCAACTCTTTAGCATTTTTATGTAGCTCAGGGTCATATTCTGCACTCAGATTCATCCTCAAAAGCATCTGAGAGCAAAAGGTTGCTGTGAAGTTTGGCTACATAGTTGCTTGGCCATACCTTCATTAGCTATTTTATATCTGCTGTTCTGAAAGTAATTCTAGTTGGGTCCATCTGCATTTAGAAAAAATCAATAGCAGCTTTGATGTGCTTACCCTTGCCATGCCACTAGTACAACAGCAGACTTGACCCTGCTGGCTGCATGATACATCTGTTGCTTAGTGAAACAGGAAATATGTATCTTGAGAAGATGCTCTTGATGAATTGAGAAAACAATATTTCTTGCAGCAAGATTAATTTTTCTAACCTCTCATAACTTCTCATTTGTCTTGCCATGTTTGTTTTACAGATTTCCAATGAAGACTGGTTGTGTGCCTTTCACCATCCTTCTCCAATTAGTTAAAAAAAAAAAAAAAGTGTTGAATTAGGTTTTTGTTCTTACCATCCAAGACATGCTCTGCACAGTCTGGAAGCTGTTCTAAGCTGTGCCTTCACAGACAGAAGTAATACATACTTATTGTGCCAACCAGCAGCTCTCCCAATGGAAGAAGATGGGCACATAGTGCATAATTTTTTTTCTGCAGAGAAGAGCTGGTGAGGTCAAATGTGGCTAGGATAACAGTACTTTTTGTAGCTGACATTTGGGAAGTGCTAAACATGCTGCTTAGCATTTTCACCACTTTATGTTTTCGAACTGAACGACAGTTATAGGTTAATTAGTCCTCTACATAAAATATTACTTCCCAACTGCTACGTCCTCAGTACCTTTATGGCAGTAGAAAATAAATCTCAGATAGCTCTGAGATAGAGTAACAGCTACACTGAAGATCTGATCTGGGAAAACATGGTGCAAAAAACAGGCCATGGAAATGCAAAATGTAACAATCTTTATGCTACAAATCTGAAAGGGATAAATAAATGTTAGCAAATTTTGCAGGGTTACTTTACCAAAGAATATAAAAAGTGTATCTGCTTTGACAGGAAAGTTTGTGCTTAGCAAAAAAAGAGCCTGGGTTGAGCCTAATAAGGCAATGATTTGTCTACCCACCACTTGAGAAGTTGTATGGTTTCTCTTTTCTTTACCTGCTATTTAGTCTGGCTTACGTTGTCTCCTACATGCTCCTTTGCTCAGCGCATTAGTTGCCAGGCCAGGCAGCTGGTTTGAGCCCAGTGTGCTCCTGCTCTGAATCCACATCTCTTTCGCTTCTGTACAGGCAGGAGAAGGTCCTCTCTGTTCAAACCAAATCATGAAATTGCAATCGGTTCCCACATAGGTCAATACAACCTGCCTGCAGCACATCCCCAGTCACCACTGCCACATTTGCTTTTCTGCCTTCTCTCCCCACCAGCTCCAGCTCCAGCTTGCTGGTTCCTGGTTCCTAAAGGTCACCTCAAGCCTGTGCCCAAGTGCAGTCTTGTGTCCCCACCATGTGGATGTGGCCTCCATTTCTGGGCTTGAACCCATGCTTGAAATGCAATGCACACATAATCCTGACCCTCAAATTTATGTCAGCTTTCCAAGTCTGAGACATTTTTCCTCTGTCTGTTCTGTGAAACTTCTAAAAAACTCCTAAGTACTATAAAAATAATAACTATTCTTAGTTTATTTGGTGCATGCACTTCAGGAAAGATGCCAGTATTCATGTACTCAGCTGCCTCTTATTCTCCACAAGATTACTCGCCCTTTGTCCTTGTATACATAAATATTGCTGACCCACTTCTCCTGCATCCTGCAAGAAATGAATCTTGTAAAGTGCCTTGTCAGAGTGGAACTGGACAGGCTGGGAAACAGCCAAAATGAATGTGGTGGTAGATTTCTTTTCCAAGGGCTTGGCAGAAGGTCCCCCAGAAAAGGGCTGGCAGGAATGTAATGCTCTATGACTGCTCCCTGAGTGCACTTTGCATCTCGAGCACTCACTAATTTAAGCTTCGTTGGAACTGCAGATGGGGAAATGAGATTTGTGGGGGCTTTAATCCCTTATCCTTGTGCAGTAATGTAGATTACTAACGGTTGTTCAAATTAGCAGAAATAAAGAGGAATACTTTCCCTAAACTGGGGAAAAAAAAAAAAAAAAAGCTGCTCAGAAGTTTGGTTTCACCAAGAAATGCAAGCCTACAAGCTTGATGTTGTTGAGCCTGATTTGTTTGTAATATGTTGGGCTGAAAGAGCCGAGGGGGTAGAAGGCACTGACTGAAACCTGCCTGGCTCCTGCTCCTCAGGCAGAGCCACCAGCTTCTGCAACAGCGGGATTCTCAAAGTCACAAGTGCAAAATGAACTCTGGCACTTCTTACACAATGTAGTTGTAAGTTTAAGGAAAGACAAATGACTTTATATGGAACATGAAGGATGTTTTTACCTCCGGGTTCAGTTAGTGGAAGTCAGATGACTGAGCCACACATCAGATGATGAATTTCACAGGAAAATACTTTTCTTTTCAAAGGTCCTTAGTATTAGGAATTCATGGAGGGAATCTAAGCAGCCACAGATACTAACAACTAGTCATGCTTCAACTAAAGGGCAGCAGCTGAGAAGAATGGACTTCTACATAGCTTTGGAATTATCTAGGTGTAATTAGATTTAAATGTCACGAAGGTAGGTTTACTCAGCTCTCTTTTTTTGGTTTGTTTGTTTTGGTTGGTTTGTTTTCTGTCAGTTATAAAGAGATGGTACAAAGAACAGCCATACCTGTCTGCTTCCCTCAACATGCCATAAATTTGTGAAGCAAGAATCAAAACCTTTCCCCAAATTGTTCCAGCTCTGTCTCTTCCCGAGAATCAGCTTTAATACCTGGGCTTTGAAGTAGCTTCAGTCAAAAGAGAAAAAGCTTTATCTTGGGATGTTACCTCTAAAATCTGACTGTGGTGAAATGCTCTGAATGTAAACCTCTCGTCACAGTCAAGGTTCTGGAAAAAAAAAATAGTCCTGCATGAAACTGAGTTTGTTATTGGGAGACTTATGTTGTGATTTACAAAACCTTTGAAGCCATTTTTGCAAGGGACAGGGGGATCTTGCCTAGGAGCTGCATGCAAAGGAGTCACACCAGTGTGCACGACCCACAGCTGCAGGCATTAATGCACAGAGTGTGCTCTGGAGGTTCCTTCTGTGATTAAACTGAGACCTTCAAAATATGTTGGCTTCCAGGATGTATGTGGAGAACCAGGCTGCAAACAGCATTATCTCATATGCTTTCAGGCTGTGTCTGGCCAAGATATTTATGGGCTATCAGCCTCCACATTGAGTGTCATTACTCAACAAGTGGAAGAATCCTGTACTTACATCACATTATTTTGGCCATTTTATATGTTTTAGAGCATTTAAGTTATCTACTTTCTCTTGGGATCTGCGATGTGAGATCAGCTGATGATACTCCGTAGCTCTATTGAAACTGGAGCATTCTGTTTTCTCTACTATTTATCTTTTTCTTTTGCTGCTTTCTAGCATGGCAGTCACATTTCTACTGATGGAGATTGCTCAGGACTGTCAGAACTTTTAATGACACTCTAACCCAGTAATTTTCAACATGTTTTGATATTTAGAATTTTTCAAAAGTGCTAAAGACCCCTTTAGAAATTTCAAGTATGCGAATAGTTGCAGAGAATTTACTACTTCTTAGCAACATGTCACAGAACCCAGAGAAATAAGTGATGGGTACCGACAACCCACAGACCAGAAAACTCCTAAAGTGCCCCAGCCAGACCACTCCTTTCAGGTCAGAGATGAAGCCATCTTAATAATTTTTTCAGTCCTGAGCAGAATATACAATTTCTCCAGGATTTTTCTCTTATGCCTGTTGCATTTTGCTATACAAATAATCTTTTATCATAATTAGAATCTTCTTTGTCCAAGGTTGTGCTTTTACACTTCTGTTTTCACATATTTGCAAGCTTTGGTTTTGTGTGTTATTCGTTACCTTAGCAGCAGTAAAGTTCTGTTTAATCTTCCATGAAGATCTGGCATAACAATGAATCATTCTTACCATGAAATCTTTAGAAACTACATCCTGCCCCCCGTAAATCCACATTTTCAACTCCAGTCTTAGAATGCAGTGTTTGTGTACCTCCTGTAAACATGGAAAAGTGCTCATAAATCATTTTAACGATGTTTTTAATTTATTACATTTCTTTTACTTAACTAAATGTTTACACCATTTGGTCTTTGAGCCTCTAGAAGTGTACAACAGAAATGGAATTAAAGGTACGGCCTCAGGACATTTACCAGCAGCAGCTTCAGGACAGAGGGTGATGGCCAGTCCTAACCTGTACCCCACCTGAAAGTGCAAAATGTCACGGGGCAATGTCCGACAGGTTTTACCCTCCACAGAGTAATAATTCTCTGCTTAGGAGCCATGTAAAGGATGGGGCTGCTCTACGAGCTTTGAAATCTTCAGCTTCTCAGTGTAATATTTGTTTTTCCTAAGTTTCTGGATTACTTCCATGACAGCCCTAGCTTCTTTGTGTGTATAGAGACACTAGTAAAAGAGTGAAATGAAAAAGCTCTCTGAATTCTCAATGCCCATGCTATATCAACGTTGATACCGAGAAGTTAGAGGTGCAAGAATTTTCACCCAAAATGTTACAAATTTACTTATAAAAATTGATAATTACATGGAAATTCATTGAAATACAGCTTGAGATTGGTCAAAATCTATGTCAAAGGGTGTTTGAAAGGACACTTTAATTAAGTTGCTGTGTTCATTGTCAAGTAGTTGAATGTGGGGAGGAAACTCCTTGCTCTGTCTTTGATGGTGTCTGTAAAGATGCTGAGGTGTTGGCTAGAAGCTCTGTTAAGTGTGATGGATGGAAGATCTCCATGAGCTCTGGTACTTTAGCTCAGTTTGGGTCTATCAACTCTGGCCATGAGTTTGGCTGCTCTGACTCTGTTTTTGAAGTTCAAGCTGCAGGAGTCTACTCACCCAACGGATACAGGAACAAAAGGGAGAATAATAGCAATGAAAATAAGAATGTATGTTGGCTTGGCTAGCTGAGGATAATGTTGGGGCATTTGAAATGGAATAGTGGGTTTGAATTCTTAGTTTTTACCTGGTTTTACTTTTCCTACCACCTCTTTTTTCCTGTAGCTTTTGAGAATTTATGCAGCTCAGTAACACTTTCAAGTGAACTGAAATGAAAGCTGTTTGTCTTCCAGATGGGAAAGGAGACTAGATTTGTGGCTTTTGGAGCTGACAAAGTAAAGGACTTTTACAAGGAGAGGAAGCAACCTTAAAAATACCTTAGTTACAGTTTTTACAGTCCCATTACAATTTCTTAATTTTCTTATTTACATCTCATGCTTCTTCCAGTTAGTTGCCACTGCCACACGATTTCTCCAGGTTATTGGCTATGTGGCAAGGCTGTCTCTGAGAGGCAGGAACATCCTCTTCTTCTGTTTAGTGAGAGTTAAAGATGTTCAGCACCATTCAGAATCAGACTTTGCTATCTTTTTTCTGTTGTTCTGTATTTAAGAAATATACTAGAAGGCAGAAGTTATTAATATTATAATTTAATACTATATTTTAATGCTTTGAGAGAATTAAATACAACCAGCTGCAGTGAATTGCCCTGATTCTCTTTGTTTCACATAGTAGCAGTATGGCAAAACTAGAATACTAAAACCAGTATTTTCTAGTAGGGAGTAAATAGGGAAGTGGGAAGTAAACATCTCCATCTTTTAAAGAAAACTTAGAGAAACATAGGGAAATATGTTACCAGAAATAATCCTGCAGTGTGAAGGAAATTCACTGAGTAAGGTAATGGGGATTTTCAAGCAAATTCATGTAATTACTTGCCTGTCACAAAATGTTAACAAGTTGCTTGGAGTTACCTTACAAACTAACATTTAAAAAGTTTGCCTCGTTTGCTACTTTTGCTGGTTGTTCAGCAGCAATTAACCAGTAAACACTTGTTGGTCACTGGTTTGTGGTTCCCACAGTAAGAGTTGTGCTCAGATGAAGAGAGGAGCACTGAAGCGAGGAAATCTCAACCTTTGTACGTAAGTTTATTCGGATGAAGTTCACTCTTTTCAACGAGCACTCTCATGAAAGCAAAGTAATGCAAAGTCATAAATCTTTGCAAGATTGCTACCTGAGTTCTCATTACAGGCTTGGATTTTATATTGCTGACGTTGAACTCTGCTCCAAAGGACAGTGAAGTCAGTAGAAAGCCTCCCAATGACTTCCACAAGATATAAATCAAGCTCAAAAAGAGCACTGAGCGTCCTGGTTATTTTTTATGGCTCTTGGTAGGTACCTTCCAGGAGACCTGCAGAATTTCAAAATAACTGATCGATATTAGAATGTAAAGAAGCTTTAAGGACATATTTGGCAGCGAGTTGAGGTCTGTGCTTAGCCTGGATGCTGGATGCTCACAGAGGGTGGTGTCAGTGTGAAGGTGTGAGGGAGCCTGACACCACGCACTTCACCATCGGCATGAAATGGTGGGGAGGGAGAGTTCAGCCAGGGGAAATGAGTAACCACCTGGCTGCAGGTAGGGAATCACAGAATCACAGAATGTTAGGGATTGGAAGGGACCTCAAAAGATCATCTAGTCCAATTCCCCTGCCGGAGCAGGAACACCTAGGTGAGGTTACACAGGAAGGCGTCCAGGCGGGTTTTGAATGTCTCCAGAGAACGAGACTCCACAACCTCCCTGGGCAGCCTGTTCCAGTGTTCCGTCACCCTCACTGAGAAGAAGTTTCTTCTCAAATTTAAGTGGAACCTCTTGTGTTTCAGCTTGAGCCCATTACCCCTTGTCTTACTGTTGGCTGTCACCGAGAAGAGCCTGGCTCCATCCTCGTGACACCCACCCTTTATATCTTTATGAACATTGATGAGGTCACCCCTCAGTCTCCTCCAAGGTAAAAAGACCCAGCTCCCTCAGCCTTTCCTCATAAGGGAGATGCTCCACTCCCTTAATCATCTTTGTGGCCCTGCGCTGGACTCTCTCCAGCAGTTCCCTGTCCTTCTTGAGCTGAGCGGCCCAGAACTGGACACAATATTCCAGATGAGGTCTCACCAGGGCAGAGTAGAGGGGAAGGAGAAGGGAAGGGAAGCAAGAGGATGAGTGTTATGACATGCATAAGGCTGCCAGCTACATGGTTCTGAGTCTTTAAATAAAGACAGGCTGCATCCTCACAGACCCAAAAGCTGACAAGGGCTGTAGGGATTCCCCTCAGTCACTTGCAGATGAGCTGACTGATGAAGGGTTATTTGGGGTTATCTGATTATCCTGTTGATTAATAACATCTGTTCCACAGCTGGCAATATTGAGAACTGCACATTTATACCAGGGAGAGAAAACAGACAGTGCTGTTTAACTCCTTTGAGGTGCAGGAGGCAGCAGAGCCCCCTCGCCCAGCCACCCACCTCCCCTGCGTTGTCCCTTTGGCCCGCCCTGACAGGAACGCGCCATTTTCCATCCCTTCGCCAGGGTAAATGGCGGCCAGCGGGGCTGGACCCCGGCCCAGGGGAGCAGAGGTGGCGGCTCTGGAGGAGGAGCAGCCAGGTGGGCCGGGCTGTGAGGGAGGAGCAACCCTGATGGTGTCGGGGGGTGAATTTAAGCTCGTCGTTCAGCACGCTCTGGGGCCACCTTGACCCACGGGCAGTGCAAGCCCCTCCTCAGCCTCTCAGACGCGAGCGGTGGCACTGGGCAGCCCCGGGCGCTGGGGACACGGCAGCTCGCAGCCCGTACGCTGCCGACTCCACTCGGCTGGAGAAGCCCGGCGAGCGCCGCGCCGTCCCCGCCCGGGGAGAACTACAGCGCCCGTCGGCCCCTGCGCGCCGCCCCCACCTTTCCCGCCTCTTGCCGTTATCGCTGCCTCCTGTCAGCGAGGCGCCGGACCCGGCTCGCCCGAGAGGGGCTGCCGCCCGGGGCGCGGCGTGGAGCGGGGCGGCCCCAGCCCCCCGTCCTGCGCGGGGGAGCGGCGTCCCCTCAGCCACACCGCCCTGTCCCGTCCGGTCCCGGCGGCGCGGCTCATGAGGTGAAGATGGTGATCCGCGTCTTCGTCGCCTCCTCCTCGGGCTCGGTGGCGGTGAGTGGGGGCGAGCGGCGCGGGGAAAGGAGAGGAGCAGGGCGGCCAGCGCTCAGCCTGCGGCGCCGGGTTGTGAGCCGCCGCTCGCCGTCCCCGCGGCGCCCAGCCCGCCCGCAGCTCCCGGACCGAGCCCCGCACGGCGGCGCGGGGCGGGGGGTCAGCGGGCTGCAGCGAAACTGGGTCTGAATGTGCCGAGGTTGCGTGTGCGGTGCGGGGGGAAACAGGACGACTCACCCCGCTCCGCGAAAGGCTGCCGAAGCTCAGCTTGTTCATAAATTGCCTCTGGCAAACCGAGCCTCGCTGAGACCTCTTCGTAGGGGACAAATATTGGGTGTGTTTGAAGGGTGTTAAAGGTGATTAAACTGGGCTAAACTTGCCCGCCCGGGGGGTTGAGTTGGGCGCCCTGGGGCAGGGGAAGCTGAGCCCGGCGTCCTGGCCTGGCAGTACTGCGGGTCTGGAAAATACATACGGGCAGAGCCTGGAGACAAACTTCAGGCCACTAGCACCTCTCTGCGTCAAGAAGTACTTTGGAAAAGGTACAGCTCCTTTTAAACTCAGTTTTGAAAGGCATCACTGCGTCCTCTGCTTCATTGAAGCTCTTATAGCTTTCTCTTGTTGAATTAATTATGCATGTGACCTGTGAATTTCTGTATTTTCATATAAAGCGACAGCTCTGATTTCCATTAAGGCAATCTGAGCGCAAGCGTTCCACTGAATTTGTTCTTTAATGAGAAACATCAGAAGGATTTAGATATAACTGCTATTCTTTACGCTCCAGCAGTGAAGGCAGTGGCATTTTTGCATTGCGGAAGGATGTAGCGCTGTATTTTCCTATCTGAAGGTTTACGGTGTGTTCACTTCCTTCAGCCTTTTACTGTGCAGTACTATTTTTCAGTTCGGTGGCATGGTGACAGGTATGTGCTCTGATATGTTTTGGCATGAAGTGTTCAAAATGATCAGTGGCTGCATTACAGCTAATAAAAACTAATTATCCATTTCAGTAGCCAACTGAGTAAACACAGAGCATCTTCAGAACTCTATAATCATCAAGCATCCGTAATAGAAACATCTCTGTCCCGACATGGGCAGTTGGTTCATGCTGTGGTAGCTCAGAATTGCTAGGTTTAGTTTCTGTTTCATGCTTCATAGCTTGAACAATAATGCATAGGGGGTTTTGTTTTTTGTTTTTTTTTTTTTTAAGGAGGGAGAAAAAGGGCCACGTAATTAGCTCACCCAAATCTCCTGTTCTGACCAGTCTGCAAATAGGTTATTGATGTGAGTTTTTGATTCTGTCCACTCCTTTCCCTGTCTCTGCCTGCAAGGCACATATCCTGTTAGCAGCAGCAGTATAACCCTCTTCACTATCTATTAACCCAGCAAACTAAATCTGAGGTTGACAAGCAATTTAGTTTCCACATCAGTTCATTTGCCGACTTTTTTTTCCTGTGTTTGACAACAAGAAGATGACATATAATAGGGATAACAGTTTGCCTACTGGTGATAGTCAACTTCCTCTTCTACACAGCAGTACCTCTGAGTACAGCCTGGCCAGAGAAGAACAGATAATTTAGTGATTGGAGGTACTGTTACGCAGAACCAGAGCTGTGACATCTCTTTTCTATCAGTTTTTCTTTATTTGTGTTACCGCAGCATTTAGGAACCTTCATTATTTGGTAGGTTCCTGCTGTGCTCAGTGTTGCATCACTGAGGCTTTTTTTTTTCTGTTGGCTTTGCAGGGGGTGTGTCCATAGATCGTGGCTAAGTGATTGAGGAAATGACAAAGAGAAAATTATTATCAGCTGGCTATGTGGGAATCTGCTTCTGGAGAAAAGGGCGGCTACCATATTGCATGTCTCTAAACAGGGAAGTTTTAAACTGATTTTCAGCCTCCTAGAACTAAACATTAGCGAAAGGAAACAAAGTGTTTGCATCATGTAATTCATTGTTATCTCCTCCAGCCTTCAGCACAACTACATCAGTTACTACTTGGGATCCTGTGGAATTCATGAGACAGGATGATTTCCCTGTCTAGAGAAATGACTACCCCCTATAGATCCTACTGTGTCTCCTGCTGAAACCTGTCAGAATCCATGGTTTAATTTCCACCTGTAGGTCAGTTTGAGTCAAATTGTAGGCTAGCTGCGTGTGAGAGGGGATGTGGCTGAGATTAGTATCTGTCTGACCTGCTGTAATTGACCAAGAACTTCCACATGTAGTATTTGCTGTTCAACTAAAAGCAATGCCATGGTGACACAGTTCACTTTCCTAACCTCACTGGAGATACTTTGTTAAATTGCTCTATTTTAAAATGAAAAGTCCATCTAGTCTCTAGAGTAAGCTTTTGGTTTGGTTTGTTACCTTATGAGCAGAGTGCTGTTCAAGCAGGGACACTTCTCAGTCTTCTTTCTTCTTTATGCCGGGAATGAGGCTGGTTTGAGTTTGCAGAGGAAGGGGTGAAGGCAGTGATTTGCTTAAATAAAAATAATATGTTAACTGGTGAAAGAGATAATATTACCTAGCAAATACCATGAGCTAAACTCTTTGTGTATGACTCCTTTTGAAACCTTCAGAATACCAAGGTTAAATGATACGTATTTGGCTGAATCATTCCTGAGAAATATGCTGGTTGCGTAGTCAGCAAAACCTTCAGTTTGCATAAATATAACTTTCTCTGGAAGCTTTTGAAATGTTGTTGATCCTGATACTTGGTATAATTTATTTCGTGCTAAAGAAGATAAAAATACATTAATATTCATACTTAATTCTAAGAGTTCAACACAGAAAATATTTTGGTGGTCATTATGGAGAATGAGAAAATGAAATAATTGGAGTGGATAAGAAGCCAAGAACAGTGTGAACCTTCCCTCCATTTGGTTTTGGATTTCTCCCTGCAGCATCTTCCTCACATCTGAAGGCTCTTAGACCCTTGAGAGGTTAATGGTAGTAACTATTTTTTTTAATAAAATTTTTGAATGTGAATGCCTCATGAACTTAAAAGAACACACAGATCCCCAGACCTAGTTGTTGCTTGTTGTCATCTTCAGTTTTTATGGATGCTGGACTGTGGGATGCTGTAGACAAGTTCCTGAGACCTTCTTGCAGGAAGGGAGGAGAGAGACATTGTGTGCATGTGTACATTTCTAAATAACCTCCTGTATTGTTGAGCATGCATTAGGTAGATCGAATTGCATCACAATGGGAAGCCTCTGAATAGGCAGGCAGGCATGTTTCCACAAGCCTTACAAGTCTCGCTGTTTTTTCTGACCTGAATTTCTACTTGTTGGGAAGCTGTGTCTCGAATTCCAAGCACTTCTTTGTAGGACTGGGGAGGCAGGCTTTGCTACTCCTCCCTGATAAGGGCACTCAGTGTTCTTTTGTGCTTAGGAGAAAGGCTACTTTAAAATTTAGTGTTTACTTTTCCCCCTCAGCAGTGCTTCACTGTTTTCTGGAAATAGTTTATGCCCTCGTTTTTCACCAAATCATTCCAAGGTGACTGTAATTTAATCTGTTTCACTTTTTTTTTCCAGTCTGTCAATAAAAAAATTACACTTGTGCTACTGTACTATGTATTGACTCAGGTTTTCAGTGTTTTAAAGCAAGTCTGCCTTTGACAGGAATCTGGTAGTATGAGCTAAGTTAACTCTATGCCTGGAATTCATACAGTTGTCTAGAAATGCTGAACGAGAGGAGACTTCAGTCCTCTTGCAGTTAGAGGACTGAAGAACAGGTAAGAGGAAAGTCATTGAAGAGCTTACAAATAATGGAGAAACTTTGAACAACTCTCACTTGTGCTTTCTCCATTTAGTGTACAAGGGCAAGTGCTGTTCAGCCATGTTCTCCATGAGAACGTGTTTAGGGGGACAGGAGGGTTTGGAGAGAACAGCGCCAACTGGAAATGACTAGACTTCTTTAAATGACCAAAACTTGGACTTCGACTCCTGATACTGAAGAGAATTATGGATTTTTTTTTTTTTTTTTTTTTACCCGGAAGCTTGATAAGAAAGGTGCAGTTATAGCTGAATTGTTTCTGTAGCAAATATTGGTTTTATGAGACCAAAGCCCTGCTTTTGCTGAAGCGTTTTATGGAGGTCAAATGAGTTCGAATTTTTGTTTCCTGGAATGACTTTAGATCACAGTTCACAGTATAAAACATCAGAATGTCAGAATAATTAGAGTCATGTTTGTTTGGTTCATGTGTTGTTGGATAATGTAACAAAGACAAATACAATGCTAACATTCTTAAGGTTGAGCTTGTCTCCTAGCGATAATGATGAATTCAAACTCCACCTTTGTTTGTACAAAGTCATTGTAACTCAACATTTCTCATAGCACTTCTCAGGAAGAATGTGCTACTTGTTGAGAGGTGTGGAATAAATTCACTTAGAATATGTCACTTCTAGAATATCCACCATCTAGCAGGTGTGGATTTTTTTTGCCTCTCTGCATCCCAAAAGCACAGAAGTTAAAACTGAAAGTGATCTGTTCAGTGATACAGGTGCTTTTTGTGAAAACCATGTTAGTTATGGTGGTAATCTGGAGGGATTTACAACTTTTTGCATGTGATTTACAGAAATCCAACCTATGTTATAAAATATTAAGCTTTGCAAATGATAAACATTATCATTATTTTTTAATATGAGAAGTTTGTAAAATCAGATCATAGCAGCAGGTAAGTTGGCTTTTCAGAAATGAGATAGTAATGTTTACAATTAGTAGTGATCCTGCAGTGTTTACATGGGAAATGGCAGTATTTTAAATGCATAACTGCAGTATTGTCTAACCTCTGTCAGCATGCTGAGGACACACCTGTGGGATCCTTAAAGTCTGATTTATGAATCTCACCTGAACATCACACTGTGTCACTTCACTTGGTCAAGATGAGCTGGTGTTTTTGGTGGTGCACCTATAGGGTAGTGCTGTAGCAACAGCAGCGATACTCAAAGAAAAAAGTTGGATCCTTGCTCAGTCACAGGACACCTTAGCAATTATATCGTGCCAATAGGAGAGATCTGGGAACTTTATGGATCCAGTCCCTTTGACTGACAGACTTAGTTCCCTTATCCTTCCTCACGTTTCTTACTGTCAGGTCAGGTGGCTCATATTCATCTTTGCTGGCTTCCGTCAGACCTGTTTTGCAGGGTCCATGTGGCAGAGAGAGCCCGAGGGCCTTGCTTGCGACCGTGAATTCTGCGAGGCAGGGAGGTCAGCGCCAAAGACTTTACCTGTTCTTCACTCTTAAGGACCTTCTGTGGATCTAGCTCTCGAGGCTGTATTCCAAAGAAGTCTAAGTTCTAGTTACATCCTCCAGCCTCATGATGGAGAGAACCAAGAGCCCCTGAACAGCAGTTCAGATAACTTTAGGAATGTGTTCAGGAGAGAGATGGCTGAGAACCCTGGTCACAAGGATACAGGTGGAATTTAGACTGTCTGTGTATGGTAGTCAATGCTTGACTGTTGCACCATTCTTGTGTGCTCTAGCCTTTTCAAATATTTACATTTCCTCTTGGCAGATAGATTGTGTCAGAAGTAATGCTACCTTGAGGAACATGCTTCAGACTACATAGTGTCATGAGCAGTAGGACTGTTACTGACCTTTGATCACAATTGTAGCTGTAAGAAAACTTCAAAGGAGGTATTGTTCTGATTGGGTTCCTGAGACTGTTTGGAGTGTGTTTTGACTCTCCATATGCTGATCTGTTTTTTCCAGGCATGTGGTTCAACGTGTCTAACAACTACATAGTGATATTTTCATTAGAGATTTAGCCCTCTATTTTGAATATATTCACATTGATTAGAAAGAATAAAATGAGTAATAAAAGGCAACTTCTTAATTTTAAGAAGGTGTTTCCCCTCTTTTTCTATAGAGCACAGCAGTGTCAAAGTGCAAGTGCCTGAATGGACATACTTCACTGATGGTGACCTATTCTCCTTAATCTTCCACCCATATCACCAAAGCCTAGAAATTCTTTTTCCTAACCCTGGTCATAGTGTAAGTGATCACAGGAAGTCACATATAGCTGAATTTGATTACATCAATGAAAAAAATAATTGAAGTAATAACTAACTTGCATGCAATTTATTAGTACAAATTGCCTTTTGGATTACTTTTGTTTTCCATGTTGGTTTCTGAAATGAAAATTAATTTGGGCACACTACTCACCTGTCTGTTTTTTAGAGGGTACAACCCAGGAGGAAAGGCACGGGATGAAGCATATGCTGTTCTTTGGTTGGCCTCGTTTTTTGTCTGGCACTAGTACACCAACATATAAACTGCCACATTTACAGTTGTCGTCATCACATCATTCTCTGCCAACATTGCTCCTGCAGGGAGAAACTCCAGCAGCGGGGCAAGGCCGGCAGCTCTCATGCCGTGACACATTGGGTCACTGCAGCTGCTCGCTTCGGTGCCACTGACCTGGACACCTTGGTACCAGCTACTTTAATCTGGTGAATTCAAACTGAAAGCAGCATGTTTTCCATACGCAGCCCAGTGCAGGCTTGCTGTCTGGTTTCTTGTCACTACAAAGGTCGATCATACAAGGGAAGATGAACTGAATTCCATTACATTTGGGCATCACAGAACTGCTGTCCCAAGTTCGTTTGGCTATTCTTCTGTAAATCTAGGTCGGGTATTCACTTACTTTCTAGATTTTTTTTTTTTTTTTTTCCAAGAAGTCTTATTTGGGCAAAATATACTAAGCACTAGTGTCAGTATTTTTTTTTTCTTTTTAAGCTAAATATCTTTGTAAAAAAAGATATGAAAAGAAGTTGTTGAATTAAAGTCACTGCTGGACTAATGTGAATCCTGTGATCTCCAGTCATTTACTGGGATGCGGTATCTGGTGTAGTAAATTCATACAAGATGTGATCCAAAGCTTGTTGAAATTGGTGGAAACATCTTCATTGAGCGACTGGGCTTTCATCCAAGCCATGTGGCTTCTGTGCTTGCCGTTAAACCTAAGTGGTGTCTTGTGTGAAAGTTCAGGACATTTATAATGCGTGTTGTTCTAAACATTTTTATTAATGCATGTAACTGGTACAATGCTGCTGGCTCCAGCTTGGAATTGCTTGAGTACTGCCTGCGAACATAACATGCCCTCATTAGCAGTAAGGAGAAATGAACCTCAGGATATAATCTTCTACCTAAAATGACAGAGCTCAATTGTTGGTAGAAGGGTTGTATTGGACTCCTAAGCCTCTGTCCTTGGGCAATCCATAGTAAAAAGGTACCAGTTGCAAAACTTAGAGGCCACATTCTAAGCAAGAGAGCTGAATTTCCTGAATCTCCACCATTATGGTGAACAGTGAGGCTAGAAACAAATAACTAGCCTGTGCAAAGTTATCCCAGAATCACAGAATGGTTGGGGTTGGAAGGGACCTCTGGAGATCATCTAGTCCAACCAACCTGCTAAGGCAGGTTCACCCAGAGGTTATGTCTCTTTTATTCCTGAATACTTCCCCATTTTTAAAATTTAAGGAACTAAGATAAAATTCAAGAAATGGTAAAGACATATGTGAAAGTGTGCTAATCAATGTTACCTGATAGTACTGAAGCCTAGCACAGCTTGCCAATGTAATGGGACAATATTTATGGACAGTAAATTACCTCTCTTGGTACTTGTAAGAGCTTAAAAAAAAAGGCTATATTTTAACTAATGTATTGAATATTCTGGTTCTAATGGTGTTGTCAAAGGTGAAGTATACTGCTGAATAAGTCCATTTCACTTGCCATATGAATTATTCTGCTTATAATTAAAATCCAAGCAAAAATCAAGTCTAATGCAATATGTTTCAGGTGACCTATGTCAGATTCCCTCTGGTAGTCTTCTGTACAATCCATCTTCCAATTTAATTATTTCAAACAGTTTATGCTTGTGTTTATTCAAAGAAGGAAATGTAGAAGAGATTAGAATTTGTGGAAAAATAGCCAGTTTTAAAGGAAGTTCTTTATTGTAGAAAATCAGGATCACTTTTGTCTTTAGCAATCTGAGTGCGTTTTGGAGATAATTGTCACTGAGCTGGTAACCCAGAGCATATCATTTTACTAGCAAGTGCATGAAGGGCAACAGTTTCCTCACCTGCATCCTCAATACTGGCTTCCTAAGGGAGTCTGTCCAGAAGAAAACACTACAATCTTTGTTTTGCTTGCAGTGTGAAAGCTTGATAAGAAGAGGAATGGACACAGAAATGCTGTAGTCTTTGAAATCTACTGTATCCAAAACCATTATCAGGTTCTAGTATGTCAGTGGTTTTTACCAGCTTAATGTTTTGATAAGTTTCAGAGAAGATAGTTAGTATTTTGGAAGTCCCTTAAGTAGGTGCATTTCCATCTTGGTGACAAGGGGAATTGTAGAGGTGGTGGTAGGGTTTGTTACTGGTGACTGTCAATGGAAACAGCCTGCAGTTAGCTGCAACAGCTTGGAAGAGCTTCTGAATTTCTCAGTAGCCAGGAGATTGTTTCCTTAACCTTCTCTCTTGGCGCTGTTTTTTTGTGTAGTCAGCACCCGTTGGGTGGGCAGATGGAGTCAGTTCAGAAACCTAAGTCACTGTTGACTCTCAATGCTAAAAATAAACATCAGATTTATTTTAGTGGGACCCATATAGGTGAGCAAAGTGTGACCTGATCTTTCAAGGAATGACTCAAAGTTGTTGGTGAAGTTCAGATTGCTTTGACTAAGATACAAACATTGTGGAGGCAACCCATTTAACATAGTTTGTCTCATTGCAAAAGAGCATGAATACAAAACCCGTCTTATCTTTCTTAGGCTTTAGGCCTCCATCTGTGAAGTATCTTGGGGTGAAATCTTTCGATTAGTCTGTTCAAGGCTGTGGCAGTGCTTCCATTCAGGTGTGCTACTTTACTGTGAGAGTTATTCATCACCACTCTGAAGGGGCTGAGTCTAAAGCATGTGGATATCCTTTTGCGGTGATAAGAGCTATAGTGATGAGGAACCTTCTTAAAACAGGGCAAACAATGGTGAACAAGTTTATTTAGCCTAAGTTAATATTGTACTTCACTATAAAGTAATTAAATTTGGCACGGAGGAAGGGGAGTAACTGTCTTGCAAGCTGATTGATGAAGAGAAGCTCTTAGGAGATGCAGGTTGTTCAGTGACTCATCAATAACAGCATGCCCTTCTGTTGCTGCTCAACTCCCTTTGGTAGGATAGAGCTTGTCTCGACAGTTCAGAGTTCCAGGATTTGTTGTTGGTGGTTTTCCTCTTTTACCTCTAGGTAGCTAAGCCCCAACATTCCTAGTAAGATGATGTGGAAAACTGCGAGATGTTTCTCATTTTACTGCAAGGAATAAACTTGCAGAAGTTAATGCCTGGGAGTGACCTTCGCATATATATCAAACTGCCTTTTGTTTGAATATCTATATGTAGATGTGCATTTTTGCAAACACCCATATTTATTGATATATATATGGTCTGTATATGTTATGCATATTTATATCTGTGTATATGTGTGTGTGTGTTTCTTAACCTTGGAATCACCCATGGATGCTTATTATTACTTGGTAAAAATAAACCACTGATTTTTGCATCCCCGGAAGAGAAATAAACATAATATCCTAGTGCCTCACACTGGTTGCTCAAGATACGTCAGCATTTGTTGGGACCATGACAAAAATGACGGCTTCTTTATTTGAATGGCTGGCTCTTATGGAATTGTAACCATGGATGTCTGTCTTCTGTGTAAACTGGAGTGCTAAAATTGTGGTGCTTGCTCAGCTTTCTCTGTTATGCCATGTGTCTGACCTATGCTTAAAAGCCTTACTTACGTAACTTATTTCAGATAATGAGGTGCTTACAAAGCATCAAAATAGTTACACCAATACAAGATATTTACCAATATAATTGTGCTGGCTAATGGGGATGTACAGTGGCATAAATATTTCCCTTCCTAGTAGGAAAAAGGTACCATCAGTGTAAACAGTGTTATGAAGATTTTTATCTGAGAGCTCTGGCAGGGCTGGTGGTGGCAGCTGGAGACCTGACTGCTGATAAATTCAAAATTGCTCTTCTGCCTGTTGCAGAGCCCCAGGGCAGGACATGTGTCTCCATTTCGGCCTCTTCAGTCACAGCCTTGTGTGTTTGTCCTCATGGGTGCTGAAGGTGGGCTAGTAATACATTGGACTGTGAAACTGAGTCGCTGCAGCACCAGGACATGCCCAGTTTTGCTACTGCTGTAGGGGTGATGGTGACTTTTGGCTTCTGCTTGTGACAAAGCCTTGAACAGCCACAGTTTCTGGCTTTCTGAATGTCCTGTCTCATGGGATTGTTGTGCTGCGAACTCTGCCAGCAGGGTTACCCTCAGAGCTTTTGTTTGTACCCAGAGCCCTGAAACCGTGAACTCGTACTCCATATTAAATGCAAATCAAAATGTGATTGTGTATGTTTCCTTCACACATGCTGATAGTTTTTTCATGTTGGCTTTTAGATTTTTATGCTTTTACAAAAGACAGAACTTTATTTACCTTTACATGCTAGGAGATACAGCCCATAGTGATCCTTTTCACCAATCTGCTATGTAACACAGGTCTTCTGAATTCACTGGATAGATTCCAGTTGAAGCAAGAGAACATGACTCTCAGAAAAAAATAATCAGAATTTAATGGTGGAAATTCTATCGCACCTTTCACAAATTGTTTCCTGGCATTTTCATATGCTGCAGAGGATGATAGCAGGTATTATCTGTGCTATTAAAACCTTTTTGAGTGACTATTTTGAACAATTTAATAGTAACATTACAAATCAATTAAAGACTGCTTTCTTCATCATGGAACCGGGGTCTATGTTTTTCAGAGAAAGGCAAGTGCATTTTTGTATGTCTTCATTTGAAAGAAAGCTTCCTTTGATCTGATGAACAATAGAGCATCAACAACTGAAACCTGTCATTATGTTGCTGCAGGGTTAGTGGAGTTATCATCCCTGCCTAATCTAAGGAAACACAATTCCAGTATGCGTTAAACCTTTGTAGATCTGCATCTCCTAAGGTTAGACAGTCTTCCTGAAGCATCTCTAATTGAGTGATCTGATATGTTTATATAGAAGCAGAGAAAGGAATGACATTTGAAAGATTTAGGTAACATCACATTCTTCACTAGGAACCTGCTAGGAAGCTAAAATTAGTTAGAAAAGAGATACAAAACCAGCTGCCAGAGAAAGCAGCTGCCATGAAGGCCCTGATGTGCAAGTAGTCCTTTCTACTGGTGAAACTGGCTTACCTGCAGCAAGGTCTATTTTCTAGTAAAGGTTCCCAGCATCAGACCCCAGGGGAGTCTGAAAATCTGTGGGTTTATTCACCATGGTATGCAGTGATACCTTTGGCTACATGGAGGTGACTCCTCTTGACCTTACAGGAGATGCGTCTGCAGTTTAAGGGATAATAATCAGATAGCTGCTGTGTTTGGGGACACAGCTAGTCACTAAGAAGTGAGACCACAGAAATACAAAAGAAAAGGTAATTTGCACATACAGAGCTGCAGGAACACACAGGCTACACAGATATAGTTGCATTTGTTGAAAGAGAACTAACATTGACATTTGTTAATAAAGTTAGAAGCCTCATTCTGCTCTCAGTTGAGTCAAAGATAATTTTGTTATTGATCTGAATAATAGCAGTGGCAGTCAGCCCTGGTTTAGGGAATGATATCAACAAAATCCATCATACTAGCCTTGCAAAAACATACTGACATAACTTTGCAGTAATATAGTCCAATTTTATTTGAAATATGACATTTGTCTAGAGCCACAAATGCATTTTTCTGTTGCTGTTTCATATACTGCTGGGAAAACCTGTACATATCTGTAAAAACTTAACACAACAAATTCTAAATGACTTGCACTGCTGTTACTGCTGTTATTTTAAAGTGCTTTATCAGGGGTGTGTATATCTGTAGCTGGCAGAATGACACATCTGTGCTGTGTGGATAGTAGCTGTCGGGAGAAAGTGAAAGTATTGACAGCTTTATTTCACAAACTTGTTTTTCAAATTCGTCGGAACATTTTGGAATCACAATCATAATATCTCTGATCATTCAGGGTAAGAAAACAAATAAATGGAAGCATAGTCCTTTGTAGGGAAAGGCTAGACACTTTTTCCAGGTGTCTCAAATTCATGGAGGGGGATTAATAGCTGTGGAGGAGAAATATGGATGTGACTTTACATTTATGTGGGAACAGGGTTCTTCATGAAACCCAGTATGCCACTGCTGGGCTAGGCAGTACTGCAGTCTTGGAGCTTGCCTTAATGTCTCTTAAAAACTCTCCCATACTGTCAGGAGACTCTGCTGCATGTGGCATCTCATGGCTCCACATCGTTCATCACCTAGCTCCTGTTTCAGAAATAGCTGGAGCTGCAGATGGGTGTAACTGGGTGTTGGGCTCTGAGTCCCGAGTGACAAAATATAGTGGGTGCAGCCTCACGGGTAAGGCAGGAGATGGCCAGCCGGACTTACATCTTGAGCTAACAGAACTGGGACCCCACCCAGACGAAACACGGCTAATTACTTGTTCCATCTCATGAGCTGGCAGATATTTTTATCCATTCTAATCGGTAAATATTCCTATGCCACTGCATTTTGATGCTTAAAGCTAACGAGAAGGAAGAAACATGACCTTTTTCTTTTTTTACTGTCAAGAGATTTGCTTTTATATCTCATTTGAAGTAAGTACAACAAATACAGCTGGGGATGCTTTATTCATTGTTACAAAACAGTGTGACTGATAAATATATAGGACTAGTTCACAACACTTTCAGTGCTCTGCTGACTCACCACGTCACAAAAAAAAAGGCAGTTGTGTGTTTTCATCTTAAAAATGTAGGTGATAAACATGTTACATAATAGGGCACGCATGTGAATTTCTTGTTAGAGGGATTTTTTGCTTTTAAACTTTTGTCTTTCTTTGCAGAATTTAGAATTGAATAGTTCAGTTGGAAGTGACCTACAATGTTCATCTTGTCTAACTGCCTGACCACTTCAGGGCTGACCAAAAGTTAAAGCATGTTGTTAAGGGCATTGTCCAAATGCTTCGTAAACACTGACAGGCTTGGGGCATTGACCGTCTCTCTAGGAAGCCTGGTCCAGGGTTTGATCACCCTCTCCATTAAGAAATGCTTCCTAATGTCCAGTGTAAACCTCCCCTGATGCAGCTTTGAACCATTGCCACGCATCCTACGAAGAGATATCAGTAGAGAGCAATGAGGTTGCCCCTCAGCCTCCTTTTCTCCAAACTAGACAAGCCCAAAGACCTCAGCCACTCCTTACAGGACATATTCCTTTCACCAGCTGTGTTGCCGTGCTCTGGACATGTATACGGACCTTCACATCCTTCTTAAATTGTGGGGCTCAGAACTCAAGGCAAGGCTGCACCAATGCTGAATACAGTGGGATAGTCATCTCTTTTGACCGGCTGGTTACGCTGTGTCTGATGCACCCAGGATGTGCTTTGCCCTTTTGGCTGCCAGGGCGCACACTGCTGACTCATACAGGTATTATAGCATTTGCTTGCTTTCCAAAACCTGCTTATAAAACCATTCTCTTTAGTCCTATTTCAGTGAATTTTAAACAATTACCGAATATTTAACACACTTTAAGAAAATAAATAAACAAAACATAGTTATGGTTTGTGTGTGTGTGGTTTTTTTTTTCCCCTCCACAAAATCATAATCCCACCAAGCAAGCTTGATTCACATTAACACAGTGATCTCTCTTAAATCTCTGCAGATTTTCAGCTGTAGCAGTGCTGGACTTCCGTGTGCAAGACACCAAACTATTCCCTGCTCTCCTAACTCTGCAGGAGGAACTGGGAGGTTCAGTGGTCAATTTTCTGTTCTTCACTGCAGGCCTATGGACTGAGTTTCCGATAGTTCAGAATCTGACTGTTCTCAAGTACCTTGCTGAACTGGGACTTTACTGGGAAGGAAAGAATATTCTTCAGAATCAAATAACTTACAGAAATCAAAAGAAATAAACGTATGAGTAAATGTAATATAGCATAGAGATCAGAGCACTCGCATTTAATTAGAGGTACTAAAAAGTAACTGAATTAAAAGGGTTGCAGTTATCATACCTGTGTTTATGTGTAGTGTACATTTTGAAGGGGAGGATAGATGTTGCTTGTTGAAAGGGTTTCTTTCATGATGCAAAATACTTGCTATAAATATGCCATTTTGACAAAAGAGAATAGTTAAATGTAGAATGCTAAATAGGAGATTTAAATTATTCTCTGGGAACTCTGAGAGGTTTCTGTTGGAAAAATGTGTGAAAATAACACTTTAACCACTCTCTCGAATTACTGAAACATATGGTAAATTACAAACAAAAACTTCTATCTATTGAAAGAAGTTAGCTGCCAGCTAGGGTTTGAATTATAAGTCTTTTGATAAAAATTGTTCTAGTCCTGCAGGATGTTTCCATCAGAAGTTTTTGATAGCTGAGAATATGCTTTATGAATCCCTGGATCTTCTAGGTTGCTCAAAGTGTCTCATCTTTTGTGCTAGCCACTAGAATCTCCAACCTCGCTTAAAAACGAGCAAACCAAAACAAAGACAACACCACATAATTCTAACAATTTTGAAACTTCTTGGCTCACTGTTGACTGAGACGTTTAAAACCAGACCAAGCTACCAGCATGCTCTGGCAATCCACCCTCTGTTTTAGTTAGAGGCCCAGCCAAAGAAGAACCAGTACACCTTCCCAGTGCGCTCACAAGAAGATACCTATGACCAGGAAAGGTCCTGTATCTGTAGCGCAGATATCATTTCAGGCACGTATTTTGTCCAATAGAAATGTAAAACTTTTCAGGCTGCTGTAATTCCACAGAATGGAGCTCTTGCTGTAGGTTACGATCCAAACTGGCAGCAGGTTTTGTGAACTTCCCCACCAGAACAACCAGTGGCACATCCTGACCTTGGACCTCGCAGTCACCGGCTGCTGGCCAGGCCAGGCTGGGAATCCTCGTGCTGTGTTTCTCAGTCTGTGTGGAGCCCTCTGGCCGCCAGTCTGTCAAGGTCTCTCTGATTTGGAGCTGCCTGCCTGTGCACTCCATGAGACTTACAGGGTCTGCTTCAGTTCCTATTGCAAAGTCTTAAAGTTTCACTTCATTTTAGCCATTTTTAATTTCCATAAGCAGTGCTGGCTTTTTGGTTTCACATTGATGCAATAGAACACAAATTTGTGTCGTTAACTGGAAGACAGACCCAGCTTCAATGGTATTATTATTCTTTTGATGGGAAGTCATGAGCCAAGATTTGGGTCTCATAACATCTGGTTTCTTCCAGTCCATCAGGGACTCACATGTACGTGGATTTTCAGTGCTGTAGGAACACATTGTTCCTACTGCAATAAGCAAATGGCGATAGAATCACTTCATTTGTGTACATCATTGACAAGTCTCGTTTCCTGAAATACAGAAGAAATAAAAATATTTGGGAGTGACTTTAGAGGCTTTCTCAGCTGCACACAGCTCAAAGGCGCCCTGCCTGGCACTGCCTGTGGCTGATATTTCTGTAGAATCTTCTCTTTTTCCTTTCTTGGTCTTTCCCCTTTTTCTGTTTGTTCCATTTCTGTCTCTCCTTTTGCCTTTATGTTTGCTGAAATAATACTCAGTGAACCCCTGAGGAAACTCCCATCATCTCTTGTTTTGTGCAGTGTATTTGTACTTGGTAAAGACTCCTTCATGTTTCTGAGTGTTACCTTGTTACTTGCACAGAGAACAATGGTTTCTTACAAACTATCTTAAATAAGAAACTCTTCCCTTCAGCTTGCAATAGTTATACATACACTGAAATAGATTTAAAGGCATTTTATCATAGTGCAACATCTGACAAGGAAAATACAAGGTTAGCAGGCATTAAGCTTGGAGCAATTTACTATTTTTTTGTAGCTTTATAGAAAAAAGAAAATAACATGTTTTCTTTTGCTGACTGCTTGTGGGTAGGAGTCTTTCAAAAAGCAAACCTGGCTCAGATTTTAATTGCATTTCTTAAATGCTAGACTCTTGCAAAGATACCATATGTGTCTTGCACAGAGGTAAAGATGTGCAGATTGCCTGGCTAAGCAGTGTCTCAGCAGCTCCCAGGGACCAGCAGACTTATTTTGCATAAAGCTGATTGCCCTCCCAGTTCAACAGAGTGTTTCACATAGCGTGTCCTTAATTATGTCTCTGTATGCAAGCAGAAGATTGCTGCTCGCAGGAGACCAGGGCAGTGCAGACTGCATGGGGCCACTGTTCAGGGACTGTTCTATTTCTTTTCAGATGGAAACGTTCTGTGGTCAATTTTTAGGATATTGAAACATTTTCTTGAGGTTGAAGCGTTGAAGGTATTTTCAGCTATTTGGGGGTCGATTCTGAGGACATGATTTCCTTCTAATCACATGTAATGCAATATTTGCTACAGCAGGTAGCCACTTGACTTTTGGGAATAGTTATGCAATGCTGATTTTTTAATTTTTATTTTAAAAATTTCTTCTTTATTGTCCTCCTTCACCTCGCCACAGCTTCTCATCTCCTTTTTCCCTATACATAGTTGAGTTGCCAAGAACTGTGCCAAGAACAATGAATTAATCATAGGAACCTTTGTAAAGGTCTGTCACAGCGCTGCCATCTCTCTGCAGTAAAAATTGCCAGTGTTCAATTGTGCTCTTTTTTCCTAAGCTGGGCAAAGAAAGAGAAATTTGGCAGAGAGTGTCTGTTGCTACAGTTTGCAAATTTAACAGGACCATGAGGATTTTTGCATGTCAGCTTTGTGGATGCGTCAGATTGTTTTTCCTTGCTTCTGTATGAAAGCAGAAACACAGTGGAAGCAGAAGGAAAGAATGCAGATGTTGCTTAGTGTGTTTGTAAGAGGCTTTGCCTTCTCCTTGCTTTTCTAAGGAAGGTATGTGTAAGTTTGCAGTTAACACTGTTAAGAGTTCTGTTTGTTTGATGTGGTTAGGGCTTGGATCTCTCAGTTAGAGCATAGTATCTCATTATCTGGGAGTGTGTGTTAAGCCTCATCTGTATGAGAAACGAAGATTAGTAATCCTCTGCAGTAAGTATTACATTTGCCTGTGACACTGCAGCAGTCTCTTTGGTTATATTTGAATGACTTGTAAAGGCAGAGGCTCCTGCTTGATATTTTCAGCTGTGGGAGTGAGCTGGAGCTTGTGTTTATGTAACGCAAATACTGTTTATGCAGTTCATATTTCAAATACCTGTAGCTGGTCATGCTTCAGTTTCTGCTGAGCCATTTTCTCAGGGTGTGGTTTTGCTACTGATAGAAACCAGTGAGATTGTGGTGCTGACATTATTGATGCTTCTCCCCTTGTTCTCCTGGTTCCTGCATTATGCTTGTGCAAGGAAAGCTGCAGGAGCTGCTTGGCAGGAGGGAAGAACATTGTGTCATCTCAGTGACAGCCAGCGATGAGCTCTGCTTAGCTGTATCATCAAACTGCACCCTAAACGTGCCCCTACCAAATGCAGTACATTCAGTTTTCAGCTGAGTCAGGTAAGGTAGCTGCTGCGGTTCTGGAGTAAGGGCAGGCGCCAGGAAAGAGTAACCAGATTGAAAGAAAAGGAAGGGAACCAGCAGGACCATCTCTGTCTCTAGAAGCACAGGTCCAGATAGACATATGCCAGTCTGTGAAACAAGTCTTTGAGGTGGACTTAGACATGCATTCTGTTTTGATTTGGTTTGCTATATTTATTTATTTGTTTGTTTGTTTGTTTGTTTATTTATTTATTTAAAATGCCAGACTTCTAAAATGTGATCTGACAAGCCAGCTTAGAAGATACTCGTCATAAGGCCTTATTTCCAGCCTGTGTAGTCTGAATATTTTGGGAGTGGGATTTTGTGTTAGAAAGCAAGCTATTCATGCTTGGGATCTGTCTGGAATGAGTGGAAAGTTCACGTTAGGATTTCGGTCCCTTCCGTTCCAGGGTGAAGAGGCTGTATGACAGTCAGTTCTGCACATCTCGCTCACCAGCCAATGCATTGAGCTGTACCTGCCGTCATTCCCTCTGCTTGCAGGCAGGAGGGTTGAAGCCCAGGGGATGCCTTATGTCCAGAAGGCTGGGAGTCTAGAGCAGAAGACCAACCTCCTGTGTCCGCTTTGTGGGCACCAGATGCTCAGCAACATGCCTGCTGACACCATGAAGAGATTTGAAACTGAGAATGTGTCTGCTTTGTCCCATTTATATTAACTGGGCTAATGAAATAAGGCAGAGAAGTTCTCTTTAATCATGGCTATTTCAGAGTTCCTATTATTACTGCTACTTGAGTCATCTTACCTATAGTACAGTAGAAGTAATATTCATTTATCCTGTTTGGGTTAGATAAATCATTGGCTAGTGAGATTTTTGCAGTGTATTAGAGTATCTTGGTTAAAATAATGTAGAATAGTGAAATGCTGCTGCCATTTAGTAATGCAGAGACCACATGATATGTTCTTCTGGTTCAGCAGCTGTCAGTAGGCAAGCCTTTCTAGTGCAGAAGATGTTCCGAAAACGAGTTCAAGAAGCATAGAGAGGGTAAAAAGAAGGAAATTGTGACCTTTTGAAAGTGCTGAGAACCTTCCAGGGAATTCTGCATAGAGGATGAGATCTGATTTTGCTAAACTTCTTCTCTAGTCTGGATATGATTTATGACAATAAAATCCTGATTTTGATATTTTCCTGTTAAATGAGCAATAAGATTTCTCTTGTTACCAGAGATTACAGATCAGGTTAGCTGCAAAATCTATTTCTCTCACATATTAGTTGTGTGGGGAACAGAAATCTTGTAACAGAAGAGTTTTCAGTCTGGCTAAAGATATAAAAAGTGGCTGAAAGCTGGAAGTGAGGTGAATTCTCAACAGAAGCAAGCAAATATTTTAAGTGAAGGGAGTTAATTAACTGTGAGAACAATTTACAAAGACTAGCAGATTGTCTGTTATTATCAGTTCAGGAATGGAGCTTTGGGGGAAAAAAAATCCAGAGAAACTCTTTACTCCTAAGAGGAATTAATTCAGGGATGCTGAAGGTCAGAACAGATAATCCCAGTGGTCTCACCTGGCCAGGTCTTTGACGTATTTTATTTCTCCAAAGCAGTCTGAAAGTGTATCCTCCTGTTACCTGTTGCAAATCAGTATAAAGAAATGAAAACTAGGGCAGAAAGACAGGATACTTCAGCTGTGATAGACTTTCTCTATAAACTGAGCTACTGAATAAGTTATTAACTCATCTTAGCAGTTTTTTTATACCAAAATGAACATCCTATTTTTGCTGCCTTTTAATCCTAATAAGGAGACCAGCATTACATACTGGGATAAAATGGAGATGCCTCTGGGGTTTTTTTCCTGTCTTACTTTTGTGAATAGAAATGTAGATTAACAGTAAAACCAAACCCAGAGAAACGATGTTCAGAAAACAGTCACCCTGCTTAAAATATGGGAGATAAACATCAAATTATAATAGTAGGCTATTATAATAGCTCTATCAGAGTTTTCTTCACAGCATTAAAGATAGATTAGGATAATATTATGTAAAGATTTTCCTCTGAAACATCACGATGGATATAGATTTTGATGGTGTATCTTGCAGTGTCATCTGGTGTGCTGAAATGTATTAAAACCAAAACATTTTGATACTAAAGCAATCCATCCTGTAGGAATACAGATGCTTTCCCAAAGTGGTGTGTGAATAGCCACAAACCAAGTTTTTCTGAACGTGGTATCTCTGACTATAAGAATACTCTTTTCAGGTTCCTCTCAGTTGCATCACACTCTGGAAACCTTGGGAGCAGCAAGGTACAAGGCTGAATTTCACAAAGAGGACTGAAGTATCCATCTGCATAGTTTATCAAATGAGAATGTATTTTTCTCTGCTGGGCTGTTGACAGGAGCTCCCATCCTCTGCACAGGCTAGTGAGGAAGGGAGAACCAATGCTGCTCTTTGTGCCGTGTTGTCTTTGGTCAGTGTTTCATGTGGTCAAACGCTGGAAGGTTTTAGAGCTCGGAGTAACCACAGATGAGATGCAGGCGGGATTGTGAGGCTGACGCACTCCTGCGGCACAGATCCAGTTGGAGAGCATGACAAAGGTCCTGTGGTTTTCTTGGGGAATAATCAGCTGGCTTCTGTTGTGGCAGATGCTCTGAGCATCTATCTTAAACAACAAGGCATAATTTAATAGGATTTTAAATGTAACTAATGCTCTTGTTTCAGTTGACAGGCTTGAATCAAATCACTTGCGGGAGGAGAAGATGCTACTTTTTTGGCTAAAAATGTTCGGGTATTTGTTTACGTTTATACAGCTGGCACATCCACAACTGATAATCCATGCAGATGTCATGTGGAGAATTGCAAGGCTTCTGGCTAAAAAAACCCCACCACAATTTATTTCACTTCAACATATTAATTAGTTTTATAAAAAAATAAAAAGGAGATATTAAGAAATATGGCTTTGTGGGAGAATCCTCATGGTGTGAACGGTAAAATATTAGGGATCTGGTTAAATCTAATTTGCAGTTAAACTTGTTCCCAGTGTACAGACAGCAGCTGAGGATGGGAACAGGTAGATACCTGTGTACTGGTCCGTGGCCTGGGCCTGAGCACCGGAGCGCTCCAGGGCTGTGACACCGTTAGCAGCATGGTTGGTGGCACAGACAGCTTTGGCCAGGGCTGACTTACAGTCTCGCAAGCAGTTTATGGCCGTGATTGAGATGTTACAACGTGCCAGGGATCATTCCCAGTGTACAGTTCGCAAGCAGCTGCTCTGAGAGGCTGCAGGTTTAATAGGCTTGGCCAGATGATGCCATTTGGCCTCAGGGCCAGGGGGCTGGCCCAGGCACTATGTAGTTTGCTCGTTGCTCTGACCAGTATAGGAGGGAATTCATGTTGGTTTTAGCAGTGTGACAGTATAAGGAAATGAACTCTCCCACACATCATTTTAGATGTTTCTTTTCTGTTTGAACAAATACTTAATATTCATGTTAGGTAAATCTCTGTCTCTCTCTTTTGGGTCTCTCTTGCAGCTTTTTTTTGGTAAAAGAGAGAGGAAAATATTTTTGTCTTTCACTTCTGCATTGACAACAGGATTTGTCTTTGCAATTTTTAGGAAGATAATAAAAGGCATGTTGTGTTCAGTACCAGCAGTGATGGTGATGAGGTAATTTTGCTGTTGTTGATAATGTATTATTTGCACACAATTTTAGGAGCTGCCTTCTGTATGAATAAGTGATCCTTTCACATACGCCTAAAAAATCCCACCAGTATATGTAAGAAAAGGAAAAAGAATAAGATACTGAGACACAAACTTACTACACAGCCCACTTCTTACGAAAGGCAGTAATCAGTTAAGAGCTTTATCTTTGCAGTTTCTTGGGATGGCTAGCCTCTTATTTCAATGAAATCATGATTCCATCAGCATTAGCTCCAAAAGTTATCTATTTTTGTGGTGGATTTAGATAGACAGACTGGGTTGTGTGACAAGAACAACTAGCATATGCAGTTTAAAAATCCTTTAATTTCCAAATAGTATCTAGGTCATATGATACCCACAGGCATGATTCATCCACCTGGGCTTTATGCCAGTCAGCAACTGCGTGGATCTGACACTTCAGGAATACTGTAAAATTATTAAAGCTGTATTTTTTTCTTCAAATAATGCTGTTGACGATAGCTGTGAAAAATACAACTTATAATGTATAATTCCTTTCTGAAAAAAAAATTATTTCATTAAGTAGATGCAAAAAGAACAGTCTGGAATGCAAAGCAGACCTAGCTGAATTAGCCTAGGTAGCTTTCCTCAGCCCTGCAGACTTTCATTTCAAAGGTTGCTATTATATCTTGAGATGAAGTCTTGTTTGAGGCACAAGTCGTCTTCACCTGAGTATATGGAAGCCCAGCGAGCTGTTAAGGGTTGATCTTAGTCAGCTGCAATAAGCTAAGAACTGCCAGTGTCCTGCCTGTGTTAGGCTTTTGTATAAAGATGATAATCTCTTGGAAGGGTAGAAACCCCATACGTTTAGTACAAAGCTCATGCTTTCTTTTTTTTTTTTTTTTTTGCAATGAAGTTAATTTTCAAGAGACAAGATCACACTTATTTTTAGGCATGTGTATTATGCAGACAGACACTCCTAATTAAAGATTCAACAAGGCTTGCTCAGGGAACTGTCAAGCTGCATTTTAAAAGATGTGTAGGTGTCTAGGAAAACAAAAATGTGTGTAGCTGGGGTGGTTTTTTTTCAGATGTACTGGCATGTTTATCTCAATGAACACTTATAGGAGTAGATTCTTCTGGAACTTGCCAGTTTGCTTACCTTGCATTTCTAGATGCCTGTATACTTCAAAAAATGTAGCCCCTAGTGACTGAAAACCAGCTGCCTCTTTTAACTCCTGTTTCTGAAAAGTCCCATACAGTATTGGTTTTTTTTTTTTTTTTAAGCATCTTTAGAGAGTAAAGGCTGAAATTTTCACAGCTGAACTAAAGACACTGCCTTCTAGAAATGAGGTGAAGGATAACCTTTGGCAACCTGTAGAGAAATGGTAGTGTTTAACTCCTATGAACTTAAAACTGAAAAAAAAATAATTCTCCTTTGTCTTCCTGAGTTTGTGACTTCCCATCCCATGAAAGGGAGAGGAGGAATGTTCTCAGGGTTGTAAGCATGTCTGGGTTATGGTGGGCTTGCTCTGAGTATTGTTTTTGTTTTCTTTCTTTCATCTAGATAAAGAAGAGGCAGCAAGATGTGGTGAGGTTTCTGGAAGCCAACCGCATAGAGTTTGAAGAAGTGGATATCACAATGTCAGAGGAGAAAAGACAATGGATGTATAAAAATATTCCTGAGGATAGGCAGCCCGCACAAGGCAACCCACTGCCACCACAGATATTCAGCGATGATCGGTACTGTGGAGTAAGTAGCTGTTATCGTTGTCAACAGGCAATATACTAGTATACCCTGCTGGCCATTTAAAAGCCTGGGACTTGCTGTTGAGCCTTCTTTAGTAGTATCTGAATTATTGGTGACAGTTTGGGACAATAGGATCAGGTAACAATCATACAGTGAAAATTCAGATCGTTCATCTGTAAATCCTGAGGTTGTCTTCAGCTAGTGGTTTCCCTCCAGGAATGTAGGAATTTGTAATGTCACACGCTTTATGTTCAACCTGTTGATGGTAAAGTCCCTCACGACACCACTATATGCTGGGGATTTATGCTTTCCTTGCTACTTGGGTCTAGTACAAGCATAAAAATTCAGAAGGAAATCTTTGGCACAGTAAATGAGAACATCGGCTAAATTGAGTTATATTGTCATTGTAATTGAGCTCCTTCTCTGCTGTTGTCATAGTGTAAATCTCATTTATGCTCCGAGAGCCTTTATGCAATCAGAGCCTCTAGGATAAATTAAAACTATTTGCTGTTTGAATCGTAGAATAGTTTTATTTTCCCCTAAAGCAAAACAGCTTGAGACTTGTCTTCTTCTGCCGAAAGACTGTGAAGCATGAGAGCCTGTGAATCTGACAACAGACTGATGGATGGACTGTTTTCTTTGGTGGTGGAGACTGCAATAAATTCCCCATCCGCAAGTGCAAGCTGAAGTGGTAGCCTTTGATATGTTAAGAATGGCACCATATGAATATTTTACTTTTCTGCTTAACGAGCCTGGTACACTGCAGCTCTGAGTCTTGGGCACTGTTGTAGTCTAGGAGAATCTTCCCAGAACTTTTACTTACCTTTGAAAAAAATATTGTAAAAAGACCGCAGCTGGGCCCTCTTTGCCTTGCTGCATCTTTTCATACTTCAGCCGTGTGACTTGTACATCCTTTAGCAGGCAGGTTTGAGGTACCTGTTAGACTGGCTGGTGGGAGAAAGGAAGGTTTGGTGTGGCACCCTGGCTGCATCAGGAACTGACTGGGTAAGGTTTGTCTGTGAATTCAGTAGGAGAATGAAATGGGGAAGAGAGTCTCTGTGGTTATAATAGCTGGACCAGAGCAAATGTGGCTATTGTGTGGGTTTCTGACTACAATGTGGTGAAGATACATCCAAGCTGCTTCTTAGTCCCTGCCAGACTCAACAGTGCTGTGATGAAGCTGGTTCTGGCTGAGGGATCGTTCAGATCTGCTGAAAACCTGTCAATTTCAGTGTGATTGTTAGCGTACTGTAGGAAGTGCATAAGAAGTGATTTTTGATCCTCTGCAACAAACGGATTTGGTATGATGCAGCAGCTAACTGGCTCCTTGAAGAGAGGTATTTAACATCCCTCCTGTGTGCTTTGTATTGGCCTTACTTGTTTACCTCAGCAGTATAACTCATATTTTCCTACTTTCAGTTAAGAAATGTCTTTTAAAGAAATGTAGCTGGGACATGTAAGGGATTTTGACCCTCATTTATGGAGCAGCCCCTCACTTGCAAATAACAACATTTGCATTGTTCTGTGTGATACAGCTGTTGTTTCTTACCCTTTCAGCTCATTCAGGATGTTTTAACCTAGTCTTAGAAATTGCTTTTTGGAATTAACAAGGAAGAAGAAGTCATGCAACATGTGAGATGATCTCATTAATCTCTCTGCTCAGCTGATAGCTGTTTTGGTTGAGCAGAGTTAATCTTATTACTAGACCTCACTGTCTGCATCAATATCTTTAAAGAGCAAACATGCTTTGAAAGAAACTGTATTTTCTTGGATATAGGAAGAAGTATGTGCATGATTTCTGACATCCATCAGTTAGCCTGCTGCATTAGTTAATGAAGTTCTTAGGTAATAAAGTGGAGGCAAAACATTAGGCAGGAGGCAAAGGAGCTCAGTGCTGGGAAGAGGGTTAAAATATCACAATTAGATTAAGTCAGCAGACATTGCACATCTTGTCTCTCTTTGTCATTTCCACAGTGAGTGGTTTATCTTGACATAAATAACTTTAAAAAAATCACTATTAAATAACTTAAACTGAAAAAATACCCACTGAGTTTTCTGTTAGTTGAGTTAGTGAAAATTGTGGCTCATCATTCTGGATTTGTGTCCAGGCAATTTCTAATCCAATTTGCTTTATTAACAAATACTGTTTTTCTTCCTGCCAGTTCTACAGTCTCACCAAGAAACTGTGTATGTACTTATTCTGACTTATACGTTGTTACTGACAATACGGACTGACTGACAACACAAGCCGGTCAAATCCATTGCTCTTCCTCTAAAAGTGTGAGGGCTAGACAAGGCCAAGCAAAATAGGTACACTTTTGATTTTGTTCAGGTTACTTCAACAGAGGTTCACAAGCGTATGGTGTACAAGCCATGACTCAGTGTCATATTCATAGCCATACTGTTTTTTCTGTGTTAGTAAAAGCATTAATAGTTTTATGTTTGATTGGTTTTGTTTGGTTTGTTTTGGGTTTTTTTCCCCTTCTAATTTTCTGTTTAGTGGAAAACTCAGCAATGCACACAGAGTATTATCTCAGACTAGATTTTTCTGGCTAGGACATTACCATTTGAAATAATCACTTTTCAGAATGTAGCTGCAATATAGAGGAAGTTTGTCTGCATTGTTTTTGGTAAGGATCCAAAATGGATTGGTGTCAGCCATTTGAACATGTGATAGCTGGTGCAAGAGGGGAGAAAAGTACAAAAAGGCAACCAGTGCTTACTGGTTCACAAAGCATCTTGTACCACAGGGAGTGAGGTCCTTTTGGTACCAACAGACAAACTCCATGTTTTGAAGTGTGAGCAAGACCTTGAAATTTTTTGAAGTCAATGTAGTTGCAAATAAGATCATTAATCGATCTCCTTTTCTCAGTCTTCTGAGATGCACTCCCCAATTTTCCAGTAACACATTCTGCTAATGGATTTCCAAATCAAGTACTCAGCAAGAACCATTTTTATTTCCTGTGAACAAGATAAGAGCTGTGAGCACACTAGAACACAAATAATTTTACTGATAATCCAGTGCTGTGTCATAGCACTGACACTATGATAATATACATATTTTTATTATTATGCTGTTTCATCTTAGTGACATCACAATAGCATCGTGTGTTAGAAAAGAATCTACATTTCAGACAAATCAGACACATGAACCCACTCTTCTAATTTACAGTAGTGCAAACCTAAATTTACTACAGTTATCTTGCTCCAGTTAGTGCTGTGTAAGAGTAAGGAAATGTTAGTGCCTAGTGCATGTTCCAAGAGGGAACTTCTGCACTTTGCCCAAAGAAAAGTGGAGATAATTTGGAAAAGATTAAAAAAAAAAAAAAAAGACAAGTAGAGCCTTAATAGGAGCTGGTGGGTTGGGTTGTTGGACATGGAAACCAGTTGTGTCTTGCCCGGTTCTTTACAAGGCTCATCCTCAGTTAGTTTTAGTGACTCCTGCTGTAGTACTTTGACATGCAGCTATGACATACAACTCAAATAATGGATTCTTTTCCCTCAGGGTTAAATCTCTTTAAGGTACACACCGTGTTTCCCCATCTTCCTACACTACCCAAGTGTATCTTGGCTCTTGAGTAAAAGGAACCCTACAAAGGGATTTGCCTTTTCCTGAGGGCAGAACATCCCACACTGTCTTTCCCAGTCACTGTTCTCCACAGCAGAAAGGCTTTACCCACTTGACTTGTTTGATCATGGCACAAGTTTTTCATTCATGGATAACCTGTTCAATGGCTTCAGTTGTCAGGTCCACTCCTCAATCATGAGTCCATCTATACATTGCATCTCTTCCTAGGTGTCCTGATGTGTCATGGGCCCGCTGAGCTATGAATAGCTCACACGTTCCCAGTCTAGGTCCACCTTAGCCAGTTCAGTTCTGGCAGCCTGGTCTACCTACTTGTTGTTTCCATGTTCTTCAGTGGCACGGAGCTTGGCCATGTGAGTATCTACATAATGTACTTCTACAATGAGGTTCTAGAGAGAGTGCAGAGAAGGGTGATGAAGCTGGTGAGGGGCCTGGAGCGCAAGTCTTATGAGGAGTGATTGAGGGAACTGGGGCTGTTTAGCCTGGAGAAAAGGAGGCTGAGGGGAGACCTTATCACTGTCTACAACTACCTGAAAGGAGGTTGTAGCATGGAGGGTGTTGGTCTCTTCTCCCAAGTAGCGAGTGATAGGATGAGAGGAAATGGCCTCAAGTTGCACCAGGGGAGGTTTAGATTGGGTATTAGGAAAAAATTGTTCACAGAAAGGGTTGTCAGGCATTGGAACAGTCTGCCCAAGGAAGTGGTGAAGTCACCATCCCTGGAGGTGTTTAAAAGGCATTTGGACAAGGTTCTTAGGGACGTGGTTTAGTGCTAGAGTTAGGTTATGGGTGGACTCTATGATCCTGAGGGTCTCTTCGAACCTAAATGATTCTGTGATTCTACTCGGGCAGCAATGGCTTGCCACGACACAGCCTGGATGGGATTATCTCTGGGCTGCCAGTTAGTCAGCTTCTGTTGCTGTAGCCACCCCGACAGGGCATGTGCTAGCATCTCTGAGTCAGCACAGAGACAGATCACTGGCCACTTTTCTCTTTCAGTAATGTCTAGGGCCAGCTGGATGACTTTCACTTCTGCAGACTGACTCAATCCACCTTTGCCTGTGACAGTTTCTGTGTCTTGTCTTGTGGGACCCCACACAGCAGCTTTCCACTTCTGATGTTTTCCCACAATATGACAGAACTCGTCAGTAAATGGAGTGTATTGTTTTTCATTTTCTGGTAATTTATTATACAGTAGGGCATCTTAGGCATGCGTCACCTTCTTGGGTGACACTTTGAAATGTCTGCCTTCTGGCCAGTCCATGATCTCTTCTTCCTGCTGTCCCTCAGGAGGAGCTTCTGTCTCTTTTACTAACTGGGTCAACCTATGCTTCCATTGTTTCTTCTTGACTGTAGGAACAGCTGTTGTCATTGAGTGCTGGATTTCCGATTTATCCACAGTGTCTGTTTGTGTGCCCTCTAGATCTGAAGACCCCCAGAGTATCCATTTGTGTGTCCTTAGATCCAGAGAACCTCTCATTCCTTTGAGCATAGGCATAGGCCTACCCTAAGCCCCAACACATTGCTGGAAGTTGTGTCTTTATGGTATATGCAAAGTACCCTTCCTTCAAATGGTCTGCCAACTCAACAGGATTCCACGTCTGTTCAGGAATGAAGTCCCAAACCATCGGAGGTGAAAACAGCTCTAGGCACCTGCCCAAATTCTCCCACCCACCTTGCCACCTGTGCGTTGGTTGCCTCAGGGCATGTTCCTGTGTGGCATTCCCAGCTGGCTGGTTAACCTTAAGAAAAGCCAAAATCACTGTCACTGCTCACACCAATACAACCTTCTGGATACATTGACATCTTCAAGAAACTGAAGGGCCATTGCAACAAGGGTGGAAACCTCTGTCCTGGAAGAGAAGAGGAAGATGCCATTCTTCATTTCCTCCACAAAGTGGCTCCCGGAGGAGCAGAGGAGAAAGACATAGTTGCTAATTGTCTCCATGAGATGGTTTCCAGAATACTGGCATGGCATCAGTGCAGGGGCCAAATACCAGATTAAGCTCAAGGCCAATGCTTTTATCATGGCTCTCCCAGGCAAAGCAAAAGAAAGTGATAAACAATGGGGCAAACAGCAAAAGCTGAAAACAGCCATTAACAAGCTCTTGAGTTTGATGTACAGGAAGGGAACAAGCAACAGAGCAGCTGAGGGAAGATACAGATCAGCATCAAGAGCAAGCGGGTCAACATCGTGACCAGCAACATGAAGCAACAGCCTGCCAAGTAACAGCTAAACAGTTATAACAGCTGTAAATTCAATCTAGCACACTCTGATAAAATCTGTCTTTAACTTTTTTGAGTTCCCATACAGGAGCCCAAAAGGACTGTTGTAGGTTGAGTACAGCCAGCAATGACACAGCTGCTTGGTTCCCCTGCTCCCCTAGCAGAACGGTGGAGAAAATAGGAAGAGCAAAAGCAAGAGAACTCATGAGTTGAGATAAAGACACTTTAATAAGTGAAAGGAAGGGAAAAAAAGACAGGTGATGCAAATGCAATCACTGACCTTCTCCCAAAAGCAGACTGATGCCCAGCCAGTCTCTGAGCCATGGCTACCTTGGAAGATGAACACTCCCCATTTTTTTTAATGAGCATGACATTATATGCTATGGAACATCACCTTGACCAGTTGGGGTCAGCTCCCAACCTCTTGCCACTCCCAGCCTCCTCTCTGTGGGGAGCAGGGTGAGAAACAGAGGAGGCCTTGATGCTGTGCAAGCACTGCTTGGCAATAGCCAAAACACTGGGGTGTTATCAAGGCTGTTTCAGTCACATATCCAAAACACAGCACTAAAGGGGTTGTTGTGAAGAAAGTTAATGCCATCCCAGCTGGACCCAGGGAAAACATGAAGACCGTAGGGTTTTTTCTAAGTTTTCACTAACTAAATCCTTTGCTTTCAAAGTTACAGAGAAACTTCTGAATGCTTTGCCTCCTATCGTGAGTTCATTTTACACAGCTAGATTAGTGATTTTGCATGTGAGTTATTCAGATTTTTCTAAAGTACTTCTGGTAGGGTCCAACATAGTGCTAACCATTGAGTATCCTGCAGGTTAAAAACACTGTTTAAAAGAATGAACAAATAATTACTTGTCCTTACTTACTTACTTATTACCTGCTGTTACCTTTTTTTTACACAGACCATGGAAAGTCCAGACAGATGGAGAGATCACTGCAGACTGGTGCATTTAGGGCCAGATTCACAAGGGGACTGTACCATGATGCCAAGGACTGAAATGCCTAAATTTGGGCATATGGCTTCTGAAGTGGGATTTGTAGCCCCCAGCTAGGGCTGTAGCTTCTTCACATGGTAGGTGAGGAGCCATAGGTACATCTATCCAAACAAGATCTGCAGTAGCCAGAACACTGGGCATGGAGAGCTCTTAAAGCAGAAAGCAAGAAATGCTGGAAGAGTGATGTCTGAAAGTAGGCCTGTGCCTCACACCTACCTCTTCTGCCTTCTCCAGAATCTCCACAAATGAATACACAATCCTTGTTAGACTAGAAGTGACTCCTGACTCTTTCAAAAGATTGGAAATGTCCACTTCCTAGTGAAATATGCAGAAATCTGACACTGATGTGAGATTGCCTGAAATTTAGGGCAACCAAAATTAAAAGGAAATTGTTTCCAGGTGGGAGTTTGAACTGAAGGGAAAATATTTACATAGCACGCTGACTCTTTTTTTTTTTTTTCTTTTTTTTCTGTTAGAAGCTGCTCATATGGTTTAGAGTGTGAGAGTAAGTCCTGATAGAGTGCCTAGTGGGCAGCAGTGGAGACAGAGATATGTGATATTTATTGTCCTGCCCTGAAATGGGTATCAACTCCATCAAAACAGTGAAGGCCTATAGACAAGAAAGAAACAAAATAGGCTGCTGAAAGAGGTGCAGTGTTCTCAAGAAACCATTCAGTGCACAGGCAATTACTGTGGCACTGATTTCTTTGCACTGTTAAATATCAGTCTCTCTCTCTCTCTTTTTTTTCTTTCTTTTTTTTTAGATCCTGGCAAGATTCATACACTTTTCTTTTTCTTCCTTTTTTATATGTGTCAAATGACAGTAACTACTCACTGATAAGAGAAAGATGAGGAAGGAGAGGATTTAAGAAAACTGTCTAGAGGACACTGCAGAGTTTCCGCCCTGTCCTGTCCTTGGGGAGTTTGTCACTATTCTGATGCCTACAGATATAGAGAGGTTGAACTCTCTCTCTAGATCCTCAAGCAACATGGCAGAATTCACCTTAGCGTGCCTGCCGTAGTGTGTTTACTTCAGGAGCCAGGGCAGTTGTGAGGCTAATTTGGCATTCAGCAAGTCTACGTTCAGTTCCCTGTACCCTTGGAGATGTCTTACCTGACTCAGCATCTTGGTGGTTCAGGTCTGTCTTCAGAAGAGGAAAATAAAAGTTAGTGTGAATTGCTCAGAGATCGTATAACAGCTGTTAATGATCAATGATCCCGAAACTTTCTTGATTAATTATTTTTCCCATCATTATTTGAAAACACTTAAAGGTGACCCATATAAAATTAGAATTGTCACCTTTACAGGATGTAATAGAAAATACTGCAAAACTTGGTTTTTATTTTTATATTTATTACATTATTGTTCTGCAGAACTTATGAATAGTCAGTAAGTTGACTTAATTACTATCAGTTTTGCTTGGGATCCTAATTCTTCACACGGAATGGAAACTTCCTATTGTGCCATACTTTCTTGAAGAAAAGGGGTTTATTCTTGAAGATGTCATGACTACTTTGGTTAAAGTCTTTTATAAAGGGCCAGTTCTACTAAAATATAGGATATATGGGATATAGGAGGAAAGGATAAGAAAGCTAAGTGGCAGTAATACTTTGAGGATGTGTAGTGTTACATAGAATATGGATGTAGCAGTGTACTGGAACAATATCTAGAGAAGGCCAGGACTGTTGTCAGAGAACAACCAGGATGAACTAAGCAATTCAGTGCATTGCTGTTCTACTTGTCATCATGCTAATATGATTATCTTCTAGGAAACACTTTGAAGATATAGCAAAGTTAAAATCAATTTATAAGTAAAAATGGTGTTAAAATATTGCAGTGCCATTACAATTAGTGTATTTTCTTTCTTTTCTAGCTTCCCATTTCTGTTCTTCTCTGAAGGGACCACAGAAAAAGGAAATGTTGAAAGATAATTCTGCCAGTGTCCAATTCCTAAAATAAACAAGTGGAAAGGGGAAATCCGTGTGTCATTTAATGCTCTGAGAGGTCACCTGATATAGGTATGGGTAAAATGCTCTAAGAGGAAAAACAACCAACATATGGTTGTTGTGTCCCTCGTGAAGTTACAGCTACTTTAAAACGTGTCCAAAATTAAACTATGTGGATGCAGAGCCACTGTGCAGCACGGTCAGTTTATGTCTTTGAGCCATGATCTCACGGAAGAGGATGACTGCCATAGTTAATTCCCTGACTTTCCCATCTCTCCCTCTTCTCAAATTCCTGTTGTGGTCTGATTTGATAATATACTTATCCAAGCAATTTGTAAAATAACATGATGAGCTGGAAGGTGCACAAAAGGGGGAGGCGGCACCTGTTATCCATAGTTCATACTGATTCTGCCACTGACTCCCTGAATATTGCCCTGCCCCGGGTGGGCTCTGTGCCAGTTTGAGGTCTTCAGCGCCGGATCTTGCTGTCTTAGAGGTGAGGGATACTGGTTCTTAGGCAGTTAATGTCTGTGTACCCTGTCACGGTTGCTGAAGGAATGGCAAACATCACATCAGCCTGAGTGTGACATGTGCTGTCCAAACAATAGAGCTGGCATCTGCTCCCTTTTATTAAAGCCTTTGTTTCTGGAAGCCTACAGCTAAAGAGATTACTGGCATAAACATCTGGCCCTTAGGAGAGGAGTAAAAGGTTGCTTTCTAGAGTCAATTTTGTAAGCTCTTTAAAAATCCTGTGCAGAGATCTTATCAGAACGTTAGGTAATTGAAAACTGTCATGTTTAGATTGTCCTGTGTTGTGCAGACAACATCTTATTTTTGTGTTTATTTATAATATTTAAAAAGACTCAAACATGCATACTCATTCTCCAAGGAGAGCTGAGCTGAGTAAGAGCTTTCCATTGTAATCCTAATCAGATCAGTAAATGAATGTCATCTGTTCTAGAGAGCTGGACTGCCCTTTTCAGGAAGAATACTAACAGCTCGTTCTCAATGGCATACAGTATTAACTCAGTCAGTAGTGAAGTGCTGATTCAATGCATTTAAATTATGAGTGCCCCACTATTCCTTGTAAATGCAATTACATTGTCCCTTTTGTAAGAATGGAGAGATCATAATCATATATTAAAAATGTTGAGAAAGAGAAGCAAATTCAAACAGCTTGCCAATAGACTTGTCTTTAAGTGCTGTCCAATAATCTGTGCATTTTAAAAAGCTGTATTAAAAGCAGTGCAAGCCACATTTGGGCAGGTTCCTTGTTTTTCTGCTTTTTGGTGTGGTAAGGATTGGTTTTCTTCTTCTTAGTGTGGCAGCAGGAAGGATTTGCCTGAGATGTTTAACAAGCTCACTCTTTCCTTCATTGCAAACTAAAAGCAAACAGCAAAAAGTCTAGCTTGATCATTTAAAGAAACTTACTGGACTTTTATTCACAGTTACTGTCTTTGAAACTTCATTAGATACAATGTTCTCCTAATCTCTGTTGCAGTAATGGATAGACAATGTCTGTATAATTGCTAATTGTAAATGAAATCTACTTTGTGTTAATGTTTTGCTTTGACCCAATGCCACCACACTTGTGTTGTGTTCCTTGAAGCACAAATAATTATTTATGCTGATCTGGAGTACTGCCAGTTTTAACTTCGGTGTGCAGTAAATAGTTTCTCCCAGCAGTGACAGTGGTTATTTAAACAAGCCTCAGTGTACCTGCTTAACAAAATGCTGAGCCCAGTTAATTATGGCAGTGTCTGTAATCACATCACTGCAGTGATCTGGTTTCCCAGCACCAGGAATACAGCACACTTAAGGTCTCCACATCACACCTGGCATACAGCTACTGCTGTAGCCAAGTTGAGCTTTGTGAACTTGGCAGTTGCTGTTGGGAGGAGGAGAAGCTACCCTGGAAGTGGAATTTCTGAAGAGGGGAGAATTCCCAAGGCCAACAGTTTTCCTACTGGCATAAAATCCACGTGAATGCCCGAAGGATGTAAGATGTTGGTGTCATAATGAGGAGCTAAATCCAGATTTCCTGAATGCTTCTCCACTGTCTCAAAGACTAAGCTGTTCTTAGTTTACTGTAACATTTGGGCAGCGGATTGCTGTTGGGATTTCTGCATAATCTAGACATTAAGAGAGTTGTCCTGTCTTTGATTAATCTGGTTTTAAAGAGGTCCAAGGCAACTACAGCACTTTTTACCTTCAGGATAAACTGCAAGGATTCAGATTTTGAAAACAAAGCTATGTAAGTGTAAGGCACTGCTTTTTTTTTTTTTTTTTCCTTTTACCAGCATACTAAGTGCAAAATATCACTGGTCTTTGCTGGTTATTTTAAAACTCTGTGTAAGATACACCTTAAGATAACATAAGTGGTCCTAGATGTGTGAGACTGAAGGTCCATCTAGCCCAGTTTGGTCCCAACAGTGACCATAAACATACTCCTAGGAAAGACTGTAACCAAGTCAAACATATAAACTACTTCTGTTGAGTATTTTCCCTATCTCTAGCTATTTTTCTGAAACAAATATCACTTTAATGCGTTTAGTAATTCTTTTCTCTTTCATGAACTTCAACTTCCTGGTGAAACCATGCAACATTTAGCATCTTTAGCATGCTCTGGCAATGTGCTTCATGGTGTCACTGAGCTCTGCCTCTAGAACCAGCCACCCTGTCACCACAGTGAGCAGCACAGACCCATGTCTCCCGTTACCACCTGGTGTAACTTTGCTCCTCAAGACCTTTGCAGCCACAGCCTGCCTCTGTATCCTGGTTTAGAGTCACTCAGCAGGAGCAAGGAAAGCCAAGAAGAGCTTTACGCCATGCAAGGCCAGCAAGATCTTGCTTGTCTGTAGGTGAGCTGCTGAAACTTCAGTACGGTTAGATTTGTTTATTTTCAACAAAGCAACAGTTTATTAGGTCAGCTAATCCATTCCCCAGTGGCTCTTAGAGCATCTTTAATGCTGTAACTGTTCTGGTGGTAACACAAAGAGCCTGTATCTTCCTCAGACTTCCTGGTGGGTGATCAAACTGCCATTGACTTTAAGGGTGAGGAGCCAGGCCTGAAGCAGTCAGACAGCCCTTACCCCTTTTGTGACTTGAAATAGCTTTTTGCTTACCTTATATATACTCCTGTCACTTCTCTGTCCCCTCAAACCATTCTCTTAACTGGCGTTTGTCATTCTTGGTAACCTTTCATACTCTCGTCTTTGTGATTTATCACCTGTATTTTTGGCTTTTAAGCTTTTCCAGAGGGACTGAGCATCTCTGCGTCACTGATGATTCATGTCCAGTGTCTCTATGCCTCCTTAGTTTTAATAGCTTTAATCAGCTACTGATGCTGCCAGAATTTTCTACATGAATAATATGTCATTAGCAGCTCTGGAAAGCAAGAAGGATCATTATTTAAAGTGATATGGTCAAAATGATATTTGTGTACATAATTGCCTTTTGAAGTGGGGCGGTGGGTGGCAGTTTGCCGTGCTCTCATATTTTTAGGTTAACAGCTGCTTTCTGAATGTCCCCGGGATATCAGTGGGAGCTGCTTCCTCGCACAGGGCCAAGCCAGCACCGCTCATCTGGTCCCAGCAAGGCCCGGACCAGTGCCTGCTGCCTTGGTAGAGCTGCTTGGGATGGTCACAAGGGGATTATAGTAACTTGCTACTGGTGGTGAAGTCTGGTGCAGAAACAGGCAACCACTGCCTTGCCAGAACCAGCGGATGGTGGTGTCCTTGCTCCATGGGAGTCAGTGTCCCATGGACTTTTTTCCAAGTGGAACCTCTTGGCTCACAAGCAAGTTGGGCTCTTGCCTGTGCATGAAGCTCTTGGCTTCTACTGAGCTTGGCACCGTTTTCCTTCTTCAACCTCTGCATCTACTGCTGGTAGCAGTGGGATGTTCTTTATGCAAGACAAGAATTTTCCTGTCCTCGCCCATGGATTTAGTGTCTTTACATGTGGCTCAAATCTGCACAGACTTTCTCTCCGTATAAAGGTAAGGTCAAAGGAGGAATGTTTTTGCAACATCTGTTATCTCGCCCGGAGTGCCCGTCGTGAACCCCTACAGCATGTCAAAGCACAGCCGATGAGTCTTGGAGATCATGTTCCTTGAGATAATGCTTCTCAAAAATCTCTTAAGAAACTACCAGCCTAAAGTGATCTATTTCAACTTTTATAGGACTATTGTGCATTTTTATAACTTTTTCACATTTGAATATTTTGGGATCATATGTTTTCATTGCAGAGATTACTAGGATAATTCTCCTATTTAAATTTTACTGCTACTTTATCTAAAAGCATGATGCTTCTTTCCCCCACCCTCCATGAAAGTAAGAAAGTGTCAATAGCATTTTAACGTGTTTTGCAATGCTGATATTTCTAAACTTCGGGGAGATTGCTTCTGGTGGATAATCTCTTGTGGTTATTAAATATTCTGCTCCTTTTAAAATGAATGAATCCACTGGGTTTTGTGCTTTTTCAAACGTATACTTACTCAGTTTAGCTCATTGTTTAACCTTCATGATTTTTACACTTATGCTGTGGCTTAGTTGTGAGATCTATCTATTTTATTTGGATTTACTTTCTGGCTATTAATGGTAAATTTATGTTCATTCATAAATTAGTATTAGTACATCACCTTTAATGATTTTTAAATTGATGCAAAAGCGTCTATCTCATCTGTTTAATTATATGTTTAATTTTGAAGTTAGTGTTAGGTACAACAGACCATACCTAAATTTAACAATGAGGGAACTTAAAACTGCGAAGTCTGTTTTCCAGACTATGACACTGATCATTGCAGGAGATTCTACCTTCCTTTTCTCCAAAACTGCTTTATTCCTTGAAGTGTTTCATTCCCCTGGCAGTCAAAGCAAATTAACTTGACTCTTCCCATAGGGTGAAGTGAGTAGATGGTATTCATTATTCATTGGAAATTGTCTCGCACATAGAGAAAACCGTGGAACTGAAAACCAGATAGAAGAAATGTGTGTGCTCTTTCTTTCTGTGTATACATAGATATACATGTGGATGAAAGCTGAAAGGATTGACAGACGTAAAGCTTAGTCCTGGAATCCCAATTTACTGCCCTAATAGCACAGTAATATTCCATGTTTTAAGAAGACGACAACAAAAAGCCATCTTAGGAATGTTTACTCTTTCTCCTTATGTCAGCTGATATGTCCGAGACCTGATGACTGTCACAGCTCCTGCTGGCCTCTCTGTGTCTTCCAGGGCTGATGTTCTCACTGGAGAGGGTTAGACTGGGAAACTGTCTCTGTGCAGCTGTGTTTTTGTCTGAGCTGAGGTTATTCGAATGATTATGCAACTGCAAAGTATTACTTCGCTAGGACAGTTGTGTTCACATTGGTGTAGCAGTATATCATTATGGAAATGCCAGTAAAGCATCTTTGTCTAGTGCACCATAAAGGTTTTAAGAGAAATCCTGCACATCTGCAGGATGATTATGGATCTCGTGGGAGGTGCATTATCCTTGCTATGGTGACTATGTATTTTCTGTCCGAACAATCTTTTATTTTGCATTGGTGGAGAGAAAAAAAAAAGACAACTAGTAGAAGTAAAGCCTTCATCTACAAGCACACGTTTTCCTATCAAAGGTATTTCACAACATACCAACCATCCTTCTGCAAGGATATAATTTGGGTCTGGCAGGTGGGATGAAGGGCTATTCAGGGATTCACACTGCAGTGTGAAGACCCAGAGCAATACTGGGAAGCAGAATGCTTGCCAAGACCATTTTTGCTTCCTGCTTAGGCTCTGAGAAACCAAAAAATAAGTACAAGTAGATATTGGCTAGGCATGGGTAAGTTCTGGTTGACAGATGAAAGAAGGTTCCTAATCTTTGCATATCCTGTGATGGCCAGGTCAGAGAAAGAGTTTTGCTTTTCAATTAGAGCTTCTTCTGCTTGTCTTACATGGTCCCCTGTGATTGTGGGGTGGTTTGTGAGGTTAGAGGCTCAAGAGGAGGCAGGAGTGGAAAGAGACAAGTGGGCAAAGCAGCTGCTGCTGGGGAAAAATTGAGGTCCGATTTCAGGGAAAGTACCTGAAACTGCAACGAGAGATGAGTTCTCAGAAATCAATGAGATGAGAGGTTAGGAGCCAGCCCCCAAAGTGCTGATTTTGGGAGTCGGGTGCATTGGGAATGACTGTTACACAGATGGGAAGCACGTGGAGGCATGGAGACTGCCTGTTACTACTCTATATTGAAAGCATAGATGTGCACAGTCAATATTTAAAGGGATTTCTCTTGTTGAATGCTTTCAAGTTAAGTATAATTACTAATCTTAGATATTTAGAGAAAATTGCTATGTAGTGATGAGCATGTACCTGAAATTTCCTGACATATACAGAGTATTTTCCATGTCAGAAGTGGTTAAGTAGAGATTAATATTTCTATTTTGCAGTTATGTGGTAGAGGAAAAGTCTGAACCGAGTGCTTTATTGTTTGCTAGGGCTCTTAGAGGAAAATTTTGTCAAACCACAAGGAGAACCTGAAACTTCTTGTCTTCTTGCCATATGCCAAATCCATTCACTAAACTGTCCTCTGTTTTTCTGTTTTTCACTTGTAAATTAAATATTGTCAGCTCATCTGATGATAGGAGAGTAGCAGGTATCCAATGCAATAAATTAGTAAAAGTAGTAGTAACACTTGGAGATCAGAACCTGATCTTAAGCAGCTGAAACCTAAAAGAAACTTAATCACGGTAATGAAGCTTCGTTTTTATCTTTCTGTACAACAAATTTCTTTATGGTAAGGTTTTATATTTAACTAGTGGTTGTCCAAGCCTGAGGTATGATGGCTGAGTTCAAAGGATACAGTGATCATGAAGTCTTTGTTCCACCACAGAAAAAATAAGTTCAGCTGCCTTAAGACTTCTTCTTGGAGATGTCCACGTTAGAAAGTACTTTGTTTGCTAAAATGAAAATTGGAAACCCAGTCAGAAACTTACTTGCATTGTTAGGCACTTAAAAACCTTTAAACTATACCCATAATGTATTTCCTTTTAATGAAAGTCATGTTTATATTTTCCTGTCAAATAAAGTAATGAGAGGTGTTGTAGTTAGAGAATGTATGTGTTTTTCTTTGCCATTGTAGTTGGTGATAGCATTGCAGTTTAGAATAGCTTCTAGGTTTGCATAGGAGAATATGGGTATCAGTATTTTCCTGAGCATTATTACATGTCACTCCTTAGTCTAATTAATACATGGTGTGGTAAGATCAATCAGGAAAACACAAATACAAATGTTCACTCAGCTTTTCTTTTTTTCCCTCTCTCCAGGATTATGATGGCTTTTTTGAATCAAAGGAGAGCAACACTGTCTTCTCCTTTCTTGGACTGAAACCTACTTTGACATCAAAGGTCAGTGTAGTATTGCAGACTTTCCATAGAGTTCTTGAAATATTCAGATTGAATTTTCTTTGAACTGAAAGAACTCTCTGTTTTTGGATGCAGCATTGCCCTGATTCATACCTTGTCCATATCAGCTTCATGCTAATGAGGTAATTGAAACAGTTGCCATGAAAAGCAAAGCACTTTAAATGAAACTAAGCATATACATGGGAGTTAATTTGCAGATAAGCAAAGTTTAAAGAATACATTCTTCACATTAGCAATCTAAATTGAAGCAACTGACTAAATTATAACAGGAGACAGAACTAGGACCTTAATCACTGGAATATCTGCAGCTTATGTCACCAAAATATCATCTTACTGGGTCAGCCTGGCATAATTGGTCAACCAGGACAACATTTATTCATTAGGCATTAAGTTTTTGGTTTGTTTTTAAATGCTGAAATGCTGGAGCAGTCAGGAGTTATATTAACTTCTTGGGTAAGAATTCAGTTTTAACAAAGATGTATATATAAGTCAAAACATAAAGATTACATCTTTCTGTTGAGGGCAGCATAACAGAGGAGACTTTATTGCTGTATGGAAGCCTGGACACTTATTCAAAGAGACTGTATCGTGCACCTTTGGGTGGTAGGTGTGACACACAGGGGAGGATTTTTCCTCCCTTGACCACTGTAGGTACAGCTGTGTCTGGTAGTAGTACCGTTTCAAGCCTGGATGGTAGCTCTTGAGTATCTATAGAGTTCCTCTTCTGCCAGGAATTAATTTATTTCTGGAGCCCACGAGGGACAGGAGTGGGAAAGAACCTCAGCAGGGAACCACAAAAGCAGATTATTTTGGCAGACTGCCTTGCTTTGTAGCTTGAAGAACTAGTCTTAGGAAAAAGATTATATCCTACTGCAATCAGAAATAGCAGCTTCTATTCAGCTCTGTTCCTGGAGAATAACCTGTTGTAGGCCTGGAGGAGTGTCCTATAAACTTGGCCAGATCACTGCTTCAGTTTGGTAGTACTGAAGAGTGGTGCCTCCTCAGCTGCTGTGGGGACCAGGGTTAAGGACACCTGATATGCGAAAGTCACAGACAGAGGATATTAGAATGTATTCATAGCATCAATAATATTTTTTTTCTCTTTTCTTTTAAATAGGAGTCAGAACCCTAGAAAGCCTATCTGAAGTATCGGCAAGCACATCTTCCAGATGAATGACCCTGTTCTTCAGCACACAACAGCTTCCCTAATGGATCACTGTGATAGAGCAAACACGCATCTTTAGTAGTAGTCTGCTTGCCATGAGACGGTGCTCTCCAATAATGTGGAGTTAATAACATGTATATGAAACACAATTAAGGCTGGGCTACTCATCTTCCTTTTAAAAAGTATTGTTAATGTTTCACTTTTGTCTTTGGATTGCTTTTGCAACTGGCACTGATATTCTAATAGACACATATGTTTGAGAAAAAGGAGTGGAAGTGTAGGGCTTCTGTCGTTTGTGGATATACTTGTGTAGTCAGATTTCTTACCTTTTTTAATTCTTCCAGCTACTGTAGTTGAAATTATTCATCATGATAGTTAAAGTGCTGGTGGTTATTAGAATGTTTGTGCTGGTTATGATTCAGAAGGTTAAAAATGTCAATCTTAAGATCTCAGTCTAAGCCAATAACTGTCGTATTTTTGCTCTACATTTATTTATTGTGATGTTTGTGCTAGATCATGTTTATTGTAAGAGACATGGGCTGCTAACCTTGTTCATGGAAACTTCATTTGTCTAATGATGGGCATTGCAACTGACTGTTTGAAAACAGTTGTTATCATGGAGGAGGTGCCAAAGTGAAATATTTTGACATGGTTCCTGTTCCAAATGCAGGTGAAAAGTGCGTGAAAACACTTGGTGGAAAATACTGGGTAGTTCAGAAGCAGCAGTCTCACAGTTAATGATAATATTAAGTTATGTCTTACCTGTGAAAGACTTAACATCCAAAGTTGGAGCTCCATAGTTGGACTGTCTTAAAATGAAATTTTGCCAAAACCTTGAGTTTACCTTCAATAACACACAGCTCCACCATCAGCCACATGACAGTCAGGGAGATACTTTGAGAGCCAGGGCTCAGTCCCATGGATGGTTAAACACTCTCCCATAGTCCAAGAGCCCACCTAACATGCCCAGCTGTTGTCTTGGTTATATCCCCAGCTGTGGAAATGTGGAGATGCCTCAAGGATGGTGAGAAAGCTGAGTGTGTGCTTTGCCGGATGAGGGCACAATGGTCAGCTCAGCTGAGGAACAGGAGCCAACTAAAGGAAGTGGAGATTGTTCCAGTGGAACTGCATTGATGCACATAGCAGAACTCAGGCCCGTGACTTGCCAATAACCACTACAAAATGCATTCTAGACAGAAATCAAATTGCATTATGCATTTTGAATCAAGTCTGGCTATGAAAATAACAGCTATGCTGTAACGTAGCTTTTACTCAAGTGATTTCCTAATGACAGGGTAGTGCCATTCCCGTAAACGTTGTTATGTCTTTGGGTAAATGAAAGACAACCATTAAATGGGAAAGCTTCTTTGCAATCGCAGCATCACTCAGACTGTGTGGCTTGAAGGAAGCCAAACTTGTAAAAAGTGTCAGGAAGCAACACTGGCTGTGCAACAAACCGCACGTTCTGTTAAAATCAGTAACCATGGCATCTGAGACATTTTAGTTGGAAGGGACAATTGAAGGTCATCTGGTCCAGCACCATCAAAATCAGGGCTAGCACCAACAATAGCTTTGATCAGATATGGGTGTGTCTAGCTGAGTGTTAAAAATATCCAAAGATGGAGATCTCGTAACCCTCCAGGCAACCTGTGCCAGCACTGTAGTGCTCTATTAGTGAAAACTGTCTTTAATGTCTAGCCTCAGCTTCCAGGCTGTAATTTGTGGCTGTTGTCTTTGCTGTGTTTTCTGGCGCTCACAGGAAGAGATCGGCACCGTCCTTTTTGTAACTGCCCTCAAGATAGTTGTAGGCTACTGTTAGATCACCTTTTAGCTGCCTTCTTACCAGAATAATCTAAACCAGCTTCCTCATCCTCTCTTCACAGGCTGTGTGCTTTAGGCCCGTGGCTGCTTTGCTTTGGCAGAGGGCTACTCTTTCCAGTTTGTTCACATCCCTCTTGAACTGGGAGAAGGTCTCAAAATGATATTTCAGATGTGGCCTCACCAGTGCTGAGTAGAGGGGGATAATAACTTTCCTCAGCCTGCATGCTGTTTGCAGTGGGTACGTTGCTGGCTTATGATCAGCAGGGCATTCACTAGGATCCCCAGGGCCCTTCAGCGGGGGTGTTACTGTGTCTGTCGCTTCCCAGCCCATATTGATGCCTTGCTACTCCCAAGGGCAGAATTTTTTACTTGTCCTTATCAAACTTCGTGAGGTTTCTGTTGGCCCAGTCCTCAAGGTTTTTGAGATGCCACTGGACTGAAGCTCTGCCAGCTGTTACCAACCACTGAACCAGGTTCAGGTGTCATTCACGGATTTGCTGAGGGTGCACACTAGGTCATCATCCAAGTCCCTGCTGAACAACAGGAGAACTGTAGCCTCTCAAGTTTTGGACAAGGACTTACGACTACAGAGGCGTGACAAGAACGATGTTCATGACACCCAGTTGCTGGAGTAAGGAACAGGTTACCTTCCTGTTCGTGTTGTCTCAGCTACAAACTACTTACAAGCTGTGTGGCTTTTCCCTCTAGCACAAAGGCAAGAAAGCTTCAAAAAAGGTGATGTTAAAGGAGTCCACCCATAAATCAGTTTCTCTCTGGATCCTCTGGTGCCTCCTCAGCTCAGTTAAAGGGCTGGATGGAGCAAGAGCACACACAGATTTCAACTCCATGGTTGTATTTACTGGTCAAAATCTTAGCTACATCACCTCTAGAGGAATCCTGAGTGGGAGCTGATAACATGTATATACATACATGTACATACATATATGTATGTGTATTTTTAAGAATTATGTTTTCTATGGTAAGTTATTGTGACATTCTTGTCACCAATCCCATATTTTCATTAGACTTGAACCGCACTATAGGAAGTGAATGTGACATGAGGTGGAGCTGTACATTGTTAACTTCACTAAGTTCAATCAGTATAACTATTCCTAAAAAAAAGTTAAAAATATTTGACTTTGGAAACGAATACATGTGTACATTTACATAATTACACAGTTGATTACAGAGAAGCCATCCTGGATTTATCATGTACTTGACATGTTGTAAACTTTGAGAACTGCCTCAAGTCCCGGTTTTGAAAAACTTACCTAAGTGTGTAAGTACATCCACATAAGTAATCCTGGGCAAAATCCCAGGCTTACTGATGTGAAAAGCAAAACCACACTGATTTCTCCAGGGATGAAATTAGTTTCACAAAACTCCTCTTGAATTTTGGTAATTGTAGCATAGAAACCTCCTGTTCAGCGGAGGGCTAATCCTGTTAGAGCTGTTAGGTAAACCTAGCTTATCACAGAGCAGGCATGTGGGCATGACCAGCTGCACGGAGAACAACACTAGCTCCAAAGACAACCTGCTTGCTTGCATGGATTGGCAGTGTGAGTCCCTTACAATATGTGCTTTTGAATTAGAAAAGGCTAGTTTAAAAAAAACCAAAATGGTATATATGTTCCTTGAACGTGAATTTGGTTTTTGTTGTGCGACAGGCTTATTTTTGTAATTAAGAAAAGTAGAGTTCTAGTTTGTTACATGAGATGATCTGGAATTTTTTAAACTGGTTTTGTAATAAGGAAATGTAACTATCAGGTAACTGAAAAGGTCTGTGGAAACTAGAGCCATTTATTGAAAGAAATAGCAAACTCTTAATTCTATTTAAAATACTTGCTAGAGAAGCAAATGATCCCAATTTTTAGCCAACACTTGTAACTACCCCACTTTTTAAAAGGGAGAGCAGTGTGAATTAAACTGCAAGTCTTTGTACCTAGATAAAGCTGCTGTGTGGGCTGACGTGCGCACTCACATTCACTGTATCAGTGGCTTTGACAGAGGGGTTTTGTTTGTGCCACACACTACTGGATAGTGCCTTGCCAGAAAGAGGACTGTTTCTGTAGGGTCTTCTTAGATGTGCTTAGACTTTGAACTGAGAAAGGAGTAGCTTCTATATTGCTATTTTTTTAATAATGCAGTAAACACATACTTTGTAAGGTTGAAACAGTTTTTGATGAGTCTTCCGAACTCTTGATTTTTCTTAGTGTTGCTTTCTCTTTTCATTTTTCTTGGCTGTCTAGAATCAAATGTTGCAAGGGAAGTGGACCTGGAGTAAAGCCCCTAAATCCATCTTTACACTTTAAAATAACTGTCTGGTTCAAGTGTTGAGCAGCCCAAGTGCTATCACTGAAATGAAGTGGAGCTGCCATGCTCTCAGTGGATTTCTTAGTTTTCCCTCCCAGCCCTGTCCCCCTGTCAGGCCGTTTATTTAGGGAGTCCAGTTCTGGGAATATCATGATTCAGAAGTAGGACCCTGAGATTTTAGGCAGTGGCACTTCACAGGAGTGCGAGAGTGGGGTCATCACCAGGGAAGTGCCAAATCCCAATAGTCTTCAGTGACTTGTCTGCTGATTTCACTAGATCTTGGTGTGAGCGGTGGGAGGAGGAGGGAGCCCCGCGTGTTCGCCCTGGACGGGGAGCAGTGAACACGGTGCCAAACGGCCCACGGCTTGTTGACGGCACCCTGAGCAGCGGTGGTCACAGGGGCCTTGGCTGGCCATGCCGTGGGGGACACCACACAGTGCCATGCTCCTCAGGGCTCCCACCTGCATCATGGCCTGTCCTTCACCCTCTTGCTCCCAGAGGAATTTGGGAGGGGAAATGGAGAACAGCTGCTGGAGAGCAGTCCTGCAGCCAGGGCAGATCCAGCTTACTCCCTTGTTCCTGTTCTTTACCTCCTCCTCACGTGCTTTGTCCTGTCCCGCCTGGGCCTACCTGCGTGCAAACCTTCCACTCCTGACCATTCGTAACACCCCTGTGAGGTGGCAAACGCAGAACTGGTGTTCGCCTGCACGGTGCCACTGTTCCATCACTCAGCGGGGAAGGGGGCACGTTGCATCCTAGGCCGTGTACACGTGGAGTTTTAAATTATGTATTAAAACCGTGTTCATCTAATAAAAAACCCGTGATGCATAAAAGACATTTGAACTGTGTCGTGTGTGCCAAAGAAAACAATGAAAAAAATACCAGTCGTTATCCTTGCTGTGGCTCCCTCTGGTGACAGCCTGTGCCTTGGCCTGGGTGGCCCTGGCAGAGGCAGAGGAAAGCTCGGGGTGGGCGAGCCCGGTTCTGTGAGATGCTGAGCGGCTTTGATCCCTGTAGACTCAGTGGGAATTGCAATGTCCAAAGCACCTGCTGGGTTAGGGTCTAGGTCTTCCCCTGGTAAACAGCAGTAAAGAAAAAAAAAAAGGGGTGGTTTCTTGTCTTCCATTTTTGTGCTTGGGTTATGTGGTAAATACCATGGGTATAAAGGACAAATCCTCTGGGGTGGCTTGGGCAGTAGGGGCAAGAAGTTTTCACGCGCTGAAGTTTTGCAGCATACTAACGTGTTCAAATACATAACTTTCATAATTTAATTATAAATTGCCTAATTCAAGCTGTATCTGGAGAGGAGTCCAGTTCTTTCTGCCTCAGATTCGTTTGCCGGCATACCCATATTGTCCTCTTTTAGCTATTGCCTATTGACTGTCTCTGCTGAGAACGGCCCTTGCAGAGCCCGTCAGTGATGTCACCTGCCTGCAGCAGTGACACGGCCATATGTCACCTCCAGAAGAAGGGAAAGCACTTGCTGAGCTGGCTGTAGCTCCCCGAGTGCTGCCCCTGGCCAGCGCTGCGACCCACAAAAGCCAGGTGTCCTGCTGCCACCCAACCGTGCTGCGCCCCATGATGGCTGATAATGGCTTTCACCAGCGATCCCCGAGCTAATGGTCTTCCTCCTACAAGACTTTGATGATCGTTGACACCACTGGCATAATTTTCCTTCAATGGGTTTTCTTCTCTGGGTTTTCACAGCTTTAAATTCTTCCGTTTTTCTTCCTGGCTTTGTTGGATACGCTTTTTCTTTTATATGTCTTCCACGAGTGGTATAAATTTCAGTTGAAGCCATGAGAGGGCTTTTAGGTCAGGAGAGCTATACAGCATTGCTGTGACAGATGCTCTTCAGTCATTAAGGTAAATTGCTGTAGCATCAGTACTGCTCCAGACGGCCTGTCATGCTTAAGCCCTAAGTGGTCGTTTCATGTCCTTTGGAGCATTCTGGCTCTGAGCAAAGTGTGGGTATCCATCAAACTCACGCCTACAGAAATGTGCAGAGGTTGATGGCATTTCAGTGCAACAAAATTTCATGGTCTTTATTAACTAGTCAACCTGGAGGAGAGATCTTGGGTTACAGAGCCAAATCCTTTGCGATTTCTGTTGTCACAGTCTGTTTCTTAGAACAACTCAGCTCTAGCTAAAAGCAACAATCTGGGTCTGGGTTGATTTTTTTTTTTTAATTTCCCCAGCCCCCCTGTTTATTTGGCTCTGCTGTGACAGTTGGAAGGTTGTTTCAAAATGCCACTTGTCTTGCACCAAAAAACAAACCTTCTTCCAAATTCCAGCTGAAGTTTACTCATGACCAGCTGAACTCCATCGTCCTCATTGGCATTTCCTTCACGTAAATCTCCCACGCAGGAATTACCTGTTGTATGTTCTTACGTAGTGGTTTGTTTTAGTCTCTCAGCTACGCATTTGTCAGGTGGATGAGGCAGCTGAGCTGGTGCAGAGTGCGGTTCTGCTGCCGGCACCATGGACATCCAGGGACAACAGAGAGCCCTGGGATGAGGATATCTCCCCTATACAATAGCATGGAGCAACTCCATGAAGCAAGTCCAGAACGAGCTCTTTAATTACTCCAGCTAGCAGAATTTATAATTTAGAGGTGTAAGGAAGACAGAGATGATCCCGATACTTGCTTTCATCATCTTGGCAGAAGTCTTGCTGTTTAAGTTTCGTGTTTTATCCCCGACTGAGCTATTGCTCCAATTGAGCATATTTCCTGGACATATTATGTGGGCAGATGAAAGAACTGCATTTGCTAAATACATGAATTAAACCTTCTCTTGACAGACCTTAACCTTCAATTAATTCAAAGGTGTTAGAAAAGCTGATAGCTGGGGATGTGCTCCTTAAACTTACACCAGCTGCAGGAGTGAAATACAGACCTTGGGAAGACTAGGAGGAGGCAGACATCTTTTTAAAATTTATGCCAGTTTAGTACATACACATATATTTTTTAAATGTTGGTAAAGGTGGATCCTAATTCCCCACTATTTCAAACAAGGAACAGGACTCTGTGGCAGACAGCAGTTACCCCAGCACAAAAACCTGTAGGTGAGGGGCCTGAGACCTGTTGTGGTCATGGCTTTATTTGTGCGTGCTGTGGCGAGTGGGATAAGGGCAATGGCCGCATTTTCCTGAGCAGGTACACAAGCTGCTCTCCTGCCTTTTGGCAACCAGATGCTGCCGGCGGTCACTGCACGGGCCTCAGGCTCTGCCCCTGCCCGCTCCGCTGCCGGCTCTCGCTGCTGCCTCTCCTGCCCCTCCCGGCGCAGCCCTGCTGCCTGGCTTTGCTGCACGTCCAGCCAAAATCACTTTGTTTGTCCCCCAAAATCACGCCTGTGGTGTGTGCTCCAACCTGCTCCCTGCACACATCCCTCAGCAGGCTGCCACAGCTGAATGGTCCTCCCTTGTCTCGCCACTCTAGCTGGACTTTCAGCACATTTACCAGTGTATTTTCTGGTTGTCTTTCCTCACGTTACACCTTGTTGTGCCTTCAAATACAACCTCCATGCTGGTGGCCTCTTCCCTTTGCCACCCTCCCCAACCTCACATCATTCTCCCTGCTCTGCATCGCCAGCTGAAAGGTTATGAAGATACATGACATATTTTGGGACATTTGATAAGGCGAAATACAACAAGCATCTTGATTATTTTCTTCCTGGGATAATCATTTGCCATTACAAAGCAACACCCATCAGAAAACACCTCTCAAATGTCAGCTGAAACCCCACGGAGCAGATACATCACTGCTCCAAGGGCTGCTATGGAGCTTATGCTCTCCAAACCCCAATGAGACAGACACTCTTATTGTTAATAAGAAAAACAGTGTTGTATATGACCTAAAACCACTGAGAATAAAACATGAAGTTATTTCAGCAGTTTTCCCAGCTAAAGACTGGGGAGAGTTTTGATCACTGTAACTTTACAGGATCTTCTTTGCCATTAAGACTTACTCAATATCCTCTCAGGGTTACATGTGACCTAAAGTTTAAATTACTCTGCCTTCAGGGATGGTGATGATTGAAACTAGAAATACATTCCAGGTTTTCTTAGCTTCCACCCAACTGTGCATCATGATATCTGTTTCTCAGCGATATCTGCAACTTACCAGAAACAACAGTCCTTATAAAGATCCTCTTATAGAGACTTAACACTGTAGAGGATTAGTGAAGGTTGACTAAATGATGATTGCACCTTCTTAAGACCTTTTTGACATCCCGGGGGCATAAGAAGAGGGAGGGATGAAAAGAGAGTAAAGTTAGAGAATGAGGTCTCTAGTGAATATGGTCTTCACATTGTGCTGACAGAAGGTCACATTAGAGATGCTTAGAAAAATGTTGTCCACCTCCCTTATAGAATAAAATTATGGAAAACAAGTACACACAAATTCTGTCCTTAAAAGAAAGAAGCCCCAAAGAGAGTAGATAGATTTACCATTTTTTTGTGCACTGTCACCCACTTCAGTTTTCACTGAGAAAGGCTTTAATGGAAGATTCTTTTACCACCAGCTCCATTAATAAGAAGTTCACTCTCATATAAATTAGCATAGCAAGTTGTTGGATAGCCTGTTGTTTATCCTGCATCTCCTTATCTATCCATTGTTGAAGATCCTCCTGTCACGCCATCAGCACAAGCTGGCAGGGCGCTCCCTATCCTGATCAGGGGGCAGCAGCCATCCTCCTCTGCTCACCTCTGAGGAGAGCACCCCCGCTTTGGGAAAGCACCCCCATGTTAGCCTGGTGATCTGGATGCCCTGGTGCTACCAACACATAGCAGGAAACCATATTACCAGCGATTGGTAACCCACAGGAATATTGGAGATTGGCCTTTTCAAAAAACTAGGTCACAGATTTGCATCTCAGCTTGGTTTGGAGAACCATCTCCTCTGGTGCTGCCGTGAAGGGTCAGTTCTGTATCAGACAGACAATGAAGCCAGGGAAGGGGAAGGACGGAAGAGTATGGCCCAGCCATGGCAGCGCGTGAGTGGGAGCAGGGAGGTGGGATGCGCTCTCACTCACATCTAGAGGACAGCACAGACAGTATATATATAAATATATATATATATATATAGCGACACATTATAAAGTGACCAAACCTGGGCCATGATGAGGCTTCCTTTGCCCTGGTGCCACTCAGCGCCACAGTGGCACTCACAGCTGAAACTCTCTGGCTTTCCAAACTGCTGCTCAGGCTGTCTTTAAGCGTCTTACCCAGACCAGACACCAACATTGCATTTATTGTTGTTGGTGAGACACCAGCACTGCTATCTTCTTGCGGGGGGAGGCTCTTCTTATCTTCCTCTCAACAGCAAGCACACAAAATTTGAGACTGACCAAACCAACCTGTAGTGACGGACATTTCCTAATTGGGAACATGCACGCAGCTGCTGCCACCCACCGTGACCACGCAGCCCGCGGGCTTCGCCCGACCAGGTGCGGAGGCCAGGAACCAGCAGAGCCCCCATGGCTGCAGTGCCGGGCTCCGTGGGGACCTGCTTGGCACCCTGCGGTGTTGGCAGGAGGCTGCGGGGTGCTGCTGGGTGCTGCGTGGTGCGAGCCCTCCTGCAAGGTGCGTCTGCTGCCCCGCTGTGCTGGGGCTGGGAGGCTGGATGGGGTTCCTCTGGTTGGAGGAGCGCACAGGAGCATTACAGGATCCTGTTGTCATCCATTCGTATTATGAATATTTTATGCCTGCCTATAAAGAAGATGTTGTTCGAGCCCCTGTTAATGTAAGGGAAGCCAGCTTTTTAAATTAGAGAAAATAAGTAGAGAGGCTCCTGGGAAATTAGTTTTAATTTTAGAGACGAGTTTTCACAGTAGGCCTCTCTTCATGGGGCAGCTAAAGAGGACGAAGATGAAAGTTATTATAGAGAGGCCACCTTTTCTATGTCTTTCTGTTGGCACTGAGCTTTTGCACGTGTAAAAACAAACTGAAGAGGCTGAAACAGCAATTCATACCACATCCAGGAAGCTTTAATGGGATTATGTTTAACTGTTTGCAGCTCTTTGGGCTGGTTTCTTTTGCCACAAAAGGAAATCAGTAAGCACTTCAAGCCAAGGAGCTGCTTCTTCTGCATCAACAAGGGCATCACCGGCAGAGATGAGACATCCCACTCTACTCAGCACCTGTCAGACCATACCTGGAACACTGTGTTCCGTTTCGGTCCCTGCTATACAAAAAGATGTGGACAGGCTGGAGAGGGCCCAGAGAAGGGCCACAAAGATGATCCAAGGACTGTGAAGCTGCAATATGAGGAAAGGCTGAGAGAAGTGGATTTGTTCAGCCTTGAGAAAAGAAGGCTTAGGGCAGACCTCATCACCACGCTCCAGTATTTAAAGAGTGGCTACAAAGAAGACAGAGACTCCTTTTTTACAAGGAGTCACGCAAAAATAAGAGGAGGAGTAATGGGTACAAGTTACTCCTGCAGAGATTCTAATTGGCACAAGAGGGAAAGTTTTCATAAAGAGGACGATCAGCCATTGGAGTAATCTCCTCAGGGAAGTGGTGGATTCACCAGCATTTGGTACTTGTAATATTCAGCTGGACAGAGTGCTGGGCCATCTTGTCTGGACCGTGCTTTTGCCAAGAGGGGTTGGACCGGATGATCCTTGAGGTCCCTTCCAACCTGGTATTCTGTCATTCCTCTCAGGGTGGCTGAGCACACACACAGCAGCTCATCGCTCTGCTTAGGCCATGCCAAATTGGCATTTAATGGGGCGATTTCCCAGGATTAGTGGATTACCCCACACCTTGATTTTCAGGCACTCCAGAACAGGCTGTCCTCATAAAGACACCATGAGCAGCATAGCAAAAGGATGAGTAAACCATTTTGCATAAAGCTAATAAACATTTTTAGAGGGATTTTAATTGAGCACTGTATTTAATTAGCTTTTCCCACGCTTTCAGCTTTGCCCTCTGGATTTACAGGGCTGAGGTCAGTCGGGGCAGGTAGGACAGTAGGTGTAACCCGTGCTACCGCTTCCCAACAGCTCTGCACACTGGCATAGCAGAGCTTCCACCAGTCACCCCCATTGCTGCCTGCTTTGCAGCCATGAAGGCTCCTACCCATTTGCTTTTGCAAGCGGTGGACCCCAGTAGATGACATTTCTGGGAGCTTATTTTATGTTGTTGGCTTGATGAAGGATGTCCAGTAGAAAAAGGTCGTAAGTGAGCATGGTCCCCACGCCTGTGGTGTTAGACATGGCCTTTCTGCTGGCCCTGCACAGCATACCAGGAATAGTAGACAAACATAACTGTAAAAAAACAGGAAAACCTCTTCATCTGCAATGAAGGCGCGTTATTTGTGGAAAATAAATCAGGCAGTGGACACTCCATGGTGTTTCAGCAGAGCTGGATGACACAGGGATTGCCTTCTTCACAAAGCTTTAAGATTGCGAAGTTCTTCCAGTTGTGCCCAGGGACAAAACCCCCAAATCTTTATTGTTTCACCTTACAGACCAATCAGTAGTCACCATCCTTAGACCAAGGGAAATTTCATCAGTGGGTGGAAAAAGAAATGTTACTTTATTCCTCCTCCCCACTCCCCCAAAATCAGGGGCTGTCAGGTAGCGTTTCAGCATGGACCCTGGTGAAGGTGTATGAATAAGGCAGAAATGCCCTCACCTCAGGGGATAGCACTCCCATAGGCACAGGGCCCACCTCTCCGGAGTGCTCCTGCATGAGGATGATGGGTTTGGGGGTCGTTTTGCACCATCTGAGACAGCCGGTGTGGAGGATGGTGCCTGTGTGCCCAGGGAAGACTGACCGAGATGGGTCTGGGGGGTCAGCTCAGTGCCACCCAGAGACACCCCAGTGTTTAAGCCAGTTGCTAAAGAAAATTAATTTTAAAAGCAGACGGTACAATTAGAGCACTAGGCTCCCTTGCTGTAATGCTGTGTCTCTAGATATTCTTACTGTTTTATTAACAAGTCTTTCGTACTTATTTCTTTCCCATTACTTGATGGATGCTTTCATTGAGGTTATATAAAGTCCTATTTTCATCCCTGCTTTACCTAGAAACAGGTTAAAGAAAAGCTGAAATACAAATTAATAATGATATGCAGAGCAAAATATTTTCCGCATACATTTTTAAAATGAAAAAGACAATTTTAAACTAGTTTTATGAGAGTAGATGCTCTGCAACAGTATCCGCGTACCTGGGAGTGGTTTCTCCAGGGAAGCAGCTGTTTTGACGAGGCCGACAGGAGCTCTGTGCTGCCGAGGCAGAGCTGGAGCAAAATGCCTCTCCTTGTGCACAGGCACACAGAAATGGGAAAAACCCTCAGAGAATTTCAGTGCTGCTGTTGTCAGACAACAAACTAGGCTGAGATCAGGCAGGGCCCTTTTAAAACGTGTTGCTATTTCTAGATGCGCTTCTGACGAGTCAGACTGAAATTACGTAGAGTGACACAAGTTCACTATAATTTGTGGGGTAAAGTTAACCCTCCTTATTGCTGGGTTCAAAGAAGCACTCACCAAAAGCAGAAGCTTGCAGGCAATGGTGTCCCTGCACGCTCACTTGGCTGAGCAAAGTGACCAACAGATGTTACAGGTGCATTTTGAAAGCAGCTATGTGCTTTCTTACAACCCAAGCCAGGTAAAGTACAAGTTTTGTTAAAGTAAACCATGGTTATGGCAGCCACAAGACATCAGTAGCACCATTTTCAATTGCTTAAATATTGGTTACAACCCTTTGACATTAACAATGTAATCAAGATCACAGCAAGTCTATAAACACCTTCTCAATGCGCCTACCTCATCGGCTGGCTTTGTCGTGGAATAAATACATCATCATCCCGTTGACATTAGTTACAGTCCAACAACTGAATGCGTCCTTTGGCTTTGTGTTATTTTATTCAATCTAGAAAATATACAAGCAACGAGATGTGATTCAGCTCCATTTAAGTTATCTAAATGCATGTTCTTATGTGAGCAAGGTATCAAAGTTGCCATTAGTGCAAATGGACATCTGGGGAAGGCTCAGTTCAGCCTCTTGAATGCAAGCATTTGGGTATCTAAGCCTGGACCCAAATCCTGTCTTCTGTGGAAAAGATAACTAATCTCCATGTTTTATCATAGAATCATATAAACATGGACTAGTTTGGGTTGGAAGGGACCTTCAGAGGTCATCTGTTCCAACCCCCTGCAATGAGCAGGGACATCTTTATCACACACCCATCTCCGATGCACCAGCTGTCACAGATCCCAGACCTCCAGGAATGCATTTTCTTACTGCTTGTTCTACTACATTTGCCTGAAACTTTAATACAGTCACTGTGAGGCAAGATTTTCGGGATGGAGGGAACTGAGCAAAAAGTCTGCTTGAGGTCATTTAGCAGTGGTTATCTTTCAGAGAAAAAATTTATTTCAGCATAAAATGAAAGAGCAACCAAAGCCAAGTTTGGTCTTACAAGAACTTTGAAAGTCTCAGCTGTTCTCAGGAAGATTTTCTCCAAACCTGTATGTTTGTATTGCATTGATCACAATAAATGTAAGTTCAGAAAATATTAAATATTTATTTTAACTGTCATACCTAGATTTCAAAGATGGTTCATAAATAGGCCCCATGTATCATTATCTTGTTCAAATAAACATCTTTAAAAAACAAAGGTGGTTTAAGGAAAGGTATTTGGCAGCAAAATCCACTCTTGCCAGGTGCAGAACTATCTCACTATAGCACCTGGAATCACAGATTCTCACTACACAGCAACTGACTCTGACTTTCACCTAACATCCTAACACCAGAACGAGCAATGGATGAACACATGCAAAACATGGGCCATGGTGTCATCTGTGGGCAACAAAGCTCCTGCCTTCTGAGTGCCAGTATGGAACCCCAAAAATACATCATGAGTGTGCTTCCTTCTGCAAAGAGCTGGATTGCTTTTTGACTGAAAAATATCATTATTGCTAATAAAGTACTAACATGATTGTGCCTGATTTTTCTGTATCAATAAAGAGCAGAACATCCTTGACTTGTTCTTGAGGGAAGGACAAGAGCATCAGGGAATGAGATGATGTCAACGTTCTCTAAGCAGTTGCTTTTAACAAACAACATTTAATGAACAGTAAGCAGTAGATGTTACAGACTCTGTAGTTTAAAAGAGGCCATAACCCTCTGGAGTTTACAAGTGCTTTGTATAAACTAAAACAGTTTGGCTGACATCTACCTTTACAGCAGATTTCCCATAGCATCCAGCTGTTACTGTTTATTAATAATTAAATGACATTAGAGACATCTGCTTTAAAAGTGGAAGTAAACCTTCCAAAGCAGTTTCAGCTGTGTGATCTTGATTTTATTTTTCAAAGTAATAGGGCCATCTTCTTTAGAAAATGATCTTTAATTCATTTTGTTTTTCTAACTACCTCTATAAGACCGTTGCCCACGGCTTGTTGCCACAGTAAATTACTGAACTCAAAAAAAATACAGAATGAGCTTCTTTTTGTATAGATTACCAGGGGTGCAGCAGCAGAAAGGAGCAGGAGAGGTGCAGCGCTTAGCAGAAATACAACTGACATGAGCAATGATAACCTTTAAAAATGTTTCATGTGAGAAGGAGATCAGGTAAGAACATAATCAAGTCTTTATTGATACCAGATCATAGGAAAAAAATCTTGGATGGACAACACTCACTCAAGCTTTTCTACTCAACTGGCATTTCATCTGGTTTAGGCGTTGGGAAGGAAGATCAAGCAATGGAGCAAGTGACTCCTTTCCCACTGGCCAACTCCCTTCATAAAAGTTTTATAAATGCTAGAAATAGAAATAAAATCTTGTTCACCTGTGCTTGGGAAGTGAAACATCACTGCCTGTTTTTTCTTGGTGCACTTTTATTTCAAAGGAAACCCAAGTTTCTGCTGTGTTTTTCTCTACTCTTTCATCAGCTATTGTGATCATAGCATCCTATTTTCAGCTTCGTCTAGCTGCTTGTCTTGAATTCACAGCCAGTGGCTGTGAAAGCAACTGACTGGCTGCAGGGACAAGAGAGGTCACCCAAAGCTTGTGTTCCTGCTAGACTTACTGCAATAAATGATTTATAACCTCTGAGGAAAATACCTGTCAACAGAAAGTACTTTTCTCAGATAATTATGAATTCCATTGACCTCCTCAGACGTCAAGTAACATGGCAGAAAGTTTTGGTTTTTTACTCCCCTTTTTAGCCAAACCCAGACTTGGTCAATTCTCACCAAAGGTGTATCCTCCAGGAAACGTGTTTGCTCCTTGAAGCGAAGCAGCAGTGCATGTGTCTGCTCGAGTGCAAACCTTGAAGCAGCAGAACCCCCTCCAGCAGTGACAGATCCAGGCAGACCTGAGCCCCAGACATGATTTGTGTCACCCCCAGTCCACAGGAGGTTGCACCTGCCCCGTTGCCCTACGCCTGCTGTGGTGCCCGGACTGATGCTGGGCTCAGACCTGGTGTCCCTCCAGCACCAGGAGAGTATCGCTGTAGGGCATCAGGTCACAGAGGATCAGGATGGTGTTAGGATGGTTCCTCTGTGGGAAGTGGGATGGTCTCCCAGCGGCACGTCCAGGCTAATGATTTGTGACTGAGCAGCAAAGGGAGAACAGGATGTGCTGCGAGCACAAAACAGAGTGAGAAAAATGTGTTACGGGGTGAGCTTTGACACAGTTTGCATATGAGAAAAGACAGTGCTTGAGCTTATCTGGAGCTGAATCAAGACACAAGCAGGATGGTGTGTCTGAGAAAGCATACAAGGTAACCAAACCAAAACCAGGATGAACCAGAGAGTTCGAGGGGAGTTCGGAGGCTCTTTTGGGGAATGGAGCCTTGCAAGGGCAGCCGTACCTAGGAAACAATATCATTGGTGCTGTTTAATGCTGAGCTTGTATATGTAATGGTATCAGTAATACTGAATTTGGAAATTATTGTAGCAAAATAGGGATAACAAAGGTGGTTTGTTTGGGAGGAGGCCAGGTGCAGAAAGGGAGGTAAAAGTGGTGAAAAGGAGATCAGAAATGGGGAAAAAAATGGAGAATAAGGTATGAAATCAGCCAGTGAATGGCAGGAGGTGGGATATTTGCTGGCAGAGGTGTGGACACGTACAGGCAGTGCTGAAGCTGACAGGCGCCTCCCAAACCCATCGGGATGCTGGAGGAAACCGCTTGGACCATGCATTGGATCCATCAGGTTTGCATCCAAAAGACTTGTGTGGGAGGGTAGAGCAAAGAGGGGTGGACCTGCACTGCAGCAACATGGGGTGTGGGAGGGCACAGGGAGGGGTGGAAGAGCTGGGACTCTTTGGAAATGACCAAGGTGTGATCTGCGAGACTGTTACAGTTTCCCATTACAGCTTTCAGTCTCATAAACAGAGAGATAAAACTGCAGTCAATCACTGGAAAAATCATAGTGCTATCACCCACTTTAAAAAATAAATATCACAAAAATGTTAATATCACCTATTCTAAAAAATATATATTTTGCACGAGGCATTGAACATCCTTTTTGTTGCTGAAAAAACACCTTTGCATTCAACAGGCATGTCTTAATATGTGTGCAGTTAAGGTCAAATATTTGTTGACAGATACGTAGTTAACTCGACTTTTTACAATGAATGATGATGAAACATATGCATTTGGAAAGTGACAGAGCAGCATTCATCATTTATGAGCTGACTGGTAAACTAATAATGTGGGACTGTTCCCTATTAACCATCTGTTCTGGCAGATAATGATGCAGTGCTGAGCACTGTCTTATCAAGGATGCGAGGGTCTCTGTAGTCTTGCACGTTGACATGGGCCTGGGAGTGCAAAATACAGGAAAGCTCTCACTGGGTTAAGCAATCAGAAACTCTCCAAGTGAATCCATAATCTGCTTACTGGTTAAGCTGGTTGGGAAGCAAGCAGCTGAAATCCTGCTGACCTTGCCCAGCGGTCGTCTCAGTCCACACAAATTTTGGAGGGTCTCAGCCTGTGCAAAGGCAGCGTGCTGGCCCTGCTCAAAATTACTGCTACCCCCTCAGTCAGAGACGTGTTGTTCTCTTAACTGCATGAGCGTTTAGAAGAAATCTGGGCATGATGATGATGATAATTGGCTGCTAGTTTGGAAAGGTTAACAAAATAGACAAAAGGTGAATAACTGTTGCAGGAAGAAAAGGTGCATTTTCTAGCAGTACCAATAACAATGAATTCAAGTGAAGAGCAGGGACAAATTTTCTATGTGTCTCACTGGATGCCCTGGAGCACAAAGACTCCTATGCATTATATTTATATTTACAAAATATATACAAACATGAGTGTGATCCAGTCAAGGCGGCTGGCTTGGGAGTGGGGGAAAGTGGGGTAGAGTTATGCATCTATCTTGAAAATGCACTGTGATGTGATACCATTACATGCTTGTTCAAGTTATCAGTAAAAATCTGCCATTAAACAACCTTCTATTTCCCTATTTTAAGTATTTATTTATACCTCAGATGTGGATGCTGTAGTGACCTTTTACCTGGTGTAATACTAGGTCCTTTATAATTCCTTTTCCCTTCCAGGGGGAAATCACATCCAGTCCCAGGGATTCCCAAGGACTGGTTTTACTGGGAAAGATCAAGGCAAAGAAGGCATTGAGTACTTTGGTTTTTTCCATCACCTTCCCAGGGACTGAGGTGAGCCTGGCTGACCTCTAGTTTCCTGGATCCTCCAGGGACAGGACCAATGTTTGTTTTCTTGCAGTCCTCAGGAACCTCTCCTGATTGCCATGACCTTCCAAAGATGGTCAAGATTGGCCTTGCAATTGCATTGGCCAGTGCCCTCAGTGTATCCCATCAGGTCCCATGGACTCGATTATGTTCTATTTCTTTAAGTATTTCCTAACCCGATCCTCCTCCACAAAAGATAAATCTTCCTTGCTCCAGACTTTCCCTCTGGTCTGAAGGATGTGGGTTCCCTGAAGGCTGGTTTTAGCAGTAAAGGCAAAGGGAAGAAGGCACTGACCATTGCTTTTTCCACATCTTCTGTCACCAGCTGTCCTGCCCATTTGTCAGCAGGCCCGCATTTACTCTGGCCTTCCTTTGCTGCTGACAAACTTAAGGAAGTCATTTTCTTTATGTCCCTCAATGGATTCAGCTCTCAAGCGGTTTAGCTGACCAACTCTCTTTCTGTCTGTGTTGTATTCCCACAGAGACCATCTGCATTTAACCTTAACAGAATCTTCTGGGGTTTTGTTTGTTTGGTTGGTTTTTTCCCCAGTACTTCTGCATGATTTTCTATTTTCTGATACTAATGTACTCCACACTGCATTTGTGTTAAATTGGCAGCATATTATGGACAGATATTGGTATGTGACTGTTTGAGATGACTCTTTGTTCCTTTAGAAGAAGTGTAACAGCAACAAGCTGTTATAATGTTAAAGGTTCCATGTTCATGTTATCATAACTTATGCTTAATATATATTTTCTGTTTCTAGGATGAAAAGAAGGGAATAGAGGAAAATTGGAATTTTTTCCTTCACATGTAATTTCATTTTTGTTGAGTTGATCAAAATGGGTTAGAATTTCTCTGCAGAAATATTTCCCAAACTGGACTCTTTCCTTCCAGCTTTGAAGAGCTTTTGACCCTATAAATAAAGATTTTTTTAAAAAACCTAAGTATTATTACATTCGTATTTTTTATATTTGTTATTAAAGAAGTAAGAACTTCACACTTGTGGGAGATTAATGGAATGAGACCATCAGATATGTCAGTTGCCTGGTGTTGCCCTGACTATGTGTGGATGACCACCGCACTACTGTGGCTCTTGAAGGACCTTCTGGAGTTTCTTGCTATCTCATAGCTTTTCCTACAAGATGTATTTATTTTCACTGTGATGCTAGCTTGAGAAATTCCCACCCCAAATGCCTTTGCCTGAAGGTGCTTGTTCCCCTTCTTGGTTTCTTTATCCCCAGGCACTGCAGTTTGTTGCCACTTCAGTGGTGTTGCTGTTTCTCATCTTCCCGAGCCTGTTTACAGCGTGGACCGCAGTGAATGGGGGATGGAAAATGAGCTGGAGAAAGGCAATAGTGGCACAAACAAATGACTTCTGGCTTGAGGAGGACTGACTTAATCCAGCTTTGCATTAAGCCAGTCTATCGTGCAATCATGATTTTGGAGGTCATCTACTTCTTTGGAGGGTGTTGAACTAGCTACAAAGTCTGTGATGGTTTGAAGGATTGTTGTCAAGTCTTTACCCTATCAAGTCTCTTGGTTTATCCTAAGGAAAAAATCACGCTCCTGTGAAATTCAGTCACGATCTTCTTCTCATCTTACACAGAAATGAGAAACCAGCACGCATGGGAAGTGGAGAACGAGGACAGATTTCCATATGTTGCACCCCAGGAATATTTGAGTTTGTTTTTAAGCTGGATTTGGTAAAGGTTTGTGCAAGATTTATTCCCTATTTTACTGAAATTACAGCTCCTTTTCTAATTTAAAAACATTGCTGTGTCTTACCTGTTCACCTCTGGAAAGAAACTGAATTGTTTGTGCTGGTAGTGAATTTCAACCCTTCCCCCTCCGGCAGCTTGCCCAGTCACCGCTACAGAGCCCAACTTCTTCTAGATCCCCTGGGGAAAACCTATACATGCATCTACCAAGGAGGTTCAGCATTTCTCAGTAGTCAGGAACAGCCATCTCTCGTGGCTTCTGATGCTTAAATGGACCTCTGGACACTCTGAAATAGTGTCCCCACCACCATCTTTGCTCCTTTCCAACCTCTTCTTTTCAGGGGTCATTACTTCTCCCGTTCTAGTGCTTTAGCACTACATGTGATGGACCAGACTGTGCTGGTGTGTACTTGCAGTCCCCTGAGGGTCCCATCAAGAACTGACACAGATTTCCCCTAAAAAACCCTATACATTGGCATTTTTTAAAAAAAATTAAAGCTGCAGTATCCACACTTCAACAGAAGCATATGAATTAGTTCTATTTATTAATTTATTTTTAACTATCTCTAGCTTCTTTTCAGTGATATTCTGGTTTCTAAGTCCTGAAGTAATAAACAAGCCTTTACTTGCAGACAGCTCACAGTTCTGACCAGGTTAGTGATGTTCTTCCTAAATATCCACTGGGAAGAAAGCATTATATGTCCGTGAGTCAGGTTCATTTGAATTCTGAGAATAGCTTCATTTCAATAATTTATTATTTCTAATGTATGATTTAATCACCACAGATACACATTGGTGTCTTTTTTATATACTTTATATAATTTATGACATTATTTATGTAATGTTATATGTATATATATAACATTATTTATAAAATGTTAGTTTTTCAATTATTTTCTAGATTTTGTCAGATAGTTTATCAGATTTGTGTTTCCAGCTTGATTTTACTAATCATTGTGTTCTTATGTTTCACTTTCCTGGCATCAAGAGGAAATTCAACAGTTAAAAAAAACAGGTAGCTGCTCTATTTCTTATTTAGTAAAACCTACTTCAAAATCCGATTGCTAAAATTTGGTGAGTCTACTTTTCTCCAGTGGCAGAAGGAACAGCCCTCGGGTCTCTGTTAACATTCAAATCAGTTATTAAAACAGAGAAAAACTGCAACGGCACAAGGGCATGTACTGGCAATGACCAAAACGGTTTCTGCAAGACAGGAAAGTTGGCAAAGTCTTCCCATCCTGGATGAATATCTGAATAAAATGTTCATTAATGTACAGATTTACAGTTTCCAATCTAAAAGAAAGGGCTTTGCACTTTCTTGTGTAGTGACATTGCTTTCACCAGCATGAACACAAGAATATTTGTTAGATCAGAGGAGCATGTGAAGTTATTATATGTTGTAGGACATTTGCATCTCTTCTCCATATAAGATTGTCTTGTTTCTAAACATCTCCTTAATTTCTAGTTTATAAGATAATAAGGGACTTAAAGCCAAAGTAGGCATTTCAAGCACTTCCTTTATAGTTAGTGTATCAGGTTGCATTTGATAATGCTGGTCACCGTTACACGGACCCCTAACAAGTCTCTGATATAGAGGATGAAGACCGAGACGGGGTTTCACAACCTTCAGCAGGGGCATCGCTGTTCTCTTGCCTTTAACCAGCCAGTTTTCATAAATTTCAAAAAAAACCCTCCAAACACCTCTGTTTTTCCTCTCAAAGTAGTTTGAATCATCTACCAATGAGCTTAAAGTCATAGTGAAGAAGAAAATTACCTGGGAGAAGCAGTTCAAGCAGCCAGGCCATCTCTCCTGGGCAGTGACTGAAACAGCCTTATGGGAAAAGGGGTTAAAAACAGGGGTTCTGCGAAGCCCCAGAAATGAGTTTCTGTACAAAGCAGGTACAATCAATTCTTTCTTTTTTTCCTAAAAAAGAGGTGTTCACTTTAAATTATACATTAAACAAATGTTACTTTATACTAGGATTGATTTTCCATACCAATATAAGGGTTCACTGTTAATAGCACAGTGTGGATGACTAATTACTTCAAACCAGATACACAATAACCAATATGGACATCTTTAGAAAATGCTGAAATTCATCTAGCCTTGGCTGATTTATTCAATTCACTAAGAAAATCCAGAGATTTATTACAAGATGCAAAATAGTGAAAATTACATAAATTATTTAAATACTAAGTTCTCATTTTCAAAAGAAAATGTCTGGATGGGAGTGAGAACTGTGAGCTCAGTCTCCCAGCATCATCTTAGGAAAGATGCTTCATGCTCCACATCTTGGGAAAGACGCTTCATGCTCCACACAGCCTGCATCAGGGCAGCTGGGTTTAAGATTAGGTCTCACTATTATTCACGGTTTATATTTGATCATCTTATATCTGAAAAGCGCAGAGGTTAAATGACTAATTTAAATTCCTCATGGAGGCAGGATATGGCTTTGTCTCCAGCAGTACCTGGCAGGCTGAATTCCAGGACCGTGGAGGCTGCTGCTGATAATTGTTCCTGTGAGCCATCTCCAGTCAAAATCTGAGAAATTTTGGCTCGGTCCCATCTCTCACACATGACTACCAAGGAATTCTAAATGACCAGGCACCAGCTCCAGGGTGGCTAAAATTAATTAACTTTTGTGCCTTTTTGTGTCTGGTGACATACTAAGATTTTGTTGTAGCTGGGGAAGATTATGAATATACAGCTACAGAAATATGCTCTTGGGAGCCCTTTTGATCCACCCTTCAGTTCCAGAGAGGCTAAGCTATGCCTAAACCACCCCCAACAGAGGTCTAAGTAACCTAAAAGAATTACAGTGCCAGCGACCCCTCATGCACTGCAGGCCAGCCATGCCAGGGCTGCACTATGCTCACAGCTGGAAATTGTCTCCTACCATTTCAGCTATGTCTTCACAGATCCCTCCAGGTAAGGCTCATGCTCTTCATCCTTCTCGCAGCATACATGAGAATGGGTAATTCCCTTTCTCTTTGTGAGAGTCTTTTAGAAATTTTATTTGTATCCTCCTGCACTTGTCTTCATCTTTGGGTAACCCTCTCAGATCTGTGGTCTTGCCAGGTTGCTCTTCTCTCCCTCCTCTGGAAGATGATTCCCTCAAAGTCTTCTCCATTTTCCAAGTGTGTTCATAATTTATAATTACAACTTTGAAATCCTAAATCCAGTTGTCAGAATAACTCTTCACGTTATTTGCCAAGAAATGGAAGATAGACAGAACTGTAACTTGAAAATTTACTTTTCAGACTGGATCTATGCCACTCTACTCTTCTAATCCAATTTACATGATTTTCAGTTGGCTGCCGTGGATAAAGCAGCATGAAGGTAAGCTGTGTGATTGAAAGGTATCTTTCATAAAAGCAGGGGATAGGACCTGCTCTCAGCATTTCTCTGAAGGCTCTGCTCTATTAGCATGTGTTATCTCTGCTGGAAAACAGTCTGATTGCTTCTCTGGGTGATTTGCTCCTGTGAGGCTTTTTTACTGCCAAGTCACAAAGGAATGGCAACGCTGGAGCCCGGTTTTCCTTGAAAGACAGTGCCCATTCATGTAAAATATCTTATTTCTGAGGTAGTTAAAAAAAGGGGGAAAGTTTACTTCGTAGTGCCTATTTTGAAACCAATTTTTATTCCAAATACTGTTATTTCAGCCATTTTCCAGTGATCAGCCCTATAATGTGAAGCAATTCTGTATCTCATTGCACTGTGGTTTTTAGATGTGTGTTTTGAATTCCCATGGTTTCTTTTGCTTTTCTTTTCTAGTGAGAGAAACAAAAGAAAAATCAGAGAATTTTAGAGGAACATTGGCCTTCATTTGCCTGGAAGGCTTGTCACCAAACCTTGCTATCCTTCCCAATCCAGTGAAATGAAGGGTTTTTTTCAACTTTAGTTATAAAAATGCTATAGCCTTAGTACAGAACTGAGAGTTTTTTCTTTTTCTTTTTGCACAAATGCAAAATCTAGATAAATTTTCGAATTGCAGAGAAGCAAAGTTAATCATGGTACATATAGGATCACCTTTGGAAAGCATGGCAATAACAGGCACAATTTTGTTTGCATGATAAACACGAGTTCCTTTGCTTCTTACGTGAAGACTGGCAAATCAAATGCCGCTACTGATCTAACCGAGGCGGGGACAGAGGGTATGATACTTAAGTCAAGCGCCTGAGGCATCGAGGATCTGCATGTTTCACATCCCCCTTAAATAACCTTTAATAACCACTGGAGGCAACACATGTCCCTCCACATGATATTCACCCAGGGAGAAAGCTTGGGGCAGCCCAGCATTGGAATCTCCTCCTGGTTTGAGCATTTTCAAAAGAATCAGTGCACCTCGGGTCCTATTTGGTCAGTGGAGGGAACCGAGGGGAGAGTGGTCTCTTCCAGGACACTGGCTACTTCATGAGTTTCTTATAGCATGCCACTGGAGCAGCTCAGCATGTTTCACATAGAAAAAGGCAGGCAGAGAAGAGATGTGTTTACTGCATTCAGACACTGCAAGGGTGGGACAGGGCAAGCAGAAGGGATGGAGATATTCAAGCTATAGACACCACGGGCACACAAACAGGTGATGTAAACTGGCCATGAATGAACTTACACCAAGAAAGAAAAGTTTTCTAACCACGTGTGATACGGATTCTGGAATAACTCCCAGCTAAATGCAGAAAGCACACCTGCTTTCAAAGCAGAATTTAAACAATATATAAGAGGGATGAGATAAGGTAAGCACATAAGCTGCCTTACCTACCCTTTAGAATTTATTATTCAGGGGATAGTCTGAACTATGACACAAGGCACACATCACCCAAGGCACATTGCTGGCTTCCCGTCCGACACTTTCTGTGTCAGTGGTCCCTAATGCATGGCTGTACGTGCTCAGCTGGGGAGGTCCACCCTAGCCAGTGACCAGAGGAATGGGGTATTTTTTAAGGACGAGTGTTCCAGATTGAACTGGGGAAGCCGGGGTTTTAAAACCACACTTCTGTATTTCAGGTGAGCAGCTGTGTCTTCTATTTGGATTGGCAGACAGGCTCTGAGAAAAACCTCTTGGGTTGATAGGACCTTGCAGACAAGGCAGGTAGGAAAATGCTTGGTTTGAAAATCCTCCTGTGGCTGAGATGGGAGATAAAGCTCTGAGCAGCTTAGTGGCGTCAGGCTCTTTCTGGCTCTTTCTGGCTGCACACACGCTCCCCAAAGGAAAAACAGCTGCTGTGAGGAGCGGGAGGGGTGGAACACAGGCAGGTCCATCTGAATATGAGGAGAAACTTCTTTATTTTGAGAGTGACAGAGCACTGAACAGTCTGCCCAGGGAAGTTATGGAGTCTCCTTCTCTGGAGACATTCAAAACCTGCCTGGATGTGACCCTGTGCAACCTGCTCTGAGTGAACCTGCTTTGGCCGGTGGGTTGGACTAGATGATCTCCAGAGGTCCCTTCCAACCCCAACCATTCTGTCATTCTGTGCAACAGTGGCTGGTGCAGGCTGGGGGGAGACTTGTGCCGCACACAGCCTGGGCACAAGCACAGGAGGTTGGGCACCTTTGCTTAGGGGCTGTGTCTGCTGCCCATCCTGCTTTCAAAAACCTGTAAAGCCTTCAGGAGGGAGACATTTTTATTATTTCACACTTAACATTCCAGATGTTTCCAAGGCGCTGCACCCAAAAAAGGTCTTTCCTTCACCTTCTGGCTGATCCTCCACTGGCGACACTGGAAGAGCATCGTCTGTGTAATAAAATCAGCTGAGCAACCCCAACAAAAGTGGTGTCAGTGTTTGAGGTCTGGAGCTGGTAGTCAGGTCTCCTGCCTTGGAGTGGTTTAGTTCAAGCCCCCGAGGCCATGGACAATAACAGCATGAAAACTTAAGTGCATATATGGCTCTTGCAGTAGGTTTCATTCTTCAGCCAAATAAGATATAATCATGTTTCCTTTATGTGCTTTTAAAGGCCCTAATCCCTGCATGAATAAAAGTAATTTATTTGGTAGATTAATGTAAACACTTCATTATACGATCAGGGTTTTTATGTTTGGGCCAAAATATTTATGATTTTCATCAGTAGGAAAATACATAACAGATACCTGCCCATTATTAATCATTTTTATGTTAAGAAAACCTTTCATTTATGGTTACCAAGTACATATTGTGTGATTAGGCTATTTTAAAATCTGATGGATAGAAATTTTAACTCTGTTCTGCCAATGAGGCAATTTTTATACTCAGATGATATTTACGTTATAAATAGCACAAGCCGACTGCATTAATACTAGTAGAATCATTTGTAATTGCTCTCTCAGCACTCGTCATGAAAGCTGGCTTCTTTGGATTTAAATCCAGCCAGAGCATTTGCCTGAGAAGGTTTTTGTGTGCCATTAACACCCCCTTCCCATGCCAGTATTGGGATGCCAGCAGGAAGGTGCATTTCCCTGCATGTCATTTCTGCATGGAAAAAAAAAATCAGTGTTCTTTCACAGGTTAAATTAGACTATTTCTCCCCTCCTCCCTTTGCTGATTTGAAACGTGGTTTTCACATTGATCTTCTGGATAAAGCTCAGAGGCACCTGTATTACATTTAGTTGACCATTTATATATCCAAATTTCCATGAGAACTAACTCAGGACATCTGGCTCACTACAGTCACAACAATCCTCCTTTCCCCACTTCTTCATGTGAACAGTATTTCCTAGGGAGAGGTCCAGGCCTGATGAGCTGCTATGCTAGTTAGACAAAAGCTGCTGGGTGATAGTGTGAAGTATGCTGCTAGCATGATTAACTCACTGCAAGCTCTTTAAATCACAGAAGTACTTTTCTACCCTGAAATACATTTCTACGCTCAACTCCTTGAGCAAACAGAAGACTAGTTGCAGGGTGAGGGCTGAAATTATCCTCTCTCCTATTAGTTTCCAATAGTGCTTAAGGCCCTGATGTGAGTGGGGATACAGAAAACCCCAGTGCCGGACCTTGCTGTGGACCTCCAGCACCATCTGGAACCATTGCCCAGCTCATTGGGGGTAGGAAGTTGCCAGCATCATCTCATCACACTTTGCTTTGTTTCTCCTTGGATAATAACATCATACACACACACAGACAGAGCCACACGCACACGGGGTTGCACTAAAAGCACTCCAAGGAGAGGCAATGGCTGGACGGTGCTGCAGCCCGTGCCAGGCCCTCGGTGCATGGTTGTCACCGGCTCTCGATGTGTGGTTGTCACCAGCCTCCACTTGATTTTTCCCGTGGGGCTGCTGCCTGGTTCAGAGCTGGAGTGGCACGAGTCCTGCTTTGGGAACAAGCTGCTCAATATTTTGTTTTTCCTTGCTGCCATACGTGTGGCCCCAGGCCTTATTTGCATACTAGCTAAACCGTGTTCTCAAATACTAATTCCCTAACACCTTTTTTTCCTGTGGCATTCATTACCACATAACGCGACTGCCTCACAAATATTAATTAACTTACATTCACAACATGCCTGCAGCAGTGAAGAGGCACCACTGGCTTTGCTTCCACCAGGTCTGAGGCACGGTGTGATGGATGCAAACTGCTCCCTGCTGAGGGCTGGCCCGAGGCGAGCTTGCAGTGGGGGCAGGAAGAGTAAGGAAACATCGGTGAACTTTGCTCCAGTGTGTATGTACTTAAGAGCCCTGCTGAACCCCCTAGGTTGTGCAGGAGTGGCAAAATCCTGCCCCACCTGAAGTCAGAAGGAGATGCTCTAGCTGGGTGTTATTCTCTGTCCTTTCCGATATGCCGAGGCACTGGGTTAGGACCACAGCTTCTGGTACCCTGGGATCAGCACCGTAATGAAACCAATGGGCGCATCCCCATCCTCCTTGCAACGCCTGCAGCTTGCTCATCACAAGCATCAGAGCAGCAAATTAGATTATTGGTCGCAGAAGGTGGCATCTCCATCCTCTAGAACAAGACCCCAAACAACTGAGCAAATGCAAAACAACAGAGAACTGAAACCCTAACTTTGGGTTTTCAAGTATCTTCCTTTATTAACTAGTAGAGAACTAAATATGAAACAGCTGGTAGTCACAAAGGGTAGTTTTCAGACTATCCTCAACAGAGTCAGCATTGAAGATACAAGTGACTGATGTAGAGTCCCTGTTGCTCTATTCTACCCCTATGGTTGATGGAGGGAGTTGGGCAAGTTGGGTTAGACACTTGGGCATGAGCTGGGTGAATATGACCCTTTTATCCCTTAACTGCAGAGATCAAGGCGTGACCACCCCAGTTTTTTTGAAGTCTGAACAGCTCGGTGCTGTGGGAGATACTAAAACTTACCTTTGTGCCATAGCAGACAGTTGGACTGTAGCACGGTATTATCAGAGACACGGAGCGAATCGCCCCCTCTCTGTGAAGAGAGTATGTACGAGGAATAATGAGAAGGACACTGCAAATGGAAAACAGCAACCCTGAAATCGGCAAATCTGTGGTGTTGTGTTACTGCTCTGTAACGCTCTGCTTACCAGAAACGCATCCGCATCTTTACTTCATGGATCCTCTCACATTTGGACTCCAGACACTTCATTGCTTTTTATATTTAGTTTTATGTGCATAGACGCTCAGTGACAGTCAGATTCTAATTAGGCAGTGTTATTTAGAAATGTAAGGTTTCCCAAAAGATGACATTTGAAGTATCTTGCTATGGTAATTGGTGGTTTTGTTCATTCCTAGATTACAGACTTCATAATTATTTCACATCATCTTCCTGCTAGTTGGCAAAAATCTGTTTACTTTTTTGATTGGGGCAGGAAGGAGATCAGCTGCTTATTTACATATATTGGTTTGTTATGCTGAGAAAGAAGAGACATACAATAGCATAAAGTGTCCCATTTCATTTTTTCTGTCTTATCTTAGGGTATGCATTAGCTGCCGCTAGAGATAACCACAGCTTTCTCCCTTCCAGGTGTTTCAAAATTTCTCTCTTAATATTGTTTATATACAACCAACATGCATTTCATAACCAATACCTTGACAAAAGAGGCTGTAGAGTTATTTTTTTCTGAATGAATGTTGCCATTATTTTAACACTGAATCATACTTGCTGGATTTTGCAATTACATCACTAACCTGATTTGTACAGCTGCTGAAGTAAACTTGGACAATTATATTAGCTAGCAGTATCTCTAACCTCTTTCATGTTTTTTTTTTTTTTTAGCTCCATTAGAGTAACAATAACAGAATATCCTTTAAGATGTTGTCGTTGTTCTCTAAATCACAGTATTTGATGGAACTGAGATGAGTGTACATGGGATGTTAGATTGCTTCAGGGGTAAGTTCTGAGCAATGAAAAGTTCAAATAAATAAATTGCAGATCACAAAATCCTCTCATCCTTTCACCATGTTATTTTCTTCCAAAACTTCAGCTTGATTTCATGGTTACAACTGCAGTATTAAAATCTCTGCAAAGCAACAGTTTATTTTTTTTAAAGGCAAGAGCAGAACATGGCTTTTGCTTTTGTGCCACTTTACACTGTCTCACAATTACCTTCAGCTCCCCCGTGCCCACAGTTAATAAAAAATCTTTGGGACAGGGATCTTTTCTCTAACATGTACAATGTCTCTCATGACCTGGTGTCCCTAAACACTAAGGTACCATGCATCATTATTAGTTAAATACCCATGCATACGGTCAGGCTATGACAGAGATTTTGGTAGAGGCTATTGGAGGTTGCAAGTACTTCTTTATAACAAATCCTTGGGGTTCAAGTAGAAATCTAGTACTTTGCTGAAAAACATGAATTTTACCCTTATTGCCAGCCTCCAGCATCTGTCATTAAAACTGTACTTCACAGAAGCTCATTACTCCAAATATTTCAACTATGGTTTCATTGTCCATTTTATTGCTGCCCAGCAAGCATAGCAAGCTGTAGAAGCTTAAAAAATAAGATTCCCAAAGACTTTTGAGACTAGAGATAGGTAAAGTTATCTCTTGTCATAAGACCTAAACAAGGGTCATTCCGTGACCCTATTTCAAGAGAGCTCCTGGAGAAACTCGTTTCTGCAGTGGCATGTTTTGATGGCAGCAGCCGGCACCTAAGGTGCAAGTGTGTTCAAAAGAAACAAACAGGTAAAATACGGCACCGCAACGTTAAAAAAGGGTCTCCTGGTCTCCCTTGCTTAACTTCGAAGTTGTTAGGAGCTTTCTGTTGCCATCATAGAAATGCAGGTGGAAGACAGCAGGTGTGTATGTTTCCAGATCACTCTTGTGAGGAAGAGGGAATGTTTCCAGGGACTTCCAGATCCAGTAGCTCCTCTCTATCAGGCCATTCCCCAGTTAAAGGAGAGGACATTCAGGCTAGACATGAGGAAGAAATATTTTACAATGAGGGTGATAAAACACTGGAACAGATTGCCCAGAGAGCTGGTCGATCCCCCATCCCTGGAAACACACAAGGCCAGGCAGGGGGGTTAGACTCGATGACCTTTGGAGGCGCCTTCCAACCCAAACCATTCTATGATTCTATGATTCCATGATCCTACCTGTGGGATAAAGGCTACAGAGAGCCGTCTGGAACCCATGGCACTCTCCAGTTCACTAATGGAGGGTGGCCTGATTTTGGTCAGAAGAAGTGGACCCAAAGCTTGCTCCTTTCCACAGACACGTCCCAAAGACCCTCTTTTAAGTGGCTCTAAATCAGGTTTGAAGTTATAGCTGTGAAAACCTCTGGTATGGACTCCCATGCTTTGTAAGCGATGCCCAGGATCACCCAGACTATGTAGGAGAGGCTGAAGCGGTGAAGGCCAGCCCAAATATGAAGATGGAAATGGAAGGGCACTACAGGACCACCTCACAGGACACCAGGCAACAGACCAGGCACCGTTAGAAAGGGTCTCTTACTAGAGAATTTTTTTTCACCAACAAATCATTCTGCATTTTTGCACATATCAAGGTGATTACAATATTTCTGTCTTGTGTCTTGGACCTTAATTATATTTTCAATCTTCCTATCAATCACTTTAATTAATTCATTATTTATTTCTCTCAGAAATTCGAAGGACATGTCTGTCAGTGTAGACAAAATGGAGCTGAGATACTGGATCAAATGCTGGCATGTGATTATCCGTCACGTTTGAACGCGGGTGCAGTGAAAGGGAATTTGGGGAATGTCCTCTGCAAACTCTGCCAGGCCACTTGAGATAAGGCCAGAAAGTGAGCTCTGGTCCCTTTCTTTTATTAACAAACATATGGCCACTGAGTCCAAAACTGTCATTCTCAGTGCCTCCCTATGGCTGGAGCTGGGGAGCTGGTCTGTTTGCAGTCACTTCCACCATAAATGTTACATGTGAATTTTGGACAACATGCCTGGATGCATACTTCATTTCAGTGGTAGTACAGCACACCAGGCATTGCTGCAAATTCAAGAAGTGTTCATCTTTGGGTGCCAACGTGCATTTTTATAAATTGACCTCTTAGCTCTAAAAATTTCAGTGCTTCCTTCTGTGAAGATACTCCCTTATCCTGTGGTGGGCTTGTCTGGATGAAACATCTAAGTGAGGAGAAGTACTGCAGCAATAGATGGCTCCGTTGCCTAACTATCATCTACTTAATTGATTTATGAGTACGAAGATAACAGACAACTCTTTTCACATGCTATCTACACGTCCTGTGTTTGTGTGTGGTGAGGTAGAAGGGATCTGGGATCTCAAATGTTGTAAATCAGGCAAATCTAAGCATATTTACACAAGTTGACCATTTGAGTGGGGGCCACCAGGGTTTCGTTATGGTCCCACAAAGGCTGTGCAGGCAGAACCGAGGAGGTGACATGGGGCTGGGACCTGTGAGAGACAGAGCAGGACAGGAGTCACCAAAGGGAACCTTAGTCAAATGGCAGCCTGGCAGGCAGAATAGCTGGTGTCTTCAGTAAGTCAGTCAGCTGCTAAGTTATGGGTAATCATTGACCTAAGATGTGCTTTCACTAAGCCTATACATCTACCTAGTTTAGGCTCAAGCAATTTAACCGTACCCCCCGACATCAGTATCTGGCTGGTGCAACCAAACCTGCCCGGACACACTGTACTGGGAATGGATTTGGGGTGACAAGTTACTGAGTTAAGAGGCAATATGTGAAAGGGGAATTCACATTTATTCAGAGCCAAACTAAATTTGTTCAAAATAGCACAGGTTTTAAGTTCTTAAGGCTCCCAGGGTGCTTAATACATTTTAAATGTCTGATGATGAATTAAACATTGCAAGATTTTCCCTGTCTCATACTGATGTGGGTCTGAGGGGAGATAAAAAGTTAGATTTTATGTCATTGTTATGTAATGAGTCTTGTCTGGCCTTTCATTAGCCAGCGCGATTGCTCCCTTGGACCTGTCCATGTAGTGTGATTTGTAATTCAGCTCAGAATAAGTTTCCTCAGCTTCACGTAATTGCTCAAATTTTTATTTGTCAACTATTGTAGATCACAAGAATTTTCAGTTCTGCATAGACAGGCAAATGCTGCTTAAAACAACCCACATCCTGTAATTCTTCCCTCAGGAGCTTATACGTGAACATTTCCAGTGTACCGACTAATGAGATCACACTTCTCTCTCCCACTCATCTGATTAAAATATTTAAAGGAATACTAGACAAATTCGGATTGTCTAATAAGTACTAGACACAATCTTTGCTGTGTTAGCTGACTCTTGCTCATCTTAATAACAGAGGGAGAAGGAATCTCAACAAATCAGAAGTCTGCTACTGTACTGTCTAAGTCAGGAATGCTCTCCTCCAGTGAAGGGAACAAGCTTTAACATCTGATGAAGAGTTGTCAGATTGGGCCAAATATTATAAAACAAGTGATGAAATAGGCAACAAAGCTATTATACTGTGTAAGTTAAGGAAGCAACTCTTGCAACTGGACTTTTAAAAAATTGATAATTGGGTCTGCCAAAATGGTAATAGTCTGTGGTTCAAATGGAAAAGGAGAAGTCCCGGTGCAAGGATTTAAGGGTCTTGGCATGAAATCTAACTTCCCCATTTGTATGTGATAAACGTGTCTGACATTTGGTAATGCAATGTTAGCGCGGTCAGCAGGCTCTGCCCATTTCAGCTGCCAATATGTGAATCACATAGATTCTTCTTGTCAAAGTCAATGGTCTCTCTTCATCTTCCCATCATTTTTGATACCAGCTGCACTTTTAAACACATGACTAATCTGTATACTCCTAGGAGGGGTATAAAATTTGTGAGAGTATAACAGTGAACCGCATTCAAATGGGCCACTCTGTTAATAAAGAAAAGCATTTCCTCTACAATGACGATTTAGGAATCCTAATTTTCATATATATGGACATGAAATTAATGGGCGGACATGTGTACTATGCTCGGCAGACACGTGTGCTATGCTCAGTACACATAAGCAGGTATGTTGAGGAAGGCATGGATATGAAGCAAGAAACAGTGACTTCTGTTACAAGTACAGGTCCTGCAAATATATATCCGCATACTGATTTTAAACTACCTTTAAATGCTCAGTGGAAGAGGACGCATGAGCTGACAGCGACATCCAGGTCTTGCTGCTCAGTTCTGGGGCTTCTCATCTCCCTGCAGAGATGTCCCCTCCCTGGTGGGTCCTGGGGTCTGTGGGGCAGGAGCAGGTAGCAGGAGCATTTTGATCTTTGATGTCAGCGAGCTAAATGTGAAAGTGAAGGCATTAATGGTCCTACCAGGTTTAGGAGCTTGAGGTGTGAACCTCTGCCCTGCTACTGTAGCCGATGTGGCTCTGAGCCTTTGCCAAGCCACCCTGCAGCCCAGACTGGGCACATGGGCTTTCCACAGAGCCCACTGCCAAAATGAGTGGGAGGAGGAAAAGTGAAGAGAGAAAGGAAGGTGAGCAGAAAAGACCAGGAGGGGTTCAGTGAGAGGAAGTGGAGGGCAGGCAGTGGAGTAACATGGACACAAACAAGCAGGTGGAGCGATGAAGCCATGGATGCGCAGTGTGCCCGGTACAGCTCCCATCCCTCCAGGTCAGAACAGGTTGCTCTGATCAATGATTTCACCAGCACGTGGGAGAGATGCTAAAGACTTTCTCCTGAATCCACAAGCAAGGCACAAATAGTTTCTGATGGAAAACAATAATAAAATTGTTGATTTTTACAGAAAAAAAATTAATATCCATTAATCAAACAAATGACACGCTCAGGAACTGAGCAGTGTGGGAGAGCAAACTGATTGCAGGAGTTGTCTATTCCCCCTGCATCTCTCTGCATTTCAAAGAGCTTTATTATTTGCTGGCGCTTTAAGTTGGAATTGAAATGCAATTAAAATAACATTTGAGAGAGCAATACATTTTAATTAATGGCCTGCATTACTGAGAAGTTGGAAAACAAAAAGAGCATTGCCCACTTGCAATGAGTAAATCAAGACAGATGCATTCCTGGGCGTCCATACATCAATATGACGACATAATCTAGTAAAGTGAGAAACCCATCTCTGCTGTAATATTACTCGTTTTGCTTCAGAAATTTAGCCCAACGGGTGCATATGATAAGTTGAGTGCCAGATGAACAGCCTCCGTTTTTAAAAATAGGACAAAATATACCTAAGGATTCTCCTACAGGGCTCCAGAATGAAAAGGATCTCCTGTGAGACTCAGCCCATCGAACTCCCCTCCCCACTGTGCTGCTTCTCCTTTTGGTTTCCAGCTCCCTGAGCTGCCAAACTGATGTCTCAGATGCAAAAATAGCAGGTGGGGGGTGGCACCTACAGGTGGTGTGAGCCCTGTGATGTAAAGTCTGGGGTTTGCTCCAGCTCAACAAGCTGCTTGGAGCCTGGGCCAGCATGTGCTCTCCCCAACAAGGTTGGACACTGCTGGGAAGGGTCCTGGCTAATCCCCACTGCTCCCAGAGCACCCCTCTTTTGGATGACAAGGTGACCCGCTTAGTAGATGAGGGAAAGGCTGTGAATGTTGTGTGCTTAGACTTCAGTGAAGCCTTTGACAGCATATCTCACAGCATTCTCCTGGAGAACCTGGCAGCTCATGGCCTGGATGGGTGTGCTCTGCAATGGATAAAGAACAGGCTGGAGGGCCAGGCCCAAAGAGCTGTGGTGAACGGAGCCAAATCCAGTTGGTGGCTGGTCACGAGTGGTGTTCCCCAGGGCTCAGTACTGGGGCCAGTTCTGTTTAATCTCTTTATCAACGAAAAACTCGATGCTAGTGAGGCACTGTATTCTGTTTTGGGCCCCTCATCATAAGAAAGACATTGAGGTGCTTGACTTGGCAGGAGACAGAGACCTGCGTGTCCAGACCAAGGCAGTCCTTGCCACATGTGTGTGCACAAGGGGAACTGCATGTGCATTGGTTGGGGGGATTGATGAGAAAGAGGCTTTTTGCAGCCTGCCTTCTATCACCACTGCCTTGTCATTAAAAATAGTTGGAAAATATTTCTCAAGTAGAAAGTTTGTATATTTCCATGCTTGATTTGGTTTGGTTTTTTCCCCCCAGCATTTAACAGCTCTTTTTAAATGCATCACCAAGGTTTTCTAGCAACTGGCAGCCATAGTAACATGTGCCCACTTCAGAGTGCACGATTTATGCCTGAAATCAGAAGAAAGTGGGTGGCCTGTAATCCACACCTGCGTATTCACTGGGGAAGCCACAAAGCTGAAGTACTTCATCTTTTGGGAAGCCGGCTTGAGCGTGCAGATCTCCTCCTGACAGCACCTTAGCAGAAACTGGAATATCATATCATCACTCAGACTTGTGAAATAAAGCCCGATCAGGCTTCTTACCAGCTCCATTTTATTTTCTGAGGTATCAAAAAGCTGGAATGGAGGAGACGCACCTGAAAGGTTGCTGGCAGCTGAAGCAAAGGGACCTAATCAGAGGCCTAGATAAGCGCACTGAAGCGAAGGCAGGGAATTTGGATGAAACAAGACGACTCTGCGTTAGTATTAAAATAACTGTGTTGCTTTATAAACCATGATAAACCACATATGTAGGGTTATGCTGTATTCTGAACTTTGATTGACTCACACATTTATGTCTTAATTGCCAACTTTTGTAGCAAGAAAAACAGTCAATCCGAGTCCTCAAATCTATATGCTACCATTGATGCCAAGGAGAAAATCCCCTTCTCTAATGATCAAAGACTGAAGGTGAACTTGAACTTTTCAAGAACCTGGGATGGAGTTTGAATAAGAATTCTTGATGAAAATGGCATGAGCCTTTGAGTCAGGTATCCAAGATGACATGCTAAAAATAAAGGAGGATTTCTTCCCTTCTTTTGTCATCTGTCCATACCACTGTGGGCACTCAGACCTGATCACTTTCCTCCTCAGAGCACAATCCCACTGGCCACCTTCTGCACATGTTTTTGTCCTGCCTATTTTGCAGGTGGAAACCATGAAAACCAGCTGCTGGTGTAACTGGTAAAGAAATGGCAAGTTTACCCGGTTGGTGTGCTAGAGAATTGGGGAAATTGCATTATCCTGAACTAACAGTGAATAAAATCCATTCATCTGCAGTTACCTTTGACTATATCTTTGCTTTGTCCCTGAGTTTTGAATCCAATCTGCAGCTGTATTTAAGCAGAGCATTTGTAATGGAACAAAACCGGGAACAAGCTAAATATTGGGACGGGAAACACAATTCCCCAGGAAGCTACTGGAAGGTCTTCACTTTCAGCATTTTACCATTTAAAAGCTTCCCTTAAGAGCTACACCTTCTTTTCTGGCAGCAAGTCCTTACAGTGCTCCCTCACCCATTGCTCACCATCAGCACTGGTTATTTTTGCTGCTCTCACCTCCTGTCCTCTCAGGTGCTCTTCCCACCGGTGTGTTCCTCAGAGGTGGCTCTGACAGAGGTGTAGCACATGTAATGGAAACAGGTGAAGTCATTTCATGGCTATGTCTGTGGAAGAAGCAAATTACACACCTAAAGCTACTCGTAGCTATTAATTGGTGTTTGCTAATTAAAAATGAGAAGACAATTTTTTTCAGGACTTCATCCCTTTTTTTTTTTTTCTTTGTAAAGCCAGACAACTTGAGTTACTATGCTTTAAAGATAAGCCTTCAGAGGAAAAAAACAGGACCAAAAATGTGAACTTCTTAAGATTCAAGATCTGGTACAAAACAGCAAGCCACAGCTAGATTCAGCTGGGAGGACAGCGACCCCAAAAGTTTGGGTCCCCACTCCAGCCTTCCCCTGACTAAAGCCACTTATGGTTACAAGGCACCACTGATTGCATCCACCCTCAGGAAACCCCAATACTATTGACTGATTTCTGGAAGGAGAGGACGGATACCCTACATGTGCCCTCTTCTTACACACCTTCCCTACAGCCGTGCTGTCTCCTGGCAGAGCCCAAGCACTGAGCTTGGTGGACCTTTCTCTGGACTTTTCTAGGGTCTCCACTGGTGTGCCAGGCCCTATGTTGCTGTAACAACCCCAGGTTTTCTTCTCGCTGCCTCCAAAAGTGGTACCTGCTCTCCTAGATGTTGCATGTTAGTCTGTGTTGGTCTCAGTTCTGCCTTCCTTTTTGCTTATTGCCGAGAAGGATTTCAGAGGTGTAGGCAAGCCACCCACTGCCCACCACGGCCTTCGGGCTTGGTGCCCGTCACCCACAGCCACGGCCAGGTGTAATTCAGCACTTCTTCAGCAGACTGCAGGTCAATGGCAAAGCAGCTGCCCCCAGGAAATTGGAGCATCCAGAAAAAGAAGAAAAAAAGGACTCCAGGATAATTAAGATGACACCTTGCAGGACTGACCCACTGCTGGCCAGAGGGTCCCTTTGCAGGATCAACTATGCTGATAACACCTGAGGTTTTCCCATGGGCAGCTCAGGGGCTGAACAGGTTAACTGGGAAAAACCACGTCAGATCTTTAAAAACAGTATTTGTGGGCAGCCCTGAGCTGTGTAATAGAAAGAAAACCCAGCAGACGGCTGTGTAATCTTGTGATATTTTGAAGAAATCGTGCCCCCTGCTGATTTAATTAGTTTTTTTTTAGCCTCGGCTCTAAACTTGATGAGAACATTCAAACATACTGATTAGCGTTCAAGGTCAATAACTCAGATGTCCTGCCGGATAGTAAAAATCTTCTCTTTCAACCTTGAAATAAGATGCTTATTATTGATTTTTTGGGAGAAGAAGGCAACAGATAAATGGCATACCCTTGCAGGCCCAGCGTTTCTGAGACCCTGCCTTGCATTTTACACGCCCTTTGTAGCATTTAACAGGGAAACGAAAGCCTGGCATAACAATTCAAAAATAAATTTGTGACCAGGGGATTTGCCAGATTTATAAACCCTCCACGGACGTTCGTGACTTATCTGCATGGTAAAATTGTCTAGCCTGCGTACAGAGGACAGTCATCAGCTGCCCATTTAAAATGTTCTAGAGTGATTAGTACAATAAAAATGGATCGTTGTGGAAGAGCAATCACTGTGGTTTTATGAGATTTTTTTTTTTACACCCCAGTATCTCAGATCAACTCTCCCAATTGCCAGCAGTATAAAAAAAATGCATGTTTTTTCAGAAAACCTCAGCTCTCTCAAACTGGCTAGCATGAAGGCTCGCCCCCAAAGCTCCTCTCCTTGCAGGGGGACGGCAAAAGCGGGAAAGAAAGGAATGAAACCCAGTGGTGTGCTGCCATGGGGCTGCAGACTGAGCTCCTGGTCAGCCCCATGCTTCTGTCCTGCAGCGGGGCTGGACGTGGGCTCACAGGCCCCATTCTGCTCCTCAGGAAAAGGGCCGTCGAACCCCCATTTCCCATTGCCCCATTCCTATTCGGCAGCTTGGGGTCACTGGAGCTATGGCACAGAGATGTTCCTGCTGGATTTAAGCTAGCGCAACATTTCTTTCCTGTAAAATCCTCCTTACTGTGCTTTCTGAGCCTGTATTGTTCTCTCCTATGGTTACTGCAACTCTCTGTGACATTTTCTTTCGGCTTTCCTCTCCCACTCGCTACACTGCAAACCTGCCTGCACTAGAAGGTCATTGAGTACCCTCTAGTGGATATTTTTTGAAAATATAACTCATCTCGCTCTTCATTGGTCTCCAGAGACTTAACAGCAGCTCTCTGGGAAGGCTTGTGTTTATAGTTAAGATACACAGGGGATGGATTACAGTAAGTACAGCACATGCTAACAGTTGCAAACTCTTACAAGAGCTCCTTCTCTTTAGCTAAATCAAACATGAAGGGCAAACAAGATTAAAAATCAATACTTCAGAGAGAAACTGCTTGAATTTTTTGAACCAGTAGATGTGCACAAGAGCAAAAATACCTGTAAGGAAAAAATCAATCTGCCAATAGCTTTCATTTTCAGGTTTTGGAATAGCCTGGGGTGTCATCGGGCTCCCAGTTTACATCGTCCAAGGACAGGCTGGAAATTACAGCAGGGAGGTCGTGGGAGGAGCAAAGATGCATCCCCATGATTTCCCTCCTTACTCTTTATTTATTAGCTTTATTAATCAGCCCTTTTTCAAAATTAGCTAATGCATCTGCTCTTTGCTTCCCGGGAACGGTATGTGGCAGGTTAACCTTCACAAACAGCCGAACTCCCATTAAGCCTCTCACTCATTCCACCTCCTCAGAAAATGGGATGAAAAGGGTCTTGTGCCAGGGTAAGGACAGGCTTCACCCGCCAGTTACCATCACAGGCAAACCAGACTTCACTGGGGGAAAAATATTTTAATCTGTTGCCAAATAGAATGGCTTCAGGTAATGATAAAGTCAAACATTAAAATGACAGCTTTCTTCTCCCCTTTTTCCCAGGCTCAGCTTCATTCACAAGTCCTCTCTCTCCTTCTCCCCCAGGCTGCACGGGAGGGTGGGGAACGGGAGCTGGGGTCGGTCCATAACAGCTCCTCCCTGCTGCTTCTTCCTCCTCATGCTCTTCCCCTGCTGCAGCGCGGGGTCCTCCATGGCCTGCAGTCCTTCAGGAGAAACCTGCTCCAGTGTGGGTCCTCAACAGCATGATGGACATCTGCTCCAGCTCCTTCCTTCCCTGCCCCATTCCTTCTCCTCCTCCAACCTTCGTGTACCCTCTGCTGTTTTGCACTTTTCCCCTCCTCCTCTGCCCATCCAGCATTTTCTGCCCTTTCTGACACAACTTACTGATAATATTTTCACTGAAGTGTTGTATGGTACTGAACCAAAAAATTCACAGAAAACCAAATATCTGCCTACACAGCGTAGACAGTCAGTCTCCACGCAGAAAAACCCTCCATGCCTTTCTCCTCTTCGTAATGAGCAGCACTAGTTTCTGCTCCTGTCACCTATCAGTCCAATCCCCCTGTCAGCAGTCTCATCAGTTCGTCTTGGGTTGATGTCAGACTAAATGTTGTACAATCACCAGGCTCATCTTTATGCCTTTTTAACAGTGGCTTAACGATAACATTCTGTAAGGCTTCAGGACTTTCCCTGATACACACGCATGTACTCAAAATGAAGATGAGTGGGCCAATTATCTCCTCGGCAGATCTTCCAGGCCTCCTGAGTATGTAGCAAGACTTAAACCTATTTATGTCTAATACAGATTTTTAATGTCCTCACTTCTAACTCCACAGCTGAAAAATTACTTCTCTTATTTTGGTTGAATATACCATCCTGCTTCTTTCTAAATGCATGACAGAAATATTGATCTGTCGTTACCTTTTCTCCTCCATCTCCTTTGCAGGGAGTTGCTGCAGCTACTGCCTGCTGTTTTTCAGGGGCATCCATCAGGCTTTGCCCTTTGCATGTCTCATTTCTCCCCAAGAGCACAAGTTCCATGCTGGTCTGCTGCATATTTCACAAAAATACAGTACCTCTGCCAGCTTAAAAGGCTTCTGGATCCCTCCTGGTTGTATGTTGGCTGTTCACCTCCCTTTTTAAAGTCATTTTTCCTTGTGAAGCTTTTGGCCGTGGCTCCTGAAGCTGAACCTCATGCACCGTTCTTATGTCGAATGTTGTTCGCAGTTGAAGCTTCAATTTCTGAACCACCCTGATGGGTGGAGTTTTGCCTTTGCTGGGAATCAGCATTATTTCCAGCAATTAGCTGGCTGTCCATTTGTCATAATTTAACAGAAATTCAGACTCTCTCTATACGCATGTAAGTAAAAGAGGGGCCAGTTGAGCCCCGGATGCTTTTGAGTTGGGTCTCTTTTGCCTGTGACAGTAACTGCTGGGTGATGTCCCTGTTTTTGTCTCGACCCACGAGCCTTTCATTATATTTTCTCTCCCCTGTCCAGCTGTGGAGGGGAGTGACAGAGCGGCTTTGGTGGAAACCTGGCACACCAGCTCAAGCACCAAAGAGACAGTCTGTTTTACAGAGCAAGCAGAAGCGTTTGTTTCCGTGTGATTTGAAGCACAAGCAACAAACACCTATGGCAAACCAGAAATTGGCTTAGCCAGCGCTTCAAAGGGTGTGAGCTGCCACCCATGGTAATTTCAGTGGAGATACTTGCCACCTTCCCCTTCGCAAAAGACTGCTCAAGTGACTCACGCTCTCACCCACAAATGTTCCAGGCTCCTCAAAATCACACTGCTTGCTTTTTGCCTTAAACCTGAAGTTTTCAAAAGGCTTTTAAAAGAGATGTTTTGGGGTTTTTTTTTGGTTCGTGGAGCCTTCTTTCGAAAGAGAGGCATTCCCATCCTGCACGCCAAGAGACAGGGCTGGCTGCAGGACGCCTCACCTTGCTCACGCGTGCTTTGCTCCCCATGAAGGGCTGGAGCCGCATCCTCCTTCCCATGGGTGAGAGTCGAGACACTGAGCCACCAGCAACCCTCTGGTTCTCCCCGGCAAGGGATGCCTTGCCCTTTTCTCATTAGGCTGCAAGGTTATAGTGCTGATGTACAGTTAGCTTGCAAAGTTCCAGTGCTGGCCCAAAACCAGGACACGCAGACACTCCCCCCCGCCTTCCTGCTGGGCTGAGGAAGGAAACACCATGTGTCCATACCCTCCCTCCTCTTTTTTGCGCTGGATGCCCCTGCGCCAGCCTGGCTGCTCATCATTGCAAAGAGGCTTCAAAATCTTCCCTAAAAAGCATTACTTTTTTTTTTTTTTTGATTAGCACTGATAGCGACGACTACTTTTTAAGAGGAATGAAGAGCTCTGCATCTCTCCCGGGCTGCCAGGGAGCTGTAAGGCTCTGACGTGGTGGGCGGGCAGCGATTCCCACGTGTGGCTGCGCTTTCCCAGCACCTCCAGTGACCGACCCTCTTAGTGAAGCAGCACTTCTGGTTATGTTCAGCTTTTTAAGCCTTTTTCTGACCCTTTCCAGAAGGTACAAATTTTCTGTTGGCACCTCCATTGCATCACACCCCCCTCCTCAAGAGCTGCCCTGCATTTTTTCGCCTAACAGCATGTAATTAATTAGCTCAGGTTTGTACTAAAATATGACGCCCATTTAATAGACTGAGTCACCGGTAAAGCCAAGCAAAATTAGCCGGTGGGAAGGATGGCAGGGGAGATAACGTGGGGCTGCCTTGCACAGCCAGCGCTCTTCAGAGGCAGCCTGGGCGACACCAAGACCCAACCCGCTCATGTTTCCTCGTTACTTGGTGATGCCCTGACACGTTTTCTTGCCTTACCCAGAGCTTCTGCGCACGAGCCAGATTGGTCAATCCTTTCCGTAAGATGTGGGTATGAGCTGAGGGTTGGGCTGGAGACTGGGAAACAAACAGAAGCATGTGGGGGGTGGCAGAGAGGTGACTGCCAGCCCCATGGGGACACCTGCCCAGAAGAGGGAAAGGGGTTTGTGCCCAGCAAGGGGATGAGCCTTTCAGGGGGACCCACTAGCTTTTGTCCCTGAGCTGTTGCTGGCATTTCGAACTTTGGGCTGATTTCTGTTTGTAGTATTTCTTGGTTGCCAGCTGTGGTACAGTCACATTGTTCATCTTCCTTAGAAGGTGATAAAACACACAGGTAAAACCCACAGTAAATCCAGCTGATCACCAGCACTCGGCTTTATGAGCTCTGGAGTCACAAAATAAACCAGTTGCGTGGCACTTGAAAAAAAATACCCCTTTTGTGTCTCAGAGATCATCAAAGTTAACAAAAAGTTGTCTTTATGTGGCTGATAAAGGCTTTAGGGCTTGCAGTAAAACTCATGTATCAGGGACCGCTTCTTACTAACAGCAGGAAGATGTTGGGGGTTTGTATGATCCACTTTGCAAGAGTAGCAGAAAAATACAGCAACAGTTGATGAGTTTCATTTTAACATCAGGAACACAGAAAATAGCCTGTATAGACTAAACATGAGATGATACATGCACCTTGGAAACAGAAGGATTGAGAAAAGCAAAAAGTGCAATATCATAATTTTGGTAATGGGGAGGTCTGAGTGTGTATATCCAGACATGTAGCAAAAGTAAACACGTTCTGATTTTATGGTTAACACAACTGCAGTTGCATTAGAAGCTTTTCAAGCAAAATCATTTTAGCTTTGTGTCGTACAATTATGAATATTTCCATATGATTGCTTTTCAGCTGTTTGTTAGGAAAGGCTTATCTAGAAAATTTTGTGATGTAAGCTAATTACCTCCCAAATTAAAAAAGATACTATTATTAATGAATAAGATAGTAGGATTTGGCATCTGCTTTCAGCATCAGCAAAATATTTAATGCTATGCAATCTAATTTGGTCTCTATCACAGACCAGGAACTGCAAAAGTGGTGATGGTACAAATGGTGCCTTTGCAGGACATCCATTGCAAGAGAAGCTTCAGGCTGCTCTGGGGAGGGGCAGGAGAGCAAAAGCTCTGCCAGTTCCCTGTACGGCCGTGCCCAGGGAGGCAGCAGCACCTCGAGACCTCCTTTCCAGTCCCTTGGTGCGATGAGCTGCTTGCAGAGGCAGGAGCAGCCTTGGTTAACCTGCCACGGCTGCGGCAGGAGCCGCATCAAAGGAGAGAGTCACCACTGCCCAAGCTCTCGCAAGTCTTGCTTCTGGTTGTTTACCAAGTATTTAAACCGTTTTGTGAATGTCTCTTTCTTTTATTGGAAAAAAAAAAATATCAATGAAGAGCTAGCACTAACACAAATTACCTACTCCATTTTTTACAGTTGAATAAATAATCTCCTTACTTTATAGCACTGCCAGGAAGGATAATGCTGTCACTGAGGGATGAAATCACACTGGATAAATTGTGTCTGCTCAACACTTGTTCAATCCTCTCATCCTTGCCTGTAGCCCCTGGAAAACATACACACCTCCTGCAGTTCAACAGCACTGCAGCCATTCCAGGTAAAACACAGGTCTTCTCTTCTGGCCTCCTTTCCCTGTTATGGTAAAAAATAGCCCAAAGCTGAATACGCAAGAGTGGTTTTTTATTGATGGTGAGAAACTCCTGAAAGAGCAGCTTTTGCTTTTGGTGGAAGGTGGACAGCAGAAAATCCCCTTTAAGATTGCCCATCAGTTAAATTTTTAAAGCCAAGGAGGTGAAGCTGCAGTAACGTCCTACCTATTGATGCCAGCATGTTATTTAGCTCTTCCTTAGGAAACATCGGCGGTTAGGAAAGGCTCCAAGTTTTCCTAAGGAAACGCCGCGGTGAAAAGCGTCATCGAGCTGGCTGTGCCTTCACCACCACTCACCTGTACCCACCCCCATGCAGGGTAACCGGGGCGCAGTTTGCAGGTTGTGTGAAACCTGCTGAATCCAAATGCCACCTAGAAAACGTTTTGCAAGTGGATGTGGTTTCCACCTGAGGGGATTTTCATCTTCTTCACTAAATTGCCTGCAACAGAGCATGCACCTGCTTTTTTATTTATTTACTTATTTAAATTGCTGTTCAGCCAATCTGGTAAGGCCTCAAAGGTAAACAAGTCCCAAGGAACAGGACTGAGCAGCAATGAGAATATTGGAATTTTAAAAGGGAATCAGGGCCATCCCACCAGGCATGTATGGATTTCCTGCTTGCTAACCTGAAACACTGCTTCTGCTCCAGAATTTCCAGCTTCAGGAACTGGAATTCTGGCTCAAATGTCCAAACTGCATTATAATGGTTGAAAAGAGAAATCAAGAAATACAATTAACCCACTCCCCATCTTTGATTGAGTGTATCATTAATCTTTTTTCTAAAGCATTCTTCACAACCATAAGGGCTATTTTATCTAAGCAACAAACAGGTTCCAGCTGTGGCTTTAAAACCTGTAACTAATTTTCTTAAAATAAATAGAATTAGCGAGCAGTAATGAGGGCATTTCTTAATTTAGTTGCTTCTGCTACTAAAATAGCAGAGGGCACAAAAACCCCAGTAAGTAACAACCTCAGTGAACACACGTCAAGGATTTTTCTACTTCACCTCATTCCTCAACGCTGAAGAAAGAGATGACAAAGTTGTGTTGAATGTAATAAGTTTTAAGATGTATTTATTTATTTAAATCAAGGATTTAGGACACAAAAGAGTTTTGGTTTTTTTTTCCTTTTTAAATTTTATTTTTTTAATTTTCTGAATTCCTGGTTCCTAAGCATTGCTTTTGCAGCGAGTAACGGCACACATCTCCATAGCCTGGCCAAGCCACAGTGCTGGGAAAAAAGCTGTTGACTGTATCTACTTTCTGACAGATTATGGATTTTTTAAAAAAATTATAATTCAGATCCAGAATACACTGCTCACCAGGTCATAACAACATTCATAGCTAATCTTGGTGTCTAGCGTTACACTTACAAAGGGAGTGCTCAGTGCAGGAGGTACTGTACAGCATTCTCTGCCTGTTCTAACAAACAAGAAAAGAACCATGTTGCCTCAAGATGTTACGCTGCCAAAACTGCTACACCAAAATTTAAATTATGAAGATAGCCCAAAATCACTTGTTGAGCTAAAACGACAAGTTATTCTCAGCATTCTTGCAATTCGAAAGTGGGCAAAGCACTAACACTTTGTGCATCTGTTTGTAACCCAGCATGTGTTCTTACCTCCCATGAAAAACATGCATCAAGATGCATATGATGCGAACAAAATACCAATAATATTTTGGTCACAGGTTCCAGTCAGTCGTGAAAATTCCAAACTAAGCACACTGCAGACAAGCAAGTGACCCCCTTCCATTTAACATATCACCTACTAGAGCTGCTGAGTACCCATCTTCCAACACTCACAGGGAACTGCGGAGAGCCCTGTGCTGCTCCCTGGTAGCCGGTGTAAGGACCAGATGCTCAAAAAGTCAAAGTCTTGAGGTGTTGAAAGGATGAGAAATTGCCTCAAACAGGTGCTAAAAAAATCCGCTGAAACATACTCTTGCAAGGTAACAAGTTTATAAAAAAAAATAAATAGAGGCTTGCATAATTTAGAATTAAAATAGTCGTCCTAATGGTTCCGTTCCTCCCAGTGTAAGGATCATAGTAAAACGATACGTCTACAGATTTCAATGGACTTTAGATGAGACCTTCTAGGTCCAAGGGATTTATAGACCTGTGACAGAGATGATTTACGCCAACTGCTTATCACTACAGTACTACAGGTGTATTCCATAGTGCTGGTGCAACCAGGGCATTCAGGAGAGTTTGAGCTACAAGTGTTGCACATACAATCTCATACCTGAGCCCTCACCAAAGGCATATTAAATACTGTCAGAAAGCAAGGAAAAAAACAAGTCTTCCCAAGCACTTGTCTGCAGCACAACGCAGGTTTTTTCTCAGTAAGGAACCTGTCACAGCCAACATTGCCCAAGTAGTAAAACACATTGCCACTAGTGTTTTACTAATCGTACTTGCATTGTAAAGTCTTAAAAAAAATCTAAATAGAAAAAAAAATTAAAGCTTTTGGTACTTATTTTTCTATTATTCTCTTAATATCTTGGTGTGCAATGTGAGGTCTAGACAGTAAGCAAGCCTTTATAAATTCTGTTAGCATCATGGAGAGTCATTAGCTAGTGAAAATTCTCACTGAAATAAGTGAAAATTCACCTAGAGAGCAACAGTCAGGATAAGAATTTTTACCTGTGCAAGAAACTATTTGTACCTGTTACCTGACTTTGAAATAAAAAACAAACATCAGATTTATATAAAAATTCATGTTTTATTAAACTCTGATCACAGAAGAGAATAGCTCAGTATAAAATCTCTAACAAAGTGATTTTATAGTGCAGTAAACTCTCTGTCTCTCAGAGACATAAGCTCTGGTTATGAGTGTACAATACACCTTTGTATCACAGAATACAAAACTGGAGTTTGTCTTTGTAGCCCCATATTCGTTAAGCAGGAAGACAAAATTTAATAAAAGCTTTTCTTTTTTCTAGGTTATTGTATCCAGAACACTAAGTGTTGTAGTGATGCTTTGAGACCATTATATGCAAAATATCGCTACTACTCAACCTGCTCAGACTCTGCGGCTGCTATTCTGCATTTCAGACCATAAGAGAAGTCACTTCAAATGCCCTAGTGACAAATCACAGCAGTAAATTATTTCCTGAACACACATAGCAATCTTCATCCAAGGAGCCACCCCAGCAGAGCAGGAAGGCATGCACAATGCTTAAAGATAGCAAAGGGGGGAAAAAGGGTTTTCAGGAAAAAAAAAAAGCGCAAACCTATCTACTACGTAAAGCCCCATTTTCTGAATAAATCCTAAAAGGTGTGCCTTTTTTTTTTTTCCTAAATTTTGCTGGAATATTACCAGCACATTTGGTTAATGTCAAGCAACTAACAAGAACTGATAGAGCATGCTAGGCTCTCCTACAAGTACTGAATCCAGAGCCACATTTTCTTCAAGCTCTGTGCCTCAAGCTGTCAGCAGAAAATGTTCAGACACTCCCTGCCAAGTTTGGTGTTTTGAGAGCAGGCAGAATGGGGAAACGAAAAAAAAAAAATTCCTCTTTGGCCCGAGGACTTCTCCTGCCCCTTCTGCCAAATGTGTGGAAACCAGGTCAGACACCAAACCCCAGGTGAGAATCTGCTGCCCAGTAAGGAAAATTTACGATAGGCTGGATGGACCCAGATTGCTGTTCCCTGTGCCCAGGAGCGGCGTTTGAAGCCACCGTGCCAGGCAATGCCATGGACTCAAAACCCTGGACTGTACAACAGAGTCCATTTCAATGTTTTACTCACTTGCAACTACAACAAGATCTTTCCGTGAAGTACAACCCGCTCTGGAATAATTTAGTAAGCAAGCACCTGACCTGAAGACACATTTCCAAAAAAAGAAACAAAGCAATAATAGAAGCTCTACAAAATATTTTTTTAGCAATTATATAGCAATTTTCACCTTCTTAGAGCTTTGTGTTATTGCAAGAAGCTGCTCAGAAGCTCTGAAGATTATTAATCAGAAAATACAGAGTACATATTAATTATTTGTGAGTCCTGCCAATGCAGGACTACGATGTTTGTCATTAATTCTACTACAAGCATTTGTGGTTAAATAAATAGCTCCATTGTAATTTAAGACAAAGCAATTTTTATGTATTTCAGAATGTACTTATGCACAAGTACACTACTTGTATACTGCTACAGCATCTATAAATAATAAATACACAGCAGTAACAGTCACAGTCATTTAACTCCTGCAACATCTAGAGGCATGAGCAAAAACTAGAGGAGCAACTACTCCATGTTCTCTAGCTTTTGGCCCAAGTTATTTCTTGTATTTCTCTAGTTTCCTGTCATAAACACATTCCAAAAGAAACCAGCATAAGGATGTTTTTCTCATGAAACAAATTAGATGATACCACTGCAAGAATAATGGTTCTCAATCTAAAGATAAGGGTAGACAACGTTTATTCTCATTTAGCAGACTAACACCTACCTGGTATTGATTTGACAGATAGCAGTGATGCCACACGAGCTCATACCAACTCCCACATACGGAAACACAAATAGATTTTTCCCTTCAAAGCTGTGCTGACTGCACAGTGCTCTGGCAGGAACTACTGGCACTGTTTTGACACGATCAGGCCAGCATGCACTAATCAGGCCCTGGACAATTGGATCTGCAGTGATCAGAAGAGCCATAATCAAAGATGCTTATTGATGGGCAGGATTAAGCCAAATGTGATGTCACTGACACATCAGGCAATCAATACAAAAGTCTGTGAGCATTCACCAGGCTACCTAGAAGTCCCAAGCTTAAAAAGATTCTGGAAGGCACAAGTCCATAGAATGGAATCGACCACCTTCATGACTGACCTTCAGTACATACTCTTGTGGTAACTCCAGTGCTCTGAACTGAGCAAGCAAACACGTAATAAAACCCTTCTCCCAGTCCCAGTTTCTTGGACATTAAGAAGCAAGGGATACAATAAGGAAAATAGAAGTTTAAAAAAAAAAAAAAAAAAAATCCAGTCTGTTCTGTCTAATCATTTGATAAATCTAACTTGCTTATTTTTAATTATTGGTGAGGAATAAATATCATAGAAAAGATGCCTGGACAGAATGCCTACCAGCAGCATATGTTATCATCTAAGGGACAAATCTTGCTGTGAACACTTCGTGTACTTTCCAGTTCCAGGGAGGGTGTGAGCCATGGATTGAAGCAACAGCTGCAAATTATGCAAGAGATAATTGACCACACCATATTTTGCTATGATGGCAGACTTGATTCTCTACTCTCTGACACCTGGAGTAGCTATTTGCAACATGGGTGCAACTCAACATTATAAGGTTGATTACAGAGCCCACAGTTGGTGGACTAGCGAGGAAGGAACATATACACAGCAACATGTAACCACGAATTACACCTGCTGCCAAAAGTGCTCCAGATTCTCTGGGATGAGAGACATCACTTTAACACAAGGCAGTGTCCAGCCAAAGTTAAATCACACAGCTAATTTTATTTCTAATTGTTAATACTCCCAACACCAAACAATCTGGAGGCTCCAGCACAGCATGCAGATGCTTTTTCCACCACCTTCTCAAAACAGAAGACGGATTGGGAAGGTTTCTTAGCTAGAACCATCATATTCAGGCATTACAGCCCTTTCTCACTTTGCTGATTCTTCACTGCTTTCCTGTGCATCCAAGGCACATGCCAAACCGGGAGAGCAGCAAAGGCCAAATCCATCTGACCCTTTCGGTTTCTCCCAGCCTTAATGTGACATCTGGACCAAATCTGATGCATGTGCTGTACAGCCAGAATATATTCCAGGAGGCTTGGGTTTTGCTTAAGTGGAAATCCTACTTTCAGTCAGTTCCCTGAGGGTGACTTCAAAGCCACTAGACTACCATTTGGGGGCAATATCCAAAATTAGAAAGTCTCCTAAACCTTAAAATAGGAGGATGTGCCACAAAAATGTTTGTCTCAAACTCCTGGGCTACGTAACAGAAAATTAGCTTCTACAGAACATACAAAACCAAACACAAACAGCATGAAAAAAGTAATATTTATTTAATATTGTTTACAAAAGCATGAACACCTTACGCAAAAGCAGCATCCTGAACCACACATTTCCCTCATCCTCCTGGGATATTGACAGAAAGCAAGTACTTTCTCTGTTCTTTAGGGTTAAACATATTCTGCTGATGTAAAGGGGAAACACCCCACCAATTTCCACAGAGCTCCGACTGTTCACGTTAGCAAAGGGGGAGACTCAGACCGCAATGCAGTGAGATGTCAGATGGGTGACTTGCTCTAGGTGCCAAGTTGGCTTAATCTGGGCTTCTAATAGAGATGAATACACTGTCCAGACACTTAATAAGCTCCCCATTCTTTTCAATTTTAACTGAAACAGATTTAAGTATCTGTTTAAACATTACGACTGTAATCCCACAGTAACTTCATGCAAGGTTTCACTTTATGCATCATGAACAACTTTACTCAAGTTTTTAAGAGATAGCAAGTATGCTCATAAGCTATTTTAGGAGTGAGACTTTCAGCAATATAGCTATGTATTTGTTTCTTACCTGCCTCTCCAGCACATGAGGTGAAAGGCTTACTATGAAGAAAGGTGCCCTAAGGTTAACAAGAAAAAAAAATGTGCAGCATTTTTATTTTGCCTTCATCTTTTTCTCCTGGAACTGGAAGTAGTTCATGGTCATATAATCAAATAGGTCATGCTTTTGAACCTACAGAAAAACATTATTTAAGAAGTGTTTTCTTAAACATTGCATTGATTGCAATCACTTCAAAGACTTACCTGGAGCACATTACTCATACTGTTGCTTAAAATGATCCCTACTATAGAACAGCATAATTCATCTCCGAGTTGAGGTTCTTTCCCCTCAGAATCTACAACTGATGCCTCAAAATCTTTATTGCACTGGGAGAAATGGCTCTGGCTTACCTGCCATCCTGTGTCTCAAATGACTGACAAATACTGTTTATGTCTGCAAGACTGATATTTGATCTATGGGTCAATGAAAACTGCTTCATTTTACTGCTAGAGTTGTAGGAACTGTTCTATTAGCTCCTGACAGCTTCATATTAAAGAAATACAATTTACTTCACATATTGAAAGAACCCGCTAAGAACCAATATATGCATGTGTACACATACACTATGTATGTGTACAAACATATATACACACATATATATAGATAATTTGTATTTATTTTACACTGACAAAGTGCTAAAAGAATCCAATAACTGTCACTGCTAGAGATGAGGCTATATGAAATGGTATCATTTATATGGCATCAAATAATTATGACACTCTGGTCTAAGAGCTTCACAACTGTTAGCAAAAAGTATCTTTCATTGGCAAAAAAAGTTCCAAATAGTTTGAATTTCAATTTAAATAAATGGGAAACATTTAGGAAAAAAATACCCCACACACGCAAAGTAGATTTTATAATTTAAATTTCTGTTCTGTGTATACCTAACACACACATATACATATATGCTGTTACTTTCATGGCAAAATTCTGACGTGCCTTGGATTCAGTGATGACTTTAATGAATCTGGCAGTATCTCATATGTGCATCATTGCCTCAAATTGTTTAAAAGAAAAAGCTGTACAAGTGCAGCCCTGTATTCTGTGAGTCTGGCTGCATAACCAGAAACACACGTACTGCACTCAAGACAACGCCCACAAAAATGCACATTTAATAAGGCCATTATATTCAGGATCATAATCAGACTCATCTCACATGAACAATCAAATAGATCATAAATAGACCTTGGAAAGCATATTGCAGAAGATGGACTCAAAACAGCAGTGTTCCAGCAATTTAATGGTTTTTTTTTCCCATGAAATGCCAATCTCTCAAATTGGTTTTACCAAACAGGGCCAGACACCATGATGTGTACGTATGCATGCATTCCCACAGTGCATTGTTTCATTTTTTCTTAAAAGTTACAAAGTGCCCCAGATTTGAGGGTGGGATTCTACTCAAGTTCTGCCAATAAGGTTCAAGTTGTTACCAACTTTCAGCAGCTTCCATGCGTGATGAGAGGAAAGAAGATTTGACTTTCACTTATTTAAGTATTTGCCAACATGCAAGACATAATTCTTACTTTACAAAGTGTAGCAGAGACAGAATTGAACCTGTACTGGAATACTTCTCAGTGTGCTCTTCTAGAGCTAGGTCACATTAAGAGAATCAGTTTACCTGATCTGGCTTACTGAAAGAAAGACAGAGCAACCAACCAGTTTAACACAATACAAGGAATGGTACAGATTTACAAGTTAGCTGCTCACATCCCATGGCAAAGAGAAAGAAGCAACCCTTTAATCAGAGTGGGGTAAGCTACCTTGAATTTACAGTAAGGTAAGTGTATTCACACCAGCCATTACCTTGGAGTAGCAGGTGTGCTGTAAATCTGCTATCTTGCTTTGTAGTTATTTGCTCCTTCAGCCATTCCAAAGTTATCCAGTCAGCCAGCATTTTGGCTTAGCTAGGGTAGTGGCATTTGTCCAAGAAGGAAGGGTAGACCGCAATCCCTCTTTCCCATGCCACACTACATAAATACAGGGAGTTATGCAAATGCAAAAAGCATCAGTACAAAGGCTGGAAGAATTGCAAGACACAGCAGATAGGAAACTTAATGGTCGCACACATTACAGTTCAGCAGAGACATTCTTTCACAATCCTATATTCTGCCATAAATCCATGGTGGTGGTAACTACGGAAGAACTACCTTCCAGCTGTATCGACTCCAGCATAAAGAATTTTCTCTGAATACAACAGATGATATCTAACCCTTTTTCTCCTAGGACCAGGTTTTTGGGCTTAGACAGCTTTTATTACACAGACAAGAGACAAACGTGAGACACAGAAGATGTGACCTGATGGATAATCGAGATGCAAAAACTATTAAACGTGTCACATGCTTTACACCTATAGCTCCACGTACTTTTTTGCCTGCAACAATGGTGTCACTTGCCAGATGCAAGTTTGTCACTAACTATGAATATGTTTCTGACCAGAGCTGGGAGGAATGCATTTAGACAGCAACATCGCAGCTCTTGCAGTGATAAGCGAGGAACATGGGAGTTCAGGATATGGTTTCTCATTCCACTCATCTTATACTCATCATAAGCTGAGCAGCTCAAAACATCTCTCTTAGTAATCACATTATTTGGAAGGAGAATAACTCCTTCTATATTTTCTTCACAAAAGGAGCAGTAAGAAGTCCATTAATGTAACGCATAGGATGAAAAGCCGTCTAAAAGGCTTCTACTTATTTTAGCAGTTTTGACTAAAAAATGATTAGCAGAATCACTTTGCCAGTTAGGTTGAAAAGAAGCAAGAATATCTTGGAAACAGAGCTTCAGAAGCTCACCTCTGACATTCACATTAAAATGGTGGCCTGAATACTAGGAGTACTTTTTTTTGCAAGTGTCTAAACAAAGAGTTTTAATGGGCATTGAGCAGTAGCAGCATTTTCAACATATTTGCTGTATTTAGTACTTTTTAACTAAATTCTTTCTCCCAGTAAAGTGACTATCTTGTGGTTAGCGTGACTACCCATACAAAGAGCATTTCTAAAGGGAATTACATATTGTTGTTTTATCTCCATCGTAACGTTATCATATCATTTTCAGTATCAGTCAGCACCAAAGGTTTAATGCAGGTCACAGACAACAAGCAGCAGGCCGACTTCTATTGCTTGCTCCAAACAATGTATTGTTTCATATTTATACATCCTTAAAATTTCATCTTCACTTAGCTATACTAAAAGTACCACTCCAGAATTTAAGTTTATATTGAAAAGGTTACTGATTACTTGAACAAAAAATAACCCCCCAAATTCCTTTAACTCCCACAGGAAATAATGTTTTGTCCTGAATTAGCGTTAATGAATATTTATATTAGAGGACACCATATTTCACAAACCAGTTATTTAATGTTCAATATTCTTTTCAGCAGATGAAGAGGTAGGTATATTTCCACAAGAAAAACAAAACAAAAAAACAAAAACCAAAAAACCCCAACTGTAACAGACACTCAATTAAATCAAGTAATGTCTGAAAAGTCAAACACTGTTCTGAAAGCACATAAAAATAATGTGTCTGAAGATACTCTCCAAGGAGGACAAGAAAAGTTGCACATTCTGATTAGGTAATACACCATAATTTCAAATTTAATAATTTTCTGGAAAGAAAACACAATATCCAAATGCAACTTCCTTCCCCTCCCTCCCCCAAAGAAATGTGGGTGCCAACAAAACTGCCTGTATCAATGGTAGTATTAACTTTTGGACTGCTAAACATGGAATCAACTGCAATTCTTCCTTACATTCACCAACACCAGCAGTCTACAAGTTTACACAGAGACCATATGCATGATAATTACATAATTACGATAGAAATTCAACTTTAGCGTTGCTCTTAGAACAATCTTCATAAATAATGAAAATATCTGTGTTCTAGCTCTTCAGTAACCTAAGGTTAATTGGTACAGATAGTGTTTTTTTCTTCCTTTTATAAACCAAACTGAAGGTTCTTCACTGTCAACAACGGTTAAGGCCTGGATCAAGTTACTCTCCTTTTGCTTTTCCCTTTTTCTGCTTTTTTCCATTTTCCACTACTGGATTATTTTCCGGTTTGCTTACTCCATTTGCAACAGCACCATTTGCTATTTTGCCATTCTTTACGGGTTCCTTGGGCAGCTTATATGTCCGATAGTAGAAGTTACCAAATAGGAAAATGAAGGTGACAGCATAGAAAATTACACCCCAGTGCATCCATTTAGGGAAAGGACAATCAATATAAATAGACAAGGCTGTGTGGCCAATAGTCACATGGAACTGCACCTGAAAGAAAGAAAATATACAATCAAAGAGGTCTGGATACATTCTGTGGGTCTGACCGCACCAATGTATACTGATGCATTAAGTTATGAAAACTGCTGCCATATTGGGCTGTCACATCATGCATGCACACAAATGCTTGACCAGGGACATCAAATTTCTTTCAGTACCTGGCACCAGTTTTCAGAAATACGAAAATGAGATCTGGATTTTCTCTACCTTTCAAACATGTTTTTGCAATTCAGCTGAAACAAAGTAGTATTAGACTTAACTCACATAACTCTTATCTATGCTGCATATTTTTTGAGACATGAAATAAACACCTCCATGTCCAGGAAGTATTCTAACTTGAGCTGTGAGTATCAGACAGCTGAGAACTTTTGGAAGGAGCAGCATCTGTTCCAAAGCTCTGCAAATGCAAATTGACTCAGAGGCAACACCTCCTGAGATAAATGGAGAAATATTACTTACCAATTGCAATATGGTCAAGTATCGTTTCCACCACAGGTATTTCTGAAATTTAGGGCCACAGGCAGCTAATCCATAATACATGTACATAATGACATGAATAAATGAATTCATCTGAGCTCCAAAAAAAGCTGTCCAGGAACAGAAGGGAAGATTATAATGTAATTAAAAAAAAATGAGAGAAGTCTTTTCTAGTATTATTCATGTGATAGTAAAAATTATAAAGCGCATGACATGCCAGGATTTCATCTTTGAAATATTCAATAGTATAGGCCTGATTGCCAACACGTGCTGATACAAATAACTGTTCATGCAAGGAGTACATCACATCTTTCACAGAACTACTTAATTAAAAGCTTTTCATAAGATTTTTGTTGAACAGACATAAATAACACAGATTCCACATTAGTTATTGTAGTATAAGTGCAATTGTTTTGCTAAAGGATTATTAAAAGCTCTATTTGACAAGTATAAAGTATCAGGTTCTGAACTTAAATCTTTTAAACTGTATTTAGATGCACAAGTTTCACCACTCAGCAAGAAGTCAGGAAACTCATGCATACGTCTGCTTAAATAGGCCAAAAAAAATCATACAAAGCAAAACTTCACTTGTGGTTATAAGACATTTAAGGGCACTGACAAGTGAGTTTGTCTAAATTGCTCATCTTTAGTTTCCTTATTTATGACTTAAAGTATCCAGCATTCTTAAATATATAAATGTATAGTATAACTTCTTCCAGAATGATCCATGCTAGAAACAAAGATGACTGTTCTCATTTGCATTAAGATCTCTTTGCTCTGTCCAGATTAGCAATCATTTAACAGAAACAAATTATATCTTGTTAAGTTATTCTTACATTGCCAGAGAGGCTCAAAAAGGCTCTGATGTATAAGACTGTGGCAACATAGACAATAGCTGCTGACATCAAGCAGCTCAGATGCCCATGTGGTTATAATAGGGTCTAGTTTATAACAGATCTGTATATGTAAGCAATGTGCTGTCAACTAGAAAACAGAAGAACACAGATCTATCCATATTTATGCAGTAGTTTTACATAAATGCAGAAGAACAACCACTGTTTTTCCTTTTGCAGGGGTTAGAAACTAAGAGGTAGTGTTACAACACCAAAGCTTGAAATAAGTTTGGAAATAATTGCAATTGTTATATTGAAAACTGCTCATATTCAGCACAAAAAGTCTGAAAAGGCAACAAGGGATAGGGCATTTTGAGATATCCAGGGAATTTCTAAGTAAGGCTACAAGTAAGCATCCAGTCTCCAATAAACTTATTTTATGGGTGCAGTGGCCGATAAAGATCAGGAAAAGTCTGGTTGAGTACCTGCATCCTGCAGATTACTTGGAAGAAATTCAAGGATAGTCAGAGATACGAATTTTAAATATTTCTTCTTTCGAATACAAGTAACTGTTCAGTACAAGATATCTACAGTTTGATGTGGCAATTACTATATGTTATTTTCAGTGTCTTAAGCCTACAAAGCAAAGTACAAACAAAATGGTACTTTCCCTGAACTCTCAGCTCTGTAGAGCTTATAATTTGAGAGAGACGAGGCACAACAACAGGAATAAGGGTGTAATGCAGGTAAGGATTTGGTAAGTACAATGGAATAAAATTCTTTGATGGGGGCTTTGGAAAGGAAGAGAGGAAAAAAAAGGTTGATAATGAATTATAGACTTGTGCCATTATGAATAGGTTTTAAAAGTTAATTGACAGATTCATTGGCTCACCTTCAGGAGAAGGTTTCAGAATTTTATACATGCCTCTTTATAAAAAAGAAAGCAAACCCAAAACTCAGATACAATGACAAAATAATGCTTCCATTAACTCCATTACATTTGCACACAGATTGTGGCATGTAATTAGATTCTGCAGTTCTCTGTATCTGCAAAAATTAAAGTTAGGCAAGACACATTCATCTTTCTATTTCATACAGAACAAGGATAATTCTGAAGACAAAACTTCAGGCTTGCAACTGATGCCCATGAAAGAAAAAAAAAAAGTTTTGCAATTCATTAGATTATTGCCCTGTTATCTTTTCCTCCCCCACATTTCCCACAGAGGAAGACTGTATCACTAAGCTATGGCACTGCTTCAGTGCTATTTAAACAGTCTTGTATATTATAATGTTAATTCTACAAAAAACTTTTTTCCATTGCTCCCAAACAATAATCATTGCCCCTTGTGTCCAGTCAAAAGGGTATGGGAGGAAGGGAACTCACCTTGTCCACCGGCAACCCACTTAATACCAATCCACCACAAGGTAAACATGGTGAAATGGTGATAGACATGAAGGAAACTAATTTGGTTAAATTTCTTCCTCAAGATGAAGAATACTGTATCCAAATATTCAATTCCTTTAGAGACATAATACCACCATAACGCAGCAGCTATCTGCAATGAAAAAAAGAAAACACAGAAGTTTTAGTGATTCCAAACTGAATGGAACAAGGTTCTCTCTGCTGCAAGAGGAGGATACCTCTTGCTTCCCCAAATCCTGCTAAATGTTGAGACAGCCATGAAACATCTGATAGTATGAGAACAACAGCAAAAACAATAGTCCATTCATCTATTCCGGACATAGAAGTATTACTCTGAGTCTACTGCTTACAAATCACAATTGTAAAAAAGAGCTAATGTAATTAAAAGCTGTGCCACCTCTGAACAATTTACCAGTTAAACATACAGAGTTTGTGTCCTTGTTCTCCATCCTAAGCTTTGCAGGAGAAGATTACTACAAGGCTTCCTGTACTAAGGAGGCAACGCTTTGATGTGGTCAGAACAATGAGGCAAAAACATTATGATAAAATGCAGCTGCAAAGGTTGAAACCTTAACATATTCTTTCAGTAGCACAGGCACATGAGTGGGAAGACACCAAATCACTCTTACAAGCTAGGTGCAGTACAGATTTCACACCTCTCAGAGCAATAATCCCCTCAGCTTCTTCTGGCCTGCTCAGAAACCCTCTCTGGAAAGCAGCATTCCCCCAGTGGCTCTGTGCCATTCAGGGAAAAGAAGAAATGACACTATGGAAGCCACAAAAGCTGCAGAGATATAACCCATCTACCGAACAAGGCAGTGCTACACACCCAAAATTATTTTTCTAATCCACCCATCACAGTGAATCTTGCCCAAGATGCAACATAAACATGGCTTTCTGCTGAAATTGGGATATTGTTCTACCAGGAAAAGCTCAGAAGCTCTGCGTAGCAATTTGCTAATACCATGATATGGGAGTATGGTGGTGGCAGGTACTCCCTTCCAGGTCCCAAAGCACAGCAACAAGTCTAGTTCCTGGCATCATAAGTCATCTAGCTTGTTATGCAAGGGTGGGACCAGAACATATCCCAGATGGTGACTCACATAGAGAATTTAAAAAAAAAGGAACGTTGGAAATGGCACCGCCAGCAAGGAAAGCAAGCAATGTCACAACACACCTATTTGTAAGAAGAAGTTCACCTGGTCTTTCAGGACTCATCTGATGGCAAATCAGTCTTCTTACCTTAACATGGTGTGAAATTACTCCACCACTCCCTCAGTACCCAGGGGAAACAGACGAGAAAAATTTAAGAGAGCAGTAGCTTCCCTTTCCAAATACACACACACTGTTAGGCAAGTAAAACACCCTGCATGGTGTTTTCCTCTGTGTCTCCAAACCGGCAGGAAAGAAACGCATCTCTCTTCAGAGTAAGTTTGTCACAGCCACAATTGTACTGGTGAACATTTTAGGAGAGATTACAGCAGAAGAAAAAAAGCAGCATGGGAGCAGAAGAGTGCCGCAGATCTGCATTGCAGACTCTGCAGTGTCCCAGAGGGACAGCACAATTTGCTGTTGCCAAACTACAGGCTTCTATGCATCCATTAATAAATACCCTTCTCATTCCCTCAAAGCGATTTAGCCTAGTTCAGTTCTCAGGAAGAGAAGACAGATTTTGTCAATTGTATATAAAAATATGCTAATATCTGTCAAAGCTGGAGAGAGGCTTAATGACAGAAAGCGATTCCCACAGATCTTGGAGCTCCCAGACACGCAGGCAAGCTGCAAGAACCATCAATATATACGTGCTGCTCAATATCTAGTACAGTTCTGCCCCTGGGACAGGTAATCAAGTGTTTAATAACACCCACATCAAGGTTTTGTCTCACACCCAGGGATTAGCATAACAGTCCAGCATCTTTTACAGATCTTTGCTAAAGCTGCATCTCTTAAATAAATTAAGATAAGCATTCTTTCATCTCATGAGTTAACAATAAACACTTTGGACTGTATCCATAGAATGACAAGCCGGCACTACAATACTCCAGCTCTTCCTTCCTTCTGAGAAACTTTTAAATCATCTATAAGTCAATTACAAGCAAACTACCATAAAATCTCTTATAAAGCTGATATGCATTTTGTTAAAGAAACAGTGGAACAATAAGCCAAATAGCCAATAAGCAAGTAGCCAATTTCCTGTATGACATAGAGCAAAATGTAAGCAGACAAAAATCCAACAGAAAAACTTTTTGTAGGCCCAGGATGCCACAGGTTCACTATACACACCTGGACAAGTCATTTAACACACCTTGTTCTTTTGAATTCTACCTACCTTGCACAGAAAGCAATTACAGCTCATGGATCAAAATCAGTTGAACTTTTGATCAAAATGCTTCTATCATTTAAGAACAAAAATAGCCTCAATTTCTTTGCAGGATTATACCTACTGATTTTTGTGTTCCTGTAGATTTTTTTTCCCCCGACAGCACTTTTGTCCTCTTCCCATCATCAAACTTTACTAAGTTTGTTCTCAAACCTGACAGGTTTCATGTACTGATGACCTGTTTCAGAGCTCCCAATGACTTAGGCAGATGTTTTGATCACTAGCTTATAGATGCAGAAAAAAATGAAACATATGTTAAGTCATTTGCCCAAGGCCATCCATGCAATCAGTAACAGAGGACAGAAATAAAAGCAGAACAATGCACCAATATGTAAGCTATGTTGGGAGCAGATGGCTACTATTAAATAACTTCTGCAAAGCACCAGAACTTAGGACCTGACCTGTGGACATTCTTTGGACACAGCATGAAAGATTTAGCTTAAAAGAAAATATGCATTAAAAAGGCATATACCTTAAATGAATAACACTAGTCACAACCATACCTTTTTTGGCAATTTTTATGTGCACCAATTTAAGTCTGTTAAAATACCAGATGGAACAGAAAGATTACATTACAGCCTAGGATTAGAGGGGTCAATAAGAGCTCCAGTCGCATGACCTCTGCCTGCTGCAGGGTGTTTGAACCGAGGGCTGTTTTAACGTGGGACTCTGTCCCTGCACCCGCCTTCCTCATTTCAGGTTGGAGACAGTTATCCATTAAGGGGTTTGAAGGGACAGGTACTTCTTAGAAGATACCAGTAACATGAAAAATTAAAGTGGCTTTTAAAGAGAAATCCTCCCTACTTCAGTTACAGAATTTCGTTTACAGGACCATCAAGTCCATTTTGTTAAGTCAAGTTCCCTTTCACAGGATTTTAAAGTAAATTATTATTACATTTATTACCTAAGAGGAAGCTGCTCAAACTCTAGACATAAATACAAACAATGCAGATTACAATTACAATACAGAAGACAACCATAGCTCAGCTTTATGATTACAATCAGCACATTTAAAACTAGGAAATAACTAATTCACACAGGCCCAGATTCCTAATTCTCAGCTCTTCAGAAATGCTAATAAAATAAATTAACCTGGACCTGGGAAACAAGGACACACAAATGTAACCAGAGGGGTGACTACTCACAGACACTAACATGTCTTAAGTTAGGTAGTTTAGGAAATTGTTCACTCCAAATAAAAGAGTACTCCAAAGCATAGATTTAAGACCATGGCCCTTTGCATTTATTATTTTGACTCATAAACTATAACTGAAAAAGTTATTCCAAGATGCAGCTTCAGCTCCCTCAAATCCCTTCTTGGGGATTTCTTCCCCAAGACCCATTCTGGTCTACTACTACTATTAATTTTTTTTTTTTATATAACCAATTACAAACCACTCTCCTCATCTTCCTGCCAGCAGTCAGTAAGGTGGCTACATACTACACCCAGAAGATAAGTCTTTTAGAAAGGAGTTTATTTTTGCAAGTATTTCTGCAACTGTGGAATCTAATTTCCATCCCTGCTTGCTCCAATTGTCCATTGCCTAAGCAGAATAAGATTAACAGGTGTAGATACGTTCAAAGCAGTAAGTAGGAGGATCAGCTTCATACTGTTTGTAAACTACCTGCAGAATTGTCAGTGAAAGCCAGAAGCTTGATAAAGTTGAAGAAAACATACAGACAAATTAATGGAAGAATAGCCCTTAAAAGCTGGCAAAACAAAAAAGCTTTGTCTGCTATAGATTGCTGGTGTTGCCAGACTATACAGAGGAAGTGCCACCACATGCCCTTACACTGTTCCCTTGAAATCAATGGCTTATTGTCTTCATATACGATGTGGGTTAAAGAAGAGAGGAAAGGCACTCTCTGGCATCTGAGATAGCCAAACTTTTTTTTTTTTTTTTTTTTTTTTTTTAGCTGTTTACCACCTCTCTGTACTCCCTTGAGGAGTTCTTGAGGTTTCTTGATCTCTCATTTTGAGCAAGAGCTTTGCTTAAAAGGTGCCACTAAGTGGCAACATCATAGCAGCACATTCCCAAAAAGACAGAAACAAAGTTCATAGCGGGGTTTCTATATTGCCATTTAGACTACCACAAGCAACTAGTTTCACGTTTCTCAATATTTGTTCCAGCTTTCTAAGCCCCACAATGAAGTCATACATGAAGATGTGGCTTTCCAGAGCATGTTCCATAATGCCTTCTGGGCTCAGCGCTCCTTTCATGTGAGATCGTCCCAGCCTCCTTTATCTGACTAATAACAGGACTTATTTACTCATTCTCTTATAAATAAAGTTATTGCATTTCTAATTAATTCTACTGTTGCAGTTCCACATTCCTCTTCAGAGAAAATCCTGTGCCAATAGATACTAGATATTTAGTATCTAGATCTATTAAAAGGGCGTGAAAGATGTGCTACAAGGTTTATCAACTCTAAACCCAAAACTGCAAAAAGAAGCCCACATTTACTTACATTTTAAAATTGCTTTTGCAGGCTTATGTTACAAAAATGATAGTGAAAGGAATCTTGAGGAGGTCTGGGTTTGTTTGTTTGTTGTTGTTTTTTGGGTTTTTTTGGGTTTTTTTGTCCTACAGTGTCAAAATCCAACATACCTTTCTAAATGCAGAACAAAATACACTGTAAAGCAGGCCAGAAATGTATCCTCAACTCTTTAGTTATACAAAGCACACTTGCTGTAAGTGTAGTTTTCTACTTGTCACTTACCTAAATTGAGAACTCATTCACAAGAACTACCAGATAGCAATCAAGATAAGGGTCTTGACTGATAACATACTATACAGTTGCTGCAAGAACTTGAGAGAACTCCTTTTTCCCTGCTTCCTCAACCCAGTTGCAAACTGAACATGTTACAATTTAAAACTTTGGAAATAAGGTTTATGCAAATCCACAAGTTTGCAAAAACCTTGGAAAAAAAAAAAAAACAAAACCAAAAACCACACCCACAAAAAAACCCACCAACCAAGAAATCCAAAGAGTAAATACTGCTAGAGCAACATTTCTTTTCTGGAGATATATGCAATAATGCAGGTCATTTTGCCTTAGTTTCATTGTATAATAATACTTTGTTTGTCATAACGAACAGAAGAGAAGATAATTATTTTGAGTAGGTCTGACCCCTCCGCAGCCTTCCACAAATAAGTGCACTTAAAAGTGAGGCTATGAAATAGAATTTTTGCATACTAAAGGTCATTAGCACTTGTACTTCATTAATATAAAAATTCTTTCAATATATGCCATTCCAGACCTCAGTGTCATCCAGCTGAGTACAAGGGCATTATATTTTGCTTATCTATTGAAAAAACCCTGTCAAGCATCTGATACACTTAGCTAGATTCTGTTTTTAAACAAAATTATTAACAGAAGTATTCTAGCGACTCAAATAGTGAGTGCACAGCATGGGGAAAGGTAAAAGGCAACTATCAGAAGGCAAATAAAAATCTACACACAGAGTTATTCTGCAATATCAGCTGTTACACATAAGGTGTAAGACTCAAGCCCATCCTTTTCACTACCACCCCCGCTGCATGCACAAGCTTCTGAATAATACTACGCATGAAGAGCCACCTTGCAGACAGCCATTTTTTGACATGTGTTATAAATACTAAATGTATTTAGACCATAACACACTTTAATTATATTTTCAGGAACGTGTTCTAATCTGTAGATTAAAGTTGCAAGAACAGCTGAGAGATTCTCAAGTGTCAGCTCTGCTGGAAGATAAGGCTTAGTACATGAACTAATCAACAGCATTACAAAAATTAACAGGCATCTGCACTTTTATTTTAATTTGAATGCTTTCCAAAAAACACACATTTGAAATCTAAGCTTCTACAATGAAATATACTGATAATACATTTGCCAAAAGCCAGCAAGACCTCATGAAGCCAAACATGGGTAAGGGAGACAAAAAGTTGCCTCACCAGTAGGAGTGAAGTGCAACCACAGTATATGCTGATAAATCTTTCTTGCTTTGATCTAGCTAAAACGCTACTTTACTGTGGTTACCCTGGTATCATAAACTTCTGCAAGGTCTAGGAAACAAAGTATGTATACGAAGTTTATCTTGGATTGTACAACCGCAGATGAAGCCAAGGATGATATCTTCAAGACTATCCTTACTTGTAGCAGTCAGATGAAAGTTAATGCAAGTACACTGATGCACTTTGATTAAACCTGCTGTGTGCAACATATTCAAACCTGAAGTGGTCTGTGAGAATATAACGGGATACACTCATGGCTGACAGCAGAACTTTGGAAACACTGTTTTCAGACAAGACTTAAACCATCATGTAGTGCTATATGTTACACACATTCATATACAAATACAAGAAAAGAAATACTCACCCTAACTTCATAAACATTATCTGAATAATCCACAGTCTGGCAGATGTAGCTGTAACCTCGAGCTCTTGATGACAAAAACAGCTGAAAATATTAAAGTCATACATGAAGGGAAAGATACTACATGAAATATGTTCATAGCAATTACCAGCAAATTTCTTACTACATCAAACTTACCTGAAGAGAAATATTTAAAATATCCTTATCAGTCCTGAGAATACTATTGAAGTAAGCCAATATTTAGTTCTAACAACCTTTTGTTACACAGTACCTATTTTTTTCTTGTAAATTAAAAAGAAATTACTTCTTTTTCCCTGCATGTATCTACCCAGATAATTAGAGCCCTATACAAATTAGTAAGAATTCCAGTGTGACCTTAAGCTATTCAAACATGAGTATTCCCTCTGACAGCTCCAGCTTCAGAGACAGAAAATACCTAATTGTTTCACTATGAATGACAGAAATGCTATTCCCATGACGGATTCGAGAGAACTCTCTCCTAGAGACAGGGATTAGATAACTTGGATCTACTGTTCTCTAAAACAGTATACCAATCAAAATCCAGGAGAAAAAAAACCAACCAAACAAAAAACCAAAAACCAACCCTGAACAGCCAATGCTGAGCACCCATAAAACACGTTGAGAGAAACTGGATGAAGAAAAGTTCCCCCTGTTCCATGCCAACAGAAAGGGCGTAAAGCACATGAAGTGCTCCTGCATGGCCAACTCCAAATAAAGCATGTTGCAAGAACCTGAAAAGGAGATAAACTTGATGTTTGAGCAAGTTCCCTTTGGAAAGAAGAACACTTGCTTAATGCTGTACAAGGTTCAAGTTCTAATCTTGACATTCATTGATGTTATGATCCAAGATTGTTTAAAGTCAGGTAATCTCACTCTGTTAAGAATAAAAAAAGACAGCAGTGGAACAGCCTGTAAATTGTGAGCTGTAAAAGTAAAGACGGGTGATACAAAAAGATCTCCAAAATAAGCATTGGTAGGCATTCACTATTCTTACTGCTAATCCGACTTCCATCTTACTTAGACTGAAGTCAAGTTTACTTTGGTATCTCATCTTGCACACAACCCTAAGAGTGCAGACAGATGCAGACAAGCGTTATCCAGATAAAACGAATACACGAAACCTTCTGAAACTCTGGACTTACTTCTGCGCATGTCTGTTAAAGGAGGGAAGTGAAAGAACTGTCCACGGAAACGATCCTAGGAGAGAAATTGAACTACTACTGCATCATCCAAGTCTGTTTACAAGCTGCTGTAACACCACTGCTCCCTAGTGTGGTCCCACACAGTATGAGCACATTAGATGTCAGAGAAGAGCAGGGAACAGTTTAGTTCACACTGTTAGAGAAACCAACCGATTTCTACTGCAACCTACTGGGTAATTTGACCAAGTCTCCCTTGGCAAAAGGCAGTAAATTGACTTCACTAGACTGCTTCAAAGTAGAATAAGAAATTCAAGGTTTTGTGGCAAAATAGAGGCTATGCACCTGGGACTTCTGCACGTTCTAAGTAAAATTTGCTCCTAATTTAAATCTGAATTTGAGTCCAACGTAGGGAAGCCTTGGACTATACAACATAGGAGTACTTAATGAACTTACCATTTTAACGTAAGTTATCACGGATGAACAATACCGCTTGCCACCAGGATGATTATTTTAATAACATTTAAAGGCATTTCACATTCAAATTTTGTTCTCAGCAATACCTGGAAACTTTACAGTCACTCACAAAACACAATCTGTGTATAATTTTACTCATAACAATTACATTACTCAAGCAAATTACAACAGTGGCACACTGGTATTGTACACCCCACATAGACTGAAGCAGAAGTTGCCCTGTTAAAAGGAACAACTGAAACTTGAACACCTTCCTCCTATCAGTCTCTAAGATCAAGAGAGGACGCTTCTTGTAAACGTTGTATCCATAGTCTTAACATCTACTGAATAACAACCTACTATTTGAAATAGCAGGAGAAAGAACTTCTGTCTGTGTCTAAGGTTATGAGCTTTCAGCCTATGAGCAGCAAATGTGTATTTGCAGTCCCATTAATTTTTATGTTAATTCAGTGATTTGGAAATGCCAGACAAACATATATATTATAAGCAACACAGGTTTGAAAAATAATTGACCACAAGTCTGGTATAATTCAGCTTACGAATAAAACAAACCCATTTAAAAGAATTAGTGAAAAGGACAGACATGGCAAAAACATTGCAGAGTCCATTTCAGAGGAGTTTCAGTTTTAACCTGCCAAGATGATTGGATTTCTTCCATTCCCACAACTATCCTTGAGAGTCAGCATTAAATTCTGTGATATCTGTAGTATTTTACTACATAGTTGAATAGTGCAAGGAAACAATTTAGACAAAATTATGACTGAGGTGTGACAGCTAAAATTTTACTGAACCATGTCTTAAAAAACTGCTGAAATCAGTTAATGATTTTATTATAGAAGCTCTGGGGAAGGGTCAATATGCAGATCATCATCAGACATGCCATGCTTTCCTGGCAAAAGTACAGAACAGACCAGCCAGAAAGAGAGAGTTCTGCAATGCTGTAATTTTAACTGTTCTGTTCATTTGTTTACTTTTGGAAACAGGTTTTGCAAATTTATGATCTGAGGTCTTCCAGGAAGAAGACAATGCAGATGAGCAAAGTCACAGCAGTGTAAACTACTCCTTAGCATCAGCTGTATTCTGGACAGCTATCCTTGAATCACAATTACCAAACTGTTAAGTAATTCCACTTAGTTACTACTAAAGAGCTGATCCACTGCACCATTACTAGTCATTTCCTCTGTACAGAAAACCTAAAAAGGGAGAAATGCAGCAACACTGAAATTTATTAAAATTAACATACTCAGAACTTTGCAAAAAAAATATTAGAAAATGTATCCTTTTATTTTTATTTAAAGATACAGTTCACTTCATTTTTGTTCTTATTCTAAAAGATAATTTACAAACAAGATACTTTTCCTCACTACATACAATGGACATCTGAATTTCTAAAAATGATAAACACATTGCAGGCATCAAACACCTCAATTTCTAACAAGAAGTGTTCTGACACTCATTAAAATTATTAAAAAGGAAAAAAAAAAAAAAATCAGTTACAAGTATTAAATCTCTACGGATTTTAGTTAATCTGTCCAGTGTTTACACCAACATAAATCTAAGAAGAACTTGGAATAGCTAGTACACGAATTCTCTCTATTCAGTGCATTTATTCTTAAACAGAATATACCCAGCTACAGAAATACATCAAAGGGAAACTCAGCTTTAAATGTCTGTGCAAAACATTCACCCTCAATAGACATCATGAATATGTAAGATTATTTTCATTTTGAAAACTGTAGACTGCCTCAGACTTAAATAGGAATTCCCTCCTGTGAGAGGGCATACACACCTCTTTGAAAATGAAGAAGTTGAGTAGAACCATTCCAAAGTTGTAAACAACCAACAGGAAACGTAACTGGAAGGGCTCTCTTGTCTTCATCCATTTGGGGCCCAGCCAGACAGTGAGGAGATAAATAGTGCTTATAGTCAATGTTGGAAATGGAGACTGCATCAAGGGCCAATCATCAACACGTTTGTCTGAGGAGGGTGAAGCAAACAGAAGGAGTCAACAAGATCTGAACAAAATATGTTTTATCATAATTTTAAGCATTGCATTTGTTAAGTGTTATTCTCTCCTGGAATAGATGCATCTGATAGTAGAAACACAATACACTCATTCTTTCTAGGAAGTTTAAATAAAATAGTTTTAAAAAAGCACACCACTCTGCCACATTACCTCACACAGACATTCATTATGATGCAACTTCCATTGTCCTGTTCTACAATCCAAAACAGTAAAGCAAACAGAATCACATAAGCCCAAGCCCAACACACTAATCCCCCAGAAAACAATTTTGCTTATGATGAACAGTGACTGCAGTGGCAATATAACCAAATACTCAACACCACGACAAATGAAAGATACACAAATCTGGCGAAATACTGATAAAATTAATAGCTTTTATTAGTTTAAAATTGGGTACTAAAAAGCTTCCAATTAATTTTATACAGGTTGTATGATGCTAACCAAGTACCTTTGCTATTTGATGTAGGTCAGACTCTCATGTTTCAGATAGAATACAAACATTACTGGAAAACAACTATATCAAAGAGTTTTAAAGGGATGGTTCTAGGCAGTGAAATCTGTGCTGCAAAATGGGAGACAAAGGTTTTGTTTACAGTCTACTTCAGTCATTCATGGGATCCAGAGACACACATACTCCAGGGCCCAGAATATGCTATATTAAGTTCTGGATCTGTAAACAAACAAACAAAAAACAACAAAACAAACAAAAAACCCAACCAAATCCAACCAACCAAAAAAATCACTCTTGGCCTGATGAACCAGTGACATCTAGGATTAGAAGATGGCTCTGCTACAGTGACACATCCTTACACAGGTGTTTCCTTCCCCCACCATATGAAGGCTGAACTCTAGTTATAGCAAGAGATAAAAGGTAACTATTACATAACTATCAATATTTCAGATACTGCACAGCTATTTGATACTAACTGGATTATTTTCCAGATGCTTAGGCCAGTTGGAGTTCAAATGGAAATCACACCACAGGGCTCCTTGGGAAGCTCAGACATCTAAACCACCTGCCTTCAGTCATTTGTGGGCAAACTCACAAATAGCAACGCAGTTGCCCACAGACTTACCTAGAGTGCAAGTTTCTCTTGGAGAACTGTTTTTCTTCTTGGTAACCCAAAGACAGTGGAAAAAAACCAAACCAAAACAAAAAACTATACCATAAATTAATTCCTGATCCCAGGCAAACTAACAGGTAAGTTAGAAAATTCTACTTATCTACAAAATGAAGAGACCTGATGCAATGAGGGAAATACAGAACAGCAATGCTGTTACTTCTCCTCCACTTCTTTCTTGTTTCCTCGGTTGCCCTTAAGATCATAAATTAGAACCTCACTTTAGAAGCAGATTTCATGAGACCCTCTATTCTAATAAGCAACACATGTTGTGATGTACAGAGAGACAATGTGCATGGCCCTGACTCTTCTTGCTTCCAGCTGATCTAACAATACTTGATCTGCACATTGCAAGTAAGATGCTGGGAGGCCTAAAAAGAAATGTGAAAGAAGCCAGCCTAGCTGCTTCCTTTATGGCTGTTCATACCAGAAGTGAGAATTCATTCTAATGCATTGAAATCTCCATCAAGGCTGATGCTGCCAGAATGACAGGAGCCAGCCTTGTGACCACAGCTACCAATAGAAGCCAAGGGCAAGACAGGACAAGGCGTACAGGGAGGACTGGCAAAAAAGTCAGAGAGATTGGCTGGAGAAACAGAGACAGTGAAACAGAACTGAAGAAAGTAGGAGCAGACAGTTGCCTCTTACTTTTCAGCAAGTTCCTGGAACAGACACCTCTATTACAATATAATGTACTCTCTGTCAAACATGAGAACAATTGCTTTACACTGTAAGTACAATGCCTTGGAATGTAAAGGAACAGTCCCATTTGCCAGACCTCACAGAATGCTACTTATTGAAGCTGAAATCACACTGCTGCATTGCTATTATGACACTGCTATCTCCCTTACACTTCAGTTCCTGCTGCTTTTTATAACAGCAATTGCTCTAGCAATCTGAATTTAAAAATAAAAGATAATACCATTTAAAAGACAAGAGAAATTGAGAACATCAACATCCACCTGATATGAAGTAATGAGCTGAGACATATCTGCACCAAGCGAGAAGAAAGGTGCCACTTAATAAAGAGACAACGTGTGACGTGCTTTAATCAAATCTGCATCTCACTTTAGACACTAAAGTGTGCAAAGAGTGAAAAGCAGGTGAGGCAAAAGACCTGGTTGCTTTTCCAGCCTTCGTGAGCTAAGCAATATAAAGAGGCAAGGACATATTAGAGTGTCTTCTATTTTCTAACCCAGCCTTCCACGGTATCCCAAACACTAAAATGACAATACAAAAAATGTGAAAAAGGAAGATTTGACTTTTACCCAGGAGATGAACGTTACCACCCACTGCTGAAAACAGGAACCATGACCTATTCCAGATTTCTTTTTGTGGCAGGAGAAAAAGATCTCTGAAGAGAAGAATAAGGATTCACTAGAGGGTGAAAAGAAAGCATCAGCACCGTGAACAATTCTTTCACCTACTTTCCACAAATACTACAAATTGAAGAACTGGAGAAAACCAATAGATAAATTTAATTAACTCTGACAACAACATAACAGCACCTGGGCAGCTGTCATTAAACTTCCATACCTGTATCACAATTTCAGCCTGTAACTTTGCCTGTGCAGAGGGTTTCTGCACAGTGAGCCACCACATCTCAGAGACAAGTCTTAAAGTATTTGCACTAAAAACATAGCTTACTGATACAGACCACACAATACACTGCCCAGGTAATCTATCTGATTGGGATTTTGAGGGCCTGACCTCTGCTAGGACAACTAATTACACTTTGAACACAAAATGCCTGTATGAGAGCAAATACCGTAGGCGATTCATTTCTGGAGTACATCCTGGCCAAAACAGAAGCATATCAATAGTCAGAAAGTTTATTCTAATCCCTCCTGTGCTAAGAACAACACCTTGCATTTATTTTCAGGGCATTTTGGAGACTCTGCACATGATCATTTTTTACTAATCCTGTGGCATGAGAAAATATGCTACTATTAATCTGAGAATTTGTTAGATTTAGAAACTTGTTCATCACAAGACCTTGTCTGGATAATGCACAGTAACTTGTTCAGTTTTAAATCAGCTCCACACACCATTCTTGTTGCACAGGTATTACATTACAAAACCAATTTCATTTCGGTTTACCAGGCAAGCCTGCTTGTCCATCTTCTACACAGAAAATGGACAGTTACATGCAGACCCTGGTTCCAAGCTTCTTTTCACATACCCTCTTTCAAACCAAGATAAACTCACTCTCAAGTCATCTGCTTAAGTGACAAACCTCCCAAGCTATTCTAACACCCTCCCACTTCCCACCCTGTTTTAGTAAAAACACCACGATTTTGTGTCCTGCTGGCTACCTAGTGCTGATGACCACAAATAATTTCAGCAAATTACAGAGAAATGTGATTGCTTAATGGGACGTACGAGTATATTAAATCCTGAAGTACTTCACAAGCAATAGGTACACTGTTGCCTGAAAGATGAAGTAAGCTTGAAATAAAAAGGCCAGCTCCCTGAACTAAAAAATCCCTCCAACTGCTTTGAAGCAAAATGACCAATGCCTTTACCTGATTGGAATTGACAGAGACTGACTGAATCTTTCAGGGGATTAATGTGTTTGTCTTTCAAATCCTAAGACCCAGATTCTAATTCGATCGCAAATAAAATGCCTATTGTGATGGCACAGCCTGTAGTACAGTGCTTTTTTTGTCAGGTGGGAGAACATTTAAAGTTGCACTCAATCATAAAGGTGAATCCAGAATAGACTAAGGCATCTGCTAACACGTTCCTTATAGAAAATTACTGTTATGTAAGGAAATAATATGAAATATTTATACAAACAAAGTTTTCCTGTCATTTTGTGTACATACATTTTAAAGTTTCACATTTCAAAGAGAAGACAAGAAACAGAACAACGTATACATTTTTTTTTAATAAATAAATATAACCGAAATTGCCTTGAAGCACCTACCCTTGCAGGATTTAATTCTTTACGTGGGGCAATTAACAGGAAATACACACATAAAATCTTCTGATTTCTTCCTCCAAAGCAAGATCAAGAGCAGGACCAGTGAAAAGGACTGAATACCCTACATGGTAATGTCCAAAGAGGACATAATTAACCTATATTGAAATATGGAAAGCAAATGAAGACGAATTTCAATAAATAAGGCGGCACTGATGGTCATCTAGAGATAAAAATCACAAGAAACTTCTGTGAAACATACTGAGTTTTAATATGCCCATGCTTCTGTTAAATGTGGTTCAGCATTTCCTTTCCAATAGAGGATTTTAGACAGTTAAATTTCCTGCATGCTACTGAGCCTATAATCAATATTTTTTCTTTCCTTAAGAAGTACAAACTTTAAAAATAAGCAAATGCATAGTGCAGTTGCTCTTACATTCATTAGAAGAAATCCCAAAACAATACAATGGTGACTATTTCTGTTTTTAATGCTAGTTTTAGAGGAAAGTATTTCGTAACTAAAATACATGACTTCTGAAATTCCCTGCATTCATATTAGATTCAAAGTCAATACTTAGTAAAACTTTATTTTTAGTTTAACAACATACGTATTCCTCAGCTATAAGGTTGCTACTCACTAATTTATCTGGAGAGCCTTTCGAAGTTATTAATAGCTATTGATACTATTTTCGGCGCAAAGACACTTACAGTGCCAATCCAGCACATCCATCTGTCCAATTACATTTCTAAAGACACTGCAGAAATGATGGTGACTTTTTAAAAGTGGTTCTTAACAGCGAGAGCTCTCTGAAGATCATGCTGTTTATTTTAACAAGTCCTCTCAAAGCCCAATCTCAAGCAAGATTTCTTTAAACAAGTGAAATATTAGTTTCACAATACGAGGAAGGCAAACCAGTATTATCTAACTGGAGCACTGTTCTAGGAACTACACTGTTTTAATTATCTAAGAATTTCACATTAGCTCTACTAGCACTATAATTGAAGGATATTACAAAATGAAAACACATATCATATAAGCAAACATCTGAGAAACATGACTTCATGCACCTTAAAATATTTACAAAGCCTTTACGTTAAATTCCTTCACAGTATTTTAGTGGCCCCTCTTCCTCTTTTCTTTCTGGTTATGGATTAATATTCTATACAACATACTTCTCTTTCCGCATTTTTATTAGAAATACTGGCTCAGTCCTGTAAATGCTTACAAGTGAATACAAGGCTCCCTGTGGCTATACAACCACTGCAGACCAGCTCAGTTGAAAGTAAACTTGAATAAACATCTACATGATTGGACCCTAGGCTTTTAAACTGAATGGAGTAATGCATCAGAATCACTTAAAAGTACATTTACTGTTACCAGTTTGTAGAGATTCCAAGAAAAAAAGCTCAGTCTTTGACTAACTAAAACCTCAAAATGTACAAATGGAACAACAGCTGAAGCTATAAACTTAGCCTATAGAACAGTACATGACTCACTGCACGTACTGCACAACTTGAGACTGAAGACAGTTGAAGTACATTGCCGAGTCAAAATTGAGAGGCCATATAACTTTTGGATGAACACCTACAGGAGTTGAAATCTTCTATTCACTTATTTATTACAATTTTAATAGAGCGGTTTGCTTGGTCCAAAAAGAATGATTCTTTTAAAGGTCTTTAGTGCTTGAATTAACTTGTCTGCTCTGATATTGATTATTTATTGGACATATTGCATTCTAATCCTCAGTCACTTCAGTTTACCAAGTTTCTTTATGAGAAATACTATGATAGAGGATTGAAGCCAGTGCACAAACTAAAATGACATGCCTGTAGCCTCACTCCTGTTTCAATCAGAAAAGCCTATGTCCTCCTAGGAGGGATTGTGCAGACAGACAGCTGCTGCAGGAAAGCAGAAGGACTGGGACACCAGGAAAGTCCCATTTATGCTTCTTTCTCGCCTTTATCTCACCTATCATACTTGGCAATGCCTGCAGTTGTTTGGCACTGTGGGTATTTCTAAGGAGTCTGACAGGGTCAAAGATACCAGTACCTAACTCAGGAACATTGCAATCTAGTATAATCTACAAAACAAAGGCCATAAAGCTCCCCCTAACTCACATTTTAGCTAGGAGATCTTCCTTAGAAGAATTTCCCATTTTACTATAGGATATGTCTTTTCAGAGGCTCAGAACCCAGTAGAACATATAACAGCTTGCTGTAAAATGTTAACTGCCCCACCGCATAAATTTGCTCCCTAAATTCAAAGGAATTCAAATTCAATTTTAACCAATTTGTGATACTTCTGTCTGCTAGACTGAAGACCCAGCTTTTTTAGCAATTTTTTTTTCCTCCTCATTTGAGTAGTTATAAGCAACTACCGGGTCGCTCGCCAGCGGCTTTTTTTAGATTTAAAGAAACACCTTATTTCATTCATCTGAAGGCATATTTTCCAATCCTTTAATAATTTTCATGGCTCTTCTCTGGATACTCTACAAACATTTAAATCAGCCTTGCACCTCTTCGACATGGAAAAATTAACTATACCAATCAAGTCACTATACCAATCAAGTCCCTGCCATACTCCCTCACAGAAGAATTCTGTATTATCACAATAACATCACAGCATCAGCAGCGGTTATGATTGGCAAGAAAACAGAGAGGTGAGTATGTTACTGGTTATGATTGGCAAAAACAAACCAAAGAGGTGAGTATGTCACTGCTACAGCTAAGGATGACATGCACACAATGCTATGGATAAAGGTTCCCAAAACCTGGCACGACAAAGCACAGCAGCTGGCCTGATTTAGGTAATTTATTTAAATACAGAACAGTACAGAGAAAACATATTTACTTTGATCTTCAAGAATGAATGGAAGTATCTGAGTTAAGTATTTTGTCTATCCTCAAGCTTTAACTAGCTAAGAACAAACTAATTTGTTTGGGCTGAGAACAAGAGACATCAAAGTTTTATGGCAAGCTATGAAACATCAAGCTAAGATGCAATAATAAAAATATTCAGCCTCAAGCACAATCAATAATGAAAGCAAATACTCTGCAAAACAAAAGCCACAGATTTTAAAACTTTGTAGACAAAGCTGTACAAATCCTGTTGCACTTAGAAATGAGATATGCCTTCTTCAAACCCAAGAGGACTACAGACCAGACTAAGAGGTACTGCCTATAACCAGCTGTGGCTTTGTTTTAAATTTTGAGGCTTTGTAATTTACTCGTGTCTTTTTTAAACCTATATAGAGCAATATCAAAATACCATAGAGCTAAGAAGAACATCTGCTGCAGCTAATGAACACCTGTGTAATATGCATGTGTTTCATAAACTCCCATTAAAGTAACAGGAATGCCTAATCCAAATTTGTTGTTAAGATTCAGATGTATTTTAACTAGTATTCCCGTTATTCCAACTAGCACTCTAGTCTTCTTGGACCTCTCATCACTCAATCACTAATACAATACTGCCTTTGTGCCTGTACACAGTAATTACAGAATACACTTATTTCAAGATAAGGATAATAACAGAATTATTACAAAGTTTGGGAGCAAAATCAACTCACCATCAAGTCTCAAGATTTTCGAGTTTAAGAGATTGCCTTGTTACAATTATTTTTTATTTACCTCCTCTGTTGATCATGACTCTTTGTGAGAACAGCGCAAACTCTCTGCTTCAAGGAATAATAAAATATAATCCTCATTGAAGCTTACACAAGACTTGCAAGATGGTAAGCCCTTGAGGCATGCAGCATTCTTCCGTTTGTCAAATCTTATTTTTCCAAATATCACAAAAGCAAGATGCATTCCCTGAGCAGTGATACCTGCATGCCTTTTCTTAAATGTTAGAGTAAACAGATGAAGAAAACAAGTTAAAAACAAACAAACAAAACCAACCCAAAACTAAACAGAAGCAAACAAAAAAACCCCACACAAAACAAAAAAAACCAAACCAACCAACCCAAACTGACCCACGGGGCGCAATTTTACTATTTGCAGAACTCTAGGATCCAGCCGATGTCCCTGTATTTCTAAAGAAATAAAAGTGCTGCATAAAACACACTTCAACAAGCTTTCCTTCTACATTGATTTCTTTATTGAAGTTTTCATTCAAACTTCTCTGGTCTTAGCCAAAACTGTATTTCTGAGAGCTCAAACAATGTCATTACTTCATGCAAAAGTGGTGGGTTTTGGTACTACAAAAATAAGTTGTAGGGGTATCAGTAAGCAGTAATACAAGCACAAGATTTATGCACATTCAATGTTGCAATAACAGATTAGACTATTGGTCCATGTAGTATGATTCATGGTTTTATAATGCTGAAGGGGATGACCACAGAATAAATCTTCCGAGACAGAATTTTTTTTTCTTAGATTCCCTCAGTTAGAAGCTAACATGCTTGAAAAACATGAAGGATTATTAATAACAGTTTAATAATAACTCTGCAAGGCCTTATCCACTGTACAGAGACATGTTACATACTCAGCATACACGGGACAGTAAATTCAGCGCTGATATATGTCTGACTAATGTGCTAACACAGCAGAAGGGTACTGATGCTTAACTACACAGCAAATATAAACAACTTATCTCACTGATCTCATAACACAGAATGATCTGGGGCTACAGATGAACATTTAGGGACTCCTAGATGCAGTGTGTGAACATGTATGAAAATCAGCAACAGCAAGAGAAATCTACCTAAAAATAATACCAGAAAGCTACTAGAGAACATTTGCGAGAAACTGCACAGAAATCTGATAAACTACCCCCTTTTTTTTTTTATTGTTTCCATCAGCACAAACATGCTGCTCATCAGTTTGGTTTTACAGAAGGATGAATGAAGTGGGAATTCTGTTTTGAGTAAAAACTACAAAAGGAGTTACTGAAATATAATAGCTCTTCAAAGTGCAGGGGCAGAAGTGAAATTTACAGTTGTAAGGTACAGCAGGTCTTCTGTTAGCCTAACACAAGTACATTATGAATTGAATGAGTGTCTGAGTCTTTCACTAAGTACACAGCAGCAAAATCGTCAGTTTGGCAGCTAAATCATCAGTTTGGCAGCTAAACAATGCCATACCCTAATGTCTGCTACAGCTAAAAGTCTTTTGACTTCTACAGTCATGTTACCATTCATGATAACACATAGCCTCCAAATCTAAGCTTCTCTAATAGCTTCTGCGATAGTTTCTCACTCTAGATCAAAAATTCATGGACCCCTGAAACTGAGATTAGACAGAGTAGAAGAAAATCTGACCTAAATATGAAAGCATTTTGGGCTACTCCATGTGTAAGTATTTCTATTGGGCACATCTGTTCGTGGTAAATCACTAAATATTAAATATGAACCCTGAAAATATGGTTATGAAGTCTCCTATTTACAGTCCAGATATTCAATTTAGCACATGTATTTACTTTTTTTTTTCCTTTTTAGGAGTTAAACCATTTAAAAACAAGGTGTTACAATGGTTCTTTAGGAATAGGAGGACATAAAATCTTATCTAGCGAGAGATGATTTACTGGCTCAACAGAAAAAGTGAAAGATATTTTATAAATTCCCTTCTTCCAAGAACACTCTCTGAGCATTTAGAAAGCCATAAAGCAATATCTTATATTTGCTATAACTGGGAGAGGGAAACAAGGAAATGATATCTATAAGCAGATAAAATAGAAAAAAAATAGAAAAACACCACGGTAAAGCATGCAAACTGAAGCATAACATATACACGAGCAGGGAGAAGACACTTTTGAGGTACTGCGGAAAGAGATAAGAGGAATAGGAAAATATGACAGAAACAAACCAAATAGTCAAGAGTCCATGATTATGCTGACACAGAAGAGTACATGTGGGAGGTGGATGGATGGAGTGAAACTAGGGAAGAATCTCACAATACAAGCAGACACAATGCCACAGAGAAAGAGAACGCTCGGGGGCAGCAGTCAAAGATCAAACCACTGAAATTATTCAAGTACATAAAGAAAGGAGCTGAGTTGCAGGCACATAAGTGAGTTAACCTGACACAACCAAGACCAGTTAATGCCCATGGGCATGTCATTAACTTGTATCAAATGCAAGCCAAATTGAGGTAGCTTATTGCCCCTCACCTCCCATGACAGAAAGGTAAACTAGCTCATGTTTATCTTGGGATCCAAGCACACACAGCGGGAGTTAAGATAAAGCATGTTGCACTCAATTCATCTCTAGGTTTGCCTTGGAGCTACGTACTGCTTTACTTACAGTCTCAGATGCAGTCCTGAAAATCCCCACAGAGCTGACATCTAAGTCCCAGCAGGCCTGAATTTCAGAGCTGCTTTCAGTTATGTCCTTAAAATTCCACGAGACTGTGAAGTCCATAAGCTCAGGAGCACCTGAGTCTTGACAAAATTCAGCGCAGTTGTACCCACTTGCCACCTAAACAAGATCCAGAAACTATGTATCCCCCAGCTACATCTTTCTAGAGGAGATGTCAGTCAGTCCCCCACACAATAGTTCCTTATGAAATGCAACGGTTGCTTCAACTTCAGCCTGAGAAAGCAAAGCCCTGTCATATAACAGCTGGCAAGTCAGAAAAGTCATACCTCATGGATCAGATCTGCTCTTAAAAGCACACTGTCCCAACTTCTGTGCTCCAAGCACACTCCACTCATACCAACACCCTTCAAAAGCCAAAGCTATACTTTTTTTATATATATAGCCAATTCTTCTTAGTTAAATGAACTTTCATTTAGCTAACATTTTTCAGGCCATTCATGTTTAGCCCCATTTGCCTTACCTCAAAAACCTCTTTACACACCACGGCCTTTCCCCCACTAGTCTTGCATCCTAGTAAATTCTTCTTCTCAAAGTTCTCTCCATGTCTGCATGGAGCCTTTCCATTCATCCACATTTCACCTAAGTGCTCCCTTAATCCTTTCTGTATGAATCAAGTAACTCCAAAAACCTGTCTGGACTGGCAGAGGAAAAAGTGGAGTCTTGCCTCACCCACTCCTCGTGGCTCCTGATCTACAAGACCTTAAAAGGAACTACAACCTGTGTTTCCTACACCTTCCTCTACTAATTGTCCTTCTGCAGCCTTTGACAATCTTTCCTGGTTGCACAGGATAGTATAGCATAGCTGCCTCAAACAGAACCTCTTCTGGTCTTCCATAGCTATAACCATAGCCCTGCTACGTGCCTCTTTACCCTGAGCACAGCATAAATAATTACTACCATGATCATTTAGGCAAGTTTCTCCAACTAGAGACAGCTACCTACAAAGAACAGCTCAACCACTACACTCAATCAATTTATATAGCCACTGCAGTCTCCAGAATGAATGCATCTGCTTCATGCCACAGATGTTTCAACTGCTCAAGAATTCTTCACCTCTCATTGCAGTATGTGGCTCCAGAACCACGTGCCAATTTGCACCTCGTTAATGGCAATACAGCCTTAGCTGGGATGAACAATCTGCCGAAAACTCCACAACAGTAATTTACGGTATGCTACAATTTTAAACATCCAGTCATTTGGCCTTCTGCAGTAGGTACTAAGGTAATGCAATCAGCTTGGTTAAATTCTGTATAAAGCAGTTTCCCAACCTTTTTCCATGATATCTACTTTAAGAGCGTTTGTAATATTTCTTCCAGAGATTTCAAGATATGCTACCTGCACAACCTTAGAAGGCCTTTAGGAGTCACTTTCTTGCCATTTTGTCCAAACACTTCCTTTTGCTTCTGGAATATGCTGATGAGTGTTCCAACAGAAGTTCATATCACATTCGTGCTGGTGCTCTTTGAAAGCATTTTCTGTTTTACCTTTCTGCTGGAGCTGAGAGTTGCAGGTGAACACCTACAACTCCTTCTCCTTTGCTTTAGGAAAGAGAAGTCTTCCACTCACTACTGAGCTCCTTGTCCACAGCGTCAACTTTTCTTCAGACTTTTCCCTCAGGCTCGAGTTCTTGAAGCTTAGTCATCTAAAATCTCTAAGCAGATGTTTCCACTTCAGTAACGTACTTTTCTGAGTGATTTTTCCATTTCCAAGGGTGCTTGGTATCTGTTTTGTTCTGATTATCTGTCTTTTGAATTACACAATTAAACATGGTGGGAATTTCCTTCAAACACCCAGCAAATTGTCTTCAATATCAACAGCTGCTTTTTCTTCACTAATAAAGTCCCTCCCCCCACTGACAGGCAGTTAAATGCGATGCTTAATGAAATGAATCAAGTAAATTGGGATGCTCCTATTGTTCAGTTTGGTTGACAGTAAACTCTCATAACCTAGCCTTTAACATTCCTTACTTCTGTAATCAACTTCTCCGAGTGTTGCTTCTGCCACAGGTTTTAATTCATGTTTCTGCCACAAGACAGCTAAACCAAATTACACAAGCTCCTCCAGTTTCTGGTGTGTTTCTTCCTGTCTAAACCTTGTGTTTCACACAGTCATGATCACAGATCGAAAAAAACCTGTTCCCTTGAGAAGAAAATTGTATCTACAAGACAAGTATCGCGCCAGATCACTGAGTCTGGTGCTCAGCCAGACCTCCGAAAGCTTAGGAACACATTCTGCTTTGTTTCTGTGAAACGGACTTCATGAACCTTCACCTCACCCTTCATTCTCTCTTCATTGTCACTCTCTCAAGAACTTTCATTGGGATTCTTCTTGCCTCCAGCTTCAGCACAAATACAACAAGGTACTACTTGCACTCAGACGATCCCACTGCTCTGCTGACCACAGAATCACAGAATATTAGGGATTGGAAAGGACCTCCAAAGATAATCCAGTCCAATCCCCCTGCCGGAGCAGGAACACTGAGATGAGGTTACACAGGAAGGTATCCAGGCGGGTTTTGAATGTCTCCAGAGAAGACTCCGCAACCCCCCTGGGCAGCCTGTTCCAGTGTTGGGTCACCCTCACTGAGAAGAAGTTTCTTCTCAAATTTAAGTGGAACCTCTTGTGTTCCAGTTTGAACCCATTACCCCTTGTCTTATCATTGGTTGTCACCGAGAAGAGCCTGGCTCCATCCTCGTGACACTCACCCTTTATATATTTATTAATGAGGTCACTCCAATAAACTTTCCTCAAACATAAAACAATCAGGATCCTTTGGCCACACTTGGTTTCTACACGGGGACAAGAAGGAGGGAAGAATATGAAACACATTTTCTTGCAGTTCTGTTCCCTGGACTGAAAAAGAAACTGAACCTGAACTTCCAGAGCATTTTTAACTTAGTTCCAAGATCTTCTTGGCACAAGTTTATGGCAATTTGAGTTCCCATGAAAGCTGCTCCAGTTGATCACTTTTAGGCAAGCAGCTGTTCCCATCCTCATTGCCTTACACTTCTGACCCAACTGATAAAAGCTACGGCTGATATTGCTTCTGAACAAGATGCTACTTAGAAGACTACCCTACCACTAAAGTGAAAGTTTGCATCTTCCTCCTCTCTCCTCCTGATGGAAAAAGTCTGTAATCTTATTAACTGCAACAGCTGTAAATAGTTGCTGTTCCAAAGCAGTCCCACGTGGCCTGAGATGGCCCTGCCTCCTTTTAACTTTGAGCTCCAAGAACAGTCATTCTCACCCAAAGTCAAATAGATCCTTCTGTTCTTTCACTCGACACATCCAAATGAAATAGTTTCTCTAAAATAAATCTTTTTTATACAGGGTTTCACAAATCTCCTTTTAGAGACACAGTCTCCTACATCCCCCCTCCCCAACTGCCAACTTCACCTGTGTTTTGAGATTTCCACATTCTTATTTCCTGGATTGTGTCCCAAGTTATTAATCTTAATAGTTCTCCTGGACTCAGCCTGGAACCTCCCTTTAAGTCACTTGCTCAGTCATCTAATCATATCCTTAATCCTTCTTGGCAGATCTAACCCCAACCACCTACCCCAGCAGAGAGAAAGAAGGAAGCTCTCTCCTACATATTACATGTTACTGGACACATGCCCTTACAGAAATAATGGCACAGAATTCCTACATCATCCTTCCTGATAGTAACTGTTCTCCCAACTACCTTTTTTTTTCTCTCCTGATGACTGCTAAGACCAAGTTTTTGTCCTTTCTACCTCTTCTTGAGGTTTATGGCTTTCTAAACTATCTCCTTCAGACTTTTTACATGAATATATGCTTACAATGGATTTTAGATTTTCATGAGGTCTAAAAAGATAGCCAAGGAAGGAGAGGGAAAAAATGTAGTATTTCAACAAAGTTACATGCAAAATCATATTAGGCGAAGGCTGAAAATTTATTTGATAATATATATGGGGGAAAAGGTCATAGACTACTTTTATTATTCCCAAATACAAAATTTAAAAAACCCAAACAAACAAAAACCCACACAACCAAAACAACGAACAAACACAAACAAACCAGCTTCAGTTAGCAGGCTTAATACTATAAAAATTGTGACACCATTGAAAAAAAGCCCAGTTAGGCTTATCATATACTCGGCCTTTTGGGGTTCTTTTTTGTCTCAGAAAAGGTCAATTGCTTTTTAAACAGCACAAAGCCCAAATCTTTACAGCACAAAAATAAAGCAGCACAAGACTCAGTGGCATGTTTTGGCACAGCTCTACACAAGTCTCACCACAAGAGTCTGCGATAGCATTATAAAAAAAAACACCTACTGGCAGGACAGTCCTGCTGAATACTAAGAACAGAGCTTGGGTGTCCAATAAAAAAATGGCAGCAAGAACTGGAGAGAATAAGTACATTCGATTTCATATGAATGAGAAGTCTTTATGTAGGAGTAGTAGTGGGAACAAAATTTCTTCACATTTTATTGTGTAATTTTGCTGTGTAGTAGTGTTTCAGTATGATTTATTGTGCAACGCTATTGCATGGCATCATTTGTTGAGCAACACTGCTGCGTGGTATAGTTTTTTATTTAATGATATTGAACGTTAGGCAATGGTCTTGCATACCATAATTTGCGTTTTCTGTTGGGCAACATCACTGCCATAGTTCTTGACTCAAAGGTGAATTACATGAATTCGCATAACAGTGCTGAATTCATGATTTTAACATCTATTCACTCAGAGATGGCAAATGGAGACAATTATTTTTTTCTTAAAAAAAAACCCCAAAAACATGCAGAAAAGCAGCAAAGTGAGCAGGTATTCAAGCGGATCTTAGGGCATTAAGACATGACTTCTTTAAATCACAAGGCAGCATTGCCTCATAAATGACAACTTCTTATCCAGAGCTACCCTGTAACTACATTGTGTGACACTACATGTTTCGCATGGGCACCTGACTGTAAAAACTACAGAAGGATCTTGTTTTACATACTAATGGGTATAAACAAGATCAGTAACATGCTTTTGACGTGACTTAGGCTTTATCCAAAACTATCCTTGCTAAGACCCGCTGAAATCCAGACCCTGAACAAGAAACTCTCCATGTCGTATGCAAAATTCATCTGATTACTTCATTATAGTGGAATCCTGAGTTAACAGCAACCCTACTGAGCTTAGAGCAAAAATGTAAAATGTTGCATTAGTAAAAGATTTAAGCATACTTCAGATGGCATCACGATGTCATCCTACTACTGCTTAACATGCTCCAAAGAAGCAGGAGGAAGAAAGAAAAGTTTGCTCTATATGCAGTATTACTGTACGTTACTTAGCTTTACGTTCCTTACATAAACTTGCCTTCTCATGCCTCTTTTTTTTTTTTTCCCTCTGATCATTTTTGCTTACAACAAACACGGTCTATATACAGACTTAAATAACATGTTTGAAGTTCAGGAAATACATGAGAACTTGAAGCATTTTTCCAAACAAATCAAGCAATCCATAAGGATATCAACTTTGTACCCACATCTATTTTTATAGCCATCTGCAAATGCTATTGACTGGCTAGAACAGCATCTCTTTCATGCACTACCTGGCAGTCTATGAACAATTGTACGTTGCAAGAGGCCGAGAAAGAGCGCTAACACTGGTAGATTACAATGCAGTGCTGCTGCAAGCGTTTTTATTTGATCTTGTATTCTGGCAGGTTTAAATACAGAAGAAAAAAATATGCACGCAGGCTTAATTTTTAAAATATGGCAAAAAACTCAGAAGATATGCTGGGAAGGCAAATTGTGGCCAAAAAAGAAAAATGTGAGCTCCCTCCATCTATAACATAAGATTAATTTATTATCTGACAGATGGCAGAAGGGAGGGGGGCGGAAAAGAAAAGACTGCTGATGCAGTGAGCTTCCTGTCTGTAATGAAGGCTCCACATTCCCACTTATTTTACTGCCACAAAATACATCCATAGTTGCATTCACTCCAGAGTCTTGCTCCGTGTATTTCTAGGTTTAAATCAAAACAGCCTTGACCTCATCACTGCGTGGACAACTAAAATATGAAGAAAACATCCAGAGAAGCGATTCTTCTGTCAACTGCCCAAGGCTACTCGCAATAGCAACTATGAAAGCTGGGACTCTACCCCGCTCATTTCATTTGACCACAGAGAGAGAGCCATTCATGCTGGCCAACACTTCCAGAGCTAGTGGTTATTGCAGCGAGTTACCATCTCATTTGCCATCCCAGCACTGAAAGTTCCTTTTCCACATTTCTCCATATTCCAAGATATTTTCCTCTTCCTTCAGCATCTTCCACGCTGCAGCCATGGGGTGTCAGTACAAAAACGGAGCATATTGAAAACGGAAAACAGAAGAACCGACCCGAACACGCTTAATATAAAGGGAAAAGCTTCTGCACTGATGGTAACAACCACCTCCTCATTTCGCTTGCTGAACTCCACGCGATGCTGCCACAGGACTCCCACCTGCCGCAGAAGCCAAAGGCCGCCGGAGCTCCGGCACGAAATGACCCGAGGGCTTCGCTTACCTCCGACATCCGATCGCCGCTCGGCCAACCCCGGGCACTCTGCGGCGAGGGAGCCAGAGGAAGGCCGGCTCCGGAGAGCAGGTTTTGCTACATCCAGCCCGCAGGCGCCCGGGGAAACACCCTCACCTTGGCCGCGAAGCGATGCCCCGCGCGCCGCGGGCCGTTACACGGGATTAGGGCGGATAAATAAACACGGCGCCCAAGCGCGGCCGGCGGGACGGGAAGCGGGTGCGGAGGGGCCGGACGCCCCTGCCGCGCGCCCAGGTCCGCCCGCCGCCTCGGCCCCCTCGGCGCGCGCCCCGCGTCTCCCGGGAGACGGAGCCATTTTGAACCGCCGCGCCTCGGTGACCGCGGGCCTGGGGGCGCCGGGCACGGCGGTGGCGGGGCCGGGGTGGCCGCTCTGTGGCGCGTTACCTCGGATGCTCCAGGTCCAGCGGTAGAACTCGAGGGTGTCGTTCACCACGCTGGACACCAGCCCCATGGCGCGGGGGGGCTCGGCGGCGGCACCCATGGTGAGCAGCAGCAGCAGCGGCGGCGGCGGCGGCGGAGCCGGCGAACCTGTCTCGGCGCGTGCGTCCGTGCCTCTGCGCCGGGGCTGCTGCTGCTGCTGCTGCCCCTTCTACAGCCGGGGATGTGATTTAAATCTCTATCTCTCGGTATCTTCCCTCCAGACTCCGCCTCGCTCCCGTCACCGGCTCCCGCGCCCCGCGGGCAGGGCGGAGGGCGCGGAGGCGGGGAAGGGGGGGGGTTGGGAAGCGGGATGTGCAGCGCGGCGGCCGCGGCTCCGCAGCACCGTCCCCAGCGCGCGCTGCGCTGCGCCCGCGCCACGTGACCGCCGGCTCGCTGCCCGCCGGCGGCTGCCCGCGGGGCGCCTGGTCCGGCCGCGCAGGCGCAGTGCGGGCGGCGCGGCCGCGGGGACACCTGTCGTCCGTCAGCGGGCGTCCCGGCTGGAAAAGCGGTGCTTGTTATCTTAATTTGCCTTTTGTTTTCGAATAGGATTTTTTTTTTTTTTTTTTTTTTACCAGGCGGGGGAATAAATATTTCAGCCAACTTTCATTTCCTTTATTTCCTCTACGTAGCAGTTTGGATTTTTCTTCTTGTCCCCCTCGCCCCCTCCTTGGCGGACAGACCGGGCAGGGCCGCCAGCGGCGCTCGCTTCGCCGCAGGGTGTTTGCGCGGGGGTGTCGGCTTTTCAGCGGGCTGCCCCGAGCAGCCTCCGCCAAAACCAGCACCCGATAAAGCCAGCAGTCCCAACAGGGTCTCGCTGTCCCCCAGCCCCACCGGCAGCGGCTGGTGGCATTTCCCTGACCAGCGACTTGGCCAGGCTCCTGCGGGTGCCACCGTGGTGCCTTCCGCACGCTCTCCGCTCCATCTCCTGGACCACAGCCTTTATGGTCACCTCATGGCGCAGAGACCATTGCGGGGGGCTGCAGGAGAAGGGGGCCCCCGTGGCAAAGGCCGGTTCATCCATTCTGCACCCTGCGTTTCAACCCCAGGAAACCTTCTGCCTGGTGTGGGTGCACCAGCTGCTCCTCACACCCTTTGCCTCTTAACTCCTCCTGCCGGCTTGTCTCTCGCTGTCCCTCTCCCATGATCCGCATAGTGTGGATGGCTGCATGACACCCTTGGCATCAGTTTCCCCACCGAGGGACAGGAGGGGAGCTGCTCCACCCGCTTTGCGAGCTTTTCTCCTGGCAGACAGCAGATCAGATGGTATCTGCCTTTCCCTCCCCCAGTGCACCGGCACCTGTGTCACTCGCTGTCACTTGGTGAGCACGGCTCGCACTCCTCCTCCTGGTTGAGTCATCCTCTGCTCAGCTCCTGGACCATCCCAGCTGCTGCCATCCCAGCCCTATGGATGGGAGAGGCACACTGGCCATGGCTAGTTATGCCACCGCGAGCAGAGCCGCTGTGCCTGGAGCTTGTAAACCAGCAGGTGTTTGGGAGTAGGGATCACCTGCACTGGGAAAAGGAAGAGGAGTTATGTCAACCCCTGGAGGCCCAGATGGATGGGGGAAGTCCAACAACCCAATGCTGCCTGAAAGTTGGAGCCAAAGCAAGGCTGCTGCGTGCTCATGTATGGACAGCTGCTGCTTCTCTCATGTGAGAAAAGGCAGTCTAAACTCGGCATGAGTTGCACTGGCCTGAATTACATTTAATTTTGATGGCACTGATCATGCCAGGAGGTCCGGTGAGAGCTCTGAAATGGATCTGTCACTGGGTAGGGCACCATGAACGCCAGCCTGCTTCCCAAATGGCAGGCAGACAGCGTAGCATTAGCCATGGTTCCCATGCTTCCTTCAGGTGAAACCACTGCAGCAGATTGTTGGGCAGTTAGAAACCCCATGCGTGGTTGGCATTGTCTAAAGCATGGCTTCAGGATGTTTTTAACATTATCGTTTAAATCAAAAGGAAAACAGAAGAATGAGTCATAACCCTCAGATTGGTATATGGCCATTTGCCTTGGCCACAGGTTTGAAAGAGAATGGGCCACTGAGTGAATCAACACGACGAAGGATTGCACTCCCCTGCCACACTTGATGTCAGGCAAGGTGTGAACTAAGTAGAGTGCCACCAACACAAAAAGATCTGCAGTCTACCAAAGAACAAAAAGGAACAAGATATATTAGCAATAATAATACATATCCATAATAATTATTATTTATATTACAGCCTAGATATGCTTACTTCTTTGTTAAAATGATTGTTTATTTATTCTATGGAGGTTTTTTTGCACAATTGACACCAGTAATTATTGTTTATAAAATACAATCCAGTTTAGTGTTTCCTCTATTTCAGATTAGATACCTTTTCTTGATTGCAATTAATCCATTTGTATTGAAAATATGATTGTACATAGATAATTTTACAGAGTGATTAAGCCTTGAGAAGAGCAACAACAGAGCTGCAGAGCTTGGAGAACAGGGAGAAGATGAACAATCTAACCAGAGTAACTTCTTCTGTGCTTTGACATTGGCTTTGAAAATGTGATGGAGGTTACAACCACCTATTCTCATTAGTTTAACTTTCAGCCTGCAAGCATGTGGACATACTTTTAAAAGTAAGTGTATATCTGAGGGCTTCCAAACACATTCCAGCTAGTTTCCTAAGTTTGTGCACCCAGCAGGATGTGCTGATTCTAAGAAAGCCAAGACCCATGTCTTTACTTAAAGAGAGCAGATGAAGGAAGGCATCCAAAGGTATAGCATCAAAGCAGCCTCTGAGGAAATCCGCAGCATGGTAGTCAGAAAAAAGATGATTTTTTGGATATTAATTAGCCAGTGTTGCCATCTTCTACTTGGTAACCAACATGTTCCTAAAGCTCGGACATCTCAGATGGGCAGGCCTGTGGCAGCTCACCCCAGAGGAACTCAGGAATTCCCAGCTGTGCTCCAGCTGTTTGTCCAGCGCTCCAGGGTGCTTGTGCTGGCAGCAGGCGAGTCTGTGCTTCAGGAAAGGTGCAGAAGGTAACAGGAAGTTGTGGGACAGCCTGCCCCAAGGAAGGTCTCCTCCCAGTTCCCATTCAATATAGAAACTGTTTGTATTCCAGACCGTTTTGTAAACAAAAGCAAGCTAACAAAAAAAAAGTCAAAAAAACCAAAACCAAAAACCAACAAATGAACAAACAAAAACCAACAAACTGTGAGATATCTCATTTCAGAACTATTTCAAGCCATTTTCTGCTTCTTCATGGCACAAATAAATAGCAATAGAAATGTTACAAAGTCCAGATGATCAGTGCATTTAGTAATGCATGTAAAAGAGCATTTACTCATGAATTCAGAGAAGCATACTCTAATGTTTAATGCACGAGCAGATGCTTCTGCACTAATCAAAAGTATTCCCATTCAGGTTTTGCTTCAGGTTAGCAATGAGATTGTTGTAAGGAAAAAGTGAAATACAGGTATGTTGGATAATATTTATGAAGAGTAGTAGGAAGAAAGCAGTCAGAGCTTTGTGCATTGCTGCCAGTGGTCTCTCAAGGCAGCTCACTGAGAGACAAAACAGCAGTAAAAGAACTTTGCCATGCTACAAAGAGAATCAGAACACCCAGGAACTTTCCTGGTGGGAAACCATGAAAGTGCTTGAACCAATGCATTTGGCAGAAGATTCAAATGTTACACCATGCGGTAAGCAACAATCTATTCAGTTACCAGTAAAGAAGGCATGCAAAGTATTATACACATTAAGCATGACCAAATTTAAATTGTTCAAATGATCTTAACTTTAGAAATGTGTTTTGATTACTTTAACTATTGAACTATCATATTTTTTCATTTGATTCCATTAATGTTTTAAGAGGGAAAATTATGAAATAAATCAGCATATCAATTTGCAGTACATGGGATTTTCTTGCACAGCCTGTCAAATTTATATGTTCCTTGCACGCAAGCTTTCTAGCTAATATGCCCTTTAAAGATTGCTAGCTGTGCAAAATAAAGCTTGTCTGATCTTTGAATCAACAAGTACAGGCTTAAGTGTATTCATATGCGATGGTACAACTGCTATCTGCCTCAATACAGACACTGGTTTAAGGCAGCTTTATACTATACATGCTTAAAATAAGCCGTTTTCAAACAAACATAATTTTTTTAAACCAACAATGTATCTTTCAGCACTAATTAATTTTTTTTTTGTTTATTACGTAACATGTTGTGAACTCCATAATTTGAGGTGGGGTAAGTCAGGCACACAGGGATTACACAGCTTTTGCACAGGGAGTCTTCCATAGGATCTGAAACAGATCCAGCTCTTTTTTCTTCTAAACCGTCTGCTAGATGCCATCTGTCATTTCATACATTCAACTGCATCAAAACAGGCTTTTTCCAAACCAAATATATTGGAATGATGCATCAGAAAGCATCCGGAGATGTTAATACTTAGTGCAGGCTTTGGCCAAAACTTACCTCTGATGTAAGTTTCCACCAGATTACACCTCACTTGCATCTGCCAGCACCAACACTGAATTTGATTTCTGGTCTGTACCAACTTCACGTTTTGAATGTCAGCCATTTCTCCTGTGGCTCTATCTGAAATATCAGAATTATAATATGTTTAATATCCTGGCTTAAATGCTCAAGGACCAGATGCAACAGAGAGAATTCCTAGTGAAGTAAATACACTGTTTTTTCCACAGGACTTTGTGTACATATTGACATTTCTTCTCCATCTTTTTTTCCCAAAAATTTAGTCACAAGAAATAGAGCAGGGAAGTGGTGGACAGTTTTATCCCAAGCTACATGAGGTTTTATTCCCGAGTAAATATAACTATGGTTTGTCTCCAAATCATTCTGTTTACAGGCTTTAAGCTGTAGAACTAACCCCATTTACTGTAAATCTGGACAGTGACTGGAAGTGTTGGCCTGCAGTGCTGGGTTGCATCCAACTTAAACCACTGCTGTTCTATACTGGTCCAGAAGAGGAACCATGAATCCAGTGCTTCCCAGCCCCATTCCAAGATATTCATTTATAACTGATTCCTCTGTGGGAGATTTCACCCTAACCAAGAAGCTAATGTGTGTACACAGTATATGAGATGTCCTGTATACCCAGCAGGTACACGTTCATAGCTTTACCTGTGTTTCAGCATCGTTTTAAAAATTAGTGTTTCGTGGACACAAGGATGACAAAAACTTGTATGCATACTGTCTCATTCTGCTTTACTGATACTTTTCTTCTATGGTTTCATATACTTTTACAAAGCTAGGATTTTTATCTGCAGTGATATCTGTCACAGCATCTATCATTTGTGAGGTGTGGCAAGCGCGCTTTTGCAATGAGGGCTTCAGATGTGTACATCCCGGAGAACGGCTCTGCCAGACTATCAGCTGATGTTTTGAGGGCACTATGTTGAAACGACAGCAACATGTATAGTCAGATCTGCAGCACGTCGCTAACTACCAAATCCAGCCTTTTCCATAGGTGTGTGTCACTGGTACTGCACCCACTTCACTGGGTGTGTCGCCCTCCTGAAGGCGTGAAGCTCTTTGTAGGGATGATTTTGCACCTTTGCTTTTGCTCTAGTAATGGCGTGAAATGTAGGGCACAGTCCCCTGCAGAGGCCGCTTGCAGCAGCAGAGCTAGGTGGAGGGCTGCTGATTACGAAAGCTGCGTGCTAATTACGCTGTCCCCAGCCGTGACTTTGTGAGTGTGGGTGGTGACGACAGTGCTGGGCATACCCTTTATCTGTGTGATGTGAGGAGAACAGAATTGTGGTAAAGGACTTACATAAAGGCTGTGTCAGCCCCTGGACCTCTGAACTGGTGTGACCTGGCGCACGCTCCTCCTTTCACTCTGCCAGGGGGATATTCTGTAGATCCATGTGCTCTTGAGGGACAGCCAGTCCTCATTAAAGGCTCATGTTGTCCTATCCCCAGGAGATCACATGAAAGTATTTGCCACAGGGTTATACATTTTATAAACAGCAGGTTCGCCATATAACACTCTACTGAGATAAGCAGGTATTTTCAACTTCAGTTTATGTATGGTGAAATCAAGCCTAGAGAAAACCAATGACATTTCCAGCCCTTTGGAATGGAGTAGAGCAAAAATGTTGGAATCTCCCTTGAGTTAGCTAAGTCTTGTCCGCTCACTAGTATGAACCCATGGTTCACTGGTTTTCCCAACACCATATTCAGGCGTGATCAGTTAGGGCATGAGCCCCAGGACCTCACTTTGAAAGAACCTGAAGAGCCACTGGGTAGTCGTAGGCAAGACAGATACATATAAGGCAGACCATTTCCAACGCTGTATAGTGAGATTCCAAATTTCTCACAAAATGCCTAAGAGTTTTCTTGTACATTTTCATGCAGTGGCTGCTCTAAAGCTTTCTAGTTGGCGGGGCTCTCAACAGAAATTTTTGTAGTAGCTCTGTGTGTGTGTGTGTGTAACACAATGGTGTTTTAAGAGAACATAAGCAGAAAAAGATAACACAAAATAAGTATATTCAGTTGTTGAAATCGGAAGAACAGCCATTACCTTGTAAATGACCTCAAAACTGCCTTCTACAAGGTCCAAATCACCCAAATTGCCACACATCCATCTCTCCAGCCTGGGGATAGGCAGGGAAACCCCCAGGGAGGGCTGCACCCCGCTTCCTGCTGGGATTTGCACTGCTTTTTGCAGGGTGTTGCAGCGCTGGGCTTGCTGTCGGCCTGTGAGCCATCCATTCTTAGCGCAAGAGGCAATTAATACTCAGGAAGTTTTTACCAGGATCACAACGCTCTGGTGGGAATGAAGTCACCTGTCCCAAAGGTAAGAGTCACTCTTCATGGCAGCTAAATAGACTCCCAGAAGGAAAGGTGACACCCTAAACTGTTGTGCTTTTTAAAAGGCAGCTATTGCATATGAGTAGGTGCACAAATTATACGCATTTTATCTGCCGAGTACATTTTATCAAACCTGCATCTAGCCACAAATCTTTGTTTTGTCTCAGGTCTTATCTCAAAATTTTATGTCTTATCTATGCAAAGAAGCAGGATGCTTAAAACCAAAACCTGGGAAGCCTGACACTAGAAGAGGATCTGTCTGTTAGAGGCAATATTAAAGTGTGCTTAAATGGCAAAGACCAACCAGATACTGTAATACCTGCCCAAGTATGTAACGGAGGTGCTCATGGACACAGAATAATAGCTCTGTATCTGAATTACCTCAAAAATTCACAGCTGGGACCAGTATTGTTTTACATCTCCATGTGTGACTTTGACAGTGGAAGGAGCGTGTGCCCTCCTCAGGTTCACAGATGATATCCTGCTGGAGAGATCGGTCATTGTGCTGTGTGATACAGCTGCCATTGGAGGTACCTTGACAAGCTGGAGAAATGGGCTGACAAACCTTTTATGAAATTCAACAAGGGAAAAGGCAGTCCTGCATCTGGGATAGAATAACACCATGCAACAGTACATGGTGGGGACAGAGCCAGAAAGCAGCTGGAGGTCCTTCTGGACAACAAGCTGAACATGAGTCAGCAGTGTGCCTTGGCAGCAAAGGTGGTCAAACACATACTGGACTGCAGTAGTAAGAGTGTAGCCAGCAGGACAAGGGAGATGATGCTTCTCTCTGTTTGGCATTTGTGCAACAGCATCTGCAAAGATGTGTGCAGTTTTGGGCTCCTCATTACAAGAAAGATTTGGACACACTGAGCCCATTGGAGGACCCCCAAGATGGTCAGGGGCTGGAGCATGTGATGTAGAGGGAAAGACTAAAGGAGCTGGGCTTGCTCAGCCCAGAGAAGAGATGGCTTCAGGAAGAACTTATTGCTGTCTACACCTACCCCCTGGGCTGGTGCAGAGAAGACAAAGCCAGATGCTCCTGAGAGGTGCACAGGGGAAGGATCAGAGGCAATGGGAAAGGGCTGCGGACAAGAAAAAGATATTCAGAACCCAACCAAAGGGCTTCAGCAATCTGCTCTGTCTTCAGAGTTGTCCAAGGTTTGAGCTTAGGACTGGACTAAATGATCTTGAGGTCTCTTTTGACATAAATTCTTCTGTAATTTGCCTTCAACTGCAGAAGTTAATCTTCCCTCCCTCAACTCCAGATGTTAATTTTCATCACTTTTAGTAAACTTCAGTGCTCCAATCTGAGCAGACTGATGGTACTATTTCTCACATCATCCCTTGCATAGACTCGTACAACTTTCTATATGTTGTTAATACTTTTAAACTTGTTCTTAAGATCATAGCCTAATGAACTGCTAGGTAATGCAGGATGATATTACTATGAAGTAAATGTAAGTACATCCTTGCCTGCATGTAGCAGTTTCATGTTATTCTTTTTGTCTGTGCCTCATTGATTTAACTTTAAATTTCTGAGTTTCCAAACTGCACATGGCAGCAGCTGAAATGATCACAACCACAGGGCTGTTCATGCTGGACAGGAATTCGGCAGCTGGACTAGATAATTGTTGTGGGTCCCTTCCAACTGAAACTATTCTATTCTATTCTATTCTATTCTATTCTATTCTATTCTATTCTATTCTATTCTATTCTATTCTATTCTATTCTATTCTATTCCATTCTATTCTATTGTATTCTATTCTATTCTATTTCTATTTCTATTTCTATTTCTATTTCTATTTCTATTCTATTCTGGAATATAATCTGTGGCACCCAGAACAAGAACATTGTACTTATTGTAAGAATGTAAAAATGTCCAAGCAAAGTTAGTCTGTGTCTGGTAGAAACCAATGGCAGAATAGAAGGTAAAACCAGGAGAAGCCAATGAATGGTAAGTCTTCAACAGACTGCCCTGGCTGCTAGCAATCTGTGACTATTTGATCTATCTTTGAAATTAGTTTTATGGGCATCTTTAAATGACAGAACATTCAGCCTTATTTGGGCACCAAAGAACCCTGTCTGAAACATTAAAAAGGGAATGGAACATGTTAAGACTGTAACTACTTGGTAGCATAACCTTCTGGGGAATGAAAATAGTTTCTTTGCTATTCTAAGAAATTTTTTAATATGTTAGAAAAACTATGGATGACTCAACTTATCTGTATTTTCCCCAATCTTTTAAAAATATCTGTTGTTAAAGTGTATTAACGAAAAATGAAAGTTGCTGTAATGCAATTTAACAACATACATCAGACACTGGGTAAGAAAAAAAGTAACAATGAACAGTTGACTCTGAACATGAAAATGTCTATCATACAGCCAAAAGTTAATAGTTGTTCATAGATACGGTATATAGCAGCATTCATATACCAGCATGCTCTAGAAAGGGTATCTGTAGGTACAGGGCTAGCTCCAAGGGAGTATTCAAACTCCACAGAGGTTATTTAGCTAGAGAAAGGAAATCGTATTTCTAAATTGTTTACGATTTTGCACAGTACAATATCGGTACCTAAAGGACAATGCCCTGTAGGACAGTATCTTATTATAAGAGGATCTATCTCCTCTCTTTTGCTGACACAAGGGTAAGGGAGTGCACCAGATAATTCTGCCAATGTGCATAACCCAGTGCCAGCCCAGAACTGGTCAGCAGCTGCAGCACAGAGGACACGGTCCTCAGACCTGCTGGTTATTGTGTCAAGAAGCAGCTGGAACATCCATCTTGGTTGCCGTCACCATCTCTGCTCTCTTTTCAGCCCAGACTGGCTGCCTCTCCGATGACCTCCATTTAACTTCCCACAGAAAAGCAAAAGGAAAGTCGTATCTTTTATCTCTGTGGCATACAAGAGTTTCCATTTCTCTTCTATTTTGAATTAAGTACTTGTGAGTTGTTATTTATCATCTTTTTTTTTTTTTCTTGTTTGAATGTCCCATTGCAGCTTTTAACTACCTGTTATACTTTATTTTATTCTGCTCTATTGAACAGATCAGTCTGCTGTCAGGAATCTCTTCTCTATGTAGGTATTCACAGGTCTTCATTTAGTAACTTCTTGATTTTTTTCTTGGATTGCAAACTGGATTAGTCTTACTTTGACTGTTATTGTTAGGCATATATTCCAGATGTTATATCATTCACCAAAGTTTTTGCAAGTTTTCAGTATTTTTTTAGGAATGCGAATGCCAGATGTGTCCACGGTACCGTAGAAATGGTTCTACTTCTTACAGCTGATGGTTCTCTTTGCAAATACCCATTCTGTTCTGTCACTTAACTACTCGTTAATCCATATAATTTATTATAAATGAAGTAATTTTTTAATCTCTAATTTTTGTCATAAACGCATGCCATTCAGGTGGCTATGGAAGCTTTATCTTACATGCTAGTACCATTACCTTTGTTGGTCACACTTTTGATCTTCAAATAGCAAGCCTATCTGGCAAAATCTGTATTTCATAATACCAGGTTGATGGACATTAATTGCTTACATATTTTATTTCCTTTCTCATGGCATCCTATTTCTGCCTTTTAATTGAGTCCTGAATCCATGTCATGTTAATGAGTTACGAGTTTGTGAAATCAACCAGTTTAACGTTTGGACATGTTTTCTCTAATGCACTTGAAATTCATGAGTGTTTCAAGATTAGAAAAAATCAACTACTTAAATATTTTAATACTCTTGGACAGTGAGTTCTCCATTCCTATGTTTTTAAAAATATTACCAATATAATTAAAGTATATATCCAGTTAATTATAATATTACTTCCAGTGTTTCACATGTGATAACTTTAGTTAGTGACTTGTGAAGTGGCTGGGTGGGATGCAAATTGTATTCTGTTCCATGTGTACTGTATTTAAGGTGTCAAAAATGACATAAAAGTTTCTGTATGGCAACAAAATATGAAATCTATTCCTAGCTGTATCTTGTCTTTTTCTGATATATGCAAAAGTATCCTAGAACACAGGTTATAATGTGATGTGTCTTGAGCTATACTTCCAGTATATGCTATCTCGCAGCACATCATACATGATTTATGATCTGTTAATGTTAATAATTCCAAATTTGCTCACATTCATGAATAATACAGATAAGACATACTATAAAGGAGTATTTGTGAATGTACCAGTGTGATAATAATCACAAATATGCTAGTGTATAGGAGTTGCAGTACTGTGAATAATAATAATAACAGTAGTAAAAATACAGCCAGAATCCCTTTCGCTGTCCTCACAGGAGTGTTTGCAAGAATGCTTTATTTAGAGAATCAAACACTAAACCATATATAGCATGTATATCAACTTTTATTGCTACTTGGGTTATGATTCCCTATGAATGTAAAGGGTTTTTTCTTGCATGACTGTATTAAACATGTCAGAATAGCTTTCAGTATATCCTAAAATGTGAATATTCTGTATGTATAGTACATGTATGAAAGGAATTTCATCCGTGAGTGGAATACATCCAGTGTATAACAGCTATGAATTATAGGAGGTTAAAAAATGTTCTATTAATTGCAAAAAATATTGGTTTATCTGTAATGCCATAGCAACGAGAAAAGCTGGAACTTGTATGCTTGAAATCACATCTACAGCAAGGACACAGACCTTACCATAGAGGCCTTGCAACGTAGGCTTGGATAAAAATATCTTATAGAGAAGTTGGGTATTGGCAGTTCCAAAACACTCTGACTTAGAGGTAGAAACTGCCAAGAAAATATTTCTATATAGCTATCGTGACCTATAATAATGATTCATGGATCTTACTGCTGTTTAAATAGGTACCTGAGGTGATTCCACCTCCTTCGCCTCTTCCTACTCCTCCTTTCCTTTTCCCAAACATGAGCTCAGCTTTGATGTTAAGTTTAAATAGATTCTTGCTGCGTATTCGATTTCCCTGGTTAGGGCTTGCCATGCGTTCAACGAAGAAACCTGAGCTCATGCCTGCAGGACTTGGAGTTTCCATGTGATTCTCCAGTGTGATGTCTGTACACTAACAGCACAGTGTAATAACAGCCCACATGTGCAATAATAGGGCTTGGTACACACTTCTATAATCTTCGTTATGCGTCTGTCCAACTTGACTTAAAGGATATGGTGGGTACAATGCATATTATAATCTTACGTAAATGATATTTCAGCCATATCAATCTTAGGAATAAATAAAACATAGCAGTAGTTGATTGAGCAAAATGGTAAGTCTGTGATTAATCACACTTTGCTTTGTGTGCCTGCATGTCTTCTATGAACTACTCTAGATTTCATAGCCAGTGGGGAGAAACAGGCACTTGCAGAGGAAGACGCATGCTACCACCCTTAGATAAAACAAGCCATTCCCTGAGGTCTTCAGTCTCTAGAAAGAATATAAAGAACATAGAACAGTGACTAGGTGAGGTACCTAAGTGTTAGATGACTAAATAAAACTAATCCCACCCTTATATATAGTTTAGGCAAACTTCACTCATTCTGAGTCAGTGTGTATATTCTCTATGTACATATAAGCCAAATGTGTTGTCCTGTTATGAATAATAACAATGGTTTTCATGTACCTATCTCATTCACCCCAGGATATCCACTGTGTCCTTTATAAACATTAATTAATGTGGCTTCATAACAATCTCATGAGGAAAGAATTGCCCCCAATTTAGAGATGAAGAAATGCAGCCGTAGAATGTTTAAATAAGTCATCTCAGGCTGCACATAAAACCATAAATGTAAACACCAGAGGATGCCTCACAATCATAGCCCAAAGAGAAGGTAATCATAAGGTGTGGCTCCAAAATCAATAGTGTAACCTGGTGCTTGTTTCCACCCTATTCAATGTAAATAGGTTGAGGCGTGGTATGCACAGGGCAATTCCTGATGTGTTCACATCAGTCATACATTAAATTTGGTACAGATGTAGCCAGACTGACTAAGGACAGAAGGACAGGGCAAGGATCAAATACCTGTTCCACATACTTGAGACATTTGTGTGTCCGTAGGATTCTGCAGAATCCAGCCTTTCAGCAAAGAAACACCATTTGAGAGGAGCCCTGCAGAGAAGGACTTGGGGGTACTGGTGGATGAAAAGCTGGACATCAGCCAGCAGTAGGCACTTGCAGCCCAGAAAGCGAACTGTATCCTAGGCTGCATCAGAAGGAGAGTGGCCAGCAGGTCGAGGGAGGTGATTCTCCTCCTTTACTCCACTCTTGTGAGACCCCACCTGGAGTACTGCGTCCAGCTCTGGGGCCCCCAGCATAAGAAGGACATGGACCTAGTGGAGAGAGTGCAGAGGGGGGCCACAAAAATGGTCAGAGGGCTTGAACACCTCTCCTCTGAAGACAGGATGAGAGAGTTTGGGTCCTGCCCTCTGGAGAAGGCTTAGGAACAGCTGGGGAGAAGGCAGTAGTTTCAGCCTGAAAGAGGGACAGGGAGAGTTTTAGGGGTTTGCTAGTGTAGACAGTTTCAATTCAGGATCATGAAACATTCCCTGACACCAATTTCTTAGTGTGGACACATGCACTACTAATGCTGGGTGTTGTTCACACCTTCAGTAGGCTTAATGTCTTGATTACTGATGCTATCATCAATACGAATTCAGTGCATATTTTTCTGCACACCACCACTCTCCCCTCCTGGTTTCATCTCCTTACTGCCATTTTTGCCCAACACTTCTTATGTGCGTATTTACACCTACCATCATCAATGTATGCATCTCTAGAGCTGCAGGACAAATCATGTTGGTGAGGTCACCTCCCTGCTTTGCCATATGGAAGCAGCAAACACATAGGTGCTTCAAATGCTGTTAAAGTAGTCTCAAAGTGTTATTCACACAATTCCCCCAGTGTTTATATTCTCCCTACTTTTTTCCTTGTCACTCTTCCATGTACTGGATAACGTCCTGATGTGTTGACATTTGCACGATGTTCAACTCCCCATTTCGATATGGCCCTCTCCATTTGCACCCAGTTCATCTCAGTTATGCCAGCCAACAAAATGCCAAGTCACCTTTCCTGCTGCTATCTGGGTTTGGACTAACTGCTGGTGCGAGCAACCAATAGCCAGCTCCTTCAGCCACCATCATCTGCTATGACACAACTTTGAACAGAGCTTCCATTGTCCTTTTCCTGGAGCATACAGGTGAAAGTCACTGAGATGTTGCATGTTAATGGCAAAGAGGAAGGAGAAGAGACCATGAGGACCACGGGCCTCAAGGTCAGCCTCTGCAAATGGGTGCACTGGCAGGTATTCTGCTGAATGTTACAAGTGCCAAACTAAGTAAAAGCTGTGGACGCTTCTTAGAGAATGGTCTACAGCCAGAAAAAAAGGTCCACTGATCCTCTTTTACTAGAGTCATGGGTGAGTTATAACAGAACAGGAAGAGATTCCTGATTTTTACTGTATTATCTAGCTTTGCACACTGAATTTATTACCGATTTACAGCTATGGACTGTATTTGGCTTTGTGTAAAGGTGCTAGAAAAAGGTATTTCTCTTGCACCACTTTTTTTTCTTCCTATATCTGGTAATCTACAGAGGATGGAAGTGATTTAAACATATAACTAGGGACTACTTTAAATTATCTTTGCAATTTTCGGAAAAATAAGAAAAATAAGTATAGTGAGGAACAGTACTCATCTCTTACGACATTTTTGTAGATCTATTGCAGCAGTAGATTGAGATAGATTAACTAACACTGAAAAAATGTTCAAACAGATGGACTGTGGATCCCAGTACAGTTATATTCTTTGTCTTGTATCATTTCTTAGCAAGCTTTTTCTGATTGAGAGGGATGGGGATAGGTGCATGAAACAATTTGCTTTTTTTGTTTTCCCCTCATAGTTTAGTTTCTTTTCATGCTTGCCTAATTTTTCCCTTTATCTGGCAAGTGACACCTCAGAATACATCATATGAGTGGAATTGCAGATGGTCAATGAGATGCCAGAGAGTGCACATTTTCAATGGCAACCTCCATAACTAACACATATTACAGTCCATAATACACTGTTGAGTCACTGGGTAATGAAGAAATCTCCTTTGCATTAACAGGTGGTATTATGCTTATTTTTTCTGTAGTTTGCCTTTTTTTCAGTCTCCAATACTAATGTATTCCAGAACCTACTGAATATGAAGCAATAGTGAAACCATTTCTGGTAATGAGATCACAATGACACACTGTGTTATATTATTATTTTCTCTAGCAAATCCTCCTTTCATTTCACCAGTTATTAAAAGTTTTACTAATTAATGAAGAAAAATAAATTCTTAACATAGTTTCTGTTTGTTCGTTTTGGCTCAGACTGCTTCGGCTTTAAAGACTTCCAAATGCACACTATTTCAAATGGGAATAAATGCATGTCATGTTGATAACAAACCCTAAGTGGGCTTTTGTTTTTGCCTAGGTGAGAGAAGGACATTTTTCCCTCTTCTATTAAAAATATTTTCAGTTGTTCTGGACATACTTGTGTTTTTGCACATACATCTGATTTTGTTGTGTATTGGCTGAGTACCCTAAAAATGGGGTTATGTGCTTGGAAAATGAAGGAGAAACACGTTGTTGCATCCAAAACTTTTATTGTAGGTGAAGGTTCTTAAAATTCATTAAAACTAAAAGTCTCCGATGCACGACATCAAATCACTTCATAACAGGAGAGTGGATATGCATACCACAGCAGTGCAAAACACACGACATGACCCATGGCCACCTGGCACTCCTTCATTCCTCAGCTGCATCACCCTGCGATAAGGGATGTGGGAGCAGGAGGCAGCATCCCTCATTTTCCCTGATTGCCTCCCCTTTGCCTCCAAGGGAGTAGATAGGATTTCTGTCTGTGTGCTAGATCTACTAGCTGAGTATATATTAGGATAATGTATGTGACGAGAGCCTGCCATTATCTTCTCAGATAATGAGAAGACACCATAAGAAGTATGTAAGTGTTCTCTATGTAAGCTGCAGTGTGGCCAAGGCCACATCCAGGTGTTGCCCTTCCCAGTGACATTTTCACTGCAGCTTGTGTATTCCTCCATCACCCTGCAAACACAAGGCATCACGGTTGGAGCAGATCAATGGGATTCTTTGCAGCAACAGTGAAATCACATATTTTATTGATTACTTTGTCAGTAAGAGAATAAATTCTCTGCTGTCCCAAAAGGCAAACATCAGATCTCTTCAACAATGTGACAATATATACCTTTGCCAATACTGCTTATATGTACACATACACATGTTGACCACCACTTGAGAACGGTGGAATAGCAGCCTCAGAAATTCACTTTCCACATGTTCATTTGATGGGCAAGTAATGTGCTCGTGAGTACCACTAATGATCTTACTGACACTTGGGAAGTCCAATTTCAGACAGCTTCCATTTTGGGGATATTTGAAGAATTGTTCTGTAACCTAGAGGTGTAATTTCAGCTCCTGACTTTGTATGGTGCTGCTCTAACAAATGAATCAGAAAAGGGAATAGGAGAGAAACGTGGCAGTAGAGCTGGATCTCGATGCAAATAAGAAGACAGATGCAGATAAGGAAATGGGTACAACTTTCTTTTTGGGAAAAAATTTGCGAAGACAGAGATAATAAGAGTAAAATTTTATGATGTGGAATTGTGAAGGGATCCTCCCAATAGGATATGATTGTTTGAGAAAATGTGAAATTGTCAAAATAATGCAAGGTGATGGGGCATCAGATAGGACAGTGCATGGAAACCTGGTGAGAATTCAGTGTGGAAAAACGAAAAAAAGGTGAACTAGTGGTGAAGTTATTGGACCAGGCTCCAGGATTACAAGTGTTATTATAGACATATACATGTTGTTTTCCTGAAGGAAGGGAAAAGGTATGCTTTTATACTTCAGTTTCAATGATTTTCAGAATCTTGCTGAACAACCAAAAACATTTGCATGTGTGAGTCTCACTGACATTGAGTCTCTTCAGCATTATTTGCCTGTCACAAGAGCTGTGCCCTTTTGAGCTGTTCCATCATCAAAGAGGTAAATCTAACTGTAGATTCTCTTACGAGTGCAATACAACAACAAGTGTGTTAACAAGAGACTGTAACAGAATATTCAGTTTATTCCTCTGGAACTGTTTTGAAGTTCTTCAAGCTCTTTGAGTAATTCCGTAACGTAGCTTACTGTCTTCTTTCCTTTTGCTCCAAATGATACAAAATTTTGATAAATACATTATGCCATGAAATGTTCTGTAAGTCTTGCAACAATTATGTATTCACCATTCAACAGAATTGACACTTCTGAGAAAAGTACCTCTCAGAAGTCTCACTTTAAAATCATCTTTAGCAAATACACCAGTTCAACAGATGGACTCGAGATGAGACTAAGGTACGTAGTGGTGGAAACAGGACAAAGATGCAAAACCAAGTTCCCCAAAATATTCGTGTCATATGATTTACACCCCCTATACAACTATGCAACCCATACACTCAGCATGTAGCGAGTCATTTAAGAAATACAAAGTAACTAAAATAAACATGACAATGCATTTTATAATTCTGGAAATTTTATTTAGAATAAAATCGACTCCATAGTCAACACTGCATTGCTAAGAATGAAGAGTAAGGTACATACAGAAATAACTAGCCAATGATGGCAAAATTGGACATAATTCCATGGTGACTTCATTAGTACAGAAACTAGACTGAACCACTGTTGAGTAGGAGTTCCAAAATGTTCAGTGTTTAGTGGGATCTCTTCTCTTTCTGGTAAAATGGGCTCATGTTTTACTAGCTTGGTTTTTTTCTGACCTTTCATGCACTACCTGTTTTTAATTGCCATCTAATTTTCGTGTTCATGCCTCAAGAGTGACCAAAGATACCTCAGACTGACTGGTGTTCTTCAGGTGTATGGCACCAGCCAGCAGAGGCAGTATTTTTTGCCATCCTACATTGTTCTAGGCCTTCAAACTCACTGCCGGAACCTCTGAAATTAATTATTTAATAGAGTTTTAAGTCAGACAGGACTATGAAATGAACATCTGTCCTGATATACCACAACTCGCTGCATTTCATTATATTACCCCTGTACTGAGTGGTATACATTTTTGACAAAAAACATTATTTCAGAAAAAGTAAATTTGATTTAAAGATGATCATTCACAAATCCTGTTGAAAGCTTTATTTCAGTGGTTGTTCTCAGTGCTGCGCCTTGTCTCCAGTTCAGATGTGTCCAGTTTTGTCTTCCAGACATTAGTTCCTTTGAACTTTTTCTCCACTAAGTTAGAGACCACTGTAATACCTACTTTTTGATCCCAGCAAAGATAAACACGGTAATCAAGTTATCTCTCAACCCTCCTTTTTTTGCTCTTTAAATAACTAAGATGGCATCTTGTCCATCTCTGAGGTATTTTTGTGACTCTTGTGCATTTTAATGACTCATTTTTTGAAATGAAGATTCTTTGCTGTTGTCGAATATGAGACTCATCAGCACCATAAATGAAAATGAAATTGCCTTTCAGCTCCAACTTATTAACCATCTGATTTTTATACATGAGGATTGAATAATTTCCTCTTGCAATAGCATCATAGTTTTGCACTTGCTGCTCTTAAAATCCACATAAATCTCAGAGTTTTCCAAGATACATCAAGGTTCTGGGGCAAGGAAGACTTTTCCTTGGTGGAGAAGGACCATATTAGGGACTATTTAAATAAACTGGACATACACAAGTCCATGGGAGCTGATGGGATGCACCCACAAGTGCTGAGGGTACTGGCCAGTATCATTGCAAGGCCACTCTCAATTATCTTTCGAAGGTCATGGCAAGCGGGGCAGGTAACTGAGGACTGTAAGAAAGCAAATGACAGTCCTGTCTTCAAGAAGGACAAGAAGCAGGATCCAGGGAACTGCAGGCTGGACAGACTCACCTTCATTCCTGGGAATGTAGTGGGGCAAATCCTCATTGATACTGTTTCAAAGTATTGAAAGGACAATGAGGTGTTGGGAGCAGTTAGCATGTATTTGCAAAGGGGAAATCATGCCTGACTAACCTCGTGAACTTCTACAATAAGATGAGTGGCTTGCTGGATGAGGGGAGAGCAGTGTGGGGGGAGGGTGTTTATCTCAACTTTAGTAAGGCTTTCAACACTATCTTGCATAATATCCTCATTGATCAACCAATGAAGGGAGGTGAATTGAAAGTGATCTCAACTACTGGGCTCAGAGGGCTGTGATCAGCAGCATGAAATGCAGCTGTAGCCAGTCACCAGTGTACCCTGGGTGTCCATACTGCAATCAATACTGTTTAACAACTTCATTAATGACCTGGATGATGGGACAGAGTGTACCTTCAGCGAGTTTGCAAGTAGGAGGAGTAATTGATAACCAGATGGTTTTGCTGCCAGTGAGAGGGACTTTGACATGGTGCTGACCAATCTGCTCTAGATGACCCTGCTTTGAGGAGGGGGGTTGGACTAGGTGATCTGCAGAGGTCCCTTCCAACCTCAACGATGCTGTGATTCTGCGAAAGGTATTTAAAACTGCCTTCAAATACCTTCTAAATATTAATATGAGACCACGCATGGTTTCTTTTCAGGAGACATGTAAGAGAAAGACTAGGGCAAAACCAGATGTGATGATATTGGTTGCTCTGCCAGTCATCTGGCCAGCTAGTTTAAAGCCTTGTGGGGAATACCGTTGATTTGGCATTTAGCAACCATAGTAGTGATGACGTGTTCAGTTCATCATAAATCACCTTGAGCGTGGCTAATTCCCTCAGGTACTGGGTATCTCTCTCCATGGTGGTATACTTTCCTAGGTGACATATAACATCTTGCTCGAAGGGATTCCTTTCCTTCATGCCTCACAGTAGTTGCCTCCAGAGGCTGAGGGCTTGTACCCCTTTTCCAATCACTTTGTCAATGCCCCCTTCCCTAGAAAGGGATTCTGGCTGCTTGGCTTCCTTAACTCTAATTCCAGCCTACTGATCCTGTTATCCCAGCATCGGAGCAGCCAGGTGACAATGTGCTCATACAGATGAGCGCTGAAATCCTTCTGCATATTTCCCAGCACATTTAGGGGTAGAGATTGGGTAGTTAGCTTCTAATTTATGAGCTCTTCCTCCCCCTCCTAGGAAGAGAAGGAGGAACCCTCCCATTGAGTCCTTCATCAGGGGAAAGTGAAGAGTTCTTCCTCCTCCTGTTCTTGCAATGGCCCTGCTTCAGAGTAGTCTGCCTCCTCACTGTTGGGGCAGTATGCTTCTTCCTCCTGCTTCTTCGTAGGAAAAGCTTCTTCATCCCTTAATAAATGAGCTGACTTCCACTTCCAATATTTCTTCTTGTGTACAGGGGTGACTGATACCAGCACAGGCTGGTTCTCTGGTTCAGCTGCAGTGCCTGTCACCAGAGTTGGAGTAGCCAGAGGGCTTGTTGCTTTGTCACCAGATCCAGAGACCTTCTCTTCTGTGTACACATACGCAGGCACATCGCAAGAAGAGCCAGAGGCCACGAATGCACTGCAAAGAGCAAGTTTTACTTTAGTTACCTCTCTACTGGGGGATCTCCAAAGTCGCACCTAAGCTCCCAGGCAGAGGTGACACAAGCAGGGACGCAGGCGCTGGTAAGTTCAGCCCTGCTGGAAGATCACTGGGCCTGCTGGGCTCGCCTGTATTTCAAGGCTTCAGGCAGGCACAGCCTCCCGCTCTTGCTCACAACAAAGGAGGAATCTCAGACATAGTGATAAGGCGCCTAGAGTTTCTCACAGGCCTATGTTATCTAACACAGAGGTTCTAGTCATCAAGCACACAAGGTCAGTAAAATAATTAGTGTGATGCATGTGCTTTTTCTACAGACAGGTGCAAGTCACTTTGAGGGTATTTACATTTAACTAACCTCCTCGCCAATCTTGCGCTATATTCCCATACATCTTCCCCTTGAGGGTTCTGGATAGTGTTGAACAGGGCTTAGTAGGCATGAGCACGTTGCATGTTGCAGTGATTTATGTCTCTCTGCAATTGCCAGGGTGACAGCATACTATTTCCAAATATTTTACCAGTTTTTCAGGATTCTACACCTGTTCAGGGGTGAAGTTCCAAAACAGTGGAGATGCCCACTGTCCTAAGTACTTGCCCATACTATCCCACATGTGCTGCCACTAATAGCTATCCAACCTCAGGGCAGATCTCTTAAATAGTTGTTTAACGTTAAACAAGACCAGAAACACGTTGAGGAGACATGGCAACAGGAACATGCTGTTATGAACATCTCAAGGAAATTCAAAATGTATAGAAGAGAAGGGGAAGATGAAGGACAGTGTCTCCCCCATGGATTTGCTCTCAGAGGAGAAAAAGTAAGAAGTGTAATTATTAATAGTTTCCAATAGATGGCTTCTGAAGTATGGAGATGATAGCAGTAATGAGTGTCGATACCAGACTGGTCTCACAGACAGCAATTTTATCATATCATTAGCCAGTATTACAAAGTACAGCAAAACAATAATCTTGGCCCAGCTCCCAGAGATGATAAACAGCACAACAGGGAATGTGTACTGCAAGTAAGGTGTTACACAACACAGCTCTGAGAACAAGCGCAACAGCTTTGAGAGAAAATAAATCAACATTGTGACCAGTGACTATTAAACTAATGTAATGAATGCTTATAACAAATTTGTTTTAACACGCTTTGGTCAGATTTGTCATTATCTCGAAGCCTTCAAGACAGACATTGTGTGCCAAAAGGATTGTTGCGATTTAACCCGGCAATCAGCTAAGCAACACACAGCCGTTTGCTCATTCCTCCCTCCCCACAGTGGGATGGGGGAGAGAATTGGAAAAAAGGTAAAACTCGTGGGTTGAGATAAAGACAATTTAACAGCACAGCAAAAGAAGATTAAAAAAAAAAAAAGAGAGAAAAGAATATACAAAACAGGTGATGAACAATGCAATTGCTCACTACCTGATGACCTATGCCCAGCCCATCCACGAGCAGCGACTGTGTCCCCAGCCAGCTTCCCCCAAGTTTATATACTGAGCATGACGTCAGATAGTATGGAATATCCATTTGATTATTTTGGGTCAGCTGTCCTGGCTGTGTCCCCTCGCAGCTGCTTGTGCACCCCCAGCCTCCTTATTGGCAGGACAGTGTGAGAAACTGAAAAGTCCTTGACCTAGTGTAAGAACTCCTTAGCAACAACTAAAAGATCAGCATGTTATCAACATTATTCTTATCATAAATCCAAAATACAGCACTATACCAGCTACTGGGAATAAAATTAACTCTGTCCCAGCTGAAACCAGGACAATAGGAATTCAGATTCTGATGAAACAGTCAGCATTGAGCATAATGGTTTGGTATGTGAGAAAATTTTGCTATGTCTGTCTAATGTTAGGTGAGAACTCAGCAAATTTTTTAAAGGTGTTTTGTGGGTTTTTTGTGAAGAAATGCAATAAATGAGGCACTCAGCTGCCATGCACTTCAAAAAGACAGCAGGCACTTTTTTTGGACAACACAGGACTCAATAGTTCAGAGTGCTCACAGAATAATATAAACTACAAGGCATTGGATTTATTCAACCATGAATGCTTGATTCTTTCATTTTAACATGGAGAACAAAGATCACTCTCCTTACCCACTTAGTTTGTGTTGGATTTGCACACCACTGCAAATAGTTCACTATTCCTGCTCTGATAAGTTTTGAAAATTCAACTTCTGTTGTCTTATCATTTATTTTTGGAAGAAATAACACTGGTGAATTACACAACAATCTGTTTTTCTAAGGCATCCTGAAAGGGCTAGTTTACATTTTTGTATGAAGGAGGTGGTACTGAGGCATGAGAGATGCCTGTATTGGTTAGTGCCTGTGAACACTCAGGATGTGGGCTTTATCTCTGTCCTCTTTATAGAAATGATAGACATCATCTGTCGAAACCAATTTCAACATCTGGAGGGTAGTTTTCCTTTACATCACTCACTGACAGGTCAGATTAATTGCTAAGTAAAACATTTCCCAGTCATCTCCTCTGCACACTTTTCCTATGTGCTAGCTCAGTCCTTGATCTTTGCTGCTACCTTGTTCAACACTCATGACATCTTCAATGAGTTCTGTACCTTCTGAACATCCACTGGGATTTCAGATATTAGTGGTTTAAAGTTTCCAACATAATTTTTCAAACAGTGTTAAGCCTGAAGGGTTCCTGAGAGGTTTCTTTATTTGGAAGGCAGTCCTTGCAGTGTTTTGTTGTTCAAGCAGGATCTTTCTTTTTGACAATCAAGGTATTTCATTTGGTCATACTTAAATTCCCTTCTCACTACTGCAAACAGGCACAAGCTTTTCAAACTGGTGTTCATGCTGAGTCTACATAAGCAATACACTGGAGCACCCTCTGGCTACATCAGCATAAGTAACCTCCTCACTGAGAATGAGGACAAGTGCCAATGTCCTACTAAGTGATTACCGTAGCAAAAAATCAAGTTTTCCTCATATGCATGAAATGGCTGGCATAGGTAGGGTCAAAATATCAACTACTTCACCTACCTGTAACTGTGCCTCAGTTCTGAAGGATTTAATATCAGCAGTTTTAAGATCATTTGCTTATGTAAGACAATGGTTGTAAGGTCCTCCAATGTGTCATAATCTTTGAATTTCAGTTTTCCCAGAGCATAAGGTAACAAACTGGACAACTGCAGTGGTTTCTCTCCTAGATAGCATCAGAAATGTGCACTGCTATGATGACTCCCATTCCTTTATTCTTATATTTTTTTCCCTGGGGACAAGTCCTCTTGTGATGCACTCTAAGTATGGAATAACTGATTATTCTCATGTCTTTGCTTTTAAAATGAAGCTTTGTTTTGTCTTACCTCTGGGTAAGTTCCAGGCACAGTGAAAACAAGTGTTACCGCAAGACTACAGCAAGTAGATCAGCCCTTCCAATGAGCCTGCCGTTGCCTTGGCAAGTTTAGCCCTTGGGTAGCATCACCCGCTGTCTCCACTGGGCTCTTACCATGTTCACCTACAAACGGGATGCACAGTAGCAGCACTGGCGAGTACCACGATGTGGGCTGTAATCCGGCTGGCTCAGTTAACCACAGCGTTGATAATTGTAACAGCAGCAGCAGCTGGGGCTACGAAATGGATAGAGAATCCCTTGGTTACTGGCCCACAGCGTGCTGCCATGTCTTCACTGCTGGGTTACCTCTGCTTACTGGATTGTGCATGTCTATTCCTGCTGCTCACACACACAATGGAAAGCAGGGTGGACAAAGCCTTCTAATCTCTTTTTATCAGTATTGGGTGTCTGGACATTTGCTAATTGCTAATTTCAACGGTCATACCTTTGATTAAATCACTCTTGGTGGTTAGTTCCTTCATGCCATCGATCTATGGGTTCCTTTTTGAGTAAACTCCTTCCTTGAGAAACCTTGAGAGGAGGTGTTGCTGCAGTGAATCCAGTTTGCTGCCCAAGCCATGGTTCCTTTCCCAATTTTCTGCTGCTTTCATACCCCATCAATTAGAGAACTGTGCAGCTCAGCATGCAAGATCCAATTCCCAAGGAAATAACTTGATTTTTCATTATCAACCTTCTGGCAAACCTGTCAAGACAGAATAGAGGAACTGGCTCTGTAACAAATCACAATAATCTCTAAAATTACAGTCAGATTCTTGTGGGGCAAGCAATACTTTCTATTAGGCAGTAGTCTGTACCATGCCACATATTACAGGTATTCCTTGATAAAAGCTATTTGGATACCAGAAGCTACAGTGACAGCGTGAGAACCATGCAGAATAGAGCACGGCCTCTCAGTCCGACAGTTCTCAGCGGCGTATGGGAGCCCACATTGCTCACTGTTGCCACCCTTGCACTGCTTTCAATAACCAGGTTAGCTCATTTAAGATGAGCTAAAATTAAGAGCTCTAACGAGGATGTCCTGAGGTGGATCTTTTGGCTCTCATGCTGCTATTTACAGCTATGATAAAAATCAGTCACACATTTATTCCTAGTAATAAAATCTTAAAATGCACCTCATGTTTGGCAGGCTTAGGTAATTTTTTTTTTCTTCTAAATATCTCCTGATCTGCCTAGTAACAGCTTCTACTAACTTTGCTTCATCCCGTCATCTTAAATCACAGTTTTGTCTGGAAAAGTCAGTTCTTTTTTTTTTGGGAAAACATCATCCAGCATCATTATTTTAGCCCTCTTTAATAACAGTATTGGGGACCAAACTTTTTCCTTCATCTTCAGTTTTAATATTGTCCATGCTTTACAGAAACAGCATTTCAATCAGTTTTATGTATCTATTCTAAAATTTCAGTTTGCTTCTCTTTAGCTGAAGTTTAAAATCTATTTTTTAATTCCAGCAATGGTAATAATCCCTGATGTTTCAAATCTTACAGTTCTTTACTGTTTACATGGTCTTATATTATGAAAACGAAAAAGCTCTTTATTTTCATTTACTAGGAGGTATCCCAAAAATAGCCAAAGAAACATTCAGTCCCTTTAAATACTATTCTTCAGTTGACCAAAGTTTTCCATTTTCATTAAAAAGATGTAGGAAAATATGCCTTAATTTAAAATCTATCATGGTTTAAAAACCTGCAGAGAAAATATTTATTGATTTTCTTGAAACATTAAAAATCAAACCACAAATTTCAACTCAAGGGAACTACTGACTATTTTGAAGAAAATAAATTGACTGAAATAATTTCACAGCAGAAAAAAATGAAAGAAAACAGCTTCTACAGTCTTTGAATTTTGTGGAGAGTGTTGATGGGATTATTTGGCTGTATTGGTAATTAAAACCAATCTACGTAGTTCAGTTTAAGTTGTATTCACAAACAGGTATTTCTTCTGAGACCGCAACAAACTGTTTGTGTCTCATGTTCTATCTTCTTCTCTGGCAAGGTCTGATTAATCCCTATTTCCTCTATGATTAGAAATAACAGGGACAACTTTCTCAACAATACTGATGAATAGTAATTACAACGTACCTCCAAAGAGTGCTCAAGACATTAACATCAAGATGGTGCAACACAAAGCAGACCTATCTGTACGGTACTAGAATCTGTTGCTTCTGCATAATTTTAACTATCAGTCCAACCGAATATATGTATGATCCATTGTTACTTCTTGTCCAGCTTCACAAAGAAAAATAATTCCATTTTGTCCCCTTGTCCTTTTTTACCAACTGCCTGAATTTTTTAATGTTTTTCTGAACTCTTTCCAATTTGTAAATAACTTTGTGATAATGTAATAACTTTGTGGTAATGCAGTAATCAGAGCCACAGTGATGCTTTTGATGCAGTCTGTCCAGGGTTGTTAAAAAAAAGAAGATAGATAAGTCTGAATCTGATCTCTTTGCTAATTCTGGCAGCAAAGGTATTTGAATTAATGTCCCTGCCCTCCTGGCTGAAATGACAGGCTTCTTTGTTAGCAGATCATTAATCTGTTGTGTAGTTGTGGGTTGTGCGTGCTCACAGTTCATCTAGCACATCAAATTCCCCTGTTGAAATAAGCAGTTGAATGCTGCATGTCACTGGAGCCTTCCACTAAAGCTGAGTGAGAGACAAATGTCAAATGCTGCATGTTGTTAACATTTGAGTTGCTTTCTCATCATTATCAGCAAAAACTATGAGAACTTTCATGGTAGACATGAATTTATCCATTTCCAGGGGTAGGAGATGATTTTGAAAGTAATGGGCCTGGATGTTGTGATCATAAATGCTGAGAAAAGAGGTGAACCAGTCTGAGAGACTCCCTTCATCCCACCGCCTGAGGTTACTTTCCCTGTAGCAGGGTGCATCAAGAGAAACATGTATTTGAGCTGCACTATTTCAGTCCAGCATCCTGCTTTCCTTGGCATTAAAGGAGTACGCCACATTCTTTATCTGCATTATGGAAGTAGCGACCACCAACAAAAGAGGCAGGAAATAGGTCAGGGGTGAAAAGCAAGATTCATGAGAACTCTGTCAGAGTCTTTAATTGCTTAAAATGGCCACTGCTTTTGGGGACGGCTATGACATACTTATGTCCTTGTGTAACATCATCTATACTTCCCTTGCAGCGTTACTGATTGCACATGTAGTCATTCTTTTTGAATGCTCATGGGTTTTTTTTCTGTCTTCTGTTCTGGTTCTATTTTGCATTCTCCTAAGGCTGTTATACGTTACTTCTGTTCCAGTTTCTCCCATTCACTTATCAATTCCATTGATATTTTATTTCCTTCTTTCTTAAGGTCATTAATAAACATGGGTCAGAAGTGCAATCTCTGTGGCACAATAATACATTGTTTGGATGCATTCATAATTCAGAGGGTGGAGGAATAATGACTGGCTACTTAAATTAATTTTGAACCCTACTTCTTCTAGTCATGAAGGGAAACTTCATTCCAGTACAAAAGTACGATTTTTTAATGTAATAATAACAATAACTGCATTTACATACTTATAATAGTATTTTCCACATGAAGAACTGCAATGATTACAAATACATTATTATCAGCACTTTTCGTAGATAAGGAAGAAGGAAAAAAGCAAAACCCTAAGCCTTAGCTAAATGTCAGTAAGACAGTGGAAGACTCGTACAGTAAACACTAGTTTTTTTCCTAATAGCTTTTCATCAGCTCAGTTTTATACAATTGTTAGAAAAGGTTGCTGGGGAAAGAAGTAGCTGGCAAGTAAGAGGTGGAGTAGATATGGGGTCATAATTATTCCTGAGGAGCAGAGGAAGTGTTCCCATGTATTGGGTTTAGTGTCTGAAGGCTTGACACTGTCTAAGCTTGTTGGACCTTGATTGTGCCTTCTTGGATGTAGTCATCCTCAAAGACTTTCTATCTCTCTAGGTCTACTCTTTTTCCCAGCACATGATTTCTGAAAAATCAACCCTGTTGTTTGGTGGGGTTTGTTTGTTTGTTTACCCTCCTCTTTTTTTCCCCGTGTTACTAAATATCATAGTTACATGGGCTTATAGAAGCTGCATATGAAAGCAGTCTGATAAGAACTGACTTCTTGGTTAAATATTTAGAAGTCACTTCATGTTCTTCTGATTAAGAGTATCATTTAGATTATCCAAATCTAGATCTTGCCATCACTTTTTCAGGACCGAATTCACAATTATGTGTGGTATCTTTTCTTGCTTTCACTGGTTGTGGTAAAAGAGTCATCAAAGGAGACTTTTAACAACTTGCAGTGCTCTCAACAGTTATAGTCTGTGGAACAGCATGCCCAACATTAGATCTCCCAACCTTCTAAAGATCCCACACAGTCACAGAGACTGGTGAACTGGAAGAAACAAATCTGTATCCTGTTTTCTCTGCAGGGTCCTATGATCTGTCAATAAACAAATGTGGTTTGTTATTTATCTTTTTCTTTTTTTAGACACTGAAACAAGAAGTGCCTGATATCATAGCTGTATGTCATGTTACAGCTATAATCGTGATTGCTGTTTAGATGTCTGCTACACCACTATTGAAAGGTATATGTTAAAATGACTGATGCACATTATTGCGTTATGGCCACCTACTCTTTGAAATACTCTAACAATGCAGTGAACAATGGCAAAATGTTGTAATAAGTTTAGGCCCTGATCTGGTATTGTGACCAAGTGCATCTTTCACCCATGCACTTTCTCAAATTTACTACTTTGAGCTGCTCAATTAAAATTACTTTTACTTGGTTCTTTCTGATAGTCTACGTATTTTCTCTAAAACCTAACAATAGCAAAGTCTCGAGTCAGTCATTTATGAGGAAAGATGTCAAGAACAGATATTGAGCAAGGTCAAGTCTCAGAGTTCTTAAACTAGAAGGCATTCACAGACTGTCCCTCTGCCCACACCCCTTATTTTAATGAAAAATTAAACTGGAGTCTCTCAGAGCTTTCTAAGGGAGAGGTGAAAATAGATTCAAGTTTCTCTGGCCAAGCTTAAGCTAGTCACATAGAACCCACGTGGAGTCTAAGGGCTGTGCAGAGGAACGCTATCCACAAATTATCATGTGCTGCTTCTTGGGCAGGTTTCAGAGAACCATTCTAGTACAACTGTGTCTTTTCCGAACTGGAACAAGTCCAGGTCCAATTGGACCAGAAGGTGGGCAGAAACTATTGTAGTTTGGAGCTACCTGACTAATTGCCCTTAACTGACCACCTCTGCCAAAGCTTTAATGACAGAAGTAGTAGTTGGTATTATCCAGAGTTTCATAGGTCAAAACTCAGATTTCACATTTCACTAAAGAACTGATTAGCAGCCAGCATAACAAGTTTGATAGGTTTTATTTCAGTTAATATATATTATCTGACGTTTTTAAAATATTCAAGAATGGACTTATGGAAAATGTACTGCAGTAAACATGGCAACTGTACTATGCTTGGCTGTTCTAAGATGGACTCTCAAAAGAGAATTTCCACAAATATATATACAAAATATGTTTTCATCTATTCTTTTTATATGGACATCCAACAGAACCTATGGATCCAGCATGACCCAAAGTTGGGAACCTGCACAACAGACTTTTCACATGATTTCTCAACTGGTCTTTTCTAGTTATTTCCAGCCCACATGAATCTGTAACTCAGTTTGCCCATATATGAAGGAAGCCGCTGGACAGCACCAGCTGGATCTGATGAAATCGATATGTACAGCTGGGTATTATCCTCCTACTGAAGGCAGAACAAGTCATATAATCACGGATTTCCTGTGTGGCCTCATACATACATTGTACTGGCCAGGTAACAGAACAAAACACAGGAGAACTCCAGTTGAAAAGTCATCCACAGCAGATTAGTAATTATCCAGTGTGCAGGTGAGCAATCACCTACTGTATGTTGTACTCAGTGCCAACCTGTAGAGGCTGGCACTATAATAGGTCTACAATTGTCACTATTTGAAATGGGTGTATATAATAATAAAGTTTTCCTCAAAGATCAGTGCAGCTATTGAGTATCAAAGAAATCCTCAAATGAGAAAGTTCTTAAGGCACTGGAATTGATATTGGGATCTCTGGGGTTGATCTCTTGAGCTGTTCTGGGTGTCCCGTATGACCCATAGCACTCTCTTATACAACTGCTAGCTGTTTTTTTGGCAAATAGCAGAGGTTTATATTCAGATTAAGCAACTCTTATTTGATAGATTTTGAATATTATTTGAGACCAACTTTCCTTAAGCAGCAAAGCAGAAAGAACAAAGAGCAGAATCTCTTCTCTGATCTCTTCTGGTCTGTTCTCTCTGGTGACCAGTGACAGAACCTGAGGGAATGTCAGGAAGATGTGCCAGGAGAGGTTTAGGTTGGACATTAGGAAAAGGTTCTTCCCCCAAAGGTTTCCGGAGCACTGGAACGGGCTCCCCAGGGAGGCAGTCACGGCCCCAAGCCTGACAGTGTTCAAGAACAGACTGAACAATGTCCTCAGACACATGGTGTGAATTTTGGGGTTGTCCTATGCAGGGACAGGATCTGGACCCTTATGATCCTTGTGGGTCCCTTCCAACTCAGGACATTCTACGATTCTATGATTCAGAGAGTGGGAGAACAAGAAACATAGATTTATACAAGGGGTAAGAGGATTTGTCAGAAGTGATTTCTCTGATTCCCCGGGAAGCAGATGCTGTGAAGAAACAAATCTGCAGGAAAGAAACTTTGTAAGATGAGACACATACTTTCCAAGTGATAAAGAATGCTGATCAATTCTTGAACACCAAGGATATGTCTCTCCTGACTCCTGTGGATTCATGGAGTTCAAGGTGGAAAGGACCATTGGATTATCCAGCCTGATCTCTTCTTAGCACAGTTTAGAAATTTTCATGCAGTAGCCCTACTAATGATCAGCGTAAGTTATGCTTAAACATAACATATTGTACAGCAAGCCTTAGCTTAACTGTCAAAAGCAAGAAAACGTATGCATTTCCTTCCAGAGCTTTTCACCTCTTTTCCCATTTCTCAGCTCTTTTTTTGCCACCCTCACACCTCCATTTCTCTGTCCAAGTCTCCTCCCAAACACAGGACCTGCCTCTAATTCATTTTTCTCCACTGGTCCCAGTTTTGATAAGTCTCTATTCAAATTTGGTATGGCTGGCACCATTACCGAAGCGATCACACACTTACGTGATGGTGGTATTCCTGATGCAGTTATGTAGATGCTTGTGGTGTTGTACACTCGTACTCCACAAAATACACCTTTTGCAAAATATTCCACTTAAAGTAGCTGTGAAGTCTGGCTATTCTTCACATAACTCCCCCATAACCATGTGAGATCCAGCCATCTTTCACAGCTTCTCACAAAGTCCTGTTGAGCAATTTCTCGTCATGTTCCCTAGACTGCCATGTCCCCTCAGTCCTCCTAACCTCAGGCCAGGAAGTAGTCAACAGCCCAATCCTTTGCCTGCAGCCTTTGCATCAAGCTTATCAGCAGCCATTTTATATCACTACTATAATACTCAAAATACATCCTGGTTAGAGCCAATCCCTGAGCTATCCTTCTGAAATTAACAGCTTGAACTCTTCTTATTGACACTTCCTTTTTGAGATCTTATGATTAGACGGTTTCTAAATTAGTCTTTTGTGTGTGTGCACATCTGTGCATTTTACAGACTTTCAGCAAAAAAATGGTATCAGACAACAAAAAGAAGCCCAGGTGCAATGGTTCTCATTATTTAAGTGATTGAATGTGTCCATCAATATGGAAAAAAAGGTTTATTTTCTAAGTCCAGTCACAAAGCATGTATCAGATCCACAAAAGAAGAAATGCCATGGGACGAGATCCACTGAAACAAATAATTATTGTTCTCTCTCTTTATTAAAAAACAGAAAAAATACACACAAACATCAAAGTAGTCAGTAGCGACAAACAAGTAGTATGTCACGGAAATGTAACAACTAAGAGTGGGAATACTAGACACCTGGCAATTATTCTTGCTGCTGAAAGTCTTAATAGTTATTTATCCACTTATTTTCAGAACAACTTCTCAGTCATTGAGGTGGCTCTGCCATCTAGAACTTTTGTTTGCTTCTTCTCGTGGACATCTGTAGACTGTACCAATGCATCAGCAGCCAGGAACAGTCCAGTATTTAGTCTCAGTAAACGGAGTCCATGAAATACTCCACAGAGCTTTCTCCAAATGCACTTTCCATCAAATCAGCTACACTGAATGTCTGTCACTAGTTGTAACCAATGAGGTACCATCTCTTTTCCTTTACATCAACCCGTCATATCAGAGACATTAAACCTCAAATACCAATTCAAGAGGATGGGTTAGTGGCTGCCATATTTTCAACTAGAAGAGGAAGGCCTTTCTCATATTCATTTACAGAAAACAACACAGGTGATATAAAGATTCTATCAGCATTTGAAAAATCCTTCATGACTCACCTGTGCCTTTACTACACTAGGATTTGCAATACCATTGTCCAGACTAATTAAAAAAAAAAATCTTACCATATGATCAGGTATTTAAAACAATAAACAGGATATTCCTGCTGGTAACTCATTACCAGTGATTGACCTCTCTTTCCTTTTGTTTGTCATCCAACATTGTCCTTGTTTTTGTGATTCACATGTCACTTTCATCATTCAAACTGGAATCACCTTTAGGTGGAGACTTCAATTCACATAATTCTTAAATTCTCTATAGATCTATGACTTTATAATGAATAAGCGTAAGCAAATACATGATGGTTGTACCAACAACACACATATCTATTTTGTTGAATACTACTAAATGGAGGTTCCTGTATTTTTTTCTAAGGGTATTAGAGCCTTCCTTTTTCTGACCCTCTTCTCTCTTTGCTGCTTTTTTCGGGTCTACTCTGTCTCCTCCTGTTCATTTCAGTTTTGCCAGGATTCTGTATGGTACCCCAATTTCTTGTCACAGCTGCAGAAATCAAATGACAACCCCTTACAGCATTATTGACTCACTACAACAATCTAACTCTCATCACCCAAAACTCCTCCTTATAAAATAATTTATGACTATGTACCTCAAGTGAAGGCAGATGCAGAGCAGATTGATGCAACTTGTGCTGCACTTTCCATTTTTCACTAGGTCTGGATTCTAGTGGAACACAGGAGCTCCAAAGCAACAACAAAATAATCAAAACCACCAAAAATGTGTACATGCAAGGAGGAGTAAGGCAAAATATATATATAAAAATCTCAATCTTAGGTACCTAAAAGTTCGAATTGATCTATATTTAGTAGAGAAAAAATGAGACCTCCCTGCATGGGATGACCCATTGCATTCTAACATAGGTGTTGGGACTGAATTTCTCTCTTAAAACGCCTCTTTTCCTTCACTGTAGAGCAAGCTTGTATCACTAGGTTAGACAAGATACTTAAATTCTAGAGGAATAAAGATAAGATAAATTTCAATGATAGGCTACTTTACGTATCATATTATTAAGATACCGTGCATGGTGTCTACAGAAAGTTAATGGATTACTAATTTATCAAATTAATAAGGCACATATCTATGTCTGGCTTTTATAGTATGTTAACAATCTTGAAAATATTACAAGCAACAGAAGAACCTTACCTACTATAAAGAACACTAATTAATATGTACAGCCAGAATGTAAACTGAGAGTGGCTGAACTGTTCTAGTTAGTGCATTTGCATTGCTATAATCCAACTCCAAGAAGAAAGCGACAGCTCAGAGAAACAGCTGCTTTTAGCAGCTTTAGGCATACTGCAGATACAGGACCAGCTTACAAAGAATCTGTCTGAGAAAAAGGCAAATATGTAATCTTAGGGAGCTGGTCAGGACACACCACCCCACAGTTGTTACAGCTAAGTGAAGCTTCAAAAAAAAAAAAAGCTATCTCTTAAAGAGGAAAATATTTTCGGTTATATTTTAATTAAGTTTGCAGAGGTGGTGGATGCCCCATCCCTGGAGACATTCAGGGCCAGGCTGGACGGGGCTCTGAGCAACCTGATCTAGTTGAAGATGTCCCTGCTCATGGCAGGATGAGCTTTAAAGGTCCTTTCAACTCAAGCTGTTCTACGATTCTATGATTATCTCGTTTCTGTGCTCTGCATTTTGTACTCAAGAACGGCACCCGGGCAGCTCGCACCTCCCCTTCCCTCTCCGTGGGAATCGGGAATAGCGAGTACAGCCGTGCCAGCGCCCCGGCCGGCGGGGAACCTGCGAGCGCCCCTGACTGACCAGCTCTCAGGCGGCAGCCTCCCCTCACCGCGCCCCTCAGGGACGGAAGGCGGGCGGCGGGCCGGCCCGCCGGGAAAACCCCGCCACGGCCGCTGAGGGAAGCCGCTGCCGCGCTCCCATCTCTCCAGACTGACAGCGAGACCCGCCCGCTCCCAACAGAGCAGCGCGGCCGCCTCCTGCTCCCGGCGGCGCTGCGGGGGAAGCGGGCCCGGGCGCGAGCTGCTGCGGCCGTTGGCTGCTCCGGCCGTTGGCTGCTCCGCCCGCGCTGCAGCAGGCGGCGCCGCGAGCGCTGGGGGACCCCACGAGGCGCCGAAGGGGCGGGGCAGGGCGGAGCACTGCTACAGCTGACACCACTCCTTCCCAATCGGCAGGCGGGCTCCCCTGTTTTTCCCTCCTCTGGCCAATCAGCGCTCGCTTCCTCCCTTGCCCCGTGAGCTGTTCTGGCCAATGGGAAGCGGGTTCTTTGGGCGTCACTCATATTCAAACCGAGAGCGGCGCGGGTGCCTTTGCCCGGTCAGAGCCTCCGTCCCGGCCCCGAAGCAGCAGCTGCAGCAGGAGGAGGCGGCGGCGAGGGTGAGTACGGCCGGGCCGGGGGACAGCGGGGTGCCCGTCGCAGCGGGGTGGTGCTGTGAGGCGGCGGAGCCCGCGGGGCTTCCTCCCGCCGGCCCCGCCCTCCGTGGCCGGGGGCAGCGCTGCCCCGCGCCTCGGCGCAGGCCTGCGGGAAACGGCGGTCCTGGGTTCCCCCGGCCCGGCGGGGTGGCCTGCGGCGGAGCGCTCGGCGGCGGCCGGGGCCTGCGGCTCCGGTGGGCTGCTGCCAATGCGGGTGAGGAAACCTGGCGGCTCTCTCCTCGCCTCCTTCGCCACCGTTTCTCACCGCCTTCCTCTTCCGTGGCTTTGTTTTTTAACTCGAATTTGATGAGGGATTCCGAGAGTGGGGCTGGGTTTTTTTGTTTTGTTTATCTTCATTTAGGCTGAGGAGTAACGCTTCTAGAAATAGACATAAAGCATGTGCTCGGTATGAATTCACGCAAATTGTTTGGGAAACGGGAAAATGTATGCGGAAAAGGAGAGGGAGAAGGAGAGACAGATCTTGGGATGTGTACCCACCCAGCTCTGGCTGGTGCAGGTGATAAAGCAATAGCTATTCCTGAAATGATACCCTAATCTCAGTGGTGTCCTTTGTTACTGCTTGGCTACATCCTTAATTAAGTCTTCAGCACTCAGAATTGTGTCTCAGTGATTTTGTGTGCTGCTCTGTTCCCTGCAGCATCTGGGTAACTTTTACATGCGGTGTAGCCTCCAGTTTGTTTATCCTGCAGTAGCTCACCTGCTCCTCTGCTGTTGAGCCTTTCTCTGATTAGCTCTATTTTGTATCTTTGAGTCTTTTTTTTTTGTTGCTAACATTAGAACTTCTGTTTTTTTCTTATTTATATTCGTAGTTAATGTTGCTGTTTAAAATAATGATTTTTTTTGTTTGTTTGTTGGGTGTTTTTGTTTCCCTTTAAAAAAAAATCCTGATTTTTTTTTTTTGAATAGCTAATTAATAATCTTTTAACCTAGTCTTGTAATCAGGGTGTCATATGGGACATGAAGGGAGCTGAAGTTGGAGAGTATTTGAAGGGCCTTGCCACTTGTTTGAACTCAGATTTTGGTGACTGCTTATGGAGCAATTTAGCTTGATGCTTTCTGGTAGCAGCATTTTCTTAACATCTGTGTGGAGCAAGCAAAAGTCGCAGGATTTCCTTCACGTTCCTACCATTGCAATTTGCTCTTCAGACTTTAACCCAAAAGCTTGTATCATTTAGCAAGCAGATCTGCTTTCCCATGGATTTTGAAGAAACTCATGAGATGTGGTTTAGTGCTGGGCTTGGCAGCGTTAGGTTAACGGTTGGACTTGATCTTAAAGGTCTTTTCCAACCTGAATGATTCTATGAAAGCTGGAATCTGTTCCTTCAAAGGAGTAAAAAAGACTAGCTTCTGCTGTAATGTATGTAGAAAAATAACTGATAACTGGATGAATGACAGGTAATGCCATGTGTTTCTGGAGATGTTTATGTGTCATATGTTTTTGCTCTTGCCTGCCTTGAACCAAGGTGGTAAGGTCTTGAAGGCAGGAACTTCTGAACACTTAAATGCCTGTGTAATACATCCCAACATTCAGGAAGGGTTTTTAGTAGTACTGCAGTGTGTTTTGGCAATGTTGATGTAACTGCACTTGGAGGTAGTTCTAATTCCTGTAACTGACAGCATTTGCTGTGCTACATGCACACATGTGCCTCTTTGCTCAAATAGTGAGAATTATTAAATAATGAACTGAATACATCAGTAGAATAATGCAAATACTGTAAAAGATGAAGGCTACAGTTAAGTTTCCCCTCTTGTTTGTGATCTTTCTGCATAGGAAAGGAAGGCACCAGAAAACATACACATAGGTAAAGTTCCTGATTTAGTAGTGGTGTTTTTACCTCTTCTACACAGTGTAGAGGACTCAACTGAAAATTCTTAAACGTGTAGTCTTCTGACACTAGTAGACACTTTTAATCAGACCATAAGAACAGAGCTAAACAGATATTTAATGCAAGAGTTTGTAGCCACAATGGTCTGGGGGTATAAGGAAAATATAAGTAGTAGGATAACAAATGTATTTTACTAGGCTTGTCCATTCACTTGGAAGAAAAAAGCCCAGGCAGGCTCTTGGGCACTTGCCTGAATTTTTTCGCTGCTCTTTACACCTCCTTAGATAAACAGGTGCATTATTTCAGTAGATTCCAGGGTAAGAAGAGTGTACCTTTTTGTTCAGTAATTAAAAAGTATTTTCATACTTTCTCAAAGTTTGTTTGAGGAAAAACTGCATCTGGCACCATTCAGAAACTGAAAAGATAATGTAACACAGCAAATCAAGTATTTCTCTTTGGTATCAATAAACATTGTTGGGTATATTGCACCTGAAATCCTATGGAAAACTGGTACTGCCACTTCATCCATTTACAATATATACTGCTTTTTTTAGTCCCTTGGCTCCTGATGTAGTGGCTCTGTATGAGGTGTTGAAGTTACCTTACTTATGCTTTTTTTAAAGGTTGTTCTGCATCTTCCTGATCTCTGCATACACATTCTCCCTGTTCTTTGCTTCCCTGTCTCTAACCTCCCCTCCTGAATGGCTTTTCTATATCTCAAATGTGCTGCCATGTAGTAGTTGTGGTTAGAAGCTCTGCTTCTATTAAATGCATATAGAAAGAGCATGTTCCTATTTTAGGTCTTTGCTGTCTTGTTAGAATTTGAATGGATTTCACACAGGTAAATTTATGGCAAATGCTAACCATACAACAGATTAAGCTAAAGTGAGTCTGGATACTTATGGTTGGACTTTGGCAGGAGTAGAAAGATCAGCTGCAAATGCTGACAATATGCAGATGATTATGTCCTGAGGGTATTTTGTATCTGTAAATGTCATAACAAGCTTACACATCTGGACATGTTCAACCTTAGTCTTTGAACTTTTTTGTACTGTTTTATTACTAACTTGGACTAGTTTTATTGATTTAATGAAAACTTTATTTCTGGAATGTCAGGAAGGTGAGACAAGCTTACAGGGTACACTGATATTCATTTACTTTTCAATGACTAACCATTCCATTTTTGATACACAGGAACTTCCTCAGGATGGAGAGCTACATTTCTTATCTTTCCTGTTTGCTAGGGATCATCTGAGATAGTCTGACCTCGTCCACACTATCTTTTGACAAGGAGAGGTTTTCTCTATATAGTACTCATTGAAACTTGGACAGTTAAGCGGCACACCAGCAATGTAAGTTTGACGTGTATTGATGACAGTTAAGATCAAATTTATGCATAAAATGAATTTTTTTGGTCCACTGCATTTGGCAAAGTATCACTACAAAAAGAAAAATTAACCTTTTATATTGGTGAGGAAAATATAAATATTGTGTGGTTTTTTTTTTTTTTAATCCACTAGGGAATTTGTAGCAATTACAGTTGTAATGAGAGATTGTGGTGTTACTAAACCTCAGGTAAAATTTGCTTGATCATCTTGGTGCTTCAGGTTTTGGAGAAGCTGACCTCCTCCATACTTTGAGGAAATGAGTACAGTTCAAGGACAGATCTTCAAGGATGTTCTCACCCATAAAGAGGAGACTTGGAGTATTGAGTTCCTGTAGCCCTCCTACTGTATTTATCAAAGGCAAAACTGTAATAGGTATCAAAATCTTTCCTAGGAAGAAATAAATGTGTTTTGTTCCCCTGTGGAGTAAACAGGTGTCATCTTTAGAATGTCATGTGAACAGTCTTTGCTACCGTAATCACCTGTGTAACTTTCACCAAAGTAATCTCCAAAAGATGGGACAGTTTACAGAGGCAGTCTCAGAACAGCCTAAGATTTTTTTTCCCTACGCACTTTAGGGATAATCAGATCTTTAAGGAAGTTCCAAATGAGCACTGAAATTAGAATTTATTCAATGTACTTTTTTTTTAAACAAAAATGAAGGAAATGAAGGGAGAGTTCTATTTTTTCTTTCTTTAGTCTCAACTCAGTAAAACAAAAGTTGTTTTTCAGATAGCACTGATGTAGCATGCTGTCTGTACCTTTCATAGTTTTTTCTTCTGTATTGGTCTTGCTTACAGCCCTATTTGGGGGATGCTTCCTTCTACTTTTCTTAGACCACTGAAAATATTCCATTTTGTAAATGAAAGAAGGAACCTTTTTCAGAACTTATGAACTCATGTTTTGAACATCTCACCTGACTCCAAGAGTTGTTAAAGTGATGCTAAGATCTTTTGATAGTGGTAATGTACGTGGTGGTTTTGCCAGACAAAATCTTGGAGTTGGGGGGGGGGGGGGGGAGGAAAAAAACCCAAACAAAACACAACAACAACAACAACAAACCACACAAAAAAACAACCAACCAAAACCCCAAAAAACCACTGTGTTTTGAACCTGCTAAACCAACACTTCTGTATAGACAAGAGCAGACTTAATATTCTTGGTGGGGCATTTGTAATACAGCAGGAGAATATTAAATATGCCTACTTCTGCTGTATAAGCAGGTTCTGTAAGCACAAAAATCTTTCTGGTTTATGGTCTCTGGTTAGAGAAAGCTGAGTGTAATATGGTAATTTGTTACACATCACTTACTGGTTAACCTGTATTTAGTGGTTTGGCTTTATTTATGTAATCTCTTTTAATGAATCCTTTTGGAAAGACATCTAGGCAGTAAAATTTTGCAACAGCAAAGCTTAATGAGAACAAGGACAAGGAACTATTTCAAAACGTTTGATTTAGAATCTCAGTGGTATAAATAAGTGCATAATACTTAAGTGCTGCTTTAGGGAAGAATAATATTAAAATTAAGGTATAAATAATAAACTGATATCTTTCAGAGCGTATCTCACTGTCCAACTGTAAGTATATTATGTTAAATTAAAAATACCATGCCTATTACAGAGAGGAAATAATGCTAAAAGATGGGGTGTAAGTATGTTATGTCTTGAAACTTACTATTTCTCATCTAAGTTACACCAGTGATGGAAAAAATTACATTGTTAAAACTCCAAGTGTATAGTATGAAGCTTTCTTTCCCTCTGAAAACTGTTTACATTTAGAGGAGGTGTGCATGTGGGGTGACACATCTAACATAGTCTAACCAAGCCTTACAGGTGTCATCAAATGAAAGTCTCTCCTTCTTGCATTTCCTTTCGCTTGTCCATATGGTCATGCAGTTGAGAGAGCAGGAAAAGCATTAAGCAAAAAAGATAAAAGCTCTTGCCCTCTTATGTATTTTTCTGCTGGGGTTTGTCCCTGAGGCAGGTCACCCTGAAGTCTTACAAATGCTTGTTCCATTGCTGTTTGTTCAAGAGAAGTGTTAGGAGTGCATGGCCAGGAGGAGGAGGAGTGCCTCTGAGCCATCTGAATATGGATTTGGGATGTGATTTAGTACAACAGACTCATAGCTGTTCAGGCAATGTATCCCACCTCACATTTTATTCAAACGCTGGAAATATCTTGACCACCTATTCCTGTTCATCTAAGCTGGCTTCTGCCAAGAAGTTTACTTGTATAACAACATTGACAAAGGCTTAATAAAATAATTGTTACATAATGTCGTTGAATCTCAAGCTGCAAAATATACATGAGAGTGTTTCCCATGGTAATCTCAATTACGGTGAGCAATAAAAGGGTTCTTGAGTAACTTCACTGGTTTTTTTAACCTTGTGTTTGCAGATGGAGGAAGAGGACCTAAGTGAAAGAGGGTTGCCACAAATTGCTTCAATCATGAATAAAGTTAGAGACTTGAAAAACAAATACAGAAATGAAGACAATATCACAGATGAGCTTAACTGTACTAAATTTTCAGCTGATACAACAGGTATGTGGTTTCGTTAATCTGTTTTCACTTATGCAACTGATCTTAACCTAGACCAAGAGTGAAAGAACCATTAACTGGAAGGATTTCTTCAGTATTAATGATCGCAAAATATATTTTACATCTCCTTCTATCTTCAGTTAACTGCATTGCTCTAATCTTGTGCGGAAAAAAAAATCAATCCAAATCACCAGTCTTTTTACGTGAAAGCTTATAAAAAGTGCTTTATTCTGTTCAAGTTTGCTGCAGTTTTAATCAATCTCCCTTCTTATTTTTCTGTCAGATAACTCTGGAACTGTTAATCAAATAATGATGACGACAAATAATCCAGAAGATTGGCTGTGTTTTTTGCTTAGGCTAGAGAAAAAGGGTATTCCTCAGATGGATGTTAGTCTACTGAACAGACTCATTGGTCGTTACAGTCAGGCAGTGACTGCATTGCCTGCAGAAAAGCATAGTCAAAATGAGAGCTATGCTCGCATCCTTGTGAGATTTGCTGAGTTGAAAGCGTAAGTATAAATTTTCAATTTTCAGCATAAGAACTCATTCAGAATTATGAATTTGAATGGTGATAAAAATAGTTTGTTTTCATTAGTCGTTTCTGCAACAAATTATCATTTTGAGTGGGGATGTTTTCATATTGGTTCCTTGGAACTCTGAGCAGCTTTGGCTAGTCATCTATTGTCTGCACAGTACTTGAAATTTTTAGTATATGCTAATAAACATGATTGTTCAGAGCTATTTCATTTAGATGCAACTTTGGGTAACTATAATATGTGTATTAAACTGTGTGTTGTAAATTAGGGTTAATTTCCTGTGGAGTTCTGTAACTGATTTGGCTGTGAGGTAGACATCTAATCAAACCATGCTGGTCTATCCTTGTCTAGTCTGCTTTCTCCCTTAGCAGGAAAGATGCATCCCAGCTACATTAAATAGCTGCCTTATGGTAGGAAGGATGTCTCAGAACATCGTTCTAGACTTTCATACTTATGAAATTAGTTTTGTGGTCATTTATTGGTTTACTCAATCCAAATTTGACCAGTGCGGTTGTCCAGATGTTTCTAGACATAATTTGGGAGAGGGTTATAATTTGATTTTTTCATAAGTAGTTCTTTTATCACTTGAAATACTGTGACAGCAAATATTTTCACAAAGAGCTGCGATTTAACACTGCAGCAATCCTTAATGGTTAGTTGAGCAGGTGATCTTTAGTGACTATAGCTAGTATTTTTCTGTTTCTTGTATGTCCTCCCATTTGGCTTTTTGGCAGGTGGCTTGATCTTACAGTATGATATGGTCTGCTTCTTTGTCTGTACTGTCATTTGCATGGATTTTGCTGCATCAGTGTTTACTAAAACCATACAATGGAAGCCATCTGTTAAATGTGGAGAAATATGCAGGAGTGAATAATGACCTGCTGTGAATCTTTAGTATCTTGAAGAGGTAAGGTGTTTTTGTGAAAGTGGAGTAAAGCATATCTTCCAGAAAGATCTCCTGTCTTTAAAGACACCAAGAGATGGCATCTGTTGGCTCTGTTCAAAGCTTAGTTGCTTTTCTTCAGAACAGCAATTGTGTAACACAGGATTCCAGCTTATCCTTTCTGGAATTTCTTTTCCAAAATTGTGATTAGATGCTATTATCAATCTCATTGTGTACAGTAGGAGTTGAAGTTCCAAAAGATTATTTCCTACTTCCTAAATCACTTTAAAACTCTAGGATCTCTTTCCACTTGATCTTTAAAACATAGTTTTAAAGGTGAATACTAGAATTGTTTTCAGTATTCTGTGTGTTGTATTACAGAAAGCAAAATCTAGGGCACTGTCAATACTAGAATGCAAGAATATTATTAGCAGTTTTAGTTGGGGTGTCCCTCTGAAATGTCTTGAGTTGCTTCACTGCTACAGCCTTTAGGGACCTTCTTGGGAGAGTAGTTTATCTTGTTTCACTATTAAAATGCACTCTCTATACCTATAATATGAAGACGTAACAAGGTGGATTGACGATGGCAGAGCAGTGGATGTGGTCTACCTTGACTTCAGCAAAGCATTTGACACCGTCTCCCACAGCATCCTCACGGCAAAACTGAGGAAGTGTGGACTGGATGATCGGGTAGTGAGGTGGACTGCAAACTGGCTGAAGGAGAGAAGCCAGAGAGTCGTGGTCAATGGGGCGGAGTCTGGTTGGAGGCCTGTATCTAGTGGAGTGCCTCAAGGGTCAGTTCTGGGACCAATACTATTCAATATATTCATCAATGACTTGGATGAGGGAATTGAGTGTACTATCAGCAAGTTTGCTGATGACACCAAGCTGGGAGGATTGGCTGACACACCAGAGGGCTGTGCTGCCATCCAGCGAGATCTGGACAGGCTGGAGAGTTGGGCGGGGAAAAATCTAATGAAATATAACAAGGGAAAATGTAGAGTCTTGCATCTGGGCAGGAACAAGCCCAGGTTCCAGTATAGGTTGGGGAATGACCTATTAGAGAGCAGTGTAGGGGAAAGGGACTTGGGGGTCCTGGTGGACAGCAGGATGACCATGAGCCAGCACTGTGCCCTTGCGGCCAAGAAGGCCAATGGCATCCTGGGGTGTATTAGAAGGGGGGTGGTTAGTAGGTCGAGAGAGGTTCTCCTTCCCCTCTACTCTGCCCTGGTGAGACTTCATTTGGAATATTGTGTCCAGTTCTGGGCCCCTCAGTTCAAGAAGGACAGGGAGCTGCTGGAGAGAGTCCAGCGCAGGGCCACAAAGATGATTAAGGGAGTGGAGCATCTCCCTTATGAGGAAAGGCTGAGGGAGCTGGGGCTCTTTAGCTTGGAGAAGAGGAGACTGAGAGGTGACCTCATCAATGTTTATAAATATATAAAGGTTGGGTGTCATGAGGATGGAGCCAGGCTCTTCTTAGTGACAGCCAACAGTAAGACAAGGGGTAATGGGTTCAAGCTGGAACACAAGAGGTTCCACTTAAATGTGAGAAGAAACTTCTTCTCAGTGAGGGTGACGGAACACTGGAACAGGCTGCCCAGGGAGGTTGTGGATTCTCCTTCTCTGGAGACATTCAAAACCCGCCTGGACGCCTTCCTGTGTAACCTCACCTAGGTGTTCCTGCCCTGGCAGGCGGATTGGACTAGATGATCTTTCGAGGTCCCTTCCAATCCCTAACATTCTGTGATTCTGTGATAATATCTTCTGTTCTGGTAGTCAGCATTACTGTAGAATATACCTAGCTCACCAGGTAGTTCAGATCTGGGGGGTTTTTTTGCTTCATATTTTTAACTGGCAAATATCATCAGTCACATGTATCCTGACTTGCTAATGAAAACTGTTTCTTAAATTTAATTTTTAGAAATATACAAAATCTGACATAGCAAAGTTCCATTGCGATTGATGCTATGAGTATCTCCCTAAATGATGGTCCCTTATTTGAAAATTACTCTCAAGAGATTAGCTAGTTCTTAAGCATTTATTATAAGCTAATGCTTTCTCAGAGTGGCATATAATACAAAATCAATTATTTATAGGAAACTATAATATGTTTATGAACTATAGATGTAATCACATCAGAACATGAAATTGCTTTGACTTATCAATTGTAAAAGACAACAACGATGTTGCTTGTCTGTAGTTTTTGGACATTAATCTTAATCAGTGAGTGGTTATTTGGATTTTCTTTGTGTTTGATGTTTCCCTGGTGTTTCATACTCACCCTCTCTGTTCCTGGCTGTCGTTTTGTCTAGTACTATCTGTTTTGTCTCTGCTCATTTTTTGCTTCTGTTAAATAAATCCTCTCATCTCATGACTTCCTTGAGTGCTTCTGATTTTTTTTTTTCAGCTATTGCAAGTAAAGTAACTCTTGGATGCATAGGTGCTCTGATGGTACTGCCTTTGGCGGGAGGAGAAAGGTGCTCTTCAGTAGAGTTCTGTTTGTTCTCCCAAATGTTCCACCTAACAGGAGAAGTAAGCCAGAGCATCACAAACTTTTAGAAGCAGTGACAACAGTTTGAGATTCTAGTGACTATTGGCACCAACAGTTTTCTTCTGATCAAAGCTGGGTTATTCCACTCTTGGCACTGGTCCTGAATTTTCCTGGCATCTTCTCTAGCTGCAGTCTGACTATGCTAAAACCTTTTGACTTATGATGATACTGAGGGTGTCTGAAGATCCCTTGAATGTGCTGTGAAACAGGAAAATGTGAACAACCAACTGCAACCATGATTATTTGTATGGCACATTAACCATGCCAGGCCTGCTGTCATGTAACACTTCTGGCTGTAGCACAGTGCCACCAAGTGTGCGGCATTTGATGCCTGTAGCGAACAGTGTGGGTCGCGTTCTGCATATTGCTGTCCAAGTTGTTGCTGCTTTCTGCGGTAACCTAAATTTTAACACTCTTTGTAAAAGTGCCTGTTACTGCTTAATTTGTGTTAGTCTGACTCTGCCTGCAGATGGGTTATTCTGTGCCTGTCCTATTGCTTTAGATGACCAGAGATGAGTTTATTAAACTTACTGGAATTCAGTAACATACCTAAGCAATGATAGAGACTTTTTTCTTTCTTAATTCCACAGAATTCTACTATAAATATGTTCTCGTTAGCTTTCTATGTGGTATTTTTCTGTACTTATTTTTTAAGCCATTGTCATAAATGTTTCACCGTTCCTGCTTCTAAGTACCACTTTTGTTTACCTGTTGAATAAGGATAGAATTTTGGAAGAAATTCCTTTATTTCTTGGTTGTGGATTGTGCTAATAAAAGCATTGAAAGAACTTTGGGGGATTGCACTAGATGACCTTCGAAGGTCTCTTCCAACCCAAACTGTTCTATGAACTCTTTTTTTTTTTTTAATGCTGGCAAAGGGGAGGCAGTTCATTGAAACATAAATTATTATTTCATAGTAATATAGATTTGTGGTTTTTTTCTAACTTGACAGGTATTTACTTAAGCTGTTAGATTCTCCAGAATATTTAAATGTTGGTGTACTGTGTGCAAGCCTCTAGGTTGTCTAATTTAGCAATCTGTGGCTGAATGCAAAACTAGGATTAAAATTTAGTCAAAGTAAAGGAACTATTAAATGTGAAGTATCTTGTTTAGACTTTGTGGCATAATCTGTACATTTTTGAAGTATACCATGTTTGCTATTGCTGCTTTCTGTGAGTCTGCAGAAAATTGACTTAAATCCACCTTGTGCTACAAAATTTAAATGATACGGCTGTGTTGCCTAGGAGTATGGGGAAAACAGAAAGAATTCCATACATCTTGTAAGGAGTTGATTTTTCCCATAATACTTTTGATAGAGGTAGCTGTTGGGTAAATGCTCTTGTTCTGCCTTAGTCTTCTATAGGTATGGTATTATAGATGTACCAACAGAAACAACTTCCTTCAGTGACCTATATCTCTGCTAAGGGAATCTTGACAATTTGAGTGCAGTTGCAGAAGCTCTTCAATAGAAGAGCTCATAACCTCTAGCAAAATTTTGGAGTTAAATAGTGCTTTAATGTAATGGATTGGAAACATTGTTACTAGATTGCTACAGGATATAACTAATAGTGTATACAATATTTCTTCTGGCTTGATTAATATGATACATTTTTCTACACTTGGAATTTCTAAAGCAATCTCCCTGTCCCCTTGCCTTGCAACCTCCTTAATATAGGAGTGGATACAGCTAGAAGAATGGATGTTTTTCTCTGGATGGTGTCAGCATGTAGTTTGGAAGGTGTTAGTTGGGTGTTCTGAGGGGAAAATGTGTATGTATTTTGAGGAATGAGTAGGAACAAAGAATGAGTCCTCAGTCTTCCTCTTCAGGTTTGAACACATTCTGGTTCTTGGAAAGTGTCAGCTTGATATCTTTCAATAATTACCTTTTTTAAGATTCTCTGGTTATTTGCGCTTCATTAATTGTTCTAAGGCAGAGGGAAAGCTTTGCTGTTAGGGGGATTGCTTTTCAAGAATTGTCTGAAGCACATGGAGCTTGATCCTTGTGAGTCAGGCTTTTCACGTTGTATAACTATTGTTATACTATTTTTACAGTCTTCAAGATCCAGAGGAGGCACGGGACCAATTTCATCTGGCCAGACTGAACTGCAAGAAATTTGCTTTTGTGCATGTGGCTTTTGCACAGTTCGAGCTATCACAAGGTGTGTAGAAAAACCTGTTTGGTGTTGCTGTTCTACGTCGTTCTAGATTTTGTTGTTTTAAACTTCTGCTCTGTTACATAATTTGCAAGGAAACTTGGTAGGTATTCAATCAGAAAAAGAAAAATCTGGGTTTGCTGTTTACTTTTTTGATTGAAATTTATCAAGAACCTTTTTTCCTTTAAAAATATGTGTACAGTTAATAGTTTTTTTCTTTTTCAAAATAACTTTCAAGCAAGATGAAAATTGGCAGTGATTTGGGTTTTTTAAGCTTAGATCTTAGTGTCAGATAAGGCTCTTGCTGTGTTGAAAAATGATACTCGAATTTGGGTGGTAATTTCCCTTTAGATACTTTCAACTTGCTTGTGGGAGAAATTCTATCTCCTTCTGAAGAGCAACTGTAGATTCTTTGTGTGTGTTTTTTCATTAAACCAAAAATACCCATTTACAGCACATTTACAGTGTAATTTGGTCCAATTAAATTTCCCCCCTTGCTGTTCAGGTTCTTAAGTAGCTAGCAATTGTGTTTTCATTGATTCTTTTGTTTCCTGTTCCACCCTGAAGTATTCATGTCAGGACAGTGGAGATGGATGGTATTTTCTGTTGCTTCAAAATGACCAGGGACTGACTGCTTTGGCAGTATCACAGATGCCATGTTGCAGTCAGCTGGGGTGAGGGGGAAGGAGTTTTGTCAGTATTCGAGAGAGAATGGTAATTTTTGTCATATGGTACCAACCGAGGTGTTTTAGATAAGCCATTCAGGTAAGTGTTAATGTCTTCTAAAAAATCTGGTCCCTTTTTTTTTTTTTTAAGAGAAGCCTGAACTCTGTCTGTCCCTGGTAGGGATAGCTGCACTGAGAGCAAACTTTCTGAATTAATTTATCCTGTTGCGTGGTGTCCAGAAGGACAAGGACATAGTGTTAAAACTCTTTTCTTTGAAAGTAAAAGCCTCAGTAGATATATTTTGAGGTGTTTGTGGTTTGTTTTCCTTCATTATTTTCTGTTTAGTATCATGCAAGCTGTTGTATACTGCCTGATATGAGAAATTCTTCCCCAAATTAACTACAATAATTGAGTTTAAACTGTTTATTCTATACTCTGGATTCTGAATACATCTTACTAGGTATTCTTCTTTATGCTTACTTTTGTTGTTTATAGGCAAAACCACTGCCTGTGGAAAAAAATGTTCAGTGCATGAATTCTTTGTTTTTACTGTGTTTTAGGATACAGTTTAGATAATCAAAGTATGTCCCATGATGTACAGCCATTTTGTTAAAATCAATAAGTAAATACTTGGTTTGTTTTCCTCAGATTTTCCAGTTTTTCTTAACTAATAAGTTTAGTTGTAATAAAATGAGTTTGTAACAGGAAAGGCTGTGGAAGTCTCCCTTAGAAATACTACATGCCATGTAAAGTAACTAATAGAGGAAGGATACTGAATATGCTTCCTCCACAGGGTGAGGAGGACAAAAATGTGCGTATCTGTTTCTTGAAATACCACAGTTTTTCCTGTTTCAGATAATTCAATTATCTGACAGGTCTCGTTCTAATGGAAACTTTTTGTGTTGAACTTATAAAAAGCAGTAAAAAATAGCTAATAATTTGTCTAGTAAGCACTGTATGCTTATTAAAAAAGATAACAAAACAGTGATGCTGCAGTAATAAAGATTGTCAAACAAGTGTAATAACCAAAACCTAGTGTGTAATTTAAGAAAATCGTAGAAATGTTACTAGTCGTTACCAATGACTAGATTCATCCTTCTGTCACAATCATTTGCGAATTTAATTACTCCATAGCTATGGGATGTGTTAGTGCAATCGTTTCTTTTACTTTGACAGCAAATAGCCAACCTGAAATGAACTCTTAATGCCAAAGAAATCAGACATTCATGATTTGCTTTGTTTTATCTCCAGTGCACTCTCTGATATGTATCAGTTATCCTTGAGCTGGTCTGTTTGACATTTGGTAATGCATATGGTTCTATGGTGTCTCTGCTAGGTGATTTAAAGGAGATTAATGTAACATGTGAGTTGTATATTGTTTCTTTGAGTGCTGTTCCTTTTTCACGGAGTGTGACCGGTTTAGGGCATAGGGAAAAGAGGAGTGTAGTGACTTGTTACCCCCTCACCCCAGTCATTTCAGCAGTGCTTTGACACATCTGCAAGTTGCTTCTGGATTAATCTGTCTTTTGCCTTAAGAAGACAGCTAATTATACATTTACTTCTGTCTTGAGCAAAATGTGAGCTAAAACTCAGGTGAAAATTCTGAAATTATGGTTGGCAAATAGATATTGATTTCCTCAGATTGTCTTTCCATTTTTGGGTCATCAAAATTTATAATAAAGGTAGCATTCTGTTTTTGTTTTTATTTAAATGCTGAATACAGCTTCATTTCAATGAATCAGATGAGGAGCTGTCTCTTCCTCACTTTTGTTGTGCCTTGGGTAGAGTCCTTGAAGCAAGATTTGCTGTGAATTGCTCAGAACTCATGACCACAAAACCACTTTTGACTATATCAAATGTCACGTGTAGGTGGATCCAAAGAAAGGCAACAAAAGTGGTGAAGGGTCTAGAGAACAAGTCCTGTGAGGAGCAGCTGAGCGAACTGGGGCTGTTTAGCCTGGAGGAAAGGAGGCTGAGGGGAGACCTTATTGCTATCTACAACTACCTGAGAGGAGGTTGTAGCATGGAGGGTGTTGGTCTCTTCTCCCAAGTAGCAAGTGATAGGATGAGAGGAAATAGCCTGAAGTTGTGCCAGGGGAGGTTTAGATTGGATATTAGGAAAAAATTCTTCTTGGAAAGGGTTGTCAGGCATTGGAACAGGCTGCTCAGGGAAGTGGTGGAGTCACCATCCCTGGAGGTGTTTGTGTAGATGTGGTGCTTAGGTACATGGGTTAGTGGTGGACACGGCAGTGTTAGGTTAATGGTTGGACTTGATCTTAAGGTCTTTTCCAACCTAAACGATTCTATGATTCTGTCATTCAGGCTTTTGTATGTGATGAAGTGGACTGACTGAAACTCACAGATAGATCTGGCTTTACTTTTATGCCTTGGTTCCTCATCTATTAAGGGAGATGAGCAGTTCATTTTTCATATAGGTGTTTTGGTGTTATTTCTTACTCAATGAGGCACATAATACTAGAAGGAATTGCTTTCATTTTGAGTAGCCGGTCTTGTTGAAGCAATGTGTGGTTAGTAAATAGAGCCAAAGGTAGAATGCTGGATAAAGATTCTTAAAAAGAAAGACTAATCCTATCCACTCGTAAGAATTTGGGAGAAAAATATCTGATTACATAGTTAAAAACCAAAGCATAACAAAGATGCAGAAAAGAGATTTAAATTAAATTGTAGCAAATCTTATTTTGGTGTTTCCTTGCTTCAGTGTCCAACATCACCCATATAATATTCTCAAAATATGTTACTTAAGCATAAGTTCCTAATATATACACCCCATTCCCCCCAGTCAGAACTGCAGGTGACATTGACATCTAACTTCAGTTACCAGTGGAGTTTTGAGTGCTGAAAACATTGTGGAGCTCTGAAATACACTATTATATAGTATAAGTAGTACTTTATTATGTATGTATGTGGCACCTATAGAAACAAAGTGGTTTACATTTTCCTGTTTTGGAACTGAGGAAAAAGGCATTTGGCACTTGAAGGGTGTTAACAAATGTAACAATACTTGCCTCATTTTGCCCTGATATGCTATAAACTAAGGAAAAGGCTTTGGTTGCAGCAGACTTTTTTTTTTGTTTGTTTATTTGACTCTTATGTTTGTGTGTGTTTGTTTTTAACAGCTGTATGTGTACGTGCTTATGTGTAAACTGATTGTTTTCAATATTTTTTTGTTAAAACATGCCCTCTTCCACCCCATTTCTCTTTAATCTCTGTTTTTGGCATTTAGTAACATGTAAAACTGTAAAGAAACAATATCTTCCCTTTTCACTCATCTTTTCTTAAGTGTAGTGCTTTCTGGAGTAGTAATCTTTAGTTTAACAGCTGCTTTTTAACTTTGATTTCTATTATGTGCCTTAAAGATGTTTTATAATGCATACATAATAAAGTTTGTGTCTGTTCAGATCTAAATGAAAGTCCTTAAAGTTTCCTTCTTTCCTTGCTGATACTACAGAAAAAAAAAAAGACTTTTAGAGTTTGTGTTGTATTTCCTTACAGTTCCCAGAGCACTGAACAAATGCTGAGAATGCAGTTCTGTGACTTTATAAAGCATACTTGGTGACCTGGTGTTCAACTTCATGTGCAAAATTGACTGACATGATTCACTTGTGACTAATTCAGACAGTATCCTGAACATGGATATGTAAGGGGAGGTAGAAGTGCCTAATGAACAATGGCTTCACAGAACAATACAAAGTGAATATAAGGCAACATGAGTGTGATCATGTCTTAAAAAAAAAAAAACCAAAACCCACAACATATTGCCTCAACGTAACTTTTTATTTCCTTGATTTCTCCTTCTGTGTTCTGTACTACTTAGGAAATATGAAGAAGTGTAAGCAGCTCCTTCAGAAAGCTGTGGAGTGCTCTGCTGTTCCACTAGGAATGTTGGAAACTGCTCTACAAAACTTTAATTCACAAAAAAAGCAGTTGCTTTCAAATGAGGAGAAGGAGAACTTTGCAGGTAACTGCAATTTCTTAAATTGTTGATTGGGTTTTTGCACGTTGTAATGTTCAATTAAAAATATTCTGAAATGTTTGTCCTTTCTATATACAAACTCAATCTGCTAATGTCTAATAAACAGTCATATTTATCTATATTCTCCATCTTATTCCTTCAATACTCGGTTCCATCTTTGATGCAGTGACTTGCATTTGCAGGAGCCATAGGATGGTAGACTCTAATTCTGCAAAGGTCATTCCTCTGGCTCATTGTGTATTTGTGCTCTGTAGTAGAGACTTTTAGCTGAAAGTTGAAGAGGGAGCTACTGGTGGTAGAGAAGAATGAGAACCAGAACGTACAGAGTAAGCTATACAGATAGCTTGCTTCGAGGTGTATCTTCTTGTGACACTTAGCTGCCAGAACTTTACCAGCATATTTCAGTTAAGTCAAATCTAGGGAAAATAATTCATTTCAACTTTAATTTACAGATGGGCAAACCCCATATATTTATCAGTATAAAATTGAAGTGCTTGACTATATCATAAAATATAACTGATACTGGTTGCAGGGTATAACTTGAATAAGGGAACAGTTACCTTGAAGTTTACAAGAGATAAATTTGTTTGGAGTGAAAAACATGGTTTGACTTGAATATTGAAGCGCATGCAACTAACTATTGCAAGAGCCATGTCTAACACTACCATATTTTGCTTTGTATAAGGAGAGAACTAATGCAATAGATCTGATTTCATTTCCTTAGGGATATGTCTTCAGGAATATTGTTTAAAACTTGACTATGTCCTGTTAAATCAAAGAACACTTGTTTCTTTATAAATGACTGCAGTCTACAGTATTATCTGAATAATTCTAATTTCCCTACAGTATCAAGTACACAAGAGTCTGGACTTCAGAACATAGTTGGAAATCGCAGAAGCATAAAAAAGAATGATTCTGGTGAAAATTCTTCTACTGTTACCAGACTTCTGCTTGGGTAATGGCTTGATTTGTTATTTAATTTTTAAAACATCATTTAAACTATACTACAACGTTGTGTGGGGGTTTTTCTGTGTGTGTTTTTTTTTTTTCTTGCTTTCAGGGAGGAGAAATCAGAGGAGTTCAATGCTGTACTTAATTGCCACAATCCATTAAGACCACTAAACAAACCTAACCAGGTAGAACATGTAACATTTTACTTCAAAAACTCAAACTTTTCATACTGCTTTACACATCCAATAACTTTCAATTTGCTCTTAGGCCTGCCCCTTTGGGAGAGTTCCTGTTAAACTAGTAGCTGATGCTGATGACGACGTGAAGACGACAAATGTTCCACTTACAGCTAGTGTAATGAGGAGGTACGGTTATTTGGTTTACTGCAGCACAAAAGGTTTTATTACTCCTTTTCAACCAAATGCTTTTGTTGGATAGTGAAAATATCTGTTAAGAATGTTAAGATTAATCTAAAGATTGACAAATAATCATTATAACTGCACTAGGTATTGCAATAGCCCACTTCCTATCTTACTACTCAGACTCTTTGAGAGTATGCAAAGATCAGTTTCTTGTTCTGACTAATTAGTAGGCTCAAACCAAATGGAGACTAAGGCAAAAATAAATTTCATTCAAAATAACTTTACATTTGTGTATTCCAGTTCCTAAAATTAGACATAAGAGTCTTGTAACTTCCAAAAGACTTTTTTTAATCCTCATTTGTAACATAGTCCATATGATGATGATTATATTGAACTAGTTATGCTCATTGTGAATAACTGTTCAGCAATGGAAGAATCTGCCAACTAAAATAGCACTTTGCTACATGTTACCTGACCATAGCATAGCTTGAAAGTAAATGGAGGAGAAAAATCTTCCTCCCATAGCAAATCAAGTCTGTTTTCTTCCTGTCTTATTGCTGTGTGATATAAATTAATGTAGAAATGATAAATTTGGGGAGAAATATGTTACTGGAAAGTAAAAACTGCACACTTAGCCTCTCAGAATTTAGCTGAAGACCAGTATTCTGAATCTGTGAAAGCAGTGAGATAGCTATTTCACATGATAGTATTGTTCTGTAAGTATTTCAGAATTTCATTTGGAACACACCATTAGGGTTTAGGATCCTAGCCATAGCTTATTGACGTTTTCTGTGGGAGACAACCAGTTAAGTCATCTGTCATTTCATAGGATGATGGTGGCATTGTTGCAAACTTGTTGGTATTGTTTCTCACTTGGCTGTCAGAGTGGATCTGCTATTCTGTATATTTGAAACTTGTAGTCAAGTCTTCTCACAATGCCTTTTGTGAACCAGATTTAAAAAAAAGGCAGATCATTACATTGTGTTGGCATGTGATGTAATTAACGTTATTTTAATAGGCAAATATCCAGCTCCAAATGCAGAGCCTTCATTGCACCTTGTCCACCCTCAGAACCAAAATCTAGTGGGAGTGATTCATATGACTCAGGAGACTTACAGGTAACTTGAACTTTTTCAAATAGATGTAAGGAACTCTACTTGGCTGTCCTATGGTATTAGAATGGAAAATAATGCTTTTTTCAGTTCAAGAATGAAATAAGGTAGAATATTCCTGTATGTTAAGTAATCAGTTGTAAATAGAAACATTAATTGTGGCTTTTAAACACCCGCATAATCAGGTGTTAAGAAAGAGCTTTCTCTGAACAATACATCTGATGGGAGAAATGGAGGTGTGTTAAAAATCTGTAACAGGATTTATAAAGAGGAGATAATCAGGTTTTATCTTGACTACAGGAGCTCCTTCAGCTGTAGTCATGAGTTTTATTGTGGGAAGTACTCTGTTCAATGAAGTCCATTTAATTTACTTCACTTCATTAAGTGCTCTATGGAGCTGTAAATCATAGCTTTTGATAGAGATTAATTTCAAGCTATGCCTTTCATGTCCTGTGTCCCTGTCCCCCAAAAGAAAATTCAAAAATAGAAAGCATTTAGGTCTTTGTATGGTGGAAATTGAGTGTCAATGGATTTTTAAAATAGTATCAGTAACAATTTTCTGTGTACCCTCCATTGTATTCTGAAGCATATTTGTTTTGTGATGTCAGTCATTAATTATCATAAAGAAATGTATTTCAGACACTATACTCGGGATCTCCTTCAAGTCTTTTTAAGACACATTTGTTTTCTTTAGTCCTTACAAGAAAAAAATTCTTCACAGTCACAGATGTCGGATGAGAACAGCTTAGAAATGGCTACCAATTCAACTATAACTCTCCAAACCAAAATGGATATGAGTCTTGCAATTAAAAGAGAAGGTAACTATATGTGATGTCTTAGCAGTGTGAAATAGAATAAGCATTCAAAATTTGCTCTTCTGTATTAAAAAAATCATTGCTAAATAACATTCTTGAAATAGTTAAAAAGCTGGTCTGCTTCGAATTGAGGAGCGTTTAATTAAAATTTAGCTTTTGAGTGGTACGTGTGAAAATAGTGTAAAAACTCAAACAGAAAAAACCCATCACAAAAAAAATCAAACCAAAAAAAACCCCAAACCAAAACCAACCAACCAAAAAACCCAAACATCGCCCCCCCAAAAAAAAACCCCACCCAAAAAAAGCCCACTAAAAAACACAACCAAACCAAAGAATCCAAACCAACCAAACACCCACCAAAACAAAACACAAAGCCAAACCCCCCCCAAATCCTCACTTGCAACACAGCCCAAAAGTGTACAGTGCTGGGCCTGAACTAAAATGCAAATGTGTAGTGCTAATTCATAGCTCTTATAAAACACATAAAATAAATATGCATTGAAATAGCAACAATACAGGGTTTCAGATTACAATTTACCAGGTTGAGTGTAGAAAAATGTTGCCAAGTATCAGACAAAAGTGTAATTTATACCAAAGAAAGGTCGATGTTGGCTGAGGGGGGGGAAAAAAATCAAACTAAGGATTATAATGTTCTTGAGGGAGTAGTCTGTTTAGATTTTTTGAAACAGGCTCAAACTACAGAAGTCTGCTTCTTCTGTGACTTTCCTTGCATATGCTACTAGTTTACCCTGTAGATATCATAGCTCTAATTTCTTTTGTTGAAGTTTAATCTGAGATTGTTTTGGCTGAAGTAAGTTTAAAAAGGTGAGATCATGACATCGTCTTTCACTTGAAAAAGTGCAAAGCTCCTGCAGTTCTCTCAGTGCAGAGCTTTTGCATCATCTGTTGCCTTCAGCACTCTGCTTTCTATGCTGTTTACCCATTACTACACAAAAATCTACATAGCTCTTTCTCTTCCTGTTTATGCATTGGAGACTATTTCTCATATTAGGATAGTCTGCATATCTGAATTATTTGTTTCTGCTTTGGTCAGGCTTCTTTTGTCTTTTTCTTGATTTCTTTTAAGTACCTGTTGCCTTTGGTCAGCTTCACTGCCCCATGCACATTTACTTCAAATGTTATGAAATGCCTAAAGTGATATAAACTTAACTTGTTGTAATGTAGTGTTTTCCTCACCTGAGTTTTACCATAGCAGATGCATGCATCTTATTCTTGGGGCAAAGTATAAAATAAATAAGGTAATTTAATGTTACAGTTACTTTTTTACGAGTTTCCTAAAAGTATGAAAACACTCTTTCAAAAGGCAAATTGTTTATTCCTTTTTGCCTATGTCCTGCCAAACACCCTGAATTATTTTCACTGTTCTTTCCATATACACAGCATAACCCAGTTTATGAACTTGTACTGCAGGGATCTTTCGTTCATGTCAATGACACTTGTACTGAATAAATGTGTATTCTTTAGAGGCTTATTACATTTCAGTGTCAGTCAAATGCACTGTTACACTTTTGATTACTGTAAATGCTCTTGCTTTAAACAACATGGTGCTTCAGCCTTGACTGTATTGTTCCTTATACTCCTTGATCATCAGTAAAGATAGCACATGACAATGCTTGTAATTTTTAGAAATCTTATTTTGCAAAGAAATCAAAGTTTTGCTATCATTTGAATGGCTGTGATTCTTATTGCATTATTAACATACATTTTTGGGAATTATTTTTAACTTATTGTAGAAACGTTTTTGTTGTATTCCAGAAATAACCTACAGTCACCTCATGACATAGAAATAGAGGTGGCATTGAGGCCACTTTACATTGTGGTCTTTCTGGGAAATGTTATAGACAACTCAGATTTACAGCAAATATTTCAGGTGTGGTAAAATTCAGGAGGTTATTACTAATGATTTAGCACCAACATGATGGAATATGGAATACATATGCTAATATTTTACTGTTACTTGCCACTTTTGTGTTTCATCAGAAATCTAGTTCCTTAGATGGCTTTCTTTTTTATGATCCTGCTCAAGAAACCAGGTGAAAATATCTAATAATATTGCAAGAGTTGAATTTAGGATTAAATACATACCTATCTTAAGAAAGAAAAATATTTAATTTTGGGAAATAGTGATTATTTTTTCAACTTCAGTGTCCTCCACAGAGAAATCCTTGCCATTGACTTGCATTAGGAACAGTTTTGGTTTCATGTCACGCTTTCCCTATTTGTGCTTCATTCATCCTTCCAGACGAGATGCTAGTTGTAGTAACTCAGTCCTTTGGTAGCTAAATTACACTCAACTTCTGCTTAGCGTGGGGTACCGCTTCCTGGTCGTTTGAAAAGAAGACTGAATGAGCACATGAAGGAACACTCTTAGACTGTGCTATTTGCAGCCTGCCCTGCAACCTTCCACCGATTCAATGTCCTATTATCTCTGCAAAAGGAGCGATGCGGTGGGGCGTGCTGTGTCCCTTTTTGCCTTTGGCTTCAGTCATTACACTGGACTGAAGGTTGCCTATAGTCATAGACAAACTTCAAACTTGAAGTATTGTAATAAGCTTATTTAAATGCTTTATAAACCTGCTCAGTGTCCCAGGATGATGTAGTACAGACGATGAATATAATCTTGTTCTGTGTGTTGGTGAAGGAAACAGTTGTATCTCTGTTACTGTTATAGTAGTATCCTAACACTTTGAAGAAAGTTGCTGTGTTACTACACTGAACTGAATATGAATCCTGAAGATTACATTCATGCCTTTTAATGTCTGATTCTAGTAAGTCAACTGCGTTAATTTATTCTAAGATAGAAAAGGAGGTAAAATTGTTCTAGAAAGTGTGGAATAAATCTGCCAGAAACTGTTTCAAGTACTAAATATATCTTTCTAATAATCTGTGTGTGTTTGGGTTTGTGTTTTTGTTTGTTTTCATTCCAGAAAATAGACTCCAGCATCAGGAGCTGAAGATACTAGAGCCCAGGAGTCTGGAAAGTGAACAGCAACAATGTAGTTCTAGTGAAAGCTATAGAAAGCAGTTGGAACAGATTAAACCAAACTGTGTTAATGCAAGAAAAAAATGGCCAATTCAAGAAGTGACACAAAGAAGCTGCTATAGAGAGGTAAAGTAACAGGAATATGTATTGGTGTTCTAGCTGCAGCACATTGAAAAAATTGTGTTCTTCGTTGTGCTCCTTGTGTGGAATAATACTTTGCTTTGCCCCTGTAGGGAAAGCAATTGAGCCTTGAACAATCTGGTCATCCTGTTTCAAAAGGATTATCACCACCAGATGCTGTTTCTAAGAAAAATGATCTATCACAAGTTTGTGGAACACCAAGCACCACGTATAATGATTATATGGACTGGTAAGCTACTTATTTGAGCTACATACTCATGAATGGTAGTCAGTCTCTGCAAGCCTTCAGCAGTTTTTAAAAGGATTTCTTAAGCTTTTCTGTTCAGAGAGGAAACAAGATTTCTGAGTGCTTCCAACACTTGCTGTCAAGTGCCTGACTTGAAGATTCAGGTTGCATTTAGGGAACTTTGCCTTTCCTGTCAGCTTTTCAGCATTTGGAAGTACTCCATCAAATCAAGAAGTCCCTGTTACAGCATTTACCTCTTTCTCTCATCCCTGCTACATGACACTTTCTTTTGAATGCCTTGTTTTTTGTGACTGACAGGTTTTTAGATGGATAACTGTATAACCGTCTGGTTCCCATGGTGGAAGAGTCTGTGGGGCTTTTTTTTTAAAAAAAAGTGTAAGGAATGTAGAAGCTTGCAGAATTGAGCACTCAAGTTAGGAAATGCTAGCATTTGTTTATCCGGTCTTAAATTAGCCATAAACCCCTGTGCGTATGTTGATAAATCTTTCTAATTATATGATTACTTACTATTTTCCTAAGTCTCTACGGTGAATTGTATAGTTCAAGGCTGTATGATGAGTAATCACTGTTCCTGTTGGTAGGACCTTTGGCTCTGTAGCTGTAGAATTTAGAATATATGTAGTGAATGAAGCACATTGTCTCATGATGGAGCTTGATAAAAGTGGTCCTTGAATAGGTTCTGTTCTTGCTTCTATCAAACTTCGATAATATGGAAATTAAAAAAATTCTCATTACACACTGTACAGCACACAATATGCAGAATTGTTGAGTGCTTTTGCGTTCAGTGAGAACTGTGCCTTTTACTGGTTTTGACTATTTTTTTCAAACTTATTTTCTACAAAAAAAGTCCTCGGTATATAAATTCTTTTCCAATTCTTTATTTTTTTCTTAAATACTTGGTCTGTCCACTCACATACAGCATAGCGAAAGCTCTCAAAAAAACCCTGTCATTGCCTTGAGGTTGTTTGTCTCACTATGTTCACTTAGATTAAAAAATGTCTCCCTTAATCTAAAAAGGTTTCGAATGAAGAACAATAAACTGAAGAAAACTAACTATGGCTCAGGCTATCTTGCTGTCTTATGGTCAGATGCTTTTGTTATATGGTGCTTTCACTTTTCCAGTTTGTGGGGAGTGCCAGCTAGTATCTGATGATGGGCATTTAATTAGATACTGTTTTAAGAAATAGGTCCTAAGTATGTTATAATTTAAGTGTACTTCTCAAGGACTTCTAAGCCAAGAAGTTGAAGTGATCTTAATGCTAACTATTGAACATAGCAGAGGTTTGGGCTTTTGCTAGTCAATAGGGTTTAATTTTAAAGAAGCACTGAAGATTTCAGCTTTGCTAGAATAATCTTAAAAAAACCCAAACAAACAAAAAACCACAAACACAAAACCAAAAAAAACCAAACAAAACACAACAACTAAGTGCTGATATTGTTCACAACTTCCTTTAGTTTCAGAACACCGCTTGTAAAGAACAACTTTCTACCAGGATGTCAGATTTCTACTCCCTACGGCCAGGTCCCGTATTTCCTACCACATACTCCAGCAACTCCATTTCAAAATCAAGGTGGCTTGCAGGTAACAATTTTAGGCTGTCTTCTGCCACTTTCCAGTACGTATCTTTGTTGGAGACTACTTTAGGTTAGATATATGCATGTATGTCTACATGTGTTTTTTAATCTAAAGTTGCTGTTCATCTTTCTGGATGAGTAATGGAAAGCAGTCTGTATTGCTTATTCTCAGAATAACTATTTCTTCATATGTATGTCTGAATTTAGGTAAAATAAGTCAGCTCTTGAAAAATCAGTTCAGTTGTGTCAAAATCCTGAAGCCTTTGTCTGAAATCAAAGCCTTTTCAGATTCTACTTCATGAGAAAGGCAAGGACTAGAGTCACTATTTTTGTTCTGCTGTGCTTTTATTGTGGTACTGCCCACTACAGTGGAGTACCCAGAGAGAAGCAATGTGTTAGAAACCATAAGAGTCTGAGAGAGGTAAAAGAATGAAGAATTACATTCCTTCTCAATCTTGTTAAATTTTACAAATTTTGGTGCATTTGTAGTGACTCGAAATTGTGTAAAAATGGGTTACCTTCAATGGGTTGCACACTAGGGTAGGAATATTCCCAATTGTAGGTAGAATTGAGGGATAGGTTTAAGCTTCCTACCAGAAGATTAATTTAATAATATTAATCCTATTTAATAATATAAGATTAATATTAAAACTTGGTGGCATAAGAGTCCAGTGATGTTGCATACCAGATGATGATCACTATACAAATACTTTTGCTATGGGGATCTTTAGCTTTCAAGACAAACATACTTAAGCTATAGCTTTACCACACTTGCTCAGAAAGACCAAGGTGAAGCATATTAACTTAATAAGAAGTAGAGCTACCTTTTTCCACTGCATGTTATACTAATAGTTATTTACTTAACTTTTCCTTTATGTACACAGGTTGCAGCCTCTATACCTTCACATGAGTGTATTTCCATCAAAGGAAGAGTTTATACAATATTAAAGCAAATAGGGAGTGGAGGCTCAAGTAAGGTAAGATGCTCTTTTTTACCTTTGTGTAAAAGATATGTCGCTCATTTACACAGTGGAAGTTGCATTGTAAATATGTTGAAGTAATAAGGATTGCCTAGTACTAACGCATACAAAGTGTTTGAGTGACCTAGAAAATCTAGAAATTTGTCATTTTAATGCTGTGTTCAGACTTTATCTGTCATGGATGCAGAATAAATATAGTGCACAGATTTTATTTGGTATAATGCTGTTTTATCTGAGTCTTCAGATAGCCAGCAATAATAACTGAATTAATATCTTACTATGAAAATGATGCTTCAATTATTACAGGATTTTAAGCACAGTACTGTTCATTTTAGTGGAGAAACAAAGTGAAAACAGTGGGTAGATAAAGGGAGGTCTTGTAGTAAAGAATAAACAGCAAACAGAAATTCTGATAGATGTAGTCAGAACACTGAACAGAAGTTAAAAAAACAGGAAAAAGTGATCATCCAACTCATGAGCATCTAAATCTCATTTAAATCAGTAAACAATGGTGGGAGCCCACTTCCTTTTGGTTTATGCATGAAGGCCTGAAGGTAGATTGTGTATACTCTTGATGATAACAATTTCTATGGTGGAATGAGTATTAAAACTTGTGATAAAATCAGCTCTTCTGTTATAAGAGGTATGCTGCAGTATTAGCCTCTTAGTTTGAGAGGCTATTTTTTTGGGGCAGTGTGATTACATTGGTGGGAAATGTGTGGTTTGTAAGGTTGATTGAAAATTCCTGAAGTGGACAGGCCATCCCTTATTACTGAAGTCTTTTTTAACTTACCTGAGAAGTGGAGTGTAAATATGACTGAAATGGTGAGTAAACTGCTTCTTACAAAGGAAATTTGGGTCATAGAAGCTTGAGAAACAGTTCAGGCAAATTTTCTTGTTCAGAAGATAAAGAATTATAACAAAACCAACAGAAGCAGTTTTGTGTGAGTTAAATTTGTCTGTGTTCTTCTGTCTCCCACACCTCTATTTCACCTGTACGCTTCTGTCTGTGAAGACCATATTGCTAGTCACAGAGACTCACTGGCCAGCTTCCATCAGTGAGGACCTCCAGAAAGAAAAGCCTTCTGTACTGGCAGTGTCCAGCTGTAGAATGAAGCAGGATAGAAGGGGACCTCTGCATGTCACTTGGTCTAATGATCTGCTTAAAGCAAAACCAGAAGAGAGCAGGTTGCTCATAGTCTCTTGCAGTTGAGTTTTGGATATCACCAAGGATGGAGATTTCACAGCCTCTCTGGAAAGCCCGTTCCCCTGTTTGACTACATAATGATGAAAAAAGTTTCCGGATACCTACTTGGAATTCTCCTTGTTTTTTGCTATGCCTCTTGCCTCTCATACTTTGATGGTTCCAGAGGGGTCTTTTTCATACCTTCCCTTTCAATAGCTGAAGACAGCAATAAGATTCCCGTAGCCTTCTTATCCTAAAGCTGGAGGCTCAGTGCTGTCAGCCTCTTCTCATGGGCCATGTGGTCTAACCTCCAAATCATCTTAGTGTGATGAAATGGATGTGCAGTGGTGGGTCAAACCCTTTTCTCTGTGGGAGGTTTTTTCTTTTGCATTCTCTACCTTAGGAACACTTCAGACTTGTGATCAAATGCCTCTAGTGAAATATAATGTGGTACCAAGATGGTTTCTGATAGAGGGTTGTAACTTGTGGCTCCTTTCTTAATTTTTCTTCATGCTGACTTAAATAAACTTCTTAAATTTAGTGTTGCTTTTTCATTTTGAAAAGGTAAACTTTTAAAATTCTAGCTGTGGTGAGATGAAGAACCATAGCAAATTAGAATTAGGATTGAATAACTACATGAAGTTATTAACTGATACGGTTTTGCAGGTGTTTCAAGTACTGAATGAAAAGAAGCAGCTGTATGCTGTCAAATATGTGAATCTAGAGGAAGCTGATCAACAGACTGTTGAGAGCTATAAGAACGAAATTGCTCATTTGAGTAAACTGCAGCAACATAGTGATAAGATCATCCGCCTTTATGGCTAGTGAGTAAACACTAATTCTTTTAAACAATTATCTTTTGATATAAAGAAGTTGCCTTAAATTTTAATGTAAGTATATTTATTTATTTTTAGTGAAATTACTGATCATCATATCTACATGGTAATGGAGTGTGGGAATATTGATCTCAACAGCTGGCTCAAAAAGAAAAAAAACATTGATCCTTTGGAACGAAAGAGCTATTGGAAAAATATGCTGGAAGCTGTTCACACAATCCATGAATATGGTATTCTTAAATAATTCTAGGTATTTGTATAGGTTGTATGGCAGAGATAATATGAATGTGTTTAAATTTTTGGAGGTGGTGCTCTTTCTTTTGGTGTAAGCCTAGTGATCTTTGCAGATGGATATTTGCTGTATTGTGAAAATTATTTCAGTAAATCGAAAGACACGAGTAAATCTTGATGCAGAGGTAGGCTGACTTTGCTAACTCAAAGGGATCTCCAAGTATTACTGTTGTATGATGCTTTCTATTTTCTTTTAGCAGGCAGAAAATTATCTTTTCTGTATTAGACCACGTTGTATACTCCCAGTACTGCTTGTTCTCTATTAGACTCAAATTTCAGCTGCTTGTCTCCTCCAAAGAAGCTTTGACATTAATGACAACTTTTACACAGCTCTGTCATCTTTACTTTGACTTAGTGTTTCAGCTTTTTCTCATAGTTCTTCAGGCCTTCTTTCATCTTTACCTATGTAATTGAAGTGCATGCATCTGTATTCTGTTTGGCTCTACAACATAAGGGAGAGAGCAGATTTGGAGCATTTTCCTATTAAAAAAAAAACCAACCCTGTACATATTGCGGTGAGCATGACCACTTCATAGAACACTCAGTAGTACAGAAAGACAGCAAAATCTGCTACAACACAAGCTACCTACTATGTGATGTGTCCTTGAAACAAACAATTTTGCAAAATATAAAGATGGATTAATTTATTGTATGGATAACTAAAATCCATAATTAATCATGTAAGCAGGGTTTTTTGAGAGGTCAGTCATATGTAATCCTCACTGAATGGTACCCTTGAGATTTGGAAAACAGACTAAGCGATATAATTTATTTTAAGTACCTGCTTAGCTAATTACTTAAGAGAAAGCTGCAGGAGCGGACAGGCCATTGAAGTGATCCAGAACAGCAGTTCAGTATGTGCACTTAGAGGGCCCATCCCTGACTGACAGAAACTATGCAACTCAAGTGTCTCTGAGCTATTTTAGGGACCCTGCAGATTTGAATAAGTAATAACTCAAACGATAAACTCATGCAAGTCTTAACTGTTTAAAAATAAATGGGAACACTTTTAAGAAATGTGCAAAGAATAATTTGGTCTTGGCTGGATAAAGCTGATCTGCACCTTCTATCTGTGCAAGGACTATGGTAATTGAGCAATAAAAAAACCCCCATAGTAGTAACTTGGATTGACTTTAACCTCTATTTTACAGGCATTATTCACAGTGATCTGAAACCAGCAAACTTTCTGATAGTTGATGGAATGTTAAAACTAATTGACTTTGGCATTGCAAACCAAATGCAACCAGATGTGACAAGCATCATTAAAGATTCTCAGGTGACATATTTCTGGAAAACTGTTGTACACTTTCTGTAAAGTGCTATAGTACTTCCTGCTGATGTTGGTGAAAGTATTAACCTCAATGAATACTGAAATTTTATGCTGAGTGGTTTTATATGTAAATATAAATATTCATATGTATGAATTTTTGATGTTTTTATTATTATTATGTATGTATAACATTAGTATGTATATACTTATGTTATACATATATTAGTATATATGTATAACATTAGTATGATGTTATTATTATTAGGGCAACGGCCCTCAGCCTTAACAGAAACAAATTTTCAAGATGCTTTTCAGTGCTTTGAGACACAAATCTAACTTTTTATCAAGTGAGTTAAATTAAGTACATGTTTCATTTAAAGGAATATTTTTACATTTTTATGGCTAGGTTGGCACAATGAATTATATGCCACCTGAAGCAATAAAAGATATGTCTTCCTATGGAGAAAATGGGAAACCTCGATCTAAGGTAACAAATCTTTTTTTCTCCTGTTCCCTTAATGTTAAGAAGAAAGTAATCGAGTCATATATTGTAAGACTTGGTTTTCTTAAAATCTTCCACTGAAACTAGAACACAAGGAAATCCATTGTGCCACAATCATGATGGGCAGTGATTGAAGGTTAAGTTTATTCCTCTCAACTACATAAAAGCATTTTGCAGATGGTGTTTAGAAAAAAAATGTAAGTGCTGAATTAATGAGTAAAATTGAAAGCAAAACACATGCACAGCCTTGAGCTTTGGAGGAGCTGTTAATAATATAATAATATCTAAAGTGATAATAAATGTAAAAATATTATAAAATCTTCCACTATATTCAGTGTGAAAGGCATTGAACAGCAATGTAGAGTACAGTGAAATGCATGAAGCCTTTCAGGTATCAGAGGCTGTACTGATGACTAATGATTAAAAAAGTCTTTTGAGCATCTTAAGGGTCCACCGTGTTGTGCATCTCTGACAAGTCTGTCTTTACACAGAAATAGCTCCAGGGCAGAGCCTTCAGGGTTTTTTTTCTGGAAGGGTCTTCCATGGAGTGAGAGAATCATTCCTCAGTCACTTCTTGGTTACCTATTGTGCCGTTTATGTGCTTTTGTTTTAGGTTCCTTCTCCCAAAAACTGGTAGAGCTCTTAGGGTACTGCTGGCTGCTACACAGCTACATTTTAGCATTCTGCATAAATAACTTGTAAATAAATCTTTTTCTGAAAGCAAGAAAATTTGCTTTCTGATATAAACCATTGTTAGTGTGTTTGCTTAAGCAGCAAGATATGATGATGCTTGTGTCAGTGTCATATTTTTAATTCTTTTGAGTGGCAGGTTTTGCAAGAAATGAGTGGTACCTAATAAGTTATTTTAAAATATGATAGGGGGAGTCTAGTATTATACAGGACACACATATGAGTTCTGTGCACCCCATTAATTTTTCTATGCTACAGAGTACTGTGTATTGTAGAACTCTATAACTTCACTGGGGCAATAGAATGTGGATGATGAGGAAAATGCAGAAGGAAAGCAATTTCACATGGCAGTCAAATCTCAGTTAAGGGGCGAATAGTTTCATGGAAAGGTTTAAAAATGTGATCCATATTTATATGTACATGTATATAGATGTTCAAAGATTGTGACTTTTTGACAGTCGAATGGAAGTATTGCTGTCTAGTGAAACACAATCTTTCTAAAACCAGAATAGAATGTTTTATAGATGGATTTCTTTTCTTAAAGTGCTTCACCTTCCACAGGAGAAGTGGAAACTAAACTCTTCCTGTAAGGAACAGCCCAGGTGTGGTGGCTGAAATCTTGATCTGAATCCTTTGAACCCAGAGGAATTGACCTATGGCTTCCCACTTTGGGGACATAGCTGTGATGTCTCACTGGTTTCTGAATTGAATGAATTTAGTATGCTTTTATTTGCATGTACTCAAACCTGAAATTAGAATCCTCCTGTTCAACTTAAGGACTACCTTTAATTTTATTTTTAGTTGTTCAAGTAAGTTGATTTTCGAAGATAATCAATAAAAATAGCTTTCTTGTAGAATATTACTGAACAAAACCACATCACTGTTTTAGTAGATAATGGCATACGGTCTTGGTGATTATGTGTAATAGCTACTAAGATCTGTTACTCAGTGTAAAATAGACACATTGAGTGAAATGACTGTAGAATTATATGATAAATGGACTGAAGGGACAGTTCCTTAAGTGAGGAGTAATCTTATCTTTTTTTGGTTTTATATTAGATAAGTCCCAAAAGTGATGTGTGGTCATTGGGATGCATTTTGTACTGTATGACGTATGGAAGGACTCCATTTCAGCATATAACAAATCCAATTAATAAACTGCACGCTATTGTTGATCCTAGTTATGAAATAGAATTTCCAGATATTGCTGAGAAGGATCTTCAAGATGTGCTAAAGGTAACTCTCCCTTAAGATTAATTTTGATTTAAATAATAGCAACTTCTTTATTTAAAGCATATTTTCTTAAACTGGATGAGTTGTGCTTGAAATTTTTTTTTTTGCAAATAAATGCTCACTACTACTTGTAGGAACATGCTTTATTCCAAAACAAGACTTAATGAAGATAGAGCTGCTGCATATAGTTTCCATAGTAAAAGTACTTTCAGCTCAGTAGCAAATAAACACGTAAACAGTTAAAGCAGTCTGGCTTAACTCCTCTGGCTGAACACCCCAAAGTAGGTACAGTAGCTTTTGTACTCACTGTCCCTTCCCTCACCCAGGATATTTGCCTGGGTTTGAAACTTGGCCTGTGCTTTTTTACTCGAGCCCTTGTGCTCCTCAGTAATTGAGCTGAAATGCAGAAACACTTATCCCCTTCACTTTCAAATCTCGGTGTCATTCAGAATAAAAGAATATTGTAAGTTCTGATCTTTACCTCTTCTGACATTGTTGCTTGAGTAAAAACAAGATATAAACTTTACTCTGAAGATAATTGCTAATGAAGGCAATTAAGTTAATCTGTTGTTGTATTGAGTCTCTCTGAGTTTGGCAGTAAGAAGTCCTGACATACATTTATAGGGTCTTCACCCTCACTTTTAATACTTAAGAAAATTATTGCTTCATAGGTAAAGCATTCTTCCGCTTCTTTTTGTTTTCATTTGCAGCGCTGTTTAGTAAGAAATCCTAAACAAAGGATATCTGTTTCAGAGTTGCTGATACATCCATATGTTCAAATTCAAAGTCATTGTCAAACAGGTACATTTCTTTTTAAAATACATTTTTATTTAATAGTACTTATAATTCTGTTTAAGACGACAAAATGCTTTACTCTTATGCTTTCCACTTGCTGGCATAAAAATATATTTTGTTTGGTGCCCATGTATGTTTCAGAATTGACTTTAGTATTTTAATTCTTAAACTGATCACTGACTTCTTGTATACCTCTAAGATGCACCGGTAATTTATACATAGTAGTATACAACTTCAGCATAATTCTAAATTAACTGCAGGTGTTCCAAATGCAAAAGGAACAACAGAGGAAATGAAACGTATCCTTGGCCAGCTTGTTGGCTTGAATTCTCCCAACTCTATTTCTAGAGCTGCTAGGGTAAGTAGATTTTCTTTTCTGTTTTATATGGTAGTGCATGCTCCTGCAAACAAAGATAAGAATGGTTGGTAGCGAAAACTGAAAGCATACATGTATCAGAACTTTAACCACAGCTGGAAAAATATTATACCTTGTAGTGCTTTTGTTTGCAAGCATGCAGAATCTCTGCACACCCTTCTGAATGGGAGCAGTTGAAAGGATGATTGTAATCTTGGTTTTAGCTTTTTCTTTCCTTTCCACCTCCCAGTACATCTGTATTGTTTTATTTCCAAACTCTCCACTCATTTCCAGAATATCTCCTCTAAACCAGGCCTTACTGTGCTGCTTTGCTTTTAGATGCCCCAAAACTGTGGTAGGTCTTCTAATTTAAGAACAGTCATTATGGAGAAATGATGTAAATCAATCTGTCAAGTGTGCAAGCTATTGGACTGCAACTGTTCTTAATTCCTGGAAGCTGCTGAACTATTAATGCATTGCTATTTGTAAATTAGTTGCTGTGTGGTAAGGTATTATGATTTCAGCCTCTTGGTTTACTGCCTTGAAAGAAAAGTGTGATAACTCTTCACCAACTCAGTTCTTTCCACCCTTCTTTCAGAAGAGGTGATGGTGGTCAAATGTAAAGGTTAGATGGAATGCAAAGCTGCTTTCATGGGGAGGAAAGCAAATTGAATTTGCAGAAAGTATAATCTAAAGAAGTTTGTTTAAACTTACACTGCTAGTCATATCTGTTTGTGGGTTTGTTTGTTTTTTTTAATATGGGGGTGAATGAGCAATTATCCTTTTAACAATATTGTGATGTGCCTATGTTTGTTTGCCACTGTTTTTTCTATCTCATATAAAGCTTGCTCACCCAGAGTATGCAAATACCTCTCTCCTTCCATGCTGGTGTTTCACATCAGAGACAATTAATGAAGTAAACTTGATTTAAAATCTGTTTAAATCTAGTTTGTTCTCTGCCAACTTGTGAAGCTCTATACCTTTGCTTATGCTGCTAGGTCAGTGTATGTGTTTTCTTTTAGGCACTACATTGCATTACAACTGGTGCAACTATGCTGTCTTAAATGTATATCTTCTGATCTCTGAGAGGGAAATTTTAATATGGAGTTTGTAGTATTTCAGTATGTGATGACTTATTTCAAGTGGTAATGTTTGTTATAAAGATGGAGTTTGAATCCGTGTGCGATACAGCTGTGTTTACCTGAATATCTGTGTTTTTATTAACTTTCAGACTTTATATGAACAGTGCAACAGTGGTATAAGTCTTGATGTATCAGCATTTGCAAAACCTGGGAGTCAAAAATCATGGACAACGAAATGATGTACTGCTGTTCAGGACGCAACAGAGATGTTTGGTCTGTTCAAAAAATATTTTGTGCTGCTAGCTTTTAAAAGGACACTCAGCATAAAGTTCACATTTTTACATCTTCTTTGTCTTCTGATAATGCTTGCAGATCATTAAAAAGAAATTTAATTGGATGCTTTTCACTGGGAGCTGTTTCTCTCTTTGCATGCCACTTGGATTGAACAAAGAGAACTGCTATTTGGTGATTTTTTGTGTTTGGAGTACAAAAAAACATGTATGAGAATCTTCAAGTTTTATCCCTTGAAGCTAAAACAAAAAAAGTTCATAAAATGCAAACTGGTGTACATGAAAAACATGCAAATATCTCTTGAAATATTTCCTATGACATGAACACAGAGTTTTATGCTGTTCTGTGCTTTGCCAATAAATGCCTCTTGTGTCCAGTTTAATCATGACTAAGGAGTTAAGCATTCTTGTAAGTTATCAGTTATGATACTGGTAGATGCATGTAAAAGTCACCTGGTTTTTGGGCTGTTCCTGTGGTTAAGTGACATGGTGGAAGCATCAGTACTGTTCTGAAGAGTTATATGAATAAAATGATGTTTGTTCTATTAAAAATGCTACTATAAATCCAATATGCTTTTTTCAAAAGAGAAAACACACCAAGATTCATGATGGTCAGAAATCACTAATTTGGATTTTTTAAAAGCATTAACACTAAACACTCTTTAAAATGCACTGAATGTAGTGGGACTGTTTCTTACACGATTATTAGTGGACTGATCAGGTTTTGTTTTAACTGAGTTACATTTCTGGTGCAAGTATATGAATTTTAAATTTACTAAGTCATTGAAAGACGTTAAAATAACATCTAATAGTTTTAAATTGGAAAAAAAAAACCAAAAACCAACCAAACAAAAACCAACCTTGGCTTCAGTTTCCTGAGAGCTGCCATGCTGTCCTTGGATGCTTTCTAAAATGTGGAGCTTGTTAGTGCTCTATCTTGATCAAGAATTTTGAATTAGTCTCTTCTGCCTTTCATTCATAACAGCCCTGCATATAAACATCCCAACTTCATTATTAAATAGTTTGTTCCTTGTTTATCTACATGAATTAAGAGTGCACCACACTCCTTCATCACTGATGGAAAAAGTTCAAGGTCAGCGCTAGAGAAGCTTACCTTGACAATTTCTGCATGTTAGATTATTTAGTTCATGTTTTCTTACCTTGATCACTGAAATATTTTAAAACCTTTGATAGCTTTTGGATTTTGTGTTTTAAGTTTGGATAACTGATTTTGGGTTGAGATGTTGTAATGCTTCAAAAGCATTGAGGAGGGAGGTTTGTCTTTCATTGTAAGCCAATATTTAAATACTTTTCCCCCCTTGGTTTCCTTCAGCTTGCCTGGATTCACATGATTTAGTTTTTTTTGATGTGTGTTTGTTTTGTTTTCTTCTTTTTGATGTTGGGATGTTAGCTTTCATTTCCATGACTCTTGAAAGATTTAGAGGATCAAAAATCTGAGTGGCATGGTGCTACTGGTTACCTGTTTACCCAAACCTGTAGCAGTGCTGTGAAATCTCCATAAGGCCTGTGAAGAATGTCTTCTAGTTTACACTGCTGGGTTTTACTACATGACAAAAGTGTGACCATGCATCCAAGAACTGGAGCGCAAATCAAGTGCCTGGATATTCTTCCTACCTCCGTGGTGGAGGTGCAGCAAAACAATTACTCAAATAATTCAGTTTTTAAAAAAGGAAGAGTAGTATTTCTGTTACTTTATCAGGCCTTTGCTTAATGTCTGTCTTTCTAAACTCTAAGCCCCGTCCAGTTTCATGTGCCAGTTATGGCTATCCTGCTGTGTCAGAGCAAGTGCTTGTAAAAGAGTATTATTAATTACTCTGGGGTGTTGTGTTCCTGTGTTCAACACCTGCCCTCCTGTGGTTTTGGTTAGCAGATATTATCTGGAATACACAGAGGGAGTGATTAGGAGTGGGAACTACTGATACCAGCCCTTCTCCCCTCAGCCTGCTCAGGGAGGAGGGCTGAAGCGGGGGGAGAGAATGTGTCCTCACCCCAGTGATGGGGCACACGCAGGAGCAGCGCATCTCTCTTCTAAAGGCAAACTTAGAATCATGAACTTAACTTTGCTGTTAATCTAATTGTTTATTCTATGAAACAGATTATGGAGTCTCAGTCATCTGTGGGGCTGGGGGGAGCTGTCTCCTAGCAGGGGAAAAAAGTTAAAGACTTGTTCCCTGTAATGGTCCTATTCTGATTTTTTTTTTCTTTAATCACAGACTTTAGTACTTCTGTGGAAGCTCAGTGGTATTTCAAGCTAGTGAGTACACATGCTAATTGTACTCTTATCTGTTACATAAATGTTAAAGTTATAAATATTGAAGCTACTGAAGAAAAATGTTAATGTTCTGCACTTCTTGTATTCTAGACAGTTTAGGAGATGACATGGGAAATGAAACACTTTCTCTGGAGATAAAAATATGTATCATCCCCTTCAGAGAGAACCTCGTTAAGAATCTTTGCAGAAACATGATTTGTTCAGAGTTACTATTGAAATGTCTCCAAACTACTTGTTTAGATTACAGATCTTGAAATATTTCTGCGTAATTTTTCTGCTGTTATAATTAACTTTTGCTGTTTTGTTTTTCTGCTGGTTAGCACTGAATATGCAGAGAAGCAATGCTACATGTTGTATTTTTCCTGTTGTAGTGTATGGTTTATCAATCCTTTCATTCCGTGACTCCCAGAGAACCCACAGGAAATACAGCTGGCATGAGAGGGAGCTTATGAAAGAGGACTGAGGCTGATGAGAGGCAGTGGGTTGTTATCAGTCATCTCTTTTAAATAAAAATTTTCCATTGTAAATGTACAATTGATGTGTACTCCTTCCCTGCCTCAGTGGTGTGCTACAAGATATCTGCCTACCCTCCGCAGCTGCCACCTGCTGGAACTTCAATCCACTCCTATTGCGTTTTGGTTTTTTTTTTTTTGTTTATGTGAGGGTTTTTTGTTAGGTTATTGGAGGGAAGGGGTGCTTTACAGTCATCTCCTTTTTCAAATTCTGTTGGGATCTGAAAAATGTGTTTGGAGTACAGAATAGCTGTGCATGATTAGCTTTAAAGGACAGAAAACACTGGTCTTAAATGTTGGTTAACAGAGGTGGTCACCTGAAGCTTTCTTAAGCTAATAAAATGCCCATTGTGTTACTGTCACCCTCTGGTCCACAGTTCAGGATACTGTGTATATATAAAATGGGGAGAGAAGGTGGTTGACTAAACCAGAGGGTGTCTGTTTATAAACACTCTTAATGGATAAATGTGTAGTATAATGCTTTATCAGCTAATATTGAGATAGTGCAACTACATAAAAAGTAGAAATGCAAATGAGAACACCTTCAGTAAGTCCCCTTCAGTAATTCTTGTTCATAAAATGAGTCTGGAAAATTACAGCCTTTAAATCTAATACTGTGGTCCAAAAAACTCTTACTTGGCAGCTAATGCTAAGAAAAGCCCAACTGCAGAAGGGCACCTTCCCTTCTTATTTATGGAGGGGTATAGCATTGCTCAGACCCAGCTGCTGGATGTATAGTTAGACTTCAAAGATGAAGTTTTGAAGTCTCTGCTGTTGTAGTCTTGGTGTGCCAACACAGAATTGAGCCCTTAACAAATGAGACAGAGGCTGTTTGATCACATAACTCCCTGCTCTCAGGACACTTCTCCAAGGAGCAAGGCAAGTCTCCCCATGGCCCTGGAGGAGTCAGACTCCCACTTCTCTCCTCTGGCTTTGAAGGTACTCTCAGCTCCTGCTGTGGAACAGGAGGGAATGGTTAAATCCCGAACGCTAGAGAGTACAGAGCAGGGTATGAGTTAGTCTGAAGTGGTTAAATTGTCACTTGAGTTTTGGTCCTCCTATGGGTTTTTGTTTGTTCTTTAAGCACCTGATAGTGGTTCATGCTAAATAGATGGCTAATTCTGAAAGCAGTGATAAGGATCAAATTAAAAGCTAAACAGTTGAAGTAAACTTGAATTCTAGTCCCTCTCTCAAGCCTAGGTTTCTCCTGAGCTCCTCAGCAGGAATCACAGGCTAATCCTTGTAGGTGCCAGTTATGGCAAGTAGGAGCTGAAAAATGTTTGCTGTTGCCTTTGTGCTGTCTCATAATGCATTGCTGCTCTCTCAGCTTGCCTGAGTTCTCAGCAGCAAGGATAAAATAAGTACTATATTTTATTATGTTTGTATTTTAGACACTTTCATGGCTAATACACATCCTATTTCAGCCAAATATAAATGGCTAATACAAAAGTATTCTCTTCCTGCTCAACGTGTATATCGCCCCCCAGCTCGGTTACCAATGCCCCCCTGCCAAGAGCACAAAGCTGGTAGGTCTGTCAGTGAGCTTGCAGAGCATGTCCTCATTTGCTCACTGCGCCATATAAAGTAAGACAGAAATCATCTTGCAAGATAAAGGCTATAAAGAATGGAGCAGGCAGTGTAGTGTGATTGCTTGTGAGATACCGAGGTGTGCACCTGTATGGAAACAGAGGCTTTGTACAGCCTGCCCATACACTTTCATGGGAGTTGCTGAAATGAAACCTGAGATAAAAATCGGACTCCTCACCTCAATTCCTCCCCTTGGAAGGTAAAATACCCACAGCTAAACAGTGATGCAAGTCTAAGATGCCAGCTCTAATCAGATGAATTGCTAAAATCCAGGCAGCTTTTGCAATGAAAAAGATGACTAATTTAATTGAGGAATAGTGATGCCACTGTTTTGAACTCTTAATAAACAGAGGAAGAGGTCAGTATTTAAGCAGCATCAGCCCATTGGTCTTGACTCTTACAGTACTGTAAAGATCTCTGCTTGATCTCACTTAATGTGCACATTATGTGATAAGTGCAAGTAAACTTTGAATAGCTGCTTGTTACCAATTAAAAATACAATTAAGTAAATATATTGAAGGAAATGAGAGTTAGATTCTTGGCATTGATACTTGCTTCCTGTGTGGTCTTGGATAAATTATTTCTGAGTGTTCTTTACACTCCTCATGTTTTCTGTTTACAGCTGGGCAGAAAGCTATTCCGTACCACGAGTCTGTACAACGCCCATTGTGTTTGTTGGCTGTGGGGAGGATAGAGCTCTTGATGCTGCTCTTGCAGAGCGGCATTATGTTTTGAAATATTCTTAACGAGGTAAAATTTGTCATCCACACGGTGCTTGGATGTTCATACAACAGAGGTCTGATTTAGTGGTGCACAGATGGCAGTGCAGCAGACGGCAGTGATGTCCCCTCCATGGTGGCTGAGGACCTCTGGGCACTGCAGCAGCTCCTGTGGCATGGAGACCTCCAGAGCCGAACACCTGGAAGCACTGACCCAAACCTGCCCCTCGGGCAGAGGATGGTCTGCAGCCCACGTGTGTCACTTCACTGGTAAACATACTAACTACTGCGCTGTAATGTAAGACAGAACTTCCATGGCCGCCTCTGCTGCGTGTGATTTGGACATCTCCAGTGGCCTGCATCCTTCAAGGAGCTCTGCTGCTGAGGCAGTTTCCAAACTCACGATGGCTTGGGTGCAAGGCAGCCAGCTGCTCCTTTCCAACCAGCCAGCGCTGCCTGTTGGCATGGGTGGTGGTGGCCCTGTAGTGCTTCAGCGAGTTTTACAGGTACAAGTGCCCACAGACAATAAGGTACCTCAGTAACCAGATGAGCAGAAGTTTTGCGTCTTGAGCAGAACCTGGGTGCCTGACTTAAAGGTGAGTGTCTGCATAAATCTTTTTTAGTTTGACCTTGGGACTTGTAGTAGAGGTCCCAAACTGCAACAGTAAATACATTTGCTAACTGTGGTGGTGCCTGCTGGGCAATGCAAATATTAACAGAGAATTGGTTTTAGGGAGAGCAGATGAAGATTCAAAGAAATCCTGTTTTTCGGCACATCGTTTGCCCTGAGTTAGGGAATGCTCCTGTTGCTCTTGTTTCTCATCTTCCCCGGGAAGAGAAGACTCTGGCAAAAGTTACCTGCATTGGTGTTCAAAAAGGAACGCAGAAGTTATAATGTCAGAGCCTTTCCTTGTAAGAGATTAGTCCAAGGAACTATTTAAAATTGCTATGCCAGTAACAGGTTTTTAGAGCAGTTGATAAAATGAGCCCCAACAGCCCTCCAGGCCCAGTTGGTATTGACTGAAGGAGCCTAAAGAGTTTGCAATAGGTGTGCTGGACTTAAGACCACAGAAGTGGAAGGTAGTAAATGTGATACTGATCTTCAGGGATGTTGAGCTTGTGAATTAGATGACAAAGTATGCTTTCCATAATAAATAAACCAAAGTGAAAATATTACATTAGGGTGGAATGGGGGGATACATGACTGAACAGAAACTATTGAGAGAATCTTTTGCAGAGAAATCTTGGAGAAGCTAAAATGCCAAAACAAAACAGAAAAAAAAAATGCTCAGGAGTGAACAAGTGGGAAAAAGCTGTGGAATAAGTAGTCAGTCATTCCCACCTAAGGAAGATTACCAGCAGTTGGGTCAAGGAGCTGTGGTAATGTGCATTTTCAAGCAATCTTGGGGTTAAACAGCAGATTGTTGATACAGAACTAGTAGAGCTTCCTTGTGGGAACATGTTTGGAAGAATCTTGTTATTGATGAAATGGCAGAGGAACGTCTACATTGACAGGAGGCAAAGTGATTAACATGGGAGGACAGGATCCTAATATGCAAGGGGGTCAGAATGGCATTTTTGCGATGGTTCTTCGGCATTATGGAGAGTTCTCTAAAAATGCCTGCCCTACCCTTGTACTAAAGGAGCCAATTAGAATATTAATTATTGGGAAAGGAAGAGAACAAAATATTGATGTGCTGCTATATATGTGTGTTTGGTTGGAATGCTGTCTGCAGCCCTTGAAAAGGATCTAGTCAAACTAGAGAATATGGAGAGAACCAGTGAAGGTGTCCAAAGAGATGGAACAACTTCCATACAAGACGGCAAGCTGAATGACTCACTTGGGAAACTCTGTCACTCTGGCAGGGTGCTGGAGGGGAGAAATCAGCATTGCACAGGGCTGGGAGCTGATGAAACGATCAGACAGAATTTTCAAATGGAAGGAAGATACTGGGGTTTAGTATGCAAAATGTAATTACGTTGGAAATGAGGCTAGTGGGGGATACTGTGGAAGACAAAGTCATAAGCATGTTCAGAAAGAGATTAGATATGTTCAAGGAGGTTAGGATCATCCTTGGCACTGTGGTGTGGATGTAACCTCTGGCTTGGGAATTCCCTTTAAACCTCTGATCCCAAGAGTGTGGGATGTTTTGCCAGGGATGAAATCGCTTACCTTGCTTAAAGGGTTCGTATTGGAAAAAGATATCAGATCACACCACCTCTTGCTCTGACCCACTGTGGCAACAGTTTGATTCCTTAACTGGAGCCCTGTGGTTGGGTTTCTTTGTGTATAGATACTTGATTTCAATCTCCACACCTGTCAACACAATAGTTTTTGCAAGCAGCATTCAAATACATTTGATTAGATACATCAGTGTCAACTGAAAAGCAGTCATGTTTTAACAGGTATTTCATGTACTTGCAATGGCTTGGCCATATCTGTACAATGTTATCTGGCATCTCACCTTTGCCTTCCACCTAAGCCACTGCCTTGGGTGCTCACACAGGTTCCGTAACTTCCCTGCTGAGATCATCCCTCAGAAGGGCAGCTGGAAGCCAGGATCAGGGCAGAGGCTTTTGCCTGGATTTAAGCTGGGAGTAAGGCCACAGAAAATCAAGTTGCAGAGCAGTCAACTCCAGCGCTTTGTGGCAGGAGCAGGTTCGGGTCTGTTTGGTCTTCAAGGTTTACCTTTAGGTCTTGCATATGTGCTTGTAACCACACGCTGACACAGTTGGCACCAGGTCACATTTTGCACAGAACCTACTGATAACGCTGGCAGAAATTCCTGCTGAGAGCTCAGGTCGGTGCAGGTGGCGATGCTCTAACAACCAATTTGACACACTGGTGGGGTGTTTTTTTCCCTACATGAGCAGGTCTATAACCAGTCCTGCAAAACTTGTTTAACTAGTCCTTCCTCTGCACAGTTTGCCATGTGCTCAGCCTTCCCACAGCACCTTGCCTCACACTTTGCTCTATGCATCAACTTACTCCCTGTTTTAAGGCAATAGCTGGAAGCTTTCCAGTGCTGATTTCATGGAGAAACGCCAGTTCAGGGAGTTCACACACAAGTGCTCCTGTCAAATTCTTCTGGGTTTCACTTTTGACAGGTGCCTGGTATCATCTGTGTAGACTCCTGCCACAGTTCCTGGCACAAGGCCTCCACGTCCTGGAGTTTAGGTCCTTTCAGGACTTGACGTGAGTCTGCCAGAAAATAAGGAGCCCCACAGCATTTGCTGTTGCCTTTGTGGTCTGTCACTATACTGGAGTGTTAGATCTTGCTCCTTTGGCCACTACTCAAGGACATTTTTGAGTTCAGGTAGGTTCTAGTTCATGGAAGACTACTGAAAAATAAACTTTCCTAGATATTGGGCATCCTGCTTTTGACTATGTTTGGAAACCTATACTTTCACAGAAGGGATGTGCATAAGGCCTGGTTGTGTAATGAGTTGATTCATAAATGTTGCTCATACATGAGTTGTGCATCCAAGCACATTTTCTGTAACAGCTTATTCATCTTACAGTAAACAGGAATCATTGTCAGTGGAGCCTTGCTCACTCTTACTAACTAGAATATTGTATCTTTTTCTCCTAATTTTGCTATTATTAAAATACCGTATCTCAACACAGACCTCAAGCTATCACAGAAATTAAATGATTTTCATCTTAAGCATCTTGTTAGAGCATCATAGCCTAATGAAAGACCCTAAGACAGGCCAAGCATAAAAGAAAGATGAAGATACTAACTCAGGACTAGGTGAAGCATCCAATTTCCTCTGCAGCAAATATATATTGTAGCTCCTGCTGTGAATGGAGATCTTAAAAAAACAAACAAACAAACACCACCCCCCCCAAAAACCCAACAACAAAACCAAAACCCAACAACAAACTCCAGAACCAACAAAACTCAAACAAGCACACAACAAAACAAACAAAGCAGCCCAACCAGAAACAACAAGTGCTGTGTCTCTACTGCTCTGCCTTGTGAGCTGTCAAGAGCCTCACTGGGAGGGTGAGAAACTGTCTGGTCCCCTCCTGCTTTCTCCCAGCCTTCCTTCTGCTTGGCCCAGTGAGTCAGGCTTTTCTGTAGAGTGTTTTCCTGACCCACCTACTAACCTGGCTTTGCCCTTTTGCACACCCCGGTTAGCCACAGTCAGAGAAGATGAACTGAAAATGAAACTATTTTGGAAGTCTTACCAGCTGCTTTTTAGAAGGAAATATTAACACTACGTTGTCTTTTCAGGGAATACTTTCCTGAGTACAACCCCTGGGCTGCAGTTGTGACTGACAACTGAAAAAACTACTGATATAGAACTCTTTCCCCCCGCATTCCCCCTTTCACCTCCAGTTGCGAAGCTCACAGCACACAGGTGAAATGCTTTGGTTCTAGGTGCTTGATCTGCTCTTTGTACGATTGGGTGTACTGCAACTTATTTTTAACCCTACCTAGACCTGAATTACTGATCGTGAACTGAGGATAAAGACAGGGTAATGATAAATTTCAGTAGAATGCTGTTTTTGTCATTAATTAAAGCACTAGCTGTGATCCTTAGGTTGTGAAGGAGCTTGAAGAACCTCTTTTCAGCCTACTGAAACTGGTCTTGCTTTGCACCAAGCTCCTCAGGCTTCTGATTTCTTTCTGACCAGCAGGATGACATCCAAATTCACATGATGAGCAAGACCAGTGTTAGTACCATGTTGTCATCTGGTTTAATGGTTCACTTTTTCCCCATTTTATCCCGTAAGAAGCTTGTTATGCTAAAAGCTGTATGTGAAAATATTTGCAATACATCCTGACCTCCTGACTGTCAGGAGGAAAGAAACTGGTTAGTATGCTCTGATTTACCATTAATAAGCCCAATATATAGTTTGTGTTGCTTTCTACATTTTTATTGTTACATACTTCTTAAATCTAGACACACTTTTGAGATCAAGCTAATTACTCTTCCATAGATCAGCACCTTTGCGCCGCCTTAGAAAATTTTGGTAATATTCAAATGTTACCTTCACCCTGAAATGAGTCTACCTCACCTGCATTTTCATATGCCAGTCCTTTCAGGATTACAGAAGAGCAGGTGGTGGGGTCAGAATTAAGATACATGTAGCCTGATATCTTGTCTAACTGATTCTGGATGCTAAGGAAAGAATGGCCTGTGACAAGTGTGCAGTGATACTTCTGAGATGATGATCAGTGCCCTCCCTTGAGTGCAAATGAAGTTGTCCTTCCAATTCCAAAATGATGAAGTTGTGCAACATCATGCTGAAATTTTCCTATGTCTGGAATTCACTTTCTTTCAGATTTTAAAAATCAAAAGCCTTATTCTTAGATCTACTTTTGTTTGTCCTGCCACTATTTAATCTGTGGTCACCTGTTATTTCTACAAGAAAATCTTGCAACCCTTCTAACCTCCTTGCTTAACAAAATGAAATCAAGTGGCTTTTGCTTTTGCAGATTTAGAGGCTATTTGGTACAGAAATGTCCCTCTCCAGGTTGTGTCCTGAACTTTTTTTTTTCCCTCCTATTTTTTTCAAGGATGCCAGCTTTCCATAATGGTATAGCATACAGTGATATTTAGTCTCTGGTTTAGCCCCTGTTGTCTCTGGACAGCAGTCCTTTCCTCTAGGCACTGCTGCTGCCCAGGGTGGCAGATGTGAATGTCACCTGCTGGTCAGAAAGCAGCTGGAAGCCTGAGGAGCTCTGTCTGAGGCAAGACCATAAATCAGTGCCCTCCTCATGCTGCAGGTACAGTGTGGACGCAAATCTGCCCTGGGAAGATCACTTTAACTGGGGCCAGGACTGGTGCTGGGTGGGTGCTGAGGAACTGACTAGAAGAGAATTCCTCAGCAGAAGGATGTTCTGCTGCATTTTCTATGCCCTGAGCTCAACTACTTGCCCTGATCATAACAGTGTCTTTTAATTGCTTAATGTTGTTTTTCTCCTGTAACTGCTGCTTCCTGGTGGTCCTTGCATTAAAGACTGCCAGCTTTTAATGTGTGTTCAACTTTACCAAAATCAGATCTGTACCAGTGGCAGACAGCGTCCAGGTTTGCTTCCTTTCTAGTTATTCATCTGCCCCAAAGTGTTGTGCTTGGCACAAAGTTGCACCGGTGTGTGGGGTGGTTTTCTCTTCATACTGTCTTCAGGTACTGTCCTGGGGTATGTTATCATCAGCAATGATGTTCTAGAGCAATACGTCATTGTCCAGTCAATGTCAAATTGATACTAGCATTGGTATAAGAGCTTGTGTGCCGGTGTCACCAGTCTCTTCTTTCCACAGGCCTGTATTTTTGGCATAAAACTGGCAGGTCTTGACAATGTCTTCAATCCGCCTGTTCATTTCAAGCTAATAGGAAATGTCATCTTAGATCTTTTTATCTGTATATATAAAAATTTTATTAGTCAGAGTCCAGGTGCCCTTTAACATGTTTTTACCTGTACTCATAGTTTCCTCATATGCCAGTAAGAGGTTGTTCATAATCTTTTGTATTCACGGCTCTCCCTTTTTTTATTATTGGTGTGGTTTTGAGTTACAGCTCTTGTAATTGTTGTGTGAGATGAAGAAGACTTTACTGTCACACCACTGGCTCTGGACTATATTTTAGCTCGTTTATGATGAATCCTCGGAGAAAAATTTCAGCACTCACCACATCTCTCCCAGGTTGGCATTTAATTTGTAAATTATATGTGTTGACTTCAAACAGAGCCTTTTCTTGAAGCCATTGATTCCAGATACTTGTTTGTTTGTGTGTGTGTTGGTGGTGTTGTTGTTGTTTGGAGTCAGGCAACACTGGCCTGCCAATGGACAGGTCTAAAATCTGTTATGAATATACACTATGACCAAACCTGCTGTTTCTGCTCAAACATGCTAGTTACTGCTGTCTGTTGGTGCCTGGTCCACATACTACCAGCCCCTTGGGCTGAAACATGTGCTGCTGGTGTTTTAAGGGTACAATGACCATGGACTCCTTCAATGCTTCATAGTTACTGTCATCAGGCTCTTTAACTCCTTTATGAGTATAGTCTTTACTAGGATTTGTATCAGTGTGTTGGATGCTTATGCATGGGAATGCTCTAAAGCAGCTGATTTGGAGAGCTAAACTAGATCCCCATTTCTGACCTTCATTTACTATTTTAAGGAAGTTTGTATGCCTTCCTGGTCTGCTAGACAGCTGTTTCCCATTGACTCCTATTGACCATGATTTCTCTATATACCTAGGAATGTTCCTTCTAATAAACAGTTTGCTGTTGCTCTAGTCTTATATTGCCAGTTCTTTCCACAGCCGCTTGGAAGACTAAGTCATGCTTGAGCAACCTAAATGCCTTCTATGACGAAATGACTGGATCTGGGGATGAGGGGAGAGCAAGGGATGACATTTACCTTGACTTGGGCAAGACTTTTGACACTGCCTCCCACAATACTCTTGTATCCAAGGCAGGGTGTTAGGGACTGGATGGGTGGATGTGCAGTTAGAAGGTGGGTGAAACGCTGGCTGGAGACTGGGCTCGGAGGGCAGTGGCTGATGGGTTGTGCTTCACAGACAGTTCTCTACTTGTTGCTGGGGTGTGTCTTGTTCAACACCTTCATCAATGGCCTGGAGGAGGTGATACAATGCACCCTCATCAAATTTGCAGACGATGAATGCTTGAGGGCAGGGCTGCCTTTCCTGGGCAGGCTGGAAAAATGGGCCAACAGGAACCCCACAAAATTCAGCAAAGACAAATGCTGAGCGCTGCCCTGGGAAGGAAGAGCCCTGGACACCAGGACAGGCTGGGACTGCCTGGCTGGGGATCAGCTCTGCAGCAAGATGAGCGTGTAGATGAATGTGCATCAGCACCTGCATTGCTCTTCTAACAGACCTCTGCCCATGGAGTGTTTAGCTGAGGTAATTTAGCAGCTATGCTTAGTTAATTTAAGTTTTACATTACTCACCATGATTTGAGTCCTCTCTACGAGTAGAATCATAGAATCATTTCAGCTGGAAGAGACCTTTAAGATCATAACCTAACTCTAGTACTAAACTATGTCCCTAAGAACCCCATTTGTACATCTTTTAAACATCTCCAGGGATGGTGACTCAACCACTTCCCCAGGCAGCCTGTTCCAGTGCTTCACAACCCTTTCTGTAAATAAATTTTTCCTAATATCCAATCTAAACCTCCCCTGGTGCAACTTGGGGCCATTTCTTCCCATCCTATCCACTTGCTACTTGGGAGAAGAGACCAACACCCCCCATGCTACAACCTTCATTCAGGTAGTTGTAGAGAGTGATAAGGTCTCCTCTCAGCCTCCTTTTCTCCAGGCTAAACAGCCCCAGTTCTCTCAGCCGCTCCTCATCGGACTTGTGCTCCAGACCCCTCACCAGCTCCATTGCCCTTCTCTGAACTCTCTCCAGTACCTCAATGTTTTTCTTGTAGTGAGGGGCCCAAAACTGAACACAAGATTTGAGGTGCAGCCTCACCAGTGCTGAGTACAGGGGGATGATCACTTCTCTAGTCCTGCTGGGCACACTATTCCTGACACAAGCCAGGATGCTGTTGGCCTTTTTGGCCACCTGGGCACAGGCTGGCTCATGTTCATCTGGCTGTCAATCAACACCCCCAGATCCCTCTCTGCCAGGCAGCTTTCCAGCCACTCTTCCCCAAGCCTGTAGTGCTGCCTGGGGTTGTTGTGACCCAAGTGCAGGACCTGGCACTTGGACCTGTTGAACCTCATACAACTGACCTCAGCCCAATGATACAGCTGGTCCAGATCCCTCTGTATGGCCTTCCTACTCTCCAGCAGACCAACACTCCCACCCAATTTGGTGTCATCTGCAAACTTACTAAGGGTGCACTCAATCCCCTCGTCCAGGTCATTGATAAAGTGATTTAACAGAACTGAACCCCGTACTGAGCCCTGGGGAACACCACTCGTGACCGGCCACCAACTGGATTTGGCTCTGTTCACCACAACTCTTCGGGCCCGGCCCTCCAGCTGGATAGCATGACTTGCCCTATGACCTCTGAGCATTAAGCTCAGTCAGGCTCATTTTGTAGTCTTAAAGATGAAGGATTTTTTTTTTTTAATTACGTGAACTGGATGTTAAGAGTCTTCTACTTCACCCTCTCAAGATCTTCCCCGATTATCTTTATGGTAATATCTTCATTGCTGCTTTTTGTCCATCTTCTGCAGCAACACTGTTGTTGCTGTGAAGAGCAGTAATTCTGGTATCGGTTTCCAGGTAAGTGTTGCAGTATTTTGTGATGACTAGGAGCATGCCTGGCTCAAACCTCATGCTGGTTTCACAGATCTGCTTCGTGCAGTGCCCAGGTTGCACCTTCACCCTTTTTATGTGACACAGCCCTCCCTTTCCCTCTGCTCGGCGGCTGTGTCTGCTCTAGTAGGTAGAGCAGACCCTGGCTCCTTCCCTGGAGGACTGGGGTGCTGCATGGCTCATATCCATACTCCTGAACTTGCTTCTGATCCAGATGAGGGTCATCTCCTGCCTCTCCTGAGCTGTTGCTGGCCCTTGAATTTTCTGAGAAGGGAGTAGTTGGCTCAGGTAAAACTTTTGTCAGGAGGTCGTTTGCCACCAGTGAAAGAGTAGGGCTGGCTGTGGACCAGCTCTCCAGCCAGGGTGCTGGTCTGACCTGCCAGTATGGAGATCTCTGCAGGACCCACCCTGAACCCACTCTTCCTCATCCCAGTCTTTGGAGGATGGGAATGAGAGTTTGTTGCCAGTGGTGGCACCTTTGTCACCCTGTGGCTCAGTAGTTCCCCGGTTGTTTTCAAAGATTGTTGGGCAGGAAAAGGCTGGATTTTGCAGAAGGTCAGGCTAGCCCTGGAGTTGTGGCTGGGAGTTCTTCTGCTAGGGGGCAAAATAATATTTTACAATTGCTGGGACAACGAGTTAACTAGGTGGCACCTCAGAAAGGGCTCATGTCAGGCAATTCAGAATCAATTGCTGATTTGCAGAGGAAGGCAAACAACGCTGCATCTGGGAAGGGAATCAAGTTCAATGGCATTTGGCCTGTGCTTGGGCCCAAAAGCACTTCAGTTTTCCTTTTACCCCTTGGAAACATCAGGAAAGTAATGCTGCAACCAAAGCTGCTTTTTTTTTTTTTCCTACATGAAATTATTTCTTGAAAAAGCTTTCACATCATAGCACACTCTAGTGCTCCAGGGCAGGCAAGTTCTGGAAAGAGCAGAAGGAGCATCCATACAGCAAGAAATGCTGTTAAATGAAAGAAAAGATGTTTTTGGCTATACTGCCTCCAAACATGGCTCCACTGCTCTTAGCTGTCTGAGTCTTTTGGTCTGGTACTCTTTTAATGTCAAAGCACATTTATTCCTCTGGCATTGCAAAGTGTTCTTAAGGTGGGCACATGCTGCGTTTGGAGTCTGGGGTTGTAAACCAGAGAGCACGGACCACACTCATGAGGAAAATGGGGGCTGTCACACGTTTCTGAGGGTTTTGCATCCACTTGAGGGCACCATAGTATGCCTGATAGTGGAGTTTTTGCTAACTGCATGGAGGGCTGTTCCCTGCGTTTTAAAGGAAACTTTTAGAAAAAAGCAATTGCTTAATTTATTTACAACCACCACCATCTTCTAAGAACGCCTATTTCTGATCTGTTTTATCTTTTCCAGGGTTATGGGCATCTTGCTCTAGCACACAAGCATCATTGTGGCTGAGCTGGACATAAAGTTTCAGTAGGAGAGATCTGTCCTACAAAGCAAGAAAGAGCATGAGAAGATTTAATTTGAGGCTTGGCATGAGACTCTGAAGGGCCCTGGCTGGCAGGGCACCAGGAGAAGAATCAGAAAAAATGGTTTTGAGTCTCAAATCTACTACTGGGTTGTGTGACAAACTGCGTGGCCTCTCTGAGCCTCAGCTTCACTGGCTGCACTTAGTTATGCTCTAAGTCAATGGCCTAAAATGTAAAGGTGACATTGCTGCCTAGGTTTGCTTTTTTTGTTTGTGGCCTTGTTGAGGACCTTATATTTCTCAGTGACTCATTTCCTACAGAGCTCCTCTGGAACAGATGAAATTTCGCACACATAAAAGACTTTAGGCAGGCTGGCTTTGGTCGAAAGGGTGGGAGAGACAAATGCCTCTTGTCACTAGGTCAGCTGCTTGCTCGCCATATATTTATCTCTCTGAGATTTCAGCTTTGTTGAATGAGGTTGATGATCAGACTCTGAGATTTGGGACTGTCAGCCATTCTGATGAGCTTGTGCCAGCCGGGGTTGAGGCACAGCCCACGCTCTCCACAGCGGCTCCAAATCGGACAATGGGTGATTTTTATGAACTGTTTGGAGAAGGAATATTGACAGAAGTAAGTCCCTGGCTCTCCATGGTGACAACCCAGATGTCCCCCCTTCAGAGCACTGTCAAAGTGGGAGAGCTGCATGAGGGTCTCCCGCTGCCCTGGTCACCCCATGGTACCTGGACTGTCTTGCTTAACATACTCCAAATCAACACGTAGTATGAAACCCCAGCGATTGACTCTACAAGTCATGGTGTCCTTTATCCCCTCGCTCTGTCAGGCCAGCTAATCAAACAATTTTCTGTTAAGGAGTAAGAATTACGAATTGTGAATGCTGATTCCAGGAACATTTCTGAATTGCCCTTGTAATGCAGTTTGGTACAGATGCCAGAAAAAAATGGTTTCTGTTCACCAGCATCTAAGAGATTACTATTTAACAGGCACCCACACAGTTCAAAAAGGCATTAAGAAATAGGCTTGCCTGTATGATTTTGTGGGGTGTTTCTGCCACCTTCAGAGGCCTGTAAGTTCCCCTCCAGTTGTCCATGAGCCCTGTGCTCTGCCTTCCAGGCACCGGGTAGTTCAGCTCTGCTTCTCTGTCTTCGGCTCCTTTCCCTGCCTGCCCGATTGCTCCATCCATGCCACGAGGAGGGGTTACCTGCAAATCCCCCTCGTTCCTTGTTTTCTTTCGCATATATCCATTCGCTTGGCAACCTGTAGTACCCCCATCTACTCCTTTGCAAATTTTTCACGTAGGTTTTTACTTTATTGCAGGTGGTCCTCCTGGCCACCATCTCTGATGCGGTAAAATAGAGATTCCATTTGTGTCGCTGCAGAGCGGTCATTGCAAACCTGTTTTGCATTTCTGGTTGTATCTTCTACAGCAGCACTACGCACAATAACCTTTGCTGCCCTGTTTTCATTTTCACATGGAAATCCTGTTCATTCAAACTGACTGAAATGTCTCCATGCAGTGGAAGATAGGGGTGAAGGTGTGAAAGACTTTGCCAATAAACTTAGGTGGGGATACTTGGCATGCCTTTTCTTTTTTTCTGCCCTATGTCTCTTGTGAATATAAACTGAGAAATTATTAGAATTGCATCACTGGAGAGAGGTGCAGCAAGAAGAGATCAGTCATAGGTGATGTTACCTGGGGAAAGCTGCCCTGCTCTAAAACACAGCAAAGCATATGCTGAAATTTGATTAAAGAAGCCTGGTTATGCTTAAATAAAAGTATGTGTAGATGATGATTTTTCTTTTTTTAAGAAAACATTGGTGTATTTGCAAAGCTGACTTTAAAGCACTGGTTTCACAGGGTGACAGAAAGACAAAATCAAAGCAATCCTACTTGAGGCTGGGTGTTGAATGGTACTAACTGCATAGTGGCTTTATACAGTAAACATGGGCATGTCAGACCAGAGATTCACATTTTCCATTCATTTTATTTGTTGCATAAACAAGACAGGATCATGTGTATTTTTGCATTTGAAATAGCACATTGAGCACGCACATGCTGCTGCTGGATCCCCATTAAAGGTTAACTACAGCCAGCTGTCATATTGGTCTCTTATCAGTTGTTTTCTATCTATGAAGTCAACCTGCATATAATTCTCTGTCCTTGGATTTTGCAATTGCATCTGGGTAGTTTGGTTTTCCTTTAAGACGGTCAGAGTGAAAATGAATAATAGACTCCTGGAGATCATTGTCAGATCAGCAGTCACCAGGTTCACGCATGTAAGTACCAGGTGTGTGGTCAACACTCTGTCCACAGCTAATCCATCTGCACGTTCAGGGACTTGGAAGTGTTCCTGGATTTGTCAAATGACGGAGTGAGAAAATAGAAGGCTTGGAAATAGAGTGACACAGCAAAGCTTCATAATACTTTATAAATAGGGAAGTATTTTCCTGTCACTGCTGCTCCTGCTATTTGTATTACCATAAATAGGAACTGTTATCTGTGATATACGTACATGAGGGTGTATCCCAGCAAATATCTTAAAAATAATGACATATGGTAATCGGGGTTAATCTGCCTTCCATTTTTACTTTCGCATTTAGAAATATTCTGGGTTTTTTGAGAGAAATGAGCACCTGCAAGTTGCTAGACCATGTTTGCTTCCTATATTAATTTGTTTTGTGATGACTCCAAAGAAGGTCAAGGTCCAGTTGTTTTACCTGCTTTATGAACACCCAAAGAAGCACAGAAAACAGGAGGCAGGAAAGAAAGGGGTAGCACAGAACATTTGATTATAAAGAAAGTTAATGTACATTTTGATGTATCTTCACATACCACTGTTTCTTTTAGCATTTTAAAATAATAATATCAGCTATGAGCAGCTAAGGCACATCCAAACCCAAGCACTTGTGTGGTTTCTTGTGGGCATCAGTGCTAGAAATGCTTTATTTGCAGGGAAGAATTATTTTGCTGTTAAAAAAGAAAAATAAAGGGGAAAAAAAAAATCTTTCCGTATTCTTGTTTTTACCTTCTTTCAGTTTAAAACTTTCACAGTAAACTCTTAGCTCATACAGTGAAGAGTTAATTTCTTAATAAACAATAAAAATGAACAACAATGACATTTTTTTTCCTGTAGTTTTCTTTTATATGCTTGCTTTGTTTGCCTCCTCAGTTCTTCTCTTTTTCTAAACACCTCCATCTGTTGAGATTTCAGTGTCAGGATTTAATATGTAACAGAATGCAGAGAGACCTTGCTCTTAATCTCACCCTTATCCTTTTCAGCACCAAAGTGGTTGCGTGACCATGTGGCATCTGAATCATTTTCATGGGTTTACTGCAAACGGGAGAGGTGTAATAAAAAAGGACCTGGAGCACCTCAGTGTCACTGCACTGGGGAAATCATTCACTTTGATGACATCAATACTTCTGCACCTACTCTTTGGTCAAAATATTCTCAGTAATATTTTTCAGAAGAAAGTTTGATCTTCCGGAGACCTCTTATTCTCCTGTTATTGTGGTTATTTAGTGGGGTGGGATTTTCTATGTTCTACTCATTTTTTCTGTTCCCTTCCTGTCTGAAACGACATTTTGGGTCTAGACGTGTTTTTTGATGCTATATTAGCAATCTGCTAATCCTCCATGCACACTGAAACACAAATTCAAACAGAAGGTGAGGAAGGCTAATGAAACAAAAGGTCCTGGTAAGAGTCTCACTCAAGCTGGTGAGACTCTCCTTCTGCTGAACCAGAGACGAGGTTTCTGGACATCCCTCAGACCAGCTCTGCTGTTCTTTTCCACTGATGAACCAGCTCAAGGTAATTATCTTCTCTCTGCAGATGCTTTCCAAAGCAGATAAGACACTCTGAGGAGTCTGGTGGGTACAGAAGTGCACAAGACCCAGCAGGAGCACAGAGCTCTGAGAGGGTGGCCTCCTACCACAGGCTGGGACCTGTTGGGTCAGCTTAGTATATCTTGTCCCAGTAGACTGTCCAAACACTGGGCTGGGAACAGGGTTGAGGTACCTCCAACATACTGTGACCTCCATGTGTGTGGTTGTCATCAGCTCTAGTCTCAAGTGAGATCAAGTAATGAGCTGTGCCATTTGTTCACATTTACGAGATTGTATAAAATAATGATTTGCAGGGTTATGGTGTGGGTACAGAATAGGAGTTTAATATGGAACATTGATATCCAGGAACTTCACAGTGAGCTGAGAGCTTTTTAAGAGTCTTGGCCAGTTATGGGAATAGATGCGACCTGTCTGAAAAAGGACAAACCCTCCAGCCCTGTCCAAAGGTGATTCACATCTCCGCAACAGATGGTATCAAGTACTGTCTCAATGGAGAGAAGTGCTAGAGCCTTTCCTGCTTGACCTACTGACCAAGAAGTATACGGGGTAGGAGGGAGGAGGAAGAGGGCGAGAGGTTTGGACCACAATGACCCCCCACTGTTTGATCTGAGCTGTAAAGGTCCTGAAGGTATAAATGCTTCGGTCTCTCTGAGTTTGGATGTACCCTCCTGCAGAGCTGCCACAAAGCTCTTAGTGTTCTGTCACAGGAATCAGGGAGGGTGAAACGATTGTTGAGCGCCAACCTAAGCACTCTGCAGACACATGTTTCTCTTGGTCTTTTGTTTCCTTCTACGTGTTCACACAAGCCTTGCAGCTCTACTGACTGATCTGGATTCTCCAACACTCTCAGTCGCTTTCAGATGAATCTTGCCTTTCTGAATACAATTTCAAGTACAGGGCGGGAGTCTCAGGCATCTGTTCCCTCCAGGGTGGTAGTTCTAGGTATCAGACACACTCCTGAGGACAATGCTCCTCATCCAGGGTAGCTAAAGGAGAAAAAGGTATATCTCTGCTTGGTTTGATCAGGCCAGTTTGAGATGTGTCAATGCAGGCATCTCCAAAAGAAAAATACCTTTTGGTAGCTGCTGCAAGCTAGGAGCAGTCACTGGCATATAGCATGATAAAATCAGCCCTGAATTGCGTGGGTCCCGAAGTAGAACATGACACTAAGACTAGAAAACACTTGATTTCTTGCCCACTGTTTTATAAGGTGTTTGAAATCAGTACATTGCATACAATTCAATTTCCATTGCTCTAATGATCTGACGATTTCCTGAAACGCTTGAATGGAGTTTCCACTGACCTTAAAATAACGTTATTTTTTTAAAAAGTGGTTAAGTGCAGACTTTTATGAGACAAATGGAGCCAGACTTCTCTTTCAAAAATATGATTTTTGCAAATGTGCTTTCTTCTAAAAATCTCAGAGCTGTTTTTCAGAATGACAGGAATAACATAAATGCCAGAGTAAGCAGTGATTGTTCGCATAGTGCTGAAATCTCAATACTGAATGAGCAACGCGCTCATTCACTGCATACAGAAATAGGTCCAGAAAAAGTTCTGAATGTCTTTCAAAGTGCCAGTGAATGGCATGGAAGTGCTGCTTCTTTGGTTCTGTGTGCAACTCACGTCTTCATCTGAATATTTGCAAATAACATTTATCCTGTCATAATCTGCTCTTATTACATGTGCTGAGGTTTATCTTTACCTCCTTTTCCTCCCTTCAGTTTTTAACATGTATTATTTAAAAGTTTCAGGGTCTTCTACTCTCTCAGCATCCTGGTTCTTTCTGCACAGAGACACTGTGACTACATTACTCTGGGTTTGACCACTCAATTTTTTTTTCTTAGCCTTAGTTTCCTAATCTTGTTTTTTCAAAACCATACTGCTCTTCAGCAAGGTTTTCACAGCATTTCTTCTTCACTTCTGCTGGACTCCATGGTCATTAGAAAGCTCTTTCCCCAAAGTACCTGGACAACAGAGCCTCACACATGGAGACACATTTCCTTTACAATTTCCAACATGTATAAGTCTCAATATACTTTCTTCCTCCCCGGTTTTGTCAGACCAACCTATTCCTAAAGGAATGATTGCTCAAAGGTTGGCAGACTCTTGTCCTTCTTAGTATTCAGTGGTGCCAGTTAGGTAAATGTTTAAGACATTGAGTATCAGCTGTTTGTAATACCAGAGAATCCTTAAAACCTGAAGTAATTCAAGATCATGCAATCGAAGATGTGCTTAGACTTGGACATACATTTTCTGCAAAGATGTTTAAGCTCCAAAAGTGGAAAGGGTTTTGTTACTCCTCTCAGTTCCGGGGATCCTCTGATGTCCCAGTCCTCAGATGTGGTGGCTTTGTGAACTGCTCTGTCCTTGCCCCTTTGGGAAACAGTAGGAAAATAGTAAGGAAACAGGTCTGCAATAAGTTCCTACCACAGCTGTGTCTGGAGCCTTCCCAGCCTTACTTCAAATCAGGAGGGAAACCAGCTGCGAGAGAAAGGAGCAGGTATCTCCTTGGCAGGGGTGTGGTGGGAGAAAGTCACAGGAATAAAGGTGGGGAGAACATCAGTAGAAGAAAGAAGAAATAGGGCTTTTCTGGGTAAACTGTGGTGAGGAAATATCTGATGAAGAATCTCTCTGGGCTTGAGTGAACACTTGGGGCTTTGTACCTACAGGCTCCATGAGTCGTAATCAGTAACTGGTTATAAAGAATCAAACCCAAATGATGTAGATTTTTCTATCATTTTTTAAGCAGTCTGAGCTCTAAGAAAATCCAGATTTTGAGAAAGAACCGCTTTCTTCCCTTTTTCCCCCCAATTCGAATAGATAGGTATTTAATTTAGGAGTCATTGGTAAAAAAGTTACCCTGTAGCAAACAGTGAGGGAAGTTTGAGTGTGTTAATTTTGTCACAGGGAAAACTCAATGCATTAGTCCTATACCCCTGGTAGAAGTTACTCATCCCTCATACACTTCAAAATATATTGGGATTTAGTGTTTTGGACCACAGATTACTTGTTAAGACCTTGCTCATTTTATCATAAATAAAATATGTAAAGACAAGTCTAAAGAGACACACCACATATCTAATATGCCATTTAACCGTCACTTGCTAATCTGTGGTATTTATAGGATGCTAATCACTAGATTAGGTATTTATCTTCAATGATATAAGACAGACTTAAGTTTAATATGCTAGTAGGCTCCATACTACATTAAAACGTTTAACATCTCAACCAATCTTCTCAGCAGGGAAGAAGGCTGAAGAGAGGAGACACTTTTTCAGTGCCACTCTAGAGACGGCATTGCTAGCCAGGAGCATTTTTTAACTTTGTTTTTTTCAAAACTGTGCCCATTTTCTACCTTGCTTTCCAGCATTTTCCACTTGCTGAGCAATAATAAGTGGTATATCTGTCTATATTTAAAATGACAGATGGTGCCTGTCCCGGTGCTGATAAGGGTGACTGTACAAACATTGTCTCCTTGGTGGGGGAGCCAGAGAAAAACAGCACAATCTGGTATGAGGTCATTTCTGTGGTGTTTTTTGTTGTTGTTGTTTTTTGTTTGGTTGGTTTTTTGTTTGGTTGGTTTTGTTTGGTTTTTTGTTTGTTTGTTTGTTTTGTGTATGTGTGTGTGGTTTTTTGGTTTTGTTTTTGTTTTGTTTTTAATAATCTCTACACTCCACCCCCCAAGATGTGCCCTTATAAAAACCTGCCAATTTACCCTTTTAAAAATTGACCAATTTTTCTAGTATGAAGAAAGCAAACGATTGACGTTGGGCAGCTTAAAACCTACCCATGTCTCCAGATTCATGCCCTTTTCCATCCACTGCTTAAACCCTTACCTTTAACCAAAGGAGAAATGGCTCAGTAGCAGCATGTCTGCTATGGTGTGCGCAGCTTTGCTGCAACTGCAAAGTGATGACTGCTCGGGTTTTTAGATGAAGAATACTCTGGTTTCTTCTTACCAAGAGCAGGATAAAGCTGTTCAAAAATCATGGAAGGAGTTTACTTGTCTAGCTGTGGGGTTTTTTGTTTGTTTGTTTTAAACAACCATAAAAGCCCTTTTGGGTTTATTTATGCATTTGCATGCATGGAAATTCGTTGCTGCTTTAGATTCATAAGAAGCTGAAGGGCTAAGAAATATGTTCCGGTGTCATTCCATCTTCTGACCAAGGAGCATCACTGAGCTGATTATTAACCTTCTGTACTAATATTTTGGTCTCAGAATTGGCTAAAGCTCAAGATGGCATGTGTTTGCATTCACATTTGTTGAAGTATGGTCAGGCACCATAAAGTCTCCAACAAAATGCCCTTGGTCTAAAATGAAGACAAAATACTTCTTCAGTCAGTGACCAGCACCTGTTAAAAAGTCACTTAAATGCTACTCCAGTGTGTTTGGAAACGAACAACAGCAGCACATTAGTTAAACGTAGATGTCCAGGTTGGATTTTTACGAAAAGGGCTTCTCAGAGCTCCTACTTCACATCAAGATGTGGAGCAGCAGTTCAGAGGCATTTGCATTTTTTCCTAACTCAGTCACTGGAGGCAAGTTTACATAGGCCTAGTTTCAGTGATGGACAACATTTAACTGCAGACATTCCTGGGGCAGCTGCCTCTCAATTAATTTGCTTCTTCTATTCAAATGGCTATCATCAAAGATTTTACCAGACCTAATCAAGCAAAGTATTTTAAGCACATGCTTAACTTCACTCACTGGCAAAGTTCACCTACTGATCTCCAAGATAAGCAAAATGTGTTTAAATTAACTGGATTTATAATTTACATGCCCTTGCTTCAGATATAAAGGCCAAATTCTAGTTTGCCATGGCATTTCGTGTTGGAGCATAAGCTAAAGACACTGTAGCAGAGCTTGTTTCAAAGCTGAGCAGGCTTTAACTTGGGGATGATATTTCCCACTATCTGCCTCACCAAAGTAGGCAGTCAGAATGGTAGCTCTCGGTTCCTCTAGTTGAGAAATGAATACCTTTATTGCTCAAGAAAGATGGTGTACACCACAGGACCAGGAGGACGTGGAACTTTTCTCGAAAGATGTTTGTTTTATTACTGGCTCATTTTGTCATCATTAAGGCTGTTAGTGAAGTCAGGTGTCCTCAAAAGTACCAGTGACACGAGATTCACCCAACTCCTCCCAGAAAGTGAAATGTATAAAATTCCTAGAGAAAATCCTGTTCTGAAGTCATAGAGGTGTTTACAGGCCAATTAAATCTTTGTACAAGAGACCAGAGAGATAAGAGATCACTGAATCAAGGAATACACGCAGGTATCAGACTAGTGTGACAGGATGACCTCAAAAAGGCTGCTGGCAGCTTCCTAGGAGGGTGTTTCCTTCTTGAAGCCCATATGAAAGAATTATGGAAGATTCTTCTCCAGAAATGCCTCTGCCTCCAGTCTCATCTTTTAGGAAAGTAGGAAAGCTCCCATCACTGTTTGGTATTAACTTAGTTACTATATACATTGTGCACCAATACATATAGTCCAACATGTATGTACTTGTAATACAGACAGTCTACTGCAAGGACAATGTCAGATTTTCTGCCCCATAGTTAAATTATGATAGTCTTTTAAACAACTCACAGCATTGAGCGAACTCTTCTGAAGAGCAGTGCCTTTAAAGTTTCGGAATATGAGTTGCTGCTGACTATACAAAATTATTCAGAGGAAGACAAGGGCTGTCAGAAGAATTGCAGAAGGACTTCATGAAAATCATCAACTAGGTGTCAAATGAGAGATGAAATTCAGTGTATGGCAAAAGATGCACATAAGATCAAACACTCCTGACTAAGGTGAGAGCCTCTGAACTGATGACTGTCACTCAGGGTCAGACCTGGGGGCTGTGACAGTTTCTTGGCAACAGCAGCTCAGTGCTCAGGAATGACTTCTGGGAAAGACAAAACAGAGAACTTCATTTTGTCCCTGTATAAATCCATGCTCTCCTAGAGCCCTAGATACTGTGTCCTGTTCTGATACTTTCCCCACTTCCCCTTAAAGAATATCTTAGAAAAGATACAGGGCTAAAAAAGGTTCAAAGAAGTGTAACAAGATGATCAAAGGTATGGCACCACTCTGAAGAAACGACAATTTTGGAAGCTACATTTCTTTAGTTTGGACAAAAGATAACTGTGGAAATCTTACTGAGATTTATAAAATATAAGCAAGCTATAGAGAGGGTGAACAGGGATTGACTGATTCTTTTTTCCCCAGTACAAGAACAAGAATGTACCAAATCCCGTGAATGTCACGTTCGATCAAGTTTTGTCTCACGTGCAGCATCTGCAGAGCTCCTTGACATAGGCTGATGTGGGTGTTCATGTGGCTTCAAGAGCAGACTGCACGAGCTCACTGGATAGAAATTAATTGAGAGTTATTAAATGCATAAAATCACTTTGGTTCAGGAATTCCCTAAGCTGCAAATGATTGAAGGCAAGAAAAGTACTCATGAGAAGAGTGGTATCTATCTTACACTCTTCCTGAAGAGCTCACGTTTGGCTGCTGCCACGGTAAGGCCACTTAAGCTCCTATATTATCTGACAAGTTTCTTCAGCCTTCCAAGTATTCTATTTGGCGAATTAACAATATAGGCTAAGAGCCAAAAATGCTACATGCCTGGGACCATCTATGCCTAGCAAGCAGTTTTTGAAAACCTGAGAAGTCCAGGGATTTTAGGAAAAAGGTTGCATTGTGTGTAAATCACCTAAACAACAAAGTCGAAAAGCTATATTAAGTATATATTACCTGTAAGAGTAATATAGAGGCGTGCAAAACAACATTACTCATGGGAGAGATGGAGATGGCAGCCTTGCTCGAAGCAGGACAATTCCCAGCAGTGGTGGGAGTATCCACGAGTTGTCTGTAGTAATTTTGTGTGTAGGCTTAGGATACATTCTTTTGGTGTCCAAAGAGTGATGTTTGTGCCCAAGGAGCAATTCTGACAGCTGCAGAGAGAATATGGTGACAGCGAGTATCTGTGGGTGTGTGCTTTGTTGATTGAAAAGTATATAAATGCAAAACAGAAAAAATAACACTGAGATGACTGTGTCTAACTGTTCTCAAACCATCATTTAACTACAAACAGCTAAAATAGATAAAAGTCCATGGGGATTTCTCATATCAGAAATTTATTTTTTGTATAGTATACTTTCTTAACATCAAAAAGTAAGAAGCATTGCTACTGTAGCAACAAGACTGTAGACGCTTGCTATCTAGGCACTTGTGGCTTCAACCATTCTATAGGTAAGATTTAGAAAGAAAAAATAACTACTGTCTTATTTATGAACATAGAGTTTAATTTAGCTGCTGGTCCTCTACATTTGGGAAAATCACGCCATACAGAGAGCTCATTTCAGACAATTTTGAATCAGGACCACCAGAATCAGTTTCACCTTCAATTCAATATTGACTTATAATTCGAAGTAAGCTGATGATGTATCCTTAGCAGTTGTACTGAGGCAGTAACCTTTACTCTGTATTTTTGGTAAACAGTCATAAAGCTATTACAATATACCAGGAATTCCAGTTAGGAAAGTATAATTTGCTTCTGCCTCTTAGAACTACATACAGTCAAAAGAAATCAAATATGATAAATAGAAATGGTATCCAATACCATATGTTACTGATACCAGGACTCTGGATATGACTGAAGCAGATCTCAGGAAAAAAAGAAAAGTAGAAAGGGAATCAATTTGATCTGGAGTAGAACTTTAATAAGCACAATTCATAGGAACTGTGAAATGATGACATGAACTATGAGGGTGAAACGATGGCCGACTGTGAAACGGTGCTGATTTCAGCTGAAATAAAAGATTTTTTTTCTTGGCGTAGAGGAGTTGGATTTATCAGAGCTCACTCTTCTACCCAGATTACTGAAACACCACCATATTCACCAGCAATTAGGAGATGGAACTTCTTTTCACAAGCAAACTCTGTGTAAGAATGATTTTAGAAAGCTCAGTTTTTTTTCTAGTACAGTCATTAACCAATATGTGTAACTCATGCAGAACCTCAGGTGGCACTAGCCCTGCAGCTGGAGTTCATTCCACTGAGCCTCAGCCCAGCCAGAATTTTACAGTGAGAATAAGAAGAATGAGACTTTCTGGGGACTCCTCTGTTGCTGTGCTCTGATACCCCAGCAATGGACAGCTGTAGAGAGCTGCTGAATGGATGGAGAAATGGACAAGCAAATCCCACCAGGCGTTCAGTGCTCTGGGCCCCCTTGACCTTCACTGCAGTTAGTGGTAGTTACACCTCAGCAAGCACTAGACTTCTAGATTGCTCGATTTTGTAGCAGTCTTCTCTTCCTCCACTTCTTATTTCCTCAAAAGGGGGAAATTTTGTAACATAAATGTCACGGAGAGGTAAACAAATGGAAATTATAAATTGGCCCGGCATGGAAAAAACCAAAAAGTTGTTGCAAAGGACAAATTTACAGCTACACATCTGATGGCATGGCCTTTATACACCTAGAGCTTGGAGATCTAGCAGGTAGCTCTTGGAGCTATTGTTTTTAATGCTCAGTTTTTGTTAAGACATGCTAAGAGCTCAGATGGTAGAAATGCATAAACATAATGCCTGGTGAAAAAACTTAGTACCTGTTCCCCTATATAAGAGCAAGCGAGAGAGTGTGAAGTAACAAAAACTTGAAGTATCACTTTCTTCTTATTAAGGCTGAGTTCTTGCATTCCTGTCACTTAATGTTGCCTGACGTTGACTGAAGAGTCCTAACAATTCTCTCATTCGGCTCTTGCTCTGCTACAGAAGTTCACGTATACAACAGTAAAAATTGCGATAGTGATCTCTTTCTTCATCGGTTTTACTTCCACAGCTTGCATGAAGAACACTTAATTACACAGCAAGTCTGGGAGAAGTCCACATGTTCTGTGTGTGTTTGAAATGATCATATGCAAAATGCAGGAGATAACATTGTCATGAACTATAGCAGGCATGTGAAATAATACCTGTACATGGGAATTTCAATCCCCGGGACTTTCACCTGTGAGCTCCTTGACATAGGTGTCATGTAAAGTATCAACACTGGTAAGTGCTCTGTGAAAAGCAATGGCAGCCAGCCACAGCGTCTTCAGGTGGCTCCTTTTAACAAGGAATAAAAGCATCTACTCAAGGGACTGCTGCCACCACACCATTCATAACTATAAACGTACTTCTGTACACTCCAGAGCATTAGCTAGTGGGCAAGGTCATTGTATCAATAAAAATACAGACAACTTGTTCCTTCTTCACTTACGGTGTCATAATTTTCACTGGGCTTCCCTTCAGGGGCAGGTCGTACATGTCATATAGCTGGCCTTTGCGAAAATGCCGTGTGCCGGCGGCAGCAGCGCAGAGGCACCGGCACGGTGGCAGGGGGCTCACCCGCCGGCACCGGCACGGTGGCAGGGGGCTCACCCGCCGGCACCGGGGCACAGTGGCAGGGGGCTCACCCGCCGGCACCGGCACAGTGGCAGGGGGCTCACCCGCCGGCACTGGGGCACAGTGGCAGGGGGCTCACCCGCCGGCACCGGGGCACGGTGGCAGGGGGCTCACCCGCCGGCACCGGCACGGTGGCAGGGGGCTCACCCGCCGGCACCGGGGCACGGCGGCGAGGGGTGCCCATGCTCCCCCAGCGCTCCGGCAGCCCTGTGCCGCAGTGGCAGCTGGCAGCCCCGCCTCGCTGGAACCAGACTGGTGCAAATAAAGTCCAAGGTAACTTCGCAGATCAGGGTCATATTGCTTTTCAGCCGTCTGTTTGTATAAAAAGCACACAATGCCTCGCTGTGTGGCAGAAATGCTCTCGCCTGCTGTTGATGTATAGCTTCACATGCACATTTTCCTGCCACGGGGACCTTCGGCTCTATGGCTACTGAGATACCAGCCGAGAAATCTGGAAAATGTCCATGTGAGACACACGATGCTAAGAGCATCCTGTACCAGGTCCTTGACAAAGAGCATGGGAGTGAGCACCAGAGGCAGCAGCACCATCACAGTCCCCACCACTCCACGGGAAACAAGGTTTGCTCTTGTGTGGACAGGAGAAGAGTTGTCCTGAAAACTCCAGAAGCCACATGCAGAAGAGCTTCTGAAGTGCTCTTGAAAACTTTAACTTTTATTAGAAACTTGCCTTCTTTTTATCACGTGCCTTGGGAGGATCAGCTTGTCCTCCTGCAGAAGAATTGGGCCCCTCTTTTTGTCCTGGGCATGGCACAACAAGGTGTGGATTTTGACCTGAAAGAGATTTCAGCCCCTAGTTTATTAAAAAAAATCCTCCTCAATCAGTCTTTGACAGATAGCAATGAACTGGGCAGCTCGTCACTTGGAGCATCGTTAGCAGAAGTTCAGAAGATGAAGAATTTATTGTGGAAATTCTGGGACCTGGATATAAGTGCAAAAGAATATGCCTACCTTAAAGGAATTATTCTTTTTGATTCTGGTAAGTCCTCCTGGAAATCACACAGATGATTATGTGTCTAGAAGGACATTTGGCATTTTCATTTGCCTATAGACAGATGTTTAGTTTTACTCTTTTCTATGAATATAGCTAAATGTTCTCAAAAATCTATATTCCACAATTTAACGATTTTTCTGTCTGAAGTGGTTTATTTAGGTTCCTTGGATGTGTGCAGTAGGTCACCCAGTGTAAGCCGAAACAACTTCTATTACACAAATTTTAAGTCATGAAGAATTAACTGTGTCACTTCAAACTGATTTCCAGTTCAAAGGTAACACAGCAGCCTCACCCACAGTCTAGCGAAGGAGAGACAGCACATGGGTACATAAGTTGAGTATTAGAAATATTTTAACAAGACTTCCTCTGTAGCAAGAAGACTAGAGAAGATAAAATAATCTGCATCACCTGATTTTCATCAATGAGGTAAAAGTATACTGCGTTGAGGTTACACAGCTTTTCTTTATACATTTATCCTTTAGTATCTGTACATTCAATGCCTGCGACAGCAGTCACGAAGCAAACTCAGGCTGGGGATTGCGTCCTCTCACTTCTCGTGCCAAGCTCAGCCTCTTTAGGAAGAAAGGTTGCCTAGGTCAGCATCACGGAGCGTGTGAGTCATTAAAAGCTGAGCTTAGTCTAAGTCCACTAAAGAAAATTGAAGACTTATTGACTCCAGCCTGCTTTGGCTCAGATCCCTGACTCCTTCCACAGCAATCACTGCTGTTGGCTGCACTGTCAGCAGTGTGTGCTGTACTTGGGACTGCACCAAAGGGTACTTGAAAGCTTCAGTTATTCCATGATATTTCTTGTGGTGAATGGTTTATAGGCTGCTCAAAGGCTGTAATGACTTCGTATTTGTTTCCAATAGGATTCAGACTTTGATTCCTGAGATGTAATGTCATCCAGATGTTTGGTATTGTCTTGTGTGTCTATGCCGCAGCACCAAACCGGTGGAGTTTGTTTCAACGCAAGTTGTTTTTTCAATTTTTCACAATAAAATCAGGCTAAAAGAAACCACCATTTATATCCAGGGTGATGATAAGAGGAGAAATCCCTCATCTCCAGTGCCTTACACAGTTTAACTAGCAGGCATTTTTATTAACTCTCTGGATAAATGTGACTTTCACTTAATGAAGGAGAAAGCTGCAGCAGAAGCAGTGTTGTGTTCTGGATTTGTGCTGACTCCTGCTGCTTCCCTGAGGTGCTGTACGAAAGGCCCAGCAGCCCTTCGTGCTGCCTGCAGACAGCCTCCAGAGCTCCAGGGAGACTCCTAGTCCTTAGGTGGGATGACCCTACTCTTTGGAGACACCTTTCTCCATGGGCTGCAGAAGGCATCTGGGAGGACCTCAGTGAAGTCTGGATTGATTCCACGTGAAACAAAGAGTCACAGTCTAACTCTTGGCTGAAACAGGTTCTCAGGGATTACACACAGCCCAAGCCTACCTGTGTTGCTGCAAACAAATCTGTACAACTGTCATTTCACAATTATTATTTTTAAAAGCTTTTGAACACTTTCCACCAAACTCAGAAAATGTTTTCTACATACATGCAGCACATTTTCAGCTGCCCTCTTAGTTTTGGCTTGATGTTTGGCCAAATCCTAATATTTTACAGTCCTCAGCTGTAAGTGGGTTTCAGGCAGCCACTAACAGCAACACCACTAAACCCTCTCCTGGATCACGGAGTACCTTCTGTGGGCTTTTATTCTGTACCTTTTATTCCTGTTTGGACCACCAAAACTGGCTGAGGCAAAGGGGAAGGACAAGGCATGGAGCAACGCAAAGCTGGGTTATGAGCTGGAGTTTAATGAGGTGCCCAGAAATGCAGCTGGGGTGTAGGTCCTCCCACTAAAGCACAAATTGTGCAGTACCTCTGTGCAGGAGGCTCTGGCTGGGTTACTGATTGGCCACATCCGGGCCAGCAAGAACCTGCGAAGACGAAAGCGTGTGCTCCACCTCTGAGGGCAAATAGGCAGCCCTGCATCAGCTGAATCCAGCCTCTCCAGAACATATTGCCACCCTGCTCCTTGCCAGGGTGCTTTGGCTAGGTGGCTCCAGAGACGTCTAAGTGTGCATGGGTGATGGGTCCAGCTGCAAGGCCTTCTCTAGGACCAAGCAGTAAGTCAAAGGAAGGAGCAGGTAGGACTGTCCCACCATGCACAAACAGCACAGAGTGAGGTGAAACTGCTCTTGCTGCTTTTGACACTTGTCTGAAAAGCAATGGGAACTGTGCACTGAAATCCTGAAGAACAGTGCTGTTATTGTATCAGTGCCATATGTATATATTTATAGAGTTATATAGATATGTATATAATTCCATCAAGGCTGTGACAGGACTTCTGCTAAAAAAGATGCTCTTAAGAGGTTTACAGTTCAGCTGCAAACATGTGTTTGACTCAATAGTATTACAACAGATCTCAGAACAAGAAGTTTCTCATTATTTGTAAATTAAAACCAGAGCTTGATCACGTATAAAAGAAGACCAAATGGGGAAATTAAGCAAATTGGAAGGGATAGAAGCAATTGCAATTTCATCCTGAATACACAAAATCCTGACAACTTCTTTTCTGTGAAAAAATCTAACATTTGGAACCATTCTCACAGCTTGCAGTTGGTGGTAATCCTGGGGGAGAAGATGACTTTTCCAAACCCTTCATTTCTGGCTAGCCTAGTGGCAAGCTTTGCTGAGGCTTATTCTCCTCTGGCAGTGATGTCTAGGGAGAAGAGAGCTGCTGAAGACTGACAAAGGGCAGCCAGCCACAGACTGAAAAAAACCCAACCAGGTTGGTTTTGCCCTAGTACGGAGCACTAGGCAAGAAGGCAGAACCTCCCATACTTGAACGAATGATCCTGTGTGAAGCACTCCCTGCTCTATGCTATTTAGATCCCATTCCAGGGAGGCATGGAGTCAGTCACTCTAAAAAATGGCAAACACGCCTGGAGTGTGTGCTGGGAAACAGGTTAAAATAAGATGTGGGAGGCAGGAGAAACAGAAGTCAAAACTTGGGGATTCATGCTACTCCTGTCCAAGCTGGAGCAATTCTAGGAAAGAAAAGATGGTGCTGTCCTCAGGTGGTGAGGACAGGGGGCAACAGCTTGCTGAGAGCTACGTGACAAGGCAATCCCACCAGAGGCAAAGGATAAACACAGGGTGTCCTTTGAACTGAGCCCTGGCACCCACAAAGGCCCTCAGCGAGCCAGCAGGTCTGAAGCCACGTGCTACGGGAGGTTATGTGATTGAGGCTCAAGACCACGAATCCATAGGGCAGAGACCTCCCCTTCTTCAGAAATGGCTGAGGAAAGGGAGTACAAAACCAGGAAATACAATTATCTGTCCTACTCCTGTGCATCATGATACATCTCACAGAGAACATTTGTGCTCTTTTTGACTGTAAATAAAGATATCTGGATAGCATGGTCAACCCTAGTGCCCCAGCTTAGTCTAGCAAGCAGAGGCAACAACAGGAGGGAGATGGGGCTGAGTAGACTGGAAACCTGTGTCTTCAGACTGCTCCAAACCACGGCCTCCGTCTTCCTGATGTTACCTACCTGGTTAGATCTGGAACGTTTCCACCTACTCAGACTACAGTCTCAGCAACATTTGGTGGGTAGACAACACTATAAAGCTGCTTCTCCACCTGTAATGGGTCAAAGTTACCTCCTGTTACCATTTCAAAGCTGGATTTCATGTAATGGGCTAGATTCCAGTCTGCTTACGATGCAGCTCAATGTTACTTCAAATTATCAAACTATGCATGTCTTCTCTTTCCAAAAAGTATGTTTAGGAAGTTTTTATTGTTTTCTCGAGAAAATCATACTATAAACTAGAAAGTCAGATACCCATCATTATGAATGACATAGAACAAAAGTGTTTACTCAAGATTATTTTACTTTTTGTTTTGACAGGATGCCATGTCCTAAAATGTCTCCCCTATGTACAAACCCTGCAGCAGGAAGCTCAGCAAGCCTTGATGGAGTTTATCTCAACAGTGTTCCACAGAAACCTAGGCAGATTTACTTGGATTATCCAGCTAATCCCCTCTCTTCAAGACATCGATGCAGATGCTGTTGAAGAGCTCTTCTTCAGGCCCGTCCTAGGAAAGGCCACCCTGAATGCATTACTTCTAGAAACCCTGTCTATCAAGTCAGACTGGCTTTGAAAACAGATGACATCTCTGCTCTCAAATACCTGCTTTTGAAGAGATGAAATTTCAAACAAATCATTGATACATCTTTGTAAGCCACATATATTTATTGTATGATGAAGTAATTTCGTATCATTTTAGAATTAAAAGCATAGAAATCTAAGCATTTAATGATTCTCTGTGCTTTCAAAAACCTTTAGTCTAATGTATTCAAAGTCTGTCTAGGAGCAACAGCACACCTTCCACTTGTGCTAGGTTCAACCACATTATTTCTAGTGAGCATTTTTACAGTTGTTTAAAACTATACTATATGCTTTCAGCTTTCCAGATGTTTTTGCTTTCAGGAAAAGGGGAAGTGGTAAAATGTATTCAGTGCATCACCAGTTGAAGATGAATAGATATATAGAAGGTTGATCAATGCTAAAAAACAGTATAAATCCTTCCTTTTCCTGGGAAGTCATTCCCTGATCTCAACTCCTTTTCTGTTCCATTGAGAACTCCAGTCCTTGGCTGTAATTGCTTGATGGAGCTCCCCTTTACTAACTGCTTCCTTATAGGTTCTTTGTCTAAGTCTTGAAGCAAACTGTGGGCATTAAATCCCTTTCCCCTAATTCACAAAGTCATTCCCTGAGTAAGAAACTGAATAATATGATTTAAACACTTGTTGACTAGACAAAAGCCATCGTTCAGGATTGTCTGGACTAGATGATCTTTTGAGGTCCCTTCTAATCCCTAACATTCTGTTTCCAGGATGGGAATAACAAAGGCTGAAAGTTACTGTGTCATGCCATGAGCAACAGAGCCAATGTAGCCCAGTTTCCTACATATTTAAGACCTTTCCCCTTTAGCCCTTCCTGCACCCTTTTATAATTACCCTTACTTCCCTCCAAACAGATGACAGATGTTCCTTGGACAGCAGAAATGCTGAAATATGTTTTCCTACAGAAGTATACAATCTGTTCCTCTGTCTCTCACTGCAAAAGTTCCATGTCTCTACCTCCAAGTGTGCTATGGCATGTCCCACAACATCTCACTGTCTCCTGTCTGGCTGGCTGGAGAAGAGGCAGCACGTGTTGTTATTGGCACCAAACTATGTGTGTGCTGACTGGTCATCCATCAGGATAAAAAATACATCGAGCTTATACTTCAGCTGTGGTAAGGGAAGCTATTGGTGTCTCTTTCCTGTCCCATTCCTCTCCCAATGGTTTCCATGCAACTCGGAAGAATTAATTTCATAATTTTTTCAGCAGAGGGTCCAATCTAGTTTTGTTTGGCAAGGGGGCTCAAATTCACCAAATGGGGACTGGCAGGCAGGTAGATAGACAGGAGGACAAAGAGTATGATAGCTTAATCCATGCTTCCTTAGAAAGTCAAGCTAAAATTGTAAGAAAAAGAACTCATATATATATACACACATACACATCAACACATTCACATACAGAGATGGATGTTCAAATGACTTCAAAAGAAAGCAAATCAAGGAAAAAAGAAGTTTAAACAAGAAGAGTCTACTACCTACCAGTTTTGCCTAAATACCACACATTTTCCCCCACTTTAACTGAGGAATAAATTGTAAAAATAAGGGGGAAAAAAGTGAACCCCAAAGAAGACAAATCAACTAAGCCCCAGGGTACTAGTGATCATGGAAGTAACAACCTCTACGGTAAACACAATTGACCTTCCTATGTTAGAAGTTCACCAAACCTTTCAGAAATTGAGCTCTTTGTACTGATGTTTTCCATGGAAGCCTTCAGGCTAGCAGTTTTCAGTAGTTTGTTTTTTTAAATGGCTCAACAGTACTGCCACAGATGGTGGTGCATGGTAACAGGACACTCCATCCTTCTGTGTTAGTGAATGGAAACATTAGTTCCAGAGATCTGCTTTTTGTCTGTTCTTTTTAAGATTCACCTAAGCAGTATACCTCCGAAAATTGTATTTGTACATTTGGTATCGACAGTATCATATGGTAGCAGACATAGGAGTTTCTCTCAAACACCTCCCAAGTCCGGAGAGCTTCTACCTTCTGGCTACTACAAATGCTTCACGTGCAGAGGTGACAGTGCAGCGCAGCCAGGGCTGTGGGAGCAGGACCTGGTGGCCTTGCTCACGCAGCAGCTTCTGCAATGAGAATGGGAAGAAGATCCTTGCTCTGATCTCAGTGCTCTCACTGCTGGTGTGAAGAGAGCAGAGGGGAAGAAACACCCTCAGCTCAGTGGGAAAAGTGAGGAATTTGGGACAGGGGTAAAAAGTACAGAAAACACGTAAAATGAGAAATAGTAACACTCTTAAAAGTTAGAGAGAGGAGCAAAAAGGGAAATAAAAAAAGCAGGAAAGGAGATAGAAGCCGCTTGTTAATAGAGCTAATTCCTGTGTAGTGCCCAGCTCACCTTCATAAGCCAAAGGCCTGCTCAGTAACTCACCAACAACCTTAAAACCCAGGACAGGGTTCACAATTCAGCAGCCCGAATTTCAGGCACTGAAAGCACATCAGTCTCTTCTCACAGCTTTACTTCTTATCAAAATCTGCTTCAAGGTCTTTGACTTTATCTTCAAGGCATATAATGGCTTCAGTTCAACTCTCTTTGAATTAGAGGGCACAATGCCAAGACGTTCCCATGGCTTGGCTCACCTGGAAGACAATGCTGTATTTGCTGACTACTCATTTAGCCTGATGGGTGTCTATGTCACCAGCTGTCTGAAAAGAACGCCTAGTGCTCCATAATGAAGATCATGGCCAACATCTTGGTTTTCAAGATTGTGTTACCTTCTACCATGAAGGCAAACACTAGGCTTCAAAGGGAACTCCCACAAGATCTGATACTCATGGACCTCACCTCATTGTGCTCCAGTCCTACAACAGATCTTTAACAAAACACATTTTCTTTAGTAAGTATGCATTTAAAAAATTCAATAACCTTGAGCTAAAGTGGTATGCCACCAAATATTCCCCATCTCATGGACATGATCACAGAGAGATCATGAATGTCAATAATAATTTGCTTGATATCCTGAGCAAAAGGGCTGAGATACTATTGTCTTGCTGAGGACAGAGTAAAATCTGTATCTAATGTAAATAAGCTGCATATGAATGTGGATGCTGTGAAGGTACAAGAGGCAGGCAGGAATAGGAGAGGTGATGGACTATGAGCAGAGGTTAGGAGCAAAAGCAGGAGCTGTCCCTGGAAAGAGGAAAGGCACAAGACAAGACAGCCTTTAGAAGTCAAGGGAAATAATGTTTTGGAATGGAGATGCAGATACAGAAATGAACAGAAGGCAACAGGAGGAGAAGGGGAAATTCCCCAAACCTCACCCCCACCCACAAAACAAATAAACACCACAAAAACCCAAACAAACAAACAAACCCCACAAACAACGAGGAAAGGTTTGTCACTACCTCCTTGAGCTTCTGAAATTAAAACCAGAAGCAGGAGCACTGGTTCTCCGGCTGTGACATCCACCAGCAAGGCATGTGTATCCAACCCCCTCTAGTGCCCAGGAGGTGACAGTATTGCCACCACCTAGACCGTGAGCTCAGCTGGTGGAGACCTGCCAAACAAAGCACCTGGTGCTGTTGATGACCCAGGCAGAACTTTCACTCAGAGACAACTCTCCTTTCCCAGTTGCTGACTTTTTCAACACACTGCATGATAATATTTTTAAATCATTAGAAGAAATCTATATTTGCAGTATCAGGAACGAAAAACTAAACTAAATTTGCTTGTGAAATGTTACTCCAGCCTCATTCTGAATATTATGATAAGTTTTTTAAAGACCTGATTACAAACTCCTGTGGTTTCCCCTCAGGACTCCTTGCCTTATGTGTGGCCTGTGCTCCGGGAATTTGTTACCACTGTGCAAGGGAGGAGGCTGCTGCCTGCTAAGGCTCAGCTGCTTTCACTGCAGCACCAACACTGCAGAACTTTGCAGTGGCAGAAACAACGCTCTTACAGTTAAATCGGATGAACGACACCTTACAGACTCTTGGGCAACCCCATAAACTCAAGTGGCATTATTCCAGGCGCTTCAGAGTGGTACGTGTCCAAGAATAAAGCTGCTACTGACAGTGTTGCATGGAATAGTTTTTTTTCAGATGGTAAATGTGAGATTAATCCCACCTCTACAACATACACAGAAGTGGTCTGGATCTGGTCTGCGCATGCAATATTAGCTTTGACATATTCTAATGCTAGCATGCTTGGCTTTGCAGCCCTGATCTTCTTTAAATAGTAGGTTCTAGACTCATGCTTCCAGCTAAATGTGTATTTCTAATAGACAACAGATATCTGATATAGGCTTGGAAACAAAGATAATTAAGTGATTTTATTCACCTGCCCAGAAAAGACTAAGAAAACACACTATTCTCCATGAATCTATTTTGTCTAAGTAATACCAGATTTCAAAGCCACAGAGGACATCACACTCATATATCTGTATCCTTATCAATATTTCTTTTTCCTGTTGAATGCCTTTATTACCTATTTTTTTTAGAAATGAAGGTATTTAATTCAAAACCTAAAACTTCACTTTTGCTAGAAAGCACTAGAAATTCACAATCTAAGTCTTAGATATAATTTTATTCGCAGCTCAGCCAACTATTGTAGGGTACGGATATGTGAAAAATGCAGTGCTGTACTTTGTATTAATATAGTCGCACAAGGAAACATATGCCACTTATGTCCACCACAGGTCCACTGATACAAGCAGCCTAACTCAGGGGAAAAAAAAACCTGGAGACAAGTTTCTGTAACAAAGGTACAGCTCCAATTCTTTGAATGACAAAAAAAGAATCTCACTGAAACTGGCATTACTAGTTGTACAGAAATCCTCGATTTTTTCCATTGGGACCAGGAGAGGGGAAGGTGAGGAGTTCAGTTTTGCTTGGGCTTGTTATCAACTGTTGTCCTAGGTGAGGCTGTGATTTTGAAAGTACAACTTGTCATCTTCCTCTGCGCTCTCTCTCTGCCTGGGGGGGGGGTAGCGGAAATGTTGCAAGATGAAGCATTCCACATCTCACCTAAGATAAGAACATCTTCATCAAAGGAAGACATGGTCACATCTGTCTCCTAGCAGGTACTCTCAGGAGGCAAGAATGCAAAGCTTCAGGTAGCGTGGGAATGGTCCCTTTTCAGTCACAGTGGAAACAGTGCAAGCCACGCACACTCACATAAGTACAGATGTTTACTAGGAGGGCAAAATGGAAATTTAGTGTGTCTGAGACAGCAGTCAGGATGGCAGGAGAGGAATTTGCAAAATAAAGGTCTCGTTTATACAGATGACCACGCAGTGAAGGATCTAACAATTTTCCCCCAACGGGATCTTAATCAGCAATTAAGAATAATCTATCATATGCCTACAATACACAAATATTTGCTTCCAAATACACCAATACCAGTACAGCAGGGTGCTGTACATTTTTTGAGGAGCAGCGCAACTTCTGGGAGCATGACATGAAGTATGATGACAGACAAGGAAGGGATGCTCTAACTAGGAGGAACGGCAGCATCATTTCTACTGTGCAGTGTTGTCTAGGAACTCAGCACAACTGGGAAGTCAATCAAAGATGTAAGTCATTGTTACTGGTGACATGTCATACACAATGTTGGTGAATCAGACTTCTAGTCTGCCACCAAACATCATGCTGTCATACAGAAGTGAGGAGAGAGGTGTTGTATGTGGCTCTGGAGAGTGCTGCTGTGGTACCCTGGATTAGTAGATGTTTTTACTACATTTCTTCCAGGATCTTGAGTCCCCTCAGCCCTGCTACATCAGCTTGTAAAGTCCCTGCACCCCTAATCTAAGTAGTTTTCACACTCCTCTAAGGCACGCAACATGTGAGCCCTGCAGAGGGTGTATGGCTAGGTGTGGACTCCCTCACTCACACTCCAAGTTAGGCAAAAGCAAGCCAGTTAAAATCTGTAAGTCATGTATTCGCACTGATTTAACAACTTGGGCACAGCCCTGGACCACAGCTACATACATTCCAGAGGTGGGTGGCAAGTAGTTGGCTTGCAAAGCGAGTGAGGCAAACATGTGTCTGTCTGCACCTGTCCTGGTCAATATATATGAGTCAACAGCAGCATTATTGGGAAAGTAAGATTAGGACAAGGACTAGGAAGGTCCTACAACATGCAGTCTGGTCTGTCTCATCATGGATATCATTCTTGAACCTGATTACATCCCCAAACTTACCAAGTTCCACTTGAAAATAATCTCGAATGTGTTTGCATGCTCCATTCCTAGTGGGAGGGCACTCAAACTCTCCTGATCTGATGGTTAGGAACTTTATTATTCTATATGATTAATGACTAATATATGCACATTCTTTCCTGTACCAATTTTGCAATTCAGTTCAAATAGCTTTTCTCACTCCAAGGCCAAGGTGTTCATCCAAGACATTTATAGACAACAGTTGTGTCACCTATCCATCTGCCTCTGTTAGGGCCTCCTGCCACCCCTACTCTGAGAGTTTTCAAGTTCTGGTTCATATCTCATTCTCTTGTTTTTGCCCAATGGCCCAACACTACATTCACTTGATCTGCTTGAGTCAGAGGACAAATCTCTCTGGTACAGAGGTGAATCTCAGATTTGCTCCAATCTGTTCTCTTCTTCACCTGGAGGTCATTTTGTTTCCTGTTCTGTGTCATAGTCTCATGTACGGCCTCATTGCTCTGTCATAGGCTCCACCTTTTAGCTATCTCAATCGTATCTTCCTCTCCTCTGTTGCAACTAGCTTCCCTGATTTTCTCTTTTGCCATTCCACGATCTGCCTGCTTTTTCACATCCCTTTGCATTACTGCAAATTCATTTCTCAACTTATTTTTCTCTATCAGTTAGACTTTTTGTTTGTTTTGCAACTGCATCCTTCCTCCTGTCTTACTTTTCAGGTTCTTCTACTAGATCCCAGCCTTAAAGAAAGGATGAAAATGCTCAGACCTCCTCCCAGAAATTGTTACACAAACCACCCTTGCTGTTGTTTGTTTTGGACAGGTAGAGCATTGCTTGCAGGAGTATTTTTTCCATTAGTCTTGCCTGTAACAGTCTTTCACAAGAACTTGAATGTATGCAGTTGTAGGCAGTAGCTTCGACAGCACCTATGAAAACATCTGTAGGTCTTGTACCACTTCCTGGCACATCTGAAGGAAAACAACCCTAGGCATTAATGTACTGCAGTGTAAATCATCATCCTGTATCTTGCAGACCTGAACAAAACCACTCCTGTTTTGTGTCTCATCTTACCTTTTGCTATCATTTTCTCAGCATGCTAAGAAAAGCATACTAAGAAAGCATATGACTTTCTTTTCACTAATCTCATTTCTGTGTGACGTGAGAAGCCTAGCGGAGAAGATAGAACAAGATGGTACAGAGCATGAGTCTTCACAGAGTAATTATATGCCTAGGAGAGAGACTTTCTCCTGCTGCTCTCCTGATTTTTTTGACCTCTCCAGGTAACCTGCTTCCACTGTCCTCCCTGAGATCCCTCTTTCAAAAGAAACTCTTTAGTTCATTAATTTGAGTTAGTTCAGACCAAGGGTTTTCCTCTTATCTTACAGTGAAACATCCCTTCTTTGCATTCTGAAATGTGTTTTAATTTACTGGGGGCTCATTAAAAGAAAGTAGAACTTCACAGCTCATTACCTAGACATTTCAAGAAAAACAAAAATAAACTGATGCTCTCCATAGAAGGAGATGAGGCACAATAGCAACAAAAAGTAAAGGTGGTGTTTTTTTTTTTTTTGTGCTGAAGTAGATAATTTCTCATGTTCTTGTCTTTGTAACATCCACCTAAAAAAGCAGATGGAAGACACAAAATCCTGCAAAGGGGGCTGAACTTTGTCCTCTTGGACACAGCTCAGGAGAAACCAAAAAAGTGTTCGCAACCACTCTTGCAAACAACCCTAACTTCTAAGGAAGATCCAGCGAGACTGAATCTTGTTGAGGTTCTTGCATTCCCCAAATATGCCAATATCTCAGAACAAGTTTACCCTCTCCTGGGGCAAACTTTCACATCTCATTGTAAAACAATGAAAGGACCTAAAGCATAAATGGAAAACTTCAGGATCCGGGCCCAGCTGAGTAAGCAGGTCTTGACATTTCTAAAACAAGTGTGAATAACATCATATGGAAAACAGTCTGATAACAGATAACCAGTCTTCCCTATCTTCAAGCATATGGTAAACCACACGTGAGTCACGCAAAGTGAAAAGACCTTTCCTCTCTGGAGATTCAAATATTTCTTACTACTCATCTGTAGTTTTGAAAACGTAAGACACAGTAAGTCATCAACGTGATCTCTATGATTGTTCTTCCCTTTTCCACAAAGATAAGTAAATCACCCTTGCCCTAGATTCAGTCGACAGCGTTAACCCATGTACTGTCAGGCACCACGCTCGTGGGAGAACCACAGCATCATTAGTATTTGCAAGCAGAGATCGCTTCACGTGAAATCCAAGCCAGCGGCCACAGTGTGTTGCACAGTCCAGGGGCAAATTCTCACGTGCACACATCTTGCATTGCACATCGCGTTGTGTGACACCCACCTCCTCCCAGCAGCCCAGCCTCTGGGCAGCCTGGGCAGCCCCACTGAACACAGTCTGCTCAGAGAAACATATTTGCTTAGTGACTCCCGTTGTTCATCAGGTCTTTCAAAGACAGCATTTTTTGACTATTGAACAGCTCACAATGCACCAGAAAAAATACCGCTTGATTTCACACAGGGTTCACGTTCAGTTTCCTTACACACTGCAGCTCCCCTCTCATGATCTCCAGGGCTCTGCTGCACCTTTCCTGGGATATCCATAATCTACAGAGCTGCCAGGTAGAAACAGGGTAGGGTGATCTATGGACTGACTGCAAGATTCATCCGTTTGGAGTACCGAGACTGCTGTCAGATGCTAAGGCTGACAGGACACTGAATTAGCTTAACTCCTGTTTGACAGCTTTCTGAATCTGTGAGTTATTTGTGAAGGAAACAGACAGTTGTTGAAGATGACCCACCTTTTATGCTGATAGCCATGGTGGCCATGGGACTGTGGTGTTCACAGGCAGTATTCCTGTTTGGAAGAAAGTTGATTTTCTGCACTCCAAGTTAATAGAATCTGTTATGTAAGTCATCTTGTAGTACCATCATCATTATTGGGTTGGGGATTTTTAACTATTGAAGATTCCTGTTCAGATACACAGTTTCGCACAGGATTGCCTATGAGCCTGTGTGCTCGCGGTCAGTGTTCTCAGGCAATGCTGGGGCTGAACTGGTGGAACAAAGGACTCCCTGCTTCCAGACACGATTGCCTGGGACAAAAGAGACACACTCTAGGAGTTCTGTGGGTTGCTACCACACTTTTTTTCTGCGAATAATGGGTTTCAGTCTCTCTACTGTCACTTACTCAGTCACATTAAAACTGCATTGAGCTGAATTTCTCTGCGTATCAGCCTAATCAATAATAAATCAACAAAATGTCCCTCCTGTGCTTTTCCTCCTTTCAAGTGTTAGCTTAACAAACGGGTATGGCAAACTGCAGCTGTATCATATTTTCTGGAATTGTTACTTCTTTCTTTGGCATGAGTTTATTACATAAACACATGGAAAAATCTGTACTGGGACTTTCCAGTTAAGCACATGTGATGATATCTGTGGCACAGTTCCTACTAACAGCACTAGAAGAGAGTTTTAGGGAACAGGAATAAATCTCTTAGAGGCTACTCCTGCCAGGGACTTAATTCTACATCTCTGGGAAATGCTGAGCGCAGGCATCCTTAACTCCTACAGAGTCCCTACTAGTGGAATTAACTTCCCATACATCAATCATCGAGTGAGTTATCAAGCACACGAGTCTTGCTCTGTGATTCCTGCCACTTACCCTCTCTTACCCATAGACATCCACTGCAATTCTAAAACCAGCAGCCATCTAGATGTAAAGAAACAAATGCTGCTGGCAGTATAAATTCCCTGTTTTCACATGAACCCACCTGTCTGTCAGTCTAGGTATCTAAATCCCATCCCTTCAATCTTCTTGTACCTATGCCGTGTAAAAAGTCCTTATTTATAGCTGGACCCAGACAATAGCTTGGCCCTTTCAACCAGTTTAGAACCAAGGCTCCCAAAAGAATAATAAACTTTCTTGCCTCCCATTAATAAGCCTGGCCTAGGGGCTACTTGCAGCAGATTTAGCCTGACCAGAAGCAGACGTAGAGATTAGACATAGAAATACAACTGTGGTGAGATTTAATTTTAGAGAACTCCCAGCAGGATGAGTATGCCTTGTTTTTCTCTTGTTTGACAAAAGGATTGCACAGAAATGAAATCTGAAACAGTCTTGATGAAAGCAGTGAGCCCTGTTAGTAAGTCATTTAATAATTAACTAGACAAAGCTCTTGACAGTTCACAGTAGGAAATAATTCTGATTCAAAAAGGGTGGAGAGAATATTATGACAGATCTGTATTTCAACATATGTATCACATTTCATCAAGTAAATCTTTATTGCTCCCTGCCACCTAATGGTGTACGTGACAAATTACAAATCAGTAAGACATTTCTCAAATTATACTATTTCTAATAGACTTTGATATATTTATTTAAATATAAAGAAGATCAAGGTTATGGATAAAAATGGAAATTACTGTTACTATTACTGGCTTTCAGTGAGACCCAGGATGCCTAATTTGAAAGAATCAATGTACAGCATTGCCACAACCTAGTTGTTTTTTTGAATGAGGCACAAACATTTTGAATCAAGCTTAGATTTCCCCAAAGTCATATGAATTGTATGAATGTTAAGCATTTCTGCTTTGAGTGGTAACCAACTGAATTTGTGGTGATGAAAATCTTTAGTCAAAAGAGCATATAGAAAGATATACACTTTTTATGCTAAAATTAAAAATGCACCTACACATTTTTTGCTGGGATTAAGAAAATTGACTGAGTGGAGGAAAAAAGAAAGAATAATAAATGCCCCCACCAACTACCTTATTTAAAGACGGCTCCATATGGGTGACACACACTAGTGCCACATTGACTGCAACATTAGAATCTGAATACAATCCAATACCTGAAACCTTTGTAAATTAGCCTAGAAAAAAACAAACAAACAAAAAACCCAAAGCAACAAAACTAGAATATCCTCAAACTGCAAAGATGGTCAAAATAAAAGAGAGAAGTATGAAGAAGGAAAGAACCATGCAATTCAGATTAAATTTAGGTAAACCGACAGCTGAATACGGAGTTTTGCTTTTATAAAATTAGTTGTATAGGTGTCCCTATAGTACAATCTACTTTGGGTAGCTTTGATTATTCACACCCTGAACACAGTTCTTTTCAATTTTCTCATGTTTGAGAGTAATGAAATGTGGGTCTGTATACTGCACTTGTGCAATATTGCCTCTCTGGCAATTGATACTAGTTCAACAAATGGACAATAGATGCATGGAAATTGATGTCTCTGCACTTAAAAGCCTAAATTTCACAATTATATGGCAGGAGTATGACTTTTACTTGTTCACTTGCTAGTAGAGTACAAATTCTGTACGTTCAATTTACAAAAATGACGATTAACATTATGAGGTGAGATTTACTATTTTTGTAACTGATCACAGCTCCTGCTCTGATCAGCAGCACAAGGTCAGTCTGTGGCACAGAGAACTGAATCTCAAACACTTGTTTAAACCTGTGGAACATGTTGCTTGGCTTATGGTTCTCTCTAGAGCAGTACCTGCTGGTGGCAGGCAGGACACTGTGGAAACCTGAAGAACTCATGTCATCCAAAGGTGACTTAATTAGATCACAACTGTTACTTAAAGCAAATTAAACTGAATAAAACCAATCTTCTGACAAAGATAATTGACAGTGAATTTTCATTTCTATCTCCCTTTATAACACACTTCTACCTGTACACGTGATAAGGTTTGCAGTTTATTATTATTTAAATCAGAGCTAATGCTATCAGTATGAATAAAATAAGCACAGCTTCTAATAAAAACAGTAGCCGAAAAAACACAGAATTATGCTTCAGACTCATCTATAGAGAACAAAATGCTTCATAAATGCAGCTCTTTTAAACAGACATGGGAACTCCACTGTGCTCTAGGCGAATGACTAACCATGGGAAAACAGCGAGGCTTTGGCTCAGTAGGTTCCTGGTAGCAGATGATCCATCAGACCTTCTTATTCTCCCTTCCTTAACTTCCACTGAACATGACTGTTCTATAAGGAGGCATCAAAACTGACCAGTATACTGTAGTATTTTGTCAAAATATCAAAGAGTTATTCCAGCATGTTTTATGTATGATCTGCTGAACGGATATGCTTTGTCTTAAGAATTTTGAATACAGGCCTTCTGTGTATTTGCTTTTTGAACACTGCTTATCATGTCAGTTGTATATATGTATCTATATCTATATCAAGAATCCATCTCCCCACTCATTTCTGAATCAGATTAAATGAGATTTTTTGGCATACTTCCCTGATCAGTCAAATAGCAATTCTTGCTTATTAGTGAACAACAACAGATATTTTAGAATTGGAGGGTATAATACAATTATTTCAGTATGACCTCACCCCAAAGTTTTGGTATCAAGACCATAACTTCTGTGTGAGCTGTAGTACATTTTCTACAAAGAAATCCAGTTATTATTTGAAGAATGCAAGTGATGAGAATCCAGCATGTTCCTACATTTAATTATCCTCTAGATAAAAATGAGGTCCTTATTCCTCATACAAATTGGATTCCATTATGACTTTTTTTTTTGCATTAGAATTATGAGCTGTCAACTGTTACAAATCATTGCCCTGTACAGGCATTTCTAGATTGAGTCACAGTAGAATATGCTCTGTGATTTCAAAGCAATTAAAACTGATTGAATTAAACAAAGGAGAGTGGGATCCTCTTCCCGTAATAATGAAACACAAAAATGTCTTATAAAAAAAAAAGCTGAATAATGTCCCTGTGCATAGACACCACTGTTTCTAGCATCACTTCACTTAATGTTAGGAATTACTCATACCATTTAGAAGTAGGATTGTCTTTAACTCTAGTGTGATAATTCTGGTGAAGTGTTTAAAAATCTACAAAGCAGTTGGGGACGAAAGCCACAGCTACTATTCTAGACTGAGTGGGAAGCACTGTCTTCACACGGAGGTGGGTGATATGGCAGAAGTAACTGGATGATTTCTGACTCTACATGCAAATGAGTACAAAAGTGCTCCATTAAAGCTTCTTTTCCTTTTTTTCCTGCTCTCTGCCATACTACAACTTGGCTGCCTCCAGATGCAGTGTCCCTTGTCTGATTTTTGTCAAAGTCTGAAATAGTAAAATTCTCTGCAGTTCCTCAGTTACACATACACAAGAAAGATGTGACTGTCTCTAACCAGCAAAACGACCCATTCATGTGAGTGAGGGAGCAGGGACAGGGGAGAAAACTTCTCGAAATACCAATAAATTACAGAAAAAGAAGGATGAAGCAGATCATAATTAGGGTAGGTGGGAGATAGAAGACAGCACAGGAAGCAAGAAAACAGCCAGAGTACCAAGAGACAGTATTAGCGTGATGAGAGTGCCTACTAGCAGCTCCTATAACACAAGGTGAATCAGCTAATTGACTGTTGGGGTGGAGAACGGGCTACAAAATTCCTTCAATGAAGCAGAGAGCAGCGAGGAAAACTTACAGCAACACTGTAGTGTGACAGACAGAATTTACAAGAAAACAACAATGAAACTATGCTTGAAAGAATGCAACAGAAATCACCTGGATACTTCATCATCTACAGAGATGTAATTTAAATAAAGCAACACCTAATGGGAAATGCAACAAGCTCGGAAGCAGTCTACGGTTCAGATGCAAGCTATGTCTAAATTTTAAGAGATTTTGGAGTAGAATAGTAGACATGGAGACATATGCTCATGTCAGAGTCCAATACTCACAATTTGCTCACAAGTAGATCCATGTCAATCAGAGGTAACAACATGGACTTCCATCTGATTAATGCTGGCATAAACATGGGCACAATCTGGTCTGTGTCAGTAGGATCTGCCGTCATCATCCGATCCTCATTAGTTGCTCTGCATGATTATTCAGAAATAATAGTAACAACTGCCACAGTTTTTTAATGGTTGTCAACAACACTAAGGATGCACGTAATGACTAACACACACAGATGGGGAATGTCGCTGATTTCAGCTCTTAAAAGTCTGGTGTATAGATTTACCAGAAGTGGCCCTAAGTGAGCGAACAACTTCCAAATGAGAAAGCTGTCTTCAAAACATAATTGCAGTTGCTGGAATATCATCACATACAACAAGAACAACATGGATATAATTATTACCCCATCAGAGCTGGGAAGACATGAGTGGTAGGACTCATCTCCACTCACTTATTCGTCAGCCAAAGTACATTTGGACAAACCCCTTTGATCACCCATTTCCTTTTTTAGTACCAGTGCAAATCACCAAGGCCACGTGCACAAACTACTTTTTGTACTCAAAAGGCAATAATAATTTAGGTGGCAAGTCTCATCTTCAGACACGTTTTTCTCTTTCACCTAGGTCTGAATAGCAGGTGAACAGGTCTTACTGAAGGTATTTCTTCTTTTCATTCTTCATCATAAATGCCTAATTTCCTCTGTAAGATACCGGGCTGCACAACCACCGCCTTCCTTTTCAAATTCCGTTTATCACCAGGCGCGGGAGGCGCGTAACCCCGCCCCGCAGCACCCCGCGCCACGACCGCGTGCCCTCCGCGCACGCGCAGTAAGCTCTTCCTCACCCCGCCCACCCTCCCACCCACCGCACGGCGGCTTCTGATTGGCCCGTCCTCCACACGCTGCTGGCCAATAAGGAAGCCTGCGCAGGACCCCGCCTCTTTGGAACGCGCCGGCGGCCGCGGCGGCCCCTGAGAGCGGCGGCGATGGCGGCGGCGGGGCTGGCGCTGCGCGGGGCGCTCGCCCCCGCGGTGGCCGCGGTGTCGGTTCGCTGCCGGGGCGGGCTCTGGAGCCGCCTGCCCCCACTGCCGGCCGCGCCCCGCCGCTCCGCGGCGCACTTCGCTTTCCAGCCGGACCCGGCGCCCAGCGCGTACGGTGAGAGCGGGGCCGGGCCGGGGTCCACCTCACCCTCGCTCTGCTGCCGGGTCCGCCCCGCCGCCGCCTTCTCGGGGAGGCCCCCGGCCGGCCGGGGTGGGGCGGAGGGGAGGGAGAAGGGTGGGCGCTTCCCGCCTCCCCGCCTCGGGCCGCCCTGCCCCGTTGAGGCGCCGGCGGTGGCCGCGGAGCGACGTTTCGCGGCGGGGCAGCCGCCGCCAGCCCCAGCACTGGGGCCGAGACCCCGGGCGGCGGCTCCTTCAGCCTGGGTGCGTTTCCTCCGGTGTGCCCCCGGTGCCCTCCGCTTCCACCTGCGGGTTTTACGCCGAAAAGCTGGCGCTGTGGGTGGGAAGGTCCCTGCTGCCGGGGCCGTGGTGCCCCAGGCCGCTTCGGCACCTCAGCGGTACCGTCCGGGGCGGTTTGGGGAACTGTTTTTGGGCCGTCAGTGCAGTCGCTTCTACCGGCCTACCCGGCATCTCCTCAGACCTGCGAGCCCTTCCCCTGCCCCTCTCCGGTTTCAGTTGTAACGCTTCTAGCGGTAACTTAATGACTTAGATCCATCTCTGTTTTTTTTATTGCGTGCTTAAGTCATGAACGTGGTAATAAACCTGTCATTAGAAGACTGCTGTCTAGTGAAATGTTTGAGTTCATCCTCACGATCCCACGATTGAAAGTAACAACAGATTAGTTGGGAATTAACAGCTCAGGATGAAATTTGGTGTTTTGACTTCATTTCTGAGGTGCATCTCTGCAACTGACTAGTGCTGAGTTCTGCTGGAAGAAACCTGCCTGCTGCACAACAGGTGTTTCTCTCATGTGAGCTGCACTCTCTTCTAGAAAGGTGTTACTTAGCGGGATGCCTTTGCTGTTCCAGCTTGGTCATTAAATCTGAAAAAGCTCTTGGCCATTCCTGGTAGTCATTGGGAGATACGGGCATCCCAGGTGTCGTGGAGCAAAGCCTGTGTGCTGCAGGTCCCTGCTTGAGATCACAGTGAGGAAGCTCGAGTGGGGCATGCTGGTTTTTGTTGCCATTTATTAATAGAAAGCTACTTCCCTTTGATTTAAAGCACACTTAGAAATTCTGTGAAAAATAGCAGAAGTAAGATAAGGTTCTGCCAATATTGATACTGATATTATTAAGATAATGCTTCTCCAACTCCACAGTCCAAATTTAAAGGGCACAATTAGTTTCTCCTTGCAAGGGCTGATGCAGAGGCCTTTACTATAAGCAGGTCAGCACAGTCAGTGTGAGGAGTTTCTGACACTTGTCTTAAATGTTGATTATTTGTAGCGTTCATATAATTTGAACAGTTCCCATAACTTTTTTTTTTTGAGTTTCCTCTTCTTAAAGGGTAAAGTGTAACAGGTAAAGCTACCAAGCATAGGAATATGTTGGAATGCAGCTACTCAGCTTTGATGTGGCATGACATGAGTCTTTAACAAAAATTGCTGATGTTAATTAACAAATTAGGAGGAAGGGAAGCTGAATGGTTGTTGAGAGAAACTGTAGTTACTGGAAACAGAAGGTTGTTCTTTCTGATTTCTGACACCTGTTGTCATGTTTGTCTGGGATCTTCACCTGACCATCTTTTTTTTTTTTTTAAACATGCTGTATGCTGTGTGTCCTGGTAGGCAGTATTCTTCTGGTCTATGGCTTCTAGTCATGGCTTAGATAGAGGTTTTACCAGTTAAAGAGCTGCCAAATATCAGCCAGGCAATTTTTTATTCACTCAGTTTCTCATAAGGCATTATTTTATTTGCTTGGAGGATCTGAGTTAGTCACAATAGTGGGGACTGGGCTACTGTTTTGTTCCGTCTTTGCTTTCAGCTCTGATTGTTTTTCCTCGCAGCACTGGAATGAAGGAGGGCACTAAAGTAGCCTTTGATTTTGAAGGTTTTCTTTCAGTCCTTACTGCAGATAAAGTTTTCTTTCTTTGGAGTGTGGATTTGATGTTTCTGACACTTTCTAAGTGCAATCCAGAGAGCAGAGCGGTGATCTAGGAAACTACTGATAATAACAGGTGTCTGTAAACAGGAAAGGCTGAAGCTTAAAAAAATAATTAAAGAATTAGGAAATAAGCTTAATGAGATCTGGTGAATCTTAGCAGAAAGGATCTCAATCCTCAAAACAATAATGCTTCACTGTAGTTTCTTCCTTTGAAAAACTTAACTGTTCCTAAAAAGTCATTGTTCCTAGTGTTTGACTAAGTATTGCAAAGCTGCATTTGCTGTAGCTGAAAGCATAGTTTTTGGAAAAAGGTTGAGTGTGGGGTAATAGAATTATAGTCCTTGGGACTGCAAAGTATACCATGCTCAGTCTCATCTATCCCATGATTTAAGTTTATTCAGCAAATGAGTCTTGGGTACTTCTAACAGGGATCTTGTTTATGACTGTTAACTAAGTTTTCAGTCAGATTTTGCACCAGTGTTTTCTAATGTACTATGTGTTTTGAACCAAATTAAGTGGCTAAATTATCACTTTCACACAGGGGAAACTCAGAAGATGAATCTCTTCCAGTCCATAACAAGTGCCTTGGACAACGCTTTAGCCAAAGATCCGACTGCAGGTATGCTATGCACATTAGTGTGCTTTGCTTTGTATAAATTCCATTTCGTTTTGCCTATTTGCGTACAATATTAAATGCATTTCTCGTGGCTTTTAAAGTTTTCTAATAAGTTATTTCTACACTTTGATCTCAAACAAAACTTAAAAATGTGTTATATTAACAGATTATTAATGGATTATGTGATCTAAAGTGCAGTGTGTCTTCTGTATTAGCTGGGTGTTTTTCACCTGAAAGTTGGGACAGAAAAGATATGTTGCTTAATGTGCTTCTGGTGTTACTGATGTGAACTGTGCTTGATGGCAGCTTGAGTCCCACCAGTAAGTAAAGGAGTTTTTAAAATATAAATCTTACTTTTTAATTCCTTCAACCCTCTGTGCTCAAAAAATGGTATTTTTTTAGAGACTATGTATTCCTTGCACTGTCCGTTCTCCCTTCTTCCCTTCCCTGTCCTCCAAAATTCCTTTCCACATTTACTGATTTCTGTTCGTCACAGTGCATAGTCAATGTAAGATTTTCTAGGCTTTTGCAGTCTGGATAACCTATAACTTTGAAAAAGCTAGATCATCATAGCTTGATTTAAAAGGATTTTCCTAAAATCTTTTGCACAAAACTATTTATTCCACTTTTAATTCTTATACATAACAGGAGGTCTCTTGGTTCTGTTGTCATAACAAAGGCATGATGATGGCCAGATATCTGAAATATGTTTAATGTCATGAACACAGCTGCAAAAGCTGTATAATCTTGTGTAATTTTGATTTTTCTTTTTAGTGTGTTAGTAACTCTTTTGGCACTTTTTGAACTGCTGCTCAACTTGAAGCCTGACTAATCGTCTGATCTGTTAAGACAAATTTCATGTTGTCTGTCCAGTATTATGCCTGTATACATTCCTTCTCAGTCTACAGCTGTGTTGTAATCACCTTTATTAAATTAAACTTAGACAACTGAGGGTAAATTACTGCCAAGAAGAGATTTTCAGTACCATTCTGTAGAATCAGCCATATAAAAGTAAGTAGAATGTTAGTCCAGCAGGAACCCAAAGTCATATATAATCTTCAGCCTTTTAGTCACCCTAAGGTTCCAGTCTTGCTCCTCAGTTTTGCAGGGCTGGATCTTTGCAAGGCGCTTTGCAGAACCATGTTGGAGTTCTCCAGTCTGGATATGCAAGTTGTCAGTATCATCCTACTTACTATATTAATTAGTACTTCTTGCAACAGAAAGCATGTCCTTCATATGTTTTTAGTTGTATGGAAATTGAGCAACTGTTGTTTAAGTAGCGGAAATCCTCATACTTGAGGAGAATTAGAATCTGTCCAGTAAAATATTTTCAGTGGCTGAACAGAATGAGTAAACCCATGCAAGTTTGCTGATACCAGCATCAAATGGGATTTTTTTTTTATGCCAGCTGGCTCAAAAGTGAGTGGCCATGTGGTAACGGAAAGGCCTAACAAAGATTTTAAGTACATAAAAAAAGCAAACAAATTAATATAAAAAATGAATTAGAGGGATGATCTGGGGGCATACTTCAATCATAAACTCAATGACTGCATTGGTTTTACATCATTATACAAGTTATTTTTCTTTAAGTAGTGTCATTAATGTGTTTGCTAGAAGTGTGTTAATCCTTTTAGTGCTTTGAATCAGAAAAGTATTTTATTTAAACAAAGATAATATCTGAAAGGCAAGGAGGCTAACTCATTATTTTGTGTCCTTTAGAACATGGAGAGTATTGAGGAATTTGGGAATTATCAGAACTGGCCCCAGTTCATACAAGCTGCTATTGGTGATACTGCTGCACATCTTTTTATGTGCTTAAAAAAACTGAAATGGGCAAAACTTTTTTCTGTGAATTAAATAACGAAACCATTTTAAGAAAAATTAGACATCATCATTCCATAAATTCAAGGAAAAAACCCCCAGACTAGTTGTTATGAAGCTAAATTTTAAAGGCAATTCCTTTAGTGATGAAACTTTGCTACATCAGCCACACTATAAAAATAGTAGTGTTGAATACTGAGAGTTGTTCTGGTTATTAGATATCCATCTTTTCTGCAGAGGAGTTTCTCTGAAGTCACTCTTTGGGGATCTAGCAAGTATGTTTGGAGAAGGTTTGAAATTTCATGTTGGATCGGTAGTTTGAAGAAAATTTCCATCTGACAGTTTTCAAAACACTACATTTGCTGAAATCTGTGGATGAAGAATGCAATTGGTTAGCAGTTGAACCAGAACAGGACTTCAGTGACTCTTTAGTGATTGAATGTAACTGTTTATTGAAATTATTTTTGCTCCTTTAGATTTATATATTATAGAATATTTCAGAAAAATAGATGGTTTGAAAGTACAGCTGCATCAGTGTCATGAATTCTGTTTTGAGACGTCCTTGTGGTGTTGTACTGATTCCTCATTAACCTTGGTTCTTTATTTGTTACAGTTAGGCTGTGCATGAGGAACACTTAGGTCTAGATAAATATTGAAGTAAAATGAAATGTTAGCTTCTACTTACATTAGTGTCTCCTATAAAAACCTCTGAATTATGTTCATTAAAAATAAGGTGCATTGTGGTAACATCAGCCTCCTCTACTGTTCTTACATTCCAGTAATATTTGGTGAAGATGTGGCCTTTGGTGGGGTCTTCAGGTGTACAGTTGGCTTGCGAGACAAATATGGTAAGTTAGCTTTTAAATCTGACATTATTTTCGTATTAGTATCTCTGTTCTTTTGTACCCCTGTATGGTTTGTGGGTGAAGAGAAGAATACATGGGAGAGAAGTCTTGTAAATGGACTTCTCTTTTCCTTTCCATCCTTGGAAACAGAAGAAATTTTGGATATATTAGTATTACCATTTATGTAGAAAACAGGCAGTGACTAGAGAGGGAATAGCGAAGATGAAATAGAGAACATACTGAAAATACAGTTACAATGATGAGGAGATCCAGGAAAAACTGAAAGTGTAAAAATTGAAGGAATCCAAAATTTCAAGAGGGGTGTGGCTGGCTGCCAGTGTAGTCTTAGGGATTAAATAAATTCTGGATCCAGTGTTTGTTTTATGCAAAGGCTAGAGTCCATGTAAAATGAGGAGGAATTCCAGAAAGAACTGATGAACAAGCAACCTCATGGATCTTACCTGTACAAGGAAGATTACAAACACTGACTCTTCTTTCTTCATTCCCTGCCTGCATTTGCCACCAACATAATAATAGGAGACACAAGTGATACAGTATGATGTTGTTTCTATATGTTGATGTAAAATATGAAAGTTTTTTCTCCTCTCCTGAAAGAAGGTGTTTTTTCTGTAGATAATAAAATCACTAGGTGGCAGTCTATGCCTATAAGTAGTTTTTTGATAAAAAGCAGTATTTCTTTTTTAAGCACTTTTATAGAGGTCAAGGTCTAAATATCACCTGATATTATAGTAGGGAGAATTTAGTATATGAATACTCAATAGTAGTACCATACATATGTTGCTTACTATCCAGACTATTACTGAAGTCTCTCTGGAGAGATAGAGAAGAAATATGCTTTTAGAATAAATCTGTCATAAAATCTAAAACTTTTTTTTTTGCCAGGAGGGCCATATAAGCCTGAGTATAGAGTAATGTGATATAAACATAGCTAGAGGCCTATACTAGTAAGTGAAAGAAGTCAAGGTCTTTGACTTTGTAAAGAAATCTTAATTTTTGATTGGATGAATTTTTGACATGCTACAAAAATTGTTTGAAAATATTTGAGGAATCATATGTAAATAAGCCAGTATGTGGAAGTTTCTTTTCTACAATAACTATGACTTAGTATGTTTTTTCCTATACATCTTATCCTGTGTCAACATCTGAAATAGACAAATTCCAGTTTTCTGTCATTACTTTGCTGCTTGTGATCCTTCTATTGGTGTTAGTATGTTTTGCATGAAATGAATGCTTAGAAATCTGTTGCTATGTAATACTGCTTCCTGATGATGAGTAGACTACCTGAATTTTTTATGTGGCTAGTTCCTTTCAGATAAGGGAAAGGAAATAAGTCTTGTACACTTTTATTCCTTCGTCTCCTCACTCTGGTCTTGCAAACTGGAAGGCATATTCTTATTTCTTGTCTCCTTCCCCATCACCTCCTGTCAGGTTTTTGATTGTCACCATTTTCTAGAGGTTGCATACTCTAACCTGTAGAATATCCTTATTGAAGTATTGAATGTCTGCTGTTCCATAGTTTTGCTGTCTGGAGATGTTTTCCATCCCTAGAGCAAAGATGTAAACTGTCTGATTGATAGCCTGCTTCCTTGCCTACTGTATTTTTGTAGCCTAGGTAATGTGTGCACACTTTTTTTTCAAAAAAAGGGAAGTACATTATTATTTTGGTCTTTTGAAGAAAATGCTCTCTGAATGAATGTACATTTGTCTTTGAGTCTGCAGATGGATTTGAAACAATGATCTTGGAGTGTGAATAATTGTGCCCTATTGCTCTGCCTGAAGTATGAAATAAAGTTGCAGCATGTAAAGATTAGAATCATCCACATGACAGACATACAGAGGAGATGAGAGGTTGGGATTAGATGATAGGAAGTAAAGAAATGGGAGGAAAAAACCAGAGGATAAGGTAAAAATGGAAATGGACAGAAGACAAGACTGAGAAACAAGAGCAGCAGAAATTGTGTTTGATAAGGAAGGCTACTCAGAAGAATGCCAGAGCAGGTTTTTTTGGAGGTAACGCCAAAAAAAGACCCATGTAGCTTACTGGGGGCAAAAATGAAGATATTGAGATTATATAAACAGGTGAAGAGAACTATATGTAATACTTTTCTTGAATACTCTCTCTGTCGTCTCCAAACACTTACAGTTTGCGGGCTTCCTTATGAAGAAGTTCTGTGTAGTCATTGGCCTCAGTAGAGATTTGTCTCTAATACCATTCTGATCTGTGCTGAAGGGAGGCTCTAATGTGCACTTTCAGCCATGTCAAAAACCTTTGCAAGGATAAGGATCAGAAGCACTCTGACTAGTTCAAAGATTAATATTCTGAGAGTGTGGAATAGGATCAGCCCTTGCTTAGAACTCTGAGAATGCAAGAGAAGATTGGCTTCCCAGGTCTTTCCTGTGTTTTGAGGAGACTGAGGTTTTTTTTGGCTTATGTGTTCACTTTATGAGAATTTGGGTAGGTGATAGAAACCAAACTTACACAGATTTTTGAAATGGAAGAATTGAATACAATTAAAAAAATAGAATCTTAGATTGAGTTATTGTCCATGTTTGTTGTTATCTCAAAGTAAATATACACTTATAGTAATTCGTGTCTGCCTGCTAACAAATACATATGTACAGGCTTTCCAATACCAGAACTGTTTGTAGGTCTTATCGGTTACATGCAGATCTCTTTCACACAGATGTACACATTTGTATGTATGTGTTATGCTTCACTCAAAAGCTGGAAAGTTATTATGCTTGCCAAAATGTTTGCATTACAGAGAGGAAATGTGACCTAGTAAGGAAACTTGAAAGACCAGAATTTAGTTTTCTTGTTGCTAAGATTTCATGCAAGTTTGAATAGGCAGGGAGCTGGCAGTTTCCCTTTAGAACAGAAGTAGTGTTTGAGCCATATGTCTCTTAACTAATAAAGCAGATTGCAGTTCATTTTAGGGACTGCTTTTCTAGCTATATGTGGTCTAATGAGAGCTTGTTACAGCTTTTTATGTTCCTGCTAATGTATCTGAAAAACTGGAGTTAAAAAAAAAAAAAAAATTGAGTGCAGTTCTCTGAAAGTAATCTTGAATTTTCCACCTACCAGAGATTAAGATAGTTGGAAGAAAGATGGTCAGCAGGTGAAAATGTGAAAAATCCCCAAATCCCTTTCTACTGATTACCAACTTACAGAAGGTGACAGTGGCTGCAGGAGCTAGCAGGTTACGTGCAATCACATTTGATCAGTTCTCAAATGAAAGAAGGGTGTTGGGAAGAAAAAATACATTTCTGGAGTTGTGTAAGGCAAGGAAGTAGCATTAGACCAGTGCTTGTAAGATGGAACTTTTGTGAATGGTGAATTTGAGTAGGAAAAAGAGAGAGTTTTTAGACTGGAAAAAGGTTCTCTTTAATTAGAGGAATGAGAGCTTGCTTATAGGGAGTGCTCTTACACATTAGAATAAAAATGGAAGTATTAGTGATCACTGACCTCTAAATAAGATTATTCCATTGTGGTGGCCTGAAAACAGGTAGCTAGTGTGATTCTGAAAGAAATAATGTAAAACACCTTCACATATAAAGAAATTTAGTGTTACTCAAGTTAATGGTGAATTATAGAATTGATAGGCCCTGTTGCTACAAGTTTTACAGCTCCAGAAGTTGCATGAGGCAAAGGTTGCTGGAGGATTTTAAAAGTTCAAGTAATCACAAGAGGAGTGTAGGTTTCCTCCTTCTGGAGTAGTAGTGCATCAGCAGTTGGAGAGTCTTCCAATCATGCCTTTTATTTTTGTCTGTTTTGGTGTCTTTTAGCTGTTTTGTTTGGGCTCTGTTATTGTTGTCCTCTTCTTTTTGTTTGTCAGTGCTTACAGAGGTGTATTGCCCACAGCAGCAGTAATTAGAACAAAATGCTTTTCATAAGGTTTCCATGTAACATTGGTAACGTGTTCTGGAGTGATGTTTGCTGCCTTTATTAGCAGTGTGGTGCTGGCTGCCCATTTGTGGCATGCTTTAGTCTGTATGTCCCTTCTGTTGTACTGCTGTGCAGCCAGTAATTGCTTCTTTTCTGGGTGGACACTTTGTAAAATGAAACTCAGTAAGAACAGCTGTGTGTCACTCCTATAAGTAGGATTAAAAAAAAAAAAAGAATCTTGGATCATTTTATTTCAGGTAATTCTGAATTAGTAGATGGCTGGAGACATTCATACATGCAGACAGTAGGATATGAGGAACGAGCAGCTTTAATTTTTTTTTTCCTCCTTACTTGTTTTTCATAGCTGAAATAGATTTTCCCATGTGGAGTTGAAAGGGTGCAGAAAGTACACACATATAACTTGAAATTTAATTCGTTTCTTGCCCAATTCTGTTCAAGCATATAGGCTTTTTTTATAAATAATCCTTCTAATGCTTTACTATTTTGATGCAGATAGAAGTGTAGATAAAATCGGTAAGATTTTTTTCTTTCAAACCATATTTAAAAAAAAGAAGCGTGAAAAAGGTAGTGTACAGTACACAGTAATTAGAGTCTGTTCTATTGTTCCAGGATATTTTCTTACAAATTGGGAAATCACAGAACAAAAGGAAAATCAAGATAAGGAATAACACTTGTATTGAATCCCGTGAGGGCAGGGGAAGCTGGATCAAAGATTTCCCCTGTGGAAAATTTCAAACACATCAAAAAGCAACTGACTGAGCTGCATATGAAACCACAGTTTTAACAAGCAAATAACATACTTATGTCAGGATGACCTAGCCACATTAGCAATCAGCTGGATGCTTTAAAAATGATTTTATTTATCACTTCCATATTTGTTTTCCTCTACTTTCTGCCTGCCTTACAGAATTAGATCTTTGAGACACAGAGTATGTTTTGGGACAGATCAGCTGGCAAAGGCTGCTCTTAGCCTTCAGTGATGGAGATTCTCTGGCTTCTCTACACACACGGTCCCAGTGTGGGATTATTCTTATGGTTTGAAGCTTTTTCTTATTGGTCAGTTTCCTCTGGACTCTAATTGCTGCAGCTGAAGGATGTGGACTGGATACACTACTCTGGGTCATACTGAATAAAACTTGGTTGCTTACAGTTTTCTGTTGATACATCTCATGATAATGCTAGCTTGTCTTGCAGCATTAATGTTTATTTCCAGTGTCTGATCCACTGTAATCCCTGGTTGTTTTTCTGTAGACCTCATGTCTAAGGTGTAAACACCTGTGCGACTTTTCAAGGAACACTTCATTCTTGGTAAAATAATCATTTGTTTATAGTCCAGTAAAATAATTCAGGACTTTTTGTTTATTTGTCCAGGAGATGGCTGTACCTAGCCATGCTGAAGGGACACCAGCCTTTCTAAAATTGAGGTATTAATTCTTTGAAGAGATGTGGGTTGCTTGAACACAATATTATTTTAGGAGTTTTGGCTGCAGAAAACTTCTGAAGGCAAATTCTGTGTTTGAGTGAAATGCCTATGGGGGAAAACATGGGTGAGAAGATAAGGTTGTCCCCAGATTGTTAGGGTGTTTGGTGAAGTATTTTGGCTAAGGATTGGATATGCTTACAAAAATTGCTTCATGTCCCGACAGCTTTTAGTAGCATGAAATAACAAGAGAACCTCTTGAAGCTGAGCTAATAGAAGTAAATATGGTGCGTGTTTTTTTTTTTAAATTCTAATAATTTGCCTCCAAAATGCATAAAATACTTTAAAATGTTTGTATTGTAATTTTATTTTGTTAATGATTTCAGGAAATTTTTTATTGCAGAAACTTCACAGCATGTTACTGGCGAGGGAGCAAAGAGCTGTCAGTGGAGGTTCTGGGTCTGTTCTGGTGGTGCCAAGCATTACAGGGCAAGGGCAAGAAGTACAAGAACACAATTTGGATACGCTGGTTGGGGCTCGTAATGCAGTGTATTATAGTGTGTTCTGCCTCCCAGAAGCTACTAGTGGTTGGATATTACTTCAAGAGGTGAGGAGACAGTCTGGGGTTTTTCTCTGAGGTTTTTTTTTTTAATCAATTATCATGGGGTCTTTTGCATGCTTTAAGAACATAGCAATAAGCTATTATAAGGAGTGTAAAAACTCGCCTGAAGTAGCATACGAAATCAGTGTTAGGGGTTTATTGTATAAAGAGATAGAAAACGTTAGCTTGATGCTTCAGAAGCAGACTGCAAGCTTGTTGGAGAAGGAGTGTGCTGCTTTTATGTATGTGGTGGTCCTTCCTAGCATATTGCACATGGTAGAATAAAGTAGTTCAATTTTTGACATGGTGGACTTAGGTGGAGAATGGAACATTTTATTCAGAGTTAAAAAATGGCTAGTTGTTCTGTAGAGATTGAATAAAACCTAAGTAGTCTGGAGTTTGGTTACCCTTGTTTCTTTGTGGATGGATTTAAGCAGAGAATTCTGCAGCTTGCTTGCCTGGTTCTTCCAGAGCAGTTTGGCAAGATCTGCATCTTACTCTGATTTATTTAAATGTCTTTGAACAGTAACATCTGGAGAACGTGTTCCAGACTCATTACACAATAGTACATTTCGTTCATTTTCGTCTTAAATAGCCAATTCTTTTCTTAACTTTTTTTCTAACTGTAAATCTTATTTGAGAACTTGATGAAATGTAGTATGTCTTTTTACACTGTATCTCTGGGATATTGATATAAATCAGTCTCTGTCAGAGCTAAATAGAATTTTAGGTTTGTTTTTATTTTTTAAATTGTTATAGTGTGCCTAGTGTGAAAACAGTATTTTGAGACTTACTAATATTTATTGTGTTTCTTTTTGTATGTTGTAAACCTGTTTGAGGGAAAGATAAGGAACTTACTTTTTAATATAGAACTTGGTATTCAGTACAGAGTTTAAGAAAGCTCTTCTAACACGTTAAGATATTTCAAGATACTTTTTTGTCCAGCAATGTATGTGCTGCTGAACGTCATAAAAATGGAATTTTTCACTTCAGGAAATAATTGCAGTGAAACATTTAAAAGTAATATTTTAGTAATATAGTGTCAAGTAGGAGGAAGCTTTATGTATTAAAGACACAAGATGGAATTGATGAGCATAATTAGTATTCATAGTCTGTATTAATTCCAGGTCTGCAAGCACAGTTCGTGTACTTTGGTTTAAATGTCTGTCTTTATGCCTTTACTATTTATTATGTGGGATTCAGTGATTCTCAATTTCCTTGGTTAGTCCTGTGATCAATGTGCCCTCTGTTTCATTTGTACTCATCAAGTAGGACTAATTTAGTATGTCTGCTGTTTTTTCTGCCTCTGAGGTTGGTGATAAGAGTGTAGTAATTATCACCACTTCAGTTTAAGAAGGTACTGCAGACTTTATTATAGGGAGTGAAACTCTCAGAGTTTTCTAGGAAGTAATTTGCTAGAAGCCTCTAAATGTCAAAAAGGTCAAGGCTACCATTCCAGTCCAGTCAATTGTCTAAGCAGCTTTGCAGTAGAAGCACTTTGAGGAGCAAGTTAATCTTAATTTAACTTGATTCAAAGCAGTCTTCCAGTGACGAGGTTGACATAAAATGCCAGTCGTTTATTATAGAAGATCTCCTTTCTTTTTAATTTGTAGAAACGTTACATCCTCAAAACCTGACAAGGAGTTTTCACACTTGTATGGAAACACCAAGTATAGATCAATTTATTGATTTTTCTCATGCACATGCTTTGCACAGGCCTGGTTACAAGTGAGATCTGTAAGATGTTTTTGTCACTGCAGATTACTGGTCATTCAGCACTTTGTTCCTGGGTACTTCTTTAGCAGCATTAAATCATTGCTTTTATGTTGAGAATAGTTGCTTCACAATTTAGGGTAGATCTAGCATGCTTTCAGATCTACTATAAAGTATTTCTACACCACTGATACTGAGGACTGTCGGAGAGGGTGCCTCGTATTTGACAGTTTTTTCTTATTCCTTGCTTTGTCATCCAGATAGTGTACCCAGCCTATTACGGAAGAATTTTTATTAACATGTTGCAATACTTTGCTTTGGGAACTGCTGTGTATTTTCCTGTTGGATCTCTTACCATGTCATGTAATATTGCAGATATGCTGAAAATGCAGGGAATGGACACAAGCCTCTTAAATAAAGCTGATACATTGTCCCTTGGTTATACCCATGTAAAGTGTTTGGTAGATGTCAATATTAGGGCAGATGCAAGTAAGCTGTCATCTGGTATAGCTTTGCATGTCTAACTTGTATCATCAATTATGTTTTTCTGCAAGTGCGCTTCTCACACAGCAACATTTTTTTGTGGTTGAGCAAGGAATGTTATTAATTGTAGCTGGAGGAACATTTGAATGCCTTGGTGCAGTTGGGCGTTGTGCTTTTTTTTTCTTTAGGCTGATACAGCTGGGTATATGAGCCAGATGATAAGGGATTCAACGTGCAACGGACTACCTGCATAGCCATCAGTAAAAAGAAATTCTAGGGAGCAAATCTGCCACTTTGTGAGCTGCTTATTGAATGTTTTACTAACAGTGCAGAGCTGAATCAATTCTATTTTATCAATGTCATGAAATATTTCCATCAGCAGGACAGGAACAGACATAAAAAGTTCGGGCAGTCAGCATGTAACCCTGTTTGGGCCTGTTAGTGAATCACAGAATAATAAGGGTTGAAAGAAAAAGACCTTAAAGGTCATCTGGTCCAAACCAGTACTCAATGTCGAGCCCATTTAGGTTGTTTGTGGTCTTGTGCAACTGAGTTTTGAATATGTCCAAGGAAGGAGCTTGTACAACCTCTCTGGGCAGCTTGTTCCAGCATTTGACCACGGTCATAGTGAGTTTTCTTTCTTCTTATGTGGTCAGTTTCCCCTTTTGCATCATTATTTCATCTGTCACTGTGTACCTGAAAAGAATTTGATCTTCCTTCTCTTTATACTACTGCTTGGCTGCTTTTTCATCATGGAAGGATTAAATGACATGCAAGTTTACTGGCATTCAAAGTTACACCAAAGCTTTGCATTAACCTTCCCTGAGCCCTCGCATTCCCATTTCTTCCCTGAGAAAGGGAGATTATTAGATAATATATTTTTTTAATTTCTGCTTTACTCTTTAGCTTTTGTTGGGATGCTAGTTTGTCACAAATGGCAAGAAATCTGAAGTAGAGGAGAGGCCCAGGAAAGCATGTTTTCCCTATTTGCTTTAGGAAGGTAAAGCTGTTAATAAATAAACTTTCCTGGGTCCTCCTTCATCCAGAGGGCTGTAAGCCTGACAATTGAGTACATGCTTAATGTTATGTTTATGCTGTGAACAACTTTTAAGAATTTACTAAGATTTACTAGAAAGTAAGTTTCCTTTCCTTCCAAACCTGCAATTCAGTAACTGCTGGGTGATAAGAATTTGTAGGTAATTGAGGACATTACTCCACATCCATGGTAACATTTTCTTTATATTCCAGCAGTTCTACTGGCTCTGATGATATTTAGGATCTTTGAGAGTAAGGATTAAATGAAAATGCCATAAACATGCTTCTGTCCTAAAGGAATCTTGGGGGAGAGGAGTTGAAAGTGCAGTTGATTCTTTGGAGCTCTTGGAAGAAAAATGCACCATCTTCAGTAAGGGAATGATGTCTTGAGAATGCTTTGAGCTAGAACTACTGGTTCAAATATTCATGTCTATTCAAATGTGTGAATGCCTTGGAGTTGGTAATTGGGGAAGACTTAAAAGGAAAACTTACCCTTCATCTGTTTTTAACTTTCAATTTACTTGAAGTACTCTTCAGAAGTGTTGGTTATGTCAGTGGAATAGATGACAAACCTGTGAGGAATTCCTGTTCTTAGCAGTTATCTGTCAGAAAAGGTGTCCTTTGGGCAATACAGTGGTGATTAGTATTTCAGAAGGATACTTTTTTTTGTGTGCAAGTGATATTTTTTTTTCTCCAAATGAAGTTTAATTAAGACTCCTGTAAACAAGTGAAAACGAATAAGACAGACTTATTTGTCTTTCGACTTCTATAAAACTTCTGTCTAGAATAAGAAGTTGGGCCCTTTGTTGCAGAGTAGACTGGGACAGGTTGCTCAGAAAGGTGGTAGATGCTCCATCCCTGGAGACATTCCAGGCCAGGCTGGATGGGGCTCTGAGCAACCTGATCCAGTTGAAGATGTCCCTGCTCATTGCAGGGGGGTTGGACCAGCAGAGCTTTGAAGGTCCTTTGCAACCCAGACTATTCTAGGACAGCGGATTTTGCAGCAGCAGAAGAGGAAGCAGCTAATTTATTTTAGTGCGTGTAAATATCTGTTCTGACCCTTTTCTTGGTCACACTTTTTTTGCTAATTCATGTATCTTACTGCTATGATGTAGCTTTTTTTGAATATTTAAGGAAAGAGTGATGGCAACCTGCCACGGAATTAATTGCTAATTAATCAAAATTTGAATGAATTTTTTGTTCAAAGTAACTAAATATTGAATTTCTTTTGATAGTGTATTCTGCGTATACACGGTGATTTTTGTGTTTGTGGATATATGTGTTTCTCCTATAACAGACCCAACTCATTGCACTTGACTTGAGACTTCACATTGGCTTAGATGAGGGCTGAGGAATGGCTGAGTCCTTGGAGCCTGCTGTGAGTGTCTGGGCACACACAAATCTTCTTGTCTCAGTCTGTGCAACTCTTGTAGGATACAGGATTGGGGAAAAACAGGAGAGGAGTAAAGCTCAATTCTGTGAATTGTGTTACTCTGCACACAGGTTAAATTTATCATAAGTTATAAGATACTTGATATGAAATCCTTTTCATTTCATATAGTTACTTTTCATCTGTTAGGGAGGTGAAATAATATATTGTAACATGGGCTGCTCTGGAAAAAGCTGCTTTTTAAATGGCATGGCATGTTAGTGTGCAGGGATTCAAGATTGAGAGGGAAACCATCTCTGTGTCTGTGAAACTGAAGCCCTGCTTTGGACACGTAGATTTGAAGTTTGCATATTCAGCTGGAAAGCCAATGAGTTTTTATTGGTATTCACTATAGAGGAACAGTGCCTGTTGCACACTCTGTTTTAAAGCTGAGGAACTGTGATTAGGATATCAAAAGAAGAGGTGGAACAAATTGATTAAAATTAATAAAAAATTACTAGAACTGTTTGGTGTTCAACCAGGAGCTCTAGAAGAGCTGAGTATGAATGTACCAAACTACTTGCTGGGATGCTTACCCTCTCACGTGGTATCAGAGAAATGGAAGATAACAAGTGTCACCAATTGTAAAACAGGGCTTAAAAGTGTTTGTAGGTCCAAGAAAGTCTGAATGCTGGATAGATTGTGTTAAATATATTAGGGATTAGAATGAGTACACTTATGTAGGTGTACCTCTATGAAAAATCCTAGATATTCTTGGATTAGAATAGGTTTTTAAAGGCAGGACTGATTTGAAGTGTCATTTCTATTTGAATGTTCTACACGAAGTCCCCAGTGAGTAGCAAAGAAGCTGATCTGTGGGGACTTCCTTTTCTTTCCAGTCCTGTTTCTCCACATGCATCTATGATTGCTGCGGTTGAGGACAGAAAATATTTAACTTGTTGGACTCTTCTGTTTAACTTATAATAGTTGTTTTAAATGGGAGGTAATGAGATCATGGGGACAAATAAAATGCTGCCCAGGTATTGTTAATGCTAGTCAGTACTGACGTCTTTTCAGATGCCTTTTTTAACACAAGTGATGTAGATGTGTCTTAAAAACAAAGCAAAACACCATCCTTTGACTAAAGCACCAGCAGTACTCCTTAAACCACTCAAAACATCCCACGTAGGCTCTTTCAGAGCAATGTGAAATTACTCAGACTTGAAGCCTAGAGAGGTATGTTAACATTTTAGGAGATTTGATATTGTTTGAATATCTCATTTTTGAAGTTAAATTAAGACAGGAACATGTTTTATTGCAGATATTAAAATCCGAAAAACTTTTTTCCTGATGGCTTGGAACAAATAAAGATGAAGCAGGCCAAACCGTGAATGCACAATAATCGACTACATATGCCTGTAAACATGTTCTGTTAGGTTGCTATGAAACTTTTTCTTCTTGGAGGATGAGAAGATGACTGTAAGACTGCATTAAAGCTGTTGCCCCTTAGACAGAGGGTCAGTGGGAGTTTGAACATTTCTGGAGTACTTAACTCTTCGTTCTGAAAATCACAAGGATCAGTCTTTTTTTATTTAAGTAAAAATAGATCGAGGAGGATGAAGTAGTTGTTTAAAAATGCTTTTAATCAAATACTGCTTTTTCCTTAATGTTTTTAAATATTTTCATATTTACCTTGTTAGGCAACATTTCTTGGGTATTTATTAACTCACTTAACATGCATCTCATCTTCTTCCTGATTTATGGGCATGGAGAGATAAGAAGTATCGTCCTTTTTTTCACATAGCCCTGTTTGTCATATTGCTTCCCTCACTACTTGGTAAAGGACATCAGCCTGTTTGGGTGGCTGAAATGAGGGATGTTTACAAAGCCAGGCAGGTTAATTGAATGGGACACTAGCATGATGTCTGTCTGCAGAGGCTGATGCACCTGATTTCCGATAAAGTAGAGGTGCCACTTGCACCTGCAGTGACAGGTCAGCTTACACAGTTTGTGTTCGCTTGTTTTGAGCTGCGTGGCTGACGCAGGTAATAGGAGAAGGGAACATTTTCAGAAATGTTTCTTCACTAGTAAGGAAATGAAATACGGAAAGACAAAGTATCTCTGGGTTATTTGCTTGAGTCAGATTTCAGCTGAGTGAATGTTTTACAAAGGATGATGTGAATTGCTGTTTATCAAAGTTGGCTTCCTGTGAAATAGATAAAAATACATTGTCTTAATGCCTTTAAATCTTCAGTGTTTAAATAATTTGCTTGAGTAATGGTTTTCACATTGTATAAATAAAGATAGAAGGTTAAATCCATGCCATACAATTTTTAATGTTTGGGGAAATTAATAAATTTGTTTTGTCTTAATGATGTGTGTATCTTTTTGTCTTAAAAGGTTAGACTTTATAAAAAAAAAAAAGGCCAAAACCCAACCCTTGAAACTTGCTTTCCCACCTAATAAATAGTAAAGTGCTTTAGGTTTTGCTTTTGAGAAGGGATCGGTATTGTTGTACATGTAATAACAAAATCATTCCTGAGTAATGAATCTCATTCAATGGCAATTACCCAGCTCTTTCTTCACTGTTTTAAGCCAAAGTACTTCAGGATTATGCCTTTAATTCCCCAAATCCAAATTAGCTGCTTCAAGCTGATCATGTTATAACTGTCATGTTGTATTTCACATTTACTTTTATTGACTCTCACTTCATTTATTTAATCATACTCCATTGATATCAGCATGCTACCTCTAATACCTCAATAGTATTTCAGCAGTTTTGTTAGGACGCCTTTTATATTCCAAATCATAGAGGAGTAAGCTAGTGTGGTGGATCTAACATGCATTTAAATTAATTCACCTGTCACAAATTGATATTAAACAATTAATTTTGAAGTTTTTATGAGCTGAAAGCTCGTTTTACAGGATTGTTCAAATACATTTCAATTTTTGTGTGATGATATAAAATTATTTATAGAACTAATGCATCAGGCAATTTCAGTGAAAATCTGTTAATGAATGAGGTTAGGCAAGCTTAGCATGATCTGACTTCTGGGCATTTCTCAATGATCTCTTTTTTTATTCTGCTCAGATGTTAGTCTATTTATGTAGGCTACATGATAGAGTTTTAAACCACATTTAACCACATTTCAGTAAATCAGTATGTGTTGAATAGAAATCCACATGAAGAAGGCCGATTGAGTATTTTGATTTCAATATAAGAATGCTAGGTTTCTTAATTTACTGTGAATTTCACTTCCCCCCCCACCCCCAGTCTCTTCTATAGTCTCTTTTTTCAGTGTTTTCTTTGCTGCTTGCGTCCTATATCAAATTATCATGTAAGCACATGCAGTAAAATATTGATCTGCCAACAGACTTTTTAAGAAGTAGGAAAGTGTAGTACGTCTTGTTAATGCATTTTTAGTTCATTAAAATATGAAGTGTTTTAAATGAAGAATTTAAATGAATCAGTGAAAGAGACGGGAAATAAGATGCCTAATTCACAACACTCTAGATTTAATAAAGAGGGAAGGAGAAGTTTGCCAACTGTTTATTGTTTCACAGGTGGATGCGAGTACAGGGACAGCTCTTGTGGCTGGACTCAAGCAGGACTTCTCCACCTTCCCAGATGGTGGTGAGGCCTTTGCACAGGTGGCTGATGTTCCTGTGTCCTTAACTGTGACATGTATCAGCAGAGGGAACACACCAGAGGATGCTGCGTAGCTTGGGGACTGAGATTACAGCCATCCTTTAGGAATGAGAACAATTTATTTACACAGTATACACTCCAGGTTCAAAAATAATCTTGCACTCTCCTTGTTCTAGAAGTTCTTTCATCTTTCCATGGCATTATTTTCCTTTTGCATCCTATGGATTAGTTTATTGATCTATTTACTCTGTAGAAATGGGACTAAATAGCCCTGAAAGACAAAGTTGCTTATTCTGCATGAGAGAAGCACGGTACCAATGTGACTGAAAACTTTCCCTTTGGACAGATCTTAAAGGAAGAGATAATTCCTGTGTGAAGCTTTTTGAACTGATTTTTGTTAATTCCTGGCAGTAAAGCCAAGACACAATTGATATCTGTCAGAAGTGAGTATGACTTAATTACAAGGACAATAAAAAGAAATTACTACTTCTATAAATATCTTCCCCAGTTTTGGGTTTCCCAAAGCATTATGTCTTCCTGTTACTTGGAATGAAAATGTTTCAGGGCTGGAGCTGTTTTTATATAGTGACATTGCCAGACATTGGTAGTACTAGTAAAGAAAGAACAGAAATATGCGGACGAGCAGTGTTACTGCAGCACGCTGGTAAAATAAATGCCCAACAAGAATAAATGGCAGCGCCACAAAGTTATTGCCATTCTCCCTTCCTATGCCATTTGTAGTCTGAACAACTTTTGAGCACAATACCTGCAAAGATGATTTAGTTTTTTCCATGAGATATAAAACAAAGTACAGATGATTCACATCTGGAAATTACTGAGATCGGCTTGCTCATATACCTTGGAAATGAGAGCTGGCAGGATTTGCTAATTGTAAAACGTTCTCTGACCTGCAAGATACTTTGCTGTGATGCAGAGTTGATCAGAGTAATATTGGGTGTGTTTGACATCTAGACAACAAAACCTTTCTTTCAAAAGCTACGCAATAATTTTGTTAATCTGGAATTCAATTTTAGTTACTGAGCTAGCTGTGGTAACATTTTTATCTCCAGCAGCAATAGCAGGACTTCTAAGTTAAAACAATTTAAAAAGTATTTTGGAAATTTATTTCTAAACAGGAAGCAGCCCAGTGTGCCTGTAGCTTAGAAGTACTGTAAGTCACAGAGGTTTTGTTTCAAACACTGATTTATAAGAAATAAGTAGAAGTCATGGAAGTTTGGAATGACTAATTTGAGAAAATGGTGTTTCCCCTCAAAAAGATGATCTTTGTGGTGCTTGAAAATGTTTCCACTGTCTTGCGTGCAAAAGTGTTCTGCAATTGTGGTAGCTCTTTGTGCTTGTGTTGGCTTGTGTAGCCTCACTGGCAACACCAACATTGTAGTATCATTCGATGGCTTTTTTTTCTTTGGCTTGTCTTAAATGAGTGGTGTTTTAGTCATGTTCCTGGTGGAGGGAAAAGAGAGGAAGGCAGAGGGTGAGCCAAAAACTAATTATGGATGTATCAAAAAAGATCCCCCAAAACCAAACAAAAAAACCTGCCACGCCAAACCAAAAACCCAACCCAAAACAAAGTAGCTCTTGAAGTATGAAGCTCAAAACACCAGGTAAAACATGTGGACAGGGTACAAGCAGTGACAATGCTGTGCTGAGTCGTGTGAAGATGAAGGACGCATACTTGATAGATTTGTAAAACATGCCTCCCTTTAGTATGTTGTAAATGCAGCTGTGAGCAATGGTTCTCCTCATATCATCCCTTTCTGAAACCTTTTGTTAGCTTCTCTTTCTCTAGTTAGTTAACTTGTAGCTATTGAAATAAGGCATCTTCATAGTAACAACTCTGCTAATTATTAATTGATGAGTTTAGTCTTTCTTTTTAGTTATTTGGTGCTTATTTAGTTATTGTTTCATTTATTTCATAGCCACTGGTGTATGCTGTGCTCACTTTTTTCCATCCAGTTTGGTGTCTTGGCATATTCCTGCACAGTGCACTCTTATAGAAACCTACTGTCTATTTCCCAGTGTTCCAAAAGGAAAATTTAATCGTGTAACTAGGTTCACCTGTTGATCTGCCAAGGGAGTACAGTACTGCTGGCAAGTTGTACATATATCTTATAAAGGATGTTGTAGTGGTGTTTCATGTCCCTCCCCCTCCTTCTTGTTTTTAGTTTCATGAACTGAACAATTGTCTTCAGCCATCTATTAGACTGATGCGCGTTTGGAATCCGAAATTACTGTGGCACAGAAATATGTTGGGGCTAAAATGACCTTTTTGGACTCCCAAAGGGAAGATGCAAACCCCCAAATATTTAATTTCCAGTCTCGTGCCTCCAACAGCAGGAACAGCCTTCTTTTCTCTTGCCTTGGGACAAACTGAATTCTTTAGTAAGCACAGCTTTACCTTAGAAAGGAGATTGGTAAAACTGGGCACTGATTACTGGGAGTGTGGGCAAGCGACAAGATACTTTTCTACAGATGCTCTTGGAGATCCAGCTGCCTTTGACAGTTAATTCTGACTGCCTGAAAAAAGCTGAAGTAACAATACTTTATTGTAAGCTTTTTTAATGCTTGTAAGTATTCTTTACTCCTCCTGTATAAGCATGAGGGGTATGCCTGCTTATCTGTATATTCATCAGAACAAATTGTTTTCCTTGAAGTGTTAAGAACATTGTAAGTTACAGAAACTGTGCTTCTGTTTTGTTTCTCTTTGTCTTCCTCTGAGCTGTTACAAATGAAAGTGTCTTTACCTGTAATGGATGTTTATTGTTCCTACACCTAAAAAAGCCCATCTAAATAGCTGTATGGTTAATTGCAGGTGACTTGTTTATAACTTGAATATTTCTGGGGCTATGTTTTCAACTTAGAGCTAGTATGTTAAAGGAATTGTGGTGTATTTTTTTTTAATAGGTAAAGATAGAGTTTTCAACACCCCATTATGTGAACAAGGAATTGTTGGCTTTGGTATTGGAATTGCTGTTGCAGGCGCCACAGCCATTGCAGAAATTCAGTTTGCAGATTACATTTTTCCAGCATTTGATCAGGTTAGTACTAATAAATTTGAGAGAAGCAAAAAGGAATCTTATGGCTGTTTAAATTACTATTATTAATTAATATTTGGTTTGAATGTGTAACTTTTGTAAATATATCCACAACCGTATTACTAATATTTATGCATGTTTTAAGTAAACAGGAAGGTACTAAGGCCAGTTTGAAGGCTCATTAAATAACAGAAATTAAAGATGTGGTTTGAAGCAAATGTCTCTTTGTTTGTTTTTATTTTTGATTTTGTGGCTGTGTTGGCTTCAGCAGCCTTGAATTCCTCAGCTGTGTCTTCCCACCATCATCACTCGCTTCTATGCTGCTGCAGCCAACCATGTGTCCACGGGACGAACTACAGATTTGAACTGGGCTGATTGGCAGTATGGGAACGGGGGAACTGGGTTGTATGGCTGTTCCTGGGGCCCGGGCATCTGACTTGGACACACTAAATCATTGCTCCATTTGCTTGGAAAATGTTTCTTTTTCCACTGACAGGATCCCTTTGGTTCCAGTTTGGTCCTCTGAATACCATACGTTGTACGGATTATGTAATTACATCTCATGTATTGTAGAGGTGTAATGATGCATTGGACTGAATGTTACTTTTGTATATATATCTTCCCAGATTGTTAACGAAGCAGCAAAATATCGTTACCGCTCTGGAGATCTGTTTAATTGTGGAAACCTCACCATCAGAGCCCCGTGGGGCTGTGTGGGTCATGGTGCACTGTATCACTCTCAAAGTCCAGAAGCTTTTTTTGCTCACTGCCCAGGAATAAAGGTACAGTAACTCTCATTTTATGAAGACTAATTTTGTTTTTTGTTTGCTTGTTTTTTAATGGACCTGACTAATAATGGGTCTGGGTGCAGGCAAGGGAAGGAAAATAGGAGTCAGTCCACAAAAATAATCTGAGTATGTTAGTTAAAAACGCTTTTATAACTTTTCAAGTTATAAAACTTAAACTATGTTACATGTTTGAGAATTTATAGCCGTCATTGAAGCAATCTTTAGTAGATGTAACATTTTGAATTTGTGTGCTTTTTCCACTAAAAGGATACATTTTACACCTGTTCTGTGTCCGGTATAGTACAGAAACTAAAAACTAACACTAATAAATAGTACATTCCTTTAATTTTTGTTTTCTTTCTGCATCTGTTTAAGTGCATTATCATATTCATTTATATGAATGACAGTGGCAGGCAACAGGCACAAACTGAAACGCAAGAGGTTCCGAACATAAGGAAGCACTTGGCAGAGGTTGCCCACGGAGGTTGTGAAGCCTCCATCCTTGGAGGCACTTACTCAGAGGTTGTCTGCACATGGGCCTGGGCAGCCAACTCTTCTTGAGCAGAGTGCTGGACCTCTGGAGGTCCCTGCCAACCTCAACTGTTCTGTGATTCTCTGAATTATAACTTTAGGCAAGCTTTCTGTATGAGGCAGTGGCATTCCTTGAAGCTGAGGTTCCTAAGGCTTAGATGGATAACTTGCCTGGAGAAGAGGGAGGGGCGGGATCTCATCATCTCAGATTAACAGAGCACTATTTGCCAGCTCTCCATTTATTTTTCTGAGTAATTTTTTTGTCGATGGACTTGTACTTCTGGCTTTACTGGCATCCAGTCCATTGAGAAATGACTCATGACTTGATTGATGTGGAATATTTAAACAAAACCAGTATTTGTACACTGAAGACACATGTTCATTGTTTATCTGTTGTTTAAACTATTGTCTATATATGATTTTGTTCTAAAACTTCAGACATTATTCATTTACAGGGAGGCCATAACCATTTCTCCTACTTTTTTCTCTTGAGTTAAATAAAAAATCTTGTATTATTCACATTTTATTTCATGATATTTGAGAAATGGAATTTAGTTTTTTCTGTGGGTGTTGTTTATGATCTTTGAGGTGTTCTTATTCTGAACTTGAAAATATTTCCTGATAGAGACAAAAGTAATCTGCAAAGTCTTTTGCCAGGTAATTGAATCAAATGGTTTTTTGAGCTTGTTTAAGAACTGGAGTAGTTTATTATTGTATGGAAGCACAAGATAACATATGATTGAGGTACTGATGCCAGGTCTAGCTAATTTATGCTGGATTTATTGGTCAGTCTCAAATCTTTATATGCTGAACCAAGTGCTGAGATTTAGTGGTCCACTCTGGTGATTAAAACTCTTTCTAATTCATAGCAACCTAGTACTACTGTCCTCAGTCTTCTACATAAGTTAGCAAGTCAGAATTTATTTATTCACTCCAGGTAATTTCATTTCTTTTGTCTCTGATCGATCTTGTTGTTTTTTCACTTTCTTTCACTTTTCCTTGGGTAAAGTGCTAAAATAGATCGCTACCACTAACAGCTGTCACCTCATGTGAAGGTAAAGGGCGCATTAAATTCTGTGGAACTGATGGAACAGTATACTAGTTTTTGATGCAAAAGAGAAGTGTATTAAGACTCTATATTTTGAATTTTGTATCTTTGTGAAAACAATGTTGTTCCTTCAATATTTTTTTGCAAAGCTGTTCATTACTGCAGTTAATAATGGTTAAGGCTTTATCTTCAAGGTTGCGGGTCTTTATTTTTGAATGAACCCAAACCCAGCTGTTAATGTGTATGAATCCGGAAGTGCAGAAGAATTTCTATTTCAGATGCATTTACAGAAGTCCATATGCATGTTTTCTCCAAATTACAGGAGGAAAGGCCATGTATTACAAGCTGGGAAGGGCAGAATTGAGCTTTGGAGGAGAGTGGTTTTCAAAACTGCCCTCTTATTAAACTCTGTGGCAGATTCCTGATTTAAGAGTTCTATTTGGTGCTTTTCGTAAGTGAAAGGTGAGGTTTGGACTTCCCAAGCAAAAGGGAGTTTTTCCAACTTTGGGTGTTCAGGGGAAGGACTGTGATCATTAGTGCTTCAGACAAGGCTCGTTGGGGTGAGGAGGACATTGCTAGATGGTTGTATCTTTTGTTTACTCTTGTGAAGAAGTCTGTTGTGATGGATCAAACTGGCTTTCACAATTACTGTATTGACTTTCTCCATTCTATGCTAAGACTGTTCCAGAATATTTACTGTCATGGCTACAAGCTTTCATTTCCAGCCTAAATTTGTTCCTGACTAACTTGCATATTTATCTGTCTTTCATCTTCCCTTTCATATATTAAGAGAACAATTGTTTTCCATTTAGTCTTTGTTTTGTTAGACTAAACAAATCAAACTATCAGATGTTAACAATTTCTGAAGCTCTTTTGGCACCTGTTTCATTCATTTTCTTTCCAGCTGAGTTTCTAGCAGTGATTTTCTCAATAGCACTAATGCTTCTTGGCTATATTATTATGCTTTTTTAGGGCTGTACTGCATAGTGTGCTAGTCATTCTTTGAGCAGATAATAAATTCAAATCTGAATTTCTACTGCTGAGTTCTAAATTTATAACAAAAATGTAGTCCTTAAATGTGTGACTTCTCAGTATGTATTGTTCAATTTGCTTTTGCGTTTGTCAGTCATGTCCTCAATGTGAACCAGCTCTCTTTGGTATTATCCTCTGTAGTCATAGTGACTCTCAGCTTTTGAATAGCTTTCATTACCATGCTCTGACTTGACATTGTAAATGAATAAGGTAAATAAAGTTTGTCCTAAAAATGTTCCCTGAGGAGTTGCACTTGTAACATCCATCAGCTCGGCAATTTCCCATGTGTCTGTTTCTAAATGCTTTGCTGAAATATTAATAGACTGCTTCTACCTTGTTTAGAAGAAGCACTTACCAAGTTAATTTGATATGATAGCGGATTTAGGTTGTTTTGACTCTTTTCTATTACTTTTATATAATTAAATGTTCTTACTCTCAAAAACTATTTTGAAGCCTTGGAAGCTCCTGTAAGCAGTAAATTAACATGTCTGTAGTTACATGGCTTTTTTTTTCTTTAAACAAGTGCTACAACTAATGTGTTCAGTCAGAGGGGGGCACTTCTAACGTCACAGCTATAAAAATGTTTGCTAGTAGACTTCACACTGCATGTGCCAGCTCTTTGAGATCTCTGGGATGTAAATTTGCTGGTCCTTCCAATTAGAGGAAATTGAGCTCTTAGGTTCTGTTTTCATTGAAACTCTGATAATTTGGTAATTTTGTGTTCATAATCAGCATTGTCTTAAATCATCCAAAATTAATTCTTCTGTTGGCAAATCAATTGTACTTTTTCCTTCCAAGTACTCAGATTACGTCTGGAGGCCTTACTTAGTTTTCTCTTTGCTTGATAACAATTTCAGGTATTTTTTGTTCCAAATTGAACAAATTTCAGGCTTCCACCAGACCTTACCACTCTGTACAACTACCTGAAAGGAGGTTGTAGCATGGAGAGTGTTGGTCTCTTCTCCCAAGTAGCAAGTGATAGGACGAGAGGAAATGGCCTCAAGTTGCACCAGGGGAGGTTTAGATTGGGTATTAGGAAAAAATTCTTCATGGAAAGGGTTGTCAGGCATTGGAAGAGGCTGTTCAGGGAAGCGGTGGAGTCACCATCCCTGGAGGTGTTTAAAAGGCATTTAGACGAGGTTCTTAGGGACATGATTTAGTGCTGGAGTTAGGTTATGGTTGAACTCTATGATCCTGAGGGTCTCTTCCAACTGAAATGATTCTATGATAAGCAAAGAGAGTCAACTTTAAGTAGCTCTTTCCTTTTTTAGTTTTCAAAACTTACTGGACTAAGACCGAATACCTTCCAGGCCTGCTTAGGCAAATCTTTATCCATGCAGCTGAGCATCACTCAGCTGAATTTCTTTGTCATACATCTACAGCATTTTACTAAACGAACATATATATATATATTTACGTTTAATCTGACTGACTTTCTTCTGTTCCTTCTACCTCAGAATGTTATTGCTAAGATGCTAGTTCTACCTTATCGAGGGAGGCCATTAGTATTTAAAACACGATGTAGAAGGGAACTATTCAAGCCTCATCAGTGAACAAAATAAAATTCAATATTCGAAGTGTGTGTTAGTAACATAGCTCTGATGTTAATTCACTTTGCAAGAACTCCTCAATCTGTACATAGGCTTATTTGAAGCAAATTATTGCTTGATTTTTAATATTAGTTGAGAAGCTTGTAGCAGAATTACACTTTAACCATTTAAAAATATTTTTACAGATTGTTATTCCAAGGAGTCCTCTTCAGGCCAAAGGATTGCTTCTGTCATGCATAGAAGACAAAAATCCCTGCATATTCTTTGAACCTAAAATACTTTACAGAGCTGCAGGTAAATATTTATATGCTGTATTTTTCAATAAAGCAACACTTTTTTTTTTCCATGTATGTTGACAGTCACAGCTAAAGCAATACTGTAGCAGAAGTCTTGACTTGTTTTGTCTCCAGTTATGTTTGGGGCTGTGTTTTTAGAGGAATTGTGAGAACTGAATAAGATCTCTAAATTTGGCTGCACATATGAACATTTACAATCTGCTTCATGCTCAGTTAACTTTGAAAATGGGATGCTTTGTACAGTCTTGGTTTAAAAAAAAAAGAATAGAAATAAGAGGCGTTATTCTTTATCAAATTGCAATATATATTTGATAGAAGTTAAACTGCTTTCTTTTTGATAACTCTAGATACTAAATTAAGTTTTGAGATCGGTTTTTACTTTTCCAAAAGACTTGAACATCACCATTTTCCCAAAGTTAAAATGTCTTTGAAGTGCTTAATTTCTAAAAATCTTGAAAGTCTGCCCCCTTAGATTTGAGTCTTATGTGGAAGGAAGTGTGATTGCCATTACTTTTTTTTCATTTGTTTTAGAGGCAGTGAACTTTCTGCGTCAAAGAAGTTTTAACAGCTATCGTTATAAGTAACATATAAGAACAGAGTAATGTGAAGATGATAGTGCTGTAGTTGGTTGTAAAAATTAGTTGTTGGATTAGAGAAACTGGATTGAGAATCGATAACAGATGTAAACAACTTTTGCATGTGGAGATAGGAAGAGTGATTGGGTGAGCAATTGATAAAACAAGAATCAAGCCATCACTTCAGTGTTTCTGTCATATAGCCTTATGTACCAACTATGCTTGAATCTGTCAATCCAGTTTATAAGTTGACTTTGTGTATGGACTGAAGTTGAATGAAGGACAAAGTGTTTGTATTTTACTTTGGACCTTTTAACAGCATTTTTGCGTCAGTGCATCCATTTTCTTAGTAAATTTATCCTCTTCCTAGAGAAGAGAACTGAAGAATAACAAGTGGAAGATTTAGAAAGTAGACATAAAAGCTACAAAAAAAAAAGAATAACTCAGGAACAAATAGGATATTTACTGGGGAAACCGTTCATTTGCTTTTATATTTTCAAAAAAGACCCAGCAATATATTTTTTTTGAAGTTCAACTATTTTTAGTGTGATGTGGTGTACGCAAAGGGTATTGCATTCCTTAAGTTCAGTGTGTTTTGAGACCTCACTGAAACTTAGCAAGAAATACTTCTGACCGTTCATTTAAATGAAATAGTTTGGAAAGTGAACTTGAGTCTTAGAGTCCTGTTAAACAAAGAAAAAAATGGAAGTTTAATATACCTGTGTCTTTAAAACAAACTTTTTTTTCCCCTCCCAATGTTTGTAAGTCACAAGTACAGACTGTAGAGTTAGTAAATTCTTGCTTTCATAGTGGAATGATGGGCTGCACATCAATATTGCACAGCTTTTGTGAATATAGGGAGGTTTCTATGCTTGAGGAGATGACTTTTAAAGCAATTGCTGGATTGTCTAGTGAACATTATTCAAGATTTCAATTGCAAGGCTGATTTAAGTCATACTGAAATAGTAGTTAATGTGGTTTAAGTGCTGGTCAGTAAACAACTGCAGCGTTGCTGCAAGATGATGTTGGTAGTTTCTCAAAGACGATGATTTCCTCCTGCATTCTGTGGCCTGATTTTCAGAGACATTAACTACATTTGTCTTATTTTCTAAGAACAGTTAGTGATCTAGGCTGAAATTTATAGTACATTTATAGTACATTTGTGTCAACATGTGACGAGGATGATTGTGACAGGTAACTTCTTTCATTTTGAGACAATTTTGAGTGGACTTTTTATTATTTCTATAATACAAAGCAAGAATATTATGTGGAAGAGTTTCGATATTTCTTTTAATTTAAAGCCTTTCCCTCTGGCCTCATTAGTTCCTATTCTTAACTGTTTAGCTGTCCTTTGTGGGTTGGGGCAGCTTGTACTGGAAGAAGACGGATGTCTGGGAATTTCTTCCAGAAAATTAATCTCTCTTAAAGTTCCTTCTTAGGCTGCTGGACTTGGTCAGGGTTTTTTGCAATTCCACCATATAAGTGAAGTGACCTAGTGAATTCAGAAATGGACCAGGATCATCATGATTGTTTTTGGGTCCAGAGGCAGCCGCGATGTGACACAAGCCTGATAAACAAGAACAGGATAAATGGTGGAAAGAAGAATCTTGAAAATGCAACTGTCTTGTGTTTCGAGTAGAGCAAATCTTTATAATATCCCATATGAGTGTGTTGATTCTAGCAGAAGAAGATAGTACTGATTCAGAAATTTGCTTACACAGGAAGCTTGAACTGTGTATGTATTTCTTGTCTCGTTCCATTAGTGTCTCAAAATACTACATGGTCTTCCTAAGGCTGGGAACATGCAGGCTTTCCAAAATAAGAGACAAAATGGCATCAAATGTCCTCTGTTGCTTTATTTATCTCTATTTTTTTTTTGGTGGGGGGGTGGAGCACGGTGTGAGGAGTTATTGCATTTTATGAGAAACTTCCAATTTGATATATTTTTAGGAGAAAGACAAGATAATAGTATAATATGGTGTAAGACCTCACCCAAGATTTGGGACCTCTTTGTTCCAGACAAAAACTCATTTTCTTTATTCCATGGTGAAGGCTAAGGCATTGAATAATGAAATTATATTGCCCCTACCATAAAATATTTTTTCTTCTAACTTCATGTGAATAGACATATTTGTTGCAGAGAACTTTATGACCCATGTTGCAGTGGGTGTGGAGGTATTTCATTGAAAAATTAAGGTGTCAAAGATGATAATAGAAAGTAGTATTTTCTATCCATAAAATTAATGTAGGCATTTGAGCTTCATCATTCTCCTCTAATGGAATTTTCTCCCTATGAGGCCTCTAAATAATTATCTGTGATATTTTGTTCAGAGTTGTTAGTATCTTTGACATTCCAGATGAAAATAGCCCGTACATGGGATAGTCTTTAAAACATTATGTATCTGTCCTTGTTCTCCTTGTTCATGGGGTTTGAAGCTTGTGATGCTTTGTTTAAAACAAACAAACAAAACAAGACAACCCCCCCCACACTACACTCCAACCAAACAAAAAACTATGCCCTCTGCTTTTGCTCCCAGGTGTTGCTATTATGGTTGAAATTAGCTGTTGGATGCTAGAGGTGGAAGATAATATGTATCTGGCTTAGGATGTATAACCTGAAGTTGCTTTTTGAGAATGTTAAGCAGGCTGCCAGGTCATTACTGTTTTATGGAAACTCTTATGCAGGACCAACCTTGTGATTTTGTATCTGATGCACACCTCCAAGGAGCTATATAGACGCACCCATTTCCTTCAAGGTGTTGTTGAGTTTTTTCTTGTTTATGGTTTTTGTTTCTTTTTGCTTGTGGATGTCAGGGCAGGTTTCTCAAGATTGAAGCACAGATTTTTTTCATAGCAGTGAAGACGTAGGAAAAAAAAAGAAGGATCTTTGTGTTTCGAAACAAAAGTCTGATCCCCAATGTAAATCAGAGCTGTAGCACAAAATATTTCAATGTGACTGTCACATGGATATTGTGATTGCTTTTTTTTTTTGAACAATGATTTTAGCTGGATGTCACCCCAAATGAACACAGATTTGCTTGTATGCTTATGCAGACAAGAGGTAAAACTAACCATGTGATGACATGAAAATTCATTTCTGTGTTGATGTTTGCTATTCAAATATGCCTTTGCTCATACAAGGTACAATAATAAAATTAGGCCTTAACTCTTCACTGTAGTCATCCCTGGGAGAAAGGTGGATATTGATGCAGAGTTGCCTTAAGTTTACCACATTCACACTGTGGTGAACTGAGAAAAGACAACTTCCAAAATGAAGAACAGCTTTGCAAGAACATTTTGAAAACATTTTCCAGTTGATTCAAAAAGTATCCCATGCCTTAGATATCCAAGAGCCCTAATAACACCAACATCAAAAGGAGGGAGTGGACTTAAAGCTAAGATCTCAAACTTTGCCTGGCTGTCTGAATAGTTAAGTTTTAAAAGTTAGAGGAGAACTCTCTATTTTGTTTGAATGAAATATGGTTGATAAGTTTCATATTCTGCATTAGCTCGGATATGCAACCACTTTGAAATAGTCCCTATATACAGCTATTTGTGTTTATGTATAGGTATGTTTGTTATCTCTGTACATATGTATGTTTATATAGATATGAATGTATGTAAGACAAATGTCATGAAGCAGTAACTAGATCAGAAAAGAAGTATACTTAGCATAGTAGAGTTGTAGCAGTAATTGAAGATTTCTTCTTCCCATACTCTGTAGCAGCACAGTGTCCAGCTGTGACTGTTGCTTTTGCACAGTCACTCTGTTTTCTAGCAGTTTGTTTAGCAGGACTTGCTGTTCCTCAGTGTGCCTGGGCTCCTTGGAATGCTCACCCTTACTCTTTGTTTACTTGCTTGGACAGTTATGGCAGGGCCACCACTAGCTTGGTTTATATGGATGTGGAGGTGGAATGACAGCGTTTCTCCCCCCTGGACAGGTCTTTTCCTTTCACAGCTCTGCAGTGGATGATCTCAGCCAGTCTAGCAGCCCCACATGGTTCCCCCCAGAAGACAGAACAGCCTTTCACTTGCCTCACTCCAGCCCCTGCCGGTAGCTGGTGTTTGGGACACGTGCTGTTCCCACCCCAGCAGCTGGTGGCGGAGACCCCACTTGCTCTTGTAGCTCACACCGCAGGCCCAGGGTGTCTGCACCCCAGTTTGAGTCCTGCTGCTGGCCCAGTGTCTTGTCTTCTCATGCTGGTCTCACCAGCAGCTGGCACTTAGTCTTTGCAGCACACACCCCTACACAGGATGGGACTTCAAAAGAAGCTGGGCCTGACCACCATGGTGAGGCACAGGGCTCAGTCAAACACACTGACCGGCCCTGTTTCATGTGCACCAAGCCCCTTCTATAACCCTTTCTGTTCCCCACCTTGTTCCTCCCAAGCCCCTTCCCCTTCACATCCCCTCATGAGCTGGTGTAGTTCCATGCACCCCCTTCAACACACTAGGCCCTCAGGTTTGTGTGCTTATCAGTTGCAAAGTCCTCTTTTGCCCATAGTTTCTTGGTAGCCCTCACTTGGTGTGTCTGACCGGGTTTGTTTCTTGTCTTTGTCTCTATTTGTCTTCAGGTGTGTGTTTCTGTATATTTTGTTTATAGCTTCTTTTTCTTTATCATTGCATAGGACAAGGTCTTCCATCAGATAATCTTACTGAAAGAAACACTCCTACATTCCCCATACTGTTATCCATAAGTGGCACTGCCTCCCTCGTCATTTGTTGGTTAGGCTTGTGTCCCTGCACGTTGCTCCTTATGGCTTCTCCCTCTTCCTATTATCCCCTTTTGCATTGAAAAGATCCTTGTCCAGACACCCTTAAAGGACCAGGAGAGAGCTCTCTGGCCACATAGCCTTACAGTGGTCATCAGAACTTTTCTGTATTTTAGTTTGTTTGATATAAAATTAGAAAGGACCAAAGAAGTGTAAGCCTTTTTGGGTAAAAGTCGACAGCTAAATATACAAATAGGCATATAGAGAGGAAATTCTGTTGCTGGTTAATTTATGAGATTTTAGTGTTATTGAAAGTGCCATGGTGATGTCCCCCTAAATGTCAGAGATACTAAGAAAATATCTGATTTTAAAAGAAAAAGGAGGCTTTGATTTATAAAAAGTAGTTAACAGCCTGTGCAGTGTCAAGAGCATATAATGATTATGAATCAAAGGACAAGATGAGTCACTTTGACATTATCAGGTTTAGACATCTTGTGGAGAACCTACTCTGTTTTTTGACCTTTTCAGTTTCATTTAATTGTACTATATATGACATTGGTGGTGTAGAAATAAATATGACTTGCATCAGTGGTTGTTATAGAGACAAGACAGGTAAGATGAGAAAACACATGTTTTCTTTCTGCTGTTTAGGTTGCTCTTTTAGAAAAACCAACAGATGGTGCAGCCTCTTAATATTAACTTGCGATGGCCCTTGTCCTCTGAAAATTACAACTTCTGGTGAATTTTTTATTTGATATCTGTATTTTAAATATTTGCTTTAAAATATTTTATTTATGTTGTCAGTAATAGATGAACGAACTACTATGTATAAACACGATTGTCCTCGTTTGGTTAATTATTATTGAAGAATATGCACAGAGTAATTTCATATGCTACTTTTCATCATTGTTAGTGGAGGGAGGAGTTTTTGCAAAGGCGTTTGAATAAAATCCTGCCCAATCTGGACTTCTCTCTAAATTTTTGACAAGCTGAATTTTGCATTTAAAAGTGTCAGGAATTCTAGATGAGCTCATCCAATGGACATCTTCTTGCAGAATGGTTTAGCTGCAGTTTTTGTAATAGTGTATTTAATTTCCCAAAGTGGATAAAACCATTGCAGAGAGAAAGCTCTTTTTGTATCATGTACACCTTCCTGTTCTTCCCCTGGTTCATTCCACTGTCACTACAAATCCCTCTCATTCATGTTGCTTGCCTGGGTTTCCACTGGCATCTTTATAAGGTTCTTGTTCTCCAGGTTTCATGTAGATGACAATCCGCTGAAAAGGACAGTTACGCAATGCCAATTAGTAGAGCTGTGGGTTTCATTGTCTTTCAGGATCTTTGCTTTCTTTTGCCTGAGGGTTCTTCCAGTGTGCAATATCTGCAGAAGCCTGGGCTGCTTCACTGTCAACCAGTAATGTGCGATGTACAAGAGCTGGATGTGTCTTTCCCCTCTTTCACTACCCTATATTCCTTTAGCTGCTTGTTATTTGAAGAAATGATTACAGAAAGACACCGATATTTTAATACATAATACAAACTTTGCAATGAGATCTGATCTTGTGCTATGTTTAAAAGCACCTTGTGTTTAAAATCCAATTTTTATTCTTTTTTCCTTGATTGATTGGACCTGTGTCTTGAATTATACTGAAAAAAGAGCTCCTGTTCTGTTTTTAGGAAGAATGATTTAGTTAATATGTATGTCTCCTCTGAGATATCTCTAACAGAAGCACAGGCAGAAACTTTTTTACTGTGAGGGTGGCCAAACACAGGAACAGGTTGACCAGAGAGGTTGTGGTGTCTCTGACCATGGACATACTCAAAACCTGGCTGGATATGGCCCTGAACGACCAGCTCTAGGTGACCTTCCTCCGAGCAGGGGGCTTGGACAAGGTCATCTCTAGAGGTTGCTTCCTATCTCAGCCATTCTGTGATTCTGTGAAATTTGTAGTATATAAATACTGACCAAAAAAAAAAAAATCTACTGTAATTAAAAAAATATTCGCTACTTGATTTATTGAAAAGTTATGTCTATAACTTCTATGCCAGGAAAAAACCCTAGGTCATTCTACTTGTATTGGATCTGCCGTAACAATAAAGGAAAAAAAGAAAGCATTTCATTTCTCCTTCTGGTGTGTCTCAGTAGAATTCTTTATCAAGAAGCAATTTTGTTCAGCAGAAGCTCAATAACTGTTTTATGAACTATGAAATATGTTAACAAAAAAAGTAGAGTACCACCTTTGTAAATCGGTTTTGTGTATTTAGGAAGAGTTGAGTAAGATTTTTTTTTTCCACTTATCTCTAGAATTTATTTTAAGGAGTATTATTTGACTTACTAGTGCATAGACAAGTTCACCATTAGACCAAACAGTATTTATTTTAAAATATAATGTATGAGTATCTTTTATCACAGCTTTATTCACAAAACCAGTCAATGCATAGTGCATTGGAGTGCAACTAGTACAACTGACCTAGCACGTTTCCATCTGAAAACTAGTAAATGGGTCTTAAGTTCAGTGCAACCACCTTACATTTCTTGAAAAGAAAGATGCTTAATTTTTGTCTGCTCTCTCTAGTTACATATTTTTTGGTAAATAGATAATTTTTTTCAAAGCAAAAATATTTAGACTAATTTAAAACTACCATGATCACAAGTTCTTGCTGACACTTTCTGTGTAGGTTCTGAAACCTTTTTCCCTCTATTTAGACATAAAACTGTGGGGCAGTTATCAGGAGATATCAGGAGGGCACGGACACAGCTTTTACTTCTTGTCTGAATATTGAAGTATCATTTCAAGGCTCTCTTGATGCTTACTAGAATTAAACGCAGTGGTTACTTGAGATTTTTTTTTTTCAGTGTCCATCTCCAAATTTGGTGCAGTGTCCATCTCCAAATTTGGTGCTGATATTTTGACCTGGAGTACGGCAGGACTTATTACTATCGCTGTTGTGTATATGTGTACCTTATTGCCGTGGTATATAACATAAATTAAACACTACACTGAATGTGTTTTTAACAGTATAATTAAAATATTTTTAGTTACAGCTAAACCTTTGAAATAAAGGCTAATACTCGATGTGATTTTGGTGTATTATTTTAGATGGCATTAACATCGAAGAAACTTTTTAGTGTATATTTTTATGGGATAATATTGAATAGTAAAGGAATGTAATGCTTATTTTTCCCTTTTTTATTTATTCAGTGGAACAAGTTCCAGTGGAGCCCTACACCATTCCACTGTCTCAAGCTGAGGTGCTGCAGACGGGCAGTGATGTGACACTGGTGGCTTGGGGCACTCAGGTCAGTCCTGCTCCTACAAGTTACTTGTCATCTAGCAGAGCCTGGGCTAAGGGTTAGGTGCTGTTTGAATAATGTTGCATTCAGGTGCCAGACAATAAACCGCGTGCATCTTCCATCACTATACGCTTGAAGAAATGATTACCAGTGTTTATATGAAACCTGCTTTTTATTGTATAAGATATTACTCATTTTCGGTTGAAGCTGATTTGACTCTGGAAATGTGGAAGAGGTGCCAGTGCAGGAAGCTAATATTTTATCCATGGTTATGAAAGCAATACATTTAAGAATGGGGCACTGGGATGTGAATGCTGGGTTGGGCAATGGGAGAGTTCAAAGTACTGTGCTGAAAGAAAAGTACGGATTTCTACTGCGTTCTAAAGTGCAGTCTGGAGTTCCCTGTACACAGAGGGTTAAAATCCACTGAATATTTAATATGAATTGGGATCAATATAGTTTTGATTCTAACAGTTATATTTCAAAGCTGTTCAAGAATACGACTGGACACCCCTCCACCCCAAATTAAGATATGCAAATATTGAAAAATCTGGTAAAAAAAAAAGTTTGTTTTTTAAGAATTATAGAAAAGAAATTTGAATCAAATTTGGAATTACCAGAAAAATATTTTTGTTGCCTTTAATCTATAATTAAGAAAATTGCCGTTTTCCCAGCCCAATTATATCTGAGAAGCTTTTAGAGGAACAAGTTTGACAACATTTGTCACAAGAATATTGAATTGATCTCTGGGCTTGTGCCTTTATTTTCTTTTTCCTCTTTTTGTTTGAAACCTGTAATCTTCAGTCCTTTTCTGCAGTAGTTTCATTGTCCTCAGACTACTTGATCTCCTTTATATCTATGATTATTCCTACTAGTCTCTGATACTTCAGTATTAAATTATGGACTCCTTCAATATCTTTGCTTGTACTTGTTTTCCCAGCAGAAAACAGTTTCTATAGTTCTGTGTTCACTTTTGAAAGTGTAAATTTTTGCTCTGTTTAGATCACAGAATTACAGAATGTTAGGGATTGGAAGGGACCTCAAAAGACTACATAGTCCAACCCGCCTGCCGGAGCAGGAACACCCAGATGAGGTTACACAGGAAGGCGTCCAGGCAGGTTTTGAATGTCTTCAGAGAAGGAGACTCCACAACCTCCCTGGGCAGCCTGTTCCAGTGTTCCGTCACCCTCACTGAGAAGAAGTTTCTCCTCAAATTTAAGTGGAACTTCTTGTGTTCCAGCTTGAACCCATTACCCCTCGTCTTACTGTTGGTTGTCACCGAGAAGAGCCTGGCTCCATCCTCGTGACACCCAACCTTTATATCTTTATAAACATTGATGAGGTCACCCCTCAGTCTCCTCTTCTCCAAGCTAAAGAGACCCAGCTCCCTCAGCCTTTCCTCATAAGGGAGATGCTCCACTCCCTTAATCATCTTTGTGGCCCTGCGCTGGACTCTCTCCAGCAGTTCCCTATCCTTCTTGAACTGAGGGGCCCAGAACTGGACACAATATTCCAGATGAGGTCTCACCAGGGCAGAGTAGAAGGGAAGGAGAACCTCTCTCGACCTACTAACCACCCCCCTTCTAATACACCCCAGGATGCCATTGGCCTTCTTGGCCGCAAGGGCACAGTGCTGGCCCATGGTCATCCTGCTGTCCACCAGGACCCGCAGGTCCCTTTCCCCTACACTGCTCTCTAATAGGTCATTCCCCAACCTATACTGGAACCTGGGGTTGTTCCTGCCCAGATGCAAGACTCTACATTTTCCCTTGTTTCATTAAATTTTTCCCTGCCCTACTCTCCAGCCTGTCCAGATCTCGCTGGATGGCAGCACAGCCTTCTGGCATGTCAGCCACTCCTCCCAGCTTGGTGTCATCAGCAAACTTGCTGATAGTACACTCAATTCCCTCATCCAAGTCGTTGATAAATATATGGAATAGTATTGGTCCCAGAACTGACCCTTGAAGTACTCCACTAGATACAGGCCTCCAACCAGACTCTGCCCCATTGACCACGACTCTCTGGCTTCTTTCCTTCAGCCAGTTTGCGGTCCACCTCACTACCCAGTTGTCCAGTCCACACTTCCTCAGTTAGCTGTGAGGATGCTGTGGGAGACGGTGTCAAATGCTTTGCTGAAGTCAAGGTAGACCACAAGATGAAATCTTAGTGTTCATCATATTCCCCAAAATTGACTTAGTGAAGTAATGGCTTGATAGCTGGCTGTGAAGATTTAATAATATCCTGAGTTTACCCAGTAGGCAGTAGTGCAGAGAGGACTTGGAGTGATATCCTTCAAAAAGCCCATGTACTTTGGAGCTTGGAAAATGTAATCATGTTGAGAAATTCTTTTTTCCCTCATATTTCATGAGCAAATAATTTTTGCTGCTATATTTGTGGAGTATAATTTGAGTTGTAGTCAGAACAGTTGTTATTTTCTGTGTTGGAGCATTTGTTTGCTGATGTTTGTTTTAGGGAAGCCAATGCTTACAATACATTTTGCTTAAAAGTGTCAAGATATAACTTTGAATGTAGTGTTGTTTTCTTCTCAGTTCATATCATACATTATGAAAAGAATGCTAATAGATGTGGATTGTTTTACATCTACTTCAACAAACTTACTTATGCTGCTAAATTCATTCCATGACTGGTGGATAGTGAATAGCATGTATTCTAATTCAGTACAAGCCTCTTGCTAGAGGGGAATACTTTTTTGTTTTAGTAAGATGTTAATTATAATCATCAGATAATGCAACATTTATAGTGTCGGTATTGAACTGCATTGGAAGACCAGTGAATGGTCACGTTGTCATATTGTTGCCAATATGCTTTGATTATGGGGGTCAGGACTTCATGTTTACAGGTAAGTTTTTTTATGTGGTACTTAGTATCTCTCCTAACTGTTCATTAGATAATGCTTGGAGATGATCACTTGCTAATCTATTGTACTTTCAGTGAATTGTAGTAAGTGTAGTTACTAGGGCTATTTTTGAAAGTTTGTAATGCTTCTTGCAGAATTTTGTGTGACTGCTACATCGAGATACATTACTCAGATATATTATGTCTTAGTTTAGTTACAGTCCTAAAAAACCCCCTTATCCTAAACCCAAACTGACTACAAATATAAAATAGTGTGGCCTGATGCTGTTCACACAAAGATACTTCTTTAGAAAGCAACAGGGTTTTTTTTAGCAAGAGTTCATTGAAGTTAGTTTTTGAACTGGTGCTGAAATACTAGGCATAATATAAATAGTAAACAAGAAGAAAGAACTGAGTAATAAATGCTTATTAGATTACTAAATAAAAAAGTTTCTGCTAAACATGCAGGTAATATATTAAATCACTGCTTGTATTCAGTATGTGTAATTCAGTATATCTTAAAAAGAAATTAAGTGTTTACTTAGTGATAATATGTTGCCTTTTCAGGTACATGTGATCAAAGAGGTGGCATCCATGGCTCAAGAAAAGCTTGGTGTGTCCTGTGAAGTTATTGATCTGAGGACCATCTTACCCTGGGATACAGAGACTGTTTGTAAGGTAAGGAAATGATGCTTGTTAATTTAAAACCACAATAAACAGATAACCATAGGGCTGAGAAGAGCTATTGGCTTGAAAAAGGTGTGTGATTCCATCAAGTACCTTCGCTGCCTGCAGTTTCTAATTTAAGGCAATATGGTATCAGATATACAGCTCTACAGATGTTTAAATAGGGCAAATCAGGCACAGCTCCTTATCTGACTATATATAGGTATCTGGAGTATCTTAATCCTGTAGACAAGTGTTTTGTCATTCTGTAGTCGCTCAGTAAAGGATTTGCTCTTGGTCAGGTAAAGTATAAACATTAAATGTGATAAAGGGAAAGATGAGCCATTGGTCTGCTACTCTATGGCAAAGCTTGTATTTGTCCACAATGTGAATTTTACTGTTGTGTTTGTCTGAGGGACTGCCAGCGGGACTGGATGGAACAGACTCTGGGAGGAAAGATCCATGTTGAGTGTCTGCCATTGGCAGTATCCTAGTGTCCGGTTGTGGATGTATAGCAAGCTCTGTACTTACGTGCATAGCTATGTGTTGCTTCGTGTAAGTTTGAGCTTCTCAGTTCAAGTGTTTTCAGTGTTTGTTTGCAGTGTATTTCATATTACTTGGATATACTTTCTGTCTTTTAAAAATGAAATGTCTTGAGTTGTCATCAATATGAAGAGAAATTTTGGTAGTAATAAATCCTTTACAGTCTCTTCTAGACAAGTAAAATTCTTCCATTTTCTTTTAGCTAAATATTTTTTTCTTTAAAGATTTGAGCTGTCATTTGATGAAAACAAAGCATCTCTTTGAAAGAGCGGTTAAGTCTGTTTCATTGGATTTGACCTCCACTGAAATGCTATGGGGAAAAAAAGTAGCTTTACTTAAAAAGTGCAAAGCTTTAGTTGTACATTGTTTTGCAAATTTGTACTTTAGATATTGCATGAAGGTTTTCACCTTATCTTCCACCCTGAACATCTTGTAAGGTAACTGTGGCATAAATAAAAAGATGGAACAGATTAACAGACTTAAAGCAACAGGTCAATGGGCTTACTATTGAGAATTAAAAGTGAGGTATTCTGATAGAAATGTAGTGCACATTGCCTAGGCAGTTCAGCTATTTATTATAATAAATACCAAATAGTAAATGTTTTTAGTATTGGTCTTGTCTTACTATGATTGCAGGTTGGCCAGTCTGATGGGAGAAATGTTCAATTATCTTCTTCCGTAGATCTTGTCTGTTTTGCTCAGCTGAAAATAATTAATGGTTTACATTTGATACTATGCAACACTGAAACTTCTAAATTTGTATCCTGGACAGCTTTTAAGGTAATCTCCAACAGAAATAAGTGGAAGTGATAGTTGTAGCTGCTTGCTGGAGCCTCAGGCCAAGAGAAACTGTGTGGTGCACTTGCTGTAGACAGCAACGGCTCTCAGAGGCTGCTCAGGTGATGGGACTTGCTGTACTTCAGTTATAACTTTCCTGAGATGTCAGTGTCAATGACCAAGAAAGAGTGGTAGAAAAATTGGCTGTGCCAGAGAAAGTCCTCAGCTGTCCATTTGTCTGCTTAAGTAACTCTTCTCAGGCTCTTAATAAATGAGATTGATTCTACTCCAGTCCGGCCAATAAGCAAATCACCAGCTGTTACAGGGCTGCCCTTTGTCTCAGACTGTTAATTATGTCAGCCTCAATAAATCTCAGGCTGATTTTTTGTTTTCCCTCATCTTACATATATGCTTGAAATATATGGCTATCACCTCCTTGCCCTGTTGGATGCAGAGGAAAGGGATGGTGTATGTGATGTTTTGCAACCTTATTGCTGTTCTGCTTGTGTTGGGATGCAGGGTCTTCAGCTGGTGGGAGTCTGACTGTGATCGTATGAGAGCAGGACTTTGGGTTTAGATGAAAAAACACATCCCTCAGTTTTACTACTGGAAGTGGTGTCCTTGGTGATCAGTACAGGCTCTTACTTGTATTATAGTATGGTTGTAGCATGGAGGGTGTTGGTCTCTTCTCCCAAGTAGCAAGTGATAGGACAAGAGGAAATGGCCTCAAGTTGCACCAGGGGAGGTTCAGATTGGATATTAGGAAAAAATTCTTCGTGGGAGGGTTGTCAGGCATTGGAACAGGCTGCCCAGGGGAGTGGTGGAGTCACCGTCCCTGGAGGTGTTTAAAACACATATAGATGAGGTTCTTAGGGATGTTTTAGTGACAGTGCTAGGTTAACAGTTGGACTGGATGATTTTAAAGATCTTTTCCAACCAAAACGATTCTGTGATTTTAGTCCTTGGCCTGCTGCCACTTTCAGCCCCTGCACATGCACATCTCTGTTCACGTCTTTCATACCAACCTTAACACACCTGTTAAAATTCTCCATGTTATTTTGATTCTCCTGTCTGCTGGCTCTTTCCAGAAGGTGAGGAGCCTTATCAAGCTTCTTGCAGGCTGTGTGATTGTTCTAATCATGTACCTAACATTTGGGTTCCTTATATTCCATATGGGTCAGTGTCATTCCTTTAAAGGAATTGAATTTTACAGAAGTTGTATGCATTTGCCAGTCTAATATGTTTTACTCTGCAGGCTAAGCATAACTTACCCAAGAAATGCTGCATTTTTATAAAGAAATAATCTGTGAATTTTCCTTGTCAGTCCATGTAATTTTAAACAAAATCAAGGACCCTTCATGGTTGGTGTTGGGGATTGGGCACACCTCATAACCTTAATTGTTAGTATCTTTAGAAATGAAATTACTTTAACACTGAAGTTTTCAATGCATCTATTTCAAAATGAGATGCTTTACTTAACTGGAAATATATGCAACTTTAGGACTAATTTGACAGCTGTGGTGAAGGCATGAAGAAGGATAGGCTGAAATGGTTAGTGCTGTGGAGATGAGAAGTAATATGTCAAAATTTTCACTGCAAATCTAACTGCCTAGTCTGCTTTTTGTAACTGTTTCTATATAGAAAATTACGTCAGCAAGATACATGTTTCATAAAACTATGAGAAGTTATACTTCACAACTGCCACCAGAGGCCTCTTTTTAGCCAAGTTAAGCAGCTGCATTGACTTTGCATTTCTCCTATGAGCATGTTTATGATATATAGCTCTGAGTGAAACATAAATAAACATAAATAATATAGTGAACATCAATAAGAATTGCTGCCTAATTGTACTGATATTTTCTTTGTATTTTTAAGATTTTGAGATTATGTTCAGTTTTGAAATAGCTCAGCATTACTGCCCTGGTTAAAGCCTCCAACCATTTAGGGACATGGTTTAGTGCTAGAGTTAGGTTGTGGTTGGACTTGATGATCCTGATGGTCTCTACCAATCGAAATCATGCTATGATTCTATGATTTATCATCTGCATGAAAAGGAGATGAGAGTGCACCTGCCTGGAGCAGAGTGCCATGGGCTTTGAATGGATCCCAACAGTAGTTGAAATCTTCTTTGGTACAATTCCTGGATGGGTAAATGTGCAAACAGGGTCTAGATAGTTCTTTCGTCAATCATCAGATGTCTAAGAATGAGTATTGAAGTTTGAGCTAGGTACAGGAGCTCATAGAGCTTTTCTAGAGAAAGGATATCTCACGAGGGTCATTCATCCCAGCTATTTCAGCAGCCTATTTTGGGATGAGATAAATTGGCCTCTGGAAACGTCTTGGTTTAGAAGTTAAAAAAAAAAAGTTAGGGGAGCCCTGATTGATGAGTGTACTGTAAAGTCAGGTGAGATAAATTGCACCCTCATTCCATAGCCGAGATGTCCTTTCTGTCAGCAGTAGGTGTCATAAGCAGCTGGCCTGTTTAAAAAAACATCTGTCTTTGCTAGAATAAAAGTAAAGAATGTGTGTGTTTGTATATTTATATAAATATATTTTTATATAAGGCTTCATTACTATTTAACTTGGGAAAACTTCTTGTGAAAGACATCCTTCCTTACTTAAAGGCAATAGATACAAACAGTCCTTGCCCCTGAAAAGTGATCTACTGTGTTTCAAGATTCTCTAGCATTCTTAAAAAATTGCTTACCTATACCTGCTCTGGATCAAGAGAAATCATTGATTTTATAGGCTGACAGCTTAAAGACATACAAGAAATATTTTGCGTTGCTTAAGTTAGTTTAGACCTGTATTTTATACTTTGTTGCTTTTCACAGAAATCCAGACAGGTAAAAAAGTGAAACTACATAAAACTTAGTATATTCCTTAGTTGTCTATATTCAATCAAAATTTTAAATTTTGAACACATTTCAAACTGCTGAGACTGTGACTGCTGTGCATATGTTGTTTGACAGGCTCAGTACTGCGAAAGCTTGATCTGATGTCTCTCTGAGATTTATATTTGACTTTTCATGTGCTTAGAAAACTAACTTCTGAAAGGATTATTTTTTCTGAATTTTATGAAGTGTTTGTTCCAGAGAAGCTTATTTAACATCTTGATTTTTTGTTTTCTTTGGAGGATAGCAAGGACTGTTTTTAATATATCACTTACTTTCTGCTTATGCTTAGGTTTGAGCTAGTGTGCTTGTATGTCGTGATCACTTAAACTTGGACTGTTCTGAAAAGATTCAGATCGCACTGAAGGCGTCACTAGTTGAATGTACCAGATTTTGATGCCTTTTGCACTGCATAGCTTTTTAATAAAGCAGCTTTCTAAAGTTGAAGATGGGAACCCAGGACCTTTTCCTTTTGGAGAGTGCTCTCCTTGCAGGAACGATCACATTCCCTTTTAATTTCTCTCTTACTGTTTTCTGGTGCTTATTCTGTGTGATTTAGACTAATAACAGCAATAGAATCTGAGCAGGCTGATCCCTCAGTTTATCCTATAGTTTGCCAGCAAGGTCACACCTCAGGGAGATGGAAGATGATTGGACTAGAGAACCCATGTGCTGACAAGACATTGAATCCAGGTCTTGCACCTCTTGAACGTGTGCCCTTGCCACCATCTCTAATGGGAGAGCTGAGTAGCTCCTAAACTTTTGTCCCCAGGGCCATGTGACTTTGCTGTCAGTTCAATGTTAGCAGATTATCAGTGTGCTCAAAGCACACTTCAGTCTCTGAAGGATATAGTTGTGGTTGCTTAGGCAGTGAAACCTAAAGGGTTGTATGTATGAGCCGTATGCTCCTTTCATCATGCCTTAGTTGAGAAGCCTGGATCCACTGCAGACTTGATGCAATGAGTGTCTTAGCCTGCTGTCTTTGTGATCTGCTTTTGTGCTCATGTCAGGTATCTTTTTGCTCTCTACACAACATTGCAATGTGATGTGATGTACTGTGGGATACCTGAGTGGTTACATGCAGTTATTTTAGGTTGTTGACCTGAGCAAGTGTTTTAAACTCTTATTTTAGGACATTTTTGCTCAGTCGCCATTGCCACTTCAGCCGTATGGAAACAATGCAAGATCTCAGTAGTGTCATACAGCTGTCTTCATTTATAAATCTGTTCCTAAAAGGAAGAAAAATGGTTTTATTTCTAACTCATTTTTCATCATAGAGGTTGGAGATTTCCTTTACAGAGGTGGAAGCAAGCCTTTTGCAAGGCAAGTCCATCAGCAATTTACTTTTATTGAAGATAGAAAGAATTTTATATACATTAAAACCACACACTGATCTGTAATATTTCTAAAGGCTTTCACAAGAAAAGTGGAATAGATTATACAGCTTGTGTGTGCATACAGCTCAAGTATAGTGCTTCTGCATGAGACATGATGCAGTTCTTTGTGCTTTACCTCTAGAGGATTGAAAATGAAACCAACATCAACTCCCAATATGTAGCTGAATAGATCAATATAAAAAGTTGTGGTTTTATGTGTTAGAGAAGTGACATAAGCTTATTCAAGGAGTATGTGCTGCCTTTCCTTCCTCAGGAAACGTAACAGCAAAGGCTGTTTCTAGATTATTGAGACTCTTGTCTGTATGCACATTCTCAAAGCATTATGTCATTTCATGGACCAGTGAAAAATTTGGTAAGGCTCTTGTTTACTTTGACAATCTTCACTGATTTCTGATTAAAGCTCTTGCTTTATTCCCCAGGGCTGGAGTATGAGTGATACAGTGGTTATGATTCAAAGAGAGAGGAGTTAGCTGTCCACAGAGTGGATTACTTTTTTTTCTGAGAGAGAGAACGCATTCCCTGTGCTTATTCTAATATCAGCATCCTGCTTCTCTGTGTTTAATGCACGTATGAAGGAGCTGGGATCAGGAGTGATCTCTCCCCTTTATACCTTCAACTGCAAACATGAACACATGAAATTAATGTGCTTCTCAACCTGCATTGCTTATAACAAAACCTCTGCCTTGACCATGCTCTACTGACTCTCCAGCTGTTGCATGTGCATCCAGTCGTCTGCATCTAGTGCAGCCACAGTGAAGATGTCAGTTCCTATCCAGGCAGGTGACACTTCCCTACTGCTTGATTGATCAGCTGTGTTATTATTGGAAGGCTAAACGATCATAAAGGGTGCTGCTCAAGAAACAGAAACATGAGATGTATATGAAATATCTATAAAATTCATTACTTTATAACCTACAAAACTATTTAAAGATACTTTTTTCTCCCTTTCAGAAATAAATTAAATTTTCAGACAAAACTTTTTTCTGCATTATACTTAACAGACTTGCTTGGAAGCTTTGGAGAGATTAGGCTATGTGGATTTTTCTGTATGCGAACTTGTGGGTGGTGTGTTATTGATTAAAAAACAAATGGCACACTTCCCAGTGCTTCACTGGTCACATTCAGGGTAAAATTCTGTGGTTGTAGTGTCTTTTATATTGAAATGCATGTGTTACTGGAAGTGGGAAATCTACCTCAGGATTAAGTACTCTTAAGGGATTGTGCAAGTTATTGTATTTCATTCACCCTGAATTGAGCTGAGCATGTTATTTAAACTTTAAATTGATTAGTATCAATCTGCCATTTTCACTTTTGGAAGTGAAAGTTTGCAAATGCACAGTTTTTTCTTTTCGTATTATTTAAATGGCAAGTATTTGCCATGCATAATGATGATTTCCATTTATTACCTAATTAGTCGTATCTTAACTTTCTCTGAACTGTTGCTGCTGTAGTGCAAAGAAATGCTGAGAATTATTCCTTCATGTCTTAGTAATAAAAGCACTGTAAACTGAACTACAGTATTGAGGGCTTGTGGGTAACCGTGAGCCTGGATAACTGAATTTGACAAGAAAATAAGTGTCTTTGCAGAAACGATTTATGGATTGACATTATCAATGGTAGTAATTCTGAATCTGCTTCTTTAAGCCACTGTACTACAGACAAGTGAAGGAGGTGGATGTTCTGGGCACTTGGCGTTGCTTTGCTCTTCTCTAGGAAAGGTTCTTCAGACCTCCCCATGGAGGTCAACATCAATGCTTGGCAGGCTGGAAAAACATCTGCCCTCTCGCTGGAAAGAGCGAATCTGAGCAAAAGAGAACGCAGCTGCACTGGGAGCCAGTGGGTAACACAGCTTGGGGAGCAGGTCAGGGCAAACTCTGTGCCTTTTTTCCCATTGAGGCTATTTGATGGGAGCAGTTTCTACAGTGTATATTAGAGCTCTCTCCTTAACGCACAAGTGGCATTTTTGTCACCCGTTGTCATTAAAGTGATTGAATAATTGTTGGTAGTAGATCCTTGGTGTCCTATATTTAATAGGCAGCATGTCCTGGCAGAACTATTGGTCTAACAGTTTGTTGTTCCCATTACTTTAAGTTTACTTCATCTAATTGGACTGTGAATAAAGGAAAATCAAGATCAGCGAGCCTGATGTGGGTTTTTTATTCATTAACTGCACTCAGCAGGCATTGAACTGTACAATTGTAATGCAGGTATCCTGGAATCAGATTTATGTTTCTTGGCTCTCTGTTCTCGATCTTTTGCCATTTTACATGTTGCTCCTTGGATTTCTTACTGAATGGATCTTGTACCTATAAAATGTGATTAAAGTTGTACTTCTTGCATGATGACAGTTAACTTTGTCACTGTTTCCATAAGAAACTTGTGTCTTTTGGTCTTGTAGTTTCAGGTTGCTAGAGCATGCTGTGGGCTGTTGCTTGGCTTCCAGAAGCAGAGCACTGGAACCAGCTTGCAGGCGGTCATTTTAAAGTTATGAGAGTGTTTAACCATTTTAGAAACGAGTCGTTATTATCTTTTGCTCTTTGATATTTCAAGAAAGCTTTGAATGTTTTTTGTTCCTCTGCATCTTGTTGTTTCAGGGAAGTACCTCAAAGCTGAGGTGTTTGTGTATGTATAGTTCTGTTTTCTCCTCCCTCTCAATATAACAATGTTCTCAATCTTTAAATTCCTCTGTCTGGTTTTCTTGTATGTATTGATAAAGAGAAAGAGTCTAATTATTGAAAACCTTGCTTAAATAGATAAAAGGCATTTGTGTGTTGTTTCTGTTAACATTGAGTATAGTGCTGATGATGTAGTCTATCAATTCCTCAGGAAACCTTTTCCCTTTTGCCCGCATTCCGTATTACAAGCTTCAAATTTAAAGGCACTTATGTAAATAAAAGAGTAGTGATGCGTAGTCTATAGTTAGAAGCTATTTTATAGCTCAAATATTTTTTTAAAATATTTTTTCCTTTGCAACTGGTGCTGGTTTAATTCTAATGGAAGTTGGGATGAAGTTTCACCATGGTAATCATGTATGAATCATTCTTCCATAGAGATAATTATTACTTCTCTACAGTATTACCTTTCTTTAAATGTCTGTAGCTATTTATCCTGCTATTATCACTTAGTTGAGCTAGCTACTTTTTTAAACTAGTTTTTTAGGATTCAGATGCTATAGATTCTCATTGTTTGTGCATTATTAACCTTTACCCCAAGAGAATGTAATTTTAATATTTCTGCAATAATTTTGTAATGTTTAATGCTGAGATTTGTGATGCTAAGATTTATTCTGCTTTTTACTGAGTTATTGTGTAATAGCATGTGCATTTATTAATAGCATAATGCATTGTATTTGGCTTACTGTAAGTATTTTTCTTTTCACAATGAGATTTCTCTGAAGGCAGTCTGAAATGCTTATAATTCAAACACACACTGCATAGACTATGTAGACTGCAAAGATTTCCAAATGTAAATGTTGTTTTAATAATAAAATCTTTATTTTTCACTAAGATATTTACTCATTTTTTACCGAAGGTCTTAGAGCTGTGCCATGTAGGATGACAGGTTAAATGCTCACTTGAATAGATATATTAATTAGACTTAGTTTTCATTATGCTGTTACTTTTTCCAGTGCTACTAATGTGGGACTGGACAAACCATTTACCTGCCCCTCTATCTTTGTTCTGTGCTAAAGAGACCGTACTTATGGACTGCTTTCAGTTTTGGCCTGCCACACAACAATACTCACCAAAATCAAAGGCTTTCTTCTAAATAAACTCCGTATGTTCCACGATAACTTCTGTTGTTAAGCTACTATGGAGTACTCCTAAAATGCCCCAAATCTCTTGAAATTTTTTAGCCTGTTTGACTACCTCCCCCTGCAAATCTGGTGAGCTGAGTTAATGCACGAAATCCTCAATGTTTATTTACCTAATTGACTCATTATGATAGAAAACAATTATTTTCTTGTGTATTATTCTGTGTTATATATTTTTTTTAGATTAGTAAAGTACTGGAAGGTCTTAATCTAAAGCAATCTAAAATAACCATGTTAGGCATTAGAAAAATCTTTATTACTTTTAAAAATCAGGTGATGTGAGGAGAATCGTTCATTTGGCCTAAATGTCATGAAGAGAAGAGGCTGCCAGCATTATAAATACTTAGGCTGATATAATTTCAAGATCATGCAGTTCATTCTTCATTCCATTTGAACCATATATGAAGTATTTATCCATTTATCTAAGCAATAGTCTGTTTAAACTATTGTCACATTACTTAGATCAGCAGTGCAGTGTGCTGTAAGTTGATACTGTACTTTGGTTAATGTCTTGCAGTTTCAGACTTGTTATTGTTTACAGAGAATGCTAATCAAACTTTCCAGATGAGAAAACCAGTAAGTGGTGATTTATAACAGCTTGGTTACTGTATAATGCTCGTGCTGTAAGTGTGCATTATGATTTCTCCATCCAGCTAAAATATATATATACACACATGTACACACACACATACTGCCAGTTTTATTAAGTTTTTTGGTCTGCAAATGACAAAACTGTAAAACCATTCTTTTGGCCTGTGATCAAATGTTGCCACTGAGTACTAATCTATATCATATTATCACCTCTGGCATTTGTGATGCAATTACTGACATGGTACCTACATTTTAATGTTCACAATAGTACTGTGTTTGGAAGAGAACAAATTTCTGAAGGAAAAAGGGCTCAAATGGCTTTACTGCAAAAGGGGAAACTATTTTCAGTGTAAGAATAAGTGGCATCTATTTATTGTTTGCCAGTAAACCGTTCATTATTTTAGCACTAAAAGCAAAAGTTGAATTACTAATTTTTTCAAAGTTTTGAAAGAATCTCTTAGAAATCACAATTTCTTTAATAAATTTAGAAGGTGTGGTTCTTTCCTGTCTGCTTCTCCATACAGAGAAAAAGGAATTAGAGATGAGGAGAAAAAAAGAAATTTGGATAATTAAGAACAGCAATGTGACTTTTAGTTTCCATTTATTAGTGTTGAACTGTTTGTAATATGATGGCAACAATTGTTGTGCTTTAAAAAGACTGTGGAAACAATTAATTTCTAATTATCACTTACAGTGTTTTGTTGACATTGGAGAAATCTCTTTATGCGATCATTTTTTTTGGCTTAGGAATTAAGGATGTTTTAAATAATCGGTTGACTAGAGAAAAATGTGATTTTTTTTTTTTAAACCTTAAAAATACTGTGAGCAGTTTGTGCTAATATAGTCTTATAATTTTCCTATGAAAAAAACTAAACCTATCCAAGTAATCTGTCTGCCTTGTAATGTGTAAATTGTTCTTTGTACTGGAAAATCAATACATGTATGAAGTAGTTAATGTATTTGTTTCTGGGTATATATGAGTTTAGATTTAAAAACTATCATTGTGATTGATGTAGCTTTTTTGAAGTTAAAACTTAAAGATTTTGTTTGGTTCGTCTAATTACATTTACTTGCAGTAATGAAATGTTGCAAGATGTAGAGATTTTTTTGGTGGCAATTGCTTGGAGTAAGGGAAAAGCTAATATATGGAACCTTTCTTATTTTAGACATAACTTAGTATCATGCTGGAATTTGCGTATTACAAAAGATACATTTAGCTATATATTTTTTCTGTGACTTCCACTGTTGTCAAATTCTTAATAAGATTGTAACTTGTTTTACTTAAAGCATCATACTGTTAAGTAGTTTTCTGACCTGTATTTGTAATAAGTGATAGTAAAATACCAAGTTTTTTTTCAGTATTGGGAAAAGGTCAAAAGAAAGGTCACTGTAAAGTAGAAGTCAAGACTTACATTCCCCCTCCCTCCTGTGTTCCTTATTAATTTCATCTTTATTTCATTTTCACCTAAGTTAATGTCAGACCCAACATGATCGAGCAAGCCGATGATTCAGCACAGTACTGAGGAAACTGCTGGTGTGATGCTCTTTTAACCTGTCACCATATGCGTTCTTAAAGTACTGTTAATTTTGTGTACTTGTGCAAACTTACAAAGAAATAAAATATTTAGTGGTAATGCAGAAATGCTGATCTTTAAATAAGACTTTGCTAAATCTAAAAATATAAAATTGAGAGACTCAATGCTTTTATAACTAAACATCATTAGAAATGCAGGAGTATGTGAAGGAAGAGATTGTGCTTTTCATTAGTCAAGTGCCTTAGTTACAAGTCCTTTCTAACAAGTTATTTAGTTTCTTTGTGCCATCATCTTTTTATAAAATATATGTTAGTCTGTTCCTTTTCCTGTGTTGTCTAACATAAATATAACTTCATAGTTTTGAGCTTCCAGTAGCTTTTAAAAATATGGATTTTTTTAAAATTTAATTTTCTTTGAGGTGCTACAGTACAGCCACTTAGTCCCTTTTTCCACTTCTCTAAATTCTGCACACTAGCTGTTTAAAGCTGCTGTACCAATTTCTCTTTGAGGAAAATAAATGAAACAAAGGCTAAGCGAGAGTCTCTCTCTAAAATGGTTACATTTTACTCTGGAAGATTTTACCTGAGGTATCTAGAAACTCTGATAAAGTTGCTCATGAAAAGCTTTCTGCAAAAATAGCTCCAGAGAATATCAGAGAACACAGATTCTGTTATTGTAGTAACTTGATGAGGTTCTGTGAAGGGTAACTACAGAACTTTTCTTATTACTCTGTAAGAAAATGAAAATGTTGCTCAGAGTAGGAAAATAGAACTAGTCAACAACCACATTTTGTTTACCACCTATAATGCTGGGTAATTGATCTTCCCTCTGACCCTTCCACCACCAAACTGAGTTTTATAATGATCCATAGCCGATCTCCAGCTCTGCTAATTACTGCTCTTCAAGAATGAACTGACATTCTGGTCAATATTGTTTTGCTCAGTTGACAAGTTTGGTTATGCTTCTTTCATTGACATGCTCTGAGATGTACAAAGCTCCTTGGTATTTCCAGGGTTCTATATTTAAATCTTCTCTCTGGTCCACTGCATTACAGAGAGTGTGAATGAGGAGTTCTCTACAGGCATTTCAATCGTTACAGTGATGGAGAGTTGATTTTTCTGACTTGGAATGAGTGTTATTCAACAGCATTACATTAGGAAATCAAAGCTTCAGACAGGAAGGGCTCGTTAGTGCCTTGTGTGGTTCATAAGCCAACTTCAAGGTTTTCTGTCTGCATCATATCTACTATTGAACATAAAAACTGCCTTAGTGATTTGGAGAAAAATCTTTGTGTCAGTTAGACTATCATACTTCAAAGTGTTTAGAGTAAACACAGTGTCTCACATACGTTAATAATACATAATAATCGGAAAGTAGAGAACAAAGACTGTTATTTAGCAATATTCAGAACTCTGATGTGAATGGTTTACAGACTTTGATTATTTATTCTATCATTTACAGAAATGACTGCTGTCTCTTTTGGTTGATAAGCATATAAAGGCTTTAACACATCTTCTAAGCTATTGATCTAAGTGAAAAATGTTAAGGTCTGTGTATCACGTTGAATTTAGATATGAGAAACCAAAGAGTTGATTCTTTGAGGAATATACTCTTGATAAATAGGGAATATTTATAAAATCCTAATGCTTATAATTTGTTCATGCTGCTGACTCATGTTGATGGTACGGTGGTAGTACAATGGAAATATGTATGACAATTAATGGAAGCTGGCTGGTTTTCCTAGGTTACTTTCAGCTCATTAGGAGAGTCTATTTAAAAGTAAAGTATATTTCTTGATCTATATACAGATTTTCTTTTAGGTATGTTTATAATCACTACAGGTAGTGATTCTTGGGCTAACGCTTGTGTTAAGAGATTGAATGTAGCAATGAATGTAGGTCTATTGTGTGTCAAGAAATGACTGTCTCACATATGAGGCTTTACATGGTGTTTGTCATTGAAGAGGCTTCCACTGATGTAAGTGAAAAATGCATATATTTCATGGCAGTTTCTTGGTCACTTTGCATGTTACTACTTTATTGTCCTGTACTAACCCATCGAATGATGCCATTGGCTCACTACAGCTCTAAGTAGCATGTCACTTGGGCACAAGGACCATTAAACTTAATGAAAACGGAGAATGAATTCGGTTGAGTGCAAATAGAACTAAAAGGCACATGATGAACCTTTTAAATAACTTGAGCATTGGGAGAAGTTATTATTTTAGTGTAATCTAATATTTTTATTCGTTTTAGCTTGGTTATGTAAGCCAGATGTTGATGGAACATGCTATTCGTTCTGCCATAAGCTGAAGTAGGTCAGATACAGAGAGGGTGTAACTGATAGAAAAGAGTAGAGAACAAAGAAGAAATGAGATGAGGATTGCTTAGATAGTTTTGATGAAGAGGGCACAAAACTAGAAGGGAGAATAAGACAAAATATAGCGCTGAAAGACTGAAAAGAGGAATTGGTTGTTGCTTTAGAAAAAGTAATTTAAATGAGAAGTAATACAAGAAAAATGTATTCAAAAGAACAAACAAGGGATACAGTAAAGCAATTTTTAAAACATTGGCTGGCATGATATTTGGTACAAAATTCTGTACACAATCTATCATTGAAATAGTTACTACATCTATTAGGCACATGCTAATGCTCGTTTTTGAAAGGGGTCAAACATGGCGTGTCTCATTTTCAGACATCTACTTGACCATCTTGGTCTATTTTTCTTAAATTATTTAGTGATTGTTTGCTCAGATCTTTCCACTGGATTGCCTCATGCTTTTCCATATGATCCACATTAGTAATTCAGATGTTAAATCCAATGAATCGTAAGCATAAGTGGGTTCAACAGCTGCAGTGAAATGGATTAATCTCTTTTGTGATGTGCTGTATGAATTTGTGCTATCAGAATTGGAGTTAAGTTCATGAAATAGAAATGAAGCAGATGCTGGACTGGCAGATGCTTAAGCTTCTACTTCTTATGAAGTTTCAGTGAAAAAAAATTTTAGAAGTGTAGTGAAGCTTTTCAGAATGATTATTCAGATTAGAAAATGTTCTGGCATTCAGATTTAGCAGATATGCTCTGCTTTTCCTTGATGTGATTCTTTCAGTATTACTTGAAAAAGACAATTGCTGATATGAAGAGTGTCAACAAAGTTGGTTCTTTCTCCACACATACTTGAAAGGTGTCTTCACAGGTATTTGTTAGTGGCTAGAAACTTTTGTTCCCTTCTCCTGTGTTTAAAGTGTTTTGTGAGCATGTGGCAAATAGAGAACACTGAGTTAGGGCCGAGTTCTTAATTTTAGCCAAAAAATGGATCTATGAAAGTTTGAAGGTCTAGAACAACCTTTTTAAACATCCATGTCTTTTTTTTTAGAAGTCTGCATCAGAAAGATTGTTTGAATAGATGTATTTAATTGTGGTTAAGTAAGCAAATATAGTTCAAAGTATTGAGGAATTATGAGTTACCAGTTACCATTCATGAATATTTTCCATTAGTTCACTTGCCTTTATACTTAAAAAAAATATTTAAGGAATCAGTTCATAGTTATTACTAGAAGACAATGACTGGGAGATTTAGATGCATTTGGTCAAAAGAGGCTTTTTTATATACGTATTACTTATTTCAGTAGTGTTATCCAGGTTGTATGTGGGGTCCTCAGAAGTAAACAGAGGCTCCTTGCAGCAAATGTCTATTAAAAATAATAATTGTCACCGTTAAGGAGAGCTGCCAGTATCAGAAAACAAACGAGATGTGAAGTGGTGGAGGACAAGAATGCAATAAAATCAATATAGTGTATATGAAGTGATAAGAATGAGCCAGGTGGGTTTTATTTTCAAATTTGCTGTTAAATTCTGAATCAGTTTTCTTTCCTACATCCTTTTAATCTAGTTTTTCTTCTATTAAAAACTATATCAAGCATCCCAAACTGTGTTGAGATGTTCTCTGCTGTATGTTGTATTTCTTTTCTCTTGTCACAGTCCCAGCTATTTAAAGTTGTTTTGGAGAGGAATTCTCCGCTACTCCGTATTTTTACGGTGTATAACACATTGGCAATCTGTTCTTGGCTTTGCAGGAAGCTTATAAATCTCTCTGTTGAACATCTCAGCCATACGTACCCTGTCAGTGTTGTGCAGGATGTAAAGGCCATAACTGTTTTATTATCAGCTCTCTTCATTGCTTCTTAGGATGTTCTGCATAGCTTGGTAGCCGGTTCTTTTGGTTTCGATTTTAACTTTTTAAATTGTCCAGGTTACTTCGCATTTTCCTGTGCCTGTTTTCATTTCTCTTTATCTCTGCACCACTATCTTCACACTACAGCATTATGTTTTTTATGCTATGCAGGAAAAAGCCATGTTCGTCTTTCAGAATTATTTCTGGCATTTGTAGTGTAAAATGATACATATTGGAATAATAAAATCCTGGTGTGTTGAGGCAGTAAGTTTTATGGTTGCACTAACATTTCTCTGCAAGATGTTTCATATGTGCATCGCAGCTGTGGTCACATTAGTGCTTTATGAACTGTTGCTGCCATGCCTACATTTTAAGCTGGGGAAAAGATCCATTCTGGTGTGGATTTTGGAGCGGTGAAGGTTTAACCAGTGTGTTATGCAACATCAGCATAATAGCTTAACTCTGCACTGCTGTCCCTGGGCACCACCAAAAAGATCCTGGCTCTGTCTTGTTTGAACATTCCCTTCTGGTATGTAAATACATCGATGAGATGTCCCTTAATCATCTTTGTGACCATTCAGTGGACTCTCTCCAATATGTCCATGTCTCTTGTACTGGGGAGCCCAGAACAGGACACAGCACTCCAGCTGTGGCCTCACCAAGTGCTGAGTAAAGGGGAAGGGTCACCTGCCTCAACCCGCTGGCAAACCCGTCCTAATGCAGCCCAGGACACCATTAACCTTCTTGGTGGCAAGGACGCATTGCTGGCTCATGGTAAACGTGGTGTCCACCAGGATGCATGTCCCTTTTCTGCCAAGCCACTTTCCAGCTGTGCAGCTCCCAGCCTGTACTGGTACATGGGATGGTTCTTCCTCAGGGGCAGGACGTTGTGCTTCCCTTTTTGAACTTCATGAGGTCCCTGTCAGCCCATTGTTCCAGCCTATCCAGGTCCATCCACATGGCAGCACAAACATCTGGTCTGTCAGCCACTCCTCCCAGTGTTGTGCCATCTGCAGTTTTGCTGAGCGTGCACTCTACCCCATCATCCAGACTTCAGCAAAGCTTTTGTTACTGTCTCCCACCCAGAATACTCCTGTATCCAAGTTAGGATGTCACGCTCTGATCAGATGGACAGCTGGACAGGTGAACTGCTGTTTGCGTGGTTGGGCCTAAAGGGTCATGTAGAGTATGGTATGCTGCCTGGAGGCCAGTGACAAGCAAGTACCGCAGGGGTCTCTACAAGGACCCGTCCTGTTCAAACATCATTATCAGTGTTCCAGATTGTTTGTTCCTTCTCCTTCCTTCAAGCTATCATTAAGATTTTAATCTGACTATATTGTCCTAATACTATGGGGCTGGTGGAAGTAGTAGCCAGGTAGAAGTACAGCAAGACTGACTTGTTATGGAGAACAGATTTAAAGTGGCCACGTAAAGTTGAATTATTTTCTGGGAACTTTACTCCTTGTTAGAAATCAATATTTGAATGCACAGTAATATAATAACTTTCAAAGACCTCAATGGGTAGTATGAACATTGTCTATAACATACTACACCATAGAACAAGTTTTGATAATTTATTTTACACAGCGTTAATTGTTTGGTTTCAGATAAACAGCTCATTGAGCAGCAAGTACATTTTGAATACTTCTCTTAATTTTCCTACCTTTTTTCTTCATTAATGTGATACTTGGAGTTGTAATGCATTTTATGGTTTTGGATCTTTGTTTACTTTCTATAAGAGTTGATGTTTTAGCCTGATTTGAGTTGGAAAGAAAAAATAAAACTGCTGGGCTTTGTTTTTTGTGTTTGTGGGCAGGGGTGCACTCATGGTACCAGAGGAGGTTGTGCAGCAGGACAGCCTCTCCTGTCACCCTCACGTGCTAAGGTCCATGATGGCTGAACACTGGTGGAGGGTTGTCCTCTGTTCTGTCCCTTCTCCCTGTGTCCCATTAGTGTTGGGCTGTGTTTTGCTTCTTTTTGTCAGAAACCAGAATCAATGCCTCTTTTTCTTTGTGGTCTCTGCAGCCTGGGAGTCCTAGTGGATCTGCTTGTCCTTGCCATGTAAATTGGTTATCACAGGTCATTTTGCTTTGGGGAAACTCGTCTGCGCTGCCCAAGCTGGCACCAGGTCTGAGCTCCATCTGGGCCATGGCCCATCGCAGCAGCCTCGGCCCCGCCACTGGCGCTCAGTGAATTCCAGACCTGTAGGTGGGAAAGCACAAACCTCGGCTACATCAGCTGAACAGACAGACAGTGAGGGTTTGAAAGCCTGTTTTGGTTAACTACTGAGCAGGAAATCCAAGGTTTGTGCTCTGCTAATGGGGATCAGTTAAATTATTGGCAGCGTTTTAGCTATTTGCTTCAAGTTAAAAAGAAAGTGAATTTTCTTTTTCATCCCCTGCTGTTAATCAACATACTAATCCATTACAGAACTGTGTATGATTTTTCATTTTATCATTTGAAAAGTTTTGTTTAAGATTTTTCTCCTTTGACCTTCCTAAGTGGTGGAGTAAGAATGATGTTTTTTCCTAAGTAGTTTTATCTTTGATCTATGTACATTGTTGCCAGCATTCAGCTGTATTATTGCAATACTGATATGTTTATTATTCTTACACTAACCTTATGAATCTTAACAGAATGAATGTAAGGCTGGCTGTCTCATTACCAGTAATTGAGAAATCTTATTCATACTTTGGGCTGTTAAGCTGTGTGTGATGAAAGAATGGTTTGCCATGTCATTTGTCTTTGCATCTTGATTTTACTAATAAATGAGTTTCAGTTAACTTAGGAGGGCAGTGTAGACATGATATAGTAGATGCGAAGGCTTTCTCTCATTTTCTTTCTCTGGGAATTTAGTACTGTTGAAAACCATATCAAATGATGGGGTTTTTTTAATTTTAATTCAGATTAATGATGTAATTTTTTTCTTCAATGTTAAGAATTAGGTTTTTCTGTTTTGGAGCTTTGAGGACTGCATACTATTGCTGCCTTTTACTACTTCTAGGAGAAAAAGGTAGTTTTGTGCAACTGATAGTTACAATTTGCAAACTAGATGATGATCGTTAGAGGGTTATGGGGCTTGAGCATCTCCAGGCTCTTAGGACACATCCTTTTCCTCTTCCCTACTAGTCTTCTCTCTGCACACTGGTAAAAAAAAAAAAAAAGGGTGCTTGAGGATCTACTTGTTTTTCGTTAGATTCTTTAACTCCAGCATGGTGCTGGGGTGTCTGGAAATTGGGGACATAACTGCATTTGTCAGCGTATCACAAGCACAAACAGTTTGTTGTAGCTGGGGTGCACTGAACCTAATGTGTCATCCTGTGGATTTGCACGTGCTATGTAAGTGTATTCCTCAGTGTTTCATCTGGCAGGTTATGTTATACATTTCTCTGTGGGAAATGCTGAATAAAAATCTGGGATCTTATTTTTATTCCTGTGCTTATGATATTCGGTACCAAGAATGCTGCTATGCAATTTCCTTTGTTATTGAAACATTAAAAGGAAAACAGAACTAATGGGTTAAAGTAGATTCCCTCAGATTTTACAGTTTCCCAACACAAATTCATTGAAGCTTATTTGAAAATAGAAAAGAAAAAATGTTTTTCAAGGCATTTATTGAAACTTTACCAAAGTGGTGTATTTTTTTTAAAGATTCCATGTTATCTATTAATATGGATTTTTGTACACAATTTTATAATTGTTTGCATACACACTTATTGCGAAATGAGATATAATACAAATACAATTTCACTGCTTTTGCCAGCTTTAAAATTATTTTCAAAAGCTGTTTTTTCAATTATGCAGGAGTCTTCTACAGTTTCTGAAGAACATGATCAGAAGCGTGCAAAACTTAATGTGAAGATGAACATCAAAATAATTCCTTTTCTGTAAGAGTGGAAAATCTTTTTATTCTGAGAAGAATATTTTATTTTTAAAGAAAATAGGCAACTTGCCATTGCGACGCAATAACAAGCATTTATAATCTGATTCTGACTTTGATAATTTCTTCGAAGGCAATTGCTGTGATAGTGAAGCAACTGGTTACACTGGAAGAAGTGCTGTTGCTGTGGTTGGAGAGTAAGAGTGTACAGTGCAGTTGACCATCAAACTTGGTTCAAGTCTCCTTTCTCCTAAATAAAAGCACAATATGTTATTGGTAGTGTCAGCGCTTAGTTTTCAAATTGCTTGGAAGCACCAGGCTTGTGTTGTTTTCTTCTGTCATCAGTGCCTGTAGAAGGGGAGAAAGCGGCCAACATGACAAATGCAGAGTCGAACGGAAAAGTGATAAACTCTTGGATAAAGAGTGTGGTCAGGGAGGTTGAAAATAATTTACTCTGCTGCTTCACTGCAAAAATGCTGGGCTGCAATTCAGAAAACCTTCAGAGTCCAATCTGAAAGCATTAATCTTGCAAAAGTGTTAGGATTTTTTTTTGTTTTGGTTTTTTTACATTTCAGTATCAGGGTGATCATGCCACTGGCCTTTTACTCTGACGCAATGTCAGTTGTCATCCTTATGGGTGACACCAATGTAAAACTGTCCTAACAACAAAATTGAGGTGGAAGACTATAGTCAATATTGACTTCTGATTTTGTTTCAGGGTTAATTTAGTAGTTGAAAGCCCTGGAGTCTTTTCTCTAATGACTGGATATAGCCCAGGTGACAGTGGTGGACCCTGACCTGGGTCTCGGGTGCCCTCTGGAGGGAGGGCGCACAGCTGGAACTTTTTGTGAGCGATTCCTGATCTACCTCTGATCTCTGAATCTGTCACTGGAGCAGTGTTTGCAGCTTTGTGCTGGCTGCACGCTGCTCTAGGATAAATCGGGTTGTCTCCTTCAACTGGCCTGCCCAGTGGTCCTGGCAGTGCTTGGGGAGATGGGCTGGGAGTGGGAGGTTCTGGGCAGGGTAGGAGGTTGCTCTCTTTTGGGAGCAACCAGGGTTGCATCAGCTGAACTCAGCTGTGAAAGTGCAGAGTGATTGTGACACAAAGAGGAGCCATGTTCTCTAAATGCTCAGGTGTTGCTTCTGACTTCTATGGTCTGTTACTAAAGATGGCAAAAAAAGAAAAAAGTTTTCATGTTCATTAATTTGAGATTGGAGATACCTACAGAATCTAAGCAGGAACATTTTTATCAGTGCCAATCTCCTAAACCACACGATATTTTTTTAAGATGTATTTTTAAAAGTACTGTACATGAGCTGCAGAATGTGCATGCATTTCAAAATTTAGATATTACTGAGGCAGGAAGAAGCGAAAAGACTGAGGTTTTGGAAGACAGAGCAGGGATGTTGGGGAGGTGGAGGGGAACCAAGCCCTTCCAGAAATGTAAGAAGTCTCTGATTGAAGGGACAGAATACACCATTCCTTGAAAGGCCGTCTTTTTCTCTTGCTAATCCAAATGAAAAAAGAAAAACACTACAACTGTCTGCCTTTTTAAAGGGTGATAAAATGGTAGGATTCTCTGCTGGCCAATTTGATACGTGGTGCTGATTTAACCGCTGTCTTCTCCAGTTTAATGCCGGTGATATTTCCCATTAAGTTTGAAGGGTGAGGACCCTGTTACTAGATCGTATCATGCTGCGTTTATTTGGACTATAAATGCTCTTCTGAATGTTGGGCTTTAGTTATCCCGGCGGTTGAATGCTTGCCTCATTTGATTTGACAGGGATTAATGGTTTTTAGTATATTTAAAAAATTAACTTAATGTTTTATAGGAGAGCATTGATATATGAAAATAATAATGAACAATGTCCATTGTGCTCTATAGATTGTAGAGCAGTTACTTTTGACATTTTTCCATTTAACTGATTAGCCATTTTACTTCCAGAAAATAAGATTAAATTTCCATATGAAGATATTGAAATTAAATAAGTTAGCCATTCTAGAACATTACCAGTATAGGAAATGATTGGGCCTTTTCATCATAGGTTATGACTTTCTTCTAAGCTATATAGTTTAAAACATTTTAAATGGTAATCTATATTTTAAAAAATTGTCTAAGAAAATCACAGCAGTTGCTATCGGCTGCTGTTCTTACTGTATAGTGCTGTCATCTGTAAGATAAAACAATATGATAATTAAAATTAAGAGTGTATACAGAGAGCCAATATGTTTGATGAACCAATGCATCTTTCTACCAATAATTTATTTCCACAAAACAAAAAACCAAACCAACAAAACAAACAAACCCCAAACAACCAACCGAAAAAACCCACAAACCAAAACTGTCCCAAATCAGTTAGAAGGAATAATCTATGAAACTATGAAAAAAATAGCAAGGAAGAAGCAAGTAAGGAGAAATATACAATCAACAATTTATAATTAGCTGCTCACAAAACTAATATAGTTGAGAAGTATGGGATTAGTGCTGTATTGACTTTAACTGCCTGTCATGTAAAGGAAACGCTAGTGAATGGAAATAGTAAAGTCACTGGAAGTTCTGCGGAGTCTGATTTTTAACCCGCTTTTTAATATTTTTATCAAAGATAATGGAAAACATTTAAAACCCTTAGTGATAAGTTAGAGATAACAAACAGGCGGAAAAATGGGTAAAATAGACACTTGGTGTCTGATAAAGAGAAGACAGGTTCATTGACTGATCTGAGTCAGGCACACTATTTTTCAGCATATCCAAATATAATTTTGTATCTTGAAAGGATAAACACACACAGGAATAGCAGTCATCAGTTGAAACTGGACTCATGTTGTTTTACTTTGGCCGAAGGGCTTCATACATCCAAAAGCTGCAGTATCCTGGTTACACTATCTCTGTATTTGGCGTTGTTCTGAAAAAGGCTGGAATGCTGGTTCCAGATGGGAGTACTTTGAGAAGGACACTGAAAACCGGAGATGGTTCAGGGTAGGGCTGTAAGAATGATGAAGGAATTGGACGTGTCCTGTTTGGTGAAAGATTTAGAGCTCAGTCTGCTTAGTTTAGCAAAAATGCGGTTAAGAAATCATTTGATCACAGTCCTAACGTGTTCATGTGGGCAGCAGAAATGTGATAATGGATAGCAAACAGAAGTAAAATAAGAACCAACAGCTTGAAGTTGAAGTCAGCCAAATTAGTTTGGAAATAAGGTGCAAAATTTTACAGGGAAGGCAGTTAAACACTGGAACAACTTACTAATATCTGTGATGCATTTGCAAACACTGGAAATAACATAATTAATATTGCATGTCTTTCTGGAAGACTCACTGTAGCTTAGGAACACGTCTTAAATGTGAAGTAAAATTGATGCCTGTAATATTCAGGAATCGGAATACTTGCATCCTTCCTTAACATCCAGGACTCTATTTGCAGTGCAGTAGAGTGATTAGTTCCTTCTAATTTTGATTCTGATTTAACCATTTGGAGAGTTTTTAAGGTATTTCTACATGGGATAATGTGGTGCAGGTATCCACGCTGACCCTGAACAGTCTAGGAAGGGTACTGAAAGCACCAAAGCTATGCTAGCTTGGTTTCCTAACAGGGGTGATATGTAGCGCTTTTTAGCAGGGCTGAGGTGCTTGTATGCAGTGCTTGGTGATCACAGCTGCTTGCTGGCTCTTAACAAGCTCCTACAGGCAAGGAATCCTTGAAGCCCTTGGGAATCATATGTAAAAATAAGGATTTATCATATAGGAGAAGTAGGTTTCCAAAATGAGATTTCCCCTACCCCTGCATATTTTTTTCTTTGTTTTTTACATGGGTTAGATTTGAGAACAGATAAGTTCATGCAAGAAAAGTTGCCAGTTACGTGGAGCAAGAAACCATATCGGACTCAGGAAACCTGTGATGTGAAAATAGTTGAAGGCTGAAAAATAATGAAGGAACACATTAAAAATCCTATTCTTAGTGTTTTCTACACATCAGGTTTTCTCCATTGCGGATACAGGGTACTGGAATGCTGGATTACTGGTCTGATCGCACGTGGATCTTATATGCATTCTAATGGTGTGTGTTTCATACTACTAAATTCTGAGAAACCCGACCTGTAATTTAATGATAGTTTGCAATGTTTCAAGGTGTGAACCTTTCAGAAAAAATATATGCAAAAGAACCTTTGTTTGGGAAAAAAAAAAAAAAAAGAGGATTTTCAAAAACCCCTTTAAAAACTGATTAATTGTATCAGTTTTACCATAGCTTCTTCAAACTGATTGTATCAGTTTTATCATATCAACTTAATACTCAAGTGTACATTTTGTTCGTTGAACTGTTGTTTTGATATATTGGACAGATTTACAGTGCACTCAATGCCTCTTCTTTGTAGATATGAGTTTCCTGTGCTGGCAAAAGAAATTCAAGAAATCAGCCTACGTAACCATGGATCACTTTCCAACTGTTGAATTGCCTTTTCCTGTCTTGTTTAGCTCTGAATGTTGTCAAACCTCTTCATAGTACAGTGTATGGATGATCTCGTTTATAGGCCTGTGACTTGCCCGTACATCTGTGGGTGAGCTACTTAGAGCTGTTGATTGAAGCACTCCTAGAAACGCAAAAGAATTAGAAAAGTACTTGAATCGGAAGGAATTCTGTATAATTAAGGCATTGGCTTTATGTATTATATTATGCAGACAACACAGAACTATGCGACTGGAGAATGTGCTTGTGTAGGCATTAAACTGAAGATCGTGGCATTAAGAAAGTCTGACTTGATAGTCAGCACTGTCTTGGGCTTTTCCACTTGATGACTAATGACACCAGCAGTACACTATGTATTTATCTTAAAAATGAGACTCTAACTGTTCTCGAAAGTTTAACATACTTTATTCTGATATATTTTTTCTGATGTGCATCTCTAGAAGTTTGTGAAACTTTTTTATGCACCTTATGAAATGATAGAATGTGTATTATGGAAAGTGAGACTTTGCTGCCATATTTCTGACCAAAGGTATCTGATATTGTTCATTTCTCGGAAATTTAGCATGTAGTTGCAATAAACGTCAAGATATTTGGGTGTGGTGTAGCTTTATACTCCCATCAGATTAAAAATATTTTGCTTTCATTGTTATGTTTCATAATGAACACAGTTTGTTTTTTGATTAAAAAATGCTTGGATCACCTTCTGTGTATATTGTGCTGTGTAATTATTTATGAAGTGGATCACATGAAAATTGCACAAACATTGAGATTGAAAATTGAAAAATGTTGCTTGCAATTGCCATGTAAAACTTAAATAAGCAGCATTAATCCACATGATTGTTCTCTTGCTAAAATTTTTTGTTTAACAGTTTTACTTTCTGAATAGCTATGACTTTACCTAGGATCTGGTTGTGCAGGGGTATGTATCAGTGAAGGATTTCTTTACATCTGTATTTTTTAGTATTTTCAGGATCTAAGTTTTTACTGACTTGTCAAAATCCTTATTCCCCTTCAGAAATTTTACACTTTGCATTGATAAAGTAAATTCATATTCAGTGGAATCAATTTTTATTCTTGATATTTTCTTAAAATGGAGTAGAAGATGTAACCACTTTTATAATAAATATGAAAACATTCTGTTAATTACTCAGTTTAGACTTCAGGATGATTTATCTTGCAGTGAAAATTCAAGAGGGGAAAAAGCTACATTCTAACACTAATAACGTCATGTATTTCATATTTTCTGCAAGTACTACAAGTAAGAAATTATAAGAGCTGTAATTTGATTACGTTTTGGGGGTTTGTTTTTCCTTTTCAGTCAGTGGCAAAGACTGGGCGATTGCTGATTAGCCACGAGGCTCCTTTGACAGGAGGATTTGCGTCTGAAATCAGCTCCACAGTGCAGGTACACAGCTTATTTGTATTTAAGGGTTCTGCATGGCTGAATATGTTTACCTATAGAAATGATATTTATTACTACATTAAAACTTGAGTATTTAATTTTCTTTTTAATGTCTGCTAAGCTAGAAAATTAAACTTTCACTGAAAAACATGGAGAATGTGCTGTCAGATGCAGAGGGAAAATCTTCATTTATACTCTATTTTTAATATACTTTTAAACCTTTCTCATGTTTTTGTCCCCCAAACTTCTTAAAAATACATTTTAGAAATTTTGAAGTGACACACAGGAAAAGCACCCAGGTCTAGCACATGGTAATGTCCTGTTAGACATGGTGTTCAGAGACTTCGCTAGGAAAGCAGTCTGCAAAAGTGGTTGGTGTACAGTTGTGGTGATGCTCATATGTGTGTCGAGCTTGTGGGCACAGAGTAGCTTCAGAAGTCTGAGCTGTACATCACTGTCAGTTGTCTGGAGCATTAGGCTTTAACTTTTTTGGAAGTGCTTTTGAGCTGTTTGACATGTTTTTTAACTGTAATTTCATCCAAATTTTCCCCTTGATTTCTTTCCTACACATATCAGTGATGCTGGTTTATAGGAACATCTAAACTAATTGTGTCCATCACCATCTGATTACTATTTTCCAATTATTCTGTTCCTAGAGTAGCTAAATTATAGCACTAGAGAGACATGGGATTCTAAATTTCACAAAACATAAGCCATACAAGCAGTAGTTAAAGCTTGGGCATTAGCCTTTTTGTAGGAAAGAATAGAGTTAATTGTTCTGGGAATGTAATTTTGAACTAAATATGCATAGGGAGTCAGAAAACTATGTTTGTTGGTCTGTGACACAATTTCTTTTAAAGAGTAATTGTATTAATTTTAATATAATTATGTGAAGGTCATTCATTTTTTCTACCAAAATTTTGTTTCCATTAAGAATCAAATATTTATCTTCCTTATAAGTAATTTGTGCTTGACCTCCCTTCTTTTATAGGTAGCCTCTTTGATTAAAATAGATCGAGTAAAGTTAGAAGGTATGGCTAAGTGTGAGTGATGAAAGTGAGGAGTTTTCTTAAATTCTTACAAAAATGTGAAATAAACTCAACCAAAAGAAGCCTGTCTTTTGGTGTCTTGTGTTATTATTAACACTTGAGGAGAAAACTATTCTAAGCCATGCAGCAATCTCAGAATTTACTGGCATAACAAAGGAAAGCATGCCTGTTGGTGAGAAAAGTGAGTTGTAAAGAAGAAAAAAGCTTATCAGTAAATATTATTGGAAGAGCATGGGTTGCTTAATGTATTGCTGAAACAACAAAATGAGTTTTAAATCTCCTCAGACCTCCACTAAGAAAGGTCATTACCTGACTGATCCATCCTGGGGTTGTTTTTTTCTTATCAGAGATGTATCTTGACCATATCACTTATTTAAAAAACAGAGTTTAAAATGCTTTAATAAAGAACTATTTATTTCTGTCGATACTGAAAGCAAATATTTGTTTCATGATAGTAGCTCGTAATTTTATTTTCATATTTTTTAGGAAACTAGGACTTGTATATTGAGAAATATTAGTTAATTTATCACACATGCTACCTCAGAATAAATATGACTGTAACTCTTTGGCACTGAATTTATCCATGACGAGTTTCTTTCATATAAGTTGGTTGACTTGAATCTATGTTATAACCGTGTTAGCATTACTGTTTGGCTTTTATCATGCCTACTAAAATTTTGATACCAGTTATTTTTAAGAATCTTTATACTGCAAGAGAGATTAGAATAGTATTTACAAAGCATTACAACTTCTTAAACAACAGGATTGCTTGAGGCATAATAAAGTCCTTGCTTTTTTTATTCAGTTAAAACACTTGATCTCTAAATGATCAAGTTAAGTCCATATGTCTGATATCACTGTTCAGTAAAAATAAAAATGAAAAGTGATTTTTTTTTTTTTTTTCCGCTGGATACAGTGCATACTGAGAATGCCAAAAATTGAGGATTGCAGTTGGCTTTAGTTTCCTCTTACACATGGAAGTAATAAGACTTCAATAAAGTGTGTTCAGTTGGATTAGATGGTTAGTTTCCATATTGTTATTCCATCCTTGCTGTGAGGTCTCTTGTCACAGAAACAAGGTGAATAAAAGTACATAGGTTATTTTAAAAGTTACTCGTCACAGATGCTTCATGGTGATGTACACTTCAAGGCAAAGAGTATGGCTGGAAATAATGGCTTTCACTCATGAACTATAGGAGAAAACTATATTGAACAGTTTTCTTTTTGCATTTGCAATGCTAAAAACAGCGTTTGGAGAGCATATGAAATAAGATTTGTTCTGTGTCAAATACAGAATATTTTAAAGGGGAATGTTATTACATTAAGTAGTCATTTACTCTGATTTCTCAATAAAACTAAGAACAGGCCGAAGTGGTGTAGTTGAACTTTGCCCTTTGTACTGATGTTTCATATATGATCTCAATGGGTATTCTGAAGTGAGCAACAGATGGTAAGGTAAATTCAGTACAGGTACAGTTAACACTTCATATTGATTATATTCTGTATAAAAGCTTGCAAAACTGTCACGTTCAGCAGAGAGGGCACTAAACTTCTTAAGGCATACAGTTGGAACACAGTTTGAGAAGCCTTGGAGAAGAGCCCACTGAGATGTCGCTTTCAAAATAATGAGGCATTAGGTGTGAAAATCGTTGGTACATTATTCACAAGTAATATTAAAAAAATGTAAATGCAGTATTTGTGTCCCGGGGTGGGGGTGGGGGGAGAACAAAAAAGAAAAATCATGATGTTCTCAAAGAGGGATGAGAAGCGGGGGGAAAAGGGTAACAGGAGTAGCTTCGGTTGTTGTGTGATAAAAGCCTCATCTCTGCACACTCATGCAAAGGAGCCCAGAGGCACAGCAGCAGGCATGGGAGCCCCAATAACCCAGTCTAGGACATGGGGCCCCCAACCCAGCTCCTCTCATGGCTGTCCCCAGCCTCAGCCCCATGGGCCAGCGTGGGGATACCCGGCACCACGAGTCAGGGACACTCTGGACCACTCTGCAGACTGAGGGGGATTGCTGCCTGCCAGAGTGTAGGACTTACTATGGAATATAGGGAGGAGCATTTTGGAATCATACAAGATTTACAGGATGTCTAGAGGAGGAACCAAAGTTGGGGAGAGGTGGGGACCAAGGTGGTTTAAATATAGAATATATAGAAGAGATAGCTGGAGCAGGTGAGCGTGTTGGTGTCTGTCACTAGCAAACATCAAGCTGGAATAGCTGGGGGTAGGTTAAGTGAGTCAGGTATGTATATATAGGTGTATGTGTAAGTGTGACCAGCTGAAGTGAGTATGACCAGCAGGTCAAGGGAGGTTATCTTCCCTGTCTGTCCTGGTGAGGCTGCATCTGGAGTACTGTGTCCAGTTCTGGGCTCCCCAGTTTAAGACTGATAAGGAATTACTGGAGGGAGTCCAGCGGTGGGCTACAGAGATGATTAGGGGCCTAGAGCACCTTTCTTATGAGGAGAGACTGAAAGAGCTGGGTCTGTTCAGCCTGGAGAAGAAAAGGCTGAGAGGGGATCTCATCGATTTTTTTATAAGTATCTCAAAGTTGGATGTCAAGAGGATGGGACCAGACTCCTTTCAGTGGTGCCCAATGATAGAATGAGGTGCAACGGGCACAGACTGAAGCACAGGAGGTTCCATCTGAATATGAGGAAAAACTTCTTTACTTTGAAGGTGCCAGAGCACTGGGACAGGCTGCCCAGAGGGGTTGTGGAGTCTCCTTCTCTGGAGACATTCAAGACCAGCCTGGACACATTCCTGTGTGATCTGCTCTGGGTGAACCTGCTTTAGCAGGGTTGGACTAGATGATCTCCAGAGGTCCCTTCCAACCCCAAGCATTCTGTGATTCTGTGAAGTGTGTATATATATATAGATGTATGTGTGTGTGTGTCTCAGAGTGAGTCAGCTGGAGGAGTTGGCTGCTGGAGGAACCAGCATGTCCAAGCCAGCCACTGGAGACACCAGAGGGCCTGGGATCAATGGAGAGACCTGTTGGTGTATGTCTGGCGGTGAGTGGGACAGCTGGGGAGGGTGAGGATCAGTCCAAGCTAGTGGACTGAGTGCAGTGTCAAAGCCCCGTTACTGCAAGGATCTGCAGCATGTGTCTGTGTCCTGCTGGGTAAGGAGGAGGGGGCATCTGCAGCAGCAGCTGCAGTGGGACTGTGAGTGGGGGCTTGTGCGTGCAGGTGCCAGCAACTGGAGAGACTGGGGACCTCAGATGGTGAACTGGTTGTCGCTGGTACAGCTCCGGTGGTTTAGCAGTCCTTAGGCATATTACAACTGACAAGATGAGGAATTTATATCAGGGTAATGCAAGGGCACGTCATATTATTCTGCCTTTTCATTTTTGTTAACATTGTAATCACTTTATTTTAATTAACTTGTAATGTTTTGCCTTTGAAGTGTCTTCTGCTCTAGATCTACTTGTAGATGAGGTTGACCAACCTACATGCATGTTGTTTCTCTAATTAAAGCAATGTTTAATCCATGGCTTTCTTTCAGTAGTGCCTCTGTGGTAGAAAGCTCCCTGCCAGAGCAGCAGCTTGCAATCCCACTGTGTCGTTGTCATTCTTGTTGTATCAACACAATGAAGGTGATGGTGTGACAGAATTTCAGAAAGAACAGCAAGGCTCAGTAGGAGACTATGAAACAATAGTTTCTACAAGGGAGAATGAACTCAGTTGCGTGAAGAACTAATCCTTGATTTTAGAGGTCTTTCATGGTTGCAGGGGTTTTATCAGATCTCTTTATTTGTACCTGCTACTGTGTCATCAGTGTTCCAATTTAAGTTGCGATGCATTGCTTTTTTCTTGCAAATGAAGGGATTATTTTTCTAGGTTGCTTTTACTGGGATGACCTTTGACTGTAGCTTTATTGATCTCTTGTAGAAACAAGAGTTCCTTCTGAATGGAGCACTTCTGTTGAGCTGGCAGTGTAAGGGGCGGAAGGAATCCAAACATAAAGCTGTAATCCTGCAGTAAATCACCATCATCATTTGAAAGAGTGCTGCAGATGATAAAGGTTTAGGTTTCAGCAATGAGTCGTTATTGAAAGGCTCACCTAGAACTAACTCAAAGGTGATATTTTTTTTTCTTTAAGAAGTCATTATCATCATCTCTTTGTATTATTTTGAAATTACCTGTCTTTTATGTTGGGATGTAATATATTAGAAAGCTAAACTTAAACTGAAGGTTTTCTGAATTTTATTATGGTCTAAGCAACAAATCAGATTTGAAAATAATTCTCAGATTCTGTTTTAGGAAGGGCTTAAATGAAACTTTTTTCTTTCCCCTAAAAGTAGGTGTCTTTTCAATATGCAGTCGCAAACACATATTTTGTTTGTATGTAATGTATTAGGAAAGAGTTTTTGAAATTTGGGTATGGCTGAAAATAGGGCAATCTGAAGAATGCTTACTGATATTTCATTAAAAACATTTTGAATTATACAGCTTTGAGAGAAATGTCATGTAAGACTGAAATGAATAGCTTTTGCTTTTAAAATTGAAATTTTAGTAGTCACTAATATAATATGCAGTTCTTGCCATTATGCTTGTTTTATGCAGCTTCTATGAATGGTAGAACGTGCACACTATTTTGAACAGTAGAGGCTGTTCTGCTTAATTTCTGGCACATTTGGGGCCAGTAGATAACAACTGCTCAACCACGAGACTTTGTCAGCACTGAACTGACACAGTACAATAAGTAATGTTCTTTCTTGTCCTCCTTCATCCAAACTCTTTTACAGAAGCTATATTGCCGTTCTGAGAAGTGAAGACGATACAGTGGATAATATATTTAGAAACTGGAAATTGAGGACAACAGAATTAAGATTGCTGGGGAAATTTATAGAATGTTGTTGAAGATATGTGCCTGCTGGGAGAGGATTGGGATGTGTGTGCTGTCTAGTGGTTTTATTTTATTTTTATTTATTTATTTTTTAAAGTCTTGTACATTGACTGTGTTGTACCACTCCTGCTTTCTACGGGACTGGATGGGGGAAGGTTGTGGTACGGTTACAATAATATAGTGGTTACTTTTTCTGATAGGAATGAAATAAATGTAGGGAATTAGAACATACCCTCTGACATTGATCTTGCAAATACAGAAAATGTAAAACATTGGAAGGTCTTGGTGGTTTCTACCTATTCTCTACAAATAAAGGTTAAGTTATAGAAAAATAGAAAATGCTTACTGATTTTGAATCTAAGGAATTTAAAATCTCATTTAGCAATTTTCATCTTTGTGTACACCAATAACATTCTAGCAGAATACACTATGAAAATAAATGCTGTTATTAAAATACAAGAAATGCATGTGACTAAAGAAAGGTCTTAGTTGGCCTGGCAAAGATCATTGCTGTCTATAAAGTAACAAGTCGGCACAGTGTATTTTGTAGAGGGTTGAACAAATGTGAAAAGGAGCATATTTTCTTTATTCTTGCAATAACAGAACAGTTCTTTCACTGTGGTTTTTGTTTGTGTGTTTGGTTGGTTTTGTCCTGTTAGCGCAGTTTCTTTTCTTAACTGCCCTGTAGCTACTTTGTCCATGGGCATCTGGCTACACCTTGGAAGGGTGTGGGGAGCAAGGGGTGTTGAGTTGGCTGCCAAAGAAACATACAGGAGAACAGAGCTCAGCCCTCGGGAGCCCTTCCAGAGGACGCAGCATATTTCTCAGAGTTGCGTAGGGGGTTTCAGTCTTCCGAAAGATTAATATTAATCACAGGATAGGTGCCAGCAAATTCAATGAAATAACCTGTTTGTGAGGATTGAGTTACACGATTTTATTATTTTTAATTCTTCAGCTATGTGTCTAAAAATTTGATATAATAATCTTTGTCTATTTGGACTGGTGTTGCTTTAGATTTCCTCCTGCTGCTGCAAAATAAGGCCTAATCTCCAGTAATTGGTGTAGTTTCCTGCTAGCTTGTGACATTAGGAGAAACTATTAGATGAGCTATTTTTGTGAGAAGCATTTCAGGAAAAAGTGGGTATGTCTAGGAATGCCTTTCAAAGACTTAAGAGTTTCATAGCAATTTCATTCTAACGCAGGTTGCCATAGAAAGAATTTGCCACAACAAAAAAAATGCTTGAACAACAAGAAAATCATTCAGTTATTTTGGCAATATGAATATTTAAAGTAAAATGCCCCAAGGCTGATATTGGATAGGAACTGAAGTCTTCCATGGTATTGAATGCCATCAGCATATTTCGATAAGCAATGTAGAAAATAAAAGTGAATAGGCAAAATGTTACAAACCCAAGAGTTCTCAAAGGAAATAAAGCAGTGTTATTTATCAAGAAAACCTAAAGTTTATATTCCACAAAAATGTTCAAAAAGTAAGGCTCACCAGTGATACAGAAATGCTCAGTAAAATCAATATGAAAAAAATGATCTTCCATTTTAGAAATTTGACTTATAAATTTAATCTGACTCTTTTATACTAATTATCAAACAAAGAGTTTTTCTGTATCTTGAAGAGCTTCCTAAAGAGCTTGGACACAGGAATAAACATTTGAGATTTTGTTTTCTTTTGTAAAAGGAAGAACAAGCTTTATGCCTTGTACCCCAGTGGGTGCCCCCGTTTAGGCCTCAGCCCCTCAGTGCTGTGTGATTCCCCAGTGCCCTCCCTGCTCAGCACCTGGGACTTGCGAGCTCGGCTGGAGGGATTTGGTGCTTGTATTTCTCTGGCAGAGGTGGTATTTTTCTGAATGAGTATCACTTCCAAAAAGGAACTAAAAATCCAACAAGCAGTGCCTGTTCAGAGTGGTGCCTGTACTTTCTCCACACAAACTTTGAGGCCAAAATTGTTCTGGATGTTATGCTGAAGTCTCTTATTATGGTTTGACTCACTGTGTGGAAGTATCTTAATTTTTGTCTTGTCTCATGTTTTGATACATATGACCAATAAGAAAGTTTTGTTTTATAACAATAAGAAATGCAGCACATTTGTTTGATGTTATGTCTTAAAGTTCAATTTACTCATGAGACTTCATATATGCTTTTTTTTTTTGATTGACATAGAAAGGAACAAATCTCTCAAATGTAAACGGAAGAATCGTTATACTAGTGGCATGTGTTATCAGTTCAGGCTACAAGGGATTGTTGTGTTCCGTACTGAGAAAAGAAAAATGGTTTAATGAATTGGATATAGCCAAACACTAAACAGGACACACAGTAATCTGTCTGTACTATGTAAAATTCCCAAATACATTTCTTTAAACAAGCAAACAACTCTCAAATCCTAAAATAACATTCAAGTTGGAAAATGAAGTGCTCTAAGATTGTGGTGGATTTTTATTAACTCTGCCCAAAACACACTCTAAAGTTGTAAACAGAGAGTGTTTACATGTCCAATTAGTCGTGTCTCTAGACACAACAAAAATCAAAATGTCTTATTCATCTGTTGAAGTCTCCTCAGGTTTTTTGAAACACTTAATGAAAAGGTCCATGCAGTAGTGGGCACGTGTGCTAAGAGATGTCCCAGCCGTGGTGTTGCCCAGGCACCCTCGCTCCTCTTGCTTTTGGGGACAGTTTCATTCCCTGCATGAGAAGGAACACAAACTGATACCCCAGCTGCCAGCCCTGCAGGCGATGTTTTGCCAGCCACGTCCTTCTGATGGCAAATGATTAACCCAAGCTTGAATCCCACTGGCACTGATTTGGACATAGGTTTCTACACAGCAAGAGTGCACCCTGCCTGCTTGGCTTTAGGTCTGTTCTGTCTAAAAATTCTGAGTTGGAGTAAGGTTTTCCCCTGTACCATGGGAGTACCCTCGCTGCTGGCAGGAACTAAAGCTGTTTCTTTTTTCTCTAGAGAGGCAGAGGCAGGAATGAGATGGGAGCTTGGCAGTTTCCATAGGCACTGAAAGGAGAGGGACGGTGAGTGCTGCCTCGTTAGGAGTCTTTAATAGCTGAGAGAACAAGGCCACTGGTAAGGTTTGGAGGGGCCGTTCCGGGTGTGTGAGAATAGACAGCTGCCTGCTGGGAGTGTGCTGTACACACCAGCTTTGCTGCTGCTCACAGACAGAAAGAGTGGGTGGCATGACAGACGTGCCAGGAAACAGCTTGTGATGGATGGAGCAGAGAAAGCTGAAGGGCGCGGGCAATGTGGGACGGCCTGTCCCTCCACGCATCGGTGGTAGGCCGTGCTTAGATAGATCAGGCACGTCTTAGGAAAGCATTCAACTGAGAAAAGAGTTTGGCAATAACTTGTATGCTTTCTATAGAGTTGCTTATTTTCCAGTAACATAGTGAGTAAATGCTTTTGGCACTGAAGCAAAATAGCCTTCTCCTGTCCTTTTTTAGGTGTGCTGTCTGTTAAGCAGGGAGCAGCATTTCTGCAGGTGCATTGAACCCCATTTGTCTTCTCCTGTTTGGCTTTCCTGTAGTGGTGGGAGAGACAAGTGTGCAGCCCAGTACTTTTTCATTTCTGATGGAAATTCTTGAAGAGACACAAGGAATTTGTACCAGAACAACACAGAGCGGTAAAGCGGCAGAATACATGGAGAGTCATTGTGGTTCAGTGAAATCAAAAGTTTTGGCTACTGAACAAGTTCAGTGTTGGACTCACCTTAATCAGTCAAGTGTATAGTGTTAAGTATGCTCTCAGTGTATTTACTGAGGACATTTTTTCCATGTAGGGATATTTAATTTGGCATGCGAATATTCATATGCCTGAGGCTGAACTCCAGCATCATTGTCCTGCTGATGCATCCGTGTTCATTCATCGTGATTTATAACTTTGAACAATGTGTTTGGCCTTCCATACACTAATACTGAAAAACACCAAAAACAGGAGCACTGAGGCAGAATTAAAATTTTGCCTTCCCTATGCACACTCTCCCTGTTTGCATATTCATCTTTTTAGCTATTAGAAATTGCTGTTTTGACGGAGGAAACACTTCGTGTTTATACTTAGTGTAAGGTACAGTTTTAAAAATATAATTCAAACTGCTTTGATTAGAACCATGTTGTGATTCTAACATTGTCTCTGCCCATTTCTGATAGAAATGAGAAGGTTTTACTCCAAATAGTGTGGAGGGCAAAAAACTTTCCATGGATTGTGTATCCTATGTTTTCTGGTCTGTAATGTGGTGATATTTTTTCCACTTTTATCTCAAATACCATATTAGAGTTCAATGACATCAGCATTTTTAACTGGTATGTAAACATAACTAATGATGATTTAGGAGAACATGAAAACTAAAACCATTCCTATAGTAATTTTGGGTAAATGTTAAAGCTGTTATTGAGCAGGCCTTTTTATTGTACCATCTCAAATAGTCAACTTTTTGCTTAATTCAAATTCGTATAGAAAATTCCTCCCATTTTAATAGGCTTTACAGTGATTTGAAACTGTGACTCTAGTCTCATAAAGGTGATCTGTAGCAGGACTCTAGAAAAAAGCAACTCTGCGAAGTAATTACTAACTCAAGGATACTTCTCTTCTGCTTGAAAACCTAACAATACTGTGTTTAACTTGCTTTATTTTGTTTGGCATTATCTTCCAAATGAGTTATGAGTTGCTTTAGAACTCCAAATAAGTGGAGTTTTAAACAACAATTTATGATGATGTGCCCAGGAGTTCCCCGTAGAAGTGAGGTAATGACCTTTCTTCCAGTTTTTAGTGCTTTAGAGCTACAAAATCTTCTTGGGTGGTTGAAGTCACGTAATGTTTGGTATCATTTCTCAAAACACTTCAATGAGATGCTAGAATCCTTTATTAGCCACATTTAAAAAATATTATACATAATGAACATAGCTTTTTTATTTTCTTGTAAGTTTACATTAATTAATATGTAAAAGGCATGTAAAACTGTGTGTAGTTACTGCGCACACAAGATTGAATCATTTCAGTTCCCTGCTGAATGTATTCATAGGAGAGGATGTAAAAAGAGCCTCTTGAACTCTTCTGTGCTTCTGCACCCTTCCAGAGTACCATGAATTTTATACAGTTGCTACTGGCCACATTTAGAGCTTTAATACAGAAGATAAAATGGAGCCTGCAGTGCTACTGCCTAGAAACCACCAGTCTAGCAGCTTTTGCCATGTCTTTGAGAAGATGCCTTTGAGAGATGCCTGCTTTCTGGGGACAGACACAGCTTGTCTGTGCCCGGGTGTCACCTTGGCTTAAAGTGTCAACTCTGGACATACAATTGTAGGATAGGTCATGGCAGTGCTGAGCTTCCATATGATAGTTTAGACAGGCACAGAAGAAAAAATTTTGGAATAGTCTTTTTTGTCCAATGGTCCTTTTGAATGTACGTGGGCACATGTTCATTGCTATCATGTAGGGATGTAGCAGTTAAAAAGCTGTAATTAAAGAGCTTCAAAAGTGATTAAAACCAATTAAAAATTCTAACAGAAGTAAACCCAGAATAAGTTCCTGAGAAAAAGTAAATAGGTAGTTTCAGCCCGTTGCATGGGAAGAATAACAACACTGGGAGAGAGCCCCACGTGTCTCTCTGTTCCTATGGCCTTACCTGCCACGATGCTTTAGACCTTTCTCTAGCAGTCTATTACATACAGCAGTCTCTTACATACTGTAATGCCAGCATAAGAGAATAAACGTGAGTTGTAGGTTGTAGGTATGATTCATATGCTGTATATAGGCAGTGCCTGTGATGCCTCATGTATTAACAGTTGTGCTGTGTTTGCTGTCACAGTGGGATTTTTGAAAGGCAGCTTTATTGAAAGAGCAGTAGCAGTGCAGGCATCTGTCTGCATCCCACTGGAAATGTTTGTTACTGTTACCACGCCTAACAGTGAGCATCTAAGCATGAAACGAAGTTATAGGCGCATATGGCGCAAATCATTCTGCTGACAGTTTTCTCACAAGGAGGAAAAATCGATGAGGATTTAATGTTAGACGTGAGTGAGTCAGGAAGGAAGGTCTGCTGCCATGGTGCCAAACACTGAAGCAGCCATTTTATAAAACACCCTTCAAAACTGAAAAAGTTTCTCTACAAAGAGCCAAAACCATCTTTTGTTAATCTATATATGGAAATTTCTGACTCTGAAAAGGTTGATCTGTGTAACTGGAATTGTTCCTAAGGTGCACTGGCTTGGAAATAATATTTTGCTCCCTGTCATGACTGAATAAAATGCCTTTTGTCTGTGCCATGGCAAGTGAGTTCAGATCACCCAGCTGTGTTTTGCTGAAGCACTAAGCATGGACAAATGAGTAGCTGTGCAGTAACTTTGATGGCCGAGGAGTGCAACTATCCCCTTGGATGGAAGTGAGAAGTGTTTCGCTCTCTCCTGTCACTTGGTGAAAAAGTACTATGTCTCCTGTATGTTTTGAAGAAAGTGCTCTGCTAGATTTAGGGGACTGTAGACTAGGAAGCAATATAGATAAAATCTGTGTCTCTACTAAAGGCAGCATTAAAAAATACCTAACTTGTAGGCAGGGAGGTGGCAGGATGTGCAAGCTGCTGAGATTTCAGAGCCATTGTCTGGATACTGTTATCCCCTCCCTCCCCTCGTGTCTCTGGCACTACGGGCTTGTCTCTAAGTCACCCAGAGTGAAAACTTAGGCCCAGGTGATGAAGTCAGTGGAATTAAGATTTCATTCTGAATGCCTCTTTTTTTTTGTCAGTACTCCATTTCTTTTACAACTCAGTGTATGGAAGGGCTGGTTGGCTCTAAGTGTCACCTGTTAATTTTTTTCCTTAACTGATTGCACATATGGAGGATTGGAAAGCTCAGCTTCTTTACAGCAAAAACTACAGTGCTTTGCATTTTTGTACCTTCTTTTGTTTAACCAATAACATTACTGGACACTGATGAATAATCTTGCAATAAGTAAATCTCTGAGAAGTGCAGTGGCTTCGAGCAAAGAAAATGCCAAGAAAGTACTCTAATATTACAGGGTTATGAATAATATTATTGATATATTGTAAAAAAAAAAAAAAAAAAAAGTCACTGGGTCTTCTAGAAAGGAAATGTCTCATGGTCTTCCTCTCTCTAGTTTTGTTGATTTCAGCAATATTAGAATCTTGTATGGTTTTGTATTTTACATTACATGAATATCGAGAGCTTATTGTTTATTAGGAGAGAAATCTTAAGCTATATTAGTCAAAATGTTGTGCCTTTTTTAAGAGCACTCAAGTTTCCTCAACACAAGGATTCAGATCAAAATTGCAGCCGTGCTGCATCAAAAGGTAAAAGCAGCGGTAAAGAAGGAATCTTGGTTTTGGATTACATACAGAAAGTAAGATACTCATTATCCATTAGTCCTTCAAAAATGCAATTAGCTTTTAGAAGTGTGTCTTGCCTTGCTGGAAGTTATGCAAGGCAATGCAGTGCATTTACAGACATCATACAACCCTCTGAAAAATAGGCCGTAGCTTTGGTGGGTCTGTTGTCGAGAATCAGAAAAGGTAATTTTATTTTTTTTAACCTTTGATCTTAAAGGTCATTTGTGAGACTGAAGTTTTACTTTTTTCAGTCCTTTTCCTACATGGCTTTCTTTTCAAAGGAGTCTATTTTTTTATATGGTACATGTAGTTAGACTAAGAAGTCTATAATTGGTTACCTAAATATCTAGACTGACTTAAACTCACATTTGTCCTTAAGCTTACTGAAACATTCCTGCTGGTTTATTTCCCTTAGAACTTATTCATGAAAAACAGAGTGATTATCAGGTATATGAAAAAGGTAATTTAAGTATCTCCTGGTTCTCACTTTTAAAGTTGATATTCCATAAATAATCTTCTTAAGAAATAAGATTAAAAGGACATAATCACAGTGATACTTTTTCATAGGAAAGTGCTGAAAGAAAAAGGAAAGAACCATCACGACTTCATGCCAGTGACATTAGTAGCTGGTATTAATCTGTGTTGAAGTTTTCTGCTCAAGGATAATTGACCCACAGAGATCAACAGGTCATTAGTTAACTTTGGCAGAGCCAGCATTTCAAAACTCTATAAAGAAGCTTTTCTAAACTAGCTGAAATAATTAGCAAGGTACTTTCTGAGGGAGATCAGGTTTTTATGTAGCGGCTTTGCACTCATAACTGTGTGACTGAAATGGAATTAGGTTTTGTATGCATATATGCCCTTTTATTTACTGGCTTGAGAACATCTTTTAAATTTAGAGTGCTTTAAAAATAAAATAAGAAATTGTTCTGTTTAAAATATTCTCTTAATATGGATTGTACTTTTGGGAGTATCTTATTTCTTCTGAGACAGCAGCACTTTCATGGTTGACAGTGGTGTTTTTCATGGTTTCCAAATGAGATGATTTAATTTGGCTTCCCAGGGACAGAGGCTGATACTTGGCTTGCCCATGTATTAGGCTAATATGTACAGGAATCTATTATGCTAATATATTGAGAATTCCTTTTGAAATAAGAATAAAGTTAACATTGGGAATAAAAATTACTTTTCATTCCCTTCTCTCTGATTTATTTCCTCATCTGTGGGCTGAACTTGCCCCAGAGCAAGCATTATTAGTAGATGGGATGGCCTGTGAAAAAGGATAGCTGAGAATTATGACTGTTTCAGGCATCTTTCGTTACTAAATTGAGTTTTCACATGTAAGGGGTGTGCACCTTTTAATGACTTAAATTATAGCAAGTTGTCTGACTTCTGTGATTATGTGAGTATGTAGGTTTTGCCTCCTGTGGTTAAAAATATTGCTTTTTCAGGAATTGATTTAGCTAAAAGATGCAGATGTAATAATCTCTACCATGCACAGAACATTTGTTGGACAGTGGAATATCCACTCTGGTAAAATAATTATTTTTCTGTTAACCTGATCATGTATTTTGTATTTAATGTGTACAGTCTAAGGAACAATAAGCAAAAACAATTAAAGCTCCAGTCTGATCCCATGGTGAAGCTATTACTCATTATTGCTGCTTCTGAACACCACAGCTAAATACACTCTAGATGGCATAATAAAATTAGCTGCCAGTAATTTCCAGGAATAAGACCGATATGGGGTATTAAGTGGAATACAGAATTATAGTGGTACATTGTAGAGTTATACTATGAAAACTGTTGAAACTCTTGCAGCCAAGCAACTTCATATTGCAAAAGTGAATTTCTGGTCTGAGTTGTGGTAATACATGCTGCTATTTGAATTAAAGAAGGAAGAAAAATCTGCTATTGAAACTTGCTTGTAACTGACACTATGATCAGAATAAAATGTATTTCTAAGCCTACAAATGTGTTGCAAAAGAAAATCTCTTCACTAATCTGACTGTAGTCCAGTAGTTAAATAAAATTGCAGAATATCTTAAACAGTTTTACATTGTTAAATAAAATGGAGTTTTGATTTGTTATTGAAGTTTACAGACTACACAATTTTATAATTATATGGGTAGTTTTTCTTTAATCTGCCCTGAAAATACTAATTATGCCTATATTTTATACTATAAAAATGAGCCCTTGTCACTGACATTTTAAAATATTTTCTAAAAAAAAAAAAGGCTGTTTAGTTGCATATGTTCCAATGTTTTACTGTGGAATGTGGTTCTGCATACTGTTAATCCTACTCGGAGTCAGTAGCTGGGAGTTCTGCTAAAAATACAATGAAGATCACCTATGCCTGTGGAAGTAATTCAGCTTTATCTGACTTGAAAAGCCCTTTGCACTATTAAAAACTTGTTGCAAGTCTGTGATCTCACACCTCTATTTGCAAGCTAACAGGTACCATGCCAGCTTCAGTTGGGAGCCCAGCGCCCACCGACTGATGAGTTCTCTGGCACGTTAGAAAATGAGAGGTACAAGTGCTAATTATCAGACCTTGCGTAATGTGAATCTTAATCTGGTCCTGCTTCTGTGGTAGTTAAGTTTAAATAGCATGGAGAGGCATATAAATAGTGCCCGTGATTGCAGTGTTTCAAAACAAGGCTGAAAGAAATGATGAAATATGGAAGGGCCAATGCATAGGTTACTTCTATTCTTGGCTGCATGTGACAACACTAATATCACAGCCAGGATCGCAGTGAGAGTGAGGACTTAATGCTGCTCTGAAATGATCAGGAAGACAGACTCAAGAGCTCTAAAAACATGGGATAATATTAGGAAAGGCGATTGTTTTGTAGTTTACTGGATGTACAGATCATTTTGCTGGTGGCAAGCTATTTACTTGTGGTGATAGAGTTAAGCACATGTATTATACCTTTACTTTCTTTCTCATCACAAGCAAAGTGAGCCAAGACTCTTCAAATAGCTGTAACTTTATGGATACATTACACATGAATTTAATAGAGAATGATAAGAAGCATCTGCTCCCTGAGAGGGAAAGTACAACCTGAACAGCCACAAACAACAGGACAAAAAACGCCCCAAACCCTTCTTCTGTCAGAACTAAAATCTCCTCTGATAGAAATCCATCGGCTAGACTGGAGTCACGCTGGATATTAAGGTTACAAATGTATTAACTTGAATAGAGCACAACAGAATCATTTTGAATAAAAACCAGAGCTGGTATCTTCTCCCTCCCACCTTGATATCTGTTGAGGGCTAGAAGGAAACCCCCCTGGTTTTCTTTAAGAAATTCCATTTACAACCACTTCAAATGCTGAAGCTTAAGAATTTGCTTGGAAATAGCTTTGTTGTGCAATAGCTTTATTCTTTCTGACAGTTTATGCAAAGGCATAAAGGCAAATTCCTGGCTGTATTCCAGGCAGCCCCACCACTTAGGCGTCTTACACATTCATCTTTGCTTTCCCCAGTCAGTTGCAAAATTTTCTGATCTATGTTCTCTTTTAAATTTGCCGTAATTTATTAACAGTAAATATATTAAAAACACAAAGCAGTTGAGGAAGATGGCTGATATAAAGAGTTTTCAAATGACTATTAATTTTGGCTTTACAGCTGAAGTGATTAAAAGCAATCATATTGCAACAGGCCTTTTTTTTCCTGAATGAAGTGGCAATGTTTTTGCTTTCTGGAACCTTAGGGTACACAAATCAGAAGGAAAAAGAGCTGAGAAATATGGTTGCAGATTGTACTGGCAATTTGCAAGTTTGAAAATAAACATTGAAATAAATATTGTTTTGATGTCCTTCCAAAATGGAAGAATTCCTCTTATTTCATCCTTAACTGTAAAGTAAGGATTCCTCACTTTTGGGGGAAAGCTTTGTTCTTCCCAGGATTTCAATTGGATTAAGTTACATGAATGATGCTGAACTGCTAGTATATATTGGTCATGGAAAATCATGCCAGCTATTGCATTAAGCTTCTTATATAGGTGATTTTTTTCCTGTACATTTTGACAAAACATTTTTTTTTAGATAGTAAGAAATAGTAGGAAAAAACTAATTTTTGGAAGATGTGTGCAAGCATGCTGCCTTCTTACTCTTCTTTTATTATCATGCTTGCAAAAACCACAGGTTTAGGGTAGCCATTCTGCTACAGTGTCATATCTGTGTTCAGTGCTAAAGATCATATTAAGTTATTCCTATAGAGTTTCTTTATGGCTGAAAAGAATGTGTTTGTGCTACTGCTCTTCTGGGCTATTTTCCCCACTTTCTCATTAGCACTTGGCAATGTGAGCTGCAGCTTTCTAGATCATTGACAGATCTGGGGGGTATTTTCACAGCCATGGCCACTTTTCCTTCCAATTTTGCGTGCCTTGGGGATGGGCATGGGAGACAGATAATGGCTCTTGATTAACAGAGTGATACATCATCTTGTACTCCGTGTTTATGGGTTTTAAATTATCATATATTGAAATTCAAGGGTGTTATGTTAGCAGAAGGCATCAACATTTGCTACCTCTGTCATGCAATGCCTGGAACTGTGCCCACCATAGCAGAGTGTTAATTAGTGAAAACAGGGCAATGAGGGCTTAGAACTATCTTGGTTCTCACAGTAAATTCATATATGTTATTTTAAGAAGATTTCAAATCATAAACGCTTTTTGCTAGAGGTTGTCCGGTGTCTAATAACCCTACAGTACTGATGTCAGTGACTACGCAAGCAGGCTTTCTCATTTACTTTGCACTTCCCCATATACAATGCAAACAGATAGCTAATGACTGGGTAAATACAATGGGAATGTACTTTGTGCACTGTGTGTTCTGAGCTTGAGTGTTTTGGTCTTTATTTTGTTTGCCTATTTTTATATTCTTTCACAAGCACATTTTGTAATGATGGAATATTACAGAGTTCCCAGTACAGTACAGAGGAATAACACAAGGAATGTATTGTGCTCCCTCTTTTTAAATCTGAAATCCTTGCTGATGCCAATTATTTTTGGCTTTTATTCTTTTGAAGTGATATCGTATGAACAGGGGTTATGTGTTATGATTCTGTAGAACAACAGTGTTCATTCAAAGTGAAGAAAAAAAAAAGACAAAAATGGATCTGTCAGGTTTTGGCATATGCATTTTCTCTTCTTACCTTTTTATTTCTTTTTAAATGAAAATCCATGAAAAGTTTAAATATGTGAAAGAAATGCAAATGAGTGCAGAAGAAAAAATCATTAGCTGAAAACTACTACCAGTTGTAGTATTAACCCACAAGGATTACATTCTAGTCATGTAAGGAACATGATTTACAAAACCATGAAAGGCAGGCATTGAAAGCAAAGTCTTTAAAACCGGGCTGATCTTGGGGGTGCCACCACAGCCCCGTGTGCCGTTCCCTGCCTTGGCTGGATGTTCCTGCTGCTGCCTGCCCTCCAGCTCCTTGCCCAGCAGGATTCCCGGCTGCTTTTCTGCAGAGCTGCTTTCCAGCCGGCTGCACCCAGCTCGCAGTGGTGCCCAGGGTGCAGGACTTGTTGTGCCTTGTGAGGTGCTTGTCGGTCCGTTTCTCTGGCTGCCGAGGTGCCACCAAATCATAGAGGGGTTGATTAGACAATCATGAAGCTGTCTTTTCAATGGCAGCCTCCACCCTTTCAGCCTGATTGATCCAGCCGGTTTGCCACCCATGCTCATTTTTGCAACCTGTGTTTCACCAGCTTGGCTAAAAGGAGGCTAGGGAAGGCTGTTGATAGCGTTGCCAAAGTCGTGGTAAAATAATATCTGCTGCTCTCCCTTTGTTCATTAAGCGTGACATTTCATCCTAGAAGGCAAGATTTACCCTTGTTAAACTCAAGTTGGCCATTCCCAAACAAGTTGTGGTCCTTGGTATTCTTGGACATGGCATCAAGGATGACTTCTCCATCTTTCTGGGAACCTGAGGTTAGGCTGACTGGCTTACAGCTGCAGAATCACATTTCTGCAGATCCTCTTTCTTGCCCTGCTATGCAGATAATGTCCCTACCATGTCTTGTTCCTGCAATCATACTGGATTTGAGGAATAAATCAGCTATCATAAATCGTTGGTACCAAAGAGTCTCTCTAAGCAAAAAAAAAAAAAAATCAACACTGTTTCAGCCACCTGATTTAAAGATCATGCTGGGTTTTGTTTAGGAAGTACCCAGTGGCCCAAATGGAATGGATTGGCAGGAATGCATTGGCTAGTCCATTCTTACGTAACTGATTTTCCTAATTAATTTAGAATATTATGGTGGAAAAAAGGAAAACTAATGATAGCATTTCTGCAAAAATCCGCTAGTGCCTAGTGGTTATTGTGTCAATATGAAAAGCTGCAGTGACCATGTGAGACCGGAATGCTTTTGCTACATACTGTGTTAACATCTCTCACTGCTTAAATTACTTACCCGGTCTGTCATGCCCACTTATCATCAAACAGGTCAATTTGGGTTTTGTTTGAACATTCTCCTGACATACTTATCTTTAAGGTTCGAGCAGTGACACTTCAAGATATTTGGGAAAGATAAGTTCAATGAATATTTTATTGTTTTTGAGAGAAGGAAAGCATTTGTTTTGGAAGCCCGATAGACTTCGTATCTGAAGGAATGCATGGTCTTCAGCATTGGATTCTTCTGAAGGTTTTTTTTGCATTACATTCCTTTGCAACAGCTGGAATTGGCCTCAGAAAGTGGACAAATGGAACAATTCTCTGAAAAAAATTTGGAAAATTTTCTCTCCTAGATTCCTTTTTGTATATTGTTTGCTGATCTAGATTAAACTGAACTCTCATTTGGAAAGATTGGAAGCCCGTGATGTGTTTATGTGGGAATTACAAGCATCAAAAGCACGGCGTTGCAGCCTGGGTGTTCATCTTTTGTCTGGGATTATTTGTACGTATTTTTCCTGATCAGTTCCCTGATGCAGGATGAACCTGGGCTGCTGTTCACAAACAGCTTTCACTTTTTGGTGTCAAATGGCTTCTGCCGAATCTTATTGTTTGAACCCATTTTATATTTGGGATTACTGGAAGCTATCTGGGTGAAATATAATTGCATGTACTTTATGGGGCAGTGCACTAGATGTTCTGAGGAACCCTTCATATCTCCACACTACCAAGTTATGTGGCCACATTACATAATTAAAAATTTGCTTTTATTTTGTTTTCTCAGCATTTGTTTTTAATGTACCTTTATTTTCGTTTTTTGCCTTTTCCTCAAATTCAGCGCTCTTCACTTATATTAGTAGCTCCTTCAAATGTCCTTGGAAGGGAAGTAATCATATGGTCTCATTTAAAATAAAATATTTTAAAATCATCTAAGGAAAACTTTTAATGCTAAACTGATTTGTGTTTAACCGAGGCCATAAAAAATAGAGAAATGTTTTGAAGTTGCCAGTAAACCTGTTGTTGTCTTAAGATGAAATACAGAGTAAGCAAGTGCACCCCATAAGGGAATTTGCAGAATGCAGTGCAAAATGTTTCTGGAAGTCACAGAGGTGCTGTGCAGGATATGTCCCCTAAACCTTGGCAGAACTGGCAAGCAGCTAATTGATCTTGCTGAGAGTGCTACTTTAGGTGGGTCCTCATCAATAATTATCATGGTGTTGTATTGAATTACTGTATAACCGAGCTCCACTGCTTGTGTAATTTACATCCACTCAGCATCAATGTAATCAATAAAAATGTCAACAATTGAAATTAACTTCGTGAAACTCTCAGTTGTTGAACAAAGCTTGCTAGTTTCGCTTACAAATGATAACATACGATGTTTATAGTTCAGCTCAGAGATGTGTTGATGTGATTATTGTATTTGCTCATTTTGCATTACTTAAAGAATAGAAATAAGATTGTTTAGTAGTATTCAAAGCTAATGTCACATTGGTTAGATTTGTGAATGTTTTATATTCATACGCTACATATATCTATGCTTGAATGTGGATGTTCTCTGAAAGCAAATGTGCTGCTTCTGTAATTTAATATTAGCTGAGAATTGAAAGTTGTATTGTGGATAGTTTCTTAATACAAACTGCTTTGTCAGAGATTTAATCGATTAACGTCAGATTTGTCTCATCTTATTTTTTTTATAGCAGATGAAACAGACTTTTACAGAGAATAGCTGACCCTTTTCTAAAATAGGTATTAATAGACTGACGTATTCAGAGGATGAATAACCTCTGCTGTGTCTTACATTTCCTATCTAAGGACCTCTGATGCTATGTTAGTTAAGGTGCATGACTTAAGCCTATGGGAAAAGTTCCACCTTTAGAGACAAGAAATAACAGGCAGCTGAAGTAAACAATCAGCACAGAACAAAACACTTTATCCACAAAACACAACTTCTGAATTTTGTATCTGGTAAGAATTACGTGCTGGAAATCTCTGATTTTGAGTAAGAAGTGTTACTGTCATCTATTTGGACAATTCATAAACATTCAAGAGACAGCACATTGCTTACAGAAGTATTTTGCTCGGTTTCATTGTTGAAGGGAGACATGGTAGTAGTAAATTATTTGTAATTAGCACTTGATGACACTCAGGTTTGTCAATTTAGAGTCAAATAATTTATCTCCAAAATAGACATTCATTGCCGAATAAAGGAGGACTATTGGCCTATATGAGGACAAGATAGTCTCAATATTTGTAATAAGGTAAAGAAGGCATTTAGAGCCGAGATCAACATGCTTATCTCTGAAGGCCAGATGTGGAGGAGATTATCTTTAAAATGTAGAGGCACTGAGGACAGTATCTACTAATGGTATGACATGAGCTGTAACCTGAGAAACCTCTTAACAAAATGCAAATGAAGCAGAAGGAGCAGCTGCCCTTTAAATATATATACCTTTGAATATATACGCACCTTTGAACACCTTGTTTTTATATGCTTACAGCTCACTGGCTTGTAGGAGCACCTTGTAAGGGTGTCTATAGAAAGGAGGAATTAAAGGCTAAAGATAACGTATTTTCTGAAGATGCCTGAAAAAACATCCCCTTACACTATAATAGCAAATATTTAGTGGTAAGTTTGAAAGCGAAATCAAACTAAATTTTCAAATCCTGTCCTTAAATTATTCTCACAGAGGGGATAGGGTACCCTTTCAAATATCACTCACTTGATGAATGACAGTTCTGAAGTCATTCATGAAGGATGAAGCAGTCGTGTTTTACACAATGCAGCCAATAAATGTGGGGATTAAAAGTTTTGGAAAATGGCTTAAATAATAATTCTCTCAGAAATTATTATACAAGAAGTTGAAATAAGTTTGTCAAAAATCTGACTGTTTTAGTGCAATGCTATAGACAAAATGACACTTTATCAAATGAAAGTAAGAAGCTACTGCTTGAAATCTTTAAATATTAGTATATCATTATAAACATGAACATTATAAACATAAATCTTAGTATATCATTATAAACATGAACTTGATCTCTCTGGTACATTTGCCGGATGCCTGGGTTTTCAGATATCCTGTAACAGTGACTTAGAAACCTGAATTTCTCTGCAATGCAATTTGAATTCTCTCATGAATACTAGTGGAAAGAAATAGTATCAGAGTTGAGAATGGAGTCCGAAAGGAGAACTGAGTTCAGGGGAACTCAGGAGTATTTGTAAAGTTCAGAATTCATAAGGAGAAAAGGAGGGGACACACAATCAAGATCATACTCTTGAAAAGGACAGATGACATTAATTCTGGAGGACAAGTATATGAAGCACAACAAAATAAATGTGATTTGGGCTGCAACATAAAAACTGGCTCTGCCCTTGACTTACTAGCTTTGGTGATTGTGTAGACTGAGAGAATTATGTACATAAAAATATGCAGAGATTGTATTTAAGAACGGCAGAGAAGTATATCAGGAAAATATATTCTATTGTTGAGAGGCATTCTTTCATGTTAGTCAGGTTTTTTCACAAATAAGTTTCATATACTTGTAATTGTATAATTATCTTGACACTTTCCTGTACTTTCCATTTTTTTTTCTTCATTGAAAAACACAGTTTCTGTAGAGTCATATCATTAAGACTGTAAAGGCTGTTCTTGCTGTTCTTAATTTTTTGCTCAGGTTCGTAAGACCCGAGTGCTATGTGTTTGCCAGACTTTACAAGTGAGCCATATTCAACAGACCTAGGAATGATCTCTTTGAGTCTGAATTTTTGAAAATCAACATATGTGCAATAACTGGCTCTGCAAATGCCGTTGGTGCTTTGATTTGATCATGTACTGTAGCCTCTAACTACTCTATTCACTGGAAAAGCTGATGCAGACTCAGCAGAGCAAAACGCTGGAGCTGGTTGGAACCGCTGACGGTTTCGATTCCGTAGCTGGGAAATGGTGAGCAACCCATTACTCATGTTTCTCCTGCAAGTCTTCACCCTTGAATATTAAGGAGAGGAAATTTCTTCTCAGCTCAGGCGTGCTAAGTATTTATAGCAAGAGAGTTTAAAACTAGGATTTTCAGCTGCAAAACTTGAGTCTTTTATGTTTTAAACTGAGCGAGGCCAGAGCTGTTAATTCGAGATAGACTCACTTATTTCATTGAGGCGCTGAGCGATGCCATAGAATGGTGACGTGCTGGAGCCAGCATCTGACACTAGGCAAGTGAGAAAAGAGTTGATCTTTGATATAACCCATACTAGTTAAAGACACTCCTGTGCAGATAAGCTTGCCGATAGTCAAGTGTGTTGCAGTGGTATGAACTCTTGAACTTTTCAATACTACAGAAGTATTTTTATACTTTCCTTTTACTCTGTAACGCTTTTTGGCATGGGGGAGTTTTTAATACTGGTGCTTTGCAGTTCTTTGGCTGGACAGTTTTTAGCTATTCCTCAGTGGCTTTCTTGATTTAAGACTCGCTCTACAATGACATCTACAAGCATGTATTGATTTATTGCACTCTATGAAAAGTAAAGATATCACTTTACTGTGTAAGCAACCATTGGGATGACCAGGGCTCATGGTAGTTCTGTACACTCTGTATGGTGTTCTGTATGTTCTTGATGGCTTGAATAACTTAAATTTAGTGGTAATAATTTTTTGTTAAAGTAGGACTTAATTTTTAATTCGATTGTTGGTTGACTGGGCCAGATTAAATGAGGGAGGATGTGCTGGCAGAGCAGAAGTCTCAGTCCTGCTGAGCTCCCAGGGTTGCCTTGTCCTGGGAGTCCTGTGTGCTCCCTCAAATTGTCTGGAGGCTTCAGACAACCAGCTTAAACCAGATCCTGGCTCTAAAATAGCCGACTGAGGTTAGAAACTGCCCACTCTAATGGACCGATTTCAGACATTTTGTTGACAAAACAGATTTAAATGGAGTATTTTACTGTCCAAAACGCATTTTGAAATTCTTTCAGGTAGTACTCAGCTGTGGTTGCTGCCGCTTCCCTCTGGGTAATACAGCAACAGAAATTTATATAGCGACTTCTGAGTAGTAAAAGCATTTTGTAGGGGTCTCAGAACTGCCAGGCTGGGGGTGCAGTGCTGGCTTTGTGCCTTCAGGGGCTGAATTGTGCCCCTGAAGGCTGGAGGGCAGCGGCTGTGCCAGGCCTGGTGCTGGGAAGAGGGGAAGGGCCTGTCCCCTCGGAGATGGGGAGATGCTCCCTCAGGCTGTGCCACGCACCGCCGTGGTGCTCTTCGGTTTTGAAACGTGTCCTGAGCCAGGTGGAAGTTTTGGGTCGGGAAGTCGCTTGCCTAGAGAATTCTTAGAAGATGTTTGCCATTTGAATTTAGAAATAAACTTGGAAGAGGGCACAGAAAACTGATTTTACTGAAGCAAACTTGTGGTGGATGGACCACGCTGCCGTCACTTTTCTCAGGGGTTTACTTCCAGAGCAGCGGTTGAAGCAGACTGGTCGCTATATTTAAATCAGTTCAATTACAATAAGTAGAAAGCAAAATCAGTTGTCGTAGCTTTAACAGTTTTGGACCAGATATCACAGAAATACAAATCTTTGACAGTGTGGATGCTTGTTGTCTTGTATGGCCAAAGTACCTCTGGGGCTTCCCTGGAGTCCTGCTGCCTGAGGACACAAAAACCAAACTGGAGACTTGTTTTGCAAATGAAATATTTCTTGCTTTAAATCTGCAGTTTAGTGGGCTGTAACGTGTTCAATTAGTAAAATAAGTAAAAATAGGACAGTTTAGTGCATTAGCATGTTTTGTACTGTTTCTTTCACAAAAAGTTCAGACCTAACCCTTTGTATTGTTTGTTGCTGTCATTTCACTGAGGTGTGAGAGTTTTAAGTAAGCATGGAAAGCATTTCACAGCTCACAGGACTGGACTTGTTAATCTCTGTGCACCATAAACCTTTTTTGACAATTTTGAGCCAGCCCTTTTGTTTACATAATAGAAAGAATTTGGAATGGTAATTAGTTAAAGTAAGAATGAAATCATATAGGGTGTCTTTCTATGTAAATATTAGTAACAATAGTGAAATATATTCCAGAGAAAATGTATGGTTTTGTTATTACCTCTTATAGTATATTTCTTTGCGTAGCCTGACCCTAAAAGGCAATAAATTACCTCTGTCTTTATGTATACAACAAGCATATTTGCAAAATATTATCATTTCAAATAAGTATTTTTTAAGCTTTATTTTCTATAAACACAACATGAGATGATTGCAATTTGAGTTAATTGCTTGCGTGTGCCCTGGTTTGTAGTAGCACTGCAGCTTTAAAATCTGAAAGCCATTCTTGTGCCTGTTTCATAGCATGAGATTTTACAGTAGATTATGGAACTTAAATACAGGGCTGTAATTTTAAATATATTATTTCTATACTAAATTGATCTAGTTATCATTTGTCACTTTTTAACAGGTTATTAAATTGAATTCTGAAGGTCAGAAAAATGTTGTACATAGTATTAAGTATTCAGAAAAAAACCCATAGTTTTTGGTTTAAGGAAACCACCGATCAGTACACTGTAAACCTGTAACCTAAGTTTTCCATGGGTAAAATTATTATATTGATTGTGGTATTGTATCTGAAACTGTTTAATTTTTTACTTTTTTACAACTAAATTAAAAATGTTGCTTTATACAGCTGTTCATAGGTTTTACAGTGAAGAACAGTTTTGAGTAATACAATGGAAAGTTCATGGGGCTACATTTGTACTTTTGCCAAATAATGTAATTAATTCAGTGCAAAAAAATACACTAGGGTATAATATTATAATTATAAAAATACACAAATTGCAAAATGAAGTGCAGTCATCTTATTTTGAAACAATTTACTGACTGTGAATCGTCTGTTAGCTGAAGCTTAAACACCAGTCTAGTTTCACGTGCTTTACAGTCTGATCTCAGTGTATAAAATCTTTGAAGCAATATAAACATATCTGTAAATGAGTTGTTTTAACATTTAATTTTTATAATGCAATTGCCTTGAATCATGAAACCTCAAACCTAAGATGTTCCATCAGGGGGGCAGAAATCCTTTTAACAGTGAAATCCAGAAAGCATACAAGAAACAGCTTTTGGTTTTATGAGTCCAAAGACAACTCACGTGGTGTTCCTGCAACAACTTAAGGGGGAAAAAAAAAAACCAACCCAGAAAAACCCACTCCTTAAATCCTGCATTATAATGTGAAAGCTCTATGCTTTTGTTGGACAGCTGAGATGGATGAATCCTAAAGTATTTCAAGATTGGCTGCTGCTCGGAATACAGTCAAACTTATAGTGTTCAGCATTGTCACAAAAAAGGAGTTATCTGCAAGCCCAAGTTTCTGTAATTAAATCCTGGACGGCCCCTTGGGTGGCTAGCGCTGACTGGTGTTATTCAAGAGAAACAAGCGTTGCGTTTCATTTATGAAATACTGGAATAGAAATAGAACGTATCTGTCTCTTTGCCTAACACAGTTTCAATATTTTTCTCTAAGATAAACTGTAAAAGATGTGCACACACGTTTGAATGTGTCTGTAAGTCACAGCTAGATCCAAAGCAGTAATGAGAGGGAAAGAAGACGACAGACAAAAATTGCTGAGGACCTGGAGGAGGAATGACCATCCAGTCCCACTGTTTTGGGGCTGCTAGTATTTAGTCCCTGCAAGCCTATTCTTTCAATCGGGCAGAAAGCTAATTACATGCAACGCTTTCCTCCTTCAGCAAAAAGATAAAGTGCTTCTATTTTAGGACTGGCTGTGGAGTTTTTGACAAAATTTTATTCTGCAAGAAAATGCTAGTGACAAATCTTTTTACAGTTTTACCTGGTGGTTTGTTCAGGAGTAGTTCTCTCGTTTTGGGTGGAATTTCTGACAAACTTGATGTTCTTGGTTGAAAGTTTGAGTTTCTTCCCTGGGCTGTTTCTCTGTTTTACATTCATAGCCGTTGGATAAAATATGTGTGTGAGGAGGATCAGGAATTCAGGAGCTGCTGTCCCTGAGGTGAGCGCCCTGGCCATGGGGCAGGAGTGTCAGACTTGTGCTCCCTTCTTTGCTGTTTGGTGACACTGCAGCTTTTGGGGTGACGCAACAAGAATGCTCCTCTTCCCAGTTTTACACCTTTCTGTAGCTAATTATTAGGGCGGCTCTGTATTCATGTGAATACTTCAAAAATGAGCCTTTCTGTAGTGAACAGGGTGGTCTTTCTTGTTTATTTTTTATTTGTTTGTTGCAGAATAGCTGTAGCTACCCTACCTGGGGATTAGCTTCCAAACGTCGGATTCTCGCTGGCCTGGCCAACACCAGTCAGCCTTGAACAAAGGTGTCTGTGAGCTGCTTTCTGGTGTTAATGCAGCACCATTCACTGGTCTTACCCAGAGCAGAATTCCCTACCAGATTTGGGCTGCAGAGCGTTTTGGTTTTGGGTTCTGAGCATGATCAGGCTTGGGACAGGGAGAATGTTGGTAAAATGTGAACAGTTCTTTGAGTGCAGAGAAGCAGAGCTTCTAGTCACTGCACAAACCTGTAAGGCAGGCAGCGTGCAGGCATCTCAGACATGTTGGGTGCTCTGGAGATGGGGAATGTGTTTAATATTTCCCTAAGGTCCCTGACACCTTTTGAACCTGGGTTTCCAGAATTCAGGACCTTTGGTTTTACTGTTGGTCTGGTTCGTCTTCTGTTTGTACCTGAGGCTTGTGTTTCTGAATCAGAAATTAATACGGTGTCACCTTACAGGTTGAAGGAAGTGTCTTTGGTTCACTCTGATAGTAAAACTGAGCGTATCTTAAATGTGTGTTTAATTTTATGTTATCTACCACTATAATGCTGGTTTTAAACTCATTGTGGAAGTATGAGGATGAGGTTAACTGTCAGGAGGTCCCTCACTCATGCTGTGTCTCTGACTCACTGTGCTTCCACTGGAGGGAGGAAAGGAAAAATCCCTAAGGGGGTCACCAGAGTCAACAACCACCTGTAGCAAATCTGGGTACTAGGGCTTGTACAAGAATGAAGGAGATTTGAGCTTTTCTCCTCCTTTGATATCTCACATGTCACTTGCTCATCCCCCTGCAGTGGTACATTCACTTGCTCTCAATTCTGCTCCCTATTAGGGAGGTTTCTGCTGACCTGGGCCAAAAGTCAGGCTCACTCATGCTGTCCCACCGCCCGCAGTTGCTGGACTTGGATGCTAGGGGCCATGGTCCCTAGGCGTGCCTGCCGTTCATCTCTGTCATACCTTGGAGTTATGAGCATTTCTAACTTTATGTAGGAAACTTGGTGGTACTATATTTAAGTCTTTACGCAGGCTGAGAAAATCATGAGTTGTGTTTCTTTTTTTTTGTAATGAGAGAAGTATCCCTTACACAGCAAAACATAATTGTTGTTTACAAAACTGTATTGAACATGGATTTTCTCCGTGCGGCAGATTGATGAAACATTCAGTAACATAAGTCACCTGGTCTATATGTGACTACCAATGAGAAGTTAAAAATAAACTAAAACCTTTGCAAAGGATATATTGCAGAACGATACTTCTTTTACTAGCATAGTGATGCAAGACTTTGGTGTCATTTTAGCAAGAAACCTGACAAATGTGCCTCAGTATGTCCTGTGCAGTTGCTACATCTTGCTATGACCTAATTTCTTCTGTTCTGCTGTGATTGTATGGGTGAACCTTACATTTAGGAATGCTATTTGGCTAAGAATAAGAAATACTGACTATAACATTGAACATGCTTGTATATACTGTGTGTGTCAAGATCAAGTCTGCTTATGTCTTAGTCAGCCACAATATATATTGTTGTTGATGGAATTAACATGATTTTATACTAATAGATATATCAGTTGAGTTATGCTGTATTCAGTCTCAAAGAGCAGAAGTGAAAGGATAGAAAATGTTTCTGAAATATGAGTCGTAACACCATATGTTGCTGTGTGTTGAATTAGCAAATTGTTCCCATTTGTTCAGAATGCTTCAGATAAGCAATTTATCTTCAGAATGTATGGAGAATCCTTCAGATGAACAAGGAACCTGGTGAGTAATAGAGAGCAGCAATCCAGTGTTATTCAAAACTAAATTACATCAACAATGTTGCATTGCCAAGACCATTTTAACAACTTCCTTTCAGATGAATCCTGCTTGGTTAAACCAAAATTGAGAAATCTAATTTCCTTTGAGGCAAAATCATAATCACTGTCTGTATTCAGAATACTAAGAAAAATATTTCTTTTTTAAGTAAGCGTGACAGGATTAAGTGACTAAATGTGCATGTTACTATCTTCACAAAAGTTGTGAAGATTTTTTTTTTTACTATTCTTTAATGATGGAAGTTCTCTGATTTAGCTTTGAGTAGGAAGATCTGAACTTCTCCCATTTTCATATGCAGTCTTGAGCTACTGGAGGGAAACATGTTTCTAAATACTACATGTAACATTATATACAGGTTTAGAAGTGCAGTGTTATGACTGCGCATCAATGTATTCTATTAGACATTTTTCTGTATAAGTTAATGTGTTTGCATACATTCGTTACTTGTAGAAAGTTAAGAAATATTGTCTAACTGAATTATGTTCTTAGGAAATGGGAATTTCCATTAGTAGCCTCATTTGAGAAGCCAATAGGTTAGCCTAAAACATGAAATGAGTTTATAGGATCAACTTCAGAAGTTATTAAGTCATCTAATGAATGACATTTTGTTTTCTTTTATAATATGTTTGATTACCTGCAGTCTTCATTCACCTTTAAAGCTGGATATTATACCAACTTTGAATTCCAGCAGTTAGTCAAGAAATTTGGAAGATCTGAAGACCTTTCGTGGTCTGTGTACTTACAACGTATGCTGTCCTGTATATTGTGTCCATAAAGATTTTACGACCTTTGTGGTGGTAAACTTTCGCAGTGGATAAGGACTGAAAAGAGAAGGAAGTATGGATGGATTTTTAAAGTAAATTTGTCTCTTTTACTGCTTTTGATGGACACCCTCAGTAGGTACTGCAGATTTTGTTTTGGTCCAGTTTGGTGTTAAATTGCTTCTACAATGATTCTGTTTAACTCTGAGCATTTGTCTCATCTCTGCACCCACCTGTGTAAAGACAGCCACTGTGATGAGGTGGCATGGATTTGAATTTTTCTTCATAATTGCTCAGGGAGGATTAATCTAAAAATTGCATCTCTAATCCATTCACTCCAGGCCTCCTTCCTGGTCAGTAAGAGCAACTTCAAAGGGTGACACATTTCATTTTGGAGTAAATCTCCCTATGGAAATATATGAAACTTTTTAGCAGTGAATTAAAGATCCTGTTGAATGTCTCCTAAAATAGCTGTCTCCCTTACAAGAACATCAATAGCATTGGACATCTGGTCTCTAGTCTGTCGGTGCAGGTAAATGGCAATTGAGATTATCCACCTTAAAGCTGCTCAGCTGTTTTGCAGCCTGTCTGCAAGGTAGTTTGCAATTGTCTTGCAAACTGTATTCTAAACCACCATAGCTTTTATGTATTTTTTTAGTATTAGTATTAAAGTTTTGATTTGCTTTTGGTTTTAGTATGAAATATTTTGAGGTTTTTCAGTTAAGTCAGTTTACTCCCAAAAGTATTTACTTTTAAAATTTTAAACAGCTTATGGCTTTATTCTCCTATTGTTCAGATTTATTAGCTGTCCATTACCCTGGTAATATTTTGCAGTATACTCAAAACCACTCACACCCTCTGAAATGACCCGTCCTGAAGGAAAATCCCAGAGTAAAGGAAAAAAAATGCCTTTCTTAATTAATAGTTCCGTTTCTGTTCTCATAGAAGCTGCCAAACTTAATGTGACATGTAACAGTACAGAGAAGAGTATTTAAACACTGCTTAGAGCTGAGAAATTCAGATACGTATTTCATATTCCTGTTGGGGGGGGGGGGGGGGGCGGGAGTGGGGAATCAGAAAGAAAGATGTCTTGAAAACAGCTGTTTTAAGATGCATCAGTAATCATTTAGAACAGTTATATCAAACAAGTTATATCAAAACTTTCAAAAGATGCTGTTGGAAAACGTTGTACACAATAAGAAAACCGCAAAGCAGCAACTTGAATTTCAGCATTTTTTGGTCATCATGCTACAGTAAACCTCAGCCTTGGGTCAGGGGGTCTTCTAGGCTGAAGTCGTTTATTAACCACGAAAAGCTAAGCTTTTCTTTCTCTCTGTAATTTCTGGTGACCACTAAAATAAGTATAAATATCTTGAAAAATTATACACTGTTCAGAGAAAGCTGCTTAAACATCTTTTTTTGTAGAGCATTCAAAATAATATTGATTTTACGAGGGATAGGAAACTATGCAGCCAACAAAACCCATAATTTCTGGAGTTTCCCTGAATTCATAGCAGATACAAACCATAAAAATAATGTGTTACATGTGAGCTTTATTTCTGTGGCACTTTTTTAAAATCAACCACAAAAGCAGATATTTGAGAGCCGTGTGTCTTGTCTTGATCAAGACAAAGTACGATGTCAAACACCAAAAGCTGGATCTTCAGTGACATAAACCCATGCCTGCAGCATCTACAGGATTCTTTCTTATCATTATTAGCAGAATTGATTGACTCTATTTCTACCAGCAGACACAGGAAAAATCCAGAATTATGGTGGCAGCAAATATGGTGAGGAAAGGCCCATAACAACTTCTTTACCAGCTGCATTTTTCTCACGGCTGGTTTTCCATCTTCATAGCTTTGAATTCCTTCCTAAAAGCATTTTCTTTAGTTATTGTATTCTAATTTTTTTTTTTGTCAGGCTGATGTTTTCTGAAACTTTATTTGTTACTGATTTTGCTGGGCTTTACATAGCAAGTGCGTATTGTACCAGATTAGCCTGACAGATTAGATCCTGACATTACAAAATCTTGTCAGTACAAGAACTGCAAGGTTTATGATGAGGAGATTGTAGTATGTTGGACTCTCAAAAATGTCACCAAGTTGCAAGAGGCTACTAGTAGTGTTTCTTAAGACTTGGTTAGTTCTTAATACTCTCTGGTTTCTTAGTTTAGTTTACTGAAGTAATGCCACAGAGAAATAATATATGGATGAATTTAGGCTTGAAATTAGAAAAAGGGTTTCAAGATCACCCTTCATACAGAAGGAGTGGGCATAAAAAACCCCAGTAACTGTAGTATCACCACGGTACAATACAGTCAAATATGATCCATTTATGGTAGCAGCTGTGGCCTTCTGTGGTGGCAGGGACTGGACTTAAATTTTGACACCTCATCAAGTCTTGTGTTCTTATGCTTTCTCAGAAGGTTGGGAAAGAAAAGCTTCATGTGGGCATGGCCTGGTGGTCTCATTTATTGAGAGGGAATCAAGTGCGTGGGCTGGTGGGAGCAGGAATTCCCCTGACTGGATAACCGTTGTTTAAAAATGTGTTTTGGTTTTGTGGTTGCACAGCTAGAAGAGCACATTGGTGTCAGTGGACCTGGTCCGTGATTTCTGCCATCAGTAGTGACTTTATGCGATGGGAAATCTGATCTGAACAACAGTGGGTTTGGTGTCCAGCAAGGAAACAGACCTAAAAAAAAAAAGCTCAAACTTCCACAGAATTCTGCTTTTTGGTTTCTCTCGATGCTTCCTCTTGTATATCATATACCACAGTCTCTGTGATTGCGAGTGGCTGGAGTTTATGCTATTGTATAATTACAGTACTGAATACAAGAAGCCAGATGTGCTTCAAAAAATATATTAAATATTGACAAAATCAGTTAACATAGAGACCTTTAATTCTTAAATGATTTTGCTTTATTATAATATCTGTGGGTTTTTTTTCAGGGAAAGGAAGTTAGGATTGCTGTTTACTAACTGTCTTCACAGAATCAGACCTTGTAAATAGTAAAATAATCTCCATTCCTATGGTAGTTCTATTTTATATTTGTGATATTGAATGCCATTTGTTGTGACTTCCACTCCTGTAGAACACAGCGTGTCTTGACAGATTAATCTCAGCAAAAATTTTACTTATTGAATAAACTGAGGAAGAACTTCCTAATGCACTTGCATGAGGGAAACATTTCAATTTTTACTGTTTAGCAGTCATATAAGGGAAAAAGAAAATCTCAGCTTGAACTGGGTTGCACTTTTCTTTTTGTAATATTAACAATAGCTCATTCTTACATTTCATTCATGGCAACTGTATTTTGAGTGCTAACTGTGTGTAACTGAAGAGAAGAAAACTTTATGGTAGCTAAGGCAGCTGTGTAGGTATTTTACTTTTTACTCTGTTTCTTCAGTAAGAAGTTTGCTATACAATTGATAACATCATTGATGCAAGAGATAGATTAGGTTATATAAAAGATGTATAGTTTTGGCTGTAAAGCAGAAAGTTCATTAGTGGACGGAAAATTGAAGTTTCGTAATTGATTTAGTGTAAATCATTTTAAGTATGAAATTTATTTAAACATTCAATCCTAAAACATAGGCCAAGTTAAATATTTGGGCTTAATCCAATGAAAACTTCAGTGAGATTCCTAAAATATAGAGTTAACTTCTACCATTATGCTTCTCTATTGTATAAAAATAAGTAATTCTGTTATCTGTATTTCTGTTCTTAAATGTTTCTGGATATTTCACACGTTCTATGCATTTGTTTTTATACGTGCAGTTCACTGACATTTTGAAATCAGGTCAATAATTATGAATTGTTAATTCTGGGATAAAGGTAAGCTAAAATTTCATACCCCCTGAAATATGTTATTCCTGGTCCTATTTTTAGACCAGTTTTTAAACTGAGATGTAGTGCTAACTGTTTTGGTAGTTTTATTAAATGTTTTTAAGTGAAAGTGTTTCATTTGCAGAACTTTTCTTGGTCTTTTGTAATAGAGTTGCATTAACTTTTTATAGCTGGAAAAATTAATAAAGTATTATTTTTAAATTTTTTAGAGTTTTTTGTTTGTTTTTGTCTTGTTTTGGGGGTGGTGGTGTTGTTGTTGGTTTGGGTATTTTTTTGTTTTGTTGGCTGAACCAAGGAGAGTAATACCAGTTTTTCTTGACAGTGGAATAGCAGTGTAGCCTGTTTGTGTGAAGAGTAATTTAGGAAATGCAGTGAAAAATGATCAAAACTATTAGAAATAAAATATCTAGGAAAGAAGAAAAGCTAATTAGTGTAAGAACATTGGGAATAACTTGGTATAAAAATTTGAAGCTTGTATGGTAAAATAATTCTTTCATGCTTTTTAAGTCAGTCTGTACCCAAAAGCTCAGTCTCCAATATGGTTCATTCAGTGTTTCTGAGTATTTTTCTGCATAAACCTTTATACCGTCTGTAAAACCTCATTGCATTTATCTCCATTCAATTTTTTAGACTTTATCTGGAGAACAGAAATTATCTCTATAATTACCAGTCAGCTTTCCTAACAGTTACTTTTGCCATTATTATGAGAGGATATTTAATATATGAGTTGAAACTTTGCACTAGAATACTTGACCTATCTGTTTGAATTGTCAAACAGCTTCCTATAAATTAAACACATAAGTAGAGTAGCGGCTTGCTTTAAAGAATACGCTATAAAATTCCTTATACATCTGTTTCAAGTAATCTAATATTTCCCTCCTCTTCCAAGTCCATTTTACAAAGACAGCAATGTTAAAAAAAGCAGTGGAAAAATACTAGGTAAGCCCCCACCTTTTCACGAGTGGATGAGGTTATTTAGTTTGCACTCGCCTGTCCCCGGCTGCCTGGCCAAGCTGTGGGTTTGCACTGGAGAAGCGTTTGGTGACGGTCAAAGTGACAGTATTGCTGTCATCGTGCTGTCCCAAAATGCAAATGTTTCGGTATAAAATGGGAAGCATGCTGTTTTAAATTATTTAATAACGGCAGTTGGAATTGCATTTCCTTTGAATTTCTTTAGTGTGTGTTGAGTGAAGGACTTCTGTGAGGATTTTGCTGTGCCAGATACATGGATTGACAAGGCTGTCTTTGCAAGAATCTCTCAGCTGCCTAAACAGCTGTAAAAATAAAAATACCGCTCAATGGCTATTGAAACTCTTAGCAGCAAATCCTTCCAGTCACTTCTGGCATGGTGAGATTAACCAGGAGATGTTTTTGGAAAATAATGAAGTAAGTAATTAGAATGATCGGTGATAAGTGGTGATCTAAAAGTATAAAATCCAATTATATTGGTAGGATATTTCTAGCTTTGTGATTAAAAGTTGTAGGGTGTAATTAGAAGGGGAATGATCCTCACTTTAAAAGCTTAACAAATGTTTATTATCTATTGCTCATTCATGCCGTAAAATGACTTGTGATCTGCAAACATTTTCATATATGAATAATTTTGTGCAGGCACTTTAGCTCCATTGATTTCACTCAGATTATTCACCCATGTTAACGTATGTGTAACAGTTTGCAGGATCATAGACTGAACAGATGGGTTAGTAATGCCAAGTAACTAAATAAAGCAAGTCTTTTCAAATACTTTTGGGCTGGGGAAGTCATTCTACCTGTGAGGCTTAGGGCACGCTTTTAGAAAATATGTGTATCCCAGTGCAAATATTCATAACTGCCACTTCAAGAAAGAGCACAGTAAACTTGGAATGTCATATAGAATAATATAATTTGTAGTGAATGTGCTGTTTGGTTGCTTGCTACTCTACAGAATAAATAACTTATATTTGAAGAATTTTGTCATACTTTGGGTATACACCATGTAGTATATGTCATTTGTAGGAAACACCTAAGATAGTTTCTGATATGGTATGGCAATAATTACCTAGGAAAAAATAGTTTTTCTAGTACTTGTAGGAAAAAGATGGGAAGTGATCACCTAGTGGATTACAATTAAATATCAGAAAATTGCCAAAGAGCTTTGTTATGGCTCATTTAAGGCAGTAGCATATTCTGGCAATCTGGAAGTTCTCTCATAATACATCCTCTTGAGTGTATCTGTCTCATGCTGTTTATTTTGTGGAGGAGAATCATGCTGGCTGCTGCACCTTGTGCCCTAAACAATGCAGATTATAAGTTTAATGGGGAGAACATAATTTCTGTCAGTGCGTCATTATGAGTTGAATGTGTTTCAGTTCTAGCCGTAGACTCCACCAGGTTGGATTCAAATTGTGTAAAGTTTTCATGGAAACTCTTAGCCATTTTGCGGAAGATACCAGATGGGAAGAAATGAAAATTACTTTTTATTCATTTACTTTCGCTTGTGGGAAGGATAATTTGTTTGACATTAGCGGAAGGGGTTTGTTTGTTTGTTGCGGTGTTGTTGTTGTTTTGGAAATACCTTGGGAGTGTGGTGCTGATTTTTTTTTTGTGCAGTTCTACCACCAAGACAACTAAGCCACTGACCAAGGCCCTGTTCCCAACAGCTTCAAGTTAATGCTGTTGCCGTGAATATTTGTTGGAGTGGTTGTGTTGTAAACTTGATAAAGAGGATCAAACGAACAGTATCAGTCTGGCATTGGGTTTTTAAAGATTGTTAGTGATAATTTGTGAAGCTAGACAAAATGAAATTTGAAGGCAATCTTCAAACCAGTGTATGAATGAGAATTTAACTGCATCAGGCAGCCATTGCTAAGATAGCTGGTGTTGCCTTGAGCAACGCGCCTTATGAAGCTCAAAAGAGATGTAAAATAAAAAGGAAAAAAGTGTTCTTGAGTCCATATAAAAATCTTCAATTTATAACAGGATTATGTTACGTAAATGCAAAGTGATGAGGCCCTCTGTAAAATCTAACATAGATAAACATGTCACTTGGTGTCTCTCATCAGCTACAGAATATTGAGGCTGGGGAAGTGAGTTGCAGTTCTCCCTCTTGGATATTGTAGAACCTTTGAAATTCACAGTGAATATTTCATAAGCAGTGATGTTATTCTGCCTGTAAGCAATTGGTTGCAGTGTAAGTGAGGTACAAAAGCTATGACTCCCCCAAAATAATGCCTGCGGATTTAAAAAAAAAAAAAAATCCAGCTCATAGCGAGGAGTCTGTCCTGAATTTCTGGTCAAATCCTCTTGCAGGGTATTTACAGCTCCCAGAGGTACAAGTGACAACGAAGACAATATTATCCTCATTTGTCTTACTTGTCTAATTATGCATGCTCCTTTCTGTGAAATGGAGGTACTGAGCTTAAGACAGTAAACTGGTTATTTTTAATACAAAGAAAGTGCAAGTGGTCTGGAAAAATATGTAACGTAAATGTTTTTCAGTGTCTTGAATTAAAACATTCTTTAACTGTCATTAGTTTCATCAGCTTATGATGTGCCAGAAGCAAAACACGCAAATACATATCTGCAGTGACGGTCAACAAAGTAGCCAGGATTACAGAAAAATAACATATGGGATGTTCTAGATACTGACTTTTCAGAAGAAAAAAAAGAGATTTAATATTTCAATCAACTTGTGGATTCTTTACTTCCACATGACAGAAAAAGACCCCAGATAAATAGCATTGCCTTGCAAGGCTGCTGCTGGTGTATAGCCACCCCATAGCTGCTATAGTGACCTAACATCATCTTATAGGATTGCAGTTATGGCCATAGCACCAAAAATTCTACCCTGCCTGAAGAAAGCAGTTTCAAAAATATTTTATTTAGTGCATAGTAATGTTTGTATTCTTACAAGTCTGGCTTACTTCCACTTGTATTATTTTCATTTTATGTTGCTTGCAATTTAAACATCTTTTTGTTGAAATTCCTCGAACATTTATTGGGAAACCTTTTAAATATACAGTATATAGTTGAAATATGTTTTGCTGAAAGTGTGTGTGTGTGTCATATAGAAGGAATTTATATTAACTCTCACCATCCTCCCCACTCAATCGGATGTGTTTCTTTTGACAACATTTAGAGCACACTCACATTCTTTCTTTTCTAGTTAAGATATTAAAACAGGATTCCTGTAGCGAACTGCTTTTATTTGAAGTTATTATCATAATGCAGCATCTCATAGATAATTTTTTAAAGGTTTAAGTATTAAAGTATTTAAGTATTAAAACAGGATTGTGTATTACTCTTAAAATGCTGCATTATATTGTATATGTCTGGAATCTAAAAGTGCTGTGGTCAGAAATATATTAACTTCTAATAGATTCAATGCTCATGATGAAAAATAGCTGAAGTAAATTCTAATTTTAGCATGATGGATTTAAGAGGAATATTAATTATTTGGAAATAATGTTAATTTTGTTACAATACTTTATCTTTTATATAGTAAATTTGACTTCATCTATAATTATTGTTTTATGTGATTCAGTTCTATAAAGACAATATTTACCATTAACTGCTTTTTAATGGTAACGAGCTGATGAATTACATGGAACAGACTTTTTTCCCTGAGGTACTTCATTGTTTTTTACTTGCTGATGTATTTTTAAGTAAAAATATTATCTGTTTGGCAATGATAAGATCAATAGTTTTAGCAGTCAGCTGTTTCTCTGTATTTGACAAGATGTTAATTATGTAAATTCAAAGAATTGGTAAAAAATGAATCATTACAAGCTGTGCTAAATTATAAAAGTATTGTTTTAAAGTAATCTCAAAAAGGGGAGAACTGACACAAGTTAAATATTTGCAACATATAATTGCAGAGTTCTCTGAGGAAAAATTGTATCACTATTGTAACTATCAGGAAGAGCTTGTTAAAGTGTTTTAAGACAAATATGGCTAAGCCATTGGAAAAAAATGCTCCCTCTGAAAAAAAGCTCGCTCTCTCTCAACTTGAAAATATCTCACGAGTGTAAAGTACTTAAGTAGCTCATAGAAGTGACTGTTTAGAAGAGTGTAACATATATATGTTGTCAAAGCAATTCTGTTTAAAATTTGTAGCTTTTGGTGCTTGCAGCTGTCAAGGAAAGTACTGTGCTACAGTTGTGAGATATGAAAACTGCAGGTACTTGACTTATCTGTTACTAAAAGTAAACTGTTCTAATTAGACTTTTTTTTTTAAGTAGAAACGAAAGAAAAATTCCTTTAATCTGTTTTTAGTTACAGCTTTATTGCGTGAAATCCACCCTTCCGTAAAATGGCGTTAGATTGACTACCTCTTTGGAAAGCTCATTATTAACCTATAGTAGGATTCATCTCATTCTTACAATAGTAGGTAATTTACAGCTGAAAATCCATATGGAGAAATAATAGATAGTACAAATGTTAACAGTCATCTACAAAGTGATATGGAATAAATGTTCTTAACTGTTTGAGCCCCGTGCTTTAATTTATGACAACAGCATAAACAAATCAGAATAATAATATCAGAACAGAAAGTGAAGCTCTAATAAGATTTTTCTCTCTGAAAATTTCTTTGAATATATATGTGGGAGTTTTAAAATTTTGTAGTCTATAGATAAAATGGCAAAATTCAGAGTTCTAATTGACAGAAACCACAATTGAATTAAACCTAAACTAGTCACCGAGTTCCTGGGTCTAAATTTTGTAGTTACTGTCAGCAGAAAACCAAGTAGTCTTGCATGAGAAATATTCCTACAGTTTGCCTCGTGTAGTGGACCTCAACCTTATGTTTAGTCTTTTTATTATAAGAACTATAATATCAACAGAAATATTACAATTTTTATCAAACTCTGCTTATTCGTTAATATTAGTCTTTAAAAGACGTTTTGTTTGTCATCCTACAGAAAGTAAATTCCTGTACCGAAAAACAGGAGTTATAAAATCAGTGTTGTCATACAGCAGCTCTGTAGTCACGTGATATTCTTATAGCTCTTAATTTTTTTGAGTACCCGTATTGTTGTGAAATAAGAATAGCATGGAAGACACCCCTGGGACATCAAATGGTGCAGAAATAATTGATTTTTAAAGGAAAGTTTTCTTCCTTTAGGGAGTATTCTACAGGTTAGTAGAATTTAAAAATAAAAAAATAATTCCTTTTTACTGATTTTAATCCATGTCAGCTGGAGGACAAAAAATGCAATAGTTCCAAAAGGTACAGAAATAAAGAGAATAAGACCAAAATAAGGTAATTAAGGGGAAAAGTATCAGTTTGGAATTGTCTGTCTTGCTAGCCACACATTAAATAGTGTCATATACTTGTACTTACCAAAGTGTTTGCATATGGAGGTTTTTTTACAATGAATATAGAATGATAAAGATTCCCTTCAGAGGAAGGAAGCTCTGGAGCAATAAACTCTTTAACTATTTTCTCATTGGCCAGATGCCTGAAAGCACTTCTCCTAAACTGCACACCAGATTGCTTTATTTTTCTATATGTTGCACAAAGATGAGTAATGTTTTCTTTCAGTAATGCCCAATAATGGATTTGCTTTCTTATTTTATCTTTTTTTTTCTTTTTACAATTGTATATGTGTATAAATGCCTTCAATTCTCAGTTGTTCACGTTAAGAGTTTTACACTCAGAACCTTGATTTAGTAATAAGTACCTGAATCTCTGATAAAGAGTGAAATGTACACTTAAACAAAGGTAAAATAAACTTGGATAAAGTTTTCTATAGTAGCATACAAGAATATTATAATTTGGGAAAACAGAGGAAGTGTACCCAGTACTAGATGATGCATTTCAAATATCATCATGCAACATCCAGCAAGTCCTTGGTTTTAGCATCTATTCTAAACATCAAGGCATAAGATTGTTTTGAAGTGGTGTGTGTGATACGTTTGGCCGATTGCTATGAATTTCAAGAACAGATTTTTACTGGAATCTGTACTCTTAAGTTGTTTTGAAAAGTCTTCCTAAATATGTGTGAAACATCAAATGTTGAGTTGAAATAATGTGACCAGTTAAAAGGCTTTTATAGAATATAATAATGTATTTTCCAGGAGACTTTGAGTGAAATTCAGGCTAATGCAGGTAATTGACAAAAGTCATATTGAATAACTGAGGCCAGAATTTGACCTCTGCAGTTAGGAAACGGGAAGAACATTGATTTAATGTTTTGTCTGAGGTTTTTAAATTAAGACAACTTGGATATATTAGACTAATAACTATATCTGTTCTCTTCTAAGCATTTTTTTTCTAACAAACAATAATTTTTTACTTCAGCTGAATTTTGGAAGTTAGTGGATATTCTGCTAAATTAAGTATGACTTTTCATACTGATTTTCAAAACTGAATTTATGACATTTTACACTGAATAAGAAATTCCATGCCTACTACTTTACTTCCAAGGCCATTTAATATTTAAAGTTTTTTCTCCAAGATCTTTCCTTGAAAGATGTCAGATCGTTTAAATAGACTCTCTGAAATATTCAGAGACTTGAAGTCTGTAAGCTTGCATTCCTGTTGTGCGAGAGCACTTTGGGCCAGTACCAGCCTTTATATGCCCAAGTAGTACGGAGTAAATCCACTTAACTGAAAATTTTTATCTTCTATCACGATTTAAAATAGTGGACTTGTTCTGATAAGCTTGCACAATAGATGTCCTCTAATTAGTCTTAAAAATAGCTGGACGTTGTGTATTTAATATCCTCAGTGGTGTTTCTCCACAGCGGCTACACAAGTGCAAAAAACGTGGCAGAGCAAAATGTACAGCAGATGTGGCAGCATCACATTCGGGATGGGGTGAACTCTTGTTTCTCCTACAGTCCAACTTCTAACAGCAACTGTGAACATGAATCCCTATCAGATAGTCTTTTTGATGGGCTGATCACTTCTCTTAAAGCTCAAAAGGGAAGATAAGTTTAGAAATATGTCCATAGACTATATAATTTTTTCATGTGAGAATACAGATTTTGTTAATGCCAATGTGTAATGCCATCTAATGAAGAATATAGTCTCATTTGCTCAGATTACAGTTAATACCATCAAGCAGGCAGTTTCATGTTCTGTAACTTGGTGAAAAAGTTTGATTTTGTTTGAATTTAAAGGACATAACTTAATATACTGTCCCGTAAATTAGAACTAATTCCAGAGATAAAACCCCGTGAACTGATAAACTTTATTAGTTGTATTTTAAACAAAACTGGCTCCAAACCTAATGATAGATTGTTATTAGCAAAGACCTCAGTCCTGCAAAAGACTTGATGCATACCTAGGTGTATCCAAAGCACCACTGGTAAAGTAGTAGTGTCTTTTATCAAACCACAAGACACAGTTTCCTTCTGAATCATCTTAAGATATTTCCTCAAGCTTGTTTTATGATTGCTTATGTGTAGAATGTGGATTTGTGATTTTTTTTTTTTTTTTTTGATAATCGAATACTTAGCATATGGAGCAGTATCACTGTGATTCTGACACTAAATCTAGCTGTCCTACTGAGATCAAGACTCTTGTCTCTTTACAATACTTTACACTGTAAAGTAGAAGTGCATTTTTTGGATTGTTTTCAAATTCCTTATTCTGATGATAACTTTATACTCCACCTTCTGGATTATGATTTTATTTCTACTCTATAGAAAAAGGTAAATCTTAAAAGCCTTTATTCTTTGCAATTTGCTCTTGCCAATATTATTGCAAATATTGTCAGTAAATTTGTAAACTAAGTAATGTCAACGGAATCACCTTCGTTTTGCTAGGTCTGCAGCATTTCTGTTGTTACTGTGATCACTGACATTAAGACACTCTACTTGCCAGCATTTTGTACTAATGTGAATCTTTCACTTTACAAAGAAAAGCGAATTAGTGCCTTCAGGCACTCAAAAAAGAGCTTAAGAAATCTTTATATTATTTGCATATATTTTTACCTCAGACCTATTCAGAGTCTGAAGTTTTCTAGGTGAAAATTCACTATTAAATGTAATGACGCTGTGTGCAATCACACAACCTCTTGGACTTTTAACTTCCATCTGTCTTCCAGAAATACTCCCCTTCACAATGCACTGAAGTGGTTGCAGGAGCAAAAGGTTATAATCTCGGTGTGTTATGAGTATCTTCTATGCTGCCAAACATCGTGATGCATAGAACGCACAGTGAGTTAGAGTTAGGCAGCCATGGACAGGAAGGCAACGTGTTCAAAACAGTTCATCAGTCTGAGAAAATACTTAGCACTTTGCTGCAGAAAGTCAGAGCTCTTTGCCTGTTTTCCTCATGGGCCTGGTGGAAAAGGACTGGTAGATAATCCTTCACCTTCCATTTTGCTGAGCCAAGCACAGGGGAAGTTGGCCAGGATGTCTCTGTCGCTGCAGTCCATAAAGGAGAGGCCAGGGGGAGACATGTTTTGTCTCTTCATTTGTCTGCCCTGGAAAGCAAATGCATGTGCTAAAGATACAGGAAGAAAGGGAGTTGAAAATTAGCATCGACACCAGTTTGATCCAACAAAGTTATTTCTGCATCTACTTCTTGCAGGCTTTCATGCCATCACTCTGGTACTTGGGAGTGGGAAGATTGAACCCCGCTTTTTATTTGGTTATTAAAGCTGATGATGTTTCATGTTTCCACAAGTTACTTTCAGATTAATGTGGTGTATTTGTAAGTTTGTGCCCTACTAGGTCGAATGATGAAACTCTCACAATCATTGCCAAATCTGATCTCTGAATAGAACACAAGTTGTGAGTTGTTGTGTAGAGCATGGATTCGACTCAAGGGTTGGAGATATGAGTTCAAGTTCATAATTTCCATAATTGCCTAATGCTTCTCAGACAGAGTCTTAGTCATCTAAGGGTTCTGAGAAATTTGAATATGATGTTTGTGTATCCAACAAATAATACACTTAGCTTATGTAGTTTTTCTTTATGTTTAAAAGTGGCGCAGTAAAGAAACTCTTACTCCTTTGTTTCTAAAATATTTGTTTCTTGGCAGCACTTGTCTGGATGTATAGCAGATGTACTAAATATAACCTGCCTATGATTTAATACAGCACACATGTAGAAAATGAAAGTAACATTAATACATGTTGTTATTTTAATATGGACCTTTGGGCAAAAGGAAGTACAGTTCTGGTCTGGACTACTTATGCTGTGATATAAATAGAAAGTTTGAGTTTCCAGGATTGTCAGTCTGGCAAAGTTCATTCGACCTCAATTTGTGATGCAAGATTTTTGAAAATAATGGCCTCATTAACATTTATTCTGTATTTCTGTTAATAGGAGGAATGCTTTTTGAATTTAGAAGCTCCTATTACAAGAGTATGTGGCTATGACACTCCCTTCCCTCACATCTTTGAGCCTTTCTACATCCCAGACAAATGGAAATGCTATGATGCTCTTCGAAAAATGATTAACTACTGAACAGTAGTACAGGTGAGAAATAATGTCTTATACTGACAGTTCACTTTTAATGATTCTGACAGAGTGATTGCAAGGTTTGGGGCTAAAGTACTGCTCTTTTATTTAGTTAGTTATCCATAACAAGAATTGCTTCGTATGGCTTTGAGTCTTCAGTCTTAAAGATGTCTGAATATTTTCAAGTAATGCCAGTGTTTAAAATTAATCACCTAGTTTAATCAATCTGAAAATTAAATGCCTTGTATCCTGAGAATTGAAAAGAATGTAAAGTGAAAGGTGAAAGGAATAGTAATGCACAAAATATATTTCATCTATAGTAGAAGACTTACAGGTATTTTATAGGCAAACCATACTATTAAATGTTATAATTTTTCACTCTTCAGTGTGTCCTGTAATCTTGTGAGGTACTAAGAATGCCCAATTTACAACAAATATAGGCACTGCATTGCAAGCATACACTGAACATTGAAAATACATGAAACATCTGTAGTATCTTACAGTTCTCCTCAAATACAATTATAAGTCTTATATTTAATGTGTATTCTAAAAATATTTTTTCTTATAATCTTATATGTAATTTGGTCATGCTTGAAGATTTCTCTTTGCAGAACTGTTCAGGCACCAAGTCTGTGAAGTAATATTTATATCTACTACATGTCTATTAATCACAGTCTGTAAAATATTTTGTCTGTTTCATTCTAATATAATACTAAATAGCATTAGACTGTGCAGTGGCCAACTGGGACTTACTATTGTGCGTTGCCGTTGGAGAACTTCTGGTGTTCAATGACCAAAACGTAATGGTTGGGAAATGTGTCAATGCATTGTATTCTCTACTTCCTTTAATTACGTGAATCAAGTAGCCTGGTTTTTGAGATTGAGTCTTGATGGGTCTTGTACATCTGAACTAAACAGAAAAGAAAACAACAGGCCTGTTTCCCTGTGGAAGAAGGAGATCCTGGAACAGGCAGTCAGGGGATTTTTAGCTGTGGACTCAGAAGAGGGGAGGGCCAAGGTGGGCTCTATATTAGGGGCGCCCTCTTGTGTCCATTTTACCTATACGTTAAACTGTGAATTAAATTTAGGGCCAGGGCTAAAAGGTTTTAAGTACCTCATGTTAATCTCGTTTATATGCATACTTAGTTTCAGAACAACTTTTTGCATTTCACTCTCTTAGTTTCCCTTGGTAGCTGATAGTGGAGTGCCTGTATGGGAGGTACTGTCTCTGAAAAATAATGTAGTTCCACTTACAATATTTCTACAAAATCACCTGTTATTGACATACCAGAGCATTTCCTTAGGATTAAAACTGAAGAATGTTGTCATCTTTTTGTAGAGTAGGTAGTAAACACTCTCTTTTTCACGACAGTTGTCCTTGCCTTTTATCTGAGTTGAAGTAAACTTACTAAAAACTTATTTTTTGTTTGGCACCTCTGTAATGAAGTCAGAGAAAGGGTTGTATCTGCTCTTTGAGGCAAGTTACTGGACCATGCTTGGTAGCCTCTAACCTGTTTGTTTCTAAAGGAAACCAAAGGACCAAATATTTTTACCTCTGTGTAAGGAAAGGAAGATGAACAGAGGACATTTGGTTGTTCAGAGGATTAGTTTAACCACTGTTCCTCCATAGGATGGTAAAGTGAGGGAGGTATAAGGAGAAAAAAGTGGGTTCTGAGATTGCACTGAATTTGCACACAATCCAGTTTCCACACTGGGGTCCACACTAAACCTTTCTGTGAAGCTGATATGGACTAAAATCTGGAAAAGTCATCTGCATTCATATTTACATTTCTGCTGTGGGCTGCACCACACACAAATACCAGAGGAGGTTATTGGCCAGCTGAAAATGGGGATTTAGCGTATCAAGGAGCAGGATTATTAGGGGCTGTCTGTAAAGACACAAAAAACTCTGCTTTCTGGTTTGTCTAAGAAAACATCCGGATGGTGGGCCCCATAACACCATGTCTTTTGGCTGGTGTGACTAGATATTAGTGCTACAGAATGAGCTGCTCAAAAGTTTTTCTGAGAGATAACCTCAATGTGCCTTGTTGTGGGACACATTACAGGGAAGTATTCCTTATTTTTCTGTGTGCTATAGTAGGTAATTTGTTTTATATGCTTGACACAGCAGTTGTAGTAGATCTCCATCCTGCCATCTACTCTACAGTTTGCATATAAGATGCTGTCCTTATGTTTATGAGAAGTGGAATGATTGCTTTATATTTGCTTCTTTTTTGTACTCAGTGTAACATTTATTAGTGACGTTAATTGCCATCGGTCCGGACCGATGAGGTTAATGCGTTCCAGACCATCTCACATGCAGGGAGACAGGGATATCCTTTCTAGGAGATGATGTTACAGTTTTTGTGAATTTGAGCACAGCCATAGCCTTCTGGATCTTAGAAAAGTTGGGCCCCTTCTTGTCCTCCTGCTGGAGAGGAGACAGCAGTTCTCTGTGGTGCACGGGGATGTAGGGTTGGGTTTTGAGTTACAGAAATGGCCAAGCTGGATAACTTGTTGCTTGACTTATGTTTCAGGTAATTTCTGTTAGATACGACCTGGTGGCATGGATGGCTACCTTCTTCTTTTCCCCTCTTTAAGCAACAGCTTACTAGAAATTGCTTCATCTGTTGCTTTCAGGCAGGCTGTGGGGTAAAAATCCCAAGCAGTAATTGTCAAATGTATCACTGGTATATATCAGATTGTCCTTTCTAACATGGCCTGAAATGTGTATAGTTTGAGGGAGAAGCTACCTGCAACTTCGTTTCATGAAGTCTGCAGCGATATGATTCCCTTCTCTTCTTACTGGATAACACCAGGTTGTATAACATTCCATGGTCCACCACTGTTTGAAAGTCCTCTTCAGACCTGGAAACACGTTCTATATTAAAGCAAGTGAATGCTAATTCCAAACTTATTTTTACCAGTTATAGTATGCTTTTCTTTATGTTATTGGTGTGTCCAAATATTTCTGTCCTTATTCTCATAAGTATTTCTCACTTAACAAAGAATAAATCTGCATCTTCTTTAAAACAAACAAACAAAACCCTCCCTGAAATACGTTTGGCTGTGTGTGCACATGCACCTCATACCCAATAAAGTTCCTCTCGGGCACCCGGATTAACTTAGTGCTTTATGTCTGAGGCTAATGCAGGGTCTCACGCTGGATGCTACAGTCAATCATTTCTAAACTCAGCCTTATTATCTTAATGTACATTTGGTTTTACTCAGCCTGTGTTGACAGTGTGTCACACATGCATAGTCTCTTATCTTTAGATTGACAGTACAGATGGTTTTCCTGCTCAAAGACGGCATCTGACAATGCATACTGTATACCTCACCAATGAGACAGGCAAGAACAAAATATGTATCTTTCAGCAGCTTCTTAGTTATTAAAATTTATAGCTATGTTAGCTATAAGAGAAATAGCTTCCAGGTAGGCAGCTGTGTTCCAGACCACTCTTTGTAGTTGGAAAAAAGATAGAGACAAAAGAAGCAGTGAGATTAGGATGGATATAAATTTCCTAGATAGATGGAATGGTGCCTGACCACTCATTTGGGGAGGAAAACCAAAAACAAAACCCAAAGAACAAAACCAACCAACCAAAAAGAAACAGAATAAAACAGCCACAAATTTTATAAAATATACTCTTGTGATACAGAAGTATATTAAGGGGTGGCTGTAGCATGGAAATGGCGAATAGCCAAGTGCTTTTCTATTACCTTTTGCAGCTTTTCCTACCACATTTGCATATTCTGTTTTCTTGTCAAATTCTGAATTTTAAACCTTTCCTTGCCAGGTGACAGTTTACCTCCATGAGAGAGTGTGTGTGTCTATGTAGAGACACCATTACTATTACAAATGTAGTCTCTAAAAATACAAAGTTATCACACTAAATTTCATTATGGAACTATTTTATGGGAAGTTTAATCTTGGTGCTTAAAGGTTAGGCAATGTTAGAGGATAATGTGGGGTTGAAAAATTTAATGAAATATAACAAGAGCAAGTGTAGAGTCTTGCATCTGGGCAAGAACAACCCCAGGTTCCAGTATAAGTTGGAGAATGACCTGTTGGAGAGCAGTGTAGGGGAAAGGGACCCGGGGGTCCTGGTGGACAGCAGGATGACCATGGGCCAGCACTGTGCCCTTGCAGCCAAGAAGGCCAATGGCATCCTGGGGTGTATTAGAAGGGGGGTGGTTAGTAGGTCGAGAGAGGTTCTCCTTCCCCTCTACTCTGCCCTGGTGAGACCTCATCTGGAATATTGTGTCCAGTTCTGGGCCCCTCAGTTCAAGAAGGACAGGGAACTGCTGGAGAGAGTCCAGCGCAGGGCCATGAAGATGATTAAGGGAGTGGAGCATCTCCGTTATGAGGGAAGCCTGAGGGAGCTGAGTCTCTTTAGTTTGGAGGAGACTGAGGGGTGACCTCATTAATATTTATAAATATATAAAGGGTGAGTGTCACGAGGATGGAGCCAAGCTCTTCTTGGTGACAACCAATGATAGGATAAGGGGTAATGGGTTCAAACTGGAACACAAGAGGTTCCACTTAAATATGAGAAGAAACTTCTTCTCAGTGAGGGTGCCAGAGCACTGGAACAGGCTGCCCAGGGAGGTTGTGGAGTCTCCTTCTGTGGAGACATTCAAACCCGCCTGGACGCCTTCCTGTGTAACCTCATCTGGGTGTTCCTGCTCCGGCAGGGAGATTGGACTAGATCATCCTTTGAGGTCCCTTCCAATCTCTAACATTCTGTGATTCTGTGTGATAGCCAAGTGCTTTTCTGTTACCTTTTGCAGCTTTTTCTACCACATTTGCATACTCTGTTTTCTTGTCAAATTCTGAATTTTAAAGCTTTCCCTGCTAGGTGACAGCTTACCTACATGAGAGAGTGTGTGTATGTATGTATGTAGAGACACCATTACTATTACAAATTTAGTCACACTGAACTTCATTATGGAACTATTATATGGAAAGTTTAATCTTGGTGCTTAAAGGTTAGGCAATGTTAGGGGATGATGTGGGGTTGATTTAAATTTATTTTTCTCTCCAAGCATGTATTTGAAGTTGTATTTCAACATCCAATACAGTTTGCTCAAAACCAGTGCTCCAGTTGGGAGAGACAGCAATATTTTCCCTTTCTCAACCAGTAAGTTGTGGTGGGAAACAAGAAGGGACCTGGTAGATACTTCGGTTTATAATTGTCTGTTCTTTGCACTCCTGTTATTAGACAGGGCTTCATACAGGTTAAATTGAGGAACAAGAGAAAATATAATTCCTCTCCCTCTTTGGTAAATAAAATATGAGAGACTGTGCATCATCATTTCTTCTTAACCCAAGACTAGCAACCAGGTTTTTTTCCCCAAGTCCTAATTGTGGCAGGGTAGACTTACCCACCTTTTGTAATGCACTGTCTATAACCCAGTAGAATAAACAACCTCCAGAGGTGTGAGCAGGATGCACCATTCCTAGTTTATGTTTTCCTGCTGGATGCCAAAAATCATGTACATGGCCAGTGAATCATGTCTTATTCACAACCAGTGAGTAGTCCAAATGTAAGATAGCAATCTGCTAGTGCTATGAGTTAGCCTGTTAGAATGGCTGTTGCAAGTCTACACTTGCGTTCAAACCTTGCTGAGAATCTGTGCAAGACCAGGAATAATGAAATTATCTTTAAAAACCCTATAGGTAGGAAAGGTATTGACTGTAGTTTTTTACAAGACCCCTCTTCGCTGTAATAGTAGATAGTATAACTAGTAGAGTTTTAAAAAAATAACACATAACACTTTGCTTAACATGCCAGAGTGGGATGGAAGACACTTCATCGTAATGTTTTTTGCATAAATGGTGGTAATTAGTGTTGTTTTGACACTAGATATCAGTTGCAGCATTTCTAATTTCTGCGTGTCTACCTTGGCAGCTTTAAAAATGTAATATAGTTTTTAGTACATACTAAGTAATTATTTTGTTATAGTTTACCAACCTTGAGGTTAAGAGGACATCATAAATTTAAAAAGCAAGATGACCATGCAGGGTGCTGTGTATTTAAGTTGTGGATATTACTTTCAGCTGTAAGATTTGTAATTTATTTTGTCACCTTCTTTTGCAGAGATGAGAGGAATGACAGGGAAATACAGAAGCCACCTTCAAAACTCTTGACGCTTTATGCAGATCTTTTGGGTTTGGAATTCACAGAGCAGACTGTTTTCTCTGAACTCAACTGTATTCATCTTGGCTATTCTTCAGAAAGTTCAAATCTTCCTTAATTATGAAATCAGTGATGGGCAGCTGATTGCTATATAAGTAGTTTCAGATGTATTTAAAGATATTTCAGATGTCATATGAATGTTACACGTTGCCATGCTTCACAAGGTTAAATCTCTAAACTTCAATGTGTAAATATTAGAAGCAGGATTTTATTCAATAAAACATATTATGCACATGTTGTCTCTTGGTTTTGTTACTGTTTTGGGAAAACTCAAATAAGTTATTTGAATATGACTGCCTTTTCAACAAAATAAACCTTAGACAAACAGACCAGCTTGTGCGTCTGGTCTGACTGGGACCTCCTTTAATCAGTGTCGTTCGCTGCCTTTCAGCTGGGTGGCTTCATGTATAGTCCCAAATCCTGATTTCCTTTCCGAAAGGGAAATGAAACCCCGGTTTTTCTTGAGAAGGGAGGATTTTTTTGCTTTGCTATAGGTGAGAGACTCCCTTGGTACATTTTTGGTGCCCTGTCTTTGTTTAGTTGTTTTTCCTCTAGATAATGGAATGTGTCTGCCGGTAAGCAGTTGTGCAAAATGTGCCGGTTTGTCAAGAAAAGGTAAGAGCACCCTGACATATTCATGCCAGTGGTGGGAGAAGAGGCAGCGCATGTGACGTTTTTCTGTTGGTGTGGATACAGAAATACAACATTATAGGTGTCAGGAGGAGACCTTCACTCTGAATGTCAGTGGATATTGCTCCACCGTGTTCCTCTGTCACCCGTTCCGATGACCTGGGGGGTTGTTCGTTGGGCAGATCCACTGAAATCCAAGGGACACCTGACTTTGGGGACAACACCCTTGATTATGGGTACCTGCATCTCAAAGTGGTGTGTGTCTCAGGGCTCCTGGGCAGCTCTCATTTCCCTCTCCTAAACCTGAGGAGCAACCGTCGTGGGGTTCATTTGTGCCACATCAAAAGGACTTGTACAGATAGAAGGTGCCAAATGATAATCTTTTCAGGCCCTACTGCCATTTTGTGTATGATCCTGCATCCATACTTCATACATTCCCTATAGAATATCACAACTGAAAATGGAGCTATTTGTTGAGGTTTCTAATCAAAATGACACCTGGTCATGTCTTATGTCTGTAAGTCTCCTGTAAATGCTGTGTATAGAATTTGTTGATTGTTTTAAATAAGACAGATGCATTATATATTTTGTATTTTTGGTGCTGAATGGAAACTATTTTGGTTTTATGAAGAAAAGTGTTTTTTAGAATGATTTCTCTCTTTGTAGAAAATCAATAGATATTTTAGTAACTGTCTTCTAAGAATGTACTGTTACTGTGTTTCAAAGCACATAAAAAAGATACAATTACACTACTGCCATAGTAAAATGGGCTTTGGTAATTAATAGCCTAAATACTATATACTTTGTGGTTTTCATAGATGAAAGCAGTTTGTAATTTAGTGCAAAGCTTAAATTCAAGTTGCATGTATGGAAATAGGAAATAATATATTTCTTAATAAACATGTAGAAAATATTTGTTCTTAATGTGAACTGCTACAATCTGGTTGAGGGGCAGGTTTTGTATTTTCAGTGAGTGGTGATGCATCATTTTTTAATAGTAAAAAAAATGTTTCTCTTCTGTCTGTTTTGGATAGTAGAGTATTTTTCCCTGGCAAAGACAATGTTCTAAAATAGGTGCTGCTCCCAAAAACCTGCCTAGATGGCAGTATCCACTCATGTAATCTGTGCTCAGGGATGGCGGCCGTTTAAAGTGCGTGTTACGGAAAAATGACATATAGTTCTAAATCAGACAGGAAGGTGTATGTTGTTACATACAAATAACTGTTTCTCATCATATTCCTTAATAGTAAAATCCATAGATAAGTCATATTTAGCTCTCTTAATTAGATCATGCAAAAAATGTGTGGAGGGATATTCTCAGATTTTACCTGGACAGTGATTATTTCCCTATAAGTAACTCCTTCTAAAGCAAAAAATTGTGTCAGTAGTCCCTGCTGATGGTCCAGAAAATGAGTAACCTATCTAGTCATGCTCATTTAACACAAATTGCTGGAAATACTTATGGTACATAGTTTAATGCTGGATCCTGAGACAGCAGATTGGAATTCGAGAAAGACATATACAGCTTTCATGGGATCCCAGATTTATTAATTGCAGATGAAAGACTTGTATACTCATCTCCTGTCATCTGGCGCAGTTAAGACTCAACCTCAGTGTAACAAACAGTGCACCAATTAATAAAACTTGGATTTAAATCATTAGAGGTATTCTCCCTCGTGGAAGTGCACGTGTTTGTAAGAGGATTAGCCAGTAGAATGCTCTCACTGCAGTAGCCAGGAGCCTTGACACAATGACCTTCTGCTCCTGCGGTCTGATAATCAATTCTGAGCTCATGAATCTTTTCAGACAGCTCCCTTGCTCCTGTAGCTAAAAAGCGATGTTCCCAGTGCCCTGGTATGTTGCAGCAGCTCTGTTCTAGCCACATAACTTTGGAGGCAGCAGCTGAAAGGAATCCATTCAGCAAGCTGGCAGAGATTGTGATCACAGCAGCTCACAGGGTTCAGTGAGCATTATATGTTCACAACAAAATAAGCTGACACAGTCTGTAAGCTCTGCCAGATTTCAGTAGACCCAAAATAAGGGTGCAATTCTTTTGTAGCTCTTTTGCTGCTTAGCTGCCCTGCAAGATACATGTTTGTTACATATGGGAGATGTACATCTGACTTCAGCATAAACAAGATTTTTAGAACTTAATTTGGTTGCTTCTGCTTTGGCATTGAGTACCGTTTGAGACCCTGGGGTATCCTGCGTGGTCTCCAGCTGCCGCTTCCAGAGGTCCTATGTGATACCTGCCAGCCCCGTGTGTATCTTGGGTGCCTTAGGGCATCTCAACTGGCACTAAATGCCTGTGTTCAGGCATCTAAATGGAGCCCTTTGTTTTCTGAGGCTTGGGTGGGTGATGTCTGACTATTTTTCTGTGAGCTTGCATAAAATGCTAGCACTGAGATTGGTGCATGCCTCAGTTTTCAAAATAAATTGCTTGAATCCAGAGTAAGTACATAAGGTGGGATACACGGCATGTTGTGCTTGTGAAAGAAAGGATTGTCTCCTGGGTGATGTGCTGAACTGGGCATTTAGTTCCTCGAGGTGAATAACTTAGAGCAAAACTCCCAGCCTCATAAATGTCCCCTGGCTGGAGGTGGTTGCTGCAGCTCACAAGGTTTCTGATGAATATCTGAAAATAATGTGTGGGCAGGACCTGGTTCAAGTTCAGCAAAGCCATGAGCAACAGTGGTGAGTTAATGGGAGACGAGGGAGCTGCAGTCCCCTCGCTTTCCTGCAGCAGCTGCATGTGGGATTCAGCTCAGGATTAAGCCACCTAAATTTAAGTGTCGAGATACAGGTGCACGTCTGAGCAGAGCAGTCAGGCTGGCTAGTAAGTGCCTTTAGGGTAATCTGACTCATTGTGTAGGCTGAGCTGGCTCCACTGACTGCCTCAGCTAAGTTGCGCGTAGTGCCACGTGAGATGTTTTAAGGTATCCCGCCTGGCCCTCAGCTGCTAGTCTAGAAGGGTTCAGATCTCCCAGCCCTACCTGCCAGCTCAGGCACAGCTTGCATGCCCTACGTCATCCCAGGCATCATTGCTAGATGCTGGCATGGACAACAGCATCTGATTCTCCAGTGGCTGTCATGGGATCACAGTCCGAATGTGGACTTCAGATAATGAACTTCAGATGACATTGCCCATTCCGTGCTGTGGACAGAAGGGAAAGAGAACGGAGAAGCAGCACACAAAGCGTTAGGTGGGTGCTGGGGCCGTGCACTAACTGGTGCAAGAAGCTGGCAGAAGGCGGTCTGTGCCTCAGTCCAACTGGTGCAAGCAGTGGTGGCCTAACCCTTGCTTAATGTCACCTCAGTTGCCCCCAGCCCTCTACAGAAAGAACTAAACCTCCTGATGGACAATACTGATTAATTTGATCAGTAGCCTATTTCATATTGCAAAAGCAACACTGAATCAACCCCAGCTTTGGGTTTATGTTACTTGCTTTGAAATTGTTTATGGTCTTTGGTGACATTTTTAAACCCTATTTTTGTGTGGTGTGGAAGAAAAAAAAAAGCCAAAATAATTGTACTACATTGAGTAGAAACTAGTGTCTGTTCTTACTCACGCAGGTCTGTGGATGACTATCATACAACAGACAGCAATGTGCCACCAGTGTTTGAGAAGGACTCCGTGTGGATTCCTGCATCTAATTCATTACTTTTATATGATAATTAAATCATTCCTGTTTACTCGTACTGTGTTTACTTGCAGCTGAGTACTTGCTGAAAACAGAAATTGTCTGAATTTCTGACGCCTGTGGTTGCGCTCTTCTTGCAGCGCTGGCGAGCTCTGCCCTGCCTGAGCCACTGCTGGTTCCAGTTTCGGGCAGTCTGAGGTGGGCAACGTGGGCTGCAGGCAGATGGTTTCTTTCCAGTCTTCCCACCACAGCCCCTGCTGGACCCTCCCTTAGCCTGGGCAATGAAGCAGCACAAACAAACACAGTTTTTCCCTCTCTGGTTAACTACCACCATGATTTCAGGCCACTCATGCCTAACCTGGGCTTGTCCCACCTTTGCTGAGGGGACCATGGAGGACAAGAGGGATGGTGGATGTGCAGGGATGTTCTGGGGTCTGTGCAGTCCCCTCTCTCCACCCGCACACCTACAGGTCAGTGAGACCCCCCACGTACATACAAACACAGTTTCTTGGCTTCCCAGGGCTCTGGCATAAGCCGCATGGGTAGTAAATCACAGAATCACAGAATGTTAGGGATTGGAAGGGACCTCGAAAGATCATCTAGTCCAATCCCCCTGCCAGGGCAGGAACACCTAGGTGAGGTTACACAGGAAGGCGTCCAGGTGGGTTTTGAATGTCTCCAGAGAAGGAGACTCCACAACCTCCCTGGGCAGCCTGTTCCAGTGTTCCGTCACCCTCACTGAGAAGAAGTTTCTTCTCAAATTTAAGTGGAACCTCTTGTGTTCCAGCTTGAACCCATTACCCCTTGTCTTACTGTTGGTTGTCACCGAGAAGAGCCTGGCTCCATCCTCGTGACACCCACCCTTTATATCTTTATAAACATTGATGAGGTCACCCCTCAGTCTCCTCTTCTCCAAGCTAAAGAGACCCAGCTCCCTCAGCCTTTCCTCATAAGGGAGATGCTCCACTCCCTTAATCATCTTTGTGGCCCTGCGCTGGACTCTCTCCAGCAGTTCCCTGTCCTTCCTGAACTTGAGTGGCCCAGAACTGGACACAATATTCCAGATGAGGTCTCACCAGGGCAGAGTAGAGGAGAAGGAGAACCTCTCTCGACCTACTAACCACCCCGCTTCTAATACACCCCAGGATGCCATTGGCCTTCCTGGCCGCAAGGGCACAGTGCTGGCCCATGGTCATCCTGCTGCCCACCAGGACCCCCGGGTCCCTTTCCCCTACACTGCTCTCTAATAGGTCATTCTCCAACCTATACTGGAACCTGGGGTTGTTCCTGCCCAGATGCAAGACTCTACATTTTCCCTTGTTATATTTCATTAAATTTTTCCCCGCCCAACTCTCCAGCCTGTCCAGATCTCGCTGGATGGCAGCACAGCCTTCTGGCGTGTCAGCCACTCCTCCCAGCTTGGTGTCATCAGCAAACTTGCTGATAGTACACTCAATTCCCTCATCCAAGTCGTTGATGAATATATTGAATAATACTGGTCCCAGAACCGACCCTTGAGGCACTCCACTAGATACAGGCCTCCAACCAGACTCTGCCCCATTGACCACGACTCTCTGGCTTCTTTCCTTCAGCCAGTTTGCGGTCCACCCCACTACCCGATCATCCAGCCCACACTTCCTCAGTTTTGCCGTGAGGATGCTGTGGGAGACGGTGTCAAATGCTTTGCTGAAGTCAAGGTAGACCACATCCACTGCTCTGCCATCGTCAATCCACCTTGTTACGTCTTCATAAAAGGCTATGAGGTTGGTCAAACACGACTTCCCCTTGGTGAAGCCATGCTGACTGTCCCTGATGACCCTCTTATCCTTGATATGTCTTAAGATGGCACCAAGGATAAGGTGTTCCATCACTTTCCTAGGCATGGAGGTGAGGCTGACCGGTCTGTAGTTGCCCGGGTCCTCCTTCTTGCCCTTTTTGAAGACCGGAGTGACATTTGCTTTCCTCCAGTCCTCAGGCACCTCTCCCGTTTCCCAAGACTTGGCAAAGATGATGGAGAGTGGTCCAGCAATGACTTCAGCCAGCTCCCTCAGCACCCGCGGGTGCATCCCATCTGGACCCATGGATTTATGGATGTCCAGATTGCTTAATTGCTCCCTAACCCAGTCCTCATCGACCAAGGCAAACTTCTCCATTGCCCTGCCTTCCTCGGGGGCCTCAGGGGTACGGGGCTCCTCAGGACAGCCTCCGGCAGAGTAGACAGAGACAAAGAAGGCATTCAGTAACTCTGCCTTCTCTGTATCTTCTGTCACCAGGGCACCCACCCCATTCATCAGTGGGCCTACATTGCCTCTGGTGCTAGTTTTATCTGCCATGTAAAGCTGACATGGTCCTTTCCCCTCAACTGCCCTGCCAGTTCAGGCTGTGCCGAGGACCTGGAGGCAGCCCTTGCCAAGGGTCTGACCAGTGGAGGTCACCATGGGTATGTGGAGCAACACCAGGATCCCAAGCACCTTTGGTTTGGCCTGGGGCAAAGATGGGACGCTCACAGGAACCTGCCTCTGCCTGCCCTGAGGCGGCAGGACCATGTGTATGACATGGGGACTGAGACCTTCAAGGGGCTGCAGAAGTGACCCTCATGATGGCAGCGTGGGCAGCCGCCGGTGTGTGGACCCAGTGGTGCCTTCTGCCTTCCAGCAGCTCTCAGGGCAGTTTGGTACCTGACAGGCAGCAAAAAGCCATGAGGGAGACAAGTGGAGGAGCCAGCTCACCCCTGTGAGCCAGGGGACGGGGTCTGGCTGGCCTGGAGCAGCATGTCTGGACGGTAGGTCCCAGTGGTTGCTGCACAGAGGAGGCATTAGAGAGATTGTTGTTCAGTGATGACCTGGGACCTGACAGGCAGTGCAGCACCTCGGCTTTCCATGTGCTTGGGCAGCTTAGCTATCTCACACTATGTATTTGCTAATTTAGGGTTTCCCAGGAAGGTGCCAACCTAGACATTTTGAAAATTTTGGGCTGGTTTGTAGAGAAAATGGAGAAGGTGCCTCCAGCAGGACCCATGGCTGCAACCAAGTGCTGTAGACTTTCCCCTCCCACCCAGGCCGGTGCAGGGCAGTGCCTCAAGTCAAAGCAGAAGGCTCCTAAGAGGGATGGGTCACATATTAGAGTGTTTTTAGGTAATTTTTTTATCCCATAAAAGACAGGAAGATCGTGTCTGCTGTGATGACAAAACTCTAATGCCTACTGGCTTGACCTCAGGGGCTTTCAAACACCCTTTGAGAGAGAGCAGTGAGGCAGTGGAGGAACAAAGCACAGCCTTGTTCGAGTGCCCCTCCAATGGCTTTGTGGCATCTCATGTTGTTACCAACTAGTCCTGTGTTTTGTTCACAAAACAGAATTTAACTTGGGAAGGAAGCTGTGAGCAGGTTGCCGTTCAAATGTTAATACACAGAGAACAAACAGAGTAAGGGCAAGGTTAGAGTAACCATAACTGTTACTCCTTTTCAACGATTTTTTCTTGTCACTCACCCCCCACATTTTCCACGTGGTTTCCCCTCCCGTTGTGCCAACAGCCTAGCTACTTCTTCTAGTACAATACTTTTAAAGTGACTTTTGTCTCACTTGTAATAAAACCGAAGTGTATATTATTGAGCTGTTCCTCATTTAGTGCTCATCACACTTGAGTTAGAGGTGGCCGAAGCAAAGGCAAGCAGGTGTCGAAATGCCTTGCAGAGCAGACGTGGTCTGGAACTGTTGCCTTCTCCCTCAGTCCTTTTCTTCGCAGCTGTGCCCCATGCCACAACCAACCCACATCTTCCCTGGGTGTGGGGAGACTTCGCTGCCCCCAGGCAGGGGATGGGGCTGAGCTGGGGGAGGTGGTGGAGCGGGTTCCACAGCAGCTGCTGCTGCTGGGCAATGAGGGGGAGAGGATGAAGAGGTGTGAGGTGGGCACTAGCATTTCACAGTGGAGCCACAGCCCTGCCTGCCCTCGACCAGTGATCCCAGCTTCCCCAGTCTTCCCCTCCGCTGCCGGTCCCAGCCCTGGCCCCTCAGGAGAGGGAGCCAGCCTGGCCATCGCAGACTGTGCATCTTCTCCCTGCCTGCAGTGCCCTGCCTGCCACCACCCCATCCCACCCCTCATCCTTCAGTCTTGCTCATCTTCCCAGGTGGAGGCAGTTTTGGTGACTTACACCTCTTCACTGCTCAGGACCATCAAATGCCTGAAACACCCACTCAGGCTGTGACGGGGGTGTTGTCATACTCACTGGGTGACCCTTTGGGAGATGGCGCTTTATCTCATTAGCTTCCAGCAAAGAGCCTGTGATTCATCTTGTGTTACGAGCAGTGAAATCGCTGAGAGTTTTGCTGTCGGCTTCACTAACGGAGCCCTTAGCTACCACAGCACTGTGGGCTAAGTGAAGCCCAGCGCAAATTTATCTGGTTTTCTGCTGTTGCTGCACCAGCCCACTCTCCTCAGGCTGATGCTGCTTCTGCTCTTGCAAAGCTGTTTTGTGGCAGCGCAGGGACTGCCTGCATTCAGCCTGCTGTTTTGGGGAGGAGGATGTTTACATTATTGCTATGGTTAAAATGATCTAGGCGGAGCATAGCTGTAAAAGCAAACTGATATTTGCGTGTGTATGTATGTATTAATATACACACTCACTGAAATGAGTGATGCCGCTCTTGAATGAAGCTGGCTCCCTGAGACTGACGTTCAGAGTATCTTTCCCAATGAGTTCAAGTATTTTTATTGTTAATGAAAGAATCCTTGGGTTTTAGTAATTTATTTTTGCTGTGTTTGTAACGTCTGTCCACATCCCTAGATGAAACCTTACTATCCTTCTATCAGGTGTGAAAAATGGGGCCATTTTCTAAGTGGGTTCTTGGATTTATTTTCTTGTTTTTCAACCAAGGGGGGAATAGTTAAATTCAAGTGGGGGTTTGTTCTTTTATTACTTATTTATGAACCTCTTTAATCCTTTTATTAACTCTGATGCTATGCTGAGAAATCTGCTAGGCAAGCCTCACTGCAGTCCCTTGCAACAAGGTGAGTTATGACTATGAACACTCCCCATTCATTGCCAGGGAGCTTAAAGACCTGACACTGTGTCTGAGAAATATAGGATCCTCTACACTGGGAAAACATCAACGCTTCCCCGTCCATCACCAGGTCCCGGCCGTGCTGGCTGAGGTGACAACAGGGCTTCTGCAGGGCCAGTCACCCCATAGCATGTCCCTCTGGCTTGGGAAGGGTGCTGGGAACCGTGTGCTGGCAGGAATGCCAGATCACGAATGTTTCCTGAATGAGTGATTCAGGTCTGGGCCACCACCACCAGCTCAGTGTTGTGCTCACTGAGGCTAAACAAAATTTGGGATGCTCTGCCAACACGCTGTGCATGCTCACCGGCACGCTGCTGTGGGCTTGCTCTCTGCGCAGTCCTCACACACCAAGGGCAGGACGATTTCAGGCTCCCATTTGCACATAAACCCTCTTTTCTTTCCAAGGCTGTTGAACTGTGTGGGTGGCTTTTGGCTTCACCAGCCGGTTGTTTCCTGTGCCCACAGTGGAAACGATTAGGTGTCCCTCTGCCCTGAGACGGAGGCTCCTCACTTTGTAATTTGCCAGCCCCACCACGATGGGAGTGAGCCAAGCCCAGCCGGGTGGCACAGGGCTCCTGAGGCAGCATCCCAAACTGGTGCTCAACCCCAGAGGCTGCTAATGACACGGAGCCAAAGGGTGAGCTCAGCTGAGCTGATCTGGGGCTATTCATACCCTTCTGATTGGTTTGATCAAAAAGTATCAGCGATGGAGGTCGGTGGGCTTGGCTCCATCCAGCTGGTGTAGAGGTGTGTGAATTTGAGGCTGGTAGAGCAATGACTACTGGCTGCGTGTGTTACACACTTTGGTGAAGAGCATACTCAAGGTTCTTGAGTACCTTAGAGGAAAAAAAAAGAAAAAAAAACATTGTTCATACATTTTTAAGAGGCTGTATATAGCTCAGTACTCTAGCTGTGTCCCATTATCTGAAATGAGATGTTCAGAAACATCCCAGTCAAGAAACAAGAAAGTGACAAAGTGTGGTGAAGACTATAAATCATAAACTACAAAGCAAGCCCACATCTTTTAACAAGAGCTGCTTTATTCAGGCAAGGAAGTGTACTTAGGCATAACTTTAAATAGCATGCATCAGAAAAACTCTCTCAAATTCTATATAATTTTACGTAATTAAGTGTAGGTATTTCATCCTACTACAATTTACTGCCTTGCCCCTTGTGCCTACAATGTTGATATTCATCATAGATTTGAGCAGTTTATTTCAGTGAAAGCTAACCCACACTTGCAGAGCCCAGATTGTAATTATCCTACTCCAAAGTGCCAGTCGCGGTTCCCTCCATTGCCCGTCTGAGTCCCACCAGATGCAGCCCCAGGCAGAGAGGCGCTGGCAGGGCAGTGGATGCAGGCAGCTGCAGGCAGGCCCCTGAGCAAGCTGCCACTCGCCCGGTGCCCCTCCCTTCCTTCTGGACTCCTGCTTTCAAGACTGCTCTATTCTCCTCCTTGTTTTGCTCCTCTTGTCCCCAGTGTAACTGCAGCTCTGCCTTTGGGCTGCTGAGATCCGGGGATGTCACATTTCTATGAGAAGTGCGTTGCTTCTGGCAGCATAAATGGGAGAAGAAAGTCCTGGAAACCCTTTTTTTGTCCTGGCTGTTATGTTCAAACCAGGGAGAGCCCAGCGATGATAATTGTGAGATGGACAGATGGACCCCAACGTGGGGCTGCATGTCTGGCTTCTCCTTAACCAGAGAGCTGTCGGGTTTTGGTGCAGGAAACGTGTGGTGTTGGGATGTTAAATATGGAAATGAACCAGCTGCAGGCATGCCATGGGGTCCCCAGCTCTGGCACACACCCACAAAGAGCTGCCACCCCACAAAAGGCTGCAAACCCCACCCCAGCAACCAGGTTGGGGTGCTCAGGAGTACGGAGGGCTGTGACCAGGGCAGCATCAGCTCACTCAGAGCATTGCTGGCACATGGGGAGTGTGTTTTGGGAGGGGTGGCATGGACAGGCCGGTGCCTGCAGCAGCTCTTGTTTGCCGCTGACGGGCAGGGGCTGGAGCAGGCAGGCAATGCTGTGCCACGGTGCCAGGAGCAGGCAGGCATTGCTCTGCCACACGGCTGCGAACAAAAGGCCATTATCCAGCCCAAACCGCAGCCCCCGAGTTACTTGCTGTTACTTGTGCGATGCCACTGGAAATGTTGTGGGACATGCAATGAGCAGTATGAGGTCCTTGCCTGCCCCCAAAGCCAGGGGTGCATCGCAGGAGGAGGCACAGGGACATCAGGGAACAGCTGAGGAGCTTCTCCCTCACCACTGTCAGCATGATCACCTTAAAAACTACCTCATCACGGGCATTTCTAGTTCAAGCATCCCACGGTATTGTCAGTAAGCATTGTATACTGATATATATATTATATATACTCTGCCTGGTATATTATCAGACCAACTATGTTTTCTGCTGGGATGGAGTCTGCATGTATTAGCAAGGTTCAGCTTATCTCCTTCAATTCCCCTTTTATTATGCCATTATTGCAAGTTTAAAAATGACCAAGGGGCTTCTCCAGTGATTTATATGGCAAACATCTAAAAATCTGGCCAACAAAGTACCACATTAATTCTTTGATGTGGACTTGATGCCCAGATCCATGTTTAAAAGAATGAAGTTCATTCAATTTCTGCTATATTAGCCTGAACTCCCATCAACTGTTCTTTTCACCATCATGGTTTTTTACTTTCGTAAATGGTGGTGGTTGTTGTTGTTGTTGTTGTTGTTGTTGTTTTCTGCTTTTTACTTGTATGAAAAAATATACCTGAAAGAAAAGTGCTAAGTGTCTGCCACTGTGACAAAAGCTGGAGATTCACCCAGGTAAATGCGTTGGAAGAGAGGGATTGCATTTTGGTTTGCTGGGATTTGGTTTTAGCTCCAGAGGCTTAAGGCAAGGCTTCTACCAACACTAGCTAAAAATACTTTCATGCAGATGTGAGATTTCAAAATTTACACAATTTCTTTAATAGAAAAACCTGTTGAAACAAAGGCCTGGATTTATTTTTTTACTCACCACTGCCTCTCAGGCTTGGCTGCCCTCAGCTTGCGCACAAGTACAGCTAAAGCCAATGAAAAACACGCAAGGAAGTGTGATGGGGCAGTTAGCTTGGGTGTTCAGCCATTCCCTAAGCAACACTGGCCAGGCTTTCAGGGAGGGATTACCATAGCCATACATTTCTATTTTTACATCCTGCAGCAAACATGTTATTACCACTGAACTGAACACGGCCTGCTGAGAAAAGAAACTTTAGACATCGCCTCTCGGACACCCGAGGAAAGCAGCGCCATGAGCCCAGCCAAGGGGGTTTGCAGTGTGTCGGCTCTGGAAGCTGCCGTGGGGATGGGACGGGATCCGATGGGGATGCTTGACGCAGGGGATCTCGCTCCTCGCTTGGCTCTGGTGAAGCCTCAGCCTCCTTCTGCCCCAGCTGTGGCTTCTGGCATGGGAAGGGTCCCAGTGTGAAAACCAGAGCCAGTTCCTTGTTTTCCATGTCCTCAAGAAGAAGCTGTGGGTCAGCACCAGGACCCAAACATACCGGCACCTTCAGGGCTTTGCAGAGAGAAATAACTTTTATCAAGTCCTTTCTAAGTTTTCCAGTTTGCAGTAAGTACACAGGCCAGTGGTTTCACTGCACGGTTCAGCTACCAGCTTTAAAGTCTCAAGAACACTACTGAGCTTCCAAAACAATAATCATAATTAAAACCCCCAAATTCTTTCCTATTGTATGAACATGCCAAAAGATACAAGAAATCCATGGAAAGATGGATGGATTTTTCACTTTGGCAGATCCCATAAGATTAATACATTTGCTGAGAAGCCCTGTTGTAAGCAGTATTTATGCCAAGTATTCTCTTCTGAAGCTCACAAAATATCTGAAAGTATTAAAAAAATCCAAGTTCAGTACCTGTAGGGCTTCCACTTATAATAAAGTGAGTCACATGGCAGATATGATTGGGATGATCTTCTGTAGCATTTTGCGGTTGTTTACATATATGAAGTTTCCTAATTCAGATCCCTGTGCCAGAAACATGTAGCAACCTTTTCACACTGAAATTTTTTTTAAGTATTATTTTTCACTGTGTTCTCCCACAATCCCACTTTGTGTTTTGATACAAACAGAGAAAGGCAATGAATGAAAGGTAAAACTGGTGCTCCAGGCATGATCCTCACTACAAATATTTGTTGAGGTGAGCTGTCCTGTACAAAGCATATCAGCTTTCGCTCTTGAGACCTCCTTTGGGCAAAACTATGTTCATGGAAACACGGTACAAGTTAACAAGAAAACAACAGTCAGTCCCAGAGGGGCATCTTCTGCAGCGGAGAGCACTGTGGTTTGACCAGGCCAGAGGCGCATATGCTAACTGCAATAATCATAACTGGGAATGTCTTGTTTATGTGCTTAATTACAGTGAGATCTCCAACCAGCAAGACAAGCCTGGCTGTATAGGAAAGGACAACGGCTGTTGATGGGGGTAGATGAGAAGGCTTCAGAGGTGGAAGGTTGTGTATGGAGCAAATACATGTCCTGGCAGGGTCTCCAGAACAGGCACTGGAGAGCTGGGACATACCACAAGCCTTACCACCTTGGCAAGGGTCTCCTCGTAGTTGTGGTGGGTTGTAGAGGGCCCAGGGAAGGTTATAGCACCTGGGAGACGTCAGAAGAAATAGAAAAAACAAAACTGGAACTCTATGCTAATGGCGAACATGGTGTAAAACCCCATCCCAAAACCAGCAGGTTGGTTTAAGGTAATGACAGAAATTGGGCAAAAGTAATGGTGATTGCCTCCTCTGTTTTGGGTGGGCTAAGGGATGCCTCAGGCAGCAGTGCTGAGGTGGTGTCGGCTGAAGGCAGGAGCGCTGGGTGTGTGGGTGAGCAGAAGCCTTGCAGCACCTTCTCCTGGCACTCAGGCAAAGGTGCCAAGCAGCGTCGGACATGGGAAGGAGACCTGAGTGTGTTTGCTTTTCGCTGGAGGAGAACAGCAGATGCAGCTCAACAAGAGGAAGTAAGGGTCAGTAGCACTGAGGAATTTTATTTCCTTGGTGAGCCTGTACTGGTACAACAGAAAGGCCAGAGGAAAAGCTGAGAAGAAAAGGGGGTGAAAACCCTTCAACAGGCAAAATATTGAAGCAGTGAAGTATCAGCACTGTGGAAATCAATATGGATGGTAATAGTTAAAACTTTTCACTTTGTCTCATAATGTTGGGAGAGAGTATGAGCTGAGAGAACATGCTGGGTTATGGGTCTGGAAATGTCTGAGAGAGCTGGACTACAGCCAGTAAGCTATGGTAGGAAAGCTGGTTAGGTCAGGCACATAGTGGAGTGGAAAACAGGCAGGGCCCTGCAGCCAACATGGGTCCAGAAAAGGGTGAAGAGGCCTTGGATGACCAAGAGCATTATGTCAACAAAACATTAACAAAGTCCTAAATGAGCCAAAGATCAGCTGGGGAGAAGTAGATGAAGGGGCCAATGGTTGCGGTTTTGGAGAAATCATCTGCTGGGTTTATGAGTCACGGAGACCAAAACCAGACAGGAACAAGAACCGGGCAGTCACAGTTATGGCTTGCTGGGCCTGAGGATGAACGACTAATTCATTTTGCATGTACTGTATTGCAGATTCCCTCCATATCTGAATTTTTAAAATGGGGCTTTTTACACCCGGAAGAATGAGTAACACTTGGGAGCTTAACTCATACCACTTGTATCGCTGCTTCTGTGAACCTGGTGGACGGCAATTGTAAGTGTACATGGGAAATTTGGGCTGTTCCCTTGCTTTCATTTCATCCATTTACTGTACTAATGGTGAGATGCTGGAAGTGGTGATGAGCATTACAAAACCAGGTTGCTTTTGCTCAATCCCACTGCAGCTCCAGCTACTTTCCTTTCCCACGAAACCACCGTGGGTCCTGAGTCCTGCATGCCACGGTGCAGAGCTTTGCATCCCAGGGCAACAGCTGGAGAGATGACAGCTGTCATGCAGTCATGACCAGATGTGTGTGCATGGCTGCATCTGTATCTGTAACAGAATGGGATGCACCAAGTTATGAACTGCATTTTATTAGATGTGCTGGGCTTCCTTGGAGCCTGGCTGAGGACAAGCCTTTTCTGTCACATTCCTGAGAGTTTGGGGAAAGACTTCTGAGGGCCTTTTATGGGGTGTTACTAAAGGCCACCATGACACAGTAATTTAAGTATGTGACACCGACTGTTTCTCAGTCAGTAGTAGCCTCATGGTGCCTGACATGGGAACACCAACATGACTTATGGATCTGGTGTTTTCCATTGTTCCTGACACTCACTGACTTAAAGGGGGAGGTTTCTGGTGTTCTAGTGTTTTCCTTCTGTTTGTGTAGAGAGTAGCATATCACATCTTGCGATTGTCATTTCGCAGAACAGCAACAACAATAGTAAGCCTGTGGCACACATAGGAAGTCCAATGGAAGAAGAAACAGTAACAGTGATCTATAATACCTGGGTGTGATTTCTACTGTTCTAGTTGACAATTCAGGATTTCTCCCAGCAGACAAAACAGAAAGTCTTGTCAAAACATCTTTTACCTATAGGAAGAGATCTGGTTTTATCCTGAACGAAACTTTGACGCAGTCAGTCATGGGGGATGTTCCTGGTTACTGCAGTCCCAGAAATACAAGGCACGTGGTTCCTTCACGGGTCATTTCAAATAGTTCAGCTGAACAGAAGTTTTGCTTTTCACTAGAAAATGTAGCTTCCTTTTCAATTGTCATTCCCAAGCAATGTTAGGAACGTGGTAAAGAAATGCTATTACATAAAACTTGGACCGACTTCAAAATAGGTTCTAAATGTGTTTTCTGCATAATCATCTCTGCTTAGACCTAGACCTTTTTCTTTCCAAAATGCCGATGGCAGTTTAGAGACCGCAAGTTCCCAGAGTCTGTCCAGCCACTTCCTTGTTCAAATCCCATCAAAGATGCCTGTAGCTCACCAAAGAGCTCCATTTTGGTTACATTTTCAGAATTATGCAACAGGCACAGGATATGTCTCTCTCCAACCACACTTATTTTTCTCCATATCAAAGACACTTGTTCCCTTGTTCAGATCAAAGACACTTCTCCATGTAAGAAGATTCTTACATTAAGAACTGAGCCGAACAATTACAGTGCATTTGCCCGATGCCTCAATCAAACAGTACCTCAGTATGGTCATTACTTTTTCCTTTGTGCTCTCACTCCTATGTTTAGTTTTTCTTTGCTTTCTTTCAACCTCAGAAGCACAAGAAGGCTGGCACCAGGCACCACAGCAGCATCAGTATTCCTGTTGCAGTATAGCCCTTTTCATAGTTTTTTTAAAGTTTCATAAAAAGCTTGGGTTCAAATTCCAGAAGGTTATGACAGGTATTTAAAACTGGATTATGGGCTCCCATAGAGAATTGTATTAATGAAAAAAAAAGAGACTAAATGCCCAGCCACGTGGATGCAGCAGGTGATAAGGAGCTCCAGGGAGCTCTTTCTTGTCGCACTTGGACATATTCCTCAGAGTAATTGCTTGTACGCCCTAGAAATTGCTCTCAGTGTTAGACGACATGCACTTCAAAAGCACAAGACTGTCTTTTGCTATTTACTAATTAGTCAGAAAGCTCTGATAACACTGTTCAAAGGAAAAAAAAAAAGGCAAATAGGGCTGGCTGTCTTGGCTGTCATGTCTCTTTCAGTGGAAACTGCCCAAAATGTGTGGACCCTATTTTCAGCACCATGGTCCTTTACATCAAGAAGGACAAATGTATATTCCCTCCCAGCACTTTCCTTGCTAAGTAAGTACAGGGGAAGCGGATGGAGTCTCATGGAGCAGCACACTAGCCATGATGTCCTCAAGCCTTCAGAAAATCTTCTGTGCCTTCAGAAAGGGCATCCATGAGCAAGAGCCTCAGACTTGGGGGAGTCCATTTTGAGCATCTTCACCATTTTAGTGACATGCAAGGTAGCCAAAAATAGAGGAAGGCGGCTTTCCATACCTTTCCTTCCCACAGTGGGAGAGAACCCAGTGAGTAGAGCCCCAAAAGTTAAGCATGAAGTAGGTGCTGGTCATGGAACTGCTAAACATAAAACAAGAAGTGAGACATGAGGCAGACCTGACTCCTTGTGCTTCTTGAGCGGTCACAGCAAGTGAGCCCGGCTGCAAGAGACCTGCCAGCTGCAGACAAAATGTTGGCTAAAAAGATCTAGTCAAGTTTTAGGATGAGACAGACATCTTCCCACTAGAGAAGGGAAGCATTAGCACTGCTGTGCAAGGCTTTATGTATGATTTTTGTTTAGAAAACTGTTTCCAGCTCTGCTCAGCTGTGTTTTAAAAAGAGATAAACTGAAGTAGATATGGTGAAAGCGTGTAAGGGTGATCAAGGCAATGGGAACTCCACATGGAGACTGAGTGTGGCTTCTTTGGCTTAATGATATGAAGAAAGCAGGTCCTTCATGAAAAAATAATGATCTGAAATCCTAGGGAGAGAAAAGAACTATTTAGGTTAAATGGCAATGCTGACAGGAGAAAAAAAAATTGTGATGAAGGAAATCAGGTCAGAAATGAGAAACTGTCCAGTTGCCCAAGGACTGGCACCTGGAAGGAGCTCACTATGTGTATGGAAGGGTTTGTGTGACACTAGGGGTGAGACTTCATGTCTTCAGATGTCCTCGAATCCTCCTGATGTGGTGATGTGCCTCCTGGTGCCCCACATATTGCAGTCCCTGTGGGGCACGGGAAGGACAGTTGTTGTCCCTGCACAGCCTTGAGCATCCCAGTATATCATAAAAGCACCTGCCCTCGGGCTGTATGTGCTGCCAGATCCGTGTTACATTTCATAGTTCTGGGCAACAATTCCAGAGTCTTCTTGTGGCTCTAGCCTTTGGTCTGTGTGCTGCCATCCACCACTTGCTGTAAACCAGAGCTGTGACAGCTGTGCTGCTCAGCAAAGATGCTGGGATGATTGATCTGTTAAAGATGGTGAGGTGCTCACATGCTGCAGTCATGAAGGCCAGGTGAGTAAGCGAGGCAAGCAGGCTGGGATTTTAAAACCTTGGAGAAAACTCTGCTGAAAGCCAGTTATACCTGTATTCCTGTATCCCTGGGGAACTTTTGAAAAACCTTTGCTCTGATGGCAAAGAAACCTCATTTTCTTGCAACTGCTCCTCTGAAAGTTTAGTGGGAAGAAGTCTGTTCTCCCACGTTTCTATATTCCTCTGCTCTGTACTCCAGACCCTTATTCTGTCTTTAGCATCCAGCCACTTCTGTTGAGAATTTTTTTCGTCTGCAGTCCCGTGGAGCTGCTTAGAAAGCCAAAACCCACAAGCAAAGCTAGTTTCTGTCCTGTGCCTTTCAGAAGATTGCATTAAAGCTTTTTCATGTCCCCAGAGAAGACAGCTAAGGCTAAAATTATTATCCTCCAGATGTTGCCTCCCACTGACTGGAAGACAGTCCCACAGTAATGAACTGGTCTGAGTTTATCTGTACAAACATATACTTTCCTATAAACAGGAAGGAAAAGTGACAGGCTGTTTGTGGAGTTTGTTTGTTGTTTGCAGGACCCCTAAGGACTACTAAAGAACTCCAGATGGACTAGAATGAGATTATGATTGCTTCAGTCTGGTGAGCGTCTTCAGGATGTCACCTGCATGTTTCTGTCAAACACGCCTGTGAAGATTACGCTGGTCACAACTCCTTTTCAGTGGTGGTTAAGAGATATCAGGAAAAGAAAGCAAAGGATCAAAACTAAATTCCCAAATGGAAAACAAAGAAACTAGCTGGGACTGGCCTTCAGCCAGCTGAAAGACACAGCGCTGCCCTGCTGCTTTCCTGCCCAGCTTCTCTGCGGTGTGAGATGAACAAGCCTAGAATGAATGCCTCTTCCCCTACCCACCTCCTTGGGATTTCTGCTTAAGCTTCTCTCTGAGACCTAGTTAATGATGGTCACCTCACTTTTGATGGAAGAAACACAGCCCGCACGTGTGGCTCTGATTTCTGTTTCATTTATCTCTGCTTGTATCGCATCTGTGGCTTTACTGAGGTTATTTCTCAAAGCACAGGTCCTGTGGTGCTCTAAGTGTTTCCCAGGCACAGCTTTAAGGAATTAATAGACTTAGAGGATCTGGTCAATGTAACAGTGTGAAAAAAAGACCAGTTTTCTCCCAGTCAGCAGCCTAATCAGTTTTATTGCAGCTCATGCATTATCAACACTTGCTCTTTGATGAAGATACATTTGGGCTTAGGGGTTGTTGTTGCTGTTTGTCTGTTTAATTCAATTACTTCTTTGATCACTTCTGAGTATCTGCAGATTCAATTCCCATTCACTTTGTCTTGGACATGAGGAAAGAATGCATCAGCTGCAGAACTCACCTTTCCATTTTTTCCTGGGATCACACCAGCAACATGAAGTGTGTATTTATTTGCATATACGTCAACCATAAGCCATTGCTCTCTACTGAGGGCTTTCAAATGCAAGAACAACCTGTCCTGTTGCCCCATGGATCCTGGTTATCCACTGGGAAACGTGAGATCTCCCCTTACTCTCCTGCAGTGACACACATCTCCCCCAAAGCCTTAACGTGGACCCCACAACTCTGTTGTGGTTGTTTCATTGCAGTTGCATCAGATGTAACATGGACACATGGTCCGGTGTGACAGAGACCAGTGATCAGGTTTCATTCCTGATAAAGCCTCAGAAACAGCAAAACAACAGGTTCCCTGAAGAAGCTGCAGGCTCATATTTCAATAAAAGTCCATAAAATGAGCAGTTTATGAATACCCAGAAAGCAAGTCACATGGGGCTGTAACAAATGTCCTGCAGAAAATACAAGCTGTTCTCAGGCAGCTCCAGCTTTTTTTCCTCCCAGGGCATTCAGGCGCACAAGATCTTTTTGTTTCTTTTGAGGACACCATGGACTAATGTTCGGAGGAGACAGATAGCTAGTAGGTTGTACTTATTTCCCTTCATCAGCTTTCTGGGACCCTGTTAACTGGATGGCAAAAATAACAAAGGTGGTTTGTTGTTGGGTTTTTTTTGTTTGTTTGTTTGTTTTGTTTTGTTTGTTTGGTTGGTTGGTTTTTTGTTTTTGTTTTTGTTTTTTGTTTTTTAAGTCAGAGTGTCTGTAGTGCCAGAGTAATTATTTTTAATTAGTTATGAAATTGAAGGCTAACTGTAACTACATCTTCTTGTCTTGGCTATTGTTTCATTGTAAGGTTGGTGGATATGATTTTTGTAACCAATAAGGACAGTAGTGTAACACATTGATCAGTGTGGTGAAGAAACGCTTAAAGAATGTGTGAAAATGCAACTAGATACAAAAGCATGTTTAAGGAGCTAGTTCTTCAGCAATTGTCCCCAGCCACATTTCTGGACATCATGTTATCTTACTTTTCCTAAACTATGTAAAGATAAACAAGACAAACAATGGCACTGATTTTAGCTCTAAGAAACATTAGTATCACCTCTTGATGTATATTTGAATGAAACTATGTTTTTGTAGGGCTGTTCTGTTCAGCAACAAGCAACTGTTAATTCTCATTTCATCTCAGTCCGACATAACAATCCACAGTACCCTCACTATGAAGCCAGCCCAGCTGAAGACTTCGGGCCCACTCCCACCTTTTCCAGCTCTTGGTTGCCCAATACGTTCCTGTCCTCATGGACATCTCCTTCTTGCCTGACATTCCTGCCCCTGCCTTCTCATCTCTCTCACCAAAAGTTCTGGTCCCTATCTAAACCCTTCTCACAATTTCATTTGTAAGGGGCTATTGCTCCAGCTCCTTTCTATGCCCTGAACTGCAACACCTGAGAAGCTGGTCCCTGTGGAAATGTTAAAAAAGTCCATGTGGAAGGTTTTTTCTGCAGCATTTTTTTATTCCTCAGCAAGAGTTTGTGAGCCTCATTTTAGCTTGAACTCAGGTGAACTCCAGACCCGTAGGCAGGATTTGGCATGATTAAAAATAATACTTCTACTTCCAGCTTGCAGCACTCATCATTTCTAGGGTAAGTTGCTTCTCTCTCTATTTTAGTTCATGTTTAATGTAGAATATATTTAAGAAATGTGGAAGAGCATCAAGCTGTAAAATAGTCCTTGAGTGAGTCATGAGGCTCAAATAGCTCCGCTGAAAACAAAACAAAAGCAGTTCCCAGGCTTTAACCTCTCCATGGCCACCCACGTTCCTTGTGCACCACCAATGCCTACCTACTCCTGCTGGACTGAAGCTGCTGAAAAGTCCTATTCGGTGACATCCGCTGAAGTGATATTTACCAGATTTAAGATATGCAACGCATAGGATAACTAATTTTTCAATGTAGAAGGACTTTACCATCCACCTCTGTTCTGTAATGAACTGGAGGTCATGATGCATCGCACTGGGTGCAGCCATAAAACTCACACAACTTATACTGCATGTCTTACTTGGTTTTTCTTTTGCAAAGTAACTTGTGAAATAGTGCGATTTCCTCCATGAAATTTTAATGATATATAAATTAGTTTTTTTCCTAATTGTTTTCCCAGTAGAAAAATCACTAAATCACTTTATTCATAGTGTAAGTACAGTTTCTTCTGCTGTAGGTCCCCCAAAAGCCTATAAAGTTAAAAAAAATGGTCTATTTTTTTATTTCTTGCAGGTTTAACTGAAAGAAAGGCATATATATATATATATATAAAATCACTGAAATCTACATTTTAGAATTAACCCTATAGAGATAGTAGTGTATAACTGCTATTGTCTAAAAATGTAGTTTAGACATGATGTTAATTTAAAATAATTGGAATTTATGGTATAGCTAAATGAAGAGTTGCAAAACATTATTTATTCTGGAAACTTTTGTTTTCCTGAGATTTCTACATGTTCATGCAATTCTTTACTTACAAAAATAATTAATAAATTATTATTGAGCTGAGGCACTTTAGAAGATTCTACTCACATGGCAACATAACATACTTTATCTTTCATTTACAGATATCATCGGAAAATAATGCTGAACTGAGAACTCTCATGACACATTTATGATTTTCAGCTCCAAAGTTCAAGTTGCTAAAGAAATATTAAGTCTATGTTTTAAACATGTCATGATCAGTATCCTGCTTATCTTTTCCAAAGTCATCTGCTATCTACCCATCAGACTTTGTGATGATGTTCCATAAATTATGTTAAAGGTTGGAGTGTCAGCACTGTAAGCATTGTAACATGGGTGATTTCACAAAAAGAATTATGAATCACTCTTTTCTGCATGTTTAAGGAGGAAGTTACAATTACTGTAGGCAACAAGAGACATCCATAACTCCTGCAGCTACAGGAAACTCAACAGCACCGGAGCTCAGGTGCTTGGTGGTTTAAGAAAGTTTACTGTGGTTTCACTATTTGCTGAACAGTGAGAAACTGTCAGATCAGCTTCAGCGATGCCTTGGTGCTGTCATTGCCATCAGAGAAATCTGTGACCTTATTAACTTACTGATTTTTCTAATCCTATTTATAGCGAATTTAGTCAATAAAAGGAAGGTTTGCTGTGGGAGATGTCCCTGTGGGTTGAAATGCTGCTGGTATGATGGAAGTGGAGGAGCATGTCTCATCTCATGTCCTCATTCCCTGTCCCTCATCCTCTGTCCCCTGTTTGCTGTACCAAAGGGAGAGCCAGGATTTGGAGCCTGCCTGTCAGCTGGAGGGATGCTGTAAGCATCACCTCCAGAGCTGCCTTTTTGGGGGCATTTATCACAGCCAAATTCTTTGCATACTTACATACCTGGTCTTCATGAGCTAGGACACAGACTCACTACCCTATGGTCTTCCTGAAGAAGAGGGACTATTTATTGTATTTTATTTTGTTAAGGGATTGTGTACATAATTTACCTGTTAACTTTTATTTCCACTCTGTTTTTAAATGAAGGGAGCTTGTCGGCATCAGTAGAAGTTTTATGACTTTGGTGCTGTTTTGGGCACCGAGGGTTAAACCAAAACGTCTGGCTGCGTTGGTGTTCTGAGGACCTGCTGCAAGTCTGAGTATTTTTCAGGATGAAAAGAAATTATAGAGGACGTGACAAAGTATTGTATGTATGCGTCACTGTGATTACCACGGCAGCACTGTCCCCTTGGACTGAATGCTTGGCCCCAGGGGAGACAGTCAGTGTTTTGCTGATAACTGTGAGGATTTCAGTTCTGGATGGAGATCCGTGTTTGTATAATGTCACAAATGGAAATGGACTGTTAATCGCTGACGAGTCTCTCTTAGGCATTTTTCCAAATCAAGGAGCTAATGTAGATTTTGAGCCAAATTCAGTCCAATTTTTCCCCTTCTCTAAACAAGAAAAGAATACCTGAAGTAAGTGTGTTACAGAATCAGTGCTGGCAACATTGTGTTGTAGGTGGAAGTAAAATATCTCATACTTCCTTTTAAACAATCATGACTACAGTGTTGCAAAATGAAAATGTCATAACCATGCTGGCTTATTTCTATAATACAACGAGGGATGTTGTGCAATTTACCTGACGCATGAACTAAATAAATATCCTTTACAGGCAGGTATCATCAGGACACAGCCTTGTTTGATGCTTTTAGTTAAAGGGGAGCTGTTGGTTGTTTAGGAAGGTCTTTAGAGAGACAAATGTCAAAGGTAATGGCTACTTACCTGGTTTTCACTGCTTTATATATGCACGCTCAACTGCTGTACCACTTTTTGTATGTTCCTCTTTCTTGTAAATACGTTCCTTTGCTTGTTGTTTATAAAGTTGTTGTAAATGGCTCCCCAGGTGTGATGCGTGTGGGTATGCTTTATGCGATCCCTGTTTCTGGGGCTCTGCCTCACCACAGCTGTGAGGAATGGGTAAAAAACCTATCTGCAGGCTTTGAGCTGTGGGGGCATTTGCATGTGTGATCTGGGAAACAGCAGGCTACTAAACTTTGGTTACATTTATGGGCATTACTGTCAGAGCAATATTCATCAGCAATGTCCTTTCTTTCCCCTGACGATTTCATTCTGCTTATGCTTCTTGCCAGCACCTGTGATTTAGTTAATGTGTTTAACTATAGAAGTACTTAACATGTTTGCTTGTATCTCTTCCCAAAGATGTCATTGCTGCTTACTTAAATGTATAACGACCAAAAAAAATTTTTTTTAGGAAGTCTTATAAAGCTAAACTTTAATTCTAGTTCTGATAAGCCTGAAATCCAAGGAAATGGTTTGAGATATGCGAATGTACATTTACAAACATAGTTCAGACAGTCACCTGATACTAAAAGTCTTCATCCAAGGAAACACTGACTGTACCCTTGACCCCAGGGCTGCCGTGGGATGCATGCTAAGGAGGGGTGGAGGGACAGGTTTGAAGCCCAGCTGGGATGAAGAGCTCGTACAGCATTTTCCCAGCACCAAAGGATGCAGGGACACCTGCCAGCATCCCTGCCTGCGGCTCAGAGGTGGAGCTGATCTCATGGGGCTCAGCCCAGAGCTGCCATTTCTCCTCAGAGCAGCGCTGCCTCATGGTGTAGAGGGAAAGGTGGAGTTCAGCCAAATGGGAGAGAGGAGGGCTCTTGGCATCACTCTCTCTCAAGCTGTTTATTTTCAAAGTGTCTCCATAGCCCACATCTCTCTTGTTTGAATCCCTGCTATATTGTCAAATGCAGCCTGGAGCATTTTGAACATGTAATTAGGAAAAAAAAATCAGGAAATTCTGACAACATGCTCATTAGCGTAAATGTTTGGGTGTGTGTCATTGCTTAATCCTTCACAGGGAAATTAGACATTCACCTTCAACAGCTCTCACAGTTTTGTTGAAAGAGAAACACCAGGCACAGAAGGGGGAGATCTAGCAGTAGCTCCTCATTAGTACCTCTCTGTTCAGAAGCAAACTTCATTACCCGGTGAAGCATTCATGCCTTCAGCAAAAATTTCCTTTCCTAAAGATGCGTGGGGATTGCAACACTGTGTATGTGCAGCATGCGGCTCTACCCATGGGGCAGCAGTGTTAGCGCAGGCAGAAGTGGGAGGGAATAGAAGAGGCATTTAGGTATCTGTGAAATACGTGCAAAAGGCTGTAGTTCTCTGGTTAAATTTATCCTCCTACTCATGCTACAAATAACAATCCTGCTCTGTACAGCACCAGTTGAACTAGGAAATGAGCTCCCCTTTGGAAGTGGCGAGCAATCAAAAAAAGTGTTGTCCCGCATACCCTGTACCATCAGAGCTCCAGCGAGATGCTAATGGATGGCAGAGCAAAGGGATTGCTTTGTCACCACACAAAAAGGGAAAGAGAAACAAATTGAGTCAGAGGGCACGTTTTCTTGACAAAACAGTAAATAGCTCATATCCAAAAATAATACATCATGGCTATTTATGCGTAGAGGATGAAAATAATAAATCAGGGCTACCTGCAAAGTGGCATATGCTTACACGAGTAACAGAGTATAAACTCTGAGCTTTCCAAAAGCTGGTGCCAAACAGGCTGCTACTGACTGATGAAGGCAGTTTCATGGCAGGAGGGCCTGGGAGCCAGTGCACCCGGGTGGAGAGGTGGGTGCCTGCGGGCAGGTCCCTCCTCCTCCCCGTCCCACCAACTATGCTTAGTGCACGGGGCAGGTGGTCACCTCCACACTCGGCAGCAGCAGGAGGGCAAAGGGGAAACCCTAAAGCACTGAAAATACCTGTTCTATCCCCATCTTAGGTGTCAGTGGAGGCTGTGTGGTGATTCAACTGCTCAGCTGCAGGATGTTTACAGTGAGCTGAGTCACCCTCCAAACTCCATCTCTAGCAAGATTTCAGGCACTTACTTCACAAGAAGGCACTTAAATTTAGGTGTCTTAACCTTGAACTGCATTCCCACTTAAGTATTTGCAGTAGGAGAAACAATGGCTTCTTGCAAGTGAGACTTTTTTCCCTGGTCTTTTTCAAGTGCCTTTGAACTTACCCAAGGGTGAAATAAAATAGCAATTAAATAAAGCCCAACAGGAAGAAGTAATTGTGATGAACAATGGCTTCTAATTACTGTCTGTAACCAGATCATTTTGCCTCTCTGAGTGGACCAGTTCCTTTCAAACTCTTCAGTAAGGCTGTCCAAGGCTCCCTTTGCAAGAAGTGAGAAGAGAAATAAAGGAACCTTTAAATGTTTTGAAAAAAAGCCAATAAGGGTTTCTAAGCTGCTATATAATGTGAGATTAGAAGAAGGGAACTGTGGTTTTCAGTCTGCAGGAAGAAAACAAACTACTGTCTTTCCAGAGGTGCTGAGTACCTGCACTGATTTTGACTGAAGCCATAGGTGGCTGGAGAGTTTGCATCTCTCCAGGGCTGCTGTTTCCATGCCGTATGAAGTCTAGTGGACCACGGGTAACAGTTACATTTTTGTGTAGCCTGCTAGCAGCTTACTAGAAGTGAATATTATCAAAGCTGTGGTGCATAGTGAGCTGAGTAATGCCACAGAATCCCTTCTGTTGGAGCACCAGGTCCTTCACCTGCCATACAGGGCTGGGAGAAGTTCTTCCTTCTAATAGATATGCATTAGCTGTCCATTTTCTTAGCACTGCATGTTTAAGGATCCCTAAGTATACAGTAATAGCCATAACCACACCTGGCAATAAAAGTGAAAATATGAGCTGCATTTCCAAAGAGCTCCTCTGCTGCTCACAGCCAACAGCTGACCTTCCTGCTGCATTTTATACTACCTTCAGAAACTCTTGCACCTCTTTGGCTCTGTAGTTTTGTGCCATGTGAGGTACCTATCTCACCTACATGGCCTGAGTACTGGAGCTGATGTAAATGACTGTTTCTCTGTGTGCGGTGCAGTGAGCGAGTGCCCAAGTCCTCACCAACACTGCACAGTGGAGCTTGTACCCGCCTTTAACTTCACTTTTATAATATGTCTTTGCCACAGCTTTCCAACTTAGAAACACCCTGAATTACCTTTTTTTCACTAAACCCCTCCTTAAAACCACTTTTATATATATATATATATATTTTTTTTTTTTCCCAGCAGGAAGAATTGGCACTCCTAGGAACACCCAAACCCCAGGGCTGCATGTTAGCTCTGCTCCTCTCCAGTGAAGCTCAGCTCTGCTAGGGCAGCCCAATGTGGCTGTGCAGGTCTCCGGCTGTCGAGGACCTTGTCACACTGGCTCAGTGCCACCGTTTAACTCAACAGCAGCTGGAGACACCAGTAGCATTTACCAGGTCATCTCTTCAAACCTCAGGTAGTCCTCCTCCCCCACCATCGCTTCCTTCATGTGCTGGATGCAACGGCTCCTCTTTGCTGCCTTACCTCACATCCCTCAAAGCAGGACAAAACCCAGACAAAAATATCACCTTGTTCATACATAATAAAAAAGTAATTTTCACCCTAAACCAGGACTAGTTTTGCTCTAAAGCTGGCACGTTCTTAATGGAAAATGGGCCCGATACTGCTTTAACAAAATGTGCAGAAGTGAACCCATTTGTTTATACTGAGCTAGGAAAATCCCTTTACTTTGCTGTAGCTACAAATGTTTTTCACACTACTGTTCATGACTTCTGTTTTTTTATGTCTGGCCTAAAAGACAACGCTCTCCAGACATCGAGTACTTGTTAACCCCATTTATGGGAAATGGTTGTGCACTGAGTCAGAGGGAAGAATGACACTTATTGAATCACCAGCACCAGCATCCCATGGGTTTTTCTTGGAGGCCTCTCAACTAAATATTAGCTAGGAAAACACAGGGCCGCAGGGACTGCCGCACCGGCTGCAACCAGCGGCTCACCTACCGTGGTTCTGTCCACACAGACATGCCTATAACAGATGGAGCCCAGGCCCTGCCTTGGCGTGAGGTCAGGCGCCACAGGTTTGCATCCAGAGCTTGTGTCTTACTGCACATTCATTCTTTCCAGGTGGTGGATGATGTTCTAGCCTCGGCGGCAGCAACCAGCCTGTTGCTCCCTGTCAGCAAATTAAAATGCTTCCAGACAGCGTCCATTGCCTCTCCCCCCACTGCAGCCCCGGCTCTGGCAGGGGATGACAGCACCAGCAATCAGAGCTTCCCTGCCCTTCACAGCCTGGGCTTTTCCATTTGGGGTGTGACGTTTGCCAAAGCTGTCCTACCAGCATGGGCTTTGGTTGTGGCACCTCACCACTCCTCTTCCTCTCCATCCTTGCTTCCCTCTTCTGAGGAGGTAAATTATCGCATCCCAAAGCCAGGGGAAGAGGAGGAGGACAGCTCAGGAAAGCAAACTGCTGCAAGCAAAGCTGGGCCTTGGGGCATCTGAGATCTCAAGGGGTTGTGTTGGAGGAGCCATTTGTGCACTGAGTCCTTGTCATCCTCACTTCTTTCTGGGCTGCCAGGAATCAGGGCGCTTAAACAGGCTCAGAGTTCAAGAGCAAGAGACATTTCTATGTGGAAATGAACCCTTTGCACCATCAGAATGGGTGAAGCTGTCTAGGTAGGCTGGGTAGCTGCAGAAGTGGGTGCCACAATGGATGTTTATCAATAATTGCCCAGAAGAGAATGTTTTTCTTAATCTGAGGTCACAACGCAGTATTATTTCATGCTCTAAGGAATTTTTTTATCTTGAATTTTTAAGGTGAAAAGGTTCTTCTTTAAAAAAATAAATCCTCTTTGATACTGACTTACACGTATCTAGAAATTTTCTGCTACGTAATAGAATAGGCTGTAACTTTTATTCTTCTGTCGCACAGATGCCTTTTTAAAATTTCTAAGAATGCTGCAAAGGCTTGATGGCAGAATATATTTTATGCAACCTGGATGCATCCATTACACAGGAGATGTATCCTATAGTCTCTTATGCAGGCTTTGCAGTCTTTGTTTCACCCGAACATGTTTTAAAGTGCAGAGGAAAGTATAAAAAACATTTGGGTGAAACAAAGACAGTACTTTGGTGTGTGTATGAAGGCAAAAGAGAAATGAAGAAAAGCTATCATTCACCACATTTAGCAGGTATGAAAACTGCCCAGATCTCTGCCCAGATCCAAGTCGCCTCTCAAATTATGCCAAAATACCACCAAGCACACGAGTCAGGAGTGCCGAAGGAGGCTGTAGGACTGAAGGGTGTCATACTCCCATCAGCCAGAAATGAATCAATTCAGCAGTCTCTGTAAATTTCAGCAGGAGATTTTGACGTGTGGTTAATAAAAGCTTGACCCAAGCCAAGATCCCTAGTGCAGCTGATATTCCCCTTGTCTCCCAGAAAAGTCTTTGAACTCGGCTCCAGTTGTGTCACCAAATTTCTGGCAAGGTCAGAGGTTTCGTGGCCATTCCCTGCCAAATGGAGGTTATCCTGATAGAGCACTTTCAAGAGCAGAAATGACTGTCTTTGCTTTACAAACCATTGCTTAATACTGGCAATTCAAAATGGCTTTTCTGTCCAGCTCAAAGCTGGACACACTTCAGTGATGTGTGAGGCTCCTCAGTACTCTCTCTTATGAGGCCCTGTTATTAGGCATCAATAATTTTCTTAAATTTTACCCATTTGGTCTGACATTTCCCATCTGGCTTTGGGGTGCTGTATGGAGCAAGATCTAAGCACCTTCATGAACCCCAGTCCCTTGGACCCTGTGAGGCTGGGGAATGTACAGTTATTTTTTCAAGGAGGACCAGCCCCAGTTATAGTGCAGAGCTGCTTGCTGCCTTTTTCCTCAACCCCAGTTTTGAATAGTATATTCATAGATGCTAACCTCTCTCAAGCCAACAGCAGTGTTTTCATTGATTTAACATAGCCAAGGTTTCAAGCCAGGCCCCAAAAAATAAATAAGAGGTGATTTTCTCTCAGTTCAATGGGGACTAAATCATAGCATCTGGAATATTCCTTTCCTGCTCTCTCACAGGACTGAAGGACTGAGCATACGTTGTGCAAAGTTTAAATCAGACAAATATTATTTAAAAAAAAATCTGTTTTGTTGGCTGTTGCTGGCGAATGATAACAAGTTTTGAGTATGTAATCCAGGGTGAGAGAGGGTTTGTTCTTGGTTTCGGAAATCTGACATGCCTGTGGTCATAAAGTTTTCAGCCGTTTATCGCTGATGGTCAAACAATAACTCTTTCACAGGGCAAACTTTAATAGCACCGAGGAGCAAAGTAGCAGTTTCAGGTCTTCTTAAGCATGTTAAGGGAGAGCCATTCCTCAAGAAGCCCCAGTTGTGTTGATGTGTTCTCTCTTTGTTTACTTTTTTGTTTTGTTTTTTTCTATTTTTCTCCAAAGTACCAAGGACTGTTGGCTTTGCTGCCTGACTGGTGCAGCCCCATCCTCTAATTACCTGAAGTCAACAGGACACCTTACCTCTTGGCTTTCTCTTCAGCACATTGGGAGAGATCCTAAAGTGATTTTTCACATCTTTAGTAGCCAGAGGTATAACTTAGTTTGTGGTGTGATCTGATCTTTTCTGTGAACAGTTTTTGTTACCATTGTAGAGGGCTTGTGTATCAGTGGCTCCAAGCTCTTTCTACTTTCTTCATGCATCTTACTTTTAATTTCTTGAAGATCAAAATGACTTAGTAGATGTTTCTTGATTTAATAAAGATATTTGTGTGATTTGTGATGACATGGGTACACAGGAGATCATATTAAAATCTTTGGAGATATATTCAATGAAAGTGTCCACATATAAGGACTGAGGCCAGCAGAGAAGGGTTGCATAACAAGGTAAGAACAGCCATATAGGGTCTGACTCCTTTTTCAAGCTGGAGACCCTGCTGGAGAAAAGGTACTACACCATACGCACCATTGGCCTGGCCCAGCAGGGCAGAGCTCAAGTGTGTTTCAGCATGCTCAACATATTGCAAAAGGGACTTCTGCAGCTGAATGACCTCTTGTACAAAGCAATATTTTCTTTTATTTAGCTTCAGCCTGTTCCTTTCTCCTCTCGGCTGATGCTCGTCAGTTCATGTACTGGAAGAGATGGTGAAAAATTTATCAAGTGTGGAAAGAATAATCAGCAACTATTGAGAAGGTTTAAACATAAAACAGTCATTAACATTCTGTTCTAGTAAATTTTTGATAGTGATATCTGTTTCAGCAACACTCCCAGCAGCATGAACATATCTTAAAAATGTTCAGATTTCAAGAAGTCATTGAGGTGACTTCCACCGTAGACACACATCTCAGTTATTTGGCTTACAGTCAATGTCTGTTGAACCGCAATGTGGCTGCAGGCTGGGGTGTGCAGGCAGCAAACTTGCCTGTTGCTTGGTCCTTCCTCCTGCTTCATAACATCTCCTTCTGAAATGCACTGTGGGCAAAGGGGGTCTATGACACAGAAAATTAGATTGCATTTTGGACTGAAATTAATTTAATTAACCACGAGCTTGTTTGGACTACACTGTTTTGCTCAGTTTAAAACTGGTAATTTCTATTATACTACTTACATATAATGGAAAAGGACATCCTATCTTTTCTAGTACAAAGCTGTTCTACAAGTCTGTCTGTTTTCCCTTCTCTCTGTGCACAGACTACTCATTCTGGGTAAGTGGTTTGGGAAATCTAAGTAAAGGTTAAGCGGGTTATTTCTGCATTATATAACTACTCTAGATTAGTACTTCTTTAATTTATTTTAAAGTAAGTCTGCATTACTTTCCTGTCACTCATAAATATTGATAGGTACTATTTGGCTAAATAAATAATTAGGACAATCAATTTCCCCTTGGAAACCATCTGAAGCTGCACTGGCTAATCTCTCATCAGCTAATAAATATTGGCCAGCTGTGTTGGCAGTGTCTTAAGAAACCCAAGGATGGGCCACTTCAGATTTAATACAGTGATCTTCTGTTATTCTGGTTTAATTATTAACTTCCTATGCAGATGTTTTCATCAGTCGGTAAGGGGAATGCTTATTCTTTTGTGTTGCCATTTGGAGTACTGTCTGTCATCCAGGGGAGTTGGTTTAAGGAAATGTAGGTGCCTCGGGCAAGGAAAACAAACTGGTTCCTATTTGCTGCAACGCTGAAAGAGCAAGAAGAGACAGAAATTTGTCTCTGGTAGCTTACTGCTTTTCTGGGGGCTTTCCCTGAACTACAGCAATCCACATAGTTCATGAGGTGGCATATGTACATGAGTTTTGGGAACATGGGTGGATTACCCTAGGGTATGAAAACATGAGATTTCAGTGTATGTCATCTGCTCTGTAGCCCCTGTGCACACTTTTGCCCTGCCTTTAATATACTGGGAAAACTAACTAGGGACCAACTTATGCAAAGTATCTTGTCATATATTCCTCTTCATCCCTCTATCAATAATCATCTGTCAAATATCATCTGTCCTGGATGAGTCAAACTTGCCGTAGAATCTTGAAAAACTAAATAACTTTTAAAAATAATAAATTGAAATAAAATGAATAATCTTGCTAGGTCTTTGTTCTCACTAAGAAAGTCTGAAAAAACTCTGTCTAATACATTTGCTCTGATTCCAGTTGCAGCCTGCCTTGAACCAGAACAAAGCAGAATTCTGGTGTTCAGCTGCAGCTCAGCTCTTAGGAAAGGCAATTTCTCAGCTTGCCTGCCATCTCCAAGAAATAAAAAATTCCACTACTATTTAAAAAAGTAAAGCAAATATGTATCTTTACTATTTGCACAGTGCAAATTTTCATTTAGCTAGCATAAAAAAGACCAAAAAAAAAAAGACAATATCACATTTGCATTAGAAAAAGAGTATTTCAATTAAATTAATTTGTGCAAATTATCTTCCCAGCCAGTCTATGCTAAGGTCAAATTTTGAAGCATTCAAACAACATAACATTTAAAAATCTTCTATGCCATGGAGAAAACTTCCCTAGGAGCCACGTTTTTTGTTTCAAGGAGTGCAAAATTATATCCTTATTCAGGAATGTATCTTGCAAATTAGGAGGGTTTTACTGTGAGTTGTTAGACAAATAAAATTTCTGTTAGAAAAATGGGTTGTGGAAGTAATATCTTTGTAATTTGGGGTTAGGTTACTTGAAACCATGTTCTTACCAGAGTATAGTAAAATAGGAGTTTCTTCAACCTACTGGAAAGATGAGGTAGGATCGAACAGGCCTCAGGTTATTTGGTTGTTTTACATTTTTGAACAAATCTGAGTGGCATGATAAGGGCCAAAATAAGTGTCCAGAGAGAAAACAGGAGGGAGGAACTCCCACTGGTCGTTCCTCGTGTCTGTTCCCATGGTGGCATCCAGCAAGAGGTAAGAGTAATTGCACATAAAGTCCTAACCAAGCCCCATCAATTCACAACAGAGCATGCTCAGTGAAATACATTTTGGGGTAGTTTTGCTGCCAAAACCTAACAAATATTTGCATTTGTCTTTTTTTATCTTCAGAACCTTAGCCAGATTTGGGCAGGTTTTCTTGGGCAGATCATTCCAGCCCAGTGCTAGTGCAGCCTTTCTGCCAAATTTAAAGTATTTGATATAAGGATGGGAGGCAAAGCTAGAGCTTTTCAACAAAGAAGTAAATTTTCACAGACCAGTTCAGGTATAGGTACCATTTCCAACACATCTACTGTGACTGACCTTCAGTGTTTTCCAAATGTTTGTCATTGGATTCAACCACAACTTTTTCATGAAAATATTCTTTTAGTGCTTGATTGTATACATCTGCATCTGAATACACATTATTTTTCAGTCTGGGAAGAAATTAAACTTTATAACAAGTGTTTTTTTCTCTTCCCTGTACATTTTAAAAGGCAGCGTGTGCGGTTCTGCCAGACATATATTGTTACAGACATAAACACTTTTCAAATGAATATGAAGGAAAGCATTGTCTTCACTGTCAATATAGTGTCGAGACTGATTGTATTTTAATTTGATGTCTGCCACCTGCATGTCTCATAAAAAGCACTAAACACCAAACCAGGAGAGAAAGAAAAACAAATCCCTGACTTCTTGCCTTGCCATAATAGAGCTGGAGTTATTTCAGGAACAAGCTGGACTGGTTTTCCCTGGGACTTAAAAATATACAAGAGACTGTGGTTTCCAGAAAAGAACCAAACTGAACGAAAAGCCAGCACTGGGAGAAAGACCCTTCCCAGATGCTGGGTTGTTTTTCACTGGGTTATGCTGGTCCAGACCTCGGGAACACGGTGTTCCACCAACTGCGATAGCTCCTCCTGTGGCTAGTCACAAATCCACACCTCCCAGGGAGAAGAAAGCTGTGGGGACCAAAAATCAGTTTCCAAGAGCAGTATGTTTATTAAGGAAGCACAATATAATAAAGCAGAGTATTCCCATCATCAACTGTTGCTAACAGTGCTTTCTGTTGGGAAGGGCTGATAAGGATCTATCAGCAGCACCAGGTCCACAGCATCGGTTTTGACCTCCAGCAGGTGTGAAGGACAAACTCAGGATGACTACCAGCAGCATAGGGTAGGCTTTTCAACTCCCAATAGGTTTACTGATAAGCTTTTTCCTCTTAACAAAAATAATAGAAAATCGTCCCCTGAGAGCTCCTTAGCATTGTTGGACTGCTAAATCCTTTGCTTCAGCAAGTTCTCAATTTTTGCTAATTATATGGGCAAAACCTGGCCTCAGGCTCTTCTTCCTTCTCCTCATGTGGGTAAAGTGCTGCTGACAGGGAAAATGGTGGTGCTCTGTCTGGAGGTTTTGGGGGCCACCTGTATTGCAGACCTGAGGATGTAGGTCTTGTTCCAGTGATTTTGCTGTTCTCTTGTCCACACGAGGTACTTTGACTACCTCCTTTCATCATGGATGTGGTGGTACTAGCAAAGAAGGGGCACCTATGTATGGCAGAATATGCTAACACAGCCCTGGCATGGATGATGACATTGAATCATGCATTTTGACATAATGAATTTGGCTTGCGGAATGCATCAAAACCAGTACAACGGATCACATACTCTTTTTGTTCCATGAGAACATAAACCCACTTATTTTATATGGTCAGTTGGGTTACTTCTTAAAATAAATTTAAAAGGTGCATTCAGATTATTATCCCTTTGAGCCTGGGAAGTCTGACACTGACTTGTCTTAATTTTGCTGTGATGCTCAGGATAGCCAGTCTGGATCCAGTCTGGATCCCATTTTAATAGGCACTTTACAAGTAGAGAATAAAGAGCTTCTAAATATGAGGCAATAGATGGATACAGACTGAGCAGGAATGAGAAAATATGCCTTAGCTTTATAAAGAGTCATAATAGCATTGTCACTTCTTTTTGTTTGTTTTGTGTGTGGTTTGTTTGTTTGTTTGGTTTTTTTGGTGTGTGTTGGTAAAAGATAGCTTAAGGAAGGATGTGAAGAATGATGATGAAGTACCTATCAATCTGCACTCTAATTACAAGCATGCAACATCAAACCACAGTACTGCTTCATTCTAGTGGTTTGGGTTGTCCAATGTCTGGAAGGTAAAATTCTTTGTTTTGTCCAGAGCTTTCCTAAAATCAGTGACTGTTTTCCAGACATCATGGTTAGCAATCAGTGTTTCAACAGAGGAATTCCTGATGTGAGAGGGCTAGTTTGTGATATAAACTGATCTGTCTTTCTCTTATGCAGTGGTTGGTGACTGTTTCTGCAGTAACCTGTGTTTTGACCAGGCTCAAAGCCCATTGACTGTGATGGATTGGGGTTAGACCCTGAGCTCTGCTGTTTCCCAAGTCACTGAGTCTGTTCTCAGGAATTACATGCTGCAAAATGTGTGAGAGGTAAGTGGGAAGATAAGGCAGTCCATTTCTCAGGATAGTTTTCCAATGAATAAACAGTGAGTAATCAAGAATTCAAAGGGGAAAAAAGTCCAAAACTTTCTTTGGTGGTGAAGGCAGAAGTCTTAGGGAGGAAAAGGGGTTTGCATGAGACAGAAAAGACCACAAAGCAGGAAAACTGCCAGCAATATTTTTTGCCCATTTAAGTCTTGTGCTTTATTTTTGCTAAAAGCCTATTTTTTTTGTGTGTGTGTGTTTTGTTTTTGTTTTTGCTTTTTTTTTTTTAAATTCAGATGGAGTGCACGTGGGTCGGTTTCACTGGAAATAAAATTCCAGCAGAAAATTAAATTATTTAGACTGGTTTACAGAAGGCAGTAAAAAAATTCTAACCAACAAATATGCCAATAACAGCAGTACAGATGAAATGTCCAATGTAAGACTCTAAATCATGCCTAAATATCCCATATCACCAAGTTTACTAAACTTTGACAAAACTAACTTTGCCTTGGTAATTTAGTGGAAACAGCATTGCCCTGCAGCAAGCCTTGTTGTGTACCAGGTACACTGTGGCAGATATGAGACCATCTGGTCCATGTCTGGTGCATTTGTTCACTTGTTGAATACAGCTCTTCCATGAGTCCATTTTTAAGAAGGAAAACTTATTTTTAATTGTTGCAAATATTAAAGGGATGTTGTTTATTGAGAAATGACATGTTGTGATACTGTGGAGATTGCCTTGGTTTCAATGCAACATGAATTTTCTCTCTGACCTGAAACCCCTCCAGACCAGAGCCTGTATAGCTTTGTCCTGCATGATATATGTAGATGGGAGAAATATACCTTCTCCCTTTGATCACGAGAAATTTTACAGTCTGGATTAGCAGTCCTGTCTCCTTATGTTCTGAGTAGGTTTGCATCCTGACTGATGGACATTGGGGGTCTCACTGCTGATCTGTGTTGGTATGGAACAGCTAACACCTGTTCTATGACTTGCCATTGAAGTGTGTTAGGGTGGAACGCTTCATCATGAATGGCCACAGAAGAGAAACGAGAAGATGTTCTCTTGTGACAAAACAGTGAGACCCTTGAGGAACAGACAAGTAAACCGAACCTTCGGTTACTGACATCTGTTTTGAAACAGGATATAAGAAATATGTTTTATTTGAAACTTTTCAGAGTTTCAAGTTTTATGGTTTGCACCTTCATCAAATAGAAAATTCTTTATCTTGTAAAGATAGCAACACATGGTGGCTTTTTGATATTACTTTATAGACTGAATGGCTGCTCTGGGTGTTCTTATTTTTCAGAATCACTTCTGTGGGAAACTATGCATCAGGAAATAATCCTTTGCAAAGGTGAAGACATAAACTTGGACTCCTGCTTTTCTTTTTTTCTGATATGTTTGATTTTGTTTTGTTACTCTCTTCAAGTCTCATTTATGTAATTGTCCTTTTTCTTTTCCACCCTTTCCAAATTTTCTTGCTTTTCTTTTTTAAAGTGTGTAAACAGAGATGAAAGGGCTCAGTTCCAGCTGCTAGTTTCATTTATCAAAACATAAAATAAGATCTGAAAATCTCAAAGGATATAATTGAAACCAAACCTCTGAAATGGTTTTAAGGCATTTCTAGCTAACCCCTTGAAATTTGTGTGGCTACGTTGATAGATTTGTCTTGTGGTGTCAAGTCATTGATATGGTGCCCTGCAGAAAACAAAATCGATTAATAGATGGATTGCCATTAAAAAAACCCAACCAAACAACACACAACAAACTTTTAAAAAACAGCAATATTTCATAAAATATTGTTTAGAGGTCTATATACAAATTAAATAATTTTATAATGGATGAGGATGCCAACTGCCCCCTCCCTCAAACCTGGAATATAGTTTGGCTTGGTCTAGGAAGTTTTCTGTCTTAGAAATCTGTATACATTCTATGATACAACACAAAGTCAAATAAATCACAGTTATTTATTCATGAGTATTTTCTTTTTCATCTAAAGCTGAGTTTAGAGGAAAACGTAAAATGATTTAAAAAGATCCAATCCACTCCCTTAGTTTAAAGCAGATCTTCTGGGTGAAATTCAGTTTCTATGCAGAAGCCTTCCAGTTTTATCTAAAGAATGAAACATGTTGTTAGGAATCTTCAAGATTTGGAAAAAAAAAAATCATCTTTCATTTTCTGTAGAGTATTCATATCTAGTGTTCCTAAGAATGGATCTATGCAACAGCTTCCTGCACCATTGCCTCCTTTAGTTTAATTCTGCAGTTTTGTGTATATACACTTTCCCTGGCTCTTCCTCCCGGCAGATGCTGTGAGACCTGAATATTCTCATCTGAGAATGGCTGCTGCCACTACAAATGTAGCAGCACGAAAATTGCTGTCAATAGAAATGACAAATAACCATCCTTCTGTACTGTAAATGTCTGTAACTCGAATAGGAAATGAAGTTATAGATGTTACTGTATACAATAAGGAATTTTTTCTTACATTTCACTACATTTCTTTACCAGTTTTTTCTTGGCTTAATTCATTCTATATTTTCTGCACGGTAGGCCAGCTTCGTTCTCTGGTGCAATTTCATAAAAACTTGAGCTTCCACAAGGGTTGAAGTTGGATGGTGATCAGTCAGGAGGTGTATGATTAATATCCTGCTCAAAGGCTGGAAGTGATGGAAGGCAAGGCGAGAGCCAGAAGTGGGACTGAGAAGTTTATTTCATGCTATTGACAGATAGGTTGGACTGCCTCATCTTAGTCTCTTCATATATTTGAGGTATTCAAAATACACTTTAAATGTAACAAAGGTTTATGACAGCACTCAGTGAGCATACAAGGATGAAGCCAATTAAATGAGAACACAAACAAGTGGAGTACTGCAGAAGTGGTGAAAAGCACAGTAAGACCACTGTGGATTTTTATCCAAAACATATGGTTCTCTCCAGAGTGAAGTGAACAAGCTGAATCATCATTGGAAGTGGTAGGAGAAATACTCTGGGATCTAATATGAACCAGTTTTTCCAAATGAACAGTGTCGTCACCCATTTTCACCCATCCTGAAAAGATCTGGTTTATAGTGCAGGACTAGGATTTTATTTTTCTTTTTGTTCTTATCATTGGAACACTAGAAAGTTTTATGAAAGCTCAGAGTAATCATTAATCATACATTAAAGTGTCCAGTCCTACACTCATGGGCCGCTGATCCTTGGAGCCAAATTCAGGACTGCTGGTGAGGAACTGAAACTCCATAACCAATGACTGGGAAAAACGTGGAGAAGAGAAACCATGATCCAGACTGACCATGGTTGACTGTAGTACTGTTCATAACCAGTGAAGAGCTGGCTGAAGCTGATGAAAGAGCTGGGCTTCCAAAATAATGCTCTGTGGAAGCACCTCCAACTGCCTTGGAGCCCCAGCCCAGAACCTCTTCTATACCTTTTCTTCGCGAGAGTTAGCAGGGAACAACTTGCCCAGAACTCAGTAATTTTTTCCTGGACCAGTAAGTTTCCTGGACCACCTGGACCAGTGGGCATCTCTACATCACTCTTGCAATTGTTGTTTCCACATTTAAACTAATGCCTATGTGTTGTTCCCACAAGCAGGGGAAGAGAGGGAGCTATTTTCTCCTTCTCCTAGGAATTAATCAATTAATCACTTCTCTTAAAGTCCTCAGTTACTGTAGCTAATGCAACCCTTCTAAATACGTGATGACAGCATAGCATCAAGGTGCTAATTCAAGAAGGAAAAACACTGCTGAAGAGCAGGACTCCCTTATACTATTTCTGTTCAGAAGTGTTTCTCATGGTGAGATGTCATCTTGGTTATGAAACACTGGAATGATGGAATAAAAAGGCTGAGCTTTTGATGAATGAATAATGTCAGAAATCTTCTGCCTGTGGAAGGGCTGATCAAACTCCAGATTTTGTTGCTGTTTGGTGCCCATATTGGATCGCCTGCATTTTGCAGCTTTACAGAATTTTAGATAAACTAGGGACAACCATGACCATCAATCAGCTCTTCCAAATCATACACCCTAAGACCCTACCTGTCACTGATTTTCAGGGAAACAGCTGTCATCTGATTACTGTGAATTTTGTCATTTTCCTGTGCATTTTGTCATTCTTCCTGTGCATATCACCTTCATTTGTTTGGGTTAAAGTATGTTGTGACTCAAATTGATCTAACTGTTGTGTTCTCCTAGACAGCAAAACTATAAACAGTAGCCATATTTTTCTGTTTTCTCTCAGCTCATGTTTAAAGATATAGATTAAAGCTAAGAGCAGGGCAAATTCTTACTTATTATCTAGAGTAGCTTTCTGTGATCTCTGAGAAGCTAGTTTTTGATTCCATTAATAGGAAAAACTTTTTTTTTTAACTTTGTACATTCAGATACCAAGGTGATGACTGATGTAAGGGTATGAGTAGAATAGCCTAGTATTATGAAATATGCCATGTGGACGTTTTTAATAGTCTTAAACTATGAAAGTTTAAGACACACTGCTTTATGTAGGAATCATTTCCAGATATAGAGGAAAAGTGTTAGTTTTCTCAGAAATGCCCAAGCAGAGTTGACTTTTATATAACTGTGAAAAAATGTGCTGCTATGTGCAGAAATCTTTAAAAAAAGTGCCAATTTATATGTGTTTTCCCCTAATATTCCTAAAATGGTATTTATTTTCTTAAAGAAAAGAGCCAATACATCTGCCTTGCCCAGAAATATTTATTTGAAAGTAAGTTTTGAAAAGTAAATATGTTGATTGAATCAATACATTGAATTAATGAAGAAATAACAAGTTCAAAGGCTAATAATGATGATGATGATGATGATAGCAAGAAAAGTCCAAATAATGTAGCTGTCATTAAAATTTAGATCCTGGGGAAAAGTTAAAGCTTGTCACATGAGAAAAGACTGGTCTATGCAAACTGTGACAAAAAGTAAAGCCCTAGGATTAATTTATGTATTATGTTATTCATCATTATTTGGATGTCAACATGGAATGGGTGAAAATATTCACAATTGATGAAAAAGGAAAGATTTTGGGGATGCGATTTTTTCATTTGAAGATTCATAATGGAAGTGAACTTTTGTTTTTCATCAGTATCCAGATTTAAGAATTTGTCACGGATTCAGGGATTAGAAACAGTGCCATATGGTTCGAGTAGCCAATCATACAAGACAAATAACAATGAAGGGTGGTCAGAGTGAACATCTGGTGAACATTCTGAATCTGAAGATTATCCCAATTATTCTATGAATATTTATGAGTAAAAACCAATTTAATAATGAGCTAAAGTGTTAGTCCATAAGCTGCTCACAGTGAAAAGAAATAACTATCTATGCAATCAATATGATTTCAAACGTAACTACTCCTACCTTTATACAGTCCTAAAATTACATTCGGCCCCTTGAGGGCAGCCGCGAGGCTGATGTGGCCCCCGGTGAAACTGAGTTGACACTCCTGCTATAAAGTCTCCCTGGAGCCTTCTCTACGCCGAGCAACCCCTACTCTCTCAGCCTTTTCTCCTAAGGGAGGTGCTCCAGTCCCCTGACCATCTTTGGGGCCCTCCTCTGAATCCATTTGAGCAGGTCTATCCCTCTCTTATGTTGGGAGTGCCCCAGAACTGAACACAGTCCTTCAAGTGGGTTCTCATGAGAGATTTTAGTTCTGAAACTGGTGAGAAATTCTGCCATTGATTTTACCAGGGTAGGATTTCAGCCTTGCTGTTGTGCCATCACCATACAGACAATAGATCTGCTTGGGCAAGCCATTGCAGTAGAAGGTTAAGATTTTAATTTCATCTTGTCTCAGCTAGACGGCTTGTATAGGTCACTCCTCACTCTGTGTCTTTTTCCCGTCACCTATCCTTTGTGCTGCTTGTTCATCTCAAACACAAATGCTTCGGAGTAGTGTCTGTCTCCATTGCACATTACTTAACACTCTGAGGCTTGAAAATCATTGAAGTATTTAGATGCCATATGAATAATAAAAATTTGAATGCTCTTTGGAGAAGTCCAAGCTGGCTTGCTGCATGGATTCATCAAATTCTTTACAGGAACAAGACATATATTTTTACAGAATGTTTAATTTTTAGCAGTGGCTTTAGATGATATTACAAGTCCATGCCAAAATGTATGGATGCTGAATTTCTACAAAAATATGTTTGTTTTCTTTAAAAATAATGAGTTTATACTAGTTATTTTTGGTGATGTTTCAGACTGAAATAGCACTATAACTAGCTGCAGAAAGTCTTGTGGCTCACACCACAGCAAGTTTTAAATCTTATAGAGTCAAATGGTGCAGTTTTTGCTTAGAAAAATAGACGAAAATAAAGAACTTCCTAGATTTGTTTTCCCAGGTCAGGCTACAGGCGTGACTAGCCTAAAGTAGTTTCTGCAGTCAAACACTTATTTTGTTAGTAGAATAATGTTAAAATCTATTGAAGCCACAATATTTTTCTTCAAAAAGTTGCTCTTATTTTGTTCTTTCCACAGTGTGCTAAGCAGCAGCAACAGCTCCATCTGAGAAGTATATATTTAGAAAAATTAATCGGGGAAAAAAACTTAAGTAATTAATTAATATTCTAGAAATGCAGTGCTGTCATTAAGTTTCAAAATGGCAGAAGTTTGAGAAATAAAAAGTTTCTGATGCCAGTATTTCCAGAGTAGTCATTCACTCAGACTTTATTCCATACCTACTGCCATTCTGGCAAAAAAGAGTTAATGTAATGAAGCTGCCATTGCAGTCAATGCTAAATACTTTTCTGAGCTGGTGACAAGAGCTCTGCTCTCGTTTTATTTAGGCTTTTTAAAAAATCAAGATTTTATGATGATGCTTCCGAGAAAATGGGATACCCTATTTCACACTTGCTCAGAAATGCCTGATTTTCTATGCCTTCATGCGGCACAGTAAGTCTCAGCGAACAGCAGTGCAGTCTCACTGTTCATACTTGATTTTTCCTTCCCACTGAGTTTCCCTGTTTACAAACTGCTGCAGGCAGTAATCTGGCTTTTCTTATCTGTGTTTTAAAGCACCTTGCTGACTCCTGGGAATTGTCAAATAAGCAATGAAAGTTTACATTAATTTTGGTGGGAACAGAACCTGGTTGATAGAGGAGCACAACGGTGAACTTATTTTTTTCAATTTAAGGACCTTTCAAAGCAAGTGTTTTTCAGAGTGGGTCTCATGAGAAAGGAGAACATTCAAGGATATTTGAATTAAATCTGAATGTCTTGCAGAAGATGATAGAATCTAACCCTTGATTTCAGCATCCGAGGAAAGACCAATTTTTTCCTAGTTTTAGTAAAAGTCTCACATAATATAATGGCAAATGGGAAAGGCTGCTTTCTTGGTTATGAGGAGATCACCCAGCAGATCAATGGAAGAAGGATGATCTATCTTGTATAAGGCAGAGAATCTGAACCAGAAAAGCCATAAATGGTGAAGAACAAAATAAAGAGGATTAGACTTTATATCCACTAAGAGAAGGACTGCCTGAATCTGACAGATGTTGTTCAAGCACTTTCTTTGTGAGTATTATGCTGCAGCCGAAGCAACAATAGAAACAGAGGTAAGGACAGAATTAGGGCTTCTGGCACCTGCTGCTGTTTTTAGTGCAGGTCTCTAGCTATTTTCACAAAACTAAATGGGAACTTCAAAACATTCCTGTGACCTTCCAAAAGATAAGTGACCAGATGGAGGAGAGAGCAAGACCCCTTGACATGCCTGACAACCTGTGTTTAGTAGACACCGGAGGCCCACATAAGAAAGTGGTGTTACAGCTTTCTCAAACTGGACAGTATTTTAATGGGACATCTAGAATTTGTGGGAACACCAGAGAGTTGAGTCCTGAGACAAGAGAAAATGAGAAACTGGGGTTTGTTAGCACCAGTGCCCAGGAAATGACATGTTTTTGTTGTATTGTCAACATCATCCTGTGAGGGCACATCAATGGCTAATATGATATGCAAGGGGAGAGACATTAACGTCCTTAAAAGAAAAAACTTAATTTCTGCTAATAACCTACCCCATTTTTCATTTATTTTTTTAATGTCAGTTCCTGTTTTGATTTGGCTTGAATGAAATTTCTTTTTTAACTTTCTTGATTCAGTCCCAGGCTACGAACTCTACTATCTGCTGAGCTCTACAGAATGTAGTTTATAAAGAGAATCTAACTGAGTTATAGGCCTCTTTTTCCAGAAAAAAAAAAAGTTTAGACCCATGGCAATATTTCACTTCGATAATGTCAAAACTGCAATATAAAAATAATATATGTACAGGAATATAATACTAAAATTATGATCTAGAAGTTAAAATGAAATAATGGAAAAGCTGTTGAAAGGCAAAATTTTGCCATAATAATATAAATTTTGTTGACACCTGGAAAGAAGAGTTGATACTATTATTTTTTATTGTGTCCCATTGTAAACTGTCAAAGTTAACACAACTCCCAAATATTTCATACTTGATAAAAACACAGGTTTTGCTGGAAAAGTGAACATTGTTTTGAATACAACTGGAAGTTTGTACCTACAACAGCATAATGTTGGTCTGCTGTGATCTGTGAAAATCCCAGCAGCATTAAAAAAATATAAAGGCAGGGCTGACTTTTTTTCTGTGCATCTCAGAAAGGAAAAGAATGCATATGAATATTTTACAGTGGCAGAGGCCATCTGTGAAAGTAAGGGGAAGCTGGCAAGCAGAACAGGCTCTGAAGCAGATGGCCTGGAGCTAGGAGAGCTGAGTGCCCTCATACAAGACGTGTGACTGCCTACAGCCTGTCTCTCCCCAGGGACACCAAATGCATCTCTCCACCCCACATCCTGGGAAGCTGGTAGGAACTGAGTAACTGGGGATCCACCTGTATTTTGAAGTGCTCTACCTACTACAAGGCTCCAGTCTGGGACGAAGATGGTGGGAGTAATCAAAATGTATTAAAAGAAGGGAGGAAATGGCCTTGAGGATCATGTCCTATAGTAAGAGCAGATGTGAGTTATCCTGTACCTCTTGGTCAGAGAACCAGGGCTTAGCTTATGTATTGTGGAAACATGCAAGAGAGACCTAAGAGCTCTTGTTTTCTGTCAAATTTAATTGACATCATCCAACAGCTTCATATCTACTGGACTGGAGGAGAATGAACTGGTGGGTCCCTGAGCAGTCAGACAAACATACAGGCATACAGTACCTGCAAGTCAGATGTAAAATAAACACATTTAAAAAGAACATTTTGTGATTACATTTTTTCTTTGCCATGTGTTGCAATGACTGTCAACAGTTGTAGTAAACTTACTGAGGTGTTAAAACTCTTAAAATATAAACTTGCAACACGGAAATCCCAGCCATCATCCCCCTAGCTTTGCTGGGAAAGCATGTGGAGGTGACAAAGACACTGAGCCCTGCTTCCCACAGTTACCCAGGAAACCTAACCATCGGCACTAGTCATGTGGCATACAGTGAAACAGAAATGTAAAACACATGTACCCTTGGCAACACAAGTTCCCAGGCAATGTTTTGCCTTCTCTTCAGGGAGTCTGTGGCACACAGATGCTAGCAATGACAGGGGTAATAAACTGAATCTTTATCTGGAGGTTATCTGGAGGCATCACCTTCTCTTGAAAGCACATTGAAGAGCCCACCTAATGTGAATGAGGAGAAGTTGAATCTCTCTTTGTTGATGTTGTGGGTATGACTTCATTGACCAAGGCTGGGAAAGGCTGGATTGGATTGCCAAGAATTGCAGTTGGTGCAGAAACATCAATAAAGTTGTGTGGTAAGAACAGTATTTCTGCCCATCTTCCTATGTCAGCTTCACTCATGTTATTGCTAAGCTGGTGGAGATAAATAAGTTTCAGTAATGACTTAGGAAATAAATAATGCAGAAAAAAAAGGAAAACATTTTGTAAATTACATTTGTTGCTGATGCACACAAAAAATAGCTCTGTGAGCCTACAGAAACAAATGTACAGACAAAGGGATTTTGTGGTACTATCCATGTACAGGAAAACAGTCACTGAACACAACTGCAACAGTGGCAACGGGAGATAGAAATCTGGAAATAAGAAAAGGAAAAAAAAAATGTGGCTCAGTTTTAGTTGCAATGCCTTGTTTACAAGATACCAACATCTCAAAATCACCCCTTTGTATTAGATGACATGTAGATGAGAGTCTGCCTGCTGGACCAGGCCTCCTCCTTTTGGTTTTGGGAGCAGATGCCATCCCATCTGCCTTTCTGGATGTATGGAGTTCCAGAAGCAGAAGTTGGGGTGTTTCAGGCTCTTGGTGCTCACTGCAGACAAAGCTGAATTGTTTGTGTGGTGGGTCTGAACTACCCTGGATGCCCTGTTGCACACATGGAAAAAAGTACGTGATGCAGCAGGCAGTAAGGCTTTTGGACCTCGTCTGGGTGTGGAATCGTAGAATCATTTAGGTTAGAAGAGACCCTCAGGATCATCGAGTCCAACCATAACCTAACTCTAGTACTAAACCATGTCTCTAAAAACCTTATCTAAATGCCTTTTAAACACCTCCAGGGTGGTAACTCTACCACTTCCCTGGCCAGACTGTTCCAATGCCTGACAACGTTTTCTGTGAAGATTTTTTTCCTAATGTCCAATCTCAATCTCCCCTGGTACAACTTGAGGCCATTTCCTCCCGTCCTATCACATGCTACTTGGGAGAAGAGACCAACACCCTCCATGCTACACCCTTCATTCAGGTAGTTGTAGACAGCGATAAGGTCTCCCCTCAGCCTCCTTTTCTCCAGGCTAAACAGTCCCAGTTCCCTCAGATGCTCCTCATCAGACTTGTGCTCCAGGCCCCTCACCAGCTTCGTCGCCCTCCTCAGAGCTCTCTCCAGCACCTCAATGTCCTTCTTATGATGAGAGGCCCAAAACTGGACACAGGATTCAAGGTGCAGCCTCACCAGCACCGAGTACAGTGGCACAATCACTTCTCTAGTCCTGCTGGCCACACTATTCCTGATACAAGCCAGGATGCTGTTGGCCTTTTTGGCCAACTGGGCACACTGCTGGCTCATATTCAGCCAGCTGTCAATCAACACCCCCCAGATCCCTTTCTGCCAGGCAGCTTTCCAGCCACTCTTCCCTGAGCCTGTAGTGCTGCCTGGGGTTGTTGTGACCCTAGTGCAGGACCTGGCACTTGGCCTTGTTAAACCTCATACAATTGGCCTCAGCCCAGTGATCCAGCTGGTCTAGATCCCTCTGTATGGCCTTCCTACCCTCCAGCAGATCAACACTCCCATCCAATTTGGTGTCACTTTCAAACTTACCGAGGGTGCACTACCTCCCCTCGTCCCTATCCTTTATAAAGAGACTAAACAGAACTGGTCCAAATACTGAGTCCTGGGTGACACCACTCATGATCAGCTGCCAACTGGATTGGGCTCCATTCACCACAACTCTTTGGGCCCAGCCTTCCAGCCAGTTCTTTACCGATTGAAGAGCACACCCATCCAGGCCACGAGCTGCCAGCTTCTGCAGGAGAATGCTGTGGGATATGGTGTCAAAGGCTTCACTGAAGTCTAAGTACACAACGTTCACAGCCTTTCCCTCATCTACTAGATGGGTCACCTTGCTGCAGAAGGAGGTCAGGTTAGTCAAACAGGATCCGTCTTTCATAAACCCATGCTTACTGGGCCTGATTGCATGGTTTTCTTGTATGTACCATGTGATGTCACTCTGGATGATCTGCTCCATGACCTTCCCTGGCATGGATGTTAGACTGACAGCTCTGTAGTTCCCCAGATCCTCCTTCCAGCCCTTCTTGTAGATGGGCAATGGAAAAATTGATGTGTATAAAAAGTGTACAGGTAATTTTCTTGCTGCCCTTAGTGATACGAAGGTGGCAGTCACTACAGGGAACAGTGCTGGCCAAAGCTCTGTAACGAAGCAGTTAGGGCCATGTGGCCCAGATCCCTGCAGTAACACAGTTGCTCAAATGGTTCTTCAACATACCTGACCCAGAATGACTTTGGAGGGTTATTCTGTCTTCCTCACTGCAGCGAACTGTTTTCTTAAGTGCTGACAGGAAAAATCATGTTGATAGTTTACCTGTGTCCCATTAAAAATGGTTTTGGTCTAGTCTTGCATGTGCTCCTAAATCAGCATGAAGTGCACTATGCAGCTACATTAAGCCAACCCCACCACTAAGAAAGTGTACCTCCAAAGAGAAGACTTTTTTTCTCTTGCTTTTCTTGATCCTGAAGATTACCACTGATTATAAAGAGCTCTGAGCACTATGAAACTGCCAGTCCTATGTGGTGACAGAACTGTGCTGACTGATGCCGTAACATATCTGTCAAAGACATCTGGGCATACATACCACTGTGTGTGTATATATGTGTGTAAGTGCACTTCTGTATGTGCACACTTACTTGCAATTATCTTTTCAGATAAGGTCTTCTTGTTTATTTTTAATTTATAACTAAATACTCTCAATTACTTTTATGAAACACAGCTGGAGTTCACAGAGCAGTAGCTGGCATCAGGCCATTTCTGCCTTGCATCTGTGGTGATCCTTACCAACAGGAGCCCACAATATCCGGACACATTCTGTAGCCTGGATCTCTGGGTAATATCTCCCCCAAAAGTAAAAAGCTATGCCCGTGTTTAGTCACATGGGCCACCAGATGCCTGTGTGGAAGAGAGTTTTTCAGTGACTAAACACAACACTTAGAATCTGAGGTTCCCATGGGAGTTAGTGATGCACAGCTGACTAGAATTACAACCTTTGAATAGGATGTCTTAGATGGAACATATGACTAAATATGAACACCCTTCCTTAAAAATAATGATGATCATCTTGTCTCAGGCCCAATCTTCTTGATCTCACTCATTTCTAAGCAGTAAGATGTTTTGAGATCACATACTGGCTTTGAAAGAATGCCTTTGACATTTGTTGAATTTGGTTTGATCAGTGATCCTTTTAGTTATGAAAAAGGGAAGAAAGTTAAGAAGTGGAATGTCAAAGGCTCTGTACAGCAAATGGAACAGAGGGGTTTTCTTAAATGTAGGATGAAATCTGAAAAAAAAGTTGGAATCAACATTTAACCCTCAGGGATGAAGTTAGACCATTTTGGTACCATTTTGCTTCCAAAAAGTGTGATTGACACCATCTTTCTGTTCATGTTCTTTAGCTGGGCTTCTGGGATGCTGATCTTAGAGAAACCACTTAAACCACATTTCTCATCCGCTTGGGTTCTAACCAACTCCTAGGATTAAATGACAGGCTTATTTTCTACTAATTGCTCCTTTGCCTGTCATGTAATTTGCCCTATATACAGTACAGGTCTTCCAGTATTTGCCTAAAATACTTTTTTTCCTTCTGTCTATTAACCTATCATGTCTTTTCTCACCATTCATTGCTTCAGACACGCCTAGTTTTCTGTCTCTGTCTGCCCTACAGTTTGATGGGTTTTTCTGGTCATTCTTTTTTTTTTTTTCTTTTCTTTTTTTAGTGCGTCTTTTCTCAAAAGCCTTTTTATTATATAATATTTTAAAATATCATATTTTGAATTTACTTTGGTTTTAATATTTTATGTGTGAGCTCTCCTCCACACCTTTTCCATTTGCAGATAATTTTCCTTGGTTCAGAATTTACAGTTCAATACATTTTCTGTTCCCTGGGCCTTCCTGTTTTCCTGTTACCCGTGCTCTTCCTTTTGATCTCTTTCTTCAGCCATTCTTTCTATGCCTTTATAGATAATTTCTCAATAAATCCTCGGTCCTTCTGTCACTAACCTTTTCAGACTCCATCGTATTTCAGAGACCAGTTTTTCTGGTGCATTGTAATAAACATGATGACCTAGTTCTTTATTTTGTAGCCACAAAAGAGATATTGCTCATCATGAAACAGCAGAAACAGCAAAAAGTTATCTTATAATATGTATTGCGAACCAAAGGCAGAATATCAGAATGATCCTTGTTTTGGTCATGGTTTCATAGCAATGTTTAGCCTTTTATCACCATCTGCTCATGCACCCCTAACAGCTTTTGTCTGGTATTTCTTCACTTTCTCAATGGTAAATCTGTGGAAAGCACTGGAAGAAAAAGTCTTCTCAGATTCTGTGGTAGGAAGCAAATTAGAGTTCTTATTTATCGCCATCTGGTGCATGCTGTTGTCTCACTCTCTGTGCCTTTGCCACAGAGGGTGGTGGAGTTTGCCTGGCATACCTGGACAGATGAAAGCATTTTTCTGGCTGAAGCAGGAAAAGTTTACGCTGTTGCCAGCAGAAGTCTTCAGTGATGGTGAAGGCATATTTTTGTAGGCCTAGATTCTGCTCTCATTTCAGATTGATAAAACCTGTGATCCTGCAAATCAACTGACAAGCAATCTTTGTGCTTCTACAAGGAGGTTCCGTTATTAATCACCTTGTGTTTGCAGGAATTTTAGGCAAAATATTTGGGAATAATCGTGGACCGCATCTGCAGAAACCAAAGGAGTGGTTTGAGAGTAACATCAGAGCAGCTAAGGAATAGAAATTTCCCATTCTTCCAGATCTCAGAAGGAATCTTGCTCTGCTTTGGATTGGTATTATGCCACTTGTTAGTCGTAAAACTGAATTATATTAAAGTTCCTTCCCTAGTTTTGGTTCGGGCTTTCCATTTTTCACATCCTTATTTTGAAATACTTTTCTAATATATTCATATTTATTTCCAGGCATCCAGCCTACTTTTATTCTGGCCTTTGCATCTTTTTTTCCTTCTCTGTTTTAGTCCAACATAAATGATTCCCTTTCAGCACACACAGTACCCTGCTTTTTATTTAAGATTGAAAGAAGGCAAGAAAGTAGTTTTCTCATGCAACTTCTAGGACATCTCCAATTTTGTGGCATGTTTTGGCCAGTTCCTAGGTAAAACTCAGTCATAGTCATTGGCAAAGTAAGTTAGTGTGTGTGGCTAATAGAAGTTGTCTACAGATTAAAACACTTTGGTCTAATCACAGTCATATTTTAAGAGTTACTTACTAGCAGGTGTTTATGTACTGTTTAATCATATTTGCAAATGAAAGATGCAATATTGCATTAAAACAGTTTTATAAGCAATTTTACATTGACTAAATTTGCTCCCCTATGTACAGGGCCAGGCTGGCTTTTTGGAAATCACCAACACAAAAAAAAATACCAAAGCACCAGAAAAAGAGGGCTGTTTTGATGTTCTTTGTTTCCAAGAAGGAAAGACACGTTGTTGTTTGTAACAAATGTATATACTCATTTTCATAGTGAACCTAAGCTTTACAGCCTGATATTGGATGCTTTCCAACGTGGTTTTTTTGGTTTGTTTTTGCTAAAATGTATATATGGTTTATTCATTAAGGCAAATTAGCTGCTGCTTTGCAGTGCGAGTAATTGCACTGAAGCCAGTGGGTTCTCAGACATGCTGGGAAGGATATTAGTCCTGTTTTTATATATCATCCATTACAGTGGGGTCCTGGCCCACAACTATGGTTCTGAGACTCTGTAATAAAAGACAAATAGTAATGCTTTGGCTGCTTGGGTGGAACATCTGTCTGAACTGCAGTGTAACCAAATTCAGCTTTCTTCTTTAAAATAATACCAAGACTGGAATTTTGTCCTGATTTGCAGCAAAAAGAGCTTGTACTAATGTATTTTCTTGAGAGGTCTAAAGCGTTCACTATCAAGAGGTGAACCTGTCTATTTTCAGGGATCTCTTCATTGTGGTACTTGAAAATAAAAGTGTTACAGAAAGTTTCCAGGGTCCCAGTCACTCTTCAGGCTGAATTTGTGAGGTGGGTGTTTCGGCATCTGTTCATCTGCAGGGGTTCATACACTGTAAGCTGGGTAAGCTGCCTCCGTCTCGAGTGCTTCAGGGGCATTTTGTCATCCCAGCTGCGATCCAAGCCCAAATGTAGTTCTGGCTGGGTAGAAACACAATGAGAAACACTCAAGAGACGACGTGATATTCACACTTCACTCCTGTCTTTGGCACCTTATCCATGATACCAGGAAATTTCTCTCCTATGCTCAGGGTACACCCTAAAAGTGAGGCAGTAACTTTTGGGATGTGGCTGGCATAAGAGGTTGTCTGTCCTTGTGCAACTGCTAAGTGGGCGAAGCACTCAGTTGGTAGACAGGAGACCGAGAGGATTCAAAGACATGGTGACGCTCAAGAGACTGGTCAAGTCACAAAACCACATCCCAGCCTCTCTGGCACATCCAGAGAGATAAGGATGCTCTCGCCTCTCTCCTTCCAGAGCATCCCTCTTTATAGGACTGAGCCACTGTCGATGAGGCAGAGCAGGTAGCTGTGCAGGTCCCTGTCCCACAAGTTGCAACATTAGCTGGAGGGAGTGGTAAACTAAATTGATTTAACGACAAGATAAACAGCTTCAACTGACAGGAATGGCAGCACCTCCTCCCAGCTGCCTGCTCTCTTCCACCTTGGTAGCATACCCTCTGGCTCTGTAATTAATGTGCTCATGAAAAACTGAGATGTGGGTTAAGATGCTAGATCCAGATATCTCACAGCTCCAATTAAAGATTACAAATGTAGCCTCCCTTATCTCCCTTTTGTATTGGTGAGCTCTGTGACTGATGCCAGACTTGAGGCCAGCAGGAAGAATACTGGTTTGCAATGCTGCCTTGCATTGCCTTGTCCCAAAGTGATGCTCAGCATTGCCAGGGCTGAGGCACTTCTGTAAACACTCCAGGACAGATCTTGAAATGCCCAATATACCCTGGTATAAAAAAAAAAAAAAAAAAAAGATAAATAGCTACCTACAGAACCAGAAAAAGCTTTTGAGGGTGGATGGTTTTAGCACGAGTACCTAACATGGTAAGTCTCCTCAAGTCCTTCTGGTCCCATGATGACTTTTTTTCCAAAGGCCCTAAGCCTGGTTCACAGATTTCTCAGTACCCTTGGAAATCTGGCCATGGGTATTTCCTGGAAGTTCCTAACTGTGAAATTCCTACCACATTCAAATTTTGGGTATTTTTATGAGTCCTGTCAAATTTCCCCAGTCTTCTCCTCCTTCGTGCCTCTTATTTTGTTAGGTAAAACAACTTTTACATCTGAGACACTCAAAATATTTTTTGCATCTTTCCCGTGTTAAATTTCCTTCTCTAGACTCCACTAGAGCTGCTCACATGTACCGACAGTGTCTATAGGATAGCTTTTCCCCATTTTAATATGTTTAGCAGACCAAAGGTTTTAGCTGTGATATCAGTTTGCTGTGCCAGTGACTTTAATATTTTTAGCTCCTGGTATGTAGAATGTGTATGACTGAGGATGCTTAAGAAAGCTCCTAGGCCCTCTTTGGCTAGAGCACTGAAGACTGAAATTCCTATTGCAATACCTTGGCTGAGAAGCCAAAATAAATTTAATTCATCTGTATGGAACACCCCCACAAATGCCCTCAGCAGGTGGACAAAAACTGAAAAAGGACTTGGCTAGGAATCTAAGGGAGTGTGTACATGTACATCAGTTGATGCTGGTATAGGACAGTAACAATTTTCACGTGCTCCTGCCTCTGTACCTCCTTTATTTCTCTTTCTCCCACAGCAGCAGTGTGATGATTGTGAATCTTTTAGAAAGATTTCTTTTTCTTTTTTTTTTTTTTTTTCTACTGCTGAGCATAGCACAGCTGAATACCCCCCTGGGTATGCATCTTTGGTCTTAGAACAAAGCCACAGTCTAGTCCTTACTAATAGAGCCAAACTCTTTGTCTCTTAGCCTGTTTTAAAGGAATGTCATAAAAGGCTACATAAACAATTCATCAGCTGAAAGCAGCATAAACATACCTAATGATCTATTAGCAAAGACTGTGGGGAAAGCTGAGGGTGCGAGAAAGGGAGTCCAGTAAGTGCTGCAGCCGTACTTAGTTTCTTCCTTAAAACAGCCTGAAAATAAAACTCCTCTGCTCTATTCTAGCAGAGAAGAGCAGTTCATAGCATCCTAGGAAGATGCAGGACCTCAGGAGGTCTCTAGTCCAGCTTCCTGATCAAAGCAGGGTCAGCTACAAAGTTCTGAAGGCTGATGAGAAAGGAGTAAAAAATAAAAGAACTGAGTTGAATTTAGACATTCAGATAAAAGGATCAAATCTCAAAAAAAAAAAAAAAGAAAAAAAGAAAAATGCAGTGGTGTAAATAGGGCGAGCAATGAACTAGTTAGTAATATATTGACACAAAGGAGAGTTATAGCTTGCAGACGTCTTGATCCAAAGTCTTTTACAATCTGCTGAGAGGTTTCCAGCAAGGTCAATGAGCTACGGTTCAGGCCCACAGACTGACAGTTCATGGAAAGAGCAGGGAGTGACTTGGAATGCAGTTCGGCAGTAAGAAGGCTTTGCTAGGTTTTCAGCAATGCTGCTACATGGTGTGGAGAGTCTAATCTTGGTCCTCATTACCTTCATGCGGAAAGGCACAAAGCAGAGATCTTTCCCCTGTCAAGGAGGGCAAGAGCCAGCCCTGAGGCTCTGCAGCTTTGTAGCTGTGGTGTGGATCACAGTCACTCTCTTTGAATTTCACAAGATTGGCCCATCCCTCCAACCTGTCTGGCTTGCTCTGGGTGGCAGCCCTGCCCTTGAGCATGTTGACTGGTCCCCCGAGTTTGCTGTCAACTGCAAACTTGATGAGAGTGCACTCTGTCACCTCCTTCGGGTCACTGATAAAGACGTTAAACAGGAAAAGTTCCAGTATAGACTCCTGCAATGCTGATTTGTCACTGGCCACCAGGTGAGTACAACTCGTTAACCACTAACTTGTGAGACCAACTATTCAACCAATTTTTCACTCATTTTTCCACCCATCCAGACTTTAAAGTCTTAACTTGGATACGAGATTATTGTAGAAAACTATATCAAAAGCTTAATTAAAGTCAGAGTATATGACACCCACTACCCTCCTCTCAGCTAGAAATACAGGAAATTTACTGTAGAAGGATAATAGGTTGGTGAAGCATGATTTACCTCTGGTAAATCCATGCTGGCAATCTGCTTTTGCTTCTCCACATGTTCAGGATCAGTTTTTTGTCTGGGTCAAGCTTTTGGCTGTAAATTCCTGACTCAGTCTTCATCCCGTGGTGTCAGCTACCCTCCTCTCTGAACCCTTTCACTTCACACAGAGGCCTGGGACACCTTGTTGGTGAACACAATCAAAGAAGACACCGAGTACATCAACTTGCCTGCTATCACTAAATCACTGCTCCATTTAGCAATGGCCTCACATGTTCCTTGTTCAGCCTTTTACTACTAATTTTGTCACAGAAGCTCTTCTTATTGCCCTTGACCTTCCTCGGAAGTCTTAACTCCACCTGGCCTTTGGCTTTTGTGACACCATCTCTGCGTGCCCTGGCAGTGTTTCCAAATTCCTTCTTTATAGCCTGGCCCTGCTTCCCCTTTATGTTGCTTTTTGCATTGGAGCTCTGTCATGATTTTCGTACTCAGCCAAACCAATATCCTGTTAAGCCTGCTTGGCTTCCAAAGGATTGTGATGAACTGTTCTTTAAAGACCTGACAGCCTCCATGAGCTCCTTTTACTCTTCAGAGATGCCGTGATGCCACTTATCAGTTCCCTGAGTAGTCTGAAGTCTGCTCTTCTATGCTCTTCTATCTCCTTCCTTGCTCCTCTCCGGATCTCAAACTCCACCATTTCACGGTCACCCCAGCCAACATTGCCACTGATTATGACATCTCCAATCAGCTCTTCCTTACTAGTGAATAGTAGATCTAACTGTGCAACACTCTTAGTTGCCCATCCTATACCTAAGCCAAGAAACTATCATCTTCTACAAATCCTCTTGACTGTCTGTGTCCCACCATATCATCATTCTGACAGCTGTCAGGGAGGTTAAAGTCCCTCTTGAGATCCAGGGTTTGTGATCTACAAATTTCTGTACAATTGAATTCCTGCTATGGTGGAAATCCAATGTTGAATGATGAACTCCTAGTGCAGATTACTTCAGCTATAAAACTGTAAACAATAAATCTTAGAATCATAGTTCAGGTGCAAGGGGACCTCAGGAAGGCCACATCTGTTTCAAAGCAAGGGCAGCTATGAAATCAGACCAGATCATTCAGGCCTTTATCCATATAGGTTTTGAAAACCTCCAAGGGTGGAGACTGCACAGCCTCTCTGGGCAATCTGTTCCTGTGCTTGACTGTCCTCACCATCTTACAGCTAGCAGTAAACAAGCAAAAAGGGAAGAGTTAGAAGGAATGGACACACTCATCATAATTTTGTGGGTGGCAGTTTTTTGTGTCCCCTAGCAAATGTTCATAAACCTTCTTTTTATAACTAAGAGATCATGAAATTAGATTATAAACTATTCCATAAGATAACTGTTGAAAGAAAACTGTCTTCAAAAAATTAGTCTTCATTTTAAGATGTCATCGGAAGAATCTTAGTGTGTCAGCAGCATCTCTTCAGAGGCTCCCCCTTTTAGATCTGTAGTAAATATTGCCATTGCAATGCTGCACTGTATAGTAAGTATTACAGAAGTTAGAAGTTCAGCCTTATTTTGCTCTTCTGGTTTGAGGTTACGTGGCCACAGACTGATGGAGGCATAACATCATATGTAAAATAGAGCATTACTGTTATAGAGCACATCTGTTATTATATCAAAGGCATATGCCTTAGAGTATCACCACAGAAATTTCGCAGACTAATGGAATGATGTTGCACTCCTGTCATATTAGTACTCATTGTACTCTGACATAATTTTATAGCCTCCTTTTCACACCAGTGTTTCAAGTCTGGTATTCATGCAGCAATTTGGGACATACTTGGGTAATGATGTAGATTTATGAAGACTGTAACATGGATGATTCATGGAAAACTCTTTTTTTCTTTTTTTTTTTCCTCTTTTTTTTTTTTTTTTTAAATTCTGGACAACTTTTGGCAAAACTTCCAAAACCAACCACAAATATAACATAAATATAGAGGATATTTTTCTATTTCTAGAGGCAAATGTACTTGAAATGGGGCTTTATTTTAGTACTTTAAGGGCTGCCAGGATACAGTCATGTTGTACCATCTGGTGTCATAGTCACTTGGAAAGCAAAGCAGTGTCCATTTGCAGTCGTGACTATTTGTGCTAGTTACTACTTTCCCACACACAGAGATGTTTTGGTTTTGTTTCTAACAATGGCCATTTTAGCTCCAAGAAAGGTATGCGTTTCTAACAACTGTCAGGTCCAAAGAGAGAGCTCACATTGAAATGACTGAAAGTGCTCTGTGAAAGAAGTGGGAAAGCCTTTTTGTAATGAGATTCTCCCTTGAGATGAGAGAGGTTTGGCAAGCCTGAGGGACAGATCGAACAGCTTCTTCCTCTGCCTGAAGGAATCCAGCCCTTTTAGTGGGGAGTACATAAACACTGTCCCTGGACTGGTGCAAACACATGGCCGTACCCTTGTGCCACCAAAATACAGTCAGATGGGAAGTTCTGGCCTATTCATGTGGATATGCTGCAGCAGAGGATCTTTCCAAAGGACTTCAATACTCTTTTTGTTTTCCATGTGCTTCAGGCTGGCCCTGCCTCTGGTCCTGAACTCAGTTTTTGGGAAGATGTCGTGGTTGAGATGGACAAACGACAGTGAGTGGGAGAGGCAAGTGCCAGATGCTTTCACTTGGATGATGTATAATTGACTGAAGCTGTGATATTTCTTTGGCACTCCAAAGAATTCAGCATCTAAAGCCTGCACCATCACAACAAAGGTAAGAGACAAGGGCATTTCAGACATGTCCCATAGGAAAGCAAACCTCAGCTGCAACTGTGGCCACCATCAGAAAGACTGGTGGGCACCAAAGAAGCTGAAGAAAGTCTGGAAGAGAACTGGAAACTTTGCTCTCCTACTATCCAGGTAGATATCCCAAATACCCTGCTGTTAGCTTCTCTGAGAGATTGGTCCTTTTGAAGTCTTCTTTTGGAGAAGTGGACTGTGAAATATTTGAAACAGGGTGCAAACCTGAGTCTCCCACATCCCAGCAGACGTCTTTCTTGGTGGGTGATCAAGCCTTCACTCTGTCTCTGTGGCCCCATAACTGATTTTTTCACAGATATAAATCAGATATTTAATGACACTAACAGCCAGGACATTTAAGTTCCTTCTATGAAAAATGAACACACTGACTCACAACTATCACATGTAAGCTTTTCCATGCAGATTTTTCTGAATATTGGCTTAAATATAATATATTCTGATTTAGAGTATCATAAATATGTTGTGACTGCAAACATGGAACTGAGAACAAATCTAGGCCCTGCTCACCAAGCCACCATCTGCTCTTTATTTAAGTTACTTCAAAACCAAATGCTTCTTCCTTACTGCCTGCAGTACATGATCTGATCAACATAAGTAAAATAAATCAGTTAATAAATTTGCAAGTACCATCAGGACATACCTATGTAAAAAATTCATGAGTACAGAGTTGCTTGCAATAAATTTTACTCAGTTTCTCTGTCCCTCCCCTTGTTTATCAGTGGCATCCTACATATCTAACTTATCAGAAGCGTTGAGGCATTGAACTACTAACAAGCCATGGCACTTCCAGCGAAGTGCTTGTATGTTGCTTTCAGTTGCTTTCAGCAGGAGCATCATCCCCTGCAAGCACCCCAAAAGCAAGACGCAGACTCATTCAGAAGGCTATTTAGCTTCTCAGGAACCTCAGTCATAATCTGGTACCCCACATTTTCCTTTGAGGATCTTTAGAGAGAGTCTTTGTTGACTTGACTCCTAGTTTAGGATCCTTTGGTTAGATGAAGTGAACCTTAGCCCTTGATAGGACTTGAATATCTAAGCCTTTCAGGATTTGTGCCTAATCTCTTTGTACAAGGAGCGAAGTAAAATATTTTATATTTGCTCTTTAATGCCTGAAAATTTTTGGATGCTGTTTAAAAATAGTAATCTCTGATAATGACTCTTTTATAGAAGTTATTACTTGCCTCTAGTTTTGTTCTAGCAGAGTCAAAGATAAGAGCAAAACTGGGTTATAGTATTTTTATAATACAATCTTGTCTTTTATTGGATTTTTTAAAGCCAACAAATCTAGAAAGTCTGATGTTACATTTTAATTTGAACTGTATATATTAACAGAATTAGGTACAAGTCAGAGTTTAACATCTTGAATTTATTAATATTTTTGCATTCCTTTTTACTTACTGAAGGTCTTTTTTGGCTAACATTGTAGAACTGAAATGGTGAATTAGTAATTACACAGAGACCTGGAGTATGACATATGATTACCCATTGCCAGATAAGAAAACCAAATCCACAGAAAGAGTATAATTTTTTGCAAAGACATGTTTGTCTTCACAGAAGGGCCTGTTTTGACCTTCTGGTTTGGTAGATAACCATTCATTTGAAATAAAAGATAGATGAAATAGGTTCTCTTTAATCTTGCTCTAATGTCTAAAACATCTGTTGCTATGGGAAATGTATTTCCCATGCAAGTCTCCTGAATATTACATGATGATCCTAAGCCTCACCTTATGCACACATTCATAAAAGAGAAAGGTGATGGTTTTTGTGTTCTGTTCAACTTGCAAACATACTGCTTATTTCCACAGCATTTCACTCTATAGAACATGATACATCTTTTAATGAGTCACTGTCTTGCTATCTTATGAATATTCAAATTACATTTGAAATTACTAGATAAAAAGAAAAACAAGTTAAACACCAGTACCCACTTGGTTAATCTGTCACACTATTGTTATGTTTCTACAGAAATGCCAGCCAAATTTCCCAGGTGTGGTTTCCATGTCTTTCACTTAACAACAAAATAAAATCTCTGCATCAGAATAATGCATACAAACTTGCTGGTGGTTTTTAGGGGAAAAAAACCACACATGCTGTAAGTTCATCCAAAAGAAACTATATGAAGGATCTGGTGTGAGACAGAATTTTGGATGAGCTCTAAGCAACTTTTCATCAGCATGGTTCTCTGAAGAGAAACACTTTCCAGTGTTGCTCCTCTTTGTAAATGAGCTAACTTCAGACATTACCAAGCACCCAAACAACTAGGCTGTTTCAGACTTGCAGTACATTAATAAATGATGATGTTTATGAAAGATATTGCAGACATTTTTTCCAGGGCTCTGCGAAGCCCAATAAAGAGGGAAAAAAAAATAAATACAAAAGAAATCTCTAAGGACTTTGGGTTTTTGGGGGGGACAAAGACATACGAGCCTCATGCAGGAAGGCTACCATGAGTCGAAAGGCCACTGCTGACAGTCTGTGATCTTGGTGCTAGAGAAAGGGCAGATGTCCTCAGACCGAGCACGCTGGCTGTCTGAACTGGCAGCCCTGGGTTTGTTTATTTATTTGTTGTGGCTCATGTTTGAACAGTAGCTCAGCAGACGGTTGCTAAATGCAAATATAATTAGAAATGTCTGAAGCTCCTCCACTGTAGAGCCTAAGCAGCAGAAGGAATGAGTACGCAGATCCAGAGGAGCAGAAGGTGTAGCTCTTCGATGGCCTCCTGTCAGACAGGGTGATACAAGTCCTCGCACACTTTGTTAGAGGTCTTACCGCGCAGCTTTGAAGATTTCAGATGACTCATTACGCTTACTGAGTGGGATTGTTCGTACATGAAGACATCAAAATGTTGTCGCACCTCAGTTAACTACTGCAATAGGTCCTCTGTGGCAAAAATTAAGTCTGAATACACAGAGAAAACAAACAGCAAAACACAGGTACCTGTGCATGCACATCCACTCTTTCAGGGTTGCCTGCATTTTTCTGTTTTGCTCAGTGACAACTTTCTTCTGTGCGCTGTAGCTCATCGCCCTCAGTGCCCATGAGCTCAAGCATGTGGGGACAAACAAACCCGTGAGGAGCAGGTCTGGCTGCAGGTTGATTTCACACATTTCTGATGACTGCTGAGTGCCTTGGAGCTTCCTTGTTGCTCTCCCAGACTCCTATTGGACTGTGTGCTTTCAAGGTCTGCAGCAACCTTGCCGCGGATTTCTCTGGAGATACCTCGGTATGTAGTCATGTTCTTACGGGTTCTGGTATTGCCCTGAAAAGCTTGAGAAAAGGATTTCAGAGTGTCTTTAAAGTGCTTTCAGGGCCCTTCACTTGTTTGTTTGTCTCTAGCACCCCAGCTATGTAGCATGTCAACATATTTGGTAGCTTTGGGTTCTTCTTCAATGACTCTGTGCCCAACCGGGCAGAAATGAGGACTTCCTGGGCGTACCCACAGTGCCATTACTGCAAAATAGAATATCAGTGTTTGTCAAATGCTCATGTCAGTGGATGCCCAGAATATGAATTAGGAAGATGTGATAAAATAGTTCAAGCTGTTGGATTTGGCAACAATGCAGGTTCCAAGAATCTGACTTACAGAGGGCACAGATATTAGTGTCCTTGCACGTGGCGTCCATTTTGAATATTGTACTAGTTCTTCATTCTAATGATAACTTTGCAGATGACCAAAGAATGAAGTTTTTAAAAAGAAGAAGAGAGACTTTATCATCAATTATAGAGCATGTAAGAAATATATACATATTTTGAAGTTGTTAACAATTTACGTGAAGATATTTGCCCTGCACTTTTTCAGGACATTATCTGTGAAGTCATTAAAAGAAGTAAAGTTCTTGGCTGAGGAATGCATAAAAAGCATTAATATAAATTCTTCGGTGGTGTTCACTGGCCAGAAAACAACCCACTCAGTATGCAAGAGATATAGGGAGAAGCAGTTCAAGGCAGCAGTCATTTGTAATCTGTAAGAGAGCAAACACATCACAGGTGACAAGTTGTCAATAAGCCCAGTTGCAAATAATGGATAGAAGAAAAAAACCACTACGGCTATCAGGCTCCAGGGCTGGAGGATACATAGCTTAAAGAAATGCAGTTTGTGTAAAACGGGAAAGTAGAAAACCAATGCCCAAACCAAAATATGTTCTTTTTAAATTCTGTTCCTTCTCTTGATAAAAATATCAAGCTAAATTAAGCCTTGATGTGACTGCGGCAAAGTCAGTGGAGTTACACTGAGGATAAATTGCTGCCATAAATCATCAAAATCAATGCCAATTGTGTCTTTTCATGCCAGAAATTAATCTGGCCCATTACAACAACAACTTTTTTGACACTCAAAGCTAAATTTAATTTCTGTTTTTTATGCAATGAAGTAAACTTGAGCCTTGATATATAAAGAGATGTCCATGTCCTGGGTAACATGCCTCCAAGCCTTGATCTACTAGCTATGTGGATGGGAGGGTGCAGCATCCCTGTTTTGCTGTCTGCTTTCCCTTCAAGTGTGTCTGGCTCCATGCTACTCCCCTGTGTGTGCTGGAAGGGTGGGCTTTTGCAGTGCATGGAGGCAGGTGTGAGATAAGGAATTCGTACATATTGTACTGCTCCTGTTACCCTGACCCTGATGGGTACAAACACATGTACACCCCACACTTGGTGCATCTCTATGGTGGTCAAAGAAAATTCCTGCTCCACAGTGTAATAGTACCAAAGGTGGATGTAGCAAGGAAGGAGGGGAGTGTGAATAAAGGAAAGAGGGTTTGTGTGTAATCTCAGAATTATCATGACAAATAAGCTAACAAAAACCAAAACAACTCAGTGGAAGCGGGAGCCAAGTGGTTTAATGGGTAGGTTACTCTTACATGCTCTTGGACCATGCCTCATTTTGTTGCCATGGGATCCTTCTTAGAAACAAAAGCAAAGAACATTCCTGCACTTAGGCACTAATGAGAGGTACCAGATGGACAGGCCTGGAGATGGGAGTCATTTCCTTATGTTGGGAATGGGATCTGAAATGTTAACTATGTCAAATTTGCTCCCTGACTTTGACTTCAGTGACCTTTGGGAAGAGTCAAGGGTGGCAGAATTCTTATTCTTCTCATTTGCACAGGGAAGAGGTGGGTGTGCTCTCCATCCCCGTTCATTCTGTGCTTTGCAGAGGGAACTTCTGCTTTTTCATATCTTCTTCTGGGTGAGCTTCCTTTTTGTTGAAAGTAACAGTTTTTAGGAGCTAATTACTAATTTCATGCCATAGGTAATCCAGTATTCACCTGACACTTGCTTATAATACGCCCTGAAGTGCAGCTTCCTCTCCCAGTCTTACCCCTTCTGCAAAGAGGGATTGACCTTAGGGACAGGAGTCCCCTGATTCTCAAACAGTCTAGTGCCAACTCCAAAATGGTACCTTCGAAGAGTGATTTTTAAACTTTCTGATTGTGATTTGACTTCCAGATGTAACACCCACTTCTCTCGTTATGACACCACAACAACCCCCTACCCAACATATTAATGATTGTGTTTGTCAGGCTTTGCAACCTCCATTGTAGCTTCTGTGACTCTAAAGGGAGTCAGCTACCTCAAAGTGGGGGAGTGATCTGGTTTTCCCTTACAATATTAAGGAAGAACTTGACACAAGGGGTGTTGAGCACCCAGCCCCACCGGACAGCCAGCAATTGCGGGGCATCTGATTTCCATTTACAAGTTGCAAAACTGCCTTCACGTGGCATACACCTGCCAGGAACTGGTACCCTTAGCTTGCATGGTACTGGCAATGCTAGTGCTGTCTAAAAGTAACTTTGAGAAATTAGTATTATTTTGGCAGCACAATAAACTGTATTTGATATAGCCTTTACCTTTTATTAAGAAATGTAGAGACATATTGAAATTATTTGGATACCTGATTTTTTGTGTGTCTGTGTAAGATTCTAGGGTAAGTTAAGACATTCTGTTTCTATTAAAAACTCTGTGCTAGCTTGAAAGGCTTCATTTACATTAGAGCTAGAGAGAAGGTTTTATTTTCTAGCATGAATCTCACCATTAATCAGAGCTAGATGCAATTTACACCACCTTCAAAGAGCCTGTAGAAAGATAAAGCGTTAATTAAATGGCAAACCCACAGAGAAAAATTAGATTCAGAAATAAATTATTTCAGCATTCATGACTTCTGTGGCATTGCCAGTGTAAATCTATGCAGTAGGTCACCACAGTAGGGTCCATAGTGGCTAAGTCTGAGGTTTTGCTTTATATACGTTTTTATAAAAGCATGACTATCTAGTTGCATGGTGTTCTGAGGTAACTGAAAAATGTGTCTTTCATACAGTATATCCAGAATGAGCCAGATTTCTTTGCTACCCTTACTGAGATGTGGATAATGAAATCACAGGTAGAACTTCTCTAGTTTACTTTATTGTACAGATCTTCAACATCTCGTTTTGATCTTTGTTTGCCATGGTCTCTGTTCACTTGCTAGACAGCCTGTCTACATAGTGATTAAGATAATGAAAATGTAACATTATAGGTCAGGCTCTGTAAGGACAGATGAATATTAATTATGTTAGGATTAGATAGACATATCTTTAAAAAATTCTGCATATGTTTTAAATTATATAGACACAAAGATTTAAAATAAAAAAAATTATTTGGTTTTCATTATTTATATGATTTTCAACCCACTGTGATCTTCAACAGTACACAACATAGCCTGCTTCAGTTTCAAATCTTTATGGCCCATTTCCTATGGGAATCTGTGAGATCTAAACACTGAACGCAAACCAATTGAGACACTACTCATTTGGGGTTTTTTTGTTTGGTTTTTTTTTTTCTGTGTGCCCAGGAAAGCCTATGGGCCTAAAGCAGCTGTTGGCCATCCCTGTGCTCGCAGACCCGGACCTGGCTGGGGTGCGGCAGCCTGTGGAGTCGCATAGGGCACAGTTGGAGCTCCTCTGATGCACAGAGGCTGCCGGCAGCTCTCAGATGCACATGTGCTCTATGCTTCTCTTTATCGTAAGTGTAGGACAGGGTGGACTGACTGGAGGCTGTGAGCAGCTCCCCAGCATTTACCTCTAAATTCAAAGTAAAAGAATTTCAGCCAGACCAACTAGAGAGGGGGCATTCCAAATAAAGGCTATAAATACCCCTATGAACACAAGCATCCTTGCTAACCCAGATTTTTGGTAGTCAGGTGTGTTCAAGCTTTAGATGAATTAAGTTGTTTGAGGTGCTGAATACATTCAGAATACCCCCAAACAATACCATATTTATTTAATAGTAGTGCAACACTCAAAATATTACATTGAATGCACTCTGATGTCATTACTCCCTTGACTTTTGGAAATTAAAATTATGACAAGGAGGTGGTAGTGTTTTCACACAGGTGCATTTTATTTCCCTGGGAGTAGGGAGATTGGGCTGCATACAGGCTGTATTCTCAGTGTTTTGTTCCCGAATTTCTCCCTAGTTAAAATGCAGGCAGTGTTGCCATCACAGCTCATGTATTTAATAATTGGAAGCATCAAACCATCCAAAATAAGCTACAAAATCAGCACTCCTACCTTATGTTTTTACATACCTTCAGAAGAAAAAATGTATATGCTATGAAGATTAAATGAAAATGCCCTGTTATGCGTGTCCTTGTATCATGATGATATTAGCCCAAAATGTAAAAATGTGATGGTCTTTCCTTGAAAATTACTTTAATGATCTGCTTAACAGGGGTGAAATAATTTTAAAAAGCCTATGTGAACCTTTAAAATACCAATTTTAGGTATTAATTTGACAATAATAATAGCATCCATTTGATGCTGGAAAATGTCAGGGGCTAAAGTCATAAATTACTTGTTTTATACCTGTTTTGCTATTAATTTTGCAAATTCCTCTTTGAGTAAGGATGGCCCTGATGTGTGCAGTCCTTGAAATTCACACTACCTAGTAGAGAAACAAAACAAAACAAAATCAAAAAGTGAACACTCATGTCTGAAGACAAATTTTTTGAAGAGTCCTGTTTTTTCAGGATCATTTACATGTATAAATGTAGGAGTAGTTACATTTTTAAATGTAGGAGTAGTTAAATTTATAAAGTCCTAAAATTACATTTGGCCCTTGGAAGGCAACCGTGAGGCTGATGTGGGCCCCGGTGGAAATGAGCTTGACACCCCTGATTGACATGGCTTGGAGGTCTTTTTTTTCTGTATGATGCAGTGCCAGCAGCCCTGGTTTTCTCTGACTCCCCCGAACGCCCAGGAAATGACCACTGTGGTCTGTGTGATGGGCCCAGAGCAGATGCTGAGTGCAGAGCGGGTACCTCTGACTACTGCTGAGCAGCTGCTGCCAGCCAAAGCCCTGAGGAGCACCAGCACTACGAATAAATTTCAACCTTCCTGCAAGATTGTCATCTGAGGCAGCCCACGTACCCAGAGAGGGAGATGATCTGTAAGAAAACGTGGTGTTCACCATTTGGAGCTGAAAATCCCATCTGTCAAAGGAGGATGGAAAGCAAACACCAAACTTTCCTATGCTGCAATGTGAGGTTGTTTTGGGTTTTTTTTTTTTGCTCTTCCATGCACATTTTTCTAATCTGAATTCAAGCCTGATGTCATCTGCCTTCCCTTCCTCAGTGCATATGTGGGTTTTCACACGTGCTCATGACTTCAAGGGCAAATCCTTAAACAGCAGGGAACAGGTCCAAATGGCTCATCCATTTTGGAAAAGTTGACTTATCATCAGGATCAAAACAAGTCTGTGCTTCAAGATGTTTCCTTTACTGCTTCCCCAGCTTCCAGGAGTCTTCTTTCTTGGTTATGGGGAGGTAGACCCTCCTTTCCTGTTTCTGTGGTATCTTGGTTTCCTTGCTCAGCTATGTTGGGTATGGCCTGAAGCCCAGGATCTCGATGGGACTGTTTTGCTACTGGAGTTTTCTTTGTCCCGCCTACTTTTTTCTTTGCTTTCTCTGGGTTTCTAAACTTCCTTTTGTCTTCTAATATTACTATCAGCATCTGGACTGTGTGCTATGCCAGCGTTTTGAAAGAAAGCATTTTCTTTGTCAGAGAGGTCCTGCCACCTCCTTATGTTTACACTGAAGTGACATCTATTATGGCAAACTGCCATGCATTTGCTGGGTATAGGTGCTTTTTGCAGAAGCAAGCATAGCAGTTAGCAAGATCATCTCTAGTGAAGCAACTTGCACACTCTGCAATAGGTGGACCTTATGCACCCACGACTTCTTCAAAACTTACCTCTCTTTCATCAGCAGAGATATTTTTATAACACTTGTTGAAACTGTGTTGTGATGATGAGTTAAATTTCCTAGCTGGTACACAGTAGCTCTGTGACAGGTAATGAGCTCAGACTGGTTTGCATCTATGCAGAGGCTTGCCTTTGAGTGGTAGAATTAGGAATTCCCTGTGCAGAGGAACAGGTACCAGTCACTTTTAGTGCAACTGTCTCCTGGTAAGCTGTAGTCTCTACAGAGCTCACTGTGTCCCTTCGAACACTTCCTAAATGGTCTCCTGAGAAAGCGAAGTTAGGAAGCTCACAGGATGTGTTTATATCCATCCAATAGGGGAAGAAAGGGCTGTTTTCCCTCAGCACTCAGAGCACCTGCTGCAATTCTGTGCACATTTTCCTTTTATAGGTATGAAAGCACCTAATGAAATGCCAACAACAGAGCTTTTGGGTCTGCCTGAACATCGGGGAACGTGTGTGCTGCAGACAGCAGCCTTGTACATGCCTATTCTCCATTTGCAAAGTTCTTCACATAAACAGTTGAGATGCTCTTGAAAGCATTCTTGAGGTTCACCTCAAAATGCAAGTAAATAAACTGCATAAGTTTAGATTAAAATACTTCTGTTTTACCATTTCCCGCCGTTAGTGCATGTATCAAGGTTAGAGAGAGGGAATCAACAACCAGAATACGCATTTGAGTAGATACCGCACATGATTTTGAAAATGAAGGGGTGGGAGAGCTGCCACTAGAGCCAGTGTAAAGGCCTGTGACTTTCACAATTGTTTTGAAACATTTTAAGGAATATTTTCAAGCTATTCTATCTACGTATACCACTGTGGTGTTTTTTACTCTGTGTGTTTTTAAAGTAGGAAACTGCAGTATTTCACACACCTCTGGGTGATAATTTGTGGAAAGCATACAAATCTGAATGTTGACCCAGCGCCACTGATTAGATGGACTTCACTCTCTATTGACAGGTGTCCATATAATTTCTGTAGCTACCTATAAGTTGCTGTCAGAGGAATTAGTACAGCAAAGATGTTTAGCACTTGTAACAACTGTGCCACTGTTGAAAATGAGTGCTATTTATCATCCTGTTCGTGTCTCAGAGCTTGGATCATTTTTCTCTGAGCATGTAAAGATCTTGTCATTTACACTTCCCAGTCAAGAACAGAAGGTGAATAGGGCAGGACGGCCTGCAGTGGGAGAGAAGGAGCTCAGTCATGAATAACGTATTCTGTGCTGCTACTCAGGGAGCAAAAATAAAATTCCTCCACTCAAGAGGCAAAAATATAGTTCCTCCAGACTTCAGGCATCTGTAGCACCCAAAGGTGGATTGCCCCTGCAAGGATACTCTCCGGTGGGACATGAGTGAATCGAATGTATCGTGTATCGAAAATCACTGTATCGAATCCAGTGCACAAATACTAAGAAACCTTTTCATTCATTGACAGATGGAGAGATGGAGAAAAAAATGCTTTATTCACTCCATACGGCATGATTACAATGCAAACAGGTTACACATCAGTCAGTTCCTCTTGTAAATGCATCTCATTCATCCTGTGGCTTGCTTGTGACCAGCTGAAAAACATCTAACTTCCTTCATAGTATTTGATCACTAAACACTCAAAACTTCTTTTTGAATAAAAAAAGAGGAATTTCAGCTACTGTATGTAGGTCTCCTGACGCAGAAATAAATACTAGAATACAGTGGTCATACTGTTAGCCTCTTTGTATAATTTACTGTCTCTTTTTATATTGGAGTATTGAACTGATGAACACAAATCCTGAGTTCTTGTCTCTTCACTTTATCCTGGTTATTACGGAAACATTAATACAACCTGTATCCTCAAAGAGAAAAAATAAAATAAGTGTCAGCAATGTGCCAAAAGCAAGTGCTGTGTTCTTCAAAAATATGGAGAAACAAACAGAAACTTTGATAAAAGTGTCAGAAGAATTGAAATGAAAGCATCTAAATTACTGGTATGCTGAATTTGAAGAATTAAGTGCATAACTGAAATGGATATTCCCTGACACTCATGTATCTTATTAGGCAGTGCTTTGACTAAACACACAAAAATGTTCACCCTGTAATGGCACTATGTAATACTTTCCTCTGCTACTAATTTGCTTTGTCATGTTCCATGGAATGCGCAAATTAAATACTACACATGTCTCAAATAATTAGATTTATCTTGATAATTCTTGCCATCTATCTGCTCGTCTGTCTGACAATATCAGGTCGATGCTCGTGAGAAGTGGTGTGGAGTGGGGGTACCATGAGCAAACCAAATCTTGCAGAAATGGAGTTGAAGTATCCCTTGAAGCTGTTTTGGATTTTCAAGAGGGAAGACCATCTTCTGAAACAATGACAGTTTGGGAAGTTTCGCAGAGACTGCAAGGACACGAGCAGGTCAGGCAAGGCATTTGATGCCTGGGACAAAATTCCATGCAAGTTTTTGCGGGGCTGGAAGGACACTGCCGTGCTAGCCCTAGGAGTACACTGCCAGAGGCAGCCTTCCAAATGTGGTGTCAGTACATGTTGCTATAAGTGAAATTTCTTTGCCATCGTGTAGGGATAATCCTTCCTGGAGCTATCTTCCTGCTAATCCCCTGTTAGCCTGGCCTTTCAGCACAAACCAGCAAATGTGGCTCAGGTACTGCAACTCCTTTTCTGAGATGACCATCATAAATTACCAAGGTAACAGCTGTATTTTTACATAAAAGCACAGAGCTTGCTTCGGTTTGTTTTAGTTAAATCTAGCTCTGTGTGTGTGCTGGCCAAACATAGTGTCTGTGCATCTCTGCAGATACTGTTGGCAAGGCCCTGTGACTTGCAGGCAAACCACGTCCAGGTAGAAATCTTGCTAGTACTGAAAAATGCTTACTTTGAAAACTGGAGTATATAAACAGCACACCACATTCACATTAAAAGAAAATTAACAGTGGTCCAAATATATGGATTACTGAAGGGAGTCCAGTGGTGGGCTACATAGATGATTAGGGGGCTGGGGCATCTTTCTTATGAGGAGAGACTGAGAGAGGTGGGTCTGTTCAGCCTGGAGAAGGCTGAGAAGGCATCTCATTAATGTTTATAAATATCTCAGGGGTGAGTGCCAAGAAGATGGGACCACACTCCTTTCAGTGGTGCCCAGCTATAGGATGAGGGCCAATGGGCACAGACTGAAGCATAGGAGGTTCCATCTGAATGTGAGGAGAAACTACTTTGAGGGTGCCAGAGCACTGCGACAGGCTGCCCAGAGATGTTGTGGAGTCTCCTTCTCTGGAGACATTCAAAACCTGCCTGGACACATTCCTGTGCAATCTACTCTAGGTGAACCTGCTTTAGCAGTTGGGTTGGACTTGATGATCTCCAGAGGTCACAACCCAAACCATTCTGTGATTCTAGGGTTGAGTTGGGGATAACTCTCAACTTCTGCACATTTCATCTAAACCAACTCGAGTACAACCCCTGGTGCACCCAGAGCCCTCTGCTTTCTATGAGTGCAACCAAGCTTTTCTAATCTAAGGAGTGAAAACCCCTCAAACTTCAGGGCTGTTCTTTAGGAAGATCACATTACCCCTTTCCATGGTTCTTTGGCTGACTATCTTCTACATTTTTCTGCCTGGCAGACACTGTAACAGCCTAGTGGCTCAGCAAAAGTGTTTTATTTTGCCTTTGTTGTGGCAACCGATGTGTCTTCGAAGGCGCTTGGGGAAGATGCTGGGAGGCTGTGTTGTGTGTAGGGGCATCTGCTGCATCCACCTAGGCACCTTGGGCATGGTCTGGCTCTGCCAGCATGGTGAGCACCTTCCCTGGTGTGCCCTGCTGCACACTCAGGGATGGAGGTGCAGTGTGGTCTTACTAACACCCCCAGCAGGTGTTTTTGGGCCAAGACTGCAGGAGCACTGTGGGATCACCTCTGCCTTGCAGCACAAGCGCAGCCTGGAAGCGTTCACGCTTGAAAGCTGAGCAGAGGTTACACATCGCCGTGTGGGACTGGGAGGCGTGTTATCAGCATGCAGATGTGCGGGGTGGGCTGCCTGCTCACACCAAGGCAACCATTCCAGCAGGAGCAGCTCTGACTGCTGTCCTGGTCCTTCTCCATGGCCTACAGATGGGTATGAAGGCCGCTCTGCACACGGCTGAGCGTGCACCCTACAGCTTCAGTGTCTGCACACAACCTCGAAAAGAAGCTATTTTTATTCCTACAGTCAACAGTGCTGCTCTGAAAGGTCAGTAAACACCAGCCGTGGCTCAGAGCCAGCAAAGTCAGTGGGGATCCAGATAAAATGAGACAGGTTTTGAACAAGATATTGTACTTTATTGCTGTGTAACTATCCATGGCCGCATACATACAGACAGCATGGGTTGTCAGCCAGCTTCACGCATGACTCATTGCCAGCTCTGGAAATACAGACCGCTGCCTGGTGAGATGCACCGCTTGCTTGGGCAGCTGCAATGTCTGAAAACGAGCACCCACCAGCCAGGAGCACAGCTGGAAAGGTGCGGAGGAGCTCCCGTACCATTCCAGAGTTTGGTGTTTCTCCTGGTGCTTTCTGAACTGCTAGGCAAAGATGCGGGAATGTTTTATGCTGGATGAAACTGCAAAGCAAGCTTTGCCCTAGAAAACACCTGGTATATTGCTCAGATGCATTTTTTCTTTAGTGAAAACATTCTTTACAACTGAAATACTGGTGATGGCAAAGTTAAAGGAGATCATTATTGCCATTTTAATTGTGTAAGTTAGAAATGAACACCAATAACATTTTTCCAGACATGAATCATGGAAGTTTGTTTTCAAGGAACTGGAAAAGGACTTGATGATCGAGAGCCAGCTACCAGACCCGCAGCAGATTTCCTGCAACATTTCAGTCATTTGCCGCCTTGCACCTCAGTTCTCCATTTCTGCAAGAAAAGAAACCAATAAAACCTAACTTTTGTTGTGTACTTAGCTTAACTTTTTTTTTTTTTTTTAGTTTTGTTTGTGTTTCTGATATTTTTAACTCATAAAAATACTATTGCAAAGTTTTAGGAATAAAATCTTGCCTCTGCTCCTAGCAATTGGAATTTAGTCAGTAATTTGACCACTAGAATAAGGACACTCTCCTGAGCATTCATATCACTAAAACTACCACTTAGGATGAAACTTTGAAGCAAACTAGTGCTGCATCTATCTATACATTAACTCCAGAACAGCAACTGGCATCATTTGCACAGCTTTGCCTCCCAGACTGAGGCAGCTGCAGGACATCACATTTCTACAGACAAAATGAACTGAGAAAATAATCTGAATTAAAATAAAAAAGAAACAGAAAGATTGACCTAAGTGGAATGAAAATGGGGAGTACAATGGGAAAAATATAGAAGTTTAAAAATCCCCACTTTAAAAACTGGAGTATATAAACAATATACCACATCTGCCAACTGTCCTTCAGGATAAATGAAGAGAAAAATAAAATTCAGAGCTTCAGGTAGCTGAAACAAGAGAACAGACTTTCAGAAACGCAGGAGCCATCCAAGACTAGTCAGAGATTTGGTCGGAGTATTTGCAGGGAAGATAATGCAAAGATATTTCAGGATGTTCCCATTTGGGGGAAATGAAAAAGTGTGTGCATGAGGCAGACAGGGAACAGAGAGAGAGTTGGAAGCAACCAGAAAACCACATATCTGTGTGAGAGAAGAAAACAGTCAGAGCAACATGCAAGTTGGAGGAAGAGCAGTAACTGTAAGCAGTGATTGCCTCCTCCTTATGCTTCCTGCTATGTTCAGGGAAAATAGATTTTGTGCTTTTTTTTTTTTTTTTTTTTTTTTTTTTTAAAGCGACACAGCATCCTGGAAAAAGCTGATAGCATCAATTCATTAATGAAAAAGATTTCAGAGCATCCTCACTGACACCTTTGCAAAGCCCTTGACAACTGCAGACACACAGAGTCTGGCTGTCAATATTTTGTTATACATGATACTAGGGGAGAGAAAAGTGATCTCATTATGTCAAGGTGGAGAGTATCAGTGGGTGGGTACTTGGAAAAACATGATTCTAATGCTAACTTGAAAAATCAGCACAATCGCAGTGTAAGTTGTTACACCACGAAGAGGAGGCCGTGTGGATCAGGATGCTCGTTCCAATGGTGACCTGATGAAATAATATTTTTAAGTAAAATTTTGCTTTATTTTTAAGGCTTCTCTCAACTTTATTTTCAGTAATGCACTTGGACAACTTAAAACATAAAGAAAGTAAAGGAGTAGCAGTGTACTGAAGACTCGGCTTATTAAAACAGAAAGGTAAGACTTTCCACCAGACATATATTTCTACATTATTTATTTGTTCTGCAGTGTAAATCTACATGCTGCTGATAAATTACAGATAAGCATAGCTAGTGTCCCAGAAAGCCTATGCTCAAGGTAGTCACCACTGAGGAGCAGAAGACAAGCACCCTTCCTAGATTTTAAAGAGGAATTGGAAGGCAGAGAGAGCATTTTTCAGGTGAATAAAGGGAAAGGTGTTTTACATGTGTTGGAGAGCAGGAGAAGAGGATGCCATTGCCAGGGAGAGAGGACACTTTCTAACAAAAAGAGGGAGTAAAAAGCCACTGGACTCAAATAAGAGAAAGAGCAGGAGTATGCCAGCACTAGGTCCTTGGTGGTGGAGCAGAGAGGAAGTCAGGGGATATATTCAAGAAAAAGTGAAATCTGAAGGGCTGGGCAACTCTGAAGGTCCAACACCCTCTGTTTTGACTGCAGTGAGTGCTTGTAGATAGGAAGGAGATAGAAAAAATTATTCAAGGAATAAAAATAAAGGGAGACTAAGGAATGAATAAAAATCCAAGGAAAGGATGTTTCAAGCTCATTTTCAGATGCTATGAACTCCAGTGTTTGCTAGTTGGCTGTTCCTATCTGTCCGCCTGTCCATCTATCTGTCTGTCTGTCTATCTGTCTGTCTGTCTGTCTGTCTGTCTATCTAGTGGAGTTCGCATCTGTCACAGATTGTTCCTCAGATATTGGCTTTTGGGTGTTAGTGTTAGCTTTTGAGGAAAATACCAAGTATACCCTTAGGCAGAACTCTTGCTCAAGGCCTGCACATCATTGAAATTCTGCTTAAATCCTGTTTTGAAGACTTCAATCATTCTCAAGTCTTAAATTCCTCAAGCTCAGGGGACTATTTGCTGTTGTTTGTGCTTTCTGACTGGGTGATATCTCAAGCCGTAAGGTGTGTTTAAATGGGTTCCCTGACTCACATCGTATTCACAGGCATATTTGCAGGATTCTCTGTTTCTGTTACCAAAACTGCATTCCCACTGGTGCTCACCTGGATTAGTGTGATTTTATAATTGCCTGCCCTTTCTTGGCATGCTTTATTTTTGCAGTTCTGGTGGTGGAACACAGTGCGGTGAGGCCTGGCCACCAGCTGTCAGAGAGAGATTTGGGCTGAATATTTGCTGAACAGAGTGATTATAGGCACTTTTTTTTTTTTTTTTTTTTAATCATGGAAAAATCTTCCCCCTGCCCTGTGCTTGAGACTGTAAGTGTATTCTTGAAAATGAAGCCTCTATACAAATAGTGACACTTCAAAGTGCCCGTTGTTACGATTTCAAATGCACCCAGCAATTTACATGTTACATGGTCTCTGGTGAGGGTCCATTTAAAATCAAAATGTTGTGAGAAATGCTGCATATCTTTAGCCATTAGCTGATTGACTGACAAGCTCCAGGTCATGAGCACAAGATAAATGCAAAGTTTATAAGCATCTCTTATGATCTGTTTAATCTCCCCTTAAAAAGGACATGTGGCACGTACACCCTGTGTACACTTATTCTACTTCTAGCTATGATTTTCTGGTCTAAGTAGTCTCTGTGTTCTGAAACTCTAATTTTTTCTTTGCTTCTCCTTTTCCCTTTTTTGATTGTTCTTCCCGGACATTACAGTTCTCTTGCAACCTGTGTAGTCGCACAATTTAGAGATTAATGAGTTGTGCTACATTGCAGCCTTACATCTTGCACTGGAATTACATTACAAATCAGCAGGATATATCTGCTACTTCTTTACAAGCACCTTATGAATACTCACAGTCCTGCTGTGAGAGCACCTAAGGTGACTGGAGAGAGAGGTCTGCTCTTCAATTTATTTGTGAAGAATCAGGTCTTTTAATGTAAGGTTTGAGTTCCACCCCAGAATGTAGCCACCAATGAGGAGGGGTTAATAAAATATTTTACTAAATATGCTCATATCAAAGTCTTATAATGGGGTTTATTTCACCAGGAAGCCCTTTTTGTTTCAGCGAAGCGGGCTGCAATGCACTTGTCAAACCACTCATCCACTGCTAATAGGAATGAGCACAGAGTTAAATCAAAGAACAGATGTGGCTGGGTAAGACAGGTTTCCTTTCATGTGTCAAAAAATAGGAGCATGTTCATCTGTTTTGTAATTTGCTGATAGTGTTTTGCTTGGCTTAGTGGAAAACAGCAGTCAGACAAGCACTGTTCATATGGTATTTGTACTCCATGCCACTGATCTAGTGCAAGGCTTGGTTCCTTAGAGCCCACTCATATATTTGAACATCCAAGCTCCACACTTTGTCCACTACTAGCATGTTTGAAGGTCAACTGCATCCTTTCTGGCTTGCTTGGATTATGCAAGGGAGCTTCCAGCAGCTCCAGAAAATATTAATCTGTGTAACTGTACGGCAAGGAGGTGCTGACATACCACAGGCAAGATTTAAAAGGGCAAAGGACTCAGCCATACCTATTTCTGCTGTCTCTGTTCCCCTTTTCCTGAAAACACTGTGCAGCTGGAATTTTTGAAATAACAATAATAAAAAGTTGGGATTGTTAAAATTGGATGTACACCAAGGGAAACCCATCTAACCTGTATTTTTATCTGATGACTTTCTTTCTCAGATGTACAGCTCCCATTTTTGTTGGTTTTAATTCAGAATTGGCCAGGCTGGCTTCTCCTTATGGAACCACAGAATCTGCCTGTTGAATTCCTCTAAGCCCTCCAAAACAAAGATACAGTAAATCACCTTTAATTTTTTTCTTTGAGTATAAATCCAGCTGTTTTCTGCAGAACTGCTTTCTAAAAGGCACGGTTTCCACCAAAAAAAGAACAATGGACCAATTTTGTTGACACAAGTGTTGAATTGGGGAATTTTAGCATGCTCACAGCTCTCTTCTTTCCCAGTCTTCACTAATAACAATGCCAACATGTCCCTCCAAAGGTCCCTAAAGTGCATTCTCACCTAGATTTTGGACTAGGAGTTTTAAGGAAAAGTGTTTTACTTTGCTATTGTTTGGCATCCGACAAAACTGAATCTGTACCTCAAATTTATGGTTCCAGACTGGATGTCAACATTGTATTAGCTTACCTTTTCATAAATTCTGTTGGAAAGACTAAATGCAGAAGGGTGAGTGTTTCCTGAGCATCTCATGGAGTTTGATGATATGGCTCTGCTATACTGTTTTTCTTGTATTATGAAGTTTTAAGGAAAGATCAACAGATCCTAAATGATTTGTGTTCTCCTGAGTAAACTCAGGAGAGTTGATGGGCCTTTTGTAATGACTAAGGATTTTTCAGATGAGTTGCAAGTTCAGATCTACTTTTTGTAGGTTTTATGAAAGAGAATGAAAGATAGTTAAGTTAATCTCTGCCCCCTATCTCCAGGTGTCATTGGCCATCAGATAAGAACTAATTTCATTTCACACTTCAGAAATGACAAAATATGAGACCCTCCAAATATTAATTTTAATACTATAGTCTCTCCATAGAGCTGTGTCATTCTTGTCTTTACATATTGTCAATGTAATCCAAGCCCTCTTACTTTCACAACGTAAAAAAATTTGTCAGCAGAACAGTAGTCCTATTCAGAACAAAGTGGTTGTTTTCAAGGTCTGCATGCATACTTTAAATTGTTAAATATACTTAGAATTTTCCTATTCAGCAGGCATGGGAGTGTTCCTTCTTGTCCTGCCTGTTAAATTTAGTCAAATGCTATGAAAAGGGGAGCAGATCGTTCACCACTGGCAGGTAAAATCAGGAAATAAAAATATTGACTCAAGACCTTTGCAGGACAATTAAACGGCTAATGAAAGGGCTGAAGTTCCTGAAACCACAGAGAACAGGAAAGAAGGATGACGTGCCTCAGTTTGGCACTTCTCTGGGTCCTACTTCTGACACCAACATGCTTTGGCTGTGGAGATTATAAAAATTTGGTGGCAAAGCATAATGAGTAACAGGCAAGTGCTTCTTGAAGCATCTCTCACCCAAAACAGACATTCCCTATTTCTGTTCTTACAGACAGGATATTATAATAACATTGCTTTATCTTTCCTTTGGACAACTGGTGGCAGCGAAGCTGCAGCAAAGAAGCTGAATGCCAAATGATGCAGGCAAAGCCTGATCCCCCTCACAGCTGCTTCCCTGAGTGCCACACAGCCCTTCTGAGGCAAACGTAGGAAGAAGTTTAGACACTAAGGCCAGGACTATTCTCTCTCAAAGGCCTCCTGAAAAGCAATAGCTCTTCATTGCCATAATTTCCCCAAAAATGCCACAATGTGCAAGTTTGGTGCTGAAATCCTGGTATGCCCCATGGACGGTGACTGGGAGTGGGAGGAGCAGCGTCACAGCTTCGCTTCTGGGCTGCTTGGGGTCCCAGAAGAAGCACAGACTGTGCCCATGTGGCCTGCTAGCAGGAGGGAATTGCAGTGCTGGCCAGGAGCTGCAGGAAGGGTCCTACAACCCGCTTGTGACAACATTAACCAGCTTGGTTCGCTCTGCCCCCAGGTGTGTGGTTACTACTCCCCAACTCATGCGTTGGTCCCAGCAACTCAGGATTTTCTGATGGATATGTCGAGCTTCAGAAGTCTAAAGATAACAATTTACAACTACAGCAGGACACAGGCTTTCTTTCAGACAAAAATTGCTCTATTTGTTGAACTATGCTGTCTCGGTTCAGCCAGAACCCAGAATCCCAGTAAATACAGGTGTTTTCAGGTTTCAAAACAAGAGGCTGTATTTTAAGTATCCGTGTATGCGTAGGTAGGGGTGTGTGGAGAAAGGGAGGAGAAACATGCATGAAGGAGAGGGAAGATGCCTGTTCTCAAATACAAAATGTCCCTACATTTCTTCAGAGGATGAAAAGACCAATTTTTATTTATTCTTTTTGTCATACTGGTGAGAGATTCAGATGCTACAGGCTACAGGCAGAGCCATAGAGAATTAAGAGGAACAAGGAATTTTCAGGGCAACTAAATTCACATCCAAAGACTCAGGGTTTCTGCTTTTCCTAGGGGTACCAGACATACATGAGCTTCTGGGCTCCAGAGTTCTGTACCACACTAATTTCCCAAACTAATTCATCCCCATCATATAAAATCTGTGTTTTGGGAGAACCAGAAGAAGGTATAATCGTATGAGGGTCATCTAGTATCCAGCTTGCAATAACTCTATGAAGACAGGGATGGCACCACATCTCCGAAGAACAGCAAATACAGAGCAGCAAATAGACATGTCTTTAAGAAAGCTGAGGGCTAGACAGGAGGAGAAGTGAATTGGTTAATCCCATGAGTGGAACTGCCAGAGCTTGCTTTGTTCAGCAAAGGCTAACAGGGGATACGTCTGTCCTGTGTAAATATATCAGGAGGATAAACATCAGGAAGGGAAAAGAGCTGGTTAAACTAAAGGACAATATTGGCTCAGGAGGAAATGGTTATAAACTGGTCATGAATAAATTGAAACTGGAAGCCAGAAACAATTTTCTCACCATCACTGTGAGGCTCTGGAGCAGCCTGCAGGTGAGAGAAGTAGACATTAACTATTTCTTACACAACAGAGCCCAGGGAACGGAATATATGACATGACAGCCTGTGGTAGCAGAGGCTCGGATTGATGTGTTCCTAAGTGACAAGGAGCAATCGCTGTAAAAAGTCTTTTATCTCAGATGAGGACTGTCTTGCCCACTGCCGTTTGCTGTGAATGTTAATGCCATGCTTACCAGAGCTGGCTCCTGGACTGTTGCCATCGCCACATGTTGCTGACCCTGCAAGGCAGCACGGGACAGGGCTGCCCTGCCAGAAGCTGACCTAGACAGACAGGCTGAACCCACAATAGTGTTAAGACTTATTTCTCGCAGAAATCAAGTGCTCAATGTTTTTTCAATCAGGGAACCGAGAGGTAGAATATTTCTGGTTTGGTATCACCCACTGCACTCTGCATAGTTCCATGTTTGTCCAGAATTGTGCTAGCACCCTTGTCATGAAAAGAGCGGGAGTTCAGTGACCTGGCAGAAGGCCGAACCTAAAGTAGACATAGCTCACTGGGTTTTCTGGCTCTCTACACTGCAGGGAAGCCTCAGGAAGCTGATGGGTTTGTTAGTCCTGTGGAATGGATGGAGTAATGCCTTACGTGTTGCACTGGCTTACATACAGCAGGGTTTCCTCCTCAATTTTATTGCTTGAATCTTCATTTCACAATTGAAATGGCTTAGCTAGATGTTTCTTATTGATACAGGCAGAACACCTTATACAAAAATATTTATTTGACAAAGAGTTTATTTGATAGAAGGATCCTACTGATAAGTTTGTATTGGGCATACTTAGAGCAGGGGTTTGTTGTGACTGCCAGCCCTAAGGCAGCTTCCAGAGGGCTCCTTCTGTATCACGAAGACAGATTGAAAATGGTTAACATGAATACTGAAGACCAGCAGAATATGTATGTTTGCGTAAGGAAAAGAGCTTGCTAAGGGTGGTTAAGAGCAGGGACAGCCTTTCTTACAGCCAGGACATCCCAAGTGATTGTTCTAATCCCCACTTTCTGTCACCTGTTGTTGCAGGGGGCTGTGAAACTCCCTGTCCTGGCCTATTTATTTTGTCCTACTATTAATCTTCACATAGTGTGTGTAAGGAAACATGCTGGTGTCTGCTCTATGTCTGGAAACACAAAGTCTGTTCACATCTGAAAATTCTCCTTGTTATTGTGCAACTGCCAGCTGCAGATATTTTCATTGGTTTTTTAATTAATTAGCATGGCAAGGAGAGGGAGTGGAAGATGCCCAAAATAACAGACCAGTGTTTATTTGCACTGACATCTGAGATTGTCTTAAAAAGTTTTTAGATATTATGTCAAGAAATATAGGAACTCGGAGACTTAGGATCTTGTATTTTTTTTTCTGGGTGTGAGTTTTATGTTACCTGGCAGAAACCCAATTTTTATTGTTGAAAATTACTTCACTGATGACCCACATATAACTGTGATTTTGTGCTGCTATCCACTTTCTGCTGGAAAGAAAAAGAATTTATTTTATTTTGGTTTGGATTATATTTTTTCTGAGATCACTGGAGAGAAATGAAAATATTTTGCTTTATCCATAATGACATGTAATATCTTTTATGAGGGAGAGAATGAATAGCTTGACTACTAATATTGGAAGAAAAGAAAAAGATGCCTTTAGAAAAATGTTTGGACTTACTCTTTATTAAGTAGAAACTTCACAGTAGCTTCATATTTTTGTTCTAGAAGAGAACATTCATGCATCATTCATAATAAGCATGAATTTCTATTCAGTATGCTGCTTCATATATTACTTTCATTCTTTATCAGAGTCATAGATGACTCAACTCATTCATATAGTTCAGGAAAACCACAGAACTGCTCTTTTGTACTGCAAATAAAAGAGGAAAATAACTTTCAATACCAAAGAAATAGTTTGCAATGGTAAGCAGGTCTACTGATCTGGATGAGAGTGTTACAATAAAGAAGTTTTATCAAATCCATCTCCTGAACAAAGCATTTCTGCAACATTTCTTTAAAGCAGAAATTTCCTTTCAGCATAGATATGTGTATATGATATGCTTAACCACGTGGGGTCACTTACAAAACAGTCTGGGTCTCATGCTGTTTCCCATACCCTACACTTTTTTTTTGATCATTTTCTAGCTCATCTATCTGTCCCTGAGAGTTTGACAATGCAAGAGTCTGAACGTTGAAACATGCTCCTGTGCGAATTGAAACTAATGGGTAGAAGTCACATAAAAATGAAACAACGTCGACAACAGCAACAACAAAAATCAAAACAAAACCGAAATAAAACAAAACAAAACAAACTAGCTGTGTACCAAATAAGTGAAAGAGCTGGTTTGGTAGAGCTGTCAAAAAGTAGGCCATATGCAAAGTATGTCCAGGTGCCTGGTTTAGCACCCAGAACTAAGCTTGAGCAATGAGTGCCTCACACCATCCACCTGCCAAAAGTACAAGACCCTGCTCCCTTATGGGGCCAAAGTAGATAAGCAGGGACAATGCCCAGGTCATCCATGTCTTCTAGGCTGTCTGACTTCAGCTTCAGTCTCCCACATCTTTATGTGCTCTATTTTTAATTTGACCTTTCAGGTGTACTTGAGCACCATCAGGTTTTGGCTGGTGTTCCTAACTTATTAAACCTAAGACAGGAAGTTCTAACTGGAGTTTACTCATATAAAACCAACACTAAGGTCAAAGAATAAGTAGGAAAATAGGGTTTTCAGACTTAGACTAGTGAAAAAAACATCTGCACCCATTGCAGTATCTTTGAGCAAGTTGTTTTCAGTCATGTATTGCCTTCAGCTTTGCCTGAGCACTGGTGAGATTTCTTCCTTTGGCTTGTATCTCCACAACCAGGAGAGACTCTGAGACTTGCTTCTTGTTCATGAACAGTTACCAAATCATATTACTTTGTCACATGCTATTGCAAGGAAAATGTGCTTTCATGATAGAGGGTTTCTGTAGTGGAGATTAGTTCGGTCCTTTGCAATTACTGACCTGAAAACAAGCTGTTTTGGCAGATAACAGCGAGGTCATTCTTCTGCACTGTTTTCTACCCAGCATAGTAATATTAAGCAAAAAAAAAAAAAAAAGTCAAGTAAATTACTTTAATGACTGTTGTCATGCTTGAGTCCAAGAATTCAGGTTTTGGAGCTTCTGTTTTCTTTGATCTTACCTTCACAAATAAAAAAATATCCAACCCTAAATGAAAACATGGCATGGCCCATGAAATGCCAAACACAGCAAAAGAAATGTTTCCCTTTTCTCTGCCTTTTCATCCAGTAACAGCCCCCCATTCAAAGGGGTGATTTGCCATTGGTTATATTTCGGAGTATTATTCAACTATGAAAGGGACCTCAGTATTTTTAAATGGATGAAAATTTCCCATTGAAATAACCTTTATGGACACTTATCGACTTTTGTGTTTGTTTTAGTTCAGTTTTAATTCAGGAATCCCTGCACAGTTCAGTTCACCTGATAATAACAGAACACAAGAGGCAGAGAAAAGGTAAGTAGACATGAAAAGTTCCTAAAGCCAGGCTGTAGTAAATATAACAAATGCTTCTCTGACACATGGATGTTTAGTATTCACAAAAGACATAAAACATCTTCTGATGTTGTACACTGAAGTATGTCCACTGCACTACTCCAACATCTCACCCTACCTAATTATAGAATTAAGTTTGCTATGATAAAATAACTTCTGAATTTTGATATGTCTAGCAAAATTGCTTTATCTATAGATTCCTGTGAGCCCTCAAGCTAAATAACCTGTCAATTAGCAGTTATAAAATATGTACAGAACACCTCTGAATTAGTGCCATGTGCATTTAAATATAGTGGCTTCTAAAACACTTGTTCCTAGAAGAGTTTTGCATGTATTTTTAAAGTCCTAGCAAATTACAGACTATGCATAGTGCTGCAACATCCATTTAAAATAACCTAATACAGACATGTTGAACAATTTTTTTGCACAATACATAATTTGGGTATGAATAACAATGTAAAATGCGTTATTTGAGTATAGCATTTTGATTTGTATGGAATGAAGTGAACCTAGCAAAGAAAACATTGCTGACTTCATTATTTCTCAGAACATATGGTAAAACTGCATTGGAGGTTTAAATTGAAAGGGAATTTTCTGGGGGGCAGGCTGCATTTTGAGTGCTGGAGAGAGCCAAAGAAATAACTGCAGAAGCTGCTTTTTAGGTAGATGAGCAGTGTAGGAGAAAATCTGGGAAGAAAGACATACAGGTTGTTTGCATACTGCTCTAAAATAAAAACTTAAGAGTTTATTCTATTTCATTTGTAGCTGGAAATGGATCACAGCCTCCTGTAGATGGCAGAACTTCAGCATAATGTCTAATGGCACAGTGAATGGAGTATCATTTTGCAGGGTGACTTACTCTCCCTATTTTAAGATGAAATGAATGATCCTCTGGAGATATCGATATTTCCCCTCTGATCATCGGTAAAACCTTCTGATGTAATTTTGTCTTATCCATTCATGTAACTCCAGGCACAACCGTATCCTGGTAGTCACTTAAGCTCAAACAAAGTGGGGAAGTCCCTATATAGGAAAGTGAGGTGGTGATCAGGCTGCCTGTCATCTGACTGCAATAACCCAGAGCTATGAGATTTTGCAACAACACCAGTAGAGTCCATACAAGTGCACTGGGAAGCCCAGCACCATGTGTATGTTGTCTCTAAGCCCTACACACTCTGCCTGCACCATCCTGAACTCTTTGGGAGGGACCTCTGGCAGCTTGGGCTGTGGTGGGCAGCCTCTGGGGCTTGCTGTGGGGCATGTCTCCGCTGGGGCTCACTGAAGCCAGAAACATCCATCTGACCCCCCAAAAGAGGTTCAAGCTGAGATATTGATTTTCCTGTTCATGTCATTTGGTTGCATTTAACCTCTATTTTTCTAAGTAGATTCTCTGGCAATTGTAATGTGTGCTGTTGCTTGCAATTTTGTTTGGAGACAGGAGCATGCTTCTCATTTTCCAATGCAGTGGCAGTATATGTTAATTTAGCTTTATAATCATTTGCCCTCCTGCCCTGTACAAACAGTCTTCCTCTAACCAACACATGGCTGCTTTCCATGATTCTTCAGTCACTGCACTGTTTGAATGTGCTGAAGAAGTAATTTAATGAAAAGAAATTCTGTCAGAAAATTGATCATATTTAGATCAAAAGCACCAGCAAAACCCGTTTCTCTTCTGACATCTATTCCTGTGAACTGGAAACATGTACCCAGATTTCTTCCATTTTAAATGAAGTGGGCAGTGTGTCCTGGAAATGGTTGTTTGCCAGATTCTCTACTAAGAAGATGCAGCAAGTAAGAGTGAGTTTGAAAGTTTGGTTAAAATTCAGAACAAAATACAAGAACAGAAGTATAGCTCTAACAGAGCGAAGAGCCCAGTGTCCTCTTTCTGACAGAGATCAGCACGTGAGAACCAGTGAAATATAGAAAAAGAAAACTATATAGTCATTGTTTGGCATCAGTCCCTCTTACTAAATTTGAACAACATTTCTGTAAAGAAATAAATAGAGATTTTTTTTCTTCATTGTGGTTAGCAGCAAGATTCCATAGCATGAAATGCTTTAAAGAAGAATGGTAAGAAAACGGGGTAGACTCGTCCCCTTGAATATGTCATTTTATAACCCCATGAGCAGTTTTTTAAAAAAATTCATTTTAGGTGAGTGAACACAGATTTTGGGGAAAAAAAAATTCTTTTCTCCATAATATATACCTTAGTTGAGGCAGAGACATGCACTTGCTGGAAGTCATTCAGAAATTACAATATATCAGCCATTTCAAGCAGCAGCATGAAATCTTTATTCAGAGGAGTTAACCGAAAGCATCTCTGCAATGGCTCGAGTAGAACTTGGCCATAGATCAGACAGCTCAACTAGAAGACAAGCCTGAAAACTTTAAATTAATAAACTTCTTATTTAGTTCAGCTGTTTGCATTGCAATTAAGAAGAAAAATATATAAACAAGGCAAAAGGGTTTTTTTATCTGAAAATGTAGTACCTTTGGAGGCAAGACGATGCATTTTTAAAATACTTTTAATTGATGGAGTGACAACCAGCTGTCAGTGCTTTTTCATATCTTCCTTTGTGTTTGTTGTTGTTGTTGTTGTTCTTCCCTTCAACAGCTTTGTACAGTAGCTACTGATTTCTTACTGGTGACATTTTACACTCACACTCACGCTTGCTAGACTGGGGAAATCAGCACCTTAACCTGTCTTACAAACCATTGTGGGCTTTGTTTGTTTGTTTGTTTGTTTTACAAAAACAATTACAAGAAATACGTGTGCCCTGAAACCTCACAAAATGCTTATTTTGACAGGATCAAGAAAGTAAGTGTTTGACAGCTTTATATTTGCTCAAAATGTAGCTACAGTAGAACACAAGTGCAGTCTAAAGGTTTTCTAGGGTTTGGCAAGAGGAAAGAATTAGAAAGCTAGAGAAAAGGAGAAAGCCTGTTTGAATTTTGCTTGTTTTTTACTTTTTTGTAGAGCTGAAAAGTCTCTAAAATTCACTGACTTTGTAAATTGCTAACATTTTTATGCGTTATCACTTGGAAGTTTATATATTACTGTAGAGGGGCTACATTTATTCTCAGATAAGAATAAGATCTAGAGAAAAACATCTAATAAATTCAGCTGACATTGTGCTGACATGCATATCTCAAATCAAGTGAATGTAGATACCTACAAATAAATACTCATACATATATACACAAATATATTCAAAAGTACTCTGTCCTTATACAACCAGTGATCTGCACGCAAAAAGAATGCGAAACACCAATAGACCACCATAATGCCATTTTTAGCTGTGAAAGGCGGTCAAGGATCAAGTTTATAACTTGTGCGGAGTTCATAAGCTAACAAGTTTAATTTAATATTTTTCCAGTGACCAGAACTACAAAGTCCATTGAGTAAATGGGATCCAAACATATGAGCTTGTTATCTCCATGGGTGATGATAAATAATCCATAATGAGAACTTTGACTGACAATTTTTTAATAATGCATGAGGCAGAATAGCATACCAGTTCCTCATTGCTGAACATATTGTATTTCCATTACTAACAGCAATAAAATTGCTTTCTGTAAGAGCAAGGTGGGCTGGGTGAAAGCAAACATGAATTCGAAAGAACTTTTTTCCTCTAGTGCATATGTGTTCACATAGGTTCAAAATCAGAAGGGCCAATGCACTTACACTAGTGTGACTCTGGTATACATCACATTAAAAGTAGAGCGAGGAAATCAGCATGTTGAGGTAAAGTCCAATGTTGCATCCAGAAAATGGCAATGAAGCTGGTGAGGGGTCTGGAGCACAAGTCTTATGAGGAGCAGTTAAGGGAACTGGGGCTGTTCAGTCTGGACAAAAGGAGGCTGAGGGGAGACCCCATTGTTGTCTACAACTACCCAAAAAGAGGTTGTAGCATGGAGGGTGTTGGTCTCTTCTCCCAAGTAGCAAGTGATAGGACAAGAGGAAATGGCCTCAAGTTGCACCAGGGGAGGTTTAGATTGGGTGTTAGGAAAAAATTCTTCACGGAAAGTGTTGTCAGGCATTGGAACAGGCTGCCCAGGGAAGTGGTGGAGTCACCACCCCTGGATGTTTTTAAAAGACATGCAGGCGTGGCTCTTAGGGTCATGGTTTAGTGGTGGACTTGGCAGTGTTAGATCAATGATTGGACTTTAAAGGTCTTTTCCAACCTAAATGATCCTGTGATTCTATGAAAGAATATTTTGTACAGGTTTTTTTTTTCTGACTGTATTTGCACTTCAAGGACTAAATTATGGATCACCAAGTCACAAAATAACCCTGGCAAGCAGGTTCGTACATTTTTTTCATGTAAGTATTTACAACTCAAAGAAATGAGGATGAGATGCATGTGAATACGTAGTTGAGTTGAAATATTGCAGGATATTTGTGAATGGCTAGGAGTAGGTAAATTGATTTTAAAATTCTGGAGGAATAGGGCTGCAAAATCTTTCCTTAACATACCATGGAATATTGTGAGAATTCTGATAACTAGAAAAAAAGTCAATGATGTATCCTTATGTAAGACGGCCAAAGCATGTCACCCACAGAAGCAGAGAATAGAGAACTTGATATTTGCCTTTGACAGAGTTACAGAGTAAAGTAAATAAAAAATTATAGGGTAACACCATGGATAATTACTCTCCATGATTTTTTTTTGAGATATGATTTTTTAATGAGATGATCACAAGTTAAATTGAAACAATGGTAGATAAAATACGCTTAAAATATAAGCTCGTATTTTAACTTTTAACTCAAATGATCATCTCATTGCTGGAATAATTGATATTCTCTTAGCCCATTCCAGTTTTGCGAGAAAGTTTGGCTTAAAGTTTAGGATATATCAGAGTACCTCACCACTGGGGAAGGGAGATAGAAAGCATGAAGCAGTTATGGCAGCTCGTCTTATGGGTCGTAACTTAAACTCCCATGTTCAGTCACAGTCAAGCACACGTACCTAACTGGAGACATCTGTAAGAAGTTTAAATTAACTGCAAATTGTATTCTTACCAAAATCTTAAAAACACATAACGTGAATTAAAAGCTGTTCAAAAAGGAACTGCAAGGGGGGCATTTGTTTCCTTACAGGTTTACATTTTGTGAGCGCCTATGAATAATATGTATTTTACTAATGCCAGTGCATGCAAAGGCAGATGGCTTGGAGTGAAGGTCAGAGCTACACTAGAGGACGGCAGACGGATGGCAGCAAAAACGTTATTATAGCAGCAACAGCAAAGAGCTCCCTGCTCTGAAACACCCAGTGGAGCCGCCCTTTTAATATCATCTCAGTTCTTTTTTGAGGTAAATGACTGCAGGGCTATTAGTCCAGAACTGCCTCCAGTGTCTTCTGCCAAGCAGTCTGCTGCAGCCATGTGGCTGACTAGCGGGTGTTACTCTTGGCAGGTGCTAAAAAGTTTCTTATTCCTCAGCGGTATGTCTGGACACTGATTTAGCAGGAGTATCAGCACACAGTGAGATTTGAAGAGTGTGATATTCTTCAGTGTTGCCTGACTGTGTCCAAAGGCTGCATGTGTTTGATGTGAAGACATGTGGGCCAATCTCATTCTGCGGCAGACTATATTCCCAGAAGGTAGCTCAGAGCACACCTGCTACGAGTAAATGCCTCAAACTTTGCAGGAGATGGCATCATTAAGTGTTCTGGGAATCTCCCTGGGAGCTTATGGGAGGAGGGAAACCCTGCACGCGTGCATAGCAGCAGGTGAGAGGGCAGAAAATAGTTTGTACCATGACAAGAGTGTTTCTGTGCAATGTCTTTTCAGCTTGCTGCGAGTATATTGTGAGCTGTGTGCCCCTGTGTGTACCCTCCTGTGAGGCAGGGGTAGCCTTGGAGGACACTGTCATCCCTGTGTGACATGTTGCTACTGCATGCATTTTGCTGTTTCCCAGTTGGGGACAGACTGATGTCATGTTACTGGAAAACTATGTGGTTTGCTCCTCCAAGTGCATAGCTGGCTGCACTGCCTGCTGCAGAAGTTTTTCTTCAACATGTGTCCTCAGTGCCTCTCTACCCAGCATACCATGGAAGAAGTGACCCAAGAAAGGGCGAAAGTACCAAGGAGTCCTGAGGTTGGTAAGCTGAAGAGACCCTTTCCATGATCCTTATATCTAGAGGCTGCCCTGCAAGAGCAAATTCAAGCGTGCAATGTAATTTCTTCCACTTTTTCCATGACTGTGCCTGCTGTGCAGTACTTTCTGATGTGGGTACCTCCTGGGCCATGGGTGGACCTTTGCTGGAACAGGGTGGTGAAGTTGGTACCTCAATGCAGTGGTGAAGAGAAAGCATACATTAGGGAGTAGAAGACATTGACCAGAACGATCATTTCTGTTGTGCCTCATGCTGTCGCTTTCAGCTCTGCGTTATTTCCCCACCCCACCCAGAATTTGAATTTGAGGCAAAATAAGGAAGTTCATAGCCTAGATGTCTTTTTCTTTAATAGTGTGTTGCAGAAGGTGTGTTCTCAAACAGCAGCA